>NC_134833.1:34963100-37363100 GCF_004210375.1 Tachypleus tridentatus | reverse complement strand
CTAGGGGTTATCTGTGCTGTGCCTTCCACAGGTATTCAAACCCCGTTTTTTTGCTTTGCAAGTTTTCAGTCTTATAGCTAAGCCACTAGGGACACACACTTAAGAAGAGTTTAACTATACATAACGTTTAAAATTAGCTCCATTTTAACTTTATCTCAAAACACATCTTATGAATACCAAATGATTGAATTACATTTTTTTTATTTCTAATGTTACACAACAAGACCTTCACAAATAATATCTACTTTTGTCAAAGAAGAAAAATCTACTTTTCGAAAGCGCTCGGATTAAAGGGTTTTATGTCATTTTTATCAAGGCTTCTTGAACCTACGTGTTTTTCTGACATCATTTGTTGAAGCTATACTTACAAATAATGGTACATCATTGCTCAGCTTCTCGATTTCCTAAGTTTTCAGTAATGTGTTGTTTTTTTATAACAATCCCTTATCAGTTTTTATTTTAATGTATCGTCCAGTTTTCAAATTGTGTTTGCTTTTCATAAGTTTAATCAACGAATGCTAAACCTGATGAGTGCATTTTTCAATTACACTTTATAAATTTAACACCGATCACTCAAGATGATTTGTCTGTACGTCAGCATGGCTTTCCTTGATGAACTGATTTTTTGTATTTTATGTGAGCAATCAATATTTTTCTACGGAGTGTGAAAATATGACTATTTTTGTATCAAAAGTTGAATACTCTCTCAAATGAAAGTCATGACTGAATATGCTATCTTATGTATGGCGTCATACCTTTATACCATTAGATATTATTTAATACTAACGTTTAAGTAAACTTAACTTCTTAATCTTTTAAACAAGTACATAATTTGCAGGATAAATGTAAGTGTATTTTTACACTAATTCCTAATTTAATGTTCAAAAACGTGCTGCCACCTAGTAGCAAGTAAGCGAACAAGTAATTTAAAGTTTATCTCAAACAACTTCTAATAATCTATTAATTTATCATAACGTATAAAACCTTTCGACAATTCAGTTCTGAATTAAATTATAACTGGAGCTTTCGTAATATATATTGATAAATAAAAATTAGCAAAGAATTATTCAAGAAACATTATCTGCTTGTTATAATCGCTAACTCTTTCTGCCATTTTTCTTACAATTCCACGGATGGGGAGTCAAATAAAAGACTCAAGATTGTTAGTTTGAATATATGTAAAAAAAAGATAGCTTCGAAAATACTCGGTACTGTTGAAAGTTGACCAAGCCTTATTCGCATCCATGTTCTAGATTTCACGTGGCTAAGCAAACTGGGTAATTACTGTAGAGTTTGTTCTTAGTTTAATAAGCTTCATGGGGAAAACTCAGACTTGGAGGGAACAGATGTCGGTAGGGAACAAGATCTATTACCTAATATTAAAATACTTGCAAATACAGCGAGGAAGTTTTGATTCTAAATTTTAAATTGTCTAAGCTTTGTTTTACGTAGTTATATAACTATCATGAATCTTATACACTTTCCTTATTTAGTCACTTATTTAATTTGTGAAAATAATAAACTTAAAAGAGAATTAGGTATGCCAAACCAATATAACAGCAAGAAGGAAATGTTTGATGTTTGAATTTCGCGCAAAGCTATTCGAAGGCTATCTGCGCTAGCCGTTCCTAATTTAGCAGTGTAAGACTAGAGAGAAGGCAGCTAGTAATCACCACCCACCGCCAACTTTGGGGCTACTCTTTCACCAACGAATACTGGGATTGACCGTAACATTTATAACGTCCCCACGACTGAAAGGTCGAGCACGTTTAGTGTTATAGGAATTCGAACCCACGACCTCCAAATTTTAAGTCGAATAACTTAAGCACTTGGCCATCCCGGCCCGAAGAAGTAAACTGAGTTAAAAAAAAAATTTAATTTTTACCTTTGTCGAATTATCTAATGTAAAAAAAAAAAGGCGTGAACATTATGAAAACTTCAGTACGTTAAATTCATTGTTACGAACTTGTGATCGTAATTTCAAACATAGCCCACAGAAATATTTTTCCTTTATGTAAACACCAGTTTGTTTAAAGATCTAACGACTAAATTAAGTGATGTTGTAAACATCTGAAGCACAAATTATCTTTTTTTGAGGTTTACGTTTTTACGCATACAAAAATAACATTAGTAACGTACAAAAGTATACATATTAGATGTACTGCCCCCCGCTAGTACAGCGGTAAGTCTACGGATTTACAACGCTAAGGCCCGGCATGGCCTAGCGCGTAAAACGTGCGACTCGTAATCCGAAGGTCGCGAGTTCGCGCCCGCGTCGCGCTAAACATGCTCGCCCTCCCAGCCGTGGGGGTGTATAATGTTACGGTCAATCCCACTATTCGTTGGTAAAGAGTAGCCCAAGAATTGGCGGTGGGTGGTGATGACTAACTGCCTTCCCTCTAGTCTTACACTGCTAAATTAGGGACGGCTAGCACAGATAGCCCTCGAGTAGCTTTGTGCGAAATTTCCAAACAAACAAAATACAACACTAAAGTCAGGGGTTCGATTCCCCTCGGTAGGCTCAGCAGATAGCCCAATGTAGCTTTGCTATAAGAAAAACACGTTAGATGTACTTCCGCTGGATACCCGAAAGTGTTCTGTTTAAAGTTTAAATAAAATCAAAATAAAGTGTAACAAATATTTCTAATTGTTGCTTTTGAAGTTCATATGTCATACTGTACTGTAGCTTATAAACTACATAATTCTTCTCATGATTCGTGTCATGCGCACATTTTACTGACGTCACGACAGTACAAATTGCAAGATTAAGCGTCCCTTATGTAACGTCATTTTAATGTGTATTCACTCACTGACAGAAAACACTACTACACAGTGGTGCAAATGATTTAAATAGGTGACTCCCTTTCGGAGAAAAATGTCATCATCGGCAGAAAACCGTCATATTGGCATTATTTACAGAATAATGCTCTGGAACAACACAGTTGAAGCGACTATTCACGGTTTGAAAGTATCATAAATAAAACTAGCATGTACCTGTTCTGAAGTCTCTTATCAGCATTATTGTTTTTTAACGAAGCAAAGTAATGCCTGTTGTACTAACATAAAACTCCCAATATAGATTTATGTAACTAAATATATTTCTAAGTTAATACTACGGCGGTATACATTTCAACCCATGACTGTTTTCTTCTTTATTTCTTAATATTTAAATTGCCAATTCTAAACTTTGAGGGTGATATATAAATAGTTTATGGATATAATTATTAACCTTATGATTCATCAAAATTCAAAAGTTCTTTTTAAATATAGTAATATCCCGAGGGTGGTATTTGAAAGAACTGAGGAAAACCGAAACAAGAAATGACAATACAATAAAAACGAACAAAAGTGTTTACTTAAGCAAATCAAGCGAAATAAAGTGTAATGTTGTTCTTTAATTATAATAACAATATTTTAAAGTCGGAACTGCTTCTTTACTTGATTTTGATAGTTTCAGTCCAGTGCATACGCAAGACTTGGTGCTGCTATATTATTATTATTACAAAATTTCAAAATTTCAAGGTTGAGATCGGGTGACTGCGATGGTCACTCCAGAACGCTTATATGGTTCCTCTGCAACCAGGATTGCACATATTTCGATGTGTGCTTAGGGTCATTGTCGTGCTGGAAGATATAACGAGGCCCAAACCGCAAGTTCCGAGCATCATAAATTTCATAACTCGCAAATATTTTTACTAGACGATGAACTCGTATCTCACTCCCAAATTTTGTGCATGTCATTAGAATATTTCCAACAAGTAAACACACAAACAAAACTATTATAAAACCTGTTTCCAGATGTGTAATGATAAATTTATTGGATGATAAAACAACCTCAAACATTTCTTCAGGCTTAATTTTGTGTCCACTGTCAGAGAACGAGAGTGTTTATTATTATTAGAGTTTCGGTTTAGTTCTCTCACAGTAAATGTATGTTTTTAATCCATAGTTAAGTGTAATCCATTCCTCAAGAACTGAGGTCTGCAAACAGTATAATGTCAGCACTTCTGAATAATGTAAACACAATAGTTTGTTACATTTTCTAAGAAAAACTCATCCCTGTCCACAACTATTTACACAACTATTTATTTATCGCTAACAATACTAAAGTGACATTTGAACTTTACACGTGCTCCAAAGCGTTATTAAACAAACAAATTCCTACCACGAAAGAGTATTATGTTATTTATACACATGTTCTCTTAAGAGTATTGTTTGTTTTGAATTTCGCACAAAGCTACTCGAGGACTATCTGCGCTTACCGTCCCTAATTTAGCAGTGTAAGACTAGAGGAAGGCAGCTAGTCATCACCACCCACTGCCAACTCTTGGGCTTCTCTTTTACCAACTAGTAGTGGGATTAATCGTCACATTATAACGCCCCTACGGCTGAAAGGGCGAGCATGTTTGCTGCGACCGGGATTCGAACCCGCGACCCTAAAATTACAAGTCGAACGCCTTAACCCACTTGGCCATGCCGGACCTCACTTAGAGTACAGAAAACGTTTAAACAAGACCATCAGACCACATCGCAAGTGTCCACTAATTCATTGTGCACAGTTTTTGTTCAGAGTATCACTAATATTGTTCTTTTTCCAATGCTCCGAAGGAAGCAATTTTCGAACAGGTTTTCTTACGACTGTCACGTGATAATTGCTGTGAGTGATCTTCAAGTTTTATTTAGTGACATTTACAATACTCACACTTTAACATCTGTTACATTTTAACAGTCTGTCCAGACGATGTTTCCTTTAATCAGTCACCAGTGGTTTACAACCACAGTCTTTATTTCCGACCAAAGCATTTCTTTTTGTAATTGACATTATTGACAAGACTAGTTACAGATGCCTTGACATATGTTTCTGAAAATGGTCTTTGATAACTAAGCTCCTACTAAACGGGCATCTACTATCATGACCCTCCAAAAGTACGAGAAATCCCTGTTATTTCCACTGTGTTTAATACTAACCTAGATGTGATCACGTATCTACAATTATAATAACCACGTGCTCACCTGACACTTCAGACAGTCTGTTTTGTATATGAATGTGTAGGAAGGAGAGGTTCTTACAAAATTAGTATATATTATTCCTGTTTGTAGAAAACAAAAAAATAGTAGTCTGGTGATTTTGTGCACGAGTTAAGAAGTGCAAATATGCAAAACAGAAAAACACCACCACCAATAACAATAATAATAAATAAATGGTTATTGGGAGAATTTCACTTTTTTTGCATATAATACACAAATAATTGACATTAGCCAAATAAAAATATTCAATGATGCACAAATAAATATACATTTACAGTAAACTTAACACAGTCCGAGATCTTTACATGTATTGCTCCTAATTCTTTCACTCAGTTTTACATATTTCTTATCTAGGTACTCCACGTAAGATATTAAACAGTTGAACAAGTCATGTCATTTATCTGGATGAAAACATTTTGCAAGTTTGTAGTAAAACAACACTTGTACGATGCATGTTATATATCTCGACTATGATAAGTATAACTAAAATTAACTGCACGATTAGAATGATTTGTTGGTTCACTATCTAGACTATATATATATATACACACACACACACATGTAAAACCCAACAGTCTCATGGCTACGAGCGAATAAATTGCGATTCCCATGTGGCATGTTCCCGTGTAATCACATGAAATTACGAGATGCTACTCAACCACGTTAAATATTCAAAAACTATAATACTCCCCACTCAAGTGATGAGATAGAGACAGACGAGTACATGCTGTTAAGATATCTTAAACCAACTACAAATTACTTCTGTTATAATATATCTGGTAATTCGTATTATGTACATAAAATGAATGCTTTTTATATTTTATATATTTATCGAAACATAAAATAATGTTTCAGTGTTGTTTTTTTGTACTAAAGCAAAAACTGATCATGCAAGTTTTTAGTGCAGTAATACTTGTTCACTAAACAAATTTGTACTAGTACGATTATACACACACACACACATTATAATGACAATGAAAAATCTAAATTGTTCTTCCACGGCCACTCTTGCTGTCATATTTAAGTCAATGTCTGTGGCCATAGCACTCACACGCGTTGGGGATATTTGATCTGTCAAACAAGATTTAGACGATGATGCCAAACCACCCAGCAACTAATGAGAACCAATTAAAGGTTAGGAGTTGAATGCTTGAACCTAAAACATCAACTCCTTCTGCTGACTTCAGCCAGTTATGGGAAGACAGTTTTCATTTAGACAATCTTAAAGTAGAACTGGATAAACACCCACAAGGTTCCCGAAAGTGTTCTGTTTCAATAGTAAACAAATCCAAAATTAAGAGTAACAAATATTTTTATTTCTTGCTTTTAAAGCTCAAAGGTTATGTTGTATTGTATCTTACTGATTACATAATTCTTCTCGTGATTCATGGCACGTGCAAGTTTTACTGATGTCATTTTATTGTCTACTGACTGACAGACAACAACTACTGTATAATAGTTAAAACAAATGATCCCTTCAAGTGGTCTTTGGACCCTTTCAAGGAAATTAAACCACCTAAAAATTGTACAATCTAAAATTACCAACTTCCATTGCATTTTATAAGATATAAGAAGTAAAACATTTTATAGTAGAAATAAACCACCCTACATTAAATACAAGATTACCAACTCCCACCATTTTATGTAATAATAATAATAGTGATGTTAATAGTCCTTAAGTCTTCATCCTCCTCCATTTATCTGGAAAATGAGTATAAACCATGTGAGATGAGATAAGCCAACTGACCTGAAGTTGATTTTCTTGTCCTAATGTACTGAAAGAATGTTTCAATAGTTTATAGTTAGTTACTTATAAACGAAGGATAACCGAGTTACTAACGACTTCAATGTTCTCCACAAGGTAGTTTCCATGATTGAGGTTACTTTTTAATATAGTTTCATATTCACTATAGAAAAAGTGTGAATTTCAATTTATTAACAAATAACTAAATATTATCTATAAAAACCTGTCATTATTTTTAAAAACATAGAACACCATTAGGAATGGGTAAACCAAGGATGGTAAAATAAAATTATCTTCTTTTTTTAAAATTAGTCAACTGTACTCTGCCTTCTACAAATTTAATGTCTAAATCTAAGTAACGTGCATGAATATCACTACTACCACTCCTTTCTATTATACGTTATGTTGGGTATATTAAGTTTTCATCAAAATTCAAGTTGTTGATGATGATTAACATTAGCATTTTTTTTGCATATAACTATTTACATATGAAATTAAAATTACAACCAGCTTTATCAATAGGAGTAATAATAAATTATTAAATTTATTGTATTCTAAATATAGTGAAAGAAATATCTATCTTATATCTATAAAAGTTTTTTTTTAATAGTTTTTAATTGTTTCTTATAGGAGTAATAAAAGAGTTTTCACTCAAAAAAAAAACACAAAGATAATAGGATTCTTTACTGACTTTGATAATATAATCATCAATATTTTTTCTAAGTATTTTAAGATTTTTGTATTTTTTAAATTCTAAACTTTATACCTTTTTCTAAAATCTATTTTATTTTTTAATAACATTCACCTGTAACAATATGATTATGAAAATAACCATTAAAACACTTGATACAGTTATAAAACAAGTTATCGATTTCTCTTGGATTTAATTTTTGAATAATTTTTTTGTAATTAAAGAGATGTTCTAAAGATTTATTATGTTTAAAATTAATAGTAGATTGTAATGATCTGATGAGAAATATTTCTTCTTAAACACTGTTGTGAACAAAATAGATACAACTCATTATATAATTTAAGATTGAAATATATTACCATAAAATGTTTCTTTTTCTTCTTTCATTGAATTATTGATTGGATTTTGATTCTATTTCAATATAAAATTGACTACATATATAATTATACCCGTAACATATTTTGACAAATACTTAATTTTGTAAAATTTCATTCAAATAATTGTTTTGTTATGGATTTTAAAATGTTAATAGATCATTCAACACTAGAATATAAATTTTTATAAAAATTCACTTTTTCTAGTTTTAACTTTACCTCTCTTTTTCTTCTATTTTGACGTTGTAACTATTTATCCAAAATAAACGTCTAATACAGATATTTCTTCTTAAATATCCACCACTTTTGTTTTCAAAATCATGGTTTAATCCAAAAGAGCAAAGAGTTGGTCTTTCAAAATTAATTTTTCTTGTTCTGTTAATAAATTATCATGTATGTTTCTAAAATAGTACTTTTAATATTAAAAATTAAAATTTGTTGAAATAGTCTATTTAAATAGAATGAGGAAAGCCTTTATTACTTTGAGATCTATACAAGTTAATATCTAAATGCAAAAGATTTATTGCTTGTATTACATAGTTAAGGCCACCTATACCACGAATCAATAAGTTATATTATCCATTTTACACAGTGATATATCTTGACGTAAACGGTCGCACAAGTTAGGCATCTTGAACAATTGCAAATATTTCTTTCTAAACTACTGCTGTGAACTTCGACTAAGTTATATGGGATTTGATACAAAGATACTTTCTTGCAGGTCCCAAACAGTAAAGTTTTTTTGCGTGTTTCACGACATGTATGGTATCAAAACTGGCCACATCGGGATTACGTGGCAAAGACATATTACATTTGCCGGTGAATGTTAGCTTATTTAATTTAATATGCAATAACCTTACGATCGTATATTTTACTTATCACTACATAAAACCTCTCGGAGAAACAATGCACCCACCTGATTACGTTTCTCTGTCACTTACCTATCACACACTTCCACGTTCTGGCCGTTTGTTTTACGCTCTGATACATGGATTATTAATTAAATCTCCGAGATGAATTTTAAGGATTTTAATCTTAAAGTCTAGCGAATTATGTTCAAAGGCCTTGCAATTATCTTGCATGGATATCCAAAAATATATTTCAAATAGTAGTACCTCAACAAGTGCATGCGCGTAAACAAAGGAGCAATCTCACCCCTATATTACATCCATATATACAGCTTCATATACTACCAATACACACTATATAAAGTGATAATTACTAAAACACATTATGTCGGACTTGCTTCAGTCCCCCTCTTCACTTCTTTCTCATTTCAGTAATTTCGTTTTTCTTCCGACAGCAGCACCACCTTTATTTTTGCCTACACGTCTGAGTTCCATTTAAAAAATAACTGAACTTCAGAATTACAAGCTCTAGTTGTTTTAAAAAATAAAATTTCATCAATTTTATATTGATTTAAAATGTATAAGGTCTACGTAATATAACTGCAAGTTCATGTTATTTTTCCCTACATTTTAAAACGATTTAGCGATACGTAGCAATAAGCGATACAATGTTATACAAAAGTAGAGGGATTTACTGATACATACGTAACAAATGTAACAGATTTTCTTATTAATGTGAAGGTTGCAGATGGTTTTTCCAAAAGTAAATTACGTGCATGATACGTGAATGTAGAATAAACGTTCATACGTTCGCTTTCTAGTCCGACACTAAACGCGCGTATCTGTACATAGTACAATAGCGTTACACGTGCATTTGTTTTTCGTTCTTAAGTATATGGTTACACAGTGGGCTATATCTATGCTGTTCACACTATTGATATCGAAAGCTGGTTTTTAGAGTTGTAAATCTAAAGACTGCTACGCTACTGATGGCGTTACTTGTGAGCAAGTCTTACTTAAAACTATAAAAAAGAATACTACAATAAAGATGTTTTTCCACAAGAAATAGTCAATCACTCAGTTAAATTTTCTGATAATATTACGGGTTCTTTGGTGCTGTTCGCTGTGAAGACAACTGCTACTGCTTTATAAAAGGATATGGATTGTTTGACAAGTTGACTAAATAAACACTATATGGCTTTTTATCACAATAAATGGAAGGTAATGCAGAGAGGATACCATAATTTTATTATGAGTAACATTTTGATATAAATAACCTTAAAATTGTTATTAAAGAAAATGATCTTAATGGTTTGGTTGATCAGCCTCTTAAAACCGTTCAAGTATTGTTGCTAATTGCAGGGCAAATAGAATTTTGGAATTATCTACAGAAATACAAGTCTCAAAATGTTACAATTTCATTGTATAGGTTACTGGTTATAGCACATTTAAAGTACTGCTATTATTCTTGGGAGTTTCACATCTTATGAAAGATATCCAATTGTCAGAAAGAATCCAGTCAAGGTCCACTAGGATTACACCTGGGATGGAAATATTCTCATACGAGCACAAGTTAACATCGCTAAAATTCCCTCTTTAAACAAATATTAAAGATGATCTGAATCATGCGTTCAAGATTGTTAAGGGAATTGACTGTATGAAATTTAAATTTAAAAAAAAACACGAACTAAGCTACACGCTATTCGTCCTAGTCAAAGACTAGAGGAAAGGCAGCCACTGACAACTCTTGGGTTCTCTTTCAGAAACGAATTATCAAAACATTTTCTATGGCAGTAATGAGTAAAAAAACAAAACAGAAAACAAACAAACAGTGCAATGGATGAAATAGAAATAAGCTGAGCTTCACTCTGCTTTTATTTTCAATTTCCCAGGTCTATAACACGCTTCTTTCTTCCTTTCCAGAAGCGTAACGATACATAAGATGTCATTTCTTATGCTATTATCACTTAAAACATCCGGGTACAGAAGCCCAGGATGTACTTCTGCCTGTTCACACGCTGAAAGCAAACGCAACTAACCACAAAATGGATCTTAGAAACCCGAGTATTCAGCAGTGATGAGGCAGTAAAGCAACTCGTAAATTATACTGACAGATTACATCTCTGAAATAAACTGCAAAAACGACAGTCAAAAGACGTTCAGAAAACTGAAACAACGAACTGTAATTATTAGCGTATTATTTAATCTGCGTTAAACATTATGATAATATGATAACGATAACCCCTCTGTAAAGTTTTTCAACTTGTCATGCACTAAATAAGCTTTAGCACTGACTGATACATGTTAAACATTTCTAAAAAATATATAGACCATAAAGTAGATAAAACCCAATGAATCTGACTTTCAGACAGTTACACGAGTTACTTTATTGACATGAAATAGCCCATTCAGAATGATTTAAGTCAGGAAAACAATAAAGCAACATTAGTCAAGATTTAAGATATATTTAATAGAGCAGTTGTCTTCATGGGCGTCTGCAGAATTTTTTTTTTTTTGGGGGGGGGACAAAGTAATGTAAAATTGTGAAGTGAATAACAAACTGATTTTCTTTAGAGAATAAAAATCAATCATCTTGATATACTTATGTTCCAAAACGTCTTTTATTATGATTATCTAAGTAGTTGACATTGATATTACATGTCCTCCGACTTTCAGAAATGTGTTTATTTTTTAATTTCGCGCAAAGCTACACGAGGGCTATCTGCGCTAGTCATTTCCAATTTAGCAGTGTAAGACTAAAAGGAAGGCAGCTAGCCATCACCACCCACCGCCAACTCTTGAGTTACTCTTTTACCAACGAATAGTATGATTGACCGTCACATTATAACGCCACCACGGTTGAAAGGGTGAGCATGTTTAGCGAGACGGGGATTCAAACTTTCGACCCTCGTACTACGCCTTAACCCACCTGGCCATGCCGGGCCATAATGAGATTGACCGTTACATTATAACGCTCCCACGCTAAAATGGGCGAGCATGTTTGGAGTGATGAGGCCTTCTGAAATAAAAATTCTCCTTTTCATAGTGTGATACAGGAACTGAAGCCTAGCGGAAAGCAAAAATGAATCACGAGCAGTTATAATTTTTGCATGAAGAGATGAAAATTTAGAAAATATGATTTTATTAATTATTAAGAACACCAATAAACCCCACAGCCTACTCGTGCAGTAAAGCTACAAAATAATAATAATTTTACTGTACATTAAGCACATTAACAAGGTTAAATGTCAGAAACAACATTTTATTTAAACACTAAAGATACAAGACAATGTTCATGTTTACATTGTGTGTCATGTAGTACTATCAATATTAAATATAAAAATTCAACTGTTTATTGAGGTACTACTATTAAAAATAATAGCGATGTTGTTGCATATTAGCACTGAATACTAAAAACACTGACAACTCAGACAGAGATGTTTGAAATCACTTATTATTTTTGCAACATATGAACCATGTAATAATTTTTTGTACAGAATAACTTTAAATTGAA
The DNA here is from genome assembly GCF_004210375.1 of Tachypleus tridentatus. Classification (NCBI taxonomy): domain Eukaryota; kingdom Metazoa; phylum Arthropoda; class Merostomata; order Xiphosura; family Limulidae; genus Tachypleus; species Tachypleus tridentatus. The sequence continues at coordinate 37,350,901 of NC_134833.1, read as the reverse complement.
ATAATTCTACTCATCAGAATCAGCGGTATCACAAATATTTAAAAGGGCACCAAAGGAGTTTATAAACAAACATAAAAATATTAGTACACCAACTCGTTAGTATTCTATAAAGAGACACGGCATTAGTGTGAAAACAACCCACTCTTTCATCCATAGAGCTTGGTTTGTTTTGAATTTGGAGCAAAGCTACACGAGGGCTACCTGCGCTCGCTGTCCCCTCATTTAGCAGTGAAAGACTAGGGAACAAGCAGCTACTCATCAGCACCCACAGCTAACAATGGGGCTACTCTTTTACCAAACAACAGTAGGATTGACCGTAAAATCGTAACGCCCCTCTGGTATAAAGTTCACCTAAAACCTGTTTCTAAACACGTATGAACAAAATGCAAAGAATAAGCTACCTCTAACAACGAAAGATTTAATTAGATCGTGTTTCTTTTGTACGATCATAAAATCTAGTTATCGAAAAGCTATGCAGATCGCATAATAAACTAACTCGGACTCACATGCTAAAATAAAATAAAAAATCTAAATTATTCGTGCAGAATAGATTGGAAACAGTGATGGCTTTGGAATGAAGTTCATCCGTTCCCCTAAGTTGGAAACGTGATCTTCCGCAAAAAACAACAACAATGAATTATAGGGAGAAGATATAATTTTCTTGTGTTTCTAGGAATAGGTCTGTATAGAAATAAATAATGGTAAAACGCATGCAATGGTTTACAGAGGGATGCATCGACTGTACGTTTGTATTTAGTTATTTTATTTTCAGTGACGTCTGCACGATCGGTTTGCATTACCCCTTGATCTACACTGTCCAAATACGGTCTTATAAAAATCTACAGAAGTTTACTTTTTTTTTTTTTGCTATTATTTGTTGTAGAACCTGCGTGCAAGAGGTGAACAAACGTGCTACTATTACGGATGCAAACTTTTCGTTGAGATTTGGTGCATATCGAAATATACACCGACTATAGTACTTTATATATTCAAACGTGAAGCGAATGTATGCTAGGCCTAACAAGTAGCTTAAAAAATGAAATATATATACATATATTTATTAGCAAGACTCGATAGCAAATTACACACTTTGAGTGTATAATTGGCCCAGTTTCGTCTACTTGCTTCACGAAATGTTCGTTTATATTTTCGTAAAGGAGCCCGGCATGGCCAGGTGGGTTAAGGCGTTCGACTCGTAATCCGAGGGTCGCGTACTTCCAGCATTCATTAATGTAACTGAGGGCAGCAAACAAAATCCAGTTAGCTAATAAAAATTTTAAACGTCATTTATTATAGCTAAAAAATGTCTTTTATTACGTATTCTTAACATGATGACGAATGCCGCCCATAGGGAGTTACGGAAATCAGTCGAGAGAGAAGGCAGTATACACAACACGTATTTGGCCACACCTTAGACTTGCAGTATTCCTTTATGATTCTTGAATTGACAGCTGTTCGGTACGTGTGGTTCACGGTTTTTTTGTTTTAAATTTTAAAGATAGTTTCTTCGATAAAACCTAAAATGATACTAATACAACATGATTGCATTTTCTGAAGTACAACACTACTTTCTTAAATTCTATTATTAATTTCTCCTACTTAAGTCTTGTGAATAGCAGCACTGACCTTTGATTTCTTTGTCTAATCAAGTTTGTCTTTTCGAATATTTTTTTTGCCACCGGAGTTATACTGTTTTTGTAACTATATACGTTTTCCAGTCGCACATTTGCCTTGAACTGAATAAACCTGTTTTACATTTAGAAGATCAATTTATATCAGTGTGTAATCATCCTATTTTGTGTCAATATCCTTTAAGCCTTTTTGAAACAACAAAATGTACTTTTTGATCAATTTGTCTTGCTGAATTCGACGGTGCCATCTTTAATAACTTTGCGTATACTATCTATAAATATACGCTTTTGCCACATGAAACAAAATAAAATTTTATTTATAATTATGGATGATATTTTCGTAGTTATAAAGGTGGGTAATGTTTTGAAGTTACCATTAAAAGGAAACGAAATTCTGAATGTTGTTGTTTTATCGCAAAGCTACACAATGTCTTAATCCGTAAATTTACCACTAACATACCTACCGGGACACTTCTATTTTCTACAATTTATTTACAACCTATAAACAAATACTTTTCACCATATATATATATTCCTAGTTAAGCAGTCGTAGACGAAAACAACAAATAAAAAAGAAACACGAATTTAACCTTGAAATGTCTGTTGCTGCTTATCAAATATATATAGACATTTTTAAACGGATGTAATAAGTTTCCTTGAAATAGAGTGGTTGAGTTAAATAAACCACGACAATATATCATTTTTTATTCAAATTATTTTAAGACCATACATGTTCAACCTGTTTATTCACGTAAACCGTGTACTAAATACAAAAACAAACACAACTACACGTTGGATTTGAATCAGGCATTCACCTACACCTTTTGTAAGCCAAATATCTTATAAAATGCCTTAGAAGAACGTTTTTGACTGATGAAAAGTTAGTATTAAATGGAAAACGTTTTAAATTTTATAAACATTTTTGTGATGCAATTCCCCGTTACTCTCAATGCGTCATTTATAAACGGAAGCACAAAAGGCAAGACTTTAAAAATATATCAGTTGTGTGTGTATATATAAAGAGCTATTATGTGTATAGGAGCCTTATATGGTTTGTATTTAACTCCTACAGTAAATCTCGAAATAACTTAATACTAATAATTTTCCATAAAAGTACTTATTCCAAAGTTTTGGGCTTATTGCGAATATCACAGTTATATGAACAAAAATTAAGTTATACTACACCTTACTTATTCATTTAAAGATACTTCTGAAACATTTAAGTGAACGAAGAAGTGCAAACAATACTAAAAATATGAGTATCGGTATTATCTTTACTGCAGGGTGTGTTATTACCAAATTACTCAGGTAGATGGCGTCATATGATATTGTATCGCATTTTCTATATTTTTAAAACGAGCCATAGTTACTAAAATTTAAATCAGTTATTTCTAATTCAAATGATAAATATTAATGCATCGAAAAAAATATTACAAATGAGAGACGGTAACTTTGATGCTAAAAATAATATATTAGAAAATCATTCCGGAAAGAGTACATAAACGAATGCTCGTTGAAATTTGCTCTCAGTATCTCTCACAACTACGTATCGTTAGGGGTGAGCATAGAATCTTCAAAAATACGTACTGACGTAACAGTGTACATATTTTATTTATAATTGTTTTGTGTTACTACACCATTACCAAATCCACATGTGAAACTTGATGCTATGCCTTCCTGTCTACCATAATTATTAGTTATAAACTACTATGAACACACTACTACCGTGAGGCCTAACGTAATTTCATATTTTATAATATTACGACTTTTTTACATTTACTAAAAAAAAGCGCCGTAATCCTAGGTAAAACGTTAACTAAATTGTGTTTTATCACTAATATCTTCTTGTCTCAAATATTAGATGCTTCAGTGACTTCTACATCTTTTCACTCACTGTAATTTACTAGATACTTTGCTTTATGAATTCTATATTCTATTATAACGTGCCAGTCTGGCGCATGCCTTATGATTATCAATGACCAGTTAGGCTCATCCAGTGAACTGAAACTTAGTGGAGGGAAATTCAGTCTTAAGCTAGGTCGAGTTGAAACTTATTAAATATGCAAACATCTTGTTTCTGTCATTCGATGTGCACGTCATATAAAGAATAAATCACATTCATCCAAACAAACAGGTTGTTTTAGTGCAGACAATTTATCCAGACAGCTGCACCACACAAACATATTAAGAAACCACGTCTTTCATGTATGGATCGATTAAATTTTACAAGTTCCTCCTTGTATGTTGGTGGGAGATTGCATGCTACTAGATCAAGATATGGTTATTTGTTTAACTACGCTATTAGTTTGTTCAATTTCATTATTACTGGCGTGATGAGTATGCTTCATCAGTCATGTATGAATGACATTTCACTTTGTCAACAAATTCAACTTTACACATCCCTAATGTCTTTGTCTATCCAGGCACAGAGGTAAATGATATTCCACGAACAGAGCGATCTAAGTGTGAAAAAAAACTAAAAACAAATTCTTATTAAAACGTTCCAAGTACCTGTAAACAGTCATAAAATCCCACTACAAGATGGCCATAAAAGCTGGTATATTTATAACAGGTACAAAAGCAAAAAAAAAAAAAATACATTTTACAAAAAAAAAGTGAAAAAATTATAATGCTAGTAATTACCTAAGCTAAAAGTAAGTAACACTTTCACTAAACTTTGATATTTTCTTGAAATAGCTTCATAGAGTTTATAATGGAAAAAAAAGCATTATTTTCATACACACACATCCATTCCCAGTGACACAGCAAGAAGTGTGCAGACTTAACATTTATATCCAGAGTTTGAAACTCATAGGGGTTACAACACAGATAGTCCATTGTATTTTGTGCTTAATTATAAACAAACAAACCATACACACATTACACCAAAAAATTAAACGGTGATATTTGTTAGAGTTTGAAAAAGTACATCTGAATGCAACTGCAAAAACATTATTAGCCATGTTTCCTGCTATGAAAACACTCAAATGTTCCAGGAGAGGCCACACAAACTGACCAACATATAGTGATGTCACTTCATTTGGTGTCAAATATGGCTATTTATTTGTTGCCTTGCTGTTTTGGCTATTGTTTTCACCTAACTGTATGATAATGTTGTTTGTTGGCAATAGGCAATGTGCTTTTTTATGGTAAGATAAACTGTTTGAAGCTAATCAAATACTGAAAATTGCACAGTTGAAGCAAATGTCAGCAGTGGAGTGGAAGCAGACTACACAATTAATCTTTACATGAGCCAGAGTGGACAAGAATGTGGAAAATCAACTGTGCCATGTAATGACTGCAATTTGCATGACACAGCTACAAACCAGTTCAGGAAAATAAATTAATGGGTGATAATCAGTGATCAAACAATAAGAAATGTATCTTATGCATCTAACTGATAGTTGAAAAGAGAAGCACAATTTTTCAGTTGACTGTACAAGCACATGGAGTTTTGTTGAGATCCTAAAATATGGCAGCAATGCCAAAGGTTGCAGTGGTCAACACAAATGAGTTAATGTTTTACATTTCTATTGATAATTTACTTCCTGTGTCTGGATAGACTGAAATATATAATCATTTTAATGTTACTGATAATATGGTTCCTTTGGTGGTGATCTGTTTACAATGTGATGGCACAGATTTAAGTCTTTTTGCACTTAGGTGGGGGAAGAGATTTAATCCTCAACAGTATATTGATGTGGTAATGGAACCAGTTGTAAAACACTTTGGCAGTGCAGTTATACAGGACTTTCTTCTGAAGCAGGATAATGCCAAAATTGTGATGAACTATCATGGGCAAAATAACACTGAGGTTATAGACTGATCAGCAAAATACCTCATACAAGTTTCATAAAATACCATTGGGTCCTATTGGACACTATAGATCAACACCTCAGTCAAGCTTGGCTAATGCATGACAAATGTATCAAAGCCATGGAAAGCCATGTTTCATGACTAAGTATCTTATCTTGATAAACATGACTCTTAAGTTAATTCAGTAAAGTTCTACATATTTTTTTATTTATAAACTTACAATATGTAGGAAGTTTTAATAACAATAAAAAGAACTGCATAACTAGAACAAAGTCACCAGAACACAGAATATAATGTGGGATATAAGATGTATCCCAATCTTTAGAATACTTGAAAACAAAGGTTATAAATGATTGATGGTGTATCTCTACCATTATGTAGGTCCTACTCTTTAGTAAACTCCAAAGACCAGAACACATTTCCCACATTACAACCTATGTCCTGGTGACTATTTGGACTTTACAGCATTAAATTTTTTATTAAGGCTTGTTTTCTAATATACACATGTTCTATTTCATCACAGGTTTGGTCTTGCTGTTTTTAATGTAAATATTAATGTAACTGTTTAATTAAATAAAGTTTATCTGTACATTACCAACACAAAACAAACAAAAGATGTAGTAGCTATTATAAAAAAAAAGTAAAGAAAATGCAGCTTGTTCAAAATTGTGTATGTTTTAGCTCAGGCTTCCAGAATGTTTTTACACAGACTGGATTTGGATTAACTTTACCTTTTCTTTATATACACACAATAATACACTTAAGCTATTCTTGCAATTCTGCTTCAATATGCAAATTACTTGATTATGGGTTAATATTAGCAACTAAGCAAACATACATGATTCTTCTCCTGTCTGGTTTTTAACTAAATTTAACAATGTCGGAAGGTTAATGAACTAACTTAATTTGGTAAACACACATTACACCTAAACACTTTTATACACTTTTAATAACGTTGTTGATTCAAATAACTTTTCACAAAGTAATTGGATCAAAGTAATGTATTTAGAAAAATATTATGTAGAAAATCATAAGAAACATTATATAAATTGGTCTATTTAAGACCAATTCATGAAATGTTTATGTACATTTTATTTCAGGCTCCATGGCAATCTTGTATGTTGAAATAATAGTTTAAAACAAAGAAAGCTTGATATATCTAGCTACTTTGTTGACAAATGTCTGTGAATTTTAATACTGATCAATGCATGACATATTAGCCTTGTTTGCACACAAATAAATCTGGTACACTGATAATGGTTCAGTACTTTGTTAAATGAGAATACAGCAGTTTTTTGGTTTGGGCAATATATTGCTAAACTATGAGATTTCTCCAGTATCAGTTGTAGTAAGTCAAAGTTCATGGACCAGGAATGTAAGTGATCTATTAAACATTGAGACAGAAATAAAAAGACACTTTCAACTTAATTTATAGAATACAATGTCAATTACTTTTTTTGGTAATATTAACACATACTTTGAATGTCTCATCTTAGTGTGGTCTTTATCTCCAGTGACTTAAACACAATGTTAAATCTGATGAACATATAAACACTCACAGGTCTAATGCTTATAGCATATGTAAGCCCTAAGTCACTGAAAATGTTCCTTTGGCGAGTTGTTTGGTGACTTACAATTGCATTTTGCCTAATACAGAAAAACTGATTCTTCACCTGGTTGTGGTAGTATCACAAAAATAGCTAGAAGACTCTTAGGACTTTCTTGCTTTGGAATTAATATGAATTAATTTTAAAGGCTTTTTTCTCAAATAATGAAGCTGCCCATCTCACATAAGACTTATTCTGTTCATAGACAAACCTCTCTGCCTGGAAGTTTTTTTTGTTTTGTTTTCAGGTATAAATGATTTTGACTCTGTTTCTGTTAGATCAAACATAGCACAGGCATGGTGTTGGGAGAGATTATTATCTTACCACAGACACACACCTATGTCTTTTGTAACTTTAGCATAATTCCTTACTAGTAAAAAGATGCATTCTCACATGTAATTATTTTACCTGTCATCACCATTTCTCCTTCTCCCAACATACAGTTTTCATGTTTATTATGAAGATGTTTGGTAGGAAGATCATGTAACATCTACATATATCTTATTTCTTGTTTTGTTCAGACAAGAATCTAAGTAAATAATAAAGGTATTAGTGAGAAGTTGCTACCAGCCTGAAAAGTTTGGGAGCAAAACAACATTATTTGTTAGCTATTTTAAAAACCAATTTAAAAACACACCTCATTCTATTAAGATAATATATTTGAAAGATTTTTGCAATTTTACACCATACTAAACTATGGACATTCATAAAAGTCTGCAAACTGATCAATAGATGCAGCACTTGAAACTTATTTATAAGTTAACAAACACTGTAATATTCATATCTAAATCATTAACCAGTCTTTTCATCCCTTTCCTTTAGCCATATTTCAAATATTTTATCAGACATTTTAAACTGCACAGTTTTAAGAAAATATATTGATATAATCCTTCCAGTATGTAGTAACAAGTATCAATAAAAAAACCAAAAACAAACAACAAAGCTATGTTTAAAAGTGTCAGACTTTGTTCTGTATAATATTCTTACTGGTTATATTATGCATGTGCTTGAAAGTGCATTATGTCCACAGTGCTTTTCAAAAAAGTACCTTTCACTTGTTTAAAAACAAAATACAGTACACAATTTAGGTAGCAGAGTGTATTACAAAAATATGATATAGTTAGATAAAGTACTTCTTCCAGGGTATTTTATTTTCATAATAAGAATTCTAGCTACTTGATTAATGTATGTTCATATTTTGTATGTCACGTTACAAAATAACAAAATTGAAGGACAACAAAGGACCTGTTGGTCCACCTAGGCCATCTTATCCATTAAATTAAGCTCATTAAAAAAAAATCCAAAGCCAGCCCTTATCATTCAAAAAATGTATCAAACGTTCCCTTGAAGTCCCTTAAATATGCTGCTTCCACCACACCTAAAGGTGACAGACTACAAAGAACAACTATCCTGCTTCAAAATAAAATTTAGCTAAAGCTGCATTCTACCCTGCCAAAATTTATACTTGTGTCCACCAGTCCTACCATTCTCACCATTAAGTATGAACCAAGATGAGACATCAACACTATCAACTTCTTAACAGCTTTAAACACCTCAATTATATCTTCCTTACCTTTTATTTAAAGAAAAAAAAAATTCTATCTTAACCTGCTCTCATATGACAACATTTCCATCAAAGATATTATAATAGTAGTCCCTATCTGAATCCTTTTCAACAACCGAATATCTTTCATAAGGTAAAGATCTTCAGACTGAACATAGTATTTCAAATGTGGCCTAACTGGTGATTTATACAATGAAATAACATATTTAGACTTGTAATCAATAATTATGTAGATACATCCTAAAATAACATTTTCCTTGCCATTTACAACATGTCTTGGATGGCTTAAGAGACTGATCACCATCCACAAAGACCCTTTCTTTCACAAACATTTGAAGGTTTTTTTCCTTTCAAAATTATACACTTTAATGAAAATTGTGATATCCTACATGTATTATTTACTATTATTAAAAGCTACCAGTTATTTATTTACTCAACTCATCAAATGATCTAAATCCTTTTATAAAGCAACAGCATGTCTCACAGTCAGCACCATCCAAAACCTTATTACCAATACCGGTAAGTGATTTTTTTTGTTTACCATTTCTTCATCTATGTAATTGATGTACATCAAAAAAAAAATTCTAACACTGAACCCTGAGTTAGTCAACAAGTGACATTAAACTGATTTCACTGAACTCTATTTATAAAAAAACATATGGAAAAATTATTTTATAAAAGCACAAGTGTAGAGGCAGATGTTTCAAGTCTTCGCCTTTCATCCTATAACTAATCTTCAGAAAGCAAATGATGAACAGCTCAAAAGATAACTGTTTACAAGCACCAAAGTAAATCAATACTATGATGTAGATGCCAGGCTTCAGCATTCATGGTGTCTAATGGTATTCCTACTATGGCAGAGCTAAAATGTATAATTTCAAAGTCAAATTGAAATCAAACATCAGCTCCAGGACAACTAAAATGATAACTTTGTGAAGAACTTTAACCCTGTCCAAACTAAAGGGTTGTTACTGTTATCCTAATTTTGTATTTCTCACAGTGCTAATACCTAACCAATTGTAAAAAATATAAAACAAATTTACTAAAAAACACCTTATTTGGCTTAAACAATTCATATAACTTGATTATTCAGTATTTCTATAATTTTTACATTATATTCCTGAAATTTTGTTACAAGACTCTGTTTAAATAAACACATTAAAATGGTTCTTTTCATCTTAAGTTTTCACTTTAATTTTACCTTTGACCATAAAGTCCCATTCTATTTCGCAGATAAAAACAGACACCAAAGGAATATTTCTTTGGTTAAAATACAATAAGTTGCTTGGCACTGGAATGTAATGTAGCTTTACAGTCCATACAGTTAAAATGTAAAATTACTCATTTTACTGTCATGTTCTTCTAATCATCTTGATGAAAGAAGGGGATTGTTCCTTCTGTTTTATTTATTCTAATCACTATTCTTTACAATTAATCATTAATTTTTTAATCCTTTTCATCTCTTGATCTTTTAAAGGAACTCTTCTTGTCATTACGTAGCTTCCATAAATTACTATTGTTAAATATAATAATCTATCATTACGATTCCTTTTCAAGTTCTGATTTTTTTAACTTTCCTGATTACTCCACAAAATACATGCAAAACCCTCTATATTTTCTTTATATTCTCTGTAATAGATCAACTAACACGAAGCCCATAATTTAAATAATTCTAAAAATCGATGTAAATGCACGTTAATCAGCAAGATCAAGTGGACAAAAAAAAAAAAAAAAACATTCAGTTCCTTAAACCGACTGTATCGGATTTATAAATTATCATCTAGCAGAAAAACATGCATGATTTAAAAGGTGCGTAACCAACGTATTTCTACAACGGACGTAGATTTCAGCTTCTGACAAATTACCGATACGTGAGAATTTATTTTCACCGAGTGACTATGTCACTAACCTTATTTCAGTAGAGTATTTGCGCGGGTAATTACCTGTCAACATAAATAGCTGCCTTGGTTTCACAGTTTTTTACGAAACTTTCTCTTTTATAGTACATTCTGCTAGATCCATTGTGTGCACCAGACCGGAACGGATGACACATGATTGTTAAGAATAATTCATCTTTTGCCTTGAGCACAAACCACACACACATTTCTGTGTATGTGCATTTTTGTGTTGTTTTTCTTTCTTTCGTTGATAATAAAGCCTGCAAAATTTATTTTTGTTGAAATATTCATAGTTTTTTTAAATCCGCGAAGTTCGTTAAATAAATTAAAGCACATCGTAAAATCATTTTGTCTCAATCAAACAAAAAAAATGCCTCGGTTCCATATAGAATTAGCTGAAAACTGACAGCAAATTATCTTCTTCGACTATATACTAGATTGAAAGATCCAATCCACTGTTAGACGTGGCATTAATGCTTAAAAATGATCAACAGTTGATTTGTCTCTCTGCATAAATCAAATGAAATCCTGGCTTTTGAAACTAACAGTTATCTTTTTATTTAACATTCCTTCAACATCTGGATATCAATCGTGTTTTTATCATCTGTCTCTTACGTTTTCTATTATTCTCAGTAACAGCTCAAACATGAAACGCTTATAATTTCAAATGTCGCATCTTGATCAGACTTCTTAACACGCTTGCCTGCTGTTACGGACATTTATATAGCGGTGTTGAAACTTTTAATAAAACTTCGCAACACACTTAAAATACATATAATGGAATAAATAAAATGATAATGTAGTAGGCCTCAATATATACAGATCATATAACTGAAAATTTAAACTGGCAATACAAGATTAGATCTATACAGTTCATACAACGGGGTAAAGAACATGTTTTAACTCACGTGACCATTTTTCTAACCAGTTGCATTCGTGATAGCGCGAAAACTAAGCCATTCCCTCTTCAGTGACGTCATTTATGACCAGATATATGGGATCCCCGATGGATCCAACAATAGCCAATAATTTTATATGGTATCATATTACGAAGTAAATTAAACTGGTAATGTATTGGGCCTAGATATATACAGGTCTTTTGTATGCTTACATAGTATTGTACACATCTGTTGTAATTATTATTTTATTTTATAATAAACAAGTGGTCTCTAAATGTTCTACTTCGTCATTTCTTTAGGTGTCTAATTATCCTGGATTCTGACCTGCTACACCATCACGAGACCTTATTATTGAAAGAAAACTACTAGCAATTTATAAAATAATGTTATGGCCTATTCTCATTTTTTTCGAAAAAGTACGAGTTACCTCAAAATAAATAAACATGTGGTATGTTGATTCCCTATGTCTTGTTATTACACACATTGTTATGAAAAACAATTGCAATTAATGTCACTAAAATGTAGAATTAAGGATTGTGAGAGAAACCCTTATCAGTTGTTGTAGTTTATAAAAACTGAAAATAGATAAATCTATACACAGCTATACTATTCTTTCTGGTTGCACGAACACAAAACGATACAATATTCATTAAAACACTGACACTCGTGTGTGCAATTAAGATATCACAATAAGTATTTAAAAAACGTCATTCAAGTGATAGGCTGAAAAACTATAATAATCTACATAACATCAACAACTAAGTCGTTACTACAACGTAAAGCTATTTTGATATATACAAACAAAATATAATTTTTGGCCATGAAGAATTACAAATTCAGAACTGATAAAGACCAACTTTTTTCCTTCTCTAATCAGAAGCTGATTTGGTTTATCTGTGCTTTAACAATATAATAAAAACTAATAAAATTAACAAAATTAGATTGAGGGGCTAAACTGAAAGCTATTTACAACTAAAGAAAGTATAAATCCAACTATCATTAAATTGCAAGATACTTATAACTAAATAAAATATAAATCCAAATATAATTAAATTGCAAGCTATTTATAACTAAAGAAAATATTAATCCAACTATTATGGTAATCTAAAGTTAATTTATAACTTAATAAAATACTGCCTTCGTAATTGCAAAATGTTTTTGTTTAGAATTACGCACAAAGCTACACAATGAGCTATCTGTATAGTGCCACCACGGGTATCGAAACCCAGTTTCAAGCGGTGTGAGTCTGCACACATATCGCTGTGCCACTGGGGGGCAATTGCAATACAGCCGGATCGGATCAACATCGAATAAAATAATACATTCAAAACAAACTGTATCCACTAGCCAGTTCTCGTACTATCAAAGTAAATAAATTAAAACAAATAACATGAATTATACATATAAAATAAAATTTGCGAAATTTCCAAATATTATATGCATGTTTGAAGCAGTAGCAATAACAACTCTTACTATTGATCACTTGAATAAAAAAAAAATTGAATTTTATGAAGTTGTGTGTGTACATATAACCGAAATCGGCCAATTAAAATGTCCCTTTAGTATATTTAAAAGAACAAAAAAAAAACGCTAGATAACGAAATGAAACTACCAATTCATCAGTTTAAATTTATTACTACATAAAACTAATAAAAATTTTCTAACGAATGTTTCTTTTTACGGGGAATTCCTACTACAGTATATGAGCCTTCATTCCGAAGTTATGTATTCCCTCCTACACGGCGAATAATTTCATATTCTTACAGTATTAAATAAGCTTGCTGTACTGATACGACAAGATTAAACTTCCACAGTAACCACACATCTGGTACATCCGATTTTAAATACTACTAGATAACAGAAACTGTAGTATCACATACATGATTATTTAGATTATCGTACATTGGTGAGAAAACAGGCTTAAAATTCAAATGTCACAATTTACATGTGAACGCACCAATTTCTTTCTGGCTTTTCAAGTCATCACAAAAATAATCCCTTCAAGCGTTACTGCATATAAACTCGTTTGTTGTTCCCAAAATAGTTATGTTTGTTGCGTCAGAAAACTCGCAATAACTGGCTGAATGTAATTTACATAAATTAACTTCATCATCTAATCTTTAACTAAACAAGAAAGCTGCTCAGAGCAATTACGGCGTGTTTGTTTTTTAATCTAACGTTGACACTAGCAAGTTCTTTTTAGAACCTAACAGTTTTTAAACATCTTGTTAAGTGAATATTTCCATAATTTTGAAAACCTGGACAAAAAAAAATACTGGGCCACTAGAAAAAATATGTTTAAGGGATATATACAATTTCTTTTTCAAAACAATATAAAAAACATAACACGCAAGAGTGTTATTAAGTATAACTTTGAGGAACATCTTAATACTGCTAATAATTAAGCGGAAACTTAAAATGATTATGTTAATTTTGTTTCATTTGAATCTAGCCGTTCCTAATTTTAAAGTGACAGTCTGACGCGAAAGTAGCTTGTCAACAACAGTCACCAGTAACTCTTGGCTACTTATACTCATGAATGGTGGGATTGATTGTTACATTATAATGCTCCAACGGCTGAAAGGGCAAGCATTTTCTGGGACGAGTTTCGGGCCAGCAACTGGCAGACTGCTGTCCCAGCGCTTTAACTACCAAGGTATGAAAAACTGCCTAATTTTTTTAATGAGCAAACATACGGAAAATACGAGTCACACAAGTCTATATATATTTACACATTATTTTGCTTCTATTAAAACAAATAGTTCTAGCCTAATAGTTCATTCTTAAACAAATACTAATAATGCTTTGTATAGTTCAAGAATGAAAATTTTCACCTTGAATGACACCTAATACGCATAGACTAAACGGTCCCTTCAGAGACCCTGTGAATCAGACACGGCTGACCCTATATTTAAACTACTAACAGAGGGAAGTAGACAGCAAGCATAAATGTGGATGAAGTCCACATTCATGCACAAGTATGCAAACATATAAACAATATCTGTTAAACTCTTGCACAATGCACTAAACTATTTTAATAACAATTGGCATAAAACTGACTTAATGTGTGATCTCGACAGATACTACGTACATGATGAACATAGTCCTAAGTACCTCTCTCCAACGAATATGTATTTAAGAAATATAAAACAAACTAGCCACCATGCATTAAACGCTTAAAACTAGTTTTATTTTATTTATTTATTCATCTATATTATTTCTTCTTCTTCTTCTTTCTTTTATTTTATTAGTATTATTATTATTATAGAAATATTGAAAAACAAGAATAATGAAATAGAAGTTTAAAAAATTATAATAATGGAAAAAAAAGGGGCAAATGAAGTCAATACATAAACATTGCCCTGAAAAGGGCCTGAGTACTGTGGGATACTCTGGCCCAAAGTCTACACAACAACAAATTCTATCTAATAGCCGACACGAAAGTTAGGGATGGAGGAAGAGGTCTTGTGCACCTGACCCTCCTGGGTATTCAAAAATTACCATACGCAAATACCCACAAAGAAAAAGCGAAACAGCAAGCATAATCTACTGCCACAAAAACTTTGTTCGGTTATAAACCCAGCACAAATATTTTAAATCACTTGTATAATGCATCTGCAGTTGAAATTGAGAAACGTGCTCAGCATCAACCCGACACGCCAATCACTAGAAACGACCAGCCCAGTGTAGTTCAGGATAATAAAACCCGAAAAAATACTCTCGGGCAAAGTGCTTCAAATGCTTCATTTTCAAAAGTTTCATTTTAATTTCGCAGTGTATAGTCCTTCTTAGCGCTACGTCTGAGGGCTATTAACGCTAAATCGGGCAAAACACATAAGCTCGTTTTGTAGCACTGCACATGTAACAACAAACATTTCTTTTACATCGGTACACCTTTGTTGAAAAGAAATAAAGAACATTTAGTGGAATTCAAGAAAATTATAGACTTAGTTGGATACAAAGAAGATGATTTTTGCTCTGGTTAAATACTTAAAAAAGAGCGCCTAACAGAACAATGATATCTGTATTTGATTGTCATTTATGAAGAAAATTACAATTACTCCTCTCTAAATTCTGCCTTTAAAAAACAAAAAGTAAGACAATGAGACTAACCAACATGTAGAAATAAGTTAGAAAGACAATGTGCACGAAGCAAACTATGCATCAGATATGCAGTTTATCCAACCTCTCAGAAACGTTTATGCATTCAAAAACAAGCAACATGGAGAACAGGAGAAATTGCCAAAGTATCTTCTAATTTGTAAGCAGTGTTTAAATATGATAAACTGACGATGAAACTAAAAAGCGTAAAACTTTATAACTGAAGAAATATTACTTTATTCTTCAAAAGGATAATATATTATGATGTGTCGAATTTTAATGAATTAATTGGGACAGGCATGTGGTTCTCACACATGATATATATTTGCTTACATTCTGAATTTCGATAAAAGCTATTCGAGGGTTATCAGCGCTAGCCGTCTCTAATATGAAGGTGATACATTAGAGGGAAGGTAGCGTGTCAATGAACTCAACGCCAAACCTTATGCTACTCTCTATCAATTACAAGTGGGGCTGTCCGTCACATTATAATGGCAGAAAGAACGAGCACATTTTGAACCAACAACAAACAAACTGTGAACCGATCGCCCTAACCACTCTTTATTTGGTTGTTGACAATGTATACATTAGTTTTAAATGATGTAAATTGACAGTGAAATTGAAATGCTTATATTCAGTTTCATTTTATAACCGAAAAACTGTTGTAATCTACAAGAGAATAATTACTCCCGTTGTGACGTATCAGATTTTTAATGCAGTTTCAAAACATGGGAAACAAAACAGCTTAGATATCAAACACAGTTCGTAAGTCCTGCACAATTACAGGCTATATTCCCACCTGTTACTGGGTGCTAAAAACAGGTAAATTTACTTCTTACAGTTTATGCCGGTTTTGCTGAATTGGTGTCAAAAGGACATAACGAATGGAATATCCAACAGCCGTCAGAAATGTCCCTCTTCTGTGTGAACACGTAATAGCATGCGAGTTTTCTTATGGCAGAGCCACATCGGGCTATCTACGGAATCCACCGAGGGGAATTGAGCCACTGATTTTAGAGTTGTAAATCCGTAAATTTACCGCTGTACCATCAAGGGACGAACACATAATAGAGGACAACATACAATCCCAAGCTAGGTCTATATTAATTACGCATCATTTGTAAGCGGGACTAAGCAAATCTCCTGTATTATCTCAATGACAATATCCCAATTACTAAACTTGCCAAATAGCGTTAAAAGAACTATGGGGCAACCCTGAACTCTGTACACAACATTTCAGAAACTTGCATCAAATAACTGATCTCAGTTAATTCTATTAAAATCAGATGTATTTTTTTAATTACATCAATAAACATATGAATAAATACAGGGTTTTGCGGAGTTCTTCTGAAGAGAGTAACTGAGACAAGTTTCTTATCTTCAATAAGCAATGCTTGGCTTATTCTCCAATCCTTCATTCTAAAAATATCACTACTTATTGTTATTCGTGCTAAATCGTACGGGAATTTAAAAAAAATGTCTGAGTCTTGTGTTTTCAGGTGGACAATAAGATGATCGGCTGGTCATCGTTCCTCCAACGTATCATTTGATACGTACTTCAATACGATCTGTTTCAAAACCATATTACATACTCAAATAGTTTATCTCGCCAACTAGCTATGTTTTACTCTTCTTTTTCAATAATGCGAAGTTTGTGATTTGAAATAAAGGTGTCTAGTATGAAAAATATTGCGAAGATTGACAAACCTCTTTTATAACAAATAATGTTTGCATTGGCTGAATATACTGATTAAGACGATAGAAGATACGTTGAGCACATCCTACGATAATTTCTGAAAAACCTCCTAACTTTCCTGAATAACTGCTCATGGTAAAATATATTCCCTATAATATAATTAGTTCTTAAAATGTAATCATTTTATATAGGGGACTAATAAAATGTATGTTATCTTGCCAGTCATGTAGCGCAGAAGTGATTACAACGATGGACGCTCCAGAACTGTCAGGACATATAACTGAATAGAAGTTGCGTGGTTATGGCGGCTGATATTACTGTTGGCTAAGACATAGAAGCTATTTCAGAGATCTAGGTGATTTTACTGACAAGTTACTTCTACTGCTGATCTAAACTGCCTGTCAAGCCTTCCCTCATATCCTTTAGTATAAAATCAAAATGTTCATATATATTTATTTGTTTTATAACCACGTTGACAGCTGCCATTAAACAGCTGTTCAACGATTATCAATAGCTTAAAAATTATCAACAGATTTTTTCTTCATTTTTTTTTAACAACAAGAATTTCACTGGTTAACTCTACAATAATTTTTAAAACAACGTAACACAGTGTATTTTACAACTGTCTGGATAAAAAGTGTTCAAATAGCCAAATTTTGACATGCCATTGTACGCAAATTATGAAGTAGAAACCCTATAACCAGAGCGCTTTCGAAAGGTGAACCTTTCTTCTTCCGTTTGCCCCTGAAAAGGAAAGGTGCACCTTTCGAAAGCGTTTGGGTTATAGGGTTTATACTTCATTTTTATCGAGACTTCTTTGACCTACCTGTTTTTAGAACATCATGAATGTACAAAAATTATAATATTCAGGGAACACGTACCGTACGCACGTTCGATCTGTACGCCAAAGAGCCGAAATGTCATTAATTAAACAAAGTAAAACACGAAAAATGGAAAATTCACAGGTTTTACAAAAATACAAAAGTTTCTAAAATTTCACCGTTATGTTAATTACAATTGTGTCGCAATTCCATGTTTACAGATTTTTAAGATATGTGTTTAAAAATGATGTAATATAAGAATTTCATTGGGATACAGAAACGTGGATGCAGTTAAGAGTAATTTCCTTTTGTTATTTTACTGATGCAGTGTCATACTTGATCACTCTGATTTTTTGTCATGTTGTGACAAAACAGCAGAAATTTGTCAACAAAAGCCTAAACATATCAAATTACAAACGCACGCAAAGAGTCGTACAAATGATCAGTACTGGTTTATCGTTGAATTCGAAGCACATTGTTTAGCTGCAGTATTACTTTTACAAGTATAAAACATTTTGCATAACAAAACTGGGAATAAGAACACTTAAAAAGTAAAGTAAGAATACAAGGTAGGAATGGGCGGTTATAATATTACAGCACCTATACTCAACCCACCGTGGGTATTAAAACCTGGTTTTTAACGGTGGGATGTGGGTGGAGGATTCTTAAATGCCCAGCGCGATTCGAATCCTGTACAAACGATGATTTGTTTAGCACACAATATAATAAGAAAACCTATACTTGTATTGTTTTTGGACCACGAAATCATAACTTCATACCTTACAAAATTATGAAATTTCAATTTGCTTTTAGAGTACACTCCTCTTTATACTGGTAAAAAACAAGTTTGTTTTTTGTTTTATCTGGTATGAATGACGTTTGCTGCGACGTTTCTTGGGACAATCTGGTACATTGTTTTAAATATCTTACATGAGGGACTGGACTTTTAGAAGTTTGTCACTGAGTACATGTTAATTTCGCGTCACGCCTTATATAGTGTAAAATTTACTGTGTGCGCGCACTCGAGTATAGGCATAAACATGCACTTACAAATGCACTGAATCTCACTTATCTGAACAAGAAGAAAAACTTCCGGATTGGAGTATCTAAACCCAAAACACCAATCCCAAGATATTGTGGTAAAACAAAATGTCTGGCAAACTAACAAATTAAAAAGTCATGTATACGCACTTTTCTCTCTCTCATCAAAATTAGTATTACCTTCCTCGGTTGAAAACTAATCTGTTTAAAATGCACGAAGGTAGGTGAAATTATTTATATGCTTGAAAACGATGTAATCTCAAAGGACATTTTAATGTCAGATCGTAGGAACCAACAGAGCTTGTCACCTATATTTTTTGTTTCCTCTTATACAACGTTTAAATCAATCCAGTATAAATATTAACATACAACCCTCGGTAGGTTTGGAAAAAATACGAAATCGTTTATTTTAAAATGCGCACAGATATCCCCGCAATTAAGCGTTTTAAGCTCTAAGAAGCTTACCGCTAAACTACAGTAAGACGAAAATAATTATGAACAGATACAAAAAAATTAATGATGCAACACATACACAATAAATCAATGGGTATATAATACTGATATTAAACACGTTAAAAATAGAAAACAATCAACAACTAAATATGGGATTTGAGTAAGGATGGCCTTGTAGTTACAGATTTTTTCACCATTTAACACAGACTTTCACATATAATTAAAACTGATTACACAATGACGTAACTTTATAGAACAAAACCACACCATACATTATTATTGAAACTAAAATTATTAAAATCCTTATAGTTCTAAATATTCAACTTTCCCGTGAAAGTTCTGAAGTATTGTTTGTTTTTAATTTTGCGCTAAGTTACACGGAGGTTATCTGCACTAGCTGTCCCTAATTTAGTAGTGAAAGACTATAGGGATGGCCGCTAGTCATCAGCAAGCACTGCCAACTGTTGGGCTACTCTTTTTATCTATGACTAGTGGGATTGATCGTAACATTTTAAAAACCCTTCAACTGTACGAGCAAGCATGTTTGGTTGAATGAGGATTCGAACAGGAAGTCATGCCACGCCGTGCTGAAGATAGGAAAATAATTTCATTAGAAACTGTAACAGTTAAATATTCCTTCCTTTAAGATTTAAAATAAGTTATTTACGTACCAAATTTATTTTTATGGTAACAAGTCTGCGTTATTTGGGAATAAAATAATTCGGAAACATGAATAACCAGACATACAGATCTTGTCACAAAATTACCATGAATGAATTTAAAGGTTCAATCCGATATTAACACAAGAACTGACGACTTGAAATTTTAAGTTGATGCATATGCCACAAATACACATAAACGATCACATAACTATACATCATAATCTATTATAAGAGTAGAGAATCAGTTTTTGTTGCAGATTAGATCTCATTATGTCAAGTTCTCAATTTTTCACCTTCCTCTCCAGCAAACTATTAAATACTCAGAAGACAGCGAGAAACGTTTCATTAGTGTAATATCAAGTTTTTCTCTTGTAATGAAACGCGTCTTTAAAATCATTACGAATTACCGATGCGAAAAGCTCACTTTTCTGTACAAGTTAAAGAACACATAATTAAACTTGGTTGTTTAAAACACTAAAATGGTATAGTTACTGCAATACAATATGTATTCGTGGAGGTTTAATATAATATGTAGAATTGGTAACTAACCGAGGAAATTCACGTGACATGTTATACACGTAGGTATGTTAAGAAAATAATTCGCACGAGCAGAGGTGCATGCGTAACAGTCAAATCGAGAGTAGAAGCCTATTCGACGTATTTTAGGTGCAAACAACAAGATACACACACCCAAGGTTGAACAAGTCATTGTATTAGAGCTCAAGGTTACTGAGTCACCGGTAGGATATTCACATGCTTTTTTACGAGTAACAACTGAGGGAAGTATATAACCCGATCACATGCAGTCAGGGTTAGTGACTTCGACACACATGTAAACAAAATTTATTACCGCTTGTTCAAGATTGTATATCACAAACTGAAATAAACTTAAGATATATAATCGCTCAAGAACAAAGCTGAACTTTCACATCACGTATCTTACACAGCCTGCATCCTCTGCAGCTACTGATCAGTGATCATACATTTACAGTCCACATCTTTCCCAATAAAATATAGTGAAATGATCACTGAATACAAATAGGAAAATCTAGAACTGAAAAAGAGAATGGCTGTTTTTTCCAAAAACATTTACATGAAACAATGCGTAACCTTGTCAACAAAAAAACAACTAGCTGGCAAGATAAGAAACTCGCTCATTCTATGTTGAAATTATATCCAGTTCTACAACCCCGTTCTTTGAAAAGTGTTGTTGTTGTTTTGAATTAAGCACAAAGCTACACAATGGGCTATCTGTGCTCTGCCCACCACGGGTATCGAAACCCGGTTTTTAGTGTTGTAAGTCCGCAGACATACCGCTGAACCACTGGGGGACTCTGAAAAGTGAAACGTTAAGCAGTTACGACAAAAACTTAAAAGACGTACTAAAATGTGCTTGTTTTCTGATAAGCAAATCCAGTGGGCTCTCTGCTGTGTTCACCGAATGGAATCGAACTCCTTGGTTTTAGCGTTGTAAATCCGAAGACTTACCGCTGTCCCACCGGAAAACACGCAGGGTTCTACTAAAATTTATTACTATTACAAACAGTATCTAGTTCACTACTACACACGTAGTACATTTGGTCGTGTTTTCAATATTTTTAGTGTTAAGACTGCAAGTTTAAATCATTAATTAGTAATTAAATCATAATTTAAATATATATTAAATTTAAGCTACCATACTTTTTTTTTTTACAATTTCTAATGTAACAAACAAAATTAATGAATTTTTAATAACTTTTAAATTAATAAATTTTACTTAAAGACAATTTATCCTATGAATAGATTTTATTTCTCAAAACTATCCAACCCGTATTAACAGGTTTCTGTTAACAACAAAAACTATCACTGTACGCCATCTGCTTGTGTTCGAAGACTGTTCCTGAGCATAATTATACTCAATGAGTTATCTATGATCTTCCTACCACGAGATCCGAGATCCGAATTTTAGCGTTATATGCCACCATATTGTTTGCTGACTTACAACGTTAACTCCGTAGTCCGATGAACACAAAAAATAACCAAATGTAGTTTTGCTCTACAAACAAACAAACCATCCAAAGCTTCGCTCGCTAGCCAGAAATTCGAAGATAGTCCTGAACATTGAAAGGTTCTTCAGGTGGCATCTAAACAACGTCATCTCTTATCTTGTTTCCAGAAACCGCTTGACAATAGAACGACTGAATTATACATAACTTGTGTGGAAAATTTAATCTTTTGATTCGTATCCTATCCATTACTTAACTAAAATCTCTCGTGCTACCACCATCTCATAAATGATACATAGTACCACCTTCGGTGCATTGGAGAAGACTATTATGGTGAAACACTTTGAGTAAGTTCAATAAAATGTACTGAATCCCTATGCATATATGCGAACCTTCATGGCAAAATAATTAGAAAATAAAATATACACTAGTACTAAAAGTTTATTGATAATGGACAATTTTATATTAAAAATACTATGATGGTTAACCTGCATGGAATTGTTTAATACATATTTATTTTACTCAAGCCAGCTGCAATTACTTTAATTGGCCAGAACAGGATGTTCTTGCAAAGCAAGCTTACTGTATGTAGCTATACAAGTATTGCACGTAATATCAGGTATGTACATTGGCAATGTGTGTTTGTTTAAATATAACACATAATTACCATTTTATGTAATGTATGTATTCTTAAGCTGAACTATGTGTGCATGTTTTATTGTGTGTGTGAGTGTATATACATGAATTCCCTGTATTTTTAAAGGGTTTTCAATCAAATATGAACTAGTAGTTATGGTTACTTCATCAGTAAATTATGCAAATTAGTACAGTGGAAAGGACCAACTTTTGATACTATATTCTGAGCCTTCCATGGTCAAAATCTACCATTCTTTAAAGCCCTATAAACTTTCAAAGAAAGGGCTTGTGTACAGTGGAACTAAGATCTCCTTTAATTGTGTATGAAAACTGTTTCAAATTAAAATGGTTATTTGGGAACATCAAATTCTAACTTTGAACACGAGTAATGCCTAATTTTATATTCTCCATAAGTCGGTGTTTACTCTTGCAGTGAGTAAACAAGTTCAAACCTGAAAACTTGGAGATAAAAATGAAAAAAAAGCTTTTAAATAACACTGGAACATTGACAGAGAATGCCAATGTTTTAATGAGCCCATTACACACTACTAAAAGTATAAAATTGTATTGTAAAATAGATCCATTCATGTCTGCGATAAAAATTTCCATGATACTTAACATTTATGAATTTTCCATATGAATAATTCATGTTTTAAAACAATCAGTAAAAACCTACACTACCTACAAAATTATATCTAATCATTTATTTAAATTTCATATGAAATTTGTGATTTATCACAGTGGACCAAAATACACACATATAACCTCCTAATGCTGCACTCTTTTTAGTTATTTTATATGCTGTAAAATCAATACTTATAATGTAAAATTCTTCTGTGAAAACATATCTGAACAGCTTCACTGAAAATTAGTATCCTATTCATTAGAAGATAACTATTTTTTATATTTTATTTTTCAACAAGCAGCTACAACAATCAAAGGTTTGAGAAATTTATTTTGTGTGAAAATATAGTTAAAGAATATAAACTGACAGTATTAAAAAACAGAACATCAAAGCAAGATTAAAAAAACATTTTCAAACTTTACAGTGGTAAAAAAGTATATTTATTAAAGAATTTATTTTTCTATTCTTTACAAAGCATGTGGAAACAAAATTAAATGCACTGAGTCTAGGTTCAGACTTGACAGTCATTAGTGCTTTTCAAACAGGACTAGAAGGTCTTTAACACAGTTTATTGCATATTGCTGTGCAAATAAATATTACAGCTATATTTAACTTCAAACTGCAAGAGTGCATTAAAATAAACAAGTAGAATACTATTTTGCTTTTTCAACAAAATTAAATATTTATCTAAAATACTATTTAGTTATGTTTTTAATTTTCCCTTATTTCATTAATTAAATGAAAAAATTTGCATTGTAGCCAAAAACTGTGTGTATACCACTTATTTAAAATCTAATCTAAAACAAGAGATATGTGTATGTCATATAGCCATTTTACAGTTGCAGATATCTAAATTTAAATACCAGCAGATATTTCATTACAGATAAAAAAAACAAACACATTCTTTATAATATTCTACATGACATACCTTAATTTTGAAATGGAACACTTCATATTTATATTTATGCACTCTCTTAAATTTTGTGTTTGTGTGTTTATAATATCAAACAATTTGAATGAAACTATAAGTTCTGCTGCAACCAACAAGTATCACTTTCTTTCTTTTTTTTCTAAGTTTTTGTTTTGGAATTGTCATTGTATTCTGATCAATTACCACTGAGTTTTGTTTATTTTTGCTCTAAAGAGAGACTACATAAACAACTATTTATTTGAAATGTGCTAAGTTCTTTGAGAGACAACAAATGACCATTTGTTTCTTCAAGGTTGTCTCTTCACACCCACCCTCAAGAAAAGTAAAAACTGTAACCCATCCTTCAATTATCAGAAAATTATTATTCTCTTTAAACTTTTGTAAAGTTCTGACTGCCACTAAAATCAACATCAGCTTTTTCCATAAATCATTCACTCCAGTAAAAGCATGAAGTGGTATTAACTGGAGTTTAGCATGTCTTCTCCAGATTTTAAACTTGTGTCCTCTTTCCTATTATCTACAAAATATAATACAAACAAGAAAGGCATTGTTAACTTGTCAATTCCAACCTAATCTTGTAAACTTTAAACTTCAATAAGGTCACCTCTTAGTTTTCTTTTTTTTTTTCAAGAGAAAATAAACTAACAGATTTTTTACCCATTAATGTAAGGCAATCCTTCCATTCCAAGAAGTATCCTAGTAACCACCTCCATCTGAACTTTCTCAAGTAAACAAATATTCCTTTATAGATAAGGAGACCAAAACAGCACAATGTTACAAGTGAAGCCTAACTCGTGATCTGCATAGATAATTACTTTTTTAACTTGTAGTCAAATATGTCTATAAATGCATCCTAAATATCTATTAGCAACAGACCACTGCCTTAATCAGTGATGACGAGAAACCCACTTGTTGAGAAATTTATATGCAAAAACGGCTCGTTTGGGCTGAGAAAACACTTTACATAGAAGAGCGAACAACGTTTCGACCTTCTATGTAAAGTGTTTTCTCAGCCCAAACGAGCCGTTTTTGCATATAAAAGACCACTGCCTTGATAGATTGAGTTATTCATCTACCACTATTCAAAGCTAGTAAAACAGC
This sequence comes from Tachypleus tridentatus, assembly GCF_004210375.1. Classification (NCBI taxonomy): domain Eukaryota; kingdom Metazoa; phylum Arthropoda; class Merostomata; order Xiphosura; family Limulidae; genus Tachypleus; species Tachypleus tridentatus. The sequence goes on along the minus strand of NC_134833.1, from coordinate 37,325,434 downwards.
TAGTTTTACTAATTGCAACCTCTGTCAACATCATTAATATAAATAACAAAACAACAAAAAAGGTATAAACACTGACAACAGGCACTCTACTATTAACTCTGATCCAGTTTCACTAGATCCATTGATAATCTTTTATGTTCTCCCATCCAACTACCCTGCAATCCAATTAACTATTCTTTACCCAAATTGTTCTTAGCCAATCCTTTATTTGGCACCTAAATAAAAGCATTTATAGAATCTAAGTACACTAATTACATACCCTTATTTTACTTAGAAAATTAGCATCCTATAAGAATAAATATATTTTCTTTGGGGAATCCAAAATAACTTTTATATATATATCACATTCCAGCTATTAATAATCTCACATTTAATCAAACTGTTGCAATGCCTTTTAATCTAAGTTTTGAAATGTTCCAATGGCCATCATATTTTTACAGATTTTGTAACATTATTAATCAGTATAACAGATGCTCATTAAAAATAAGACAGTACAGATTCATCAATTCATATTGTGCTCATAATAAAATGGAAAAGTAAGAGAAATTAAGTTGTAGATTTTGCTAGATTATGAAATGTTTATAATTAAAAATCTAGTCATTTCAGCAGTAGAAAATAGCAATAATAGTAATTTAGCTCTATTTCGTCAATGACATTGGCATCTGTTTTAACGTAGAATAGAATATCTGTGATATAAATACTACAAGTATAACTATCGGTATAAACCTATGATTGAACAATTCAAAATTTTTTTAATTCACTTATTCTCCAGAAAATCACTTTTTATTAACTACTGATACATGACACCCTCAAAAAACAAGTTAAAATGAAACTATAAATGCCTCAAAACAACAGTATTACTCTAAATAGAAGGTTTGGGTGCATTTGTTTTTTTTTGTTTTACTCTTTTGCAACTTTATTTTTTCTTGTTGGATTTCCAGTATAAGAAATTCATAAATAATTATAAATAGAAGCATATATATATTTGTGTATTGGTAAATGGTACATATCTCAGAAGAACACAACTTATATTTTTGAGTTTTAACTTACTCTAAGTTTACATTAATTGTTATAATGTTTAAAGTAATTCTGGATAATTTTTAAATTCATTTTTACACTTTTGAGTTTATTTTGCACTTTTAGCTCAGTATATGGATTTAGCTTTTAGGGTTAACCTAAATCACTCAAATTTCCAGGAACCATTTAAAGTATTTTATTTGTTATAAATTAAGGAGCATTCTACTGTACAACTTATTTTAGTCTATTTTTTTAAAATTTACTTTTGATCAGACTTTACTAACAGAAGATAATAATACTTTCCTTGCCCTTTGTAGGCTATCTTAAATTTAAAACAAATTATTCTACTAAGGTATTTCAAATTCAAATAACCACTGCAGATCGCTAGTGCTAGTACTACTAACAGTAATACAATTACTTGTCAATCACTGTTAAATGTACCAATAATATCAGTCCTGTAACAACAGTATAACTTATAAGCCTAGTGATGATAAGATGGCAGTGAACAGTGCAACTGGAAAGTACCGAGTTAGACAAGTCAGTAAGTGTGGTGTAACTTACAAGTTACACTCGTATAGGCTTATGTTATTAATATTATTACATAATTTATGCTCTACAAAGTTTATTATCCCCATATCTTAATCTTAAACAGACAACTGGGACATATAATATCAAACATCAAAATGTGTTTAAACATTGTGACTGAAATATACAATTTATAGAATCTGGTGCCTTTGAAGTTTTAATAAAATCATACTAATTCAGCCTTAGGCCTACCTTCTATGCAGACGACGTGTTCCCGTATTCGTGTTGCCAACAGGGGATCAGGGATGAGTTCCAATAAATCGTATACAGCATAGATGCTTGGATGGACACTTTCAAAGCGCTGTATTTCTTGCCGAATTGCTAATGAGCTGCTGTAAAATGGCTGTTGAATATGGCCACGGTAACTCATGTTGAGTATTTCTAGTAAGTTAACTAAAATATAATAAAAACATCTTATCCTAGAAAATTAAAGATACAACACTTCATATTGATAGAGTAAAACTACTAACGTACTACGTAGACTAAATCACATAAACACCGCAAGGTAGACTCCACACTCAGTCAGAAAATACGCATGCGTGACCTTAGAGTTAGACCTGCGCATGTCTGAGGCGCTATCCAGGTCGATGTAAAAATTTGAAGAGCATTTAAGTGCATCTTATAAATCATACTTATTGAAACATATGTAGTTTTATTATTTCCAATTTATGAGTATGTCCTTTTCCAAAAATATTTTAACATTAACTACAATAAAATACTTTCACGTGTATTCAAATACTGCGATTACATAAAAAAAAACACATATTATGGCCTTTATATCTATGATAACATATTATCAAAGGCTTTTTTCCCGGCTTTTGTTGCCTTAACTTGGGCTAATGTCATTATTTTGTTCTTGACTGTGATTCATTTCCAACGTTAAAAGTAAATTAAAGTAATTATAATATTAGTCGAGCTTAAAACTATAGAATTAAAAAAGGCTCATGCAATATATTACGAAGAACAAAAGTTTATAAAGTCATAAATCATTTCTATATATTCCGGAGGCATAGATAGCTCCTTGTGATGGCTGGCCACTGAGACTGCTTGTTACTTGACATATTATGTACGACCTGCTTGCTGATTCGACAGTTTTTTTTACAACATTAGTAATTTGAAATATTACAGTGCTTTTTAAAGATCAGAATTATAGTGATCAACAGGCCATGACTAAGTGCTTAACTTTTTTTAGGGGAAGAGGTGAAACCAAGTCAATCCAAGAGATTTGTTAGTATTAGTATAAGTGGGTGATGTTCCCCCTTTACCATATATATATATATACTGGCAAAGGACGATTCATTATAAAAATAATTCATAATTTCAAAGAGAATTGATAAGAAAATTTATAATTTGAAAACATCTCAGATATACTAAACAGCATATATTGTCATTTTACAGAGAAAACTAACTTTATGTTTACTTTCAGGTTTTATAAGGCCATATTTGTTTTATTGTAGAAATCTGACTTGTTGATGATACATTTCAACTATAAAATATCAAAACAATCCGCTTGTTTTAAAAATAATATGTTAAAACAAATCAAACGAATGTACAAATGTTCGTTAACACTGTTGGTTACCACAGTTGTATTCAGACCTTTAAATAATTGTTTCTTTTTTGTCAAAGTCCACACAGACGAGCTCAGTTATTTTAGAGCACAATTAATAAAACAAATTATTATTCTACACTCGATTATTATAATATAGTGTGTGATAATTTCATTTTGAAAATCGCTGCTATATATTCTTTATCGCTAAATTCACGATCACGAAGTTGAGTTCTTTGTTAACATTAGGTGCAGTAGCACCTAGGTACATCCCAACCTTAGAAAATAAAAAAAAAACATTCTGCTCAATACTAGCATTGAACAGTGTGTGATTCGTAAACAGTTACGTAAACAAAGTTACCATAAAAATTCGCTTCTAAAAGTGATTAAATATAGTATCTACACTATTTAAACTATCTAAATCACAATGTATGCATTAAATTTAAACAAAAACAAACATGTATATCTAATATTTGCATTTTTTAGCACAGTATCAAAATATGCTATTAACAGCAGATATTTTATTTTTACCCCTATGAAGGGGCAGACTGGTATTTTTTTTTTTATCACTAAGAGATACTTAATGAGTGCTCCATACTCCATTGAGAACGGAACAGTTCACACTGAGATGAAACATGCATCAATACGTTAACAGAGTTTGTGGTCCAGATATGCAATTTAATTAATTTACATTACTGAGTTGTAGTCATCCTTGTTTTAAAAAATAAAAGAACTAATCTTGTTCATCTTACAATGATGACAATATTCTTAAAATTCATCATATTGTTAATGAGTTCGTTGGGTTTTATCAACAAGTATAATCTTTAGCACTTGGAAATAGCCCATCATGAGAGTTTTCAAATATTCATATGACCAACTTCCTCTGCTATTAGGCCCGGCATGGCCAAGTGTAAGGCACTCGACTCGTAATCTGAGGGTTGCGGGTTCGAATCCCCGTCACACCAAACATACTCGCACTTACAGCCATTGGAACGTTATAATGTTATGGTCAATTCCAGTATTCGTTGGTAAAAGAGTAGCCCAAGAGTTGGCGGTGGGTGGTGATGACTATTTGCTTTCCCTCTAGCCTTACACTGCAAAATTGGGGACTGCTAGCGCAGACAGCTCTCGTGTAGTTTTGCGCGAAATTGAAAACAAACCAAACCACATCTCTGCTATTAATATTACTATTTTCTGAAGACTACAATAAATAGAAAACAGTATCTATCACATGCATTTTTATTTTAAATTCACCTTAGACTAGCATCAAATTAGCAACATATCACTTGCTGGAGCTTGTAGACACCCTCCAGTAGCACAGAGGCAAGACTCTGGGTTTATACCGCTAAAACTTTGGCTTTGATACCTGCTACGAGCAAAGCAGAGATGGTCCGTAACACCAAACAAACAAACAAACTCTCAGCCACTGAATATATGGCCCACTTTCTACTCTCTACAAAAAATGAAATATTCTGGATTCGGTACAACCAGTATATCAATTATTGAACTGACATTACTAGTTTACTTTCTACTCTTTTTCTCCAAATAAAAAATAAACTATTCTGAATTCCAAACAGCTACTAAACCAAATTCTTAAGATTACATTACTGATTAGGGAAATACAAATGGAAACGACAATAAACTTTTGAAGTTTGTTAGCTTATGTTTACACACTACTATTTTTGTTTCGATCTCATATCGTGTGATACCAACAAAAAATAAACTAATAAAAACACCTAACTGGTTTATTTTGTACGTCCTACGTACAAACATGTAAATATAAGAAGAGGTCATGACGAAAACATGGAATGAAATTAATCAATTTTTATTTGAATTTTAACCCTCTATTGCGCACATTATGAAAATATAATAGAAAAACTGTTTTTTTTTATTTCTTACTTAAATAGATCTCAACTGTACAAAAAAAGAAATTACTTTTGTGAAATATGTTTTGGTAAGTTATGAATAGATACGTTACGTAGAAGTAACATTGTTCAACTGAGAAGTCAACAAAAATAATTCCGTGCTTTATTTAAGCTGTTACCTGGAAGTAAGAGCAACCAACTCCAGAATTGAAACTTTTTTTTTAATGTTTTAAGCAACAGAAATAAATTTGTTACCTATAAGTTGCAATGAAAAATTGAGATATAATCTTTAAAAGCTGCTCATCAGAGTGTGAATATTTTGTTTAATGTGAACATAGATAATGTTTCATTAAAAAAAATACGAAAAGCAAAGGGTCAGGATTTACACAAGGGTATGAAAGTGATATTTATATTCATATTCACAGAATGGCGCTTTATGCAACATAACAAGCAAAGCTGCTAGTCAGAGACTTGTGGTATAAGGCACGCTTATCACTACGATATGCTTTGCTGAGTTCGCACAAGAGCCAAATGCTTACAATAACTGAACCTTGTGAACTATAATTCGGATTACGGTCGAAAACGTCGATAATAGCGAAGGTTCGCTGCTGATGAATCAATGCATTTCAAACATTAGTTTTGTTCTTAAAAACTGAACTCCTATTTAAATTAGTACATTACATCAGTCACATTGATTGTTTTTCTAATTTTTACTTGTGATCTATTTGGGTTGCTTGTTTTGCATAATAAATTATTGATAAGTGGTAGTGTATTATATAGTTCTTTTCTGTAAATATATAACATTAAATGAATTCTGTAAAAGAAACTAATTTTCAAAACGGCTGGGCCTTGTCGAAGCGTGTCTGTACTTTGAGACCATGGGTGTGCATTATAAAAGTGGTGATCAAATTTCATCTCTCTATCAGACAAGAATAGCTCAAAAGTAAGAAATGGATGATGTTGACTAGTTAGTTGCCTACTCTCCAGAGTCTAGTCAGAGGAAAGAAAAAGTTACAGGTGAAGGTTATTAAAGTGTTTAAGAGACCTAAACATGACAATTAAATAGTAATCAAGGGATATGATCCCCAAACGCTGTAGCAGTGATAGACTTCAAATAAACCAGTTCCTAAAAAGGAGGCCTAGCATGGCCAGGTGGTTAGAGAGTTCGACTCTCAATCTGGCTAAATTAGGGACCGCTTTTTCTGATTAATAGTTCAGAATTAGGGATGGTTTTATCTGATCTCTAGTAGGAGTCTCTAATCTGACCATTTAGCCCAAAATATACATAACGTATCTTTTCATGTTGAAAATACTAATGTAATAAATAAAATGATTAAAAAAAACAACATATTCTTAGGACAAGAACCAAATGTCTTTTAAAAGGTTTGATAAAAAAGGAAGGTGTAGTTTCGGATAGAAAACTGCTCTATTAATCTCGTGGAAATACACCATTATAAAATAAACAATTAATGATCAATTGTTTGGATGAAGATAATTATAAGTAACACATATAATTTGAGTTTCAGCGTCATTAGCCTGCAGATTTACCGCTGAGCTGCTGCGGAAGCAACATAACACGAAACGAACTACTTTTCTGGTGTCAACACCTGATCATGTATGTAAATGTTCCTAAAACACTGTGCACATTTTAGCATAGATGCATTAAACAGTTCAGAAAATTCCTAATCTAATCAAAATCTCCAGACAGTATATAAGAAACTTAAATATAAAGTTTAGATATTCGTGAATATCTAGTTGTATATTTGTCTTCCATTTGAATTATTTTCAAATGATGTACAGAGGATTGAGAGCGTTATATTAAAACAATTTTAAATACGTAAATGAAAACATCATGTGACAGTCACGGGCACTGTAAAGTCACGATGGGATGGAATGTATCAACCTACATTTGGACATTTTTGACATTTCTTTGTTAGAATTATAGTACCGAAAACTGATCGCTTTTGGGAAATGTATGAAACATACCTTTTCACGGCAAAATATTTATACACACAAATTACATTGCTGCGTTAAAATTGGGGTTTACAATCTCCAAAAATACGTGCATTCTTTCTACTTAATAGTAGGCTTGGCATGGGCAGGTAGGTTAAGGCGTTTGATTCGTAATCTGAGAGTCGCGGGGTCGAATCCCCGTCGCACCAAACATGCTTGCCCTTTCAGCCGTGAGGGCGTTATAATGTGACGATCAATCTCGTTATTCGTTGGAAAGAGAGTAGCCCAAGAGTTGGCGGTGAGTGGTAATGACTAGCTGCCTTTCTTCTAGTCTTACACTGCTAAATTAGGGACGGCTAGCGCATGTAGCTCTCGTGTAGCTTTGTGCGAAACTGAAAAGAAATAAACTTAATTGCATTGAAAACTAAAGGAATGTGTATCAGCTTTGGGTACCAGGACCAAACAATAACTGGCAAAAGCCGTCCACCTACTATAGGAAACACTATGTAACAGAATAAAGAAGGATGTCCATCCAGAAATGCGGCATCAGTCACATGCACACAAGTTATTTCCGTGACATATCATTTCAATTGTCTCATATCTTATTAAGCAGATGGAGTATGAAAAATGTATTCTTTTTATTTCGTACGAAACCATTAAACACAGTACCTGCGATCAGACTGGTGAAATAGGTGTTATTAGAAAACCTTCTTCCTCATATATTAAATGGATTATTGAAAGCATAAAGAGAGAAGGAATGCATTGAACACGATAAGCTTATGATAGATTCTTCTGCAATAGAAATTACGTTTCGGGACGAGTTTCAAAATGCTCGGTGTTCAGATATAGTGTAATGACACGGTTAAGCTCTAAAATCATTTAATATAATATTTTAATTCTGTATGACACATAGGCTTAATGCTAAATAAATAGTAATAATTTGTTAAATGCACACAAAGCATTAAATTGTAAAAAAAAACTAGTTTATTATACGTTTAATAATTTAACAAAATAGCTTTATCAAATTAACTAAAATAAATATTCATAGAAGAAATATTCGAAGTGGAGTAAAATGAATTATATACAAATTATTTTGAAGTTGCCAAAGTTTTCAACTTTCCACAACATGTTAACTACACACAGTGGTAGCTTGATGTAATTCAAGTAAAAAAAAAAAGAAATTTTCAGCGTTTTTAGTCTTACATGTTTCTTTGGAATAGACAGTGTCATACCTTGAACAACGCAAAGAAAGCAGAAAATAATTTAAATTAATGACAAAATTATATATATATATATATTTGTATTCGCTCAAAACGTTTTGTACCTTTTACAAACAATTCTGTCTCCAAATGGCTTAGCATAACACTTTTGTAAATAATGATTGATGTTGATACTGCTAGGTCACTCTGTGAACAACAACAACAAAAAGTAATCAACGTTATATATTTACAAAAATAATATCGAACAATTTTTTTAAACTCAAGTGTGATTTAGCGAGGGCAATACTAAGTAGTTCAGAAAACAGGTAAGAATCAATATAAAAATCACTATATATTTAGCTAAATCTTTCTAAGAATAACATTTATTTTATTTCAGGTTTATTCGAACCTGAATTCTGTTCAATGAATTCAGGACTGAATAAAATTATTTAAACTGGGTAGTTCTATACAGTCTTCTACGGTTTCATGTTTTCATCTCTATCTTGTTTTTATACTTTTTGGATGATAATCCCGACACCGTACTTAACTTTTGCAATTTTTTTGTTATTACTTCAAAATTGTGTCGTTGAAATAAATTGATAAGTGAACATTTGTTTTATGTTCATAATTCAATGGTAATATATATTGTTAATATCATATTAATTTTGTCATTTTTTCTAATTTTGAATTACAACAAGAGACAGTGAAGCACCTTGAAATGCTGAATCTACGTGAAGAACCCACGCCTTCTAGCTTCACCCTTATTTACTACATGTGCACATAATCTACTTCACCACATACTAGGGTCATGTTGACTAAACCTCTTCATATGGGTTAAATGTCAAATGTCATGCCATCGCGTTTATTGACTCGCATTTAAATTATTTTATTGAATTACTATTTTATGAATTTATGTCAGTAAATTTGGTATCAAATTGTAGATCACAATTCATATTTTAGTATTATACATTATTTAATTTCTTAGTTTAAAAGTATTATTCTTATACGAGATTATCCAAAGGATAATAAATGAAAATAGTATTTAATATTTTTAATTAAATAACATACTAGTTTGAAACAGTACCCAACTGGAAAGTACGTCAATAGAACATTGGTTGGTGAAGACAGTAGATAGTTTGAAAGTATACAGTCAGGGAAGATATAACAGAATGTGACAGTAAGTTTTAGGAAAGCTAACCTAAAAAAACAGTACATAGTAAGAAGTGTGCTGAGTGCAAATTTATTGTTCTAAGCTATATCTTCAATGCTATAGTGCAACTGATTGATAGAGGAAGATATTAAGTTGTCCAGAAATAAATGTCGAAATTCTCACATTTAGAAGCTGAATATTGAGTAACTTATCGTTGGTTGATTGGCTTAATCTATCGTTTGTCGCTTGCAAGGTGTCTTAATTGTCTGCTTTTTCAACCCTACTCAGAGTAAGTTTTGCAACCCCAAGGCAGCATGGACAAAAAGGATTTTCCTCTGATTTCCCTTTACGACTTCAAACTTGGACAAAAGGTATCAAAATTACATGGAACATCAACCAGGCTTTCGGCCAAGGGCTGTTACTGAAGGTACAGTTCAGCGTTGGTTCCAAAGGTTTCGATGTGGAGATGAATGTCTTAAAGACCACGAAGGTCATGGAAGGAAACCATCCTTAAATTAAACACATTAAGGGGAGCATTTGAGACAGACTCTCGCACAACAGTGCATGAACTTGCAGAAAAACTAGGCACAAGCAAATCACGTATTACCAACCACCTGAGTGCGACTGAAAAGACGAAAAAGGTATATAAGTGGGTTCCACATGAGTTGATTGAAGATCAACAAAATTGGCATTATAATGGAATTGGGAATCGAGGTTTTGCGTCATCTACCTTATTCCCCAGACCTTTCCCCTACAGTTTTTCAGTTTTTCAACCACTTTGACAACGTTTTGAACAATAAACGCTTTCAAAACCAGGCGCCTGCAGAAGAAGCTTTCAGGGAGTTCATCGATCATAGAAACTCTGATTTCTACAGCAGGGACATAAACAGCATCGTTACACGTTATCAAAATGTGCAAAAGCAAATGGCGCTTATTTTGATTAAAGCATGTTTTACAACCCTGGCTTATACTTTTCCAAACTTCGCAGTTTAAAAAACGAAATTTATTTCTGGACAACCTAATATAAAATACAGCATAAAGAGCCACCACTGTTTTATGACTAGGATAATCTCCTACGGTAATCGTCCACTATTAAAACTTGCTGAAATATAGTACCGAAAATCCACGTAGAGACTGCAAACTCGAATAAAGATGGATAATAGACTCGAGTAATCGATATGCGATAGAAATATCGGGAACCTTTCATGTGGCAGCTCCCAAGTTAATACACTATAAAATACAAGAGTTTAAGTTCCCAACTAATGTACAAGCCAGGAAATCTCCATATTTTCTTATTGCAAAAAGTAGAGGTCTTAGGAAATTTCGCAGCACGACAAAATTAAGGAGGTCGAATTAAGTTTACAATTACTCATTCAGTTGTTTGTTTGGTTTTTGTTTTGCACAATGCCTCTGCAATCTCACTACAGAGTAGATATCACTTGTAATAATTTTATAATGGAGTTATAATAAGGATTTGTACCTTGATAAAATTGTCAGCAGTAGACCTATAATCTTCTTTGTTTATTTTTTTCGATCTCTTATTTATAAATTCTCAATTCTCAGTTTTTAATTATCTTGTATGTTATGTTGTTGTTGTTTTTTTAATGCACAACAATGGGCAAATATATGTCTAAAGAAAGACAACTCTCACTAAGAACGTATAACAGTTTATTAGTAGAAAAGTAATTTTTTTCAATTAAAACAAATGCGTCTAAAATACCGCTTTCAATAAAACTTCGTGTCTTTTAAAACAATTATTTACTGAGTCAGGTGGTTTTGTTCTTGGGGTTTCGTGTAAACACGCATTTACTACACTTCGAGTACAAAAGCAACTATTCAGCAACTATTAATTATATAATATTGTTTCTTCATTCACTAATAGTTTCCCGTGATTTTTGTCTAGCTTTTATACTAGTAATAAAATAGCAGCATAGTAAAATAAAGTAACAATCCAGAAAAACAATTTTGGGAAAGAAAGTAAGTGGTAATCGTCGCTGGAAAAAGGTTACTGTTTGTTGTTTAATGATATGTAGAGATTGTATGTCTGATTATTTTGAAGTTAAGTAAAAAGACACACGATATCCATACTCTGCCCACCACAAGTATCAAAATCCGGTTTCTAGCGTTGTAACTCCCCAGACACTTTTTTTTTTTACTTTATTAATCTGCCCTCATAGAAGGGGTATAAACATAAATATATCATACTGTTTAGAACAGAATATGTTAATAACATAACATAGCAATAAAATAGACAATTATTTACAATATTCATATTATAATACACTGCTTAGAAGAACAATAATGAGAAATTTGTCAAATAACAAAAGAGTAAAACTCGCATGAAATATTACTGTAACTTCTCACACAGTACATATCCCTGTGGACCCTCGAGACCATGATTCCTGTCTCGACTAGAGGCTCTTCCTCATCCTCCCGACAACTTCGAGCAACATGACCTTGCCTGTGACAAATCAACTGTGGACAATCCTTGTGCAGATGATCTTCAGTGAGACACAAATTACACAAACATCGTTGATGGTCTTCTTTTGTTTAAATAGACTTTTACCCATGTGATCTAACACTTGGATCACATAAAGCAAAGATATACAGTAACCAGTAAACGACACACGCACAAACTTAATACCATTATAAATCACCAGAACACTTAACTTCGCACTCGTAGTCGTTTAACTCATAAGTATGGCTGTCATCAGTAACATACTCAATTACACCAAAACATTAAACAGTCAATGTACTACTGGCCACCTTTTGAGTCGCACAGTTTTTGCCATGAATATTCAGACCAGAATCTACCCCAAGATGAACGTCGTCGGTTAAAATAAATGTAATCTCATAACTCTCAGGACGAGGTACAATAGGAGAAATGGAATCAGCATCAAATTGAGTAATAACAGCTTGATTAATATGAGACGCCTCCACAAACACAGTTCTTTTTATCACATCTGAAGAGCCTGACTGTGCAGCTTGAACAGGACAAAACTAACTAGGTCCAGGAAACTCTACATTCAAGAAAAAAAAAGAACAAAAGAACAGTTCATGATCCCCCCGTACAAAAAAGCGTAAAGCACCATCTATACCTAAACAGGAGACGATGTAAAACACGTTTACTCAGTCCGCAGAGATACTGCTGTGCCACTGGGAGTAGAGGACGGGGAAAATAAAATAAAAGCAGTGACAAAGGCAACTTTACCATAACAGGTATAAAAATATGTACCCATACTTCCCAGATGTGTGTGTGTATAGTTGGTATGGCAAGCCACACATATGTTGACCATGTACATTCAAAATAAGTTATGTAACTTTCTTTCTCATAAGTATGAAAAACATCATCATAATCTACTCGTCAGAAACATGTTGCTTATCAGAAGTGTTTGACTTATATAGCAACAGTTAATTATACTATTCTTCTGAGGGGGACATGGCCCCAGAGTTTCCTAGATTGAGCTGCTCTCAAATGGTATTGATCAACACTGACTACTGGGTGCTCGGTAAAAGTTCGCCAACACACTGTTGCTTTCCCATCACAAGAATTACTAGTCTAGTTTACAATGGGAACTTTTACAACAAATTCGTTTTTGATTTTATTGAATCTGTTCTTGGGTTTTCCATTACGATTAGCATTCAGTGCAACAAAAGATGTAGGTCTGATCCAACTGTTGTTTTTACACAAGTTGCTTGTGACATATTCTCTCATAAAAGGCCAAATCATTCGCAAGAAAAAACTAAACATGTCCAGAATTTTGTAAAAACAAAAAAAAAGGCCTGGCATGGACAGGTGGTTAAGGCATTGGACTCGTAATCTGAGGGTCTTGGGTTTGAATCCATGTCACACCAAACATGCTCTCCCGTGGGGGGTGCTATAATTTTATGGTCAATCCCACTATTCGTTGGTAAAAGAGTAGCCCAAGAGTTGGCGGTGGGTGATGATGACTAGCTGCCTTTCTTCTAGTCTTACACTGCTAAATTAGAAACGGCTAGCGCAGATAGCCCTCGTGTAGCTTTGCGCAAAATTAAAAACAAACCAAACCAATAATTGTAAAAAAAGGCCAAACGACAACGTGTCCGAGAAAGGAGGGTGGCACGGATTTTTGTTTGTGTTTCGCGAAAATCTATTAGAGGGCTATCTACGTTAGTTGCTCTTAAATAAGAAGTGGTAAGCTACAGGGAAGGGACCTATTTAACACCACCTACTATTCCTAAGACTGCTCTAATCAAAGAGAGAAACTGATAGTCACATTACAGTGCTGAAAGGTAGAGCAGGTTTGGCAATGGGATTCGAATCCGAAACTTACTTGTCGCGAGTCAAGTTCCATAACCATCAGGCCTGCAAGGCCAGCCCAATTGCCATTGCCTTAGCAGTAATAATCTAGCTGATGTTATAAACATTCACTCTTATATAAGATAAAAAATGCGGCCCGGCATGGCCTAGCGCGTAAGGCGTGCGACTCGTAATCCGAGGGTCGCGGGTTCGCGCCCGCGTCGCGCTAAACATGCTCGCCCTCCCAGCCGTGGGGATGTATAATGTAACGGTCAATCCCACTATTCGTTGGTAAAAGAGTAGCCCAAGAGTTGGCGGTGGGTGGTGATGACTAGCTGCCTTCCCTCTAGTCTTACACTGCTAAATTAGGGACGGCTAGCACAGACAGCCCTCGAGTAGCTTTGTGCGAAATTCCCAAACAAAAAAATAAGATAAAAGTAATATGACAAAAACAGATTAGACACAGAATATATGTTACAAGCAACTGAATATAACCATAATCTTTATTGTAGTGACTGGAGTGTTACAGTTCAATAAAATTTACTTTAAGCATACATGTATCTCTGTATCTGGAAGTGGAAATAAGCGATCAGTTGTCCCCGAAATCTTCGAAACTTGAAGTATCTTCAGCAGAACTGTTACCACCCGTTTCATTTGAATGCACAAGATTGGTGGTATGTAAATTCCAGATACGCAGTGTTACAAGAAATTCCTTGCAGCACTTGCTACCAAAGTGGAAGTCCATGTAAATTATGACAATATTTACGAACACTGAACTGCTTATGCAATCTAGAAGCTTTGTTTCTATGGAAGCGACAAAAATACGCGTTATGTAACAGAATTGCGCATATGAGTAATTAAGCAGGAAAGAGTGCAGATCTGGAGGTCTCTGAATAGTTTTTACTTCACCAAATGTTCCTATATCAGGACAATTGACTAGAAATAATTCTCTGAAAAATGCTTCTTCTACAAAACTGAGGTGGGGTTAATTCCTCATTTGGTGTCCAAGTACGTAAAATGAAATTGGTTGATTGGTAAACAGCCCATTTGACTTAAGGCTTGGTCGTGATACAGGTGACTTAACCCTCGGAACATATATTTTTGCTTTCGATAGCCTATTCATTAGCCTGATCTCCACTCTTCACGGATTCAAGAAGTCCAGACACATTGTCTTAAACTCAAGAATGTTTACTTCGAACTGGGAAGAATTGCTACTTGTAATAAATTCGTTTGTTTATGCAATAAATTTTGTTCCAAAATTGTCTATTAATACAATGTTTTCACGAATAATTTTAAAACTAAGGTTGTCAAAGCGCTAAGTGATGAAAGTTTTATATTATTATCATTCTGATACAAAAGATTCCACTGTTAGTTTCAAGGTTTCTTACACAGGGATATCAGTGAACAGAGAATATAGTCAAAACTTCCGAAGTAAAAAACATAAAATATTAAAAAATGTTAAAACAAAATACCTTATATAATCTCAAGCTTCAATACTTAATCCAACATAGGTTTGAAAGTCATAACGCAAAAGCCGGATAAAAATTGTAATAAAATAACAACAACAAATTCTTATTGCTATTTCCAGGTGTGTTTCTTTTTCTTATTCTGAACAGTTGAAGTTATGTTTTCGTTATTTCACCTGTAATAGCCCTTTGTGAAAACAAATTGCAGACATGGTAAACATTTTAAGCATGTTTTATATCACTACTGTATGCGGATCTGAAAGCAAACTTTAAATTAATGCTCGCGCACGTTTACTGAAATGAAGAATGCATCTGTTCTTTGACGGAGAAACGTTGCTACTGCCTCGAGTTTGGCTAGAACAGTATTAAACTTAATTTGCTTAATCACGAGGCCTCTAGTCAGTGGTTAGCATATAGGGTTGTGCTGTTGTTGTTGTTTTGAATTTCGCACAAAGCTACTCGAGGGCTATCTGTGCTAGCCGTCCCTAATTTAGCAGTGTAAGACTAGAGGGAAGGCAGCTAGTCATCACCACCCACCGCCAACTCTTGGGCTACTTTTTACCAACGAATAGTGGGATTGACCGTCACATTATAACTCCCCACGGCTGAAAGGACGAGCATGTTTGGCGCGATGGGGATGCGAACCCGCGACCCTCAGATTACGAGTCACACGCCTTAACACGCTTGGCCATGCCGGGCCTATAGGGTGGTGAATCTAAAGTTCCGTGAATTGCATTATCTTAACGACAAAACAAAAATGATTTGCTTTTTGCCCAAAGCTATACGAGGACTAACTACGCTGCCGTCCCTAATTTAACAGTGTAAGACTAGAGGAAAGGCAGCTTGTCATCACCACCTACCGCCAACTCTTGGGCCACTCTTTTACCAACGAATAGTGGGATTGGCTGTAACATTATAACGTCCCCACGGTTGAAGGGACAAGCATATATGGTGTGACAAGGATTCGAACCCGCGATCCTCGGATTACGAGTTGAATGCCTTAACCACCTGCCCATGCCTGGCCCCAAACAAAAATTACTCTCTACACTTTAGACGTGTGTGTGCGTGCTATAAAAAGTGACGTTCAAATTTTCTTCTTCATCTGAAAAGGAAAAAAATAACTCTAAAGTTAATGGAGAGTGGTTTTGACCAGTTGCCTTTTTTCTAGACTCGTAGCGAGTATAGTACAGATAATCCATTGTGTTGCTTTGTTCAAAACATTTCAAAATTACGAACGGCTAGTGCAGACAGCCTTCGCATACTTTGGGTGATATTCAACAAGCAAACAAAAACACAACTATTATTTTTTATTGGGCTGAACTTCCTTGCCAATAATTACATAAAGTCATAAATGAACTTACGTGATTCTACGTGATTAAGTTTTTAACATTTTTACAGAGCCGTACAAATTGCTTATGATGTCTTGTGCAAAATGGAAGTTCCACGCTCCTCCTAAAAAAATATAATCTATTTTTGCCTTTAAAGATGCAAACTTGTGCCCCTACGGGTCAGTGCAAGGTGCGGGTGCTGCGCTCATACCTAGGTATCGCCCTGCACATTTATGTTATTAGTATGCCCAACTTAGAAAGATAAACTTAAAATATACAAGAATTTAATAAGTGTCTGTTTGTTTGTTTGTTTGGAATTTCGCGCAAAGTTACACGAGGGCTATCTGTGCTAGCCGTCCCTAATTTAGCAGTGTAAGACTAGAGAGAAGGCAGCTAGTCATCACCACCCACCGCCACCTCTTGGGCTATTCTTTTACCAACGAATAGTGAGATTGACCGTCACATTATAACGCCCTCACGGCTGAAAGGGCGAGCATGTTTGGTGCGACCAGGATTCGAACCCGCGACCCCCGGATTATGAGTCGAACGCCTTAACACGATTGGCCATGCCGGGCTTAACTAGTGTCTATTCTAAATGAAATTATTTTATATAATACGGTAAAACTAGATACATGGAAATGCAATGCACTTTGATTTCAGACCATTTCGTCTTGAAGTTGTCATATTTGGCCTGGCATGGCAAAATTGATAGGGTGCTCAACTCGCAATTTATGGGTCACAAGTTCGAATTCTCATCCCACTAAACATGCTAGCCCTTTCAGTCGTGAGGAATTATAATGTTAAGGTCAATCCCACTATTCGTTGATAAAAGAGTAGCCCAAGGGTTGGCAGTGGGTGGTGATGACTTAGTTACTTTCCTCCAGTCTTTCATTTTTATATTACGGACGGCTAGCGCAGATAACCTTTGTGTAGCTATGCGCAAAATTCATAACAAACCTTCGAAGCTAAATTATTAAGTAAAACTTAGCAATACATTCATTTATATGGTACAGTACGATGTTCTAAAATCTTGGATATAAGCCATAGAAAATGAAAAGGAAAACAACAACTAAAGCTCAGAAAAAGTTGTTTTTGTTTCAACTAATGGTACATGGTGGTATGTTGATGGCAGACATATATTAGGATGCCTCTCTTTACTAACAGCAACACAAAGCATTTGTAAGAAATTTATCAGACAATCAATTACTAAAACTATTTTGACAAAGTAATAATCATCACTTCGTAGTCATTTAAACGTGATTTGCTTGTGGTGAAGATGTACATGCATTTTACAAAAGACTGTAACAACAGATCCGATACTAACGGATAATTCGCTATGGAGGGAGGTAGCGGGAGTGCTCCCCATTGGCTGATTTGAAATATAAACTGTTGGCAATAATAGCATTGTTGAGACTATACATACAGTGGAGGAAGTTATATACCAGGTAATTAGCCAGAAAACTTGTCAGGTTGTTAAAAACTGGTAAGTAACCTCTGACATCAGGTATCTTTGATCAGGAAATCATCCAGCTTTGGATTTATTATAGTTATGGCGTCTCAAAACAATGGCTTAAGCTGTCTACGGCGTTATCTTATTCGTTTTTGGACACGGAATCTCAGGGTTCAGGTTCTTTGGCTAAATCTGTTTGAACCTCTTTGCTTTTGATATTTATGGTTATAGGGGTTTGATGGTTCAAAGTAAAAGATTTCTTTGTGAATGTTAAAACACATTTTTATCACCTGAAGTTTAAGTTTGTCGATTGGTTCTGATGGTTTGATTAATTTGTATCTTGGGTTTGGATTGAAATCTTGGCGTGAACTTAATGATCTGGCGTGAAATGAAGGGAATGGTTCTCAGAAGTCCATTGTTGTTATGTGTTTTTTTTTTTGTATGTAAAGTGGATGTATTCAAGGTGGCAACTACATTGAAATATTCGATCAGCTAGTTAACTAACAGTTTAACAAATAAGGTAATCTTTCCGGTTTTTCAGGATCTGATTCTGTAAACAGTTGATAAACCATCTATTAGGGCTTGTTTGACTTTCTAAATAGTGACATGAAGATACAAGTTTCTTAGAAAGATACTGTACAGGCTGGTACTGCTTACTAAAAGATGACAAGATGAAGACTTGGTTCTGAATTACATTGACAGCATAGGTAAGCGAATCTTTAGATATAATGCTTGAACAAAGGCAACACCATGATTGATTCTTCTTGTTTTCTCTGCTTGCAATTTTGCAGCGGGTGTAAAATTTCTGATAAAATCACAAATTGGCTGAAAAGAGCAGGAAGATGACAAACTATTGATAATTACCAGGTACATCTCTTTATTCAAAGTCTAGTTCTTCTCTCTCTCTCTGTCAGATGTCTCTGTCGACTGTCTATTTTCTGCTCGAAAATTGATTTTACCCAGTCATACATATATTATTTTTAGATAAAACGAATACAAGTGTTCTCTAAGCATGTGACCTCTATGCTAGACTAGTTATTCAAGATCAGTTCAATAACTCGACCAGCACGGACATCGAGATACTTGCTTGAGAGATGTGTTGGATGAGGGAGAGTGTACTTGAAAGCCTTTGTTTACATCAAATTAGGAAGTTTTGGGCAACGTTTCGAGCTGCTAACACAGACTTTCTTCAGGTCTGATGATGATCCGTATTAACAGTTCAAAACATCTGAAACGTCGTCCAAAAATCTCAACGCAGATGAATTCACTCCATTAACAATGTCCTCCAAGTGTGTATATATTTGTACAGATCCATTTCTGAGTGTAATAACCTTACCCTTTTCCATAAAACGTACAGAAACATATACTGAAATTTTGCACACAGAAAAATTGGGTGTACCTGAATAAAGCATTTAGGATAGGTAATTTTAAAATTACAACTGACTTTGAAGTGAAACTAAGATAAAGAATGTATTATAATTTGTAATTTTTTTTTTCCCAGAGTCAGATTTTCTAACTGTTTTTAACAAGTTTGTTTCATAAAAATGTTAAAACCAATAGTTCTGCACATCTACAACCACCACAGTTACCGTATAAGTATTATTCCACAGCATATACAGCATTTCTTACATGATTATGGGCTATTTGTGTTGTAAGTACATAACATGGCTCTCATCATTTTTCGTTTAAAAATAAAACTAGTACATGAAATTGTTTGAAATTTGACAAGAACTTTACTAAATGTATTTAATTTCAGAGAAATAAAATATTTGATTTTGCTCACTATTTCTAATAAAACTTTATTATTTAATAATCTTCAACACTGTTCTCTTCTTTTTTTTTCTGAATTCTGTTAAAAGCAGAAATTCAGCTCCAAAAGATTTCACTGTTCTTGAAACTAGTCGTTTAGAAATATACTTTTTAGTTTATATTTTTAAACGTATATGGTATGAATGACTTAGGCGAGTCTCCCGCGAGAACAGCGGTAAATCTTCAGATTTACAACGCTAAAATCATGGGTTCGACTCCTCCTCCCTGGACACAGCAGATAGCCCGATGTAGCTTTGCTATAAGAAAAACACACACAGACATAGGCATTTTCTTTTACACTGAGAGTCGTAGGCTCTAATCTCTATTTCACCAAACACGTTCACCCCTTTAGCTGTTGGGACCGAGGTAAATCCAACTATTTGGTTGGTAGGGATGACTAGTTGTCTCCCCTCTAATCTTTCACTGCTAAATTAGGAATGGATAGCACACATATCCCTTGTGTAGCTATATGCAAAATTCTGAATAAACCATACACTGAGAATGAAAGGCAATATAATAAGGTTGTGTTTCTCACTGGTACAGCGGTAAGTCTATGGATTTACAACGCTAAAATCAGCGGTTCAGTTCCCCTCGGTGGACTCAGTAAATAGTCTGATGTGACTCTGCTGTAAGAAAAACACACATACTATACTAAGGTTATTTCAAGACTTGAATAATTAGCTTTACTGAACGTTTAAACAACAAATCCTATATTTCTTAGATTTGATGTAGAAAAATATACCTCCGTATTTATGAAAACCGTTACATAATACAAATATGGAACGTATTCTTTCAAAAAACGTTGAATGATGAGTAGGCTTCACTAAAAGTTTGTGGACTATCTTCATATATACCAAAATGTTTTTTTCTTTTCACAAGTTAACTATCAAACATGTAGTGTGATTTTGATTTTGAGATTAAAAATATTTTTATGTATCAGAAAAGTTTCAAGATTCAGATGCGTAATCTTTATAACCTCTAGATGATTATCAAATGTATTTTAAGAAACCCTTTATATTTTATCTATCATTTTTCCTATAGAATCTTTCTACAGTTTGGGTAGATTTGACTGATCTCGTAATCACCATAAAAATTAGAAAATTGATGTAAATTGTGCCTTTTCGTTCTAGAATGGCTACAAATTATATGAAAACGTAAATTTTTAGTCTAAATAGCTTACATCTCATAACATTATACATACATATATATATTTACCATTTTTATTATAGCCCCCCAGTGGTACAGGGATATGTCTGTGGGCTCACACCGCTAAAAACAAGGTTTCAATACCCGTGGTGGGCGGAGCACAGATAGTCCATTGTGTATCGTTGTGCTAAATTATAAACAAACAAACAAACCTTTTTTTATATTGACCTTTCAGCTGTGCCTGGCTATCGTGAGAAAAGTTTCAACCATGTGAGTCACGTGCATTTTATGTTACCATATCCAAGAATAAGTGAAATGGCTTGGCTGTGTTTTAGTGGGCTATTATTCCATAGAATAGAATTAAATTTTATTTATAACACATTATGGATGTATGTGTATTATTACTGTTTAAAATAAGTTCTTATGTTTCAGATATTTTACTTAAAACACAGAACAGTAAAGAAATTATTATAGAAAGTAATTATCTCTTCTAGTTACGAATTTTATACTCTTTTGTTGTTTGCCATAGGCTGCTAAGGATCGTTAAATTTCCCATGTGGAGGATAAATTACTGTATCAATACCGTAGAATTCCAGTATAATTTATCCAGTTTGGTGACCATGCTACTGAAATTTCGACCCCTCTAAAATTTATCTTATCTGTTTAGAGCCTGTGATCCAAAGACGTTGTTTCTCACGAAAGTACTTTACAAAGGCTCAGAAAACCACGTGAGAGACATTCTGAGCTTTCGATTGGTTATTCATACGCCGTAGATAGAAGTAGGTGTATGTAAACAAGTGTTTTCAAAAATGGAAAGAAGTGGGCGGTGCCACTGTGATTGATTCAGCTCGTGTAGTTGATATCTCAGCAAACAGAAAATAGCGGAGTTTCTTATTTTATATTCGAGCTTGTCGTTATTGGTAATTTGAGTTCCTAATCCGTAATAAACTATAAACTTTGTACTTGTATACCATAAATTGAACTAATACTGGATTTAACATACCACGTGACACACACAAAATATTTATCTTTAAATTAAGAAATTAAACAACGTATATTTCTAGAACTTTAATTATAATCTACAATTTGATACCAAACTTATTGACACAAATACATAAAATAATAGTTCAATAAAATTTTGAATCTGAGTCAACAAAAGCGATGACATGACTTTGACCTATGTTGATAGGGTTATAAATTCAAAGATATTGTTCCAGTAAGAACTCTCCAGTTAATAGCATATTTAACCAAAACTACGTTATTTCTTTTAACTTTGTTTGCTTTTTTTTTCAGTAAATGCGTTAACATTGTGCCACCTACTGCATTACAACATATTGGTAATTATATCATCTGTCATGATTCTTCAGAAGTAGAATTTATTTATCTAATATTCTAATTACAATTAATCACAACATTTCTTATTGAAACATATTGATGTATTCCATCGTACTAAAATGTTGCTAATATTACGTTACAAAAGTTAGTTTCTGTAATGTACACGTTGTTATTGTAGATACTATTATTGTTATTATACAGTACTGTGCAACTATTCGGACAAGAGAAGATTTTGTCATTCTTTCCAATATTAGGGCTAATTCTTCCATATCATTACAGAATGTAAATTTCAACGTTATGGTAATGCTTCACTGATCCCTGTTGACAACTGAATGAGCCAGGGTAAGAATATTTATCATTCTCTATAATTCCCATATATTTGTACCAAGGGCATGTCATAAGGGTTCTGCTTGAATGAACATACTGATCAAACTTAGGGTATGAAATAACTGTCATGGTACTCCATACAATGTCTTAACTATATAAAAAGAAGCTAGCATATAGCACCAGTATATACTAAAAAAAATCAGTTTAATAGCATTCCAAAAATAAACATTGATAAAAGCAGTGTTAACACTACATATTAAGTCTTGTTATCATGTCATGGCCCCAAAAGCGTAAAGAATTATCATTAGAGCTGAGTTCGCATAAAAGCTTTCGTTGATGCTGGTTGGACTCTCCAACAAACTGCTTCAGCCTTGAAATGCTCCCCAGTCACTGTCAAGTACACTCTAGATTGTGAGACCAAGACAGTTAAATTTGAAAACAGGAAAGGAAGAGGCAGAACACCTAAACTCAATGGTACTGATGTTACGTATCTTTGTTTATACAGCTTTTGTGACAGATAGAAGACTACCACTGATCTCGAGCATAAAGTAAATGACCATGCACCAGATGACAGAAAAAGTGTCCAGATCTACAGTATCAAGAAGACTGAACAAGAATAGAATATTTAGTCACGCAGCAGTTACAAACCTTTACTTTGATCTCCAAACATTGTCAAGAGACTGAAATTTGATAAAAGGTACAAAAACTGAACTAGTAATAATTGGAAAAGGGTGTTATGGACGGATGATTCGAAGTTTGAAATATTTGGTTCAAAGCACAGGTTGTACGTCAGGCGTAAGAAAGGTGAAAGAATATTTACCTCAATGCATAGCACGTACCATAAAACATGGGGAAAGCAATGTGATGGTTTGGGAGTGTTTTTATGCTGAGATGACAGGAGATATTTTCAAAAAAGATGGAATAATGGACCAGCGTATGTAACATTAGATATTAATCCATCTTGATAAACCCAGTGGTTTGCGTAATATACTATTATAATACCAAGAAGATAATGAGCGCGAACACTCATCCAACCTATGCAGACTTTACTTAACTAAGAATGAAGCTGTTGGAGCTATTCACATGGTTCAATATCCCCCACAAAGCCCCGACCTCAATACAGTTGAGCAGATCTGGGATTTTATAAATCAAAAACTTAAGAAATGTTAGAGACATTTGGAGTAAACTTCTTAAGGATATTTTGATTCAATATGTTGCAACAATACATGAAAAACTGTCTGCAGTTATTAAAACAAAATGAGAAGACACAAAATATTAACTGTTTGCTGAACTCAACACTTCTACTGAGTTTTGTTGTACATGTTTCACCTGTGGTTTACCTTCCATTGTTTTTTGAAAGTAACCTGAAATATAATATTTAACTTTATCCTCTCACTTTTACACAACACTGTTTAACTGTGTTGAAAACTTTGTAAAGTTGTGTATTACATTTTGTGACTTATGTCACACTGAGAGCTGTTTGTAGCGTTTGAAAAGCATAAAAACGACACTTGGGTTGAATTGTTTATCCCAGAGCACAGGCTAGCATAATTTATATATAGATTTTGAGAATGTATTCACAAAAGTAACATTCAAGACTTACTTGACAATAGAGGCCGTCTTTTACACCGAAGCTCAACAAAATATACTTAATTTACTAAAAATAAAGAGTTATTTTATATACAGGCAATTATGGTACTATAAGGAACAGGGAAACAAGGCAGTCCTACTTGTTTTCTGAACTATTTGATCATGCTAAAAGAACTAAATAAACGAAAATGTTTAAAATTTTCAATAAAATTAAAGCAGATAGAAAACATATGACCTGAATATATCACACTGACATATCTCGGTGATATAAAGCGAATGTTACTCTCAATGTCTCAGTTTTAAACATAACTTCCTAACAAAAAATACTGTCATACCACAAAAGTAAGAAGGTAATTTTTTTTGTAGAAAATTGTCTAGGATGATTTGTAAATAATTTCAGCACTGTTTGTAGAAATTGTAGTTAAAATAGACTTAAGTTGTTAGACGGGATGCTACAGAAAATACTTTCGGGTTTTAAAGGTAGAAATAATATATTGTGAGTTACAATAAAGCATACTCACGGTAAACTGCAACTCATAATACATTATTTCTAGCTTGATTGTGTCAGTTTGTTTGAATTTAAGCACAAAGTCACACAGTGTGCTATCGGTGCTCTGCCCACCAGGAGTATCGAAACCCGGTTTCTAGCGGTGTGAGTCCACAGACATACCGCTGTGCCACTGGGGGACCGTTTGGGTTAGCTAATAATAAACCAACAATGTGAAATGTTTGTGACCACCCAGTGAACTACATGGTAGTTACTTTTTAATAAGTGACATATGTACAAAAAATTTAATGTAGCAAATACCTTGTTTTAGTATTTTCGTTCAAGTCGTAAAGTTGTCCTTATAAATATTTGAGGTCTTTAGAATTTATTAGAGGATCATTGTGGCTGTGTGTTACTGGAATTCCTGTAAGTTGTATTCATTTCTATCTATTTTGTACTTCAAAAGTGTCTCGATCATTCCTTGTGTTTCTCACAAATACGAAGAGTTAAATACCAGGAGGATAATATGTTAACTGTGATTAGCAGCGCCGAAAGGGAGCGTATTCA
This sequence comes from Tachypleus tridentatus, assembly GCF_004210375.1. Classification (NCBI taxonomy): domain Eukaryota; kingdom Metazoa; phylum Arthropoda; class Merostomata; order Xiphosura; family Limulidae; genus Tachypleus; species Tachypleus tridentatus. The sequence continues at coordinate 37,300,335 of NC_134833.1, read as the reverse complement.
AGAAAGGTTTGAAAACTGGTGGTTCCATCCTCTGTACAGAACATATCAGTAAGAAATGATATGAACAGTTTTTTTCATCATAACAGTTTATAGTTGGTCTATAAACCCTGAAAAATTACATTATTACCCAAGTCATCAAGTATAACCTGGCATTACCGAAGAAGTAAATCAATTTTTATGTGAACTGCAAGTACACATTTTGTAACCAAACATAGACCAAAGACACCATTTGTTAAAAATAAAGAAAGGAAAATACAAAAAAATTAAGAGATGAAGATCTCCAAAGCTTTCAATAGTTCTCTGTAACCAGGTGCTATCATGAAGCTCACAATGACAAACATATGCCATCTGATGAGGTGGTTCCTGCTTTGAAGAGATAAGGCACTACTGTGAAGTTATTTTGTGGAAGTAACTCTTGCCAGCAGCCATAGAGAAGTGCTTGATGATTATATTTTTCAGTTTCTAGGTCTTTTGCTTTCATCCTACCAAACTGAAAGCTTACACACTGGACATAAAGTACAAAAGTTAAATTTTGGAGGAGAACGAACAGGATGAAGACATGAATATAACAAGACTTAGCACAGCTATTTTGCCAATCTTTAAGCATTCTGCTCTTGGAATTTCAATACACATTGTTGGGATATTTTTTTCATTGTTCTTTCAAAGAGTCTGCAGTTCATGGCACACTTCTTTTGCACAACCATTTGATTCGCTCACTTAGAGATCCACTCAGTGTTTAGCAGGTACCTTGAATTATTTTTCAAAATGTCAGTAATGCAGAACAAAAAAATTGAACAATGATTTATATTTCTGTAATTATAATTGTTGTACAATGAGATTAAGGTCTTAGCTCCTAATGAATTTACAATTATGGATTATTGTTCTTTCAGGCATGTAGATTGGCAAATACTAGAATCAAACGTTGAGGGAGAAAGTTTTTGAAAACTCTTGAAGATGGTGTGGGTCCTAGTTAGCAAACTGTATAAAAGAATGGTTGGAAGGAAGAAAGCTGAGTGTTGTTTCAAATAAAGTTCAGTCAAATTGGATTATCCTACAAGTGCAGTACCTTAAGACTCAGTCTTAGGACCTTTGCTCTTTTCAATTTCTATCTCTGACAATTTTTATCAATGGTCAATAAATTATTTAAACTTGCAAATGATATTAAGGCTATATATGTTGTTAGCTGTGAAGAAAATGATGTTACCTGACAAAGAATTTGGATTATTTGATGAGTTTAGCAAGTAAATGGTAGATGGCTTGTAATTATAAAGGAATGCAAGGTAATGCATGGGTATATCATAATTCGAATTATGACTACAATATTGAGAGGAATAACCTTAACAGTGCTATAGAAGAAAAGAATTTTGGTGTTCTGGTTGATGACTCTCTAAAGTCATTTGAAAGAGATTTGGTTCGATATAAAGAAATATTTAATGCAAATAAAAAATGTTATAAGTTAATTGTACAGGTCACTGATTAAGCTACATGTCAAATATCGTGTTCAGTTTTGAGCTTCTTTCCTTAGGAAGATGGCCCCCCAGTGTCTCAGCGATATGTCTGCGGACATACATCGCTAAAATCCGGGTTTCGATACCCGTGGTGGGCAGAGCACAGATAGCCTATTGTGCAGCTTTGTGCTTAATTCAAAACAACAACCTTAGGAAGGATATTAAATTGTTGGAAAGGGTTCAGAGAATGATTAAATCGCATGTGTTCAAATGACTAAGTCATTATTGCAGTACGTATTCCACATTTAAAATCAATCTGCAAATTAAATTGTGAATATATTTCTTTGTTGTTGTTCTTTTTGAAAAGTATATCATCTGTAGTTGTACTGGATCCATTTACACCATCCAATGTCACACTGTTAAGTTGATTTTTATTAATTTAGCTGTATCACCCGAACAGAATACAGTCACTTTCTGTGTGACTTTCGTTTTCAAAATTATATTTACCAGGAGAAATTGGTCCTTTTAAAATTCTGAAACATTGTAGCAGCAAGTTGAAGTTCTGACCTTTTCACTAATTTTTAGTAGGAGTGGTTTTTTCAGTCCTTCTAATAGTATTCTCTTCTCTTTCTTTTAGTGTGTCATGAAATGGAAAACATAACCTTTTTCGTTTTCTAGATCTAATTTTCCTTCTCGTTTTCGCATCCCCTTTCAATTTTGTGTACAAGAAAGATAGTGGTTCTTGGTTTGTTTTGTTTTGGAATTTCGCGCAAAGCTACACGAGGGCTATCTGCGTTAACAGTGTAAGACTAGAGGGAAGGCAGCCAGTCATCACTATCCACCACCAACTCTTGGGCTACTCTTTCACCAACGAATAGCGGGATTGACTGTAACATTATAACGCCCCTACGGCTGAAAAGGCGAGCATGTTTGGTGAGACAGGGATTCAAATCCACGACCTTCAGATTACGAGTAGAGTGCCTTAACCAACTGGCCAGGTTTTGTTGGAAGAAAGGAACTCACAAAAACGAAAAATAAATTCCGTACTAAAACAAACAAAAACAACAACAACAAAGTAATGGGTGCTTATGACATTCTATAAAACGAACCAAAGATAAATTATTGCAAAATAAATTAAATGCAAAGTTATAATGAAAACAATTAAGCTGATATGCAAAAATGTCTTAAAGCGTATTCGCACGTTTATAAACATATGCTTTTGAACGAACTGTGCATGCGTATTTTAATACTAAACAAGCAAAAAAAGTTGAAGAAAGCTGTAGCAATTACAGAAAATATAACGTTAATTTTCTTTTCTGGAAATTACACGCACGTAAAGCGTTATTTGTGTGAAAGACTGTGCAAATAAAATTCCAAAGTTGAAATCGAAGCTAGTCGTCACGTGATAAGAACGACATTGCGTCATGACGTAGCACACTTGTTGATAAAGCGATTATGAATGGAAAAGCTGGTATGCAATACGGACTCCTTGGGCAAAGACCTTTCTTACAATTTGAGATTTCTAGCACAAAATTAAGAAATTTGCGAGAAGAGTTCCTGACAGCCAAACGCATTATATTGATTACATTTTATTTCCCACTGAATTAAATATACTGCAATTTCTTTGTTTTAGCTACGATGAGAGTTTTAGTTACGGTTTCTTAAAAACTTTTTAGGGGTAACCATTTTTCTGAATAAAATCTTCGGACATTCTCCTTAGTTCGATGCTTAAGTTGTAAATAGTACAAATGTCAAGAATGATTTGAATTATGTGTTTAAAATTTCTAGTTCGTTCTGCGTATTTCAAGTTTACTTATTTTTCTGACTTTTAGTTTCTTATAAATACAGGAGTTAAATTCAACTGATTCTCTAATGATGTTGTTGTATGTACTTTTGTTAAACTACATAGTTGCGATGTTCTGCCTTTACTACATTGTAAACACTTTTGTTTAGTTATATTGCTCTTCGTAGTTTTTTTTTAACACAGTGCACCTGCTTCTTATCGATAGAACACAAATTTTCCTTGTTTTTTTTTATCTCTGGTCAACCGAACTTCACTAAAACCACGAACTGACCCTTTTTTAGTATATCCTTTTTTTGTTATTATAAAGGTAGGTTGTTTTCTTATGTTAATTAACTATTTTCCTTGTTTATTGTTTAAATATGGTTTAACACTGGAAAGTTTAATTAAATTTTTGTTTTATGATTTAATGGAAAAGTCTTTTCGTGGGATCTGTTTTTTGTGTGAAAGGAGTGTGTGTGTGTGTGTTTTCATATAGCAAAGCCACATCGGGCTCTCTGCTGAGCCCACCGAGGGGAATCGAACCGATGATTTTAGCGTTGTAAATCCGGAGACATATCGCTGTACTAGCGGGAGGCTGTGTGAAAGGAAATTTACCTTCAGTAGTACTTTAAGACTTTTAAATACAGTTTCTTCACCGTTTTGTTCGATCGCTAGGGTTTTGATTTTTCAATCCGTTTACATGTTTCAAGTGTTTTGTTGAATTTTAGCAAGGCGGTTCCTAATTTTAAAATGATTGACTGAAGTGATATTAGCAACACCACCTAACGCCAACTCTAATCGCATATTGAGATTTGACTGCCACTCTTGTAACGACTCACGGCCTCAAAGTGCCGAGTGGGAATTTGTTTTTTTTTAAGAGGTAACAGGAACTTCACCTACACAGGTCAATACACTAACCACTGAGACTAACTCGGCTGGCAAGTTTGACTTTTGTTCCTCTTGAATATGATACTTCACGATTGGTTTTCTACTTCGATATCCCCAATACATTTGTGTTTGTCAATGGTAGGTAACTTATAGGGGATTATGAGCATATTAAGTTCTTTGTTAAACCATACAGATTTAGTGTTGTATTGGGTAAACGGATGATCACGGTTTTTCGAGATGTGGCTATTCTTTTGACATTTCAAAATATCAACTTCTGCTGATAACGTTTGCGCAACCTTACATATTGTTTTGGTTGTTGATAAATCCCTATAAATTACTTTTTTGAATAAGATATTTTATAAGTTGTAGAATTCATGTTAAAAATTTAACACGTGCACTGCAGCGAATAACACTCGCACTTTGACGAGTAATTGTTGTTAATCGAACATTGCCTTAAACGTCGCACTAGCAATTGCTTTATAAAACAAACAAACAAACCAACACAGTGATAAGTACGATATTAAATTTACTCATCCAGTGGAATCCTCATCTCTTAATACTCAAATATCTGTAATACATAAAGTTGGTGTCTTTTATTACCATAGATTGCCTACTTTTAAGAATTTTAAAGCTATTTTGAGTTATATAGGAATATTTTTACTATTCATACTCCTTGAAAAACGATTCATATAGCATATGCAAAGAGACTGAAGGCCCAAAGGCTACAAACAGCTTTCATTTAAAAGGAGAATCTTCAATAGCAACGGCTGTAATTAGATCTCAAATCGTTCAAGAGATGGAGCAATGAGCTAAAAGTTCGTACTTGAAAAGAAACTTGGAGCCCTTTAATGAGTGGCTAAGAATGATATTACAAACGTACATATAACAAATTAATCAGTAAAATTAGTTTTCTAATGCAGCCCTTACATGGTGCTGCATGACACAGTTGCTTATTTTACTTCTTGATAAAGTTAGCCATGGACATGACTATGACAGTAGCTAAGCATATCCCCAATACAAGTCAGTGATTGTTTGCTGTAATTTGAATGCATTCAAATCTTGGCATAGACCATGGAACAAGAAAGTGTTATGGAACTTGGTCAACACCACTGCACCTTCAACATGATGATGAAGACTTTGTGAGGGTCAATAGTTATCTACATTTGCTAAAACGTGTGTTAAGTGTTTTACAGGTGTTTGCAAACACAAGCAGAGGGCATCCATAAAGGTCTTAGAAATTTTCCAGTAGGTTGGTCTCAAATGCCATAAATAAGGTCTGCTAACATCATAATTTAAAGTTGTGAAATTACACATTTTCATTAGACTATAAACATCCTGTAAGCTGAATAAATCATGATGAAATGCCTCTCAGCCAATCAGAGTTTATTTCCTAGTAGTCAAAAAAGTGCCAGTATAAAAAAAACAAAAAAAAAACAAGAGCATAAAACGACAATGAAGAGTAAATTCTGATAGCTTAAAGTGAGAACACCAATAGGGCTTAGGTTGGTAAAGATAAGAAAAAACATTATAGCAATAAGACGATGAAGACACATCAAAGTTCCATTAAACATTAAAGAAGAGTGTTGATTTTAAACCCTTTTATTTTTCTTACAGTTGTTAAGTGTGTGTTACTACACTTTTAAAGTTTTTAATTCACCTCATATCAAAGTTCAGTTTGTGTTCTCTGTGTTTACACAGTAAAATGTAGTGGTAGTGTGTTTATCTTTTGGTTAAGAACTGGTTTTCTTAACTTAATGACACTAGATTCTATCATTCTAATTTAGAATTCTTCCAAGGAATGGAGGATGACACAGGAGGTAGGCATATCATCATATCTGTGTAGATAAGGGTTGGTAACACCACTGGTGTTGTAGGTTTTAGCATTAGTTTTTCATTCAGTTCTAGAGCCTTCTAGTGGCTGATCCAACACACTCCTACTTGCATCTCTTGCACATGAACTTGTAAACCACTAGTGAGGAATTCAATGAATGCTGTTTGTCTTTAAAGCTAGAGAGCCAACCCTTTTAACCTATAATGGTTGTAAAGACTCATTTTAACTGAACTTGTGAATATAGTGTCTGATTGATTGATTTTTTATTAGTCGTGTACGAAACAATGCCTCAGTATGGTGTGACTAAGATCACAATTTTCTTCAAAACAATCTAACACATGTAATGTTTTAGTTTTCTTGTAGATTAATCTATTCAGGAATCACAATGGAAAAACATTCCATCTAAGCAATAGTTTAAGGTTAACTTCTACTTTGAAACTTTTTTTACTTCCTAATATTTGAAATGCTATATATTCCAGAGTTTTAATTAGAATTCCTTTCACATTTTCAAAGTTTCATTTCTTCAGTCACTAGAAGGTTCTCCAGTCAGATAAATGAATACTGTAATAATAAAAATTACAACACAAGTGTCATTCCTAACCAATGTCTAAACAACTGTGATGTCATGTATACTCCAGTTTCTTCTGAATCATTTTTCATCCTCAGGAAGAATTCCACTTTAGCATTAAAGGTTCTCTTGTCATTAAGCTATAAAAACCAGCTCTTAACCAGAAGATTAGTACACAACTGCTACATCTTTAATAGTGAAAGTATATGGAAAGAACAAAACAAAAACTTTAACTGTTACATTTTTTTCAACTTTAGAGACCCAAATTTCAATTTTAAAAGACTTCCTAAAGCATTCAGATGAAACAGCTGTATAGATTTCTTCAATGATTCTTGAAATGTAATATGTTTAGAAAAAGTTTCCTATCCTTTTCAATTTTACTTCAGTGGGGTTTGGTTTGGTTGTTATGAATTTTGTGTAAAGCTGCAAGTGGACTACCTGCACTAGCTGTCCATAATTTAGCTGTGAAAGACTAGAAGATAGGCAGCTAGTCATCACCACCACAAACTCTTGCTATACTCTTTTTCCAATGAATGGTGGACTACCTGGATCACATTATAATGCCCTCACAGCTGTAAGAGTGAGCATGTTTAGTGGAATGGAGATTGAAACCAACAACCTGTATATATCAAATATAGCACCCTAATTACCTGGCCATGCTAGGCTAGGTGTTTGGCTCTAGTAAACATATTTGTTTTAGGAACATAAATACTCCTTGGATATTACTAGAATTATGGTAAAATAAGAGAAGTTAATGATTCACTGTTTAATACAAATAACATATTAGATAAATCGTTATCATTTTTCAATTTCCACAAAAATGTTAGCATTAACCCTTTCCTTACTTGAAAATATATTTCAGATACATTCTAGATCACAAAGCACTATTACCTCACATGATTGATTGATTGATTTAGTGTTTTATGGCACAAAGCAGCGAGGCTATCTGCGCCAGACATTCGGTAAAAATGTAAAAAAAAAAATAAAATAAATAAATAAATAAATGTAGTAATAGACATAAATGGAAATGAAGGTAAAACAAAAAAGTATAAAACCAATGTTGACACCTAGTCTACAATGTTAAGATAGAAGGCAGAGTAAAAGAAGTTGTAAGGTATTTACTCTAGCAAAAAGGTAATGATCATAACCCGCCAGGAAGACTAACAGGTAAGTTCAAGAACCACCGTCAGTCACCTGAAGTTGGTCTTTCCAGTCCTGGTTCTGGGTTATGTGTCATAGCAACCAGTATCAAAATGTAAAAGAATAGAAGTTTTAAAAGATACATAGCAAAATTGTAACAATGAGTAGCCAAATGTACTGTAAAAAGATATAGTCAAGTAAATGGAGTAAAATTTGTAAAAGTAATTGAAGATAAAAGCAAAATGGCAATTAAAACAGAAAATGGCGTAAAAACCAATGTTGACATCCAGTCAACAAAGTTGTAAAGGACTATCTGTAGCAGAATGGTAATGATCATAACCCACCAGGAAGACTAACAGGTAAGTATAAAAACCACCGTCAGTCACCTGAAGTTGGTCTTTCCAGTCCTGGTTCCGGGTTATGAGTCAATATGGCCAGTACTAAAAAGTAAAGTAGTAAAAGTGTGAAATGATATGCAGCAAAAGTATAATAACAACTTGCCAGGACGACTAACGAGTAGTTCAAATGGATAATTCAAACAGTAGAGTTAGTCACCTGAAGTTGGCCTTTCCAGTCCTGGTGTCGAGTTATTTAATGTTCTGGCCATTGTCCAATGTCAAATTGAATGAGAGAGATTAAAACTGTAAAAAAGGAACCACAATTAAAAAGGTGTAATGAATAAATATGCAACACTTAAATGAGATTAAAAAGATTAATGGCCATTAAAAATTAAAAACATTGTCAAGGTGGACAGAGTCACCATCACCAATAATTCTGTCCAATGTTACAGACTGACCCTGGGAAAAAATATGTTTAAAATATTGCCGTCGTTGAGAATTGTAACGATGGCAAGAAAGTAAAACGTGGCTGATAGTGATTTGAGTGTTACACAAACTACACATTGGTGCATCAGTTCCAGATAAAAGAAAATGATGAGTTAAAAAACTGTGACCAATGCGTAGCCTAGTGAGAACAACTTCCTCCTTCTGATCTTTACGGAAGCTAGATGGCCAAAGTCCAATTTTAGGTTTGATTTGAAAAAGTTTGTTGTCGCGTTGCTCACTCCAAGTGGACTGCCAGCTGGCATGGAGCCGAGCCTTGAAGACAACACCATAGTCCATGTACGGAATAGGCATAGGAGTGATGGTGCTGAAGCAGACATATTTAGCTGCCATGTCTGCAAGCTCGTTCCTGCGAATACCAACATAGCCTGGTATCCAGAAAAACTGGATTGAAGTAGCTGCTAATGAGAAATGGGCCAGTCGGTTTCAAATATCAGCGAGAATAGGATGTGAGCTAACGTGTAGCGATTCCAAGGCAAGTATAGAACTAAGCGAATCAGTATAAATAGTGCAGTTGGAGTACTGCTCAGCTGCAATATGATCCAGGGCAAGAGATATGGCATACAGTTCAGCAGTGAACACAGAAGCTGTAGAAGGGATTCTGCGCGCAACTACTGACCCATAACAAACCATAGCAGAGCCCTCTGAATTACCTGATTTGGAACCATCTGTATAAATGGGAACTGAATGATTGTTTGAAAGATATTCATTGAATAAAAGACGGTACTTCCAATCTGGAGTATCTGCCTTTTTTAGGTGACTGAAAGAAAGGTCACATTTGGGGGCTGTAATAAGCCATGGTGGGATGGGCCGACCTGTGGAATCTGCAATGTTATCCAAGGACAGACCCAATTCATCCAATTGCGCCCGGATCCGAAGGCCAAACGGAGCAATGACAGATCGTCTGTTCTGAAAAAGTACTGCCCACCGAGGAAGGAAAACACATTTCCAGGTGGGATGCTTTGGTAAGGAATGAAGTTTCGAAGTATATTGTAAAGATAGTTGCAATGAAGGTTCATGAGATTCAATGTATATACTTTGAACTGGAGAGGTACGGAAAGCCCCAGTGCAGAGTCAAAGTCCTTGGTGATGAATGGGGTCCAGCATCTTTAAGGCGAGGGTCTGGCAGAGCCATAGACCATTGATCCACAATCGAGTTTCGATCTAATAAGAGCACGATATACCTTTAACATTGAACAGCGATCTGACCCTCAACTGGTAGAAGAGAGAACACGGAGGATGTTCAGTGCTCTTGTGCATTTGACCCGAAGCTGCTTTAAGTGTGGTATAAAGGTCAGTTTACGATCAAAGATAAGCCCCAAGAACTTGGTCTCCGGGACCACTGGCAGCAAAACTTCACCGATATGAAGTTCAGGATCAGGGTGAATACCCGTCGGCGGCAAAAGTGCATGCACACAGTTTTGGAGAGAGAGAAATTAAAGCCGTTCGCCAGAGTCCACTTCCGTACACAATTGAGGGCGGTTTGTAGTTGCCGCTCAATATATCTCATGTTTGACGACTGACATGAGATGTGAAAGTCATCGACATACAGCCCATTCGCAACAGTGAGAGGGAGTTGTTCAGTGATGGCATTTATCTTTATACTGAAGAGTGTAACACTCAATACACAGCCTTGAGGGACTCCAAGTTCCTGTACAAAAGAACGGGAAAGTGTCGAACCCACACGAACTTGGAATCTCCTGTCCATTAAAAAATTTTTAATAAACATGGGTAGATGGCCACGTAACCCATATGTATGGAGGTCTCACAAAACGCCATACCTCCATGTTGTGTCGTAAGCCTTCTCTATGTCAAAGAATATTGATACAAGATGTTGGCTGTTGAGAAAGGCTTCTCTGATAGATGTTTCAAGACGAATTAGGTGGTCTGTGGTGGAGTGCTGTCGACGGAACCCACACTGGGTAGGCGAGAGGAGGTTGTTTGATTCAAGGAACCAAACAAGACGAGCATTAACCATCCTTTCTAATGTCTTACAGAGACAGCTCATCAAAGCAATTGTATGGTAGTTTGAAGGAATCTTGGGATCTTTCCCTGGCTTAGAGAAAGGTAAAATAATAGCCTGGTGCCAGGCATCAGGAAAAACATTCTCCTGCCAGATCCAGTTGAAAACAATCAGAAGGACATCAAGAGAAGCAGGAGATAGATGGTGCAGCATGTCATAATGAATATCATCAGGTCCAACAGACATACTAGCAGACCAATGAAGGGCCATTTTAAGTTCCACCAGAGTAAAGGGACAATTATAGTCAAAGAAACAGTCAGTTGAAAAGGAAAGAGGTGATCGCTCTGCCCGAGTCTTGATAGCCAGGAAGGTGGAGGAACAAGCAGAAGTGCTAGATACCTGGCAAAAGCTTTCACCTAGTGTTAGCGATGTTCCGAACAACAGTCACCTCCTGACCATCAGAGAGTAAGATCGAGAGGGGGACAGAATTGTAGTGCCCATTAACCTTTCGAATCCTGTCCCATTTGATCTTGGAACTGGTGGTAGAAGATATGCTGGTTGTGAACTTAATCCAAGATTCCTTCTGGCTTTGACGTCTTACCCACCCAGCATGTGCACGGGCCCGTTGGAAAGCAACCCGGTTTGAAAGTGTGGGATATCTACGAAAAGTATCCCAGGCCCGCTTTTGAGCCTTCCGTGCTAAGTGGAAAGCAGGATTCCACCCCGGACGAGGATATCGTGGAAAACGTGTCGAGGTTTTAGGAATACACTGAGCAGCTACATGTGTAATACAGTCAGTTACCGCTGCTACACAGTCGTCTATTGATGGCTGACAGACGAAGGCAGTGAAAGTGGACCAGTCTGCCTGATCCAGCTTAAACCGGGGCACGTGGGTAGGGTGGCATTGACCACATCCAGTCTCTCTCAAAAGGATCAGAAAATGATCACTGCCTAGTGGATTACTGTCAACCCTCCATGAAAAATGGGAGAATAATGAAGGGGAGCAAACTGAGAGATCAATAGCAGTAAAGGACTGACTAGGTGCATGAAAGTAAGTGGAAGAACCAGTATTGAAAGAGAAAGATTGTGATCAGAGAGCATCTGCTTTACAGATCGGCCCCTCCCATCAATAATAGCACTTCCCCAGAGGGGATGATGTCCATTAAAATCTCCTAGGATTAGAAATGGAGATGGCAACTGTTCAACAAGAGCATCAAGATCTGATTGATCATATGTCTCTCCAGGGGACAGGTACAGAGAACAAACAGTGATGGTATGACCCAAGGAAACATGGATGGCTACAGCTGCCAAGTGTGTGTTGAGTGACAAAGACAGGGTGGGCACGTGTTGATCAACCAACAGTGCCACCCTCCATGTACTTGACCATCACACAACCTGTCATTTCTGTACAGAGAAAACTGCCAAATGGAGACAGTATCAGCAGTTTTGAGAAATGTTTCTTGTAAAGAAAGACAAACAGGATGGTAGAAAGCAATCAGCGTTTTGATATCGTCCAGATTAGAACGTAAACCTCGACAGTTCCATTGTATCAAGGTGGTCATTTTTAAGAACGGGTAGGTGAAGTGGCTGGAGAACCCTTCAGTTTACGACCACGTCTTTTTTCTTTACTGTCTTTAGTCGGAGGAGGTCTATCAACCTCCATGGATCCTGCTCTGGGTCGGGTGGGCAGGTTTTTGTTATTGGAAGGGGAATCCAGTGACTGAGGACGTGAACGAATAATTGTTTTGTCTCTTGTGGTGGGAGAAAAAGATGTATCAGAAGAAATGCCTGTATTTGAAACTGAAGGACGTGGATCTTGAGGTTTGTTGGAAGGTATGGGAGGAACAGAGATGGGTGTGGAAGTCGATTCATCAACCTTTTTAACCACGGAGGTCAAAAGGCTTTTCATTTGTTTTGAAAACGATTCTCTTGGAGGCACAGAGAGATCTGTCTGCACTCCCACTGTAGTTGTGGAATGAAGTGCAGCAGCATATGTCGAGATGGAGTTGTGGACAGCAATTTCCAAGCCTCAGGATAACTAATGTTATGTGTCGTTTTCAAGCGCTGCACCTCTTTTTCCTCCAACCATTTTGGGCAAGAATGAAAGTAAGAGGGGTGAGAACCATTGCAGTTTACACAATGTGGATTCATGTCACAGTCATAGGCATCGTGGTCCTTGCCTCCACAACGAGCACATGTCAGGGAACCACAACAAGATGTCTTTGAGTGGCCGAATCTCTGACATTGGAAACATCAAAGAGGGTTTGGTAATGTATGGCCGAACCCTGCAAATGAGATTACCTGCCTTGATGGTGGCAGGTGCACGTGGTGAAGTAAATGTTAAAACGAGGGTATTTGTTGGCAGTGTAACTCCATCTTTGCAAGTGGAGATGTGCCTCACTGCAGAAACTCCTTGAGTGGAGAGACCAGCGAGAATCTCTGACTCGGGAACATTCTTCAAATCCCTTTCAACAATAACTCCTTGTGAAGAATTCAAGGTAGCATGGGGTGTAACCTCAATAGGTATATCCCCAATTGCCTTTGAATTCAAGAGGAGTTCACTGTGTTGGGATGTGGATGTTTCAACCAATATGTCACCAGATCAAAGTTTCTTTACTGACTTTGGAGAGCCAGCAAGTCCCTCTAGTCCCTTTTGAATAAAAAAAGGGGCCATTTACCCTAAAGGTTTTTCCGAAAGAGAATGTAATATAAGAAAATGAGGTACGTGTGTTATTGATGTTGAAGATTGCTGTTCTGAGTATTCAAGACGTGGTCGCTTACCCATTGACTGTTTTTTTTACAATCTTATTTAAAATTTTTGGAGGATCCATAGGAAAAAGAAAACATTTCGGTATCCACTGACCCCACCCACCATGGAGCCCTACAAGGGGACGCACTACAAAGTCATGCAAGGACAATGCAGCAACGCCAGGGTTTTGTGAACACTATACCCAAACACCAGCATCAGGCACAATGTCCACAACACCCGTTGAGAACTTCCAACACTGGTACTTGGTTGACTCTAGCCCAAGTGGACCAGCCAATTGACCCAAGGGGGGCCACCCAAAGGTCGCCCGTCTACAGGAATTCAAGGCCAAAGTGGTGTGTTAGGGTTGGACCCCTCAACCATCAGGATCCTCTCCTCCCCTTCACGGGTCGCCACGCACGGCAAACACGTGGGTGGATGTTTAGATCCCAGAGAAGGTAACCAGATAGAACAGAACCTTCCCTGGAGGTCCCCTCACCACATACAGGAATCCACACCGAGGGGTACCTCACATGAAACTGTTGTGGAATTTACTGATGATGATACTAGCTTTGAAAAAATTTATAGTTCTTAACATATTGACATGTATTATGCCAGCCTATTATGTAATCTCATAATGCCGTAGCCCTCCACCAATAGGAGTACAACACAACCTTTATGTGCCATAATTGCTGTTAGCATCAGCACATGACCACAGGCTTATTCTTGATAAGGTAAATAAAATGCATTGAAAGTGGAGAGAAAGGGTGAGAGATGGTACAGAGAGGTATGTATTTGAAATACATCTTCAAATATGAAAATTTTAACTTCAGAAAAATTACTTCTCTCTCTACAACAGAGCTACGAGAGTTTCACATTTAAGATGGTTGAGTGGCTAGTGCTGAACAATTACAAAGTTAACTCCTTTTGGTGTTCACAAAAGGTGATAGTCCAAGCAGAAGAGCAACAGGTAGCCTTAACTGGACATAAAAGACAATCAGAAACAGAATGATCTCATAATCAGGAAATAGAAGGAAGAGAAATGAGTGAAAATAAGCCAATCATCCTCTCAGATAGCTGAAGTTTTCAGAAGAAAGAAATCAACTGGTCCATATGATATAGATGATGAGTGTTTGGCAAAGATGTGATTGTCCAAACAATGATAATCAAAAGCAAGAAGAAGAAAAGTGAAGAAAAGGAATAGTAACAGGAAAAAGTTGTGAATAATGCCACTAGGTACTCTGTAGTCACTGAAGTTGACTGGTCTACATAAAAAACAAGGAAAACAGAGGTCCCAAAAGTAGATGTTTTCCTGGCAGACTATGGATGAAATGAACATAGAAGCACTAGAATGTAAGACCATGAAATGAGTGAACAACTGTAGCTAAAAATTTTGGAACCTGCAGATATCCCTTATTTGTTGATAAACCCAGATCACTATTTTGTAGACCAGAATTTAGAAACAGAGGAGATAAAAAACTGTTCCTCTCAACTGGAAAGGAAAACACTGATGTGAAGATGCAAGGCAAGTGCAATTCAGTCATAACAATGAAGATGAAAGTAAAAATGAATGGAAATGTAGAAAGGCAGATATGAGATAGCAGGATATGAGCCACAAATTTCTCTGACCTCACTGAAGGAAGATACAGGGCAGATAGAAACCACAGTCCCCAAAAATGAAAGAATGTTTCCTGTGGCAAGAGAATGAGACTGAGGCACCTTTTATATCAAGGTCTCCATAGTGTGAAAACGTACAAGAGATGAATGAGCCCACCAAGTACGAGAATCAAGAAACTCTCAAGAAAATGTTGAAAATGCAGAGGTTCAGATGAAAGAGGATCAGGAAATGGAATATGAAAAGACAGACTGAAAAAAAAAAAAAAAAAGGTCACCAGTGAAGGGAGACAACAGCTGAGCAACTGAGGAAGATGGTAAAGGTAAGGACTAAAGGTTTCAGAGCCAAAAATAAGCTCCAAGAATGGGTTACCACTGAGAATTTGATGTCCTGCACTGTGGAAGGAGAAATAACTCATGAGTAAAAGTTGATAGGACAAGGAAATGAGAAAGGTAAACCCATGAAACTCTCTTGGTCAGGTAACCAACTAAAGTCAGTGAAGTCAAGTGAAACAGGAAACCAGGAAACTGAAAAACTGTCGGCAAGTTGCTCCAACTCTAAATTCTGAGGAAATGAGAAAACTCACAAAGAATGGTAAACAGTGAAAAGGGGCAAGATATACATCATGGAGGAAGGGAGGCAGATACCCAAAAGGAAAGCATGCAGACTGAGAAGGTCTCAAGAAGAAGGAAATCAATACAAAATAAACAGAGTAGAAAAGGAAACAGAAGTCAAACAAGGAAGAATGAGTGTCTTCATGAAAACTATCAGAGATCACAAAGAAAAGACAGTGAGAAGGTGTAGGTTAGAAATATAGCAAAGAAGTAAAGATAAAATGAAAATATGCAAGAAAAAAGGAACAAATAGAGAGAGAGAGAGGAGTGCTTCAACCAGACAGAAAAGATACAAAAGAGTGGAATTTATGACATAACAAACAGAAAAAAAGAGGAGATACCTTTTCCTTAGATAGAGAAAAGCAGAAGCTACAGCTGGAGGTTGAAGAGCTGTTCAAAAGTGTCTTATAGGCAAAGCATTCTCCATAGAAAGCAATGAAACAACAACAAGGGACCTGGAACTGCAGAAGTAGGAAAAATGGAACCAACCACTTGATGTTTGATAGCAGATACATCATAGTTGAAAAACGTTAGAAGTTAGAATGTTGTTATACTGTAGTTCATTCATAGCTCTGCAAGATAATAGTAATTTAATATTTTTACAATATTTACAGAACTTTGCCACAGATTGGAATCTATTTCATGCAAGGTGTTTGATCCAGTAAGTGAGCTAAAGAGAACTACTGAACATAAGATTCTTGAACAGATAAGATGATCCCAGTTGCTGTTGACTCAGCTGAAGAACATACTTGAATGGAAATGTCTGGGCCTCAGAACTTTATTTTTCTATGTTGGTTAGATAAAGCCAAATTGCAATCAGATTAATAGAACATAAGTGCAATGACAAAAAGTAACAAAATTAAATTAAAGGAAGTTGATCAAAGTGACTAGACACTCAAAAAACACAGGCAGTACTGAGAAGAGAATGAGCCTATGATCACATACTAGTGCTTTCAAGGATTACTGTGTATGGAGGGCTAGAATATTTTGACAATTATGTGATAGGCTGGCATTTTACACATACACACATGTATAAAAGTAAAAATATTTAGTTTTATTGTTTAAAACATAACTATTATGACTAATTGTTATCATCCATAATTCTGAACTACTGATTACAGGGAAGGGAAATGACTGACAGCACCTATCAACAACTCTTGAGCTACTCTATACCAATGAATAGTGGAATTCACCATCACATTTTAATACACAGTTGAAAGATCAAACAATTTCAGCACTGGGTTTCAATTCAGCAGCCTGCAGTTATCTTTTGTACTTTAGAGTTTTTATTTTGTTTACATTATTAACATATATTAACAACAATTTTTGCTAGCAGTTTTTATACAAGTGTATGGACTCCCTTAAATAGAAAAAATACATAACTTCTTGAGGAACTGTTTAATGGCTTGAAATATGTAAGTCTTCCAAATTAAAATGAATTATATTTATTGAAGAATAACACCAGGAAATACAATGCAATTGTATATTTGTCTTACATGTATCTAACTCATATCATATATTATTTACAAATTTATAGCTCTATTCCTTGTTGTCACCTGATAAAAAAAATAAGATCTTTCTGTATTATTTTTGATATTTTAATCAATATTCTTTCTTCATATATTTCATAAAGCTTTCACTTAGATGTAGTGATATATCATACACATTAATTCTTTATACAATATTACATTTCAAGATTTCCACAATTACTACAACATGCAGTACCCTGGACTTGAAAAAAATCCATATTCTAATTCTAAAGAAAACTATAATTCCTAAGCATATGCTACAAATTGCTAAAAGTTCACTATTATCTTTTTTGTCTTCTTTGGATCTCTTCATTCATTTGTTTCAGTCCTTTCTGTTATAAAAACAACAAAACATATCAAGCATATCACTTGTGAAACTTACTCAGTAGCACATCAAATAAGTTCTCCATCACATTACTGATTACAAATTTCAAGAACATTTAACAATATCCTGTCACTAACATTCTGGTTCTAAGACTTCTAAACAGTCACATTATTTACAGTTACATTTTCTTGTATTTTTTACATCAAGTATAAAATCTTTAAAAATTTATATAATGATTGAAAATAATTTCCAAAAGTTTTAACAGACTTTACATATTTTCAGGAGATATTTTAAACATTTATATGTTACTACTTAATTCTTTCAACTCAATAAACATACAATTTATGAAATTATATTTTATATAGTGCATATGTAAGAATTTGATATAATTACATAAAATAGTTTTTAAAGGTATTTTCACATCTTCACTGTTTTTAACCCTAATCATCATTTTTTATCAATACACAACCTAATTACTTTTAAGAAAACTGTTTTTTTTTTTTAACTTGTTCTAAGGCTTAAATCTAGAAATTCCTGAGAAAATTTGAAATGGCTGCAGAAGTGGAAATATTTCATTATATTATCAAATAATTTGGAAAAACTGTAGCTACTTTTCTGTAGAAAATTATTAAAGTCTGTGCACATCAAATCATTTGTGTTACAATGTAATCAGTTAAATACTAGGTGCACTGATTTAATACAGTATTGGATAAATACAGAAACATTAGGAACTGTTGTAAACTCAAAGTGTATGAAACACACATTGAAACTGTTTTGAAGATATTTGAAAAATGTTTAATCAGCATTATCCATAAACCTAATTAATGTTTTTGATTTTTGGTTTTAACTGATAAAGTACTCTTGATAAAAAATAAAATAAAATAAAATAAACATACCCACTTTCCAAAGTTCATGAAATTTAACTTTTTTCGTACTGATTTCTTTATAGTTTTTCAAAACTAATGATGGAATGTAAGCTTATTTTTTTGCATTATGATGCAAAATTAGTACGCTTGTTACAATTTTTAAAGAAAAGCTATAAAAACAGGGATTTTAAAGTATTAATATAAAACTGAAAATAAAGTCTTCAAAAAATTCTGATTTAAAAAAAAATTAACACCATAGAACAGAAATTTCATTAATGATGTGGTGTTTCTATATCCCCAAAGCTGAAACACTATAAATTATAATACTTCTTTTCAGGTAACTTTGGAGTTTAAGGTTTCAGTGATTTTTGTCAAGAGAGAAAATGGATGGTTGGTCATAAACTGCAGATTGAACTCCTATAAAGGTAAGTGTTAATTTGTAAAGGCAACATTGTATTTTCCTAAAAAAGGTATTTCAGATAGATATTCACCTATCTACAGAACAGATAGCTAGTACTTTATTTCACTGCCAAAAATTACGTGTGCAAACCTTTGAATGAAACTCCCACCCCCACATGAAAAATCATGTTCTGCAGTAGGTTATGATGCAAACAGCATTCAACTATACCCCTCCATCAGTAGGAGGTTAACAAATCTTATTCTCTGTGTATGGTACTCCTCTTGAGCATTTTGTGTATACCAAAAGGTAATTTTTTAACTTGACCCTGCAGTGTTCACTTGTGTTATTTTTTGCATCAATAATTATAAAGATTTTGCATTTATTAAATTTTCATATATTTATTGACATTCAAGTGTTATCTTTCTTTCTGAAGTTTTTTTTTAAAACTGATTACCCTAAAAAATTACCTGTCATATGGAGCTGGGTTAAATCTACTTAATTTATTATGACATATGATTTAATAATGAGGAAGGTTATTAGATAAATATATTAAAAATCAATCATCTTCAAACCTTATCTATTATCATAAAAAACAACAAAAAACCTATGATAATTACAAGATGAGCTGTCACTATCATTGTCACTATAGTTTATAATGTTGCATCTGGTATGGTGGGGAATTTTCAACTTTGGCTTTTCCTAGTACTTAACTATTTAGCTGCCTTGGGCACATAATCCCACTTTAAGAGCACTACAATCAACACACATGTATATGGAACATACTATATAACACTTGTTTCCGCTTTGAAAAACGATATATATTTGGAGTTTGGAACTTTGTACAACCACAAAAAGTAAAGATTTTAGTTTTAACTTTAAGATAAGCAATGGAATATTAAAATATGTATCCTGCTTTTTATCCTGTTTCTAGAAATAAATTTGGCACTGAGAGAGTGAGAACATTAGCCAGATGCTTAAAATTTAGAATAATATATTTATTTAAAAATTTTGGTTCACCATGGTTAAACAAAAATGAAGTATTATTTACATACACAAAATGTGTCTAAAGTAATCAGTTATAACTACACAGTAAAATGTTATACTCACATCATTACACCAACTATAAGACATTAGTTGGAAGTACAAAAAATAAAACAGCTTCATATATAGAAGGATTTGCCATTTCATTTTGGATTTTTTTTTCATACATTTTTTTTTTAATCCTTAAAATCATCATGGAAAATCTTAGGCTGCACATAATATTATCCACAAAAAATATTTGCAAACAACCATAATAAAATGTAGATACGCTACCAGAAAAAACTATTTTTTTGGCATATGTCTTAACACTTGGGATTTCTGATAAAACATTACCATTTTTACTATTTAGTGTAATAAATAGTAGGAGAAAAACAGAAAAATTATCCTATTATTGTCTGTTGAACTTTTAGCACATCACTTAAGATTTTGAAATACTAAACTGAGAGGATAAAAGGTATGCAAACATAACATACCTTGAGTTCTTCACTGAAACTTGTACCAAATGAAGAAACTTTCCTGCCAGTATGTTTTAACTTGTCTTCTATATGATATAAGGTGTCTGAATTTTTCAACTTCTCCATGCTTTCCTCACCTGTCAATATTTCAAATACAATCCATTCATAACAAGTCCCATCATACTTTGAATTTAAATTAATCTGAAACAAAATAAACAAGGAGTTCATAACCTGCCCTACCAATTAATATATCCTTAAATAGTTAAAAAAAAAACTATTAAGTTGTCAGTGTATTATTTTTAAAAAAACCTGTAGACACCAACTGAGTAAGAAAAAACTAGAAAAAATATAGACATAGCTTACTGATGCCTCCTTCCAGACAAAGTTCTATAATTTTTAAGGGAATTTTGGAGAAATAGAGAAATTTAACACAATATATGTGACTAAATGCAAGGGATATGTCATTCAAATTATTTTTGGATACAAGAAATTTGACAATTTTCAAACAGACTACATTACAGATCAGTCATTTCCCATATATTTAAAAGTGTATAAAATTTCATTTTTAAGAAGGTGGCATTTTGGATATACATAGAGCACCCAAAACTTTTTTGTCTTCAAATAAGGTGTATTTGCATAACTCCTTTATTTTCTTGTTTACAAAAATACACATCTAGAAGACATCAAAATAGAAAAGGTTTTATTTATAAAGGAATGAAGTATATAGACAATTATGACAAAATTATTTTACCACTCATGTTCCTGTTATTTTATTCACACACACACAGTAGCAAATTTACGCCTAAGAACAAAACTTAATAAAATGAATTTAGTAAAAGCTATGAGTAATATTAGATTAGATACATGCTGTATAAAATGAGTGATTAACATCATTATACACCAATGATACATCTAGTTCAAATTATGAGTTTATTATAGATTCAGTGAGTTTTAACTAAATCAATGAATACAAGATTTGTTTAAAATAAAACCATTTATGATACTTCTAACAGTTATAATGAACTATATTACATTAGCTGTGATATTTTAATAAAAAAACAATTAACACAGTTAAACTTGCAGCCTTCAGCAAATAACATGCATAAAAACAGCGATTATAACTTTGAATCTACGAGACTACATCTTTCAGAGACATGACATGAGTGAGACTTTGACTGCTCCAACTGCACTTTTCTGCATCTGTTGGTCAAGTTGTTATAAAAAATATTTTTATTTCAGATGGTTATGAAATGTGAGGTTAAGGTATAGTATGGGGTGTTGATGGTAGAACTTGCCCCATCATTTTTGATGTGTTATAAGCTAGTACCTTGATAATAATATTGTCATATAGCTAGATGTAACAAAATGGCATGAATTGACATATTATCATAAATTTACTTTCACTTCTATGTTCTTAGAATTACTGTTATATAATAAAATGCATCTCAACTGTCAGCACCTTCAGTTTAAACTATAAAAACAGCCCCAAACTTGACTCATTTAACAATGTATACCAATTTGGATAAAGTTAACAGCAGTACAGAAGGATACATGCCTCCCTCTTAAAAAGAAAACTTAAGTCTTAAGTTATGCCTATGACTAGAAGCTAACATCAAGCAATAAAACAGTGGTGAGTACAACTAAGCTCACATCAAAATGTGTCCAATGTATACAAATAACTCATGGAATTCACATCATTAAAAAACTTTTAAAACTTTTGACATACTTTAGACTAAATTTTACCTTATAACTTATACGACTGTTAATTTTGACTAAATTTGATTTGTCAGAGTGACAATGCAGCCACCAAATATGGCATAGCCTTTATGAATATCCACATTTTATTCTGTCAGACCATATGCAATGACAGTTAAATGAGATATATTCAGCCCAGAAAGTAAAGATAACCATATATCTTGACCAGAATTAAGTAAATTAGGCAATGTCTATCCACCACAAACAAAAATAAATTATTTTTACTCGTTTACTAGTTTCCTTTTATGCTATTATAAGCAAAAGTACAGGGTGTTCAGAAACTCACTGTGCACTTATATATTTATCAACAGACATGTTTCAATATAAAATACAGGAGGTAAATATAAATGACAGTTATAAACAATGTTGAAAGTGACCCCCATTGGCATCAATACAGACTTGGATCCTTCTTATTTTGTTTCTAAACACCGCTAGCAGTTGCTGGCTTGAAATAGACTGAATGAATGCTGTTATCACTGCTTTCAAGCTGCACAGTGACTTTCTGAACACCCTGTACTTGCCACCAGTGATGGAAAAAATTTAAGTTAATCTATCAATCAAAATTATTTCATGGACTTCAAAAAGGTTAATTATTTTGCATTCTTGGTTTCACTCAGAACCAAAGAACAGAGCTGCTCATACAACCCACTGTAAAAAGTAATTATTTAGCACTTCAGTCCTGTCAAGAGCCTCTTAACAATAATATAGTGGCAAATCTAAATTTTTATTTTTTAACTTACATCAGAAATTGAAACCTGTGGTTAATTTCTAACAACTTGGTAGAACATACTGCTTGAGTATTAAAATTTGGCATGAACATTATTCATGCCTGTTCTCCTTCCATTTCAAAAGTAAATGTTGAGCTTTGGCTGCATATAAAGCTTTTCAAATAGGAGACAAACAAGCACTCGAACAGACATCATGGTTTGCGTTATACATAAAATACTGTATATTACCACTAAAATTGTTGTATCAATGCAACCACACTTATGCATATATGCACATTTGTTTAAATCAGATAAAACTATTACCTCTACAGTCATCTTCTTACAAATAATTCAATGTACAGAAGTAATTATTTTTGAATGAGGCATGTTATAATTCAGATCAATGTGTAGATAATATGGCAGGTGGTAACATAAGCAATAAGGGAGATGCCATAAACATCATTACAAATGTGTGGTACAAACTAATAAGGGGTTTTACTAGCAAAATATTTTTGATTCTATACAGCATGATGCTGTGCTGTAGATATTTAACACTTCATAACACTCAGTAGGTCTACACACTGGTAAAACTTTTAAAATGAGCTATGTCTCCTTTTCAAGACCTTTTAAACATCAAGACCTGCAGATCGCTGTACAGGACAGGTTAGCTACGGCTCTGCCACTGCAAAATGACCTTCAGTATTCCACTGGAATCCGTGTGTTGACCCAAACAGTTCACTATTGTCTACATAAAGGATGTCTTAGGGCCAGACGGCCTGCAAGAGGTATTATTCTGACAGCACAACACCATGCAGCCAGGCTGGAGTTTGCTCATCAGCACCTGGACTGGGTACTTCATCAATGGGCCACTGTGCTGTGGACAAATGAGAACAGGTTCACCGTGTCTTGTGATGATGGATGTGTAAGAGTGTGGAAACCTCGAGGAAAGCAATTTTCCACCTGTAACATTGTGCAAGTCGATGCTTATGGAGAAAGTTCTGTAATGGTCTGGGTAGGCATATGCTTGGATGGTACAAGGACTTATTCATACTCGACAGGGGTGCTCTGAATGCACTATGATATAGAGACAAAATTATGAAACCCATTGTGAGGCCTTTTTCTGATGCTGTCAGCAATGGGTTCATTCTCATGCAGGTTAACGACCGAGCCCATGTCGCCAGACTGTGTATGGACTTCTTTGATGAGGAAGGAATAGAGACTTTTGAGTGGCCCGCCAGATCTCAAGATTTAAATCCAAATGAACATTGTTGGGATATGTTGTCGAAGCATGTTAGTGAATGCTAGCACCCTCCTCAGAATGTACAAGAACTCCGACAAGCCCTGATAAACGAACGGGATGCCATACTTCAAGATAACATTAACAGACTGATTTGAAGTGTGCCAAATCAGTGTTTGGAGTGTGTCACAGCCCATGGAGATCAAATTAGATATTGAATGTTTCAAACATTTCTTGAATAAATGCATGTAAACTGTTTAAAATCTTCTTTCACATGGGATATCAGTTTTGGTGATATTGGTCATTTTTAAAAATTTTATTTCTCAGTGTTTTATTGTTCATCACACATTAAAAAAATAGATACAGGTGGAACTGAAATGAGGTAAATTACCTAAAAAAATATTATCACATTTGGAACACTAAGATAAATTATGTAAGAAAATATACTTGTTCCTTTAATTTTTTTGAGCAGTTTATATTTCTGATAGATACTTACCACAGAACAACTAGATCCCTTATGGGTTTGCCTGTGAGATTTGCATGTCACTATTCTTGAGCTAACTCCTACTGAAGATTCATGGGTTAAACATGAAATGTGCTCATACATGAAATCATTATGTGACAATAGTTCCTCACAAAGAGGTTGACACGTTTTCTGCACACAGTAACTCCCTTAAGCACTTAACACTTGCAATAACTTCATTCTTAAATGAGGCAAGGAAAAAATGCATTGGAAGTGAGGAGATTTGGTGGGAATGTGTGCAGTGGTGATTATTTAACAGAAATATATTTTTAGATTAGGACGATGTTAACATCCAAGATACCTTACCTTCATACACAGAATGGGTTGAATCACATATTGAATTGATGGAGCAGCCAATGCAAATGAGCTCCCTTCAGAAAACACCCAAAGGGAAAGCTCTTGGAGTGTAACACTCAATGGCAGAAGTTCCATGTTGGCATATCTGTGGAAGACCACATCTTGTCTCAACCAGGGTATACTCTTCACTTGGAATATGATGAGGGAAGAAGCAAATAAACCTCAAGTGTTGCAGAGACAAGTAGAATAAGAACATTTGACCATCTGCACACAAGCCAATAAGAGTATTGTGGTTAGAATGAGATCAAGCTATACAGAGTGTGCTCACCAACTCTTTGAGGGAGACATGCTTTACACTGACAGTAATGTATTCTCCCTGTATTACACAGAATACAATCAAAGAGAAACTCTGAGGTCTGCTGCCCCAAGAGCTAGGAACTGTTTCTCATGTTATACTTCAAGAAAGGGAATGAGGCCCAGATAAGTGGCAAGATCTGCATTTGGTTCCAGATGCCTGTCAGAAATATATTTTACTAGAGACAGTGCAATAGATGACCACAAAACCCTATTTTAAAAAGCCAGCAAGTGATTGCCAAAGAAGCAAGCAGTAAGTTCCTTCATTCCAACTTTTTCCATGATAGTCCACAGAACAGTATGGTCTGGATCAAACAATCAAGTAATTCTGAAAACCATGAGATCATCTGTAGTGGTTTTTCAGAAAACTCAATCTCAACAGTTGACACTGGTAGAGCCAGGGATGATGAATTAAACACTTTCTGTTACCATTGGCCTGATGTCAATATTTGGAAGTAAGCATACCGTGGGAGGCAACTCTAGAAGAAGAGATAAGAAAGCATACTTACCCATCTCAAAGACAGTGAGTTGATTGGTGAATGGAGGGATGAAATCCTACTGGCGATAAAACAGCCACATGGTGAAAATAATGAGTAATGCCTGCTTGGAGTATTGGTAGTGTGCAAGGACTGATAAAAACAAGAAACAAGAAAATGAGATTGGTGATGAATCTGATGCCAAGAAATATGAAAAAGCTTGAAGATACAACATCTAGGGAATAATACACCAACTGATGAAGTTGATAAACCCATCTAGCAAGAATAGAAGGTGAGAGTTCCATGAATGAAGTTCTCAATGTCAAAACAGGCAATGACCTTAAAAATGAAAAAATTGTGTCAGGTAACATAGAAAATCCAAAATTGGACATAGGAGTTGATCTGGGTCTCAGAAAGTATAGAGATAAGAGACATAACAAGAAGTCTTAGGAAGAAAAGGTCCAGTCAAGCTGGAGGAGTAAATAAGTGCAATGTTATAGTGTAAGAGAAGCATTAAAAGCACATCTATCTGAATGACACTGACCACAAGAAGGAGAAGTAAGATGAATCTTTTGAGAGGTCAAAATTTCATGTTTTTTAGACCTAAACACAGCATAGTTACTAAGCTTGATAAATTATACTGAAATTCTATGTTATTGATGCAGTAATTTATGATTTGTTTGGTTATTCAAAGAGGTATATATAAAACCTAAAAAATAATTCATTTCACATCCTCCACATGGCAAATTTGATGATCCTTAGCAGCCTATGGCAGACAACAAACAAGCCTAATGTTTGTAACTGGAAGAGATAATTATTTTCTATAACAATTTATTTACTGTTCTGTTTTTTGAGAAAAAGAAATGAAACTTAAGAACTTATTTTAAATAGTAATAACACATATACATACATGATGTTTTATAACCAAAATTTGATTATATTCTATAGAATAATAGTTCACTAAGACACAGCCAAGACATTTCATTTTGTAAAAGCCAGTTTTATATTCTTGGATATGGTGACATAAATGCACGTGCTTCACATGATTGCAACTTTTCTCATGTTAGCCAGGCTCAGCTGAAAGGTCAACATAATAAAAAGGTTTGTTTGTTTATAATTAAGTACAGCAATACACAATGGGCTACCTGTGCTCCACCCATCATGGTTATTGAAACCTGGTTTTTAGTGGTGCAAGTCCACAGACATGCTGCTGTGCCACTAGGGGCTACAATAAAAATAGTAAATATATATAAAGGTATATAATGTTATGAGATGTAATCTACTTAGACTAAAAATTTGCATTTTCATGTTATAATTTCTAGTTATTCTGGAACAAAAGGCATAATTTATATTTATTTCCTAATTTTTATGGCAGTTTTAAGATTGATCAAATTGACCAAACCCATACAGAGATACAATAGTGAAAATAACAGATAAATTATAAAGTTTTTTCTTAAGAAGTGTTTAATAACTATCTGGACATTATTAAGATTTTGTATGTGAAATATGAAAATTTTCTGATGTATAAAAGTGTTTTTAGTTTTAAAATATTTGTATGTTGGATTGCCAAAATGACATCTTGTATATGAAAGCCTTGTAATTTTTACTGACAATCTGTGTATGCTTACTAGTTTAGAAGTTAGAGAATGAAAACTATAACAAGCACACAATGGTCAGTCTCTTCAGCTACGTCCATTGCAAGAGAGTTAAAGGAAAGACTGGTAAAAAGCAAGTAGCTATATGCTTAAAGTGATTGTGTGTGACAGCATGCAAAACCATATTGAGATCCCACTCAAGTATAGGAGTTAGTGAAGAATGAAGGACTAACAGTGTGAAGAAGACAGGAGAAGAAAACACTCTAAGATAACTGGAAAAATAGTAGATGAAGCCACCTAATAACCAGCAACTGTGGAAACCAATAAACCATAGTCAATCAACCAACTGAAAAATTGAGAAAGGTGTGTCACAGCATGACAGCCAAGAGGAAAGGAGTGGCAAATAGATCAACAACAAAAAAATCACCACTTCTACTGATGTACAGAAAATATGGAGGGATGACATAAATGGGATAAGAAGAAGGCACAAGCCCTAAGAGCAATGGATTGGACAATTCCTACATATGGTGATAAAGGGATGATACCCTTCGATGAAAAAGTGACCTCTGAGGTTGAAGTAATAAAGTGGGCAGAGGAAGAGGAGACTTAGATACCAATGAAAGAAGCAGAGAAAATCAGAGGCATCACCAAAAGGATCCAACAAGGAGTGTCAGAGAGGAGATAGGCATACAGAAAAAAGTGATACCACTACTGGCTGAAAGCACCAACAATCAGTTACAAAGGGTGAAGAAATGGGTACCAGAAGGAAAAATGCTCGGGGTTAAAAAAAGTGGCAAATGCATTCATGATGGTTGACATAATAAATGACCACAGAATTGTTAGAGTGGATCATGACCAACTTATCCACTAGAAGAGGTAAGATACAACAACATATCTAACAAACAGGGAATAATTTGAAGATATTTACGTGGAATGAACTCTTCTCCTGTGCCCAAATATAAGAAGTCATATTGTCATTAAGAGGTGTGTCCCAACCAAAGAGGGGAGTGTTGATGAAGAGATGAAGATCTGGTCACAGTGGCAGTAAGGAAATATCAAATTTGGTATTGGCACAGCCAAGCATCAAGATACTTCCTTTTGTTTTCTAGGAATTAAGGTTCACAATTGAAGATAATAGATCCACTGGAGGAGGCATCCAAAGGAAAAAGTGATTCAGGCAGATGCATAAGGGATATAGTTATTCTGTGGGAAAAGGTGAGGTATTGTCTCAGAATTTGTTATTCCAACAACAACAACAAAAAAGACTAATAATATCATAAAAACCTGCAAAAATTTAAAACACCATTGTTCTTGAACTATTAGCTTTGAGGAAAGCACAATGATCTAATTGTTAGTTGAAATAAAGTTTTTAGTTATTATTCACATATTAAAGGTTGTTGTTTTTAACTTTATTGTCAAAATAATTTTATTGTTTTCTAATAATTATGCCATACATAATTGTGAATATTTATAAAAATTACTTTTACAAATTGGCAAACATATATGTCAGAGCTCAACCACAAGTTATAACAAGTACAAAGACTAACTGTTGCAGTATATGTGCATAGTTAATTAGATAGATGTTCTTTGACATACATGTTTAATTTAAAAACACAACTGATAATTCATTCTCTTCAAAGAGAAGCTATGAATGGGTCTTGTTACATAATTATCATCAATATCATATTAAAGCAAGATCCTTATACAGAATTAAAAATTAATGATGTAATTAATATAGCTCATTTAATATTTCAATCTAACTACAAGCAGGGGTATGCAGTGTCATACACAAAAAATTTTAAAGCTTTGAATACATTGATACATCACTAATAGCAATATTTTAAGCCACAAGTTATTATCAACAGCTACAAGTTATTCAAATATATGCACCCACAGGTTGGAAATGCATTATAATAACAAGCCCTTCCTTTTTCAGGTCTGTTGAAAGCCTTCTCTTACACTTCACCCATTGCACATTTAAAAAAAAACAAAAAACTACAGCTCAAGCACTTAAATTATTTTTGCTCAATTACAAATTGAATATATTCAGTACATAATTATAACAAGATATAGAAAATTTCAATTTCAGATTTGCTTTAAACATGAAAGCTATGGGTTTATATTAGGAGCTTTGAGAAAACAAAAAAAATTAGGTTACTGAATATATTACATTTATCCATTGTATTTTTGCCAAAATTGATGATGTTAACTTTTAAAATCCATTTAACTTTCCTTATTTACCTTTCTAATGAAATGTTACTTAGAACTGCACTATAAACCACAAAAAAAAGTTTACCAAGGTATTTTCCTTTCATAAAAATATATGCAGTTAACTGTGCTGCTCTCCTTATGGGATAAGAATTGGCAAGCTAAAAGAAATAAAAACAATTTTGATTATGCATTTATATCAGTGTTACTAATATCTAAGACAATTCTTATTTTTATTATCATTCATTTTTTTAAAAATAACACTTTCACACACACAACTTAGTAAAACAAACACCAAGATGAATAATCTTATTGAATTGTTGATATATTTTAAAATTAAGAATTTTAAGCAACAAAAATTAAATTGCTAATTTAAAACTTAAAATAAGTAAATTTGATCTATATAAACAAAATATTGGTACTTTCTTTTAAAGAAGGTGAAAGCAATCTCTGTCAAACATCACTATTTTGTACGAAAAGTCATAAAAACCAATGAATGGAAACCACAACAGTCCATGTGTTTTTTTTCAAATACTTGCATATACAACTGACATCAAGTGTTTGTTTCTTTGTGTCAAAAAGATTCAGTAACTACTTTGATGTGCTGCTTTCTGTCAGAGAATTTTTTTTTCTGTTGGGAGTTCAATCACATAATTTCTTTTCTTAAAATTTATAACATTCAGAATATTCTTAAGTAAAGCACTTATAACTATGCACAACAAGAATAACACGAGCATACCCTTAATAGCAAGCAAGTGAACAGCTAAAATGTACTTACAGTTACTAGTTTTGTGTTTTAATTTATCAAAAGTGTCTCCTAAAGAAACATTACAAAACTCTAAAAACACCCTCAGAACTCTTTAGATTGTTTACCACAAGTACATAAAAATGTCACATTTGGTTACACACTTCTTATTATAACATTTTATGGTACACAAATAAGATTAAATCCAAACATAAGCAAATTTTAGTGCTATATGATACATTTAAATAATAGAAATTATTTTCAAAAAGAAAGATATATTTAACATTAAAAATATCAGAAGGCAACATAGAACAGAAAGAAATCAGACCATAATGGTAAATTTACATTTTCTATATTGAAAAATTTCTTTTTATAGGTACTTACCTATCTTTACTCATATAAATAGCTATTTTTTTTTCAGTGCTGCCTTCTATATGCTAAATGTATTTAATACATTTTATCTCCCTTACATTTGAATTGGCCTGTTCCAATGCATCTCTCATGCAAATCATCATGGGTCAGCCCTTCACCAATAAGAGTGCAACATACTCTCATAATTCATGCAACTTCCTCTTCAATTCTACCAAACCATCACTGAGTTTTGGCAGAAGATGGAAGCACCAGCTTTCAGTGGAGAGAAAGGGTGGGAAGTGTTAGGAGATAAGTACCAACTGGAAATCATTCTCAGTATTGGAAAATTATAACTTTCAATACAGTATAATAACTAGTAAGAATTCCACATTGAATAGGTGGACGGACAAGTGTGAAGGAAATAAAGAAGAATCCTTCAAAAGATTACATAGGACATACCCTAAAAGGAGATAGTCACATTCTAGGATCTGATGTGGGAAAATGCATCATTTCTGAATTAGTTATACTCTTTGTCCAATGTAAAAAAACGTCACACATATGGGAAGAAAATGGTGAAGCACATCCAAGTGAAAGAGAATTAAGGTCATATAGTGATCCAAACCATATAATACTTAGCAACTTTATCACATAAATCATAAAAGTGGGTAAATTAAAATGATGCATCCTAGGTAAGAGAAGCTAGGGCACTACAGACCAAAACCCAGGCTGCTGGGAACCAACATCCATATGAGGGTAGGAAAGAAAATCATACTGGTGGTAAGTCATCTACAATCCAAAACCCAGCTATCTGGTGGGGTTAAAAAACAAGATCACACTGTCTTTACTTCAAATTCAAGAGGCTGAAGGGAATCAAAATCCCTCAGATCTGGGAATGTAGCACATGTTAATATAAGAAACTGATAGCTTGTTCCAGAAACTCAACATCCCATATGGAAAAGATGTCTGCATAATGTAAACCATCTCTCTCAAAATCGAAATTAACTGAAACTGTCCCAAGCACATTATCATCCTGTGAATAATAAGCATTAGAGATTAATAGAAAGGGAAAAACTGTAATAATCTGCAAGTACCTCCACCGTGACCCACAACACTGATGGAGTAACAATAGTATAAGTGAAGGAGAAATACAGACATCTATAACGTGTGTGAAGACTTACATTGATTAGTTTAAATGCAAAACCCAGCCACTGAGAACCAACATCCATATGGGGGAAGGATGAGGGACCCTAATCAAAGGAATGAACTGCAATTTTCATGGTTCACTCCTATTTATACATTTCATAAAGACTGATATCATGTTATCTATACTAACAGACCACCACCTCCCTACTTTCAAGTAATGGTTGAATAACCATTGCTATATTATGTTTGCATTTAAAGTTATAAAAATCCTGATTCCCAGTTTGCCCATGAAGAAAAAAGGTCCATCTTTTAAAAATACTCAGGTTATAAAGTTTTTATTACACTGTGTTAAGACTTCCTGAACTTGCATGTTTTTCTGACATAAGGAACATAAACCCAATTCAGATAAGTATATTCTTTTATTTCCTAACATAGGCATTTTAGTGATTCAATGCTCAAGTACCAATATAAACACTTAACTTTTATTAATGGGCATACAGTCCTTTCAAAATCCATCAGCAGGGTGAGAACAAACAATGCCATAGCTATGACCACTTCTATTCCCAAATGTGTTGGATTTCTAATAATTCATTTTGGTAATAACAACTTGAAACAATCTAATATGACTGTTGAAGACTTTCTCAGTTTGTGAAAACACAATAACACACATCTTTAGCCTCAGACCACACATTAGACTGCCTGTCTCCAGTATTATCTATTAAACATGTGAACAGACATATCCTCTGATTGTAACACACAAAACAGTACACACAATAATTAAACAACTCAACAATAAAATTCAACATTTTAATGAATTAACAAAACACCAATGCAGAATTAACCCCCAACTTGCCTTAATTAACCACCAAAACCTAATATCATTCACTAATTTTCTCGCACAAGATGGATTTCACATTAACTTTTCTAGCATTTTTTACATTGACTGGCAACTTCAAGTACTTTATTTCCTGTAGTATTTTTTCACTCTTGTCTTTCTATTCTAAGTTACTCCAATCATGTTTTTAACTTTTAAAAGTTCTTCTACTACACCTAACTAAAAATCCATTCACTCTCTATACTCCTTCAAATTCTTTTTTAGGTTCTGCCAAGAGAATAAACACAAATCACACTTCCCTCAAAACATCAAATCAATATTAGTGTAAACACTGCATGTGCCACACTATAATCTTCATCAGTAAGTCAGTCTCTTGCAGAATTGCCTTCATTAGAATATAGTCCTTCACCTGTTAGCATCAACTCTATATGCAGATACTCTGAAGAAGGCAGCCAATCCCTCTTACTTCCCTTAAACTTCCTCAACATTTACTTCACGATTACAATGATGCCCTCACACCAATACATGTCAACACTCAATGTGAACAAATGGGTGAATTGCTCAACTATAGCTGAAAATAACTATTCCAAAACTCAGAAACTCACTGAGAAATGCACAAGTCATTGTCAACATGCTAAGTCACTAGTGCAT
The DNA here is from genome assembly GCF_004210375.1 of Tachypleus tridentatus. NCBI lineage: Eukaryota > Metazoa > Arthropoda > Merostomata > Xiphosura > Limulidae > Tachypleus > Tachypleus tridentatus. Next base: position 37,267,404 of record NC_134833.1, on the reverse strand, counting down.
AACATAAAGAACCAAGATGTACCTAAATCTCTCAAATTAAAAGCACCAATCAGAATAGGTGTGCATGATCAGAATTTCTGCAAGATTCCCAGTTTGTCTCTGAAGAAGAAATATCCACCTTTTGAATGTGCTCGGGTTATAGGAATTTTAATCACTTCGTATCAAGACTTCTTGAACCTACATGTTTTTCTGTTATCATGAATTTTGTTTGTATTTTGTTAACACATTCAGGAGGATGCCTCTATGGTTTACTACGCCAGTGTCTTGAAAGTGGAGAGAACTTTCAAACTCTAACAGAAGAAAACTGGAAGGAAAATGCAGTAGAGAGAGTGGAGGAATGACAATACCTGAGACAGTACAACAGGTGATCATGAAACCCTATTTTTAGAAATAGACCACACTTATTTGTGCAATACAAGGCATAACTAGGATTGATAGCTATCCCCTTCTGCTTTACCTATATAGTTCAAGGAGATGTAAAGTCTGGGATGAGCAAATATTTTGTTAAAATTAAATTTAGAAGATAAACTTACAATCAATCTTGTAAAGCACTTCATATCTGCAATGTGTGCTATGTGGCCATAATATACAAGTTGACATGGCCTTTTGGTGTGAATTTATCTGTTAAAGATGAAACACCAATGAAAAGTAAGGTGTTGAATTCAATGAAAAGATACTTGGAGCAGAATATTTGAGAAAGATGATAAAGAGGAATAAGCCAATTGAATTAAGAGCCAAACCCAAGTGGTGAATGTGGAAGGAGAAAAACTTCCAACCACAGATGGAAGTTATACAAGTATTATAACAGAGAAGAGCATGTACATAAAAATCTATCTGGGTCAGGTAGAGAATAAAATATAAAACAGAAGGAAAGGAAGGTAATTAAACAGAATAGTTATCCTCACAAGCTGTCAAACAGTCAGGGAGGGAAAACAATCCAGAGAAAGGAGATGGTACGTGGAAAAATAAAGAGTATGTGAAACATTAATGGCAAATAAACACTCCTGATGCTCAAAGGTAAATAGGAAAAGGAAGAAAGATATAAGGGAAAATGAAATGTAAAGCACTGGGAGAATGGTCCAAATGTAGGCAAAGGGAGGCAGTGCAAAACCACCTTAATATTCCAATCCAGAAGGGAAGCAAACTGTGTCAGACAATAAACCTGGAAGGAACACATCAACAGGTAAAGTGTAGAAAAGATAAATACCTACAGAATTACAAAAAACAAAAGATAAAGGTGTGTGGTAGAACTGCTTGAAAATTCAAGATCAAGGAAACATAAAACCTCAAATCCAAAAGCAAAGAAATCTACATGACAAAGAACAATGGGCAAATCAGGGCAAATGTAAAAGCCTGAAGAGAAGCTAACTATCAGAAGAAGTCATATTTCCTCACTAATGATCAGTCAGAGGAAAACCATGTATGATAATGGAGGACAGGAAGGTCCAGATGAAACACAGGTGACAGAGTGGTCAGAGGAAGAGGTAATGGAAGAGGAAAGCAGAGATGGAAAAGCTCCAAAATGGCCTGGATAGAACCAACAGGAGGACTGAATACGGAGTGTCAAAGATGATCAAAATCACCTGAAGAAAAATGAGAATGGAAGATAAGAAAAATGTATTGATCCAATCCTGGCTGAAAACATCAATAGTCAGAGGAAGACGATGAGACCAAACCTCAGGCAATTTATGGTTAAGAGATGTAGAAAAATCCTCAATTTGAGGAGCACCCCAATGAAGTCCCCAGTGGTTATCAAAGAAGGTCGAAACATTGTTCGCTCCTCAACAAAAAATTATTTTCTCAACCCAAACCAGTCATTTTTACATATAATAGGATAGAGACTACTTCATCAGAAAGATTTTTCTGGACAGGAATTTGATCTCCAACAAAAGTGAAAGCACCTGGAACATGACACTCAATATTATATTCTTGTGGAGGAGCCCAAAGAGAAGTTCCAACATATGAATGCATGCAAAGGGATTGAGAATAGGGTGCCAACCTGGTGATAGAGAAAATCAGATGATTTCTGGACAAATGGAAAAAAATGAACCAAAACAATGTACAGTGAGAAGCTATGAAATACTGATATGATAAGACCTATCCACCACAGACCAAAACCCTGAATCTTCCTGTTGATCAATTCACACCCCATCCCTGAAAGAATTCATCCAGGGAATGTGTAAATCCAGACAAGTAGGAGGAAGTGGGACACTCTCCGACATGTGAGTCATGTCTAACCACCAATGCTGATCATCAATAAGGGCAGGAGGAAGGGTAATAAGAGCCAACAAAGGATCCCTTGTGAGATTCCACTGGTTGTGAAGAGCCTATGAAGAAGCCCACATATGAACCTGACCTAAGGAAATGAGGGCTACTGTGGAAAATCACATCCCCAAAAGTGACAGAACCTCACAAGATGTAATAGAACTGAAAACCTATCTAACAAAGTTAAAGAGTGGACCTAACTGAGATGGGTGTTCTAAAAGAAAACATCCAAGTTGGCAAGATATTGGAAAGGTCACAGCAAGAACTTCTCCAGCTTTATTAACCAACCCACTACAGCCACCTCCAAAAACAGTTGATAAGAGTGACATGCAGACACCTGTACAGAATAAGCTAAAAGTAACCAGTCATCCAAAGAAAACGGAATCCTCAACCTGAAAGCACATAAATGATGAACAAATGTTCTGACTGCCCAACAAACATACAAGGCTGGATCAAGTCCAAAAGGCAGTGCAAAAAACAGATATACCACCCCATAGAAATGCATGAGTGACACAGTACCAGGATGTGAAAATAAGAATTTGCAACATTCCTCATGGCCATCAATAAACCTGGAGAAAACCCATCTAAAGGTGAGAAAGGACTCCAAGGTAAAAATGGAGCAGATTGAAAATTAGACTGAGACAAGACAAACCCAGTACAGGCCACCAGTCTTTGGTTTGTTGTGAGGGCAACAAACAGCCTGGAGAAAGATGATGAACTGGTGTAATGGTCTGTTGAGACAGAAAATCCTGTACAGCCTCAGATAGATGTTGGCTGGTGGCAGGATCTGAAGTAATAGAGAAGAAAAAGGGCACCTGAGTCAAAGGAAGTGGAGAAAGAAATACTAGGAAGAAAAAGGGAATAAAAGATAATATAAAAGACCAGGAAATTCAGTTAAATTAATAAAAGATTTCTTCAATGTAAAGAAAAAACAAAGAATGAAATTCCACTTCAGAAATTAAACTGTTAAAACCATAAAAACGATTCACATTAAGAGCACTAAAAGAAAAAAATATCTCAAATTTAGTAGAATTGAACAGAAGAAATCACATGCATGATGAGAGTATGTCACACTCATAATTGATGGAAGCTAAACCCATCCTTTCCATAAGAGACACTGGATTCAGTCAATTCCAATGGATAGAAGATAAAAGGCTTGTAGCATGAATAAAAAAAACCTTTTGCATACAAATAGCAGCACTGAACAAGAATAGCTATTTATATAAGTGGAAGTAATGTACTGAATCAGGATTAATCTCCTGTCTTATTTAAAACAGATGAGAGAATTTCACATACACAATAACAATAAACATCACAGTTCAATAGAATGTACATAACAAATTACATATATTAATTTTAACTTGCTAATATGAGTAAATTAAGAATGAAAAATAATTTAAACTGTTTTTCATTTTCACATTCAGTATATATTGAGTAAACTTTCAACTCTTCAAGTTGGTAAATAATAATAAACTTATTATTTTTGTTTCTTTTTAAAATGAAGCTGCACAAATACTAACCTAGAGATATTTATTGTATCCACCAGAGGTAATGAACTCAGATTTTTAATGTTAAAAGCACTTAAACCTACTGCCAAGCCATGTGGAGGAAGAAAGGGTATTGTGCAATTATATGTAAAAGGTAAAGTTTTGTTAAAAGTGAAAAAATACACACAACAGTCTTCAATGTAAAACTGTTTGTACAACAAAACATTGTTCATTAAGGAAAAATATTCTAAATATAGATCTCACCTGTTCAATCAAGTACTCATTGTTAACCAGGTAACTAAAAATAAAGACAAAAATATTATTCACAACTTACACACTGAGTGCTATTAAAACAAAATAATTACAGTGAAAGTACTTCTAAGAACATGTAGACTGATACCTTTGCTTTTTCTTGTTTCACATTTTTACTTTAATAAAATGAGATCTAATTAAGTTGCAAGGAAGGTAGGTATTACACATTAACATTTTCAAATCAAACTTATAAAAGTAAGAGATAGAAACATTTGAGGTTTGGTTTGTAAATAGACTTTTTACTTCATAAAATAAGGATAGTGAATTATTAAAACAAACTTTATAATCTATGGTTTTAACCTCACTATTTTTCCACCATGGTCCATGCTGGGAGGAAATTGTCAGAAATAACAAACACCCACTTCACTTACTATTGCTTTCTACATATAGGAAACAATGAAAATGCAGCAAATATGAATGGCATATTGAACACTGCTCACAAGCATATGTAATGGCAGGAAAATGAAATAGAAAACCTTTCAAAAATAATATTCAATGAAACTGTTTACAGTTTGTAGTTGTCAACTGCTTCATATATCAGTGTACATGCATTAAGGTAACAGATATTGTTTTAAACTGTTTTTAGTTAGTTACTATGATTATCTTTGCATTGCTTTATATTAGACATTCCACAGCATCAAGCATTCTTCCCAGTTTCTTATGAATTGAGGAATGGACAGTTTTAAAAACATCCAACTGACAAAGTGATGGTTTTATAGCATAGCACACTAGAAATGTGAACACCAACAACTGAGTTTAATGCAGTTACTCTCATTTTGTTAACTGAAATTTAAAAAAAAAATAATTAAAATCCTGTTCTATCAAAACTACAGACCAGCTTATTTTATTTCAAAAGGAACAATAAACTGTCTACAGTCAGTATGAATTTCTTAGGGTCAGTTAGATGATCAGAAAAATACATTTTTATTTGGCCTTATGTAGCTAGTTTAGTCAGAAGCAGACTATATAACATTCATGCAAGAAACTAGAATAGTAATACTGCAAAGTCCTAACTGATTAATAATAAGCAGTTTGGATTTTTTGTGTTTTTTTTTCCATAGTAGCAAAGACAAGCTAGCCATGTAAGTATAAATTTCAATACATTTTTTATTTAGATCATATAGAAGTAGCAGATACATAGTAATAGGTAAACAAATCTCAAGTTAGGACAACCACATTTCCATGAAGTTGGTTTTAGATACAGAAAACTACATTTTGAAAGCCAGATGTGTAAAAATAAAAATAACACATCATTTGTGGCATTTTATATGCACACATAACAATTAAGTAACATTTGGTTTCTAAAACCCTGTCTAATTAAGATGGTTCAAGGATCTGAATACAATGTGATTAAAACAGCTTGTCTCAATAAAAGACAACTTCAGTAGACATGAAAAGTAAAACATGACTCTTGGGATTAGTGGGAGTTCATTCAGGTGAAGTAATACCTTGCATAGAATTTACATGTCCATATTATTAATATAAACACTTAAACTAAATCATTTTTTATAAATAATTCATTTTATTTTAAATAACACAAGTGTAATAAAACATCAATTTATTTCTACTGATGCTTCAATTACACAGGCCTGCAAATTTAAATTTCATAAAAGTTTTGTTTTTAATAATAGATTTTTTATAATTCAGTGATGTAGATTTCGAAAATAACTTTAATTTTTTCTGTCGCATAAGAATTTTTTAAAAATAAAAAAACTCTTACTTGGATCAAATTATTATTACGTTTAAATCAATAAGACTCTTACATTGCAACTGGTCTAGAGATATCTACAGCCAGTGATTGTAAACATCTGAAACACAACAAAATGTGACCTGATTTCAGTGAAAATTATTCATTTATGTAAAAGCACATACTGTGGAGAAAAAGGAATTACTATAGAAGATGTAAAAAAATTTGAAGACAACAAAACCATCACAGGCCTGGATTATTGGTTTGTATTTCTCAATAACAAAGCTGTAAGTGCATTAAAACACAGTACATTGAGTGTGCCAGAATGGGTCATTATCATGCCAATGGGAGACTCTGTAGATTGAAAAACAAGCTGTAGAAAGAAGAGACATTTAAAAACATATAGTAAGTTCATTTCCATTATTTGAAAAGGTAGCCATGTGTAGTGAGTGTCTTACCTATGATTTGGCAACTTAAATTTTATCAATATGCAACTGTGTTAAAATAAACCTCCTTATCAATAAATAACAGCTGTTTAATGATCAGAAACTGGGCAGGTTTAAGGACAGTTAAAGGATATGTTATCCATCATTTTAGAATGTTATGTATATGAGAGAAAGGGTATCATTTCAAAATGCACCATACAAAAGATTAAATAACCAAATTGCATGAACAGTCTGAAAGACTATCTCATCTTGATTAATCTAAAAAAACAGTTATTATCCAGCACAAACATCAGTCCATCATCCAAATCAAACACATATGATGTATTTATGTTGCAGTATAATGAAATCAGTACTTTTAAGTGCATTGCATTTAATCTTTATTTCATTCTCATGAACTCAGGTGTCCCAAAACACACAATATTATTCTGCAATAGATATTTTATCATATCTCCTGTTATTAAATAGAACCTTTTCCAGTACTTTAGAAGAAAAAAATCAGTGTTATCTGAATATACCACAGAATTATATGAAGCTCAAGCCACTAAGGTAGTGTTTTATTATTAGTAATAGAAATAATAATTTTAGAATGTATTTATATGTATACTGATGAAAGTGAAAAGTCAATAAAATCTCCAGTTATGTCTCACTTAGAATACTGTGTATAGTTATGGCCACTTCTTCTAAAAAATTACAATGACTTACAGGAGAGAGTTACCACATTAACTTCAGGTTTGCTGAGGCTGTCATATGAGAATACGTTGAAATCTTGACATGTTTTCATTGGAAAGATGAAAGGCTCAGGAGAATAACAGAAGTTTGAGGTTGTTAAAGAATCAGAATTCATATGTGTATAATAATATTTTCAACAAAAAAGCTGCAGACAAAAAGGTTAGAAGATACATGTTTAACATATGAAAAACTCAGACATGACTTCAGTGAAGACTTTCCCTTTCCTAAAGTAACAGAATGTTGCTTTATGGAATAGTTTTCCTTTAAGTGTGGTAAATGCTACAATACTGAATGGGTTGAAAGGAGATTGGAAGAGTGTTTTACAAACTGGAGTTGGATATAAGACAGTGGTTCTTAACCTGGGTTCAATTGAACCTTAGGGGTTTGGCGAGTCAGTCTCAGGGGTTCAGCAGAGGTCAAGACACACACACTGTGTGTGTGTCCATTCCATTAACCCCATTCGTATGATTTGTGATGTCATGCTCCACTTCACCATCATTGGCTGTGGCTGATCACGTCACATCACCTGGCCTTAATATCTGTGCTGCAGGGAACTTTGTGTGCTTAGCAGTCGACTTGCGACTGTAGTAATGGTGTGTCATTTGTGATTTTTTTCCTAATCTTTCAATCTCTTCATTCTAACTATGTCGAGCAAAAACAGAAAGAGGGTCAGACAAATACGTACAATATGGATTCACGTGTGTAATGGAACATGATGGAAGTCAGCGTCCTCAATGCATGATTTGCAATGCCAAGTTGAGCAATTCTATCTAGCACCGGCAAAACCAAGAGAACACTCCCTAAAGCTGCATGGAGATGGGAAATACAAGAACACAATGCTTGCTGAATTTAAAGTAAAGAGAGCCAGGTTCGATGAAAAGGCTACTTTGCCTGTTCACGTCTTTGTACCCATCGACAAACCGATCCTCACAGCATCGTACGAAGTTGCTTACTTGATCGCAAAGCAGGGCAAATCACCCACCATTGGTGAAGCACTCGTAAAACCAGCTGCATTGAATATGGTGAACAACATGCTGGGAAAAGCTGCTGGAAATAAGTTATCCCAAATTCCTCTTTCAAATGACACCATCAGCAGCAGAATAGATGACATGAGCAATGACATTTTGGTTCAGGTAGTTGCAGATCTGATTTCAATCCCAGCAAAATTCAGCCTTCAACTCGACGATACCACCGACATTTCCAATCTAAGCCAGCTTGTTATATTCGTGCTATATGTGAAGAACGATGAGATAAAAGAAGATATTTATTTTGCAAGCCTCTTACAACAACAACTAAGGCAGCTGACGTGAAGAAACTTGTGGATGACTTCTTCAGAGACAACGATCTTTCATGGGATATGGTTTCTGCAGTTTGTTCAGACGGAGCTCCAGTCATGCTGGGACAAAACTCTGCTTTTGGTGTGCTGGTGAAAGCCAATGCACCACACATCATTGTAACACATTGTGTTCTGCACAGGCATGTGTTGGCAACAAAAATTTTGCCTTCAAAACTGGCAGAAGTATTAAAAATTGTAGTGGAATGTGTGGACTCTGTGCAAAATAGTGCCCTGAAGCACCACGTCTTCAAAGAGTTGTGTAATGAAATGGGCTCTGAATTCGAGGTACTTCTGTACCATTCTAACATTCGGTGGTTATCCCGGGGAAAGGTGCTGAATTGTGTTTTTGCCATGCATGTGCAATTAGCCCTGTTTTTGTGAGAGCACCAACATTGTCATGCAGATTGCTTCAAAAAATCTGAGTTCATTCTCATTTTGGCATACATGGCTGATATCTTCAATGCTCTCAATCAACAGATGCAGGGCAGTGGAGTCAACATCACCTGAGCAGAAGAAAACCTGAAAGCTTTTCCAAAAAAGCTACCGTTATGGAAACGACGAACAGAGAATGATAACTTCGCAAACTTCCCCTGCTGGATGACTGTGTAAGTAAGATCAAAGATGTGTCTGAAATCGGAGACATTTCTGTACCCGGGGAACTGAAGCAAGCAATTGTCATGCACTTAGATAAGCTCACAAAGTCTCTCGACAGATACTTCCCCACCAGAGAGTCATATCCAGCATGGGTGAGACAGCCGTTCACGTTTAGTGTTGCGACAGCAGATGTCAATGATGAATACCTCGACAAAACCATTGAACTTCAGCAAAGCCAGGTTCAATAGCAACCTTTCAGATCAACAACGCTCTCAAAGTTTTGGTGTCACCAAATCATAGCATACGCTCTTATTGCTAAAAAAGCCCTTGAGATACTCATACCGTTTGTTACAATGTATCTTTGGGAGCAATCCTTTTCGAGGATGATAGATATAAAAACAAAGAAAAGGAACAGACTTTGTTGTGAAAATGATATGAGAGTGGCACTTGCCAAGGTGAAGCTGCACATTTCTGAATTTGTCTCTGAAAGGCAACAGCAAAAGTCGCATTGATTTGCAGTAAATATTCATTGAGTTATGTTTTTGTTTTTGTGTGAAATTCATGTTTTGTTGGTTTTGTTCTTTTAACACAGTGATATTGTGTGCAACTGATGCATGGTTCATTTTGTGCACTAATAAAATATCTACTTATGTTTTGAATTTGAAAATATCATTTTTCCAATTATGAAGGATTCAGTGAATGCAAGTACAAAACTTCCAGGGTTCAGTACCTCCAACAAGGATAAGAACCACTGATATAAGAAAAGGTTTCCAAAATTCAGTTTAAAGAAGGGCTGTAATAAGAAATGGGGTAAAGTATATGGGCCAAAGGTACCTCATTATTGCTTAAAAATGAAAACATTTTACACTAGGATAAAAAATTATTGCAACTGTATTTCATTGAAACATCTCACATGTAATTAAATTTAAAATTATTTTCAGTGCATATAACTTTAAGACACCAAAAGGTTGATAAAAACTGTTCAAAAGCAAATCTTAAAAAAAATTTCTATACCATTTTGTATAGGTGCAAATACTTACACAGCACAGAAAGTTGCACTTAACTGAATGTTCATGGAGTCAGTCAGTAGATCAATCCCATAATGAAGATGTAATGTTGTCTATAATTCAGAATTTATGAAGTTTATTTTTATGAAATGGAACAAGCTTTTTTTTTGCAGTACAAATCTGTTTTACATAAAAAAATCAGACATGTTTAGGAAATGCTGATACTGGTCTGACTCGCACTCTGATAAGCTGAAATACAAGGTGATATTCATGTGAAGAATACTTTTGTCTGTCATAAGGTTTGCAATTTGCATTTGAATAACTTCTACAATGTTCCAACTGTATATAAACATATTATTGAAGTATTTTTATATATTTATCTGTTTTAACAATAGTAACAGGAGATTGTAAAATGTTGGGTAACATGATATGTTGATAATTAATCCTCCAATGCATAATAACATGTTGAATGGCATTCTGTATGTTTGTTTGTTTAGAATTAGGCTGGGCAATGCATGAGGCTGGGGATTTTTTGATTCCCACTCATGCACATAAGGTTAATTGTTAAAGTTGCTACAATATGGTAGATTAATTCCCATATCCACAAACAAAATGAAAATTTTAAACTTGGGGTATTGAACATATACAAATTGAAGACCTTGTATAATGTACATATTATGTTTTCAATGGCTGGGAATATGGTACATCTTCCACACTCCAGTTCTTGAGTTCCTCTTATACCAATAGACTAGAATTTCTAATAGTATCACTAATATAACTTTTAAATTTTAAGTACAACTACTTCAAAATACTGTGATTTGTTTCAAGTTAACATTTCAAAGTGTACCAATAACAGACTCAATTAGGCTGAAAGTTAATATTTAACAGTGAGTTGCTAACATTCGCAATATAACTAAAACTAGTGGTAAAACTACCAAAAGAGAAATAGTAATAATTAATGTCAAATAATAAAATATAGTAATATTAATGTATTATAACAAATATAATGAAGTAATGCTCATCTTCGTAACAAATCATTAAAAGTAATACTTACCGAAACAATGCTCTTAACACCATTTCTCCATTTGCTGTGTTACATACAACACGGTAGTACTTCAGTATTAAATCTTTCCCAAAACTGTAATTAAAATCCAACAATTTTTGTTTGGTTAACGTATCCGCTAAACATTAGATGTAACTAACCTATAAGAATAATACTGCCCTCTAAAAACTTCAATAATCATTTTCTAAAAGCTGTTTTTATTTTACTTATTTTAATTAATTTTTGTACTTATAAAATGTCGTTAGATAACATACATATAAAGATGTAATAAATAAATGGACAAGAGATTCGCTAAATGAAATATCTTTCATGAACAGAGCACTATTAAGGCAAAAGTATTCAGAAAACCAATTAGTAAATTCCTTGTATACGAGTACAGATCGCTAGACTTGGTTGTTGTTTGTTATTTTGAATTAAGCACAAAGCTACACAATGGGCTATCTGTGCTCTGCCCACCACAGGTATCAAAACCCGGTTTTCAGCGTTGTAATTTCCGCAGACATACCGCTGAGCCACTGGGGGGCACAAGACTTGGTAAATAATTTTTATATATATAAAAACGCTGGTATGGATTGAGAAAATTCTATGTAGAGGAGCAAACCTGACGATGACCGAAGAAGGTCGAAACGTTGTTCGCTTTACTACATATAAATTTTTCTCAACTCATACCATCCATTTTTACATAAATATTTTCTCTAGAAATGGGATTTCTCGTCATCACGGATAAATAATTTTTATCGATCAAATCCTTGTAGTTTTAATCTCTTTGTTTTATCTGCTATAATGATGACGTATAAATTTTTATTGAGGAAAGTTCGAAGACCTGCTACCAAATCAATATGTAGATTAAGTAATTTATGCTTCGAAAAAAAGCTTATATTTCTGTTTTGTTTCCAGTAGCCTAGATAAATTAAAGTTAAGGGTGCAGAAGTATTAATATTTTTGGGTGATTTATTCGTTTGTGTGTGTGTGTGTGTTTTCTTATAGCAAAGCCACATCGGGCCATCTGCTGAGTCCATTATTTGTTTGGTAAAATAATAATATAAATTCAGTATTGAGGGTGTTAGCTTTATATCTTGGAAGGCCATTTGCAACTTATTTTTCGACAAAGTAATTTATCAATGTAGTAATTTGTTTGTTTTCCATAAAAATTACTGGTCATAATAATACCTAATGATCGAGAGTTTTTGCGAAATATCTAAAATCAAGTTTGTTTGTTTTTAAATTTCGCGCAAAACTACTCGAAGGCTATCTGCGCTAGCCGTCCCTAATTTAGCAGTGTAAGACTAGAGGGAAGGCAGCTAGTCATCACTACCCATTGCCATCTCTTGGACTACTCTTTTACCAACAAATAGTGGGATTGACTGTCACATTATAACGCCCCCACGGCTGAAAGGGCGAGCATGTTTGGTGCGACGGGCATTCGAACCAGCGACCCTCGGATTAGGAGTCGAACGCCTTAACACGCTTGGCCATGCCGGGCCGCTCTAAAAACATCCATAAATACAAATAAATAATAAGTTCATTAATTCAGCATTCAGTGAAGTACTTAGTGAGTGAGTAGTAAATGAATATTCAGTGAAAATTCAGTATTTAATTTCTGTAGTGTACATTAGTATATAAGAGGCATTTTAATACTAAAAATAAAAGAATTTATAACACGAAATTTGTTATTTTTTCATTGGACGCTCAACGTTTCACTTTATAGCTTCTTCTGGAGAGTTCCACTGAAACATAGATCGTAACTGACAGCACAAGGCTTAAATAGTTTAAATAATTAATTTGAAACTACAGCTTGTCTTTGAAATATTAAGAATCAAGGCTTATTGTTGAAAGATTTATATTGCTAAAATATTTAAAAGCATTATACCTGTAGTACACAAAACATTCTATTTACGTTACATATTGCAATAACAAAAGATAAAATGCAAATAAATTAATTAACATTATAGGCATCATTCTTTATCGCTATTTTTGTGCTCGTAGATGTCCAATGAGAAGAGCTTCTTAAATTTTTCTGTCATTGTACTTTGTAGCTTTGGCAAATCAGTTGTTATTTGTTAACGATTTGCTAAAAATATTATCTGTAATTGCACTTCTTTCATGTTGATGTTTGTATGGACAGTCACTATTTTCTCTTATCTCTGTGTGTAAGCTAGGTTCTTCCCTTTCACCCAGTCTGATATGATGATCGATATTACATGTAAGCTAGTAAACAACATTGGAAACAAGTCATCCATGTTTAGAACGCAAACACGTTTTTGCGAGACAGTTGGCTTTATCATATTGTAGGGTAGTACTGAGATTTTGAAAGTTGGCATTTTAGCTAAGAAATAGTTGTCTAGTAATCTTAGCTGGATGATCTTCAAGAAATAATGGCTTCCTTAACGTGTATATATGTTATAATAGGCAAAGATATGAGAATTAGATGAAGCAGCCTCAGCAAAGTAAGATTACATCTTTACCCCTATGTGGATTGGTTGGATTCAATGTGTGCATACTTCACCTTTGTGCAGAATGCAATGTAACATATTATTATGCATTTCATGTCAGAGTTAAAAAATATGTCACACTGCTGATTTCACAACAGTTCGTGCTAGACTAGAAAAAACTACCAGATATGGCAGAGGAAGGTACAAAAAAAACTCTCAGACATGTTTTTAATTGTTTGTTTGTTTTGAGTTATAACTCCTCACACACACAGCTGAGAGAGCGAGCATGTTTGGTGTAAAGGGAATTCGAACCCTCGACCCTCAGATTACGGGTCGAGTGCTTTAACCACCTGATTTATACGAACTATAGAACAAATCTGTTTGCGGCTTTGGTCAGCTCTCTGCTGGCCAATGCATCACGCAACACATTTTTATGTATATACTCTATTGAGGTGAAGTTAGAGACGGTCCTTGGGGTCTTATGTACTGCAGGATATTTTGTAACTTTCAATATAATTTCCTTCCGTAATATGCATAAATTTGCAGGCTTAGGTACACAAATGTAATACAACTAAACACAACTGGCTAATTGAAAATAATACAGCCAGAAAGGTTAATAATTTGTTCTTAAGTATCTAAATTATGAACTGAAACGTAAGATCAGTTGAATCCTGATTGGTCAGAAATTTTGCTTTATGTTCCAAAAGCATGGTTGCGGCAATTCTTCGTCCTAGTTTCTATCAGGAGCAAGTGATAAAATATTATTGTAGTCAAGTAATAACATTTTTACAGACTTATGTGTTCTTACACATATATATTCCTTCTGTAAAATATGTATTTCTTTCACCTGTGGAAGTAAAACTGCTCATATTTATATACGAATCCAACCACATTCCTTTTATCATCACCTGGTTGTTATGCACAGAAACTCTAGATCCAGTAAGAAAGAAATAAGGGATGAAAGTGAGCCTCCAAATTCTAATTCCTGTATGTGTAACCAAAATAGGTCAGCCATCATGCTGACCATAACTGCGTCATTTTCTTAACCATGGAAATTCGTTAATATAAATGTTTTGTTTCCTTTCAGATATCAGTTTAGCACAGTTGCAAGCAAGTACACAGCATTACTACAAAAGTGTCACTTTATGCCTTCTGCTATAAACTCGTAGTCTGCATTTTCATGTATATCAAACGCATCTTGTGCTGAAATAATGTTAAATAAGTATTCAGAGCACCTCAATCTGCATGATTTAAAATGAATTTGACCCGGCATGGCCAAGCGTGTTAAGGCGTTCGACTCGTAATCCGAGGGTCGCTGGTTCGAATTCCGGTCGCACTAAACATGCTCGCCCTCCCAGCCGTGGGGGCGTTATAATGTGACGGTCAATCCCACTATTCGTTGGTAAAAGAGTAGCCCAAGAGTTGGCGGTGGGTGGTGATGACTAGCTTCCTTCCCTCTAGTCTTAAACTGCTAAATTAGGGACGGCTAGCGCAGATAGCCCTCGAGTAGCTTTGCGCGAAATTCAAAACAAACAAACAGTTAAAATGAATTTACTCATAACCAAATAAAACACTGGGTACACCAAATTTAAATTTGGAGTGATACAAACTACTATTTCGCTTTTCCCATTGAGTCAGTCTTTAATGCTGGTAAATATTTCGATTCAATACATTTGATATATTACTTACTATCAGTAGCAAATATAATAGTTTTAATTGAATTTTTAAAAGCATATAATATATCTAGCCGTTACTGTTATCTTTGTCATGAACATTCACTGTTTGCCGAGTCAGGCAACTTCAAAATCAAAAGATTCTATAACCAGTCCTAATGAAAATATCAAATATACTGTATTTTCAAATAATAATTTATACGATAATAATTATAGTTAATTTCATATCTCAAAGTTTTAACACCAAGATAAAAAAATTGTACTCTCAGTAACTGATTCACTTGTGTTATACAACGTTCTTAAATGACGTCATATAAACTTTCGTACATATATTTATAGATATATTTCTACATATATATTTATTATCATTATAAACCACCAGGAACACTGTTACTGCAACAAGACTTCTGCCATAAATATCTGCGCTTGTCATCTCTAATTTAGCAGTATAAGACTAGAGGGAAGGCAGCTAGTCATCACCACCCACCGCCAACTCTTTTACCAACGAATAGTGAGATTGACCGTCACATTATAACGTCCCCACTGCTGAAAGGGCGAGCATATTCAGTGTGACGGGGGTTCGAACCCGTGACCTTCAGGTTACAAGTCGAGTGTCTTGACCACCTGGCCATGCCGGGCATCAAAAAAGAAAGCGAGAGAGTTAAAGGCGGTTTGATTAGAGTGTGAATAATTTTTTTTTTCATACCTAATAGTGAGAAATGTAAAACTGTGGAACATATAGAAATTTTAGCAAGGTAGAGGCTATCTTAAGCTGAGACAGTTCAATTTCTCTAAGAGGGTCGATGCCCTTTGGAATGTGTTATTAACGGATACTGTGGAAGCAATAAATTTAAATTAGTTTAAGAAAAACCTTGATAAGCAACCAAATGATAATGGGTGACTTTAAGATTTTAAAACTTATTTATTAATAATTTTAGTTTAGTTTAAAGGATGGTATAGCCGAGATGGACCAATATTTCCCATGTTGTTCCAAAACATTATTTTATGTTTAAAATAAAAACAACCACGCGGCTGTCTGAGAACTGAATATACTTCATTCTTCTTTGTTGCACATAGAAAGGAGGTGTGAAATCTGAGTCGTCGCGAATAAACACAGTTGTTTCATTTCGTACAAGAAAAACTTCGCATTTAAAAATAACTATTTTAATTTCAGGAAAAATGATAACCCAAATTAGGGTGTTAAAAATACTGAACTTAAAAACATTCACATTTTAATTTACATGTAGGTAATGGATTAACCTATCGTTAGTAAGCAATTATTTGTCTCTTGCTAAACCTAAGGCTACACAATGGGTTATCTCTCCTCTGTCCACTACAGATATCGAAAGCCGGTTTCTGGCGATGTAAATTAGCAGACATACCGCTGTGCCACTGGGAGTGTCAGTAAACAGGTTACTTCATTAATTAAATATAGAGGTGGACTTCACACATGTGAACGTACTTCATGCACGTAAAACTGTAAATCCACTTTTATCCCGTTGCAAGTGCTTAAAATGTAGTAGTGCCAAAGGTCAGACTCGTTGACTTTACACCCAAGAAGAGTTGTCTCAGGTGTAATAAAGAGAAACAAATCTAATTAATATAGTAAGAATTCAAAATAAATATATCATATTTAAATCATTTATTGTTATAAAACATAAAACGTTTTATATATTTAAAAACGGCTGGTATGAGTAGAGAATGTTTTTTTTTTCTTATAGTAAAGCCACATCGGGCTATCTGCTCAGCCCACCGAGGGAAATCAAACCTCTGATTTTAACGTTGTAAATCCGGAGACATACCGCTGTATTAGTGGGGGGCGTGAGTAGAGAAAGCAGTAGAGGAGCGAACAACGTTTCGACCTTCTTCGGTCATCGTCAGGTTCACAAAAAAAGAAACGGTTACTGACCACATATTTGAAGGCGGTTTTGTAATTGAGTGTAGGAATGTAGAGGGCGTGTTTAGATGTTTGATTATATTTATTAATATAGGTATATATGTATTGGTTTATTTTCGGCTTTAGTTGTTGTATAAGTAAGGCTTCTTTAATTTTGCATTTGTTTATGTTTGTTCCTTTTTTTAGTATTTGAGTGTTTTCTATGGTTATGTTGTGTTTATTTGATTTGCAGTGTTCGAAAACGTGTGATGGTGACTTTTTGTGTTCTTTGAGCGGCAGCATAGGCAAAGCTTTCTTTGAGCAAGTGTTTGTGTTTTGACTGCTTTATTTATTATATTAGTCATACGGTACATGCTGAATTGTTTTCGTTCTTTTATTTTAGAAATTAATCCCAGTCATAATGTCCACAGCTAGTAATAGAAAGTGCACATTCAACAGTGGATTGCAAAATGAATATCCATTCTTGAAAAAAATTGTGGCAAGGAAGACAGAGTGAAATGTTCACAGTGTTCAACTGACTTCTCTGTTTCACATGGTGGCCGCTCAGACATAACAAACCATTCAAAAAGTGCTAAACATGCAGCTAATCTTTCAGTAGCTGCTCAAAGTTCAAGAGTTGATGTGTTCTTCAAAAAACTGAGCCTGAAGAGAGTGACTTGTTAATAGCTGCCAAAGAACCAACCTTTGCTTATCACAGTGCTGTCCATAACATAAGCTTTAAAACAGCTGATTGCTCTTTCAAACTGATTGCAAAGTTATTTGAACCAAAGTTCAGTTCTGGTAGAACGAATAATGAGGCTATTAGTTTGAATGCAATTGTTCCTTTAGCAGCAGAGGAATTGAAGAGAGACTTAATGGAGGTCCAATTCGTTTCACTTACAGCAGATGCTTCAAACTGAAAATATGCCAAAATTATACCTGTCATGGTGCGATATTTTTTGCCAGAGAAAGAAGTGAAAGTAAAATTTTTAAACTTTTAGTCCGTTCCTGGAGTGACATCAGAAATTTTGATGAATTGCTTGCTTCCTTTGTATTTCACCCTATTAGATGTAATGTTAAACTCAGAAGTGAAGGGTAACTAGGATTTCTCTCAATTGATAGAACAACTTATTATCAGGCTAGTTATTTAACATGGCTACCATACTAATTTATTATAAATTCAGAAAATCATTGCTTGAGGTAGAGTAAAGCATAAGCAAGGTTAGAGAGCTTTCAACTAATAAAATATTTATTTTATATAAAGCATTCAGTATCAATGGCATGTTTATAATAACATCAATTCAGATTTGAATTTATTTAAAAATAACACTGAAAAAAAATGTGTATTTGTAGTATGGGAACTGTACACCCCCTGAACATGAAGTGAAGAACTGATGCTCCATTTTGATCCCAGCAGAACTACACCACTTTCCATAAAATTCTCAACAATATCAGTTGTAATGCATATATAACAATACAACAACTTAATGCATATATAACAATATTTCATTATGTTCAATGAAAATAAATCATTCAAAATCATTTTACATAATATGAACAATGATAAAAAATAACTGATCAGAAAGCAAAATAATGAGTTCTTTGAACTCTTAAGTTCAAATTAATTTTGGCAGATTGAATATTTCTGGTTTTAAAAAAGGCTTTGTAAATTTTTAGCAATGGTAAATTCATTTTCACTGACTAAAATTTAGAGTCAGTAGAATAGTGTAATACTTTACAAAGGAACTGTTTATCTTGCATTCACAAAGATTAAGTCCAAGTCTTTTTTTTTTTTATCTTTTATTCAACAGTAAGGTAGTGGTGTTTGTGCAAATATTCTGTTTTTTCTGATGCAGGGAAAAATGTTTACTTGTTATATGAAAATGATGAAAAATTAGAAAATAATAAATAATACAAGATATCACATTCAGTCTGTTAATAGTAACAGTTTCCTTGTTTTTATTGCAGCAAAACATCTGAAGCATCACTAATAAATATTTGGCAATACAATATTTAAAGAGATTAAAGATTTTACAGTACTTTCAGTGCAAACATAGTGTAGATTTTGTATGGTAGTCAAACTTTTCACCCTGAGTACAAAGTAAAACAACGAATACACATGGTTAAAAGAAAAGTATATCTAATTTAATTACCCTTAAACATTATTTATGGCTTAATTTGCCTTCAGAAAAATTTAACATCTTCCATGAAACATGCAGATATATATCTTCTGGCTTGATACAATACAAATGTTTTACAGCTATCTGCTAGAATGGAATTTTTCCAAATCCTACTGGGAAATTACTGATCAGATTTTCTTAACAATCTTTTGGCTTTAAGGAATTCTTCCTCAGAATAAGCCATGAAATAAAAGTTTTGATGAGTATTATTTCTTGGCACTTGTGTATAATATGATATTAAAATAACAAACCATGTTCAAATAGGTACAAAATTAAAAACATTCTAATTAAGGCCAATCAAGATGATGTTGCAAGATCAAACATGATGAATCAACTTTTTAGTGGTCATAGATTGGCCTTGATTAAAATGTTTTTAATTGTGTATCTATTTTAATATGGTTTGTTATTTATTCTTTCAAAAGTTTTGGTGTTATTGCTTTATTATCACCTTTATATGCAAGAAAGAATGTATGCTTGTTCTAAAAATATCCACAAATCTACCCAATCTTGAAGTTAAAAGTTGTAGTGTGCAGTACTAAATTGCCTATTTTGTATTAACACAGGGTACTATTTATCCATGATAGTCTCTGTAGACACATCTTATTTGCATAAGTGAAGTATGCAAGAGAAAACATATATCTAGTGTAATTAACTACTACTTATTTGACCAATTAATAACATGAATTGAAAAATAAATACAATTCAAAGGATTCTCATTCAATGAGTTTCATTAAGATGTCTTAGTAAGTGTGCTTGTTTGTTGAATTTTGCTGAAAGCTACACGAGGGCTATTTGTACTGGCCGTCCCTAATTTAACAGTGTAAGACTAGAGGGAAGGCAGCTAGTCATCACCACCCATTGCCAACTCTTGGGATACTTTTTTACCAATGAATAGTGGGATTGACCATTGCATTACAATGCCCCCATGGTTGAAAGGGCGAGTATGTTTGGTGTGACGGAATTTGAACCTGCAGTAAAACTGTGATCTTGCAATGCAACCTAAGAAGAAAAATTCCATAAAAACTGCAACAATGTAACAAAAAAATGCTAAAAATAATATACAATCAACAGAAATCTGTTATAACGATTCATTGTGGTTCAATTTATTGTAATGGTAAAGTGCAGGAGCACTTATGTGTATTGTACATATAAATTGCTTAGCCTATATTATTAACCATTTAAATGCTATGCAGTGTTATAGAATTTGTAAGAATAACAAACTAGCTTTAGAAAAGTGTCTACATTTTGGTACTATCAATTAAAATATCATTACAAGTACAAGCAAAAAAGCATAAACAATTATTATAAAATAGGTTGAAATAAATAAAATAGTACAAACACTATAATTCCATACCTAGTACAACTATATACAAGCTTAAGTCAAGTGTAAAACATACCTCTTGATAAAAAATCAAAAAGTAAAAAAACAATCTTGAATAAGTTACCTGAACAACTTGGCACTTAAATTTGGTAATTAATTTTATTATACAGCAAAGTTATAAAAATATTAAGTGCAGATAAAGTGTAATACTTAATTGAGTCTAAACTAGAAAAAGTTATATAAAAATTTTTGTTCTTACAATTCCCTTTTGTTGTATTATACACTTAACACCAACATTAAAATGTTTTCATGCAAAGAACTTAGTATGTTTAAATCAAATTTTGTAATTACAATTATGTGCCGTAATTCTCAAGACAGACTGAATATGTTTAAATATAAAATGTTATAAGAATAAAATCCAGTTTAGTGAGTGAACAACTTGGCACTTTAAAATGGCATTTCTTGTTCTTGTGCTAATTACATTAACACAAAAAAATTATATTTCAAAAATGAAAAGTTTACACCAATTATCTTAAGCACAACTTAATTATTGGCAGTAAGATCATTTAGTACAAAGCTACATATTGTGCTATCTGTGTTCAGCCCACAGTGAGTACTGAAACCTGATTTTTTGGTTAGATAAGTCGTCAAACTTACTGATGAACCATTGGGGTTTGTTGAAGAGAAAGCGAGACAATAAGTAATACTGTGCTCCATTACATTTCTCAAACTAGCTTCAAGTACTTATAAAATTAATGGTATGATTTACTACAATAAATAAATTTTTAATCACGAATTTTAATAATATTCAAATAGAAATGATAATCAATAGGTCAAAGAACTGATAAAAAGTGTTCTGTAGGCCATAAAAAATCATGTTTTAAACAATGCTTTACAGTTACTAATTTTTGTGTAGGTTTCACTAATAGCTTTATGAAAAAACTTCACTATCATTAATAATATTAACAGGTAACAGTAGTGAAAGTGAACCTTGATTTGAAGAACAATGCTTAATATTAGTAAATCTTATAGAAATAGTAGCAGGCATAAAATGTGTGATAAAAATTATATTAACTGTAGATGTTTTTTGCTACATTCCTCTTAATTTCTTCTTTGTAGGTACAAAATCAGAAGCATGTAAAAAAAGCATGTCAGATCTGATATATGACTTCATGAGCTAAATGGCCAACTCAGATATCCCAAGATTCAAATATTAACACCCTTAATTTAGAGCTCCTGATAAAAAGAATGCAACCTAGTACAGAGAAGATACCAACATAACCTTGTATATTCTCTTAATCAAATAGCTGGATTAACAATCACAATTACAATATTTCCATATATGGTAAAACAGAACATGTTCTGCTGCATTTGCAGTTTGAACACTGAGCCTCCCAACCCACAGCTGAACATATAAGCCACTTGGCTATGCAAGTATGGTTCACATTTGTGCAAATTCATTTGCCCAGGTGTGCCTCACTAATTTCTTATAGGTTTATATAAAGTCATATTGAATGTATGAAAAATGTCTATTAAATTTTATCTTTTGTCATCATATAGTTGATTTCAAGAAGCTAATAACAAAATGATATTCTTATTATGTTGATGATTAAGAGAACATTAAAATAAAATGTAATTGGAGACTCCAGCATATCTTTATACATATATCACAGATCCTTGACAAAATCAGTGTTTTATTCATAGTTTTCCACACTGAATATATTTACCTTACATAAATGTTTGCTTACATATTGTCTTAATTTAATGACTTTTCCTTACTGCTCATTAGGTCAGTGTATGTGTGTTTTCTTATAGCAAAGCCACATCTGGCTACTTGCTGTGTCCACCAAACGGAATCAAACTCCTGATTTTAGCATTGTAAATATGCAGACTTACCAGTGGGAGACTCATTGAGCCAGTCTTGTAATGACCAAGTTATTATTACTTTCTATTTATTAAAATGTAAAAAGTAAAAAGAAGAATAAAGACCACTGTAACAGGACACTTATTTCTGAAATGAACAGGAAATACATTTGAAGGAAAGTCTGTAATATTAGTTAAAGAATTAGAAAGAGAACATACAGTTGTGTGTAATAATCCATTCTATATTCTGTAGTGATATGTGTAAGAATTTGTGTAGTTTCTAGGAAAACAATAAATGCTACTACTAATTACAGAACTTTACTTAGTATATCATTTGCATTTATCATAATTTTGCTCTAAGTAAATTTTCTAAAATATTTTCTTTAACATTTATTAATAAAATCTCACTTTCTTACACCTAAATACTTTTAGACATTGTTGTTTTGAGCATTTTATAATAACTAGTTTTAATATAATTAAAAAATTATTAACATTATGTCACAGCATATAATTACTGTTGGTCAAACACAAATTATTATTACTAAACAATTTACCTTCCTGCTACCTGATACACAAAAGGGTGACTATTTCAAAATTGCATCAAAATGCTATTTATATTTATATTACAAACACTTCAGTATTTTAAGAAACTATAAAGACTTATTTTTTGTATATGATGTTATGAAAATAATTTAGCAGTTACTTATATTTATGAGTGAGCTTTTAATTATTGTAATTTACCATTTAACCTAAATTTATAAAATTGAGCTATTCTTTTATCTTAAAATCAAATAAGTTTAAAGGTATTGCATATTAACATATGCTTTATGTTCTTATTTATTGCACATTGGTAATAATGTTTTTGAGGAATATTTCTTTTAAATGTTGTAAGAAAATAATTATTCTAACTTTTTGTAAGCTGTTTCAATTAATTTTTTGTTGGAAAAATGATTTTTGAATTACATAATTAAACATGTAAACTAGCTGTGACAAAGAAAAGGAACATGAAATAACACTGTTATTTTTAACATTCAACTCAAAACCTGAAATGCCTTTAATAATTATATCTTTGGCTTCTCTAAACGTTTTAACAAATATAAAATCAACAACCTTTTCCTTCAATAATTTATTACTAAATGAAAAAAGCTTTTAATAAATACTGTTAATTATATAATTCACACAATATATGTACTGCTGCACTTAGAATACACATCAGACACTTTTAATGTTTAAGCATTTTTCAAGTTTTAATTATTAAAAGTGAAATAAGATAAACAAAAAGAGCACTACCAATTTTTTTGAAAAATAAATTCATATCAAATTTCTCATCACAAAATTCACAAGAAAGGTTTTAATTGAAACCTTTTTTAATTTTTTATTTTAAATTAAACGTTAATGATCGTAATTAAGTTAAATGAAGGAATATCAGTTCATAGTGTAAAGCTGATTTGATATGCAAAGAAAATATTCTATTCTTTCATTCAAAGTTTGTGGAGTAATATTACCTTCAAAATCTTGTCTATAATTAGAACAACAATGTTTATTTGTTTGTAAAATAAAGTTGATTATACTGCAAAAACTCAACTTATTCTGGATTAAGGAAGAAATAATGATAACTATTTTAGATACTGATGAATATCAAATTATTAAATTAATTGTCTGTAGAAAATCTATCTGTACAAGTACTTGATATGTATATGTGAAAAGGACAGGTTGGTGAAGTGCATGTGCAGAAAATATATTTCTTCAAGTACATGATATGTTTTTGTGATGTGATGTGTTTAACAACACTAAAATAGTATTCAGTTACGAGAAGGTTAAGTAAGCTTTAAGATTGAAAAAGGAAGTATACATACCTATAAAACTAGCCTACTACAAAATGTGACAACCAATAACATCAAGTACATTACTAACTCTATGTGCATAAATGGTTCATTCAACAGAAACACATATATTTATAGAGTGCAATACAACAAATATAATACCTTAATTTCTGGTTAAAGGATTATTTAAATTGCAGAGTAATAAACACATTTTTATTCAGAAGAATGCATGCTTATAAAAATCAATAACTGTTGATATGTCTTAAGTAAAGTTTGAAATATTTCTTAAAATTCAAAGTGCTATTACTATTTGTATGTATAAACAAACAATACAGAAAACTCATGCATTCTCTGTAGGCAGTTTAATCATTAAAAATTAAATAAAAGCAAAAATTGAGCACTACAGAGTTTTGAAAAATAACTTCACATCAAATTTACAAGAAAAGTTCTTATTTAAATATTCCCTCCCTCTTTAAATAAGTTAAAACATTCTTGTCTAATGATATTTGTGAAACTTCATTTCAGAAAATATAAACTATCAAATACAATTCATGAAAGTATAAGACAAGTGGATAAGTTTGTATTTATTAGTACTAGGATCATCATACCTACTTTTTCTCTCAGCATACTACCACGAATTTCAAAGAAATACTTTCAGTTTTAATCCAATTTAGACCCAACTTTTCTTTACAAAAACAACTGAAAGGCACTGATGTGCTTTCTGAAGTGCCAATTAAACAAGATGAACAAATCCAATCTTTTAAGTAAGAAAATAAAATTCAGAAACTTGACATATAAGATATATTGCTCAACACAAGTATAACTCATTAAATGTAAAAAAATATTTTGTAATGAGTCAATATCTAAACCTACAGCAATTAACTTAAATATTCCATTACTTTACCAAATTGCTTCATTTCATGCTATCTGGCATCAAATAAAATTTTTATTCTTAAAAATGTAAAGTAGAACAATAGAGATTGATTGAAGACATACACCATACTGTAAAGTAGGTATTACAAATCTTATCTATATAAAAAAAAAGTTCATTCTGAACAAGTGCAATAAGTTTCCAAAACTTTAACTCACACTATCTAATATAATAAACCTTACAAAAGTTGAGGAAAAATTGAACAAATAATTGAAATAATCTAATAAAGATAATTGTTTGAAACATAGTAAACAATACGGTGATTCTTAAACACCATGAATACACCTTCATGTTATTTTATTACAAAAGTATATTAGATTGTAGAATTTCAAAGATATGTATGGCACTTAATTAGTTGATAATTTTCTAGGTAGAACCTGTGATACTATTTATCCATCCCAGGATCTGTGTGGAATAACACGCTAACATTTTCTCTGATGTAGAAGGTGCAGAACGGTAAAATTACACAGAATTATCTGAAAAAGCAAAATAAACATAAATGTTGATGACAGCATAAGAACAAGTTGCAGACATTGGGAAATAATTCCAAAATTATCTACCAGGTCAGTCTATTTTGTGTTCAGTTTTTTATATTTGTTAATTCTATTCAAAAAAGTCTTTCTTGATGTTTGTTTGGGAAATTCATACAAAGCTACACAATGGCTGTCTGTGCTAGTTATACCTATTTTGAATTCATGGATAGACTACAGAGATAGCAACAAGTCAACAGCACCTACTGCAAACTATGGGCTACTGTAGTTGCAAAGTGGGATTTGATTGTTCATTTTAATAACACATCCATGCCCCCAGAATATGGCGTTTGTTTTTGTGACAATTAAATGCAAGCCATGGACTTTAAAATCACAGTTTGGACACAATAATCACTAAGACTTGCTCACCAGTATTACTTAACTTTTCCTCAAATCAACTATTATGGAACACTTTAACTGTACCAAAGTAATATAACAACCCTGTTTTATTTAAGTAGGACTAGACATTAGTAATTTGGTATATGAGTGGAATACCAAATATTTTCAAAAAATATAAATAAAAGAATAAAATAATATCTCAGATAACTTTTAGCCCCAAAAAAACTTAATGTAGAAAAAAACAAACATTATACTCCATTTGCTATTACTGAAAAACGGTTCAGAATAAAAATAATACAATGATGTTAAACATTTTGTAATTTAGGACAGAACACAGGAGCTTTACTCCACTTGTCTTAAATGATGTATTTTATTGCATATTTGTTGTTATAAAAAAATCAATATCCATAGAATTTGGTTTATACATACTGCAGTCACTTGTCTTTTAGATTTACACTGGGAAGTGGCAGAACGTTTGAAAATTTGCCATAAACCAAATATCCCATGCTAAATATGTCTCATTGACAGTAACAAACACTGCATTAACGTGTAACAGTTGTTCTAAAGTTTGACTAACTCTCTGCATTTTTGAGTGACCTAAATAGTTATTGAATAGTGTTTAAAACTTATTAAAACATGAATAAGTCACCATTTTATATTTTTCTTGTTCTTGAGTTTCTGTGAACTTATATGATTATTAACATGTATATATTACTTAAATTATAAATTTCATGAACACTTACACCTGTTTTGAAAGAAGAATGTTAATACAACATGATTAGTGTAGCCCCCATGTACAAATTGTATTATGTATATAAAAAAACAGGTCAATAAACCAGGTAAAGCAAGGCACTTTTCAAATAATCATTTGATTTTTCTTAAATTAAGTAACAAAATACTAAGACCTTAATAGCATAACTATATTAAGAGGTTTATTTTAAATATAAAATTATATTATAACTATAATACTTGATAAAATCACTGGCATTAAAATGAGTAATAAATCTCCTACATACTTGTTGAAAGATTAAAATAGCTAGTTCTAAGTGTATGAAAACTAAAATTTTGGGCATCTGTAAGAGAAACAAGGATTGCATGTATAAATTTTAACACTCTGGATAGGTTATGATCTTAAATGACAAAGAAATTGTTAATACGTCTGTAAAAGTGAAAGAATTAAATGGTCAATGTTTTGACCTTATGACCTGCACTGGGACCAAAGAAAAGTAGTATAGAACATTAATAATATGTATATAAATAGTAGCCATTTCTTGTTCATAAGAGAACCAATCTTATGATATCCATGTGAATAATTTCTACTCTATTTCATCACATAAAACAGGAGTTTGTGACCTTTTTTAGTGCAACCCCCCCAAGACAATTAAGGCTCCCCTCTCTCTAACGAACTGATAGGTAATAAGTACTTTACTTTTACTGCAAACAACATATGTAAAGAATGAAATGATAAACCCTGTTAAACCAAGGCTTATGCTGTCCAAATGATATTCATTTCATTTTCTTAAACCAAATGAAAAAAATGTCAACCTTGATTATGGTGGTAGGGTGGAAAGGTTGTCCTGTATGTAGTATGCTGTGATCTTGTATTCATAAAACAGCCCACATTTAACTAACCTTGAATGGTTATAATAATATATTGGTTGTGTTGAATACCTTGAAGGACAAGAGTGGTTATAATAAATACATAACAATAGCTATTTATGTAAATCAAAAATATGTGATTCAAATATATTTATTGATTGTTCTGAGAAAAATGTTTTGTTAATCTTAATCTAGTCTTTGAAAAAAATGCTGACATAGGAAGCATATTATCTGATTGGCAGCTTTAATTGTTTGTTTTTTAATTTTGCACAAAGCTACACATGGGCTATCTCCATTAGCCATCCCTAATTTACCAGTGTAAGACTAGAGGGAATGCAACTAGTCATCACCACTCACTGCTAATTCTAGGGCTACTCTTTTATCAATGAATAGTGGGATTGACCATCACATTATAATGCTCTCATGGATGAAAAGGCGAGCATGTGTGATGTGATGGATATTTGAACCCACGGCTCTTAGATTGTGAGTTGCGTGTTGTAACCACCTGGTCATGCCGGGCCTCAGGCAGCTTTAAAAGAAGCAGCTGGAGACATCCACATATTGATAAAGGGGAATTACACAAGATCCTTATATTTGGTAATTTGTAGTGAAATTTGATAACAGGGTAGTTAACAATTAGTTAAGTGTAACTAGAAGTGAATAAAAGGTGGTTTAACTGGCTAGAAATGAATGAAACTCAATATCAAACTATCCATTTGCTGGAAGGAAGTTCATTTTGAATAGTTTGAACAGACAGTTTTGCATACTCTAAAGGCTGATGTCTGTTACTTATCAGAACTTTTTCAATAAAATTAAATCCAGCACTACTCTATTCCCAGTATCTTTAATTCCCTAAAAGTCATTATTAGCTACTGTAGCCTTTGTATGGAAAAGTTCAAGTTCCTTTTGAAATCTTCTGCCATTTCCCACAGTTCACACTTCTACTCTGCTTACAATAGCCTAACTACAAACTCTCTCTACATACAAATTACACACTTTCACTACTAGATTTCTTAAACTTGCATGCCAGTTCCAAGTTCTCTCATAAAACTCACTCTTTACAAACTATAAGCACTTAACATCTATGCTACTCCTAACTATTGTAGCCTGCAAATATGTAATTAATGCTACAAACAAGTAGTCAATTGACAATGCTATTAAACCTATTTTACCATTACCTTATTTTCTCACTAAAGTAATGAAGCTTATTTATAAAATAGAAAGTGCCAAATAACTAATCTTTAAAGAATATTTAGGTAGTAATACATTTGGCCATTTTTATAACTTTCCAATTATCTAAATTGTAAGTAAAGTCATGTTGCACATGCTAAGTCTAACCTAATGTTTGTAATACTTACAGCACTAAGTCCTAATTAACCCTAATACTGTTATTTACCAGTTCTTTAAGACAAATGAGTGTTAAATATTATAATGGAATATAACAACAACTACTTTTTGTTTTACTGTAATTAACCATTACAAATTAAAATACTTACTATGATAGAATTAACAATCCAAGTGATTTAGGAAAACGTTTAAACTGTTTCTTATTTCATTGGAATGGAAGCCATGTTTCTCCAAATGAATGGAAGCTGAGCATTCTGAATGCTAGAAAGTAAGAGCAGTAAGTTAGCAAGTAAACAATTTAATAAGTAATAGTTTATATAATAAGAAAGTTGTGTAACATAATGAGTACAAAGAACTAGACTGCTCTTTAATTATTTGCACTCACTGAAATACACAACTATCTTTCCACAACCCTTTCCATATGTTGGATACACTGATTATGTAATATAAGAACAAATTGTTTTTCAGTAGTCTTACACACATAAAATAATAGACACAAGACAAGGACCATAGTTATCATAAAACATGAGAATAATATATCAAGATTTACAATGATTTCATGAAAGAATACAAAATGTGGTTAACAATCATCATGTACAAGGAGGAAAACGTTTTGCATCAGTCTTGTACTATAAGGGAAATATGAGATGTTGCTTGAGATATAATGTATGATACAAAATCATGTAACAACCAGCTGTACAATAGTTTAATAATCTGAGGGATGCAGGGATATGATTATGTGATCTGAATATTACAGTAGTAAAATGTCTTTCTACATAGGAGGCATTTTTTGCTTGTAGTATTTCAACACGAACTAACACGATGGGCTATCAGTGTGTAGTTTGTAGCATTATAAACCTTCAGACTTACTACTGAGTTACTGAGAGAGCACTGTAGGAAGCTCAAAAACTAATATAATAGTTAGTGAGATAAGGGAAATAACTGTCAATGGTTTAATAACATTATAGGTGAAAAAATGTGGGAAGTAATGACCAGTACAAATGAAAAATTTACAATGATTGCTAATATTGGTAGAACAAATTGCACCCTACAGTGATAGTGAATTATGAGAAAAATAATTTAATAAAAAGACTTCTAATATGGGAGGTAAATGAAAAAAACAGTTATTGTGGTCTCTTGTAATCTCAGTGAAATGGTTTTAAAGTGTACTTGAATCATATGAGCCATATTTTATATTTCTTAATACAAAAATGTTCTTAAGCTACATAATTACTATTAGTAAAATCTTATATTTCCATGTTTCATGAAGGACAATATTTCACAGATGTCTTCTAATAAACTAGATACAAGATATATAGGCTTGAGACAAAACAGCATGAATACAAATATTCTTACAATGCCTTTTAAGTGCAAGGAAAGTACTGAACTAAAAAAGCAAAGCAAAAAAAAATCACAATAACACCCATAACATGTTCATTGAAAGATGAGGATGGTGATAGCTATGGAACTTAAGCAAAGCAGCCCCTTGCTAGTACAGCGGTATGTCTACGGATTTACAATGCTAAAATCAGGGGTTCGATTCCCCTCGGTGGGCTCAGCAGATAGCCCAACATGGCTTTGCTATAAGAAAACACACTTAAGCAAAGCAACAGAACAATGAAAATGATAGAAATACATTTACTAGGTGAAAGAAATTGAATGTGGTTACAAAAGTTAAAGATTAAATTAGATTATCATTTATAGCAGTGTAACTTCCTATCACAGTAACCTATTGTTATATATAAAAAATAACTTCCAAACAGAGTAAGCCACTGTTATGTATATAAAATAACAATAACTTCCTATCAGAGTAAACTATATACTTAAGAGATCAACTGAAAATTAATCTCGTCATCAGTATAGGTGATTAAATATAAGTTTCTTTTATGTATTTCTTACAAGCACTAGAATGTAGTGCTTCATTAGTTGGGTATCCTTACTGTTAACAATATCTGCTGCTGTAAACCCAATAATATCTTGTGAGGTTCAGCCAGTTTAGGAGATTCAAGTCAGTCATAAATACATATAATCAGCTAATAATGGAAGCAATCTGTATAAAGAACATATGAAACTAAAACTAAATATATTAGATATTCAAATCATTACTATTAATAAAAGTAAGTACAAAGAAAGAAAACAGCATATCTTACCTAAAGGACATAAAAATATTAGTATTCAGCATTCCAAATGTCTTCAGATATCATTCATCATTATTTTAACTCATTTTGGTAATTTAGAAAAACTATACAATGCACCAAATGTATTTGTATACGACACTAGTTTTTTTTAAATACTCATCAGTTTTTATTACATTATGAAAGGTACCCAGTGAAATACATATGACCATTTACAGAAAACATGCCCAAACTGACATTTCAAACCCAGCAATATTTAAAATTTATTACATGTGCAAAACCATTCTGTACTTATTGTTACAAATGCATTTAAGTCATTCATGTTTAAAATAATAAAGTTTTTAAATGCTTACAGAAAAGTTTCTAGCTCATTTTCCTAAAAAGAAGCTAATATTTTAAGTAAACAAAGTACACAAAACCATTGTAATTTACTTTCTACACATTGTATACAGAAAATATTGCCTTAATATTGAAATACTTTCTACACATGAAAGAGATACAATTATGAAAGTTTCATACTGCATATCTGAATGTAAGTTGCATGTAAGTATGTTGTGGTCTCTTTCTTACTCAGAAAGCTAGGTGGGATTAAAAAAAATATTACCTGGAACATACTTTAGCTCTTCTGATTAAAACACTGTAGGTCACACATTTGATATTTTTTTTCCATTCCAATATATTTAAATTGTATTTTGTCCAGTCATAATATCTAATTAAAAATATCTTTTGACCAACATGTAATGTGAATCAAATCTATTACTTTACTGCTACCATAAATTTAACTCATCAAAAAGAAGAGTATTGCTCTATTTTTTTGCATGTGATGGGGAGAATTTAAATTAAGTCATACAAGTCATCATTTCAATGATAAGCTTTATTGGACCACTCCAACACATAATAAGCAAAAAGACATACACTTTTTAACAAACTCTCCCCTTCTACAATAGATAATTTATATTTGTATTGAACAGCCCATCCAAGATAATTCAATTAAAAATGTGTCCAATTACAAAACACTAGTAGAAACTGGAAAACACTGTATCACTTCTAAGAAAAATTCTGAAAAATACACAATTTCAAACTACTTTTTTTAAATTATCTTGCTGATCTAACAATTTTCACATATAGGCTTTATCACAAAAAATAAAACAACTAAATTCTGTCATTCATTGAAACCAACATTTCAATTAAACAAAATACATTTAATCTAATACACAAGTAGAGGTGTACAGAACTTCACAACAAAAATAATACTGAGCTCCAAATCCACAATAATATACCATAAATTACAATCCAATGCTTTCTAGTACTGTAATGAAAGACTACAATATTGCTTATTTAATAATTTTACTTTGAAATAAATTACTTCAAAGTTTGACAAAAAAAAGTTGTGTTTTTCAACAACTTTTTTACCTTGTACAATCTGATTTTTTAATATTATATGAGAAAAGCTAAAAAGAGATATAACTCAACTTCCAAAACAGATTACTGCTTTTTCTTCTCGTGATAGTATAATACATTTTAAAAACTTTTAACCCTACTGAACAAACACTAATTTTACAGAATTCTTGAAGTTAAATTACAACAAAAATTTATTAGGAATATTTGCAATTTCATATCACTATATAATTGTATTTCCCAACTTGGAAATGCTCTAAGCAATTTACATAATTTTTTATCATCTCATGATTGGACAAGTCAGCTTATGATAGTAAACAGAACCCTGTTTTTAAT
This sequence comes from Tachypleus tridentatus, assembly GCF_004210375.1. Lineage (NCBI taxonomy): Eukaryota > Metazoa > Arthropoda > Merostomata > Xiphosura > Limulidae > Tachypleus > Tachypleus tridentatus. Next base: position 37,234,695 of record NC_134833.1, on the reverse strand, counting down.
TATATTTTTTTCTCTTACATTAAATATTTATAGATTAGTATTCAATTAATTATTTAAATGCAGTTATTCTACAATAACAGTATTTATGTATATCCAACCTACTTCTCTAGGTAATGTGCTATATCAGTCCAGTAAATGTCATTTATTATATACAAAATGTCTATCTGTGTAAACAATTTAAATCATAATATCTTCTCTTCTCCTTTCTCAGTTTTAAGTAGTAAAGGATTACGTACACATCTCTACAACATTTAAAACACTAGATTTGGAAGAATTTTCAAACAGGTAAATTCCATTGTATACTTGCTTCTCATAACAACAAAAAAAATTTAAACAAACAACCAATAACAACACTAAATACTTAATTTATTTTCAGTGACCAAAAACTGTGTTCTTATATCACTCAGCTTTAGTTATAAAACTATGGAATGACAATGTGCAAAAATGTTTGCAATTAACTTACTGACAGTTACTTTATTATGAGGTATTCATACACAATGTAAAGACAACATCAACCTCACTAACAAAAATACACGACTATATTGAAACGATACTGAAGGTTACAGAAAATTACAAATACAACAAAAGTGTATTGAATAATAGAAAAATGTAATTACTTGTTTATATCTGACTTTTTCAATATATTGAAGGACAAGTCTATAAAATATATTAGTTCAATTAAGAAATTGTAAAAAAACATACCTTACAGTTAAAGGAATAAAGGGAAGGATGCTTAAGTTTTTTTCACTGATAAAATTTTAAATTACATATAAGCCATGCAATAATATGTTACTAAATAAAATACATGAATGCTAATGTATTAAATAAACAATAGTAACAAATGTCAGTTATACAAACTAATTGTAGTTATGTATTACTGTAGTAAGATTATATAAAAGTCATGAATGCTATTTAGAATAACATTATTTTACATGTCTAACTTGTAGAAGCATAAAGTACCATAATGAAAATAAATCTATACAATAGATTAGTACAGGCATAATTAAAGATTACTGAAAAATCTCATACATAAAAAACATATTTTCTTTCTCTCTGAGTGTGTGTGTGTGTGTGTATATATATATATATATATAGAAAATTCTTTTGAAAAACCTTACAGTAGTAACTTCACTTATTATTTGAAAATATTTAGCATATTTTAATTACTTAAAATAACAAATACTTCTTTAGTGATGCCAATTCAAATATTTGTATGAAATTTGATGATTTTTCATTCATTATTTAAGTCTAACCATTCATATCAAGAGTGTTAATGTATTTAGAAATATCTTTATTAATTATGCAAACCACAAAAAAAATTTTAGGAACTGAGAAAATCACTTAAAATAACTTTCTAGATAAATGTTGAAAAAATTCCAAATTAATTACAAGACAAGTTTGTTGTGCACAGTCACTATTTAAAAGGGTAAAGAAAAACCTATAATATTCTTATAGCTACATATTTCATTATTTGGACTAATTTACAATCAATATAAACTTAATGGAAACAATGTTTGTCTCAGAGCTCTTATTTGAAAAGCATAATATAAAAATCATGGCTAAAAACTGACTCACTCTTTTACAAACGAAACAACATAATGTTAAATGATACAAAATTTGTCTTTTGGATTCAGTACAATCAGCAGAACACACACCTAAAGGATTACTGACTCAGTAAACAACAGCAATGAAAAAAAAACAACTTAGAGGTATAACTACATATAAAACTGCAACCTGAACTTTCTTAGTCAAAGAGTGCTATCCAAACATTCAAAACACCGTGTAAACAGACCACTTAGTAATATACAATGTTCAACTTAAAGGATGACAGACAGAAAAAATAACAGAAATAATATTGTAAGCAAAGATAAGAGTTTGAAAAAATATTAACCCATGAAACATGATTATAAAGCCCTCACTGTGTTTTCTTCTTTGATAAATAAAGAAAAAGACACAGACAACTATTACATAAGGTTCCACAACAATATCCTAAAAGTTCTTTTTGTAGAAGTCTATACCATTCTATACATACTCTCCAGTTACAAATATTGAGGTCTGTGATTCACTACTACAGGTGTCAGTCACACCATTAAAGGGCTATTTACTATCAGTCAGTTGCTTTATCATATACTATCATGTTACACATTCTTACACGGTGTGACTGTCACCCACTATCATCTAGTATGGTGAAAACTTATTCCGCTCTGACTTCTTACTCCCATTATGGGATGTACTGGTACGTATTTTGGTGGTGAGAGTTTTGCGAGTCTGAGATGTGAGGTTGTTGAGATCAGCAAAGAGAACAGAGGTGGTGGGAGTATAGGCAGCAGTAGCAGCAGTGAGGCCTAGAGCCAGAGGACTTGGCTTGACCAGCTGACTGAGGGATATAGCCAAGGGACTTGGGGTGGTAGAAGCCACAGTGTGTGATGAGGCAGGGAGCGAGTTCGGGTCAAGGGTCAGGTTCTTATGCAGTTCCATGCTGCAGACAGAAATGGGAAAGAAAACAAAAAAAAACACAAAAATATGGATTAGACTGTATGGATTTTTAGGGTACAATAATAATAGCAAAAAAAAAAGAATAAAAGGCTAAATGGGTAAGTAACATAAAACAAGTTTATAAAAACATAATATTTGTTAGACTACTCAACATTAACACAAACTGTGAATCTTAACACATTCATAATCTTTTTTTTTTTTTTTTTAAAGCAAGATCCATATTAATTTCCAATATACATCTTTAATGGTGTTATTGTACCATTACCTGAATAATAGTAGAATATGTTGTAGATGCAAACTAATTGAATTTTGAAAATGAAATGGATGGAACTGTTTGTTCCTCAAAATCTGTATCCCAATTGAGCAACAGTAGCAACTATGACATTATCCATCAGCTCAGCAATTGTTTGTAACTGATATCAAATAGTTCAAAAAATGATTTATTTAAATTTTATTCACTTAATCATGAAGGATAATTGTTTACTCTTCATGAAATTAAAGCATAAGATAATAAATGGATAACTTGCAATTTTTATCAACAGACATTTCAATTCAGTGAAAACAGAAACCTTAAACAACAAGAATCTTACAGTGTGACTATTTGAGCTGTGATACAAAAAGAACCCTCTCACTTCCACAAAATTTCTCTTCCTGTAAGTAATGCAGTGTAAATGTTTTATTCAATTATGAATGAATATATAACACTTTTGTAGAAAGCAAATAATGAAGTTCGTAATTTAAATGAAGAAAATTATGTTATTTACTAGGCCCAAGGTAATTTTATCTCCATTCTTTAGTTATTTTTCATGTTACATTGTGCCCTACAGCCATAGGTATAATTCATCAAATAAAAGTAATTTAGGGAATGTCAAGGTTTTCAATAAAAATAAAACATAAAGTTCTTAATTTAAGTCGTGAGAATCTATAGACACCAATTTCAGCTCACAAAATTGTAAAATAACTACTAAATAAACATTAAACTGATATTTTGTTTCCTAAATATCCAAGCCATATAAACTTAGTGTTTAATTTGTAATGTTCTATCCTGACCTAGGATACTGTTACTTTGACAATGTCATTAAGTTTGTATAGCCCTTCCAGAGGTGACTGGTCCTCTGGTGGGATAATGGTTCATTGTGGTGTTATTTAAATTGCTAGAAGTTATATACAGGGATGTGAGAATTTTAAAAAAATATGTACTTATGACATGTTTTAACCATCATCCTCTGTTTGAGAGTTTGGAATTTGCCAGATTTATTTTATGTCTGTGGTCAGAATGATGTTTTTCATTAAAACTGTGATAACACTGAATTCAAAGCAAGAAAATTATTTATCAAAACTATAGTACTGAAGTACAACTTACATTGAGTAACTTTACCAGACCTAGTCAAGCAGTTGGGTGAGATAGTACCTATGTGTTCAAATGCAAGTGAGTTGAGCAACAGAATACCTAGTTATGATACTAACAACTTCCAGGTGTACTCATTTCTTGGTCAAGGCAAGCTATAGAACAGGCAGGATTGCAAAGAAACTTCTGCTCTCATGAAATTATGAATTTTGCGTGATATGATATGCCAAACTGTCAGTGAGTTTTATTTTTCAAACCTCAATTTGAGTTTATGAGTAGTATTGTGCATTCACTGTTTGAGTTTCTATTAACCGTTGCTGTTGTGTGTGTGATAAATATAAAAGATTGAGAAGCACGGTAATATTTTTAGGTGCACAAATCACACACTAAATCATATACTGAACAGTAATTTTGTATTATAAGGACCAATCAACTATAAGGAACCTAATGAAAATGTATAACATATTATTATACCATTAATAAAATTAAATTCATTATTGATAAAATCTGTTTAAAAGAATACTCTTGTAATGGAGTGAAATATAGTACCCAATTACTCTAACTGAAAGCAGTGAATATGATAACTTGAAAAAAAAAGTAACAATATGATAGGTTATGAGAATGAATTTAATAATGAAAACAGTTATGTTATAGAAGTGATAACATGATTTGGTTCGAATTTTGTGCAACTCTACGTGGGGGGTATCTGCACTACCCATCCGTAATTTAGCAGTGATAGACTAGAGTGAAGGCAAATAGTCAGCACCATCCACCACCAACTCTTGGGCTATTATTTAACTAATAAATAATAAGGCTGACTTTCACAGTATAACGCTCCCAGGACTGAAAGGTCAAACATGCCTGATGATGGGTATTAGAACCTGCAACCCACAGATTGCGAGTCAAGCATCTTAACCACACAGTCATGAGATAATGTAAAAAACAACTAACTGAGAGGGGTGGGCATTGGATTTATCTATTATTTTTGTTATTAAGTTTAAGATTTTTTTCTCTTATGTTTGTTCAGATTACATTATCATGGACTGAAACTATAAATGAATTACATAATGCTAAATCATTTGGTTCATATTTGTAACTGATATGTTCTTTATATTTTCTCATAACTGACTTAGTGTATGAGTATTAAATTAAACTGAATATACATACACTGAACTACTGCAATACATCCACTTTACATCTACTATGCATGCATGTAATTTCAAATGTTTAGGTTGACTGTAATGCATAGATTCACACATTAATCCAGTGTTTTTGCATGGACAAAACAATTTAACTTTTCACACATATCATTTTTCAATTCTTTTCACCTGCAGACGATCATGACCTTTATTAAAAAACAAACATACAAATAAGTCGGCCAATTTTACATATGATTTCAAAACCTTTTAAAATATTTAATACATTATTACCAGATGGGATTGTCATCTGGAAAACATATTAAGATCTTCTACTTATATTAGTGTGAAATGATGCAGTGAGAAAAGCAAGATACATTATCTTTATGCTATCCAAATATAACGTAGCACTGATCCACTGGATTGATCTTACATTGAAGATAGAATATTGAATATATGTTTAAGTTTACTATGTGTAACTATGTAAACAATACTATGCTGAATGACATTCTGAAGAAAGTCATGACTTGCATACTCTGGCCCTCACCCATGCCCAATAATTGGATCTGTGCACAGTTGGTTATGGTGTTTTCATTATTATTATTACCCTGACTCAACACTTATTTGTTATCCCTATTATCACCAAAAACATGATAATTAATTTGCAGTAAAAGAAGCACTACAATTTGATACACTGTTTACCATAAAAATTTTTGCACAACTTTTTTTTTTAACTAAAAGAGACAATGCATGAAATTAATATATACATAAAAACGACTGGTATGGGTAGAGAAGGCTTTATGTAGAGGAGCAAACAACGTTTCGACCTACTTCGATCATCATCAAGTAGGTCGAAACGTTGTTTGCTCCTCTACATAGTGCTTTCTCTAACCATACCAGCTGTTTTAACATATATATATTCTCTACAAGTGGGTTTTCTCGTCATCACAGAATGCATGAGATTTTTATTTAATTTTCATTTTTACTTGTTGACATTACATGAAACATGTAAATATTCATAATCTAATGGTATGTTGTATGTTTGTTTCCTATACTAACATAGCATTCTGAAAAAAATCAAGATTAATCCATAAGTCTGAGCCACTGCTAACTATTAATCTCTCATAAATTATGGATTAATATTCCAAATTCGTCATATGAAAAATCTATGAAAGAAAATATAATATTAAAAATTCATTTACTACACAATTCTGTTTTTGAAACTTTCATCTGAGCTGGAGATCTTGAAGGTGGCAGCAAAACCATCTAACTAGAAAAAAATAAGTTACTGATGATGTTTTCAAAATACAAATGGATGAAATAGATTGGTTTATAAAAGAAAAATGTTTTCATGTTCTATTAGCAAGAGTATTTTAAGATTTATAATATGATGTTAAATGCTACACTTAACATATGCTGTCATACTATGATGGCTACTACCTTAAATTTCAGCTTACCATGGCCTTGGGCCCATATTGCATACATGAAGAGAGAAGTGGTTTTGTGCCTTCTTTAATAACTTATGTTAGAAATGTTGGTGTTAGTTTTACATCAAAGGAAGGATGAAAGTCATAAACCAATACTGCTAGGAAAACTATGGTATTTTAATAAACATTGACATAACAAACATATAATACCTGCTAGTTTAAATAAATTCATGTTCCTTTATTTTGACTTTCAAACTAGAAACCCACATTCCAAGCCTGGGTGTTGTCTAGCTTGGTAAAAAATTGTCTTTAAAAAAGGTTCATTATTAAATACATGTATTAAAAGTCTAAGCCATTACCAATTATAAATTCTTTAAAACATCATTCTAAAGAACCAAAATTAATGCATGTATTTAAAGAGTAATGTATAAAGAATAACAATATAAAAAATATTGTATGATGAAAATTTATTTATTTTAGTGTTTTGAAAAGTTTCAGTTAGAGCTGCAAAATTATCACAGGATGAAACTTTACTGTAAGTAAAATTATTGAATTAAATACATTAAATCTATTAATTACTAATATATTACAACTAGAACTTAAAATGTTGTTATTAAATAAAAAATATATTATAACACAATCATACTTTGTGTGTTTGCTCCCTTATTTGGCATTATTATTTCCAGCTTAAAAATATTGTATAGTATATGTTGAGAGAAGATAGAGATAATAAAAAATGGTATATGGGTGTTTCATTGAGGAGAGTACATTTCTTCAAGAGCATGAACTGATTCTTTTCTATTTTGTAACCACCCATGGGTGACAGTAAAGATTACTAAAATGAAAGACTCATACACTGCCTATGCCTGGCTTATTCTGATACTTACATAATATTCCATGATGTTAAAATTATAAACAAAAGTGTAAAAATTACTGTAAAAAAATCAAATCTGAAGTACATTTACAGTAAATTAACAAGTTCCTTTTGGTTTCATAAAAATCAAAGGTCAGGAGACTAGTTATATGTATTCATAAAAGTAGCCCCAACTGTAAAAAAAGAGAGGAAGTAAACAACAGTGTGAGTACTACTATTTTATTGGGTTTAAATAATACATAATTACATCTTATATCAACAGTGCCAAAGCTTACTGCACTGTTAGCCAGTCTTCATTTCATGTGTTTATAAGGAAAGATGGTTCATAGTGATGCAATTTTTGTTATGGTAGTTATTCCAGATTTACGAAATTCCTCAGATAATATATTAATGTGTTAATTTCTACAGAAACCTAAAATAAATCTAGAAATGGGTATAATCATTGTTTGCTAGAGAATTGAGGTTTGCCAATCATATTGCTACCCAGCTTAGAACTTGTAAAGTTATCAAATTTATGTAGTTCTGTTACTTATTTATTTTTGTTTTCACATTAATGCAAGTTATGTGTTAATGGAGGTTTTTCATTTAACATTCCTGTTGTCTGAAGACTTGAATTATTAATTAACAACACTTTGGATTATTTGGATGATATTTGATAAACTGGGATGATATTTTTCCAAAAAGTTAAATGTATATAAAACAATTTCCATTCAAAAGAAGACAAAACAGAAATTCAAATATCAATAGAAGCTCTGTAGGTTTCAACCAACACAAACATTTAAGCAAGACCTTACCTTTCACTGTGTATTAATAAAACAGACAATTGTCCTACCTTGTATTGATCAAGTATTGTGCTAAGTTAATGGCTTCAGGTGTTCCAGATATTGACACAGTTCTGTCTTTGGAACTTTCATCTGAGTTAGAGATCTTTATAGTGGCCCCAGAGAGCTGCCTATAAAATAAAGTAATATATAAATCGCAAAATAAACATTTCACACAACTACTTTTATCAAAAGAAAAAAATTCAATTATTGTATACATAAAGGAATGTCTGTATAACTAACTATATAACTGACCTGCATAATCTAAACAGATATTTAACCCTCTGTATATAGATTAAGTAATTCTAAATATGTAGCAATGAAACTATACACAGTATAACTTACTTTATTAAGTATATCATCACAAATGTTAACAGACCTTTTTAAAGAACATTAAAAATTTGTTGCACTTAAAAAAAAAATTCTAATTAAGTATTTGTATCACACATTTTCTCTAAAAATTTATAAAGCCTTTACTCAATTTGCCAAGTGCAAGATGAATTTCGTGTGAAAAATAAAATATATTTTATTCTTAAAGTTTTATATACTTCATTTACATGACTTCTAAAATCTCCTATATGAATATCAAAGGTTTTTCCAATAAAACGTCCCTGTATATAGGCTTGGTTCATTTGACTGATTTTGTAACCACCATATAAAAATATAACATATATATAAATTATAATTTTTTTTCTTTTTACAATTACTGCATATTGTAACAGATAATTACAGTTATTTACCCTAAAAGTTTCACTCCTATAACCATTTCACAAGTGCTTCCATTTAATTATATTGTTTTATTGCTCTTCAAATTGTATGTAATTACTAAACCAGTCAATAAAACAATAAGTTATCTAATAAGTTTCTAATTTTTAAATATTAGTTACTTTTAAAACAATGAATAAAAATACATAAAAACAATGTTTTTGCAGTCAAGATCTTGATAAAAAATTAACCATAATTTTTGATGAGGTTTTTATTAGTACATTATTTATTTCATATATTCAATTCAGAAAACAAAGTATAATACACAAAGAATATAATCTCTGATAACTATTACAATTTAACTGAGTTTTCTAATTAAGCTATAAGTGGTTTAAAATAATTCCTCTATTTGGTCAAAGTGCCTTAGCAATAGCAAAAAATGAAACTATAGAACAAATAATTTAAAATATGTCATCAGAAAGAGTTAGTCTTGAGAAATTCACTAAATTAAAATCTTTTCTTTTTACAAGTGGTGTGGCAGCGATTGAAAGGAAGCATTAGTGACTTTTTTTGAAAAACAGGATGATATTGGAATGCATGACATAAGGTTTTGACTATTTGGTTTAAATTTCACTAAAGCATCAAGATTGGAATCTGTCACATTTTTATGAGACTGCATTATTTACAGTAGGTGTCTGTGAGTTATTGACAGTAAGTTTCAAAAACACAAAGACGTATCACAATCCACTTGTTTTAAAATAATGTATTCAAAACAAGTCAAACATATGTACAAAAAATCATAACACTATTAGATATCACATAAGTATCCACATTTAAATAATTGTCTCTTTCTGTCAGAGTTCATACAGACAGGTTCAATTACTTCAGAACATACTTTGACAAGACAACTTATTCTCCTCTCCTCTTTTGTTTCAAAACAAGACTGTGACATTCAATTTAAAATCAACACTTTATGTTCTTTATGACTAATCTCACAATCATACAGTTTCTTTTTCTTTTTACCGCTTTTACCTTCATCAACTTCAGTTTCTTGCACTAATTTGGTCACCTACATTAGGCCTAGAACTTCCTACAAACTACAAGACACTATGATGTAGCAATACCCACTTAAAGCAACATTCAGAGAAACATTCAGTAAGTTTGAGTAATATGACATCAACTGACAACAGCTGAACTATGCAAATAATGATTCGTAAACAGTTATGTACACAAATTTGACACAACTATCACTTCTAAAAATACTAAATTTAACACTCATGAATTACACCTACCTAAATCATAACTCTCATATTACATTTAAATGAAACACTCACTTATATCTAACAGAGGCTATAAATTTAGATTATGTGTTAGCAATATCAATACCATAATAATGTAATTGGTATTAAAACTCAAAAGCTGAAACAGGAGTAGAAATAACCTAAAATGAGCAACTTAGAACAAAGAAGTGTTATTTGTTACACAGAAGTAAAGCTTGAGAACTTATTTAAATATATCCTCTTGAAATGAAGAAATTAAAGCAGAGATAATACAAAAATTAACGTCAAACACTTCATTCTGATATGAAGTTAAATGACATGTATTGATAATAAAGTACATTAATGACATGTGCACTTTGACCTACCTATATACTAAAGCTTAAAACAATCAATTTCATATAAAAGTATATATCTTTTAAATCTTTTCATTGTAATAAAAAACAGGCATTCAGCACTAGCTTTAAATATTTTGATGAAATATGTGAAAAAAAATTACATGCTCAGTGTTTGAGGGGGGAGACATTTTGAGTTTTGAGAATTATACCCCTACTCATCAGCAAACCTCACACTTTTACATTTACTAATCATGTTCAAAATATATGTAATACATAAAAACTTGTAAAAACCATGTGATTTTCACCTTTGTTGATTCTTAAGTCCAATAAAGTACAACAACGTTTACCTAATTTCATTGATTTTAGCTCCACCTTTGCCAATAACACAGCCAATCAGATCATTTGGAATATTCATTTCTGTTACAGTTCCAGGTGCGATGATGTTGGGAGTGGCAGAAGTACCTGGACGTAGACTGCCATGTGCTGCAAGTGAAGCTAGAGCTGGTGACATAAGCAACCCTGCATCAGCATACAGTTCCAGTTTCTTATTCATGTCTACATTTAATATATAATGAAAAGAAAGTTATTAGCACAGATACATAATGGAAACTTAAGACTTAAACTATATCACACAAGCAGTTAAACCCTGACTTTAAATTTAAAAAAGAAAAATTTCTATCCATAATCCTCTTATTCCTTGGCAAGAAATTGCAAGATTTTAGCATATGTTTTTATTCAGAAGAATCAATGATTTGCTTCTGGTAATTTTTTAAAATTTTACAGGTTACTTGAGTAAGTAAGGGTTAAATGAAAACTGTATAAAGTGTATGAGATACAGCAAGGTGTTGATGATAAAATGTCAAGGTCCAACAGAAACGTTTGTTCAGTTCTGTAAAAATAAAATAATTTTAATTAATATTAATGTCTAAATGTATGTTCAACAGTGAGTTGCTGTGCTTTGTGTGTCTTCACTGATATAATGTAATAATTTTAGTTTGAGAAAAATGCACAGTATATATTTAAATGTTTTCAAGCAGTTGATAAAATACCTATTTTATTATTAATCTTTTTTTTTCATCAACAAAGTCATAGAATTTAACATTTTCTTATTTTCATTTACATGAACAGTAGGTTTTATAATAAATATGTATTTATTAAACTTTTACTTTCTGTAGTTGAAAAACTTTAAGGCCATATTTTAGGTTATACTATAAACATATTTTTTGATGAGGTTCAATTATTTTATGATAAACATTTCGTTTGGTTTGTTTTGATTTTCACATAAAGCTACATGAGGGCTATCTGCACTATCTGTTCCTAATTTAGCAGTACCAGATTAGAGAGAAGGCAGCTAGCTATCACCATCCACTGTGAACTCTTGGGTTACTCTTTTAACAATGAATAGTGGGATTGACCATCACATAATAACATCCCCATGACTGAAAGGGTTAGCATGTTTGGTGTGACAGGTTACAAGTGCCTTAAACCACCTGGTCGTGTATGATAAACATATCTCCACTGTTATGGTTGTAATATGATTTGATTTTTTTTTTATAAAAGATTATTCCAAATGATGTTATGAATTTAGAGTTGTATAATTTTGGAAGATAAATTAGTTTTATGTATTTTTTGTTCATAAAATTATTTTAAAAAATCCTTATAAAATTTGTTATGTTTAGAAATATGAACTACAAGTATGTGATAACAAAACAAATTTATGTTCATTAGTAAAATTACCAGGTCTACCAAAAACATTTATATCCTTTGCTTCTTCTGGATGACAAGACGGCATGGGCTTACATCATTTACCTTGTAGGTCTATTGTCATAAAATCTTTAGAAATTCACTCCTACTAGCCAACTGCTTCATATTCATGGAACTATTTTTAACCCTTTCACTGTGGCTAGGGATGTATATTCCTCAATGCACTGAGAATTATACACCCTAGCCACAGTGAAAGGGTTAATACATTACTTAACTTGTAATTCTAGGTGACCTGAATACCTGAGTCTTGCCTATGTCACCTGAATGTTTCTTGATGATCATAGTTTGGGAACTATGCACTAAATAATTAGCAAGGAATTTCAAAATTGTATAAATTAGACATAGAGTAAATAATGGGTTTTGGAAACCCTCTGGGGTATACCCAAGAACCCCTGAAAGTTTCATGGTTATTAGAAATCAGGAAGTTTAAGCATTTTTGTTATGGCCAGACACAAGCCACTTTCTAGTAAAGGTACTACTAGTTTCTCAAGGAACATAATTTAGGTTTCATTAACATAACCAAAAATTCAGTTTTGAAAATATTCTATCACCAATTTTTCTTCATGAAAATAGCTTTCAAGAAGCAGAAACTTGCAGTTGTAAAAGGATTGCTAAGAACAAGGAGTAAACAAACACTGATATATCTCTAATATCATACAAGAAAAAAAAAGAGGTTACCTTGAGCAGTTAAAGTTCCAAGAGCATGAGTTGGTAAGAGTGGGGCATTTTGTAGAGCTAACTGATGTAACTTGGTTAGCTGTGATCAAAGAACAAAAGAGTTAATTACAGAAAGAACTGCTAGAGTTGGTTTGAATTTCTTAAAAAATTGGCTATTAATATGATGTCATAACATTTGTTCAATATTTCACAATGATTAGCTAATTGTGTACTTGGGATGAAGTTTCTACAAAAGATTACACTTCAAAACACAAGTAATTATCCTGTTGATGTTAGCAGTTTATGAAAATGAAAGTGAATATGCTTTCTAGCCTATAATAAAACTGAGATCTGATAATTGGTAAAAGCTAAAGAACAGGGTATTAGTTACATGGTAACATATTTTGGTTCATTTTACTGACACAGTGCTCGTGCAGTTAGTGACTTAAGTCTTAACTGAAACAGTTGATTTAAGAACTTCCAACATGCTATGCATGCATTCCAACACTAGCTGAAAAAAGTCTGGTGCTAAGTTTCAAAACAGTGACTAGTCTTATGCAACTACAGAAACGACAGGTTTATTTTGTCAGTCCTGTATTCATGACAGATTTTTCAAAGGCATTTGTGGACATACAGAAGTATGCATAATAAATCACTGGATAACTTTCATAAGTGCATCATGTTTGTAAAAGAAAACCCAATTTTTACATGAAAGTTGTGAAGACACTACTTTAATTCCCAGCAAAATGTCAAGCCCAAATTGTTTAATAGTATAGAAGGTTTCAGAAACCATAGGAAGAAAGCTCATTCTTTAGTTTCCTATACTGCACTGCTGACTATTGAAAATGAGCTAAAAAAACCTGCTGAAACACTTTGTGGTTTTCCAAATTTACCAATAAAAGTAATTTGGCAAATGATAGCAGTACAATAGAACTGTGAAACATGTTGCAACCCTCTCACAAACAGTTATTAAAATTATAATTGCCATGTTTCCAAACATCTTTGTTGCACTAAGAGTTAATGCTTTCCCAAACTTAGTTCATGAGATACTTAAGATTAACCATGATAAAAAAAAAACAACACTGGTTGAACTGGTATATTTTTCAATTGAGTATGAAACTGCACAAAAATTAGACTTGAAGAAAGTAATGAGTGATTTTTTTGTAAATGAAAGAAAGAAAAATGAAATTTTTCACACCTGTAAAATATGCAACTGACATAGCTTAATGCATTAATTGTTACTCTGGCATGTCCTCAGGTTTTAATAAATAATGTTCATTTGATTTGTAGTCCTATGAATTTCTTGTACAACTGAATGTAAAAGTGAAGGGAGGTTGACTGAAACATGCCTAGGATGGTAAAATAGCTATCATTGGCCTGTTTCCACACAAGTATCATCTTGTATGAAAATAATTATTTGGGCGAATTATTTACTATTAATAAGATGTAATCAAACTATAATACTGTATATTATGGTGGTTTTTCAAAATGAAAGTTAAAAAAGTAATGCTCCTAACCCTTAAAAGTTTTTGTATGTATGAAAAAACCATTGTGATGAAATTTTAAGTCATGTGGACTAAATTTAGGGGTTGTACACAGAGATTGTAATTTCACATTTGTGGCTCACACACGTTTGGAGTTGATTATTTATTCTCCACTGCTGTACCTGTGATTTCGACCATTCCAGTTGACCTTGCTATGTACAGCACGTTCTGAAGTTTTCTTAATTGTGTACAGTACAGCTGTAACCTGGAGTATGCAGACCAGTGGGACAAACTTTTTTATTTAATCAGTACTATCATTTATTTATTATTTACTGTAATTTTTTTCATTAAAATCTAAACAGTTTCATGCATTTTTTTCAGAATAATTGATACCTATCAATGAGTGATCACGACAACTCATTCTAAGGATTACCTTTGCAAACCAGATGATGGGACTGAAGGAACAAAACTTCCTTCTATGGGTTAAGTTCTTTCATTCTTTCTGCACTTTCACATTAAGGAGGAAAAGCCAATTAGGAAAAATGCCACAACAGTGATCATACATGCAACAGAATTCTGGGAGAAAGCAAGAATTCCAATGATCTGCAAAGATAATACAATTACTAAAGTGGAGAAGTTGTACACAGTTTATTAGTTTGAAGAAAGAGAAAAACAGAAGGAGAATGACTTTGAAGCAGAAATGTGCAACTTATTTGACATAGCCATCTCCGATGCCCTCACAACAATGACAAATCAAGAAGACTAAGAATTCCTGATTACTCAAAGGGAAGCAGGCCACTGAGGAACAATGGGACCAACTGATGCCAAGCATGTTATAAAAGAGAACCAAATGCTGAAGAAGAAGATAATGAGAGAATTATGAAAAAGTCAATGGGAGAAGGAAAATGCAGCATCCTCAAACACAGTACAATTGGAGTCATCTTCCAGCAGCAGTACAGATGAATCTGCAAATGATGATGAAGATTCTACTGTTGTTGTTCAAGGAGCAAGCCTTTCAAAACGTCTCAGAGTCAAAAAGAATATAATATCTTGATCACTGTCAACAGCTCTTGACATGACAAAGCTGTCAGACAGGGCTGCTATTTATGTTCTAACAGAAACAGTACACTCAACTGGTAAAAATCCTGAAGAATTCAACATCAACTACTCCTCCATCCAATACATGCTACAGAGTCACCAGAAAATGCTCATAGAAACACTGAATGCTGAGTTTTGAAATGATGTGCCTTTGATTGTCCACTGGGATAAAAAATTCCTCAGGACATCCAAGAAACATATTGACCACCTACTAATTACTGTTATTGGCAATGGGGCTCTCAGGTGTTAGAAGTTGCCAAGTTATCAAATGGGACAGGATCAGAATAAGTCGAGGCTGTAATAGCAGCTCTTAATGAATGAGGTTTGAAGGAGAAAGTTATAGGATTGTCATTTGATATTACAGCTGCTAATAATAGGTGAAAGTTATGTGCATGTGCTCTCATACAACAGGAGCTGCAGAAGGATCTTTTGTATCTGATATGCTGCCATCATATCTTGGAACTTCTTGCTTATAGAGCTCTTATCACACTCATGAATATTACCAAAGGACCAAATGTTTTGATTTTTAAGAGGTTTCAAGATTATTGGGAGTTTATTCATAGAATGTCATATGCAACTACAGCTTATTTCATCAGTGACTCAGAGCCAGTGGCTTGGGCTGAAAAGTCACTGACAGAGTGAAATGACCATTACGATGACTACTAAGAATTCAGAGAGCAATCATTGATCTTAATGGGTGTCACTTCTTCATTGGGCATCCACTTTATGACATCTGATCCCATGCACTATCCTAGGTGGATGCCCAAGGTAATATACTTGCTCAAGAACTGGCTTTGTTATGATCAGTTTAAACTGACAGACAGGAAGAAGAAAGGTTTTCAGCATATGTGTGTCTTTGCAACTAAGATCTACCTCAAGAGACATGGAATGAAGCTCCTCTGTCTGCATCACCACCAAACAATGACCTGAATCTTCTGAAGGCTCTCCATACTTATGACTCTGTCAACACTTCTGTATCAAAAGCTGTTATAGACAAGTTCTCATCACACTTCTGGTACCTGTCAGAGGAGCTAGTGGCCTTTGCTTTTTTTATCCATTTGTTCTCTTCTACAAAGAAGCTTAGGGCAAGGGCAATAAGGGAATGTGAAGGAACAGAAGATGCTCCTAAGCAACACAGTCAATCCAGCAGCTACTGAGCAGCTTTAGCTACCTGATCTTGTGACTAGAGGGTCTGTATTCTTCTTTGAAAAGCTTTATTTGTCCACCAATTTCGTAGACCAGTATCCAAACACACAGTTAGCTAGAATGGATTATAAGGAGGCTCTCAAGGTTATCAACAGCCTAACTGTCACAAGTTGCTCCCATTGAAGAGTACAATTGTCTCATGACAAAAGATAAACACACACCCAGTATCTGATTCAAGTTGTGACAGACCATTGCAGGAGGTTTCCCAATTTCAGGAAATAAACAATGAGTGGGTGGTAACCATGATACTCTTGCCTTTGAGCAGGTAATACTCTCTTTTTAAGGAAGGGGACCCAAGTGCTTGCATTTTTAGGCCACCAGAAGTTCTCCTGTTTTTTATTATGAAAGTATCTTTAATCATAATATTTATCAAAACTTTAACATCATTGTGCGACCCCTAAAACTTAATGTATTTAAAATATATTTCACATGAAGTTTTACCTCAATACCAAAAAAATTAAAGGTTAGGAGTAAAACAATTAAAAAAAATTTGCTTGATGTAGCTAAGAACCACCTTACTGTATATACTAACCTACTGTATAGTAAAATCCTACTAAAAAACTCCAGATATTGTAAATCTTAATTTTTACACAGAATGCAAATCAGATTGGTTGTTAAAGTTTTTATTGATTTCAAGCATAAGCCTTTAATTATAACACTTTTTCTGTACTACTATGCACCTTTAATATTCAAAATTGATTAATAAAATAAAGCTTTAACAATCAGTATGTAAAAATAATATTGGAAAATGAAGTCACATTTGTGCTTATTTATATATTTCAGTGTAAAAGTACTGTCAGTTAACTATAGCTACATAGGATATAATATTTAGCAGATATTTTGCATTCATAATGCTATTATTTATAAAATATTACAATGTATATATCTCGGACAGAGCTTAAGGCAGATTAGCCCCATGTTACATGGGAAATGATACATCTTTTCTTTTCAAAATGAAATAGTTTTCAATCTATCTTATCAGTTTCAGAAAAATCAGTTCAACAAATTTTCAAACATTAAACTGCTACAGGGTTTATGTTACTACATGTACAACAACAACAAGCTCTAATAAAGGAGCTTTGAATGTATGATCTCACTCTGAACACATGATTTTTGTAAATTACATTAAAATATTTGTACAATGTAAGTTAAATAAAGAAGCATAACTTTTCACAAGCTATCAATACAGAGAGCTTGAAAGAAAAAGCACAGAAAATTTAAATGCTAAACACACAGGCAAACAAAAAATGTGGAATTACCGGTGACCATATACTAACATCAGGATGTGGGATAGCATACTGCCCCTGAACAGTGTAGGCCTGACCACCTGCAAATATGACTGGTGGCATTGTTGGCTTTGGACGGTATGGTATTGTTGCTCCTTTTGGAGAGGACTATAAAGAATTAAAAATGTGTAAGATTCACAGTCTGATATATATATATAATTAATATTTAATTAATAAAACATAATTAATAACTAATGAAAACTGTTATCTCTTTGATGTAATGTAATTTCAGGTAATTTCCTTGGAGTTATTCATATGGAGAAAACTTCACAAGCTATAAAAGTTACATTTATAATACCATAGCAGATATAAGTTCCTTGAACAAAATATCATACCTACTATTACACATGTCAATGTTAGAAACATTACGAGTCGAGTGGTTATTAACACACTATTCTATGAGTAAAATGGGTACTAATATTAATGAGAAGATACCTAGTTTGTGATCATACTTAGTCCCATAGAAACACTATATAATCCAATCAAAAGAAATCAGTAATTTAATTAATTAGTTATTCTTTTGTTGGAGGTGAATTATCATTGCTATAGTGATTAAGTCAGACAGTAGCAGTCAGAATTGAATTTATTCAAGTCTATACTAGATAAAGAAAGACTACTTTATGAATGAAATTATGTACATGTAATACAAGGATGGCATATTTAAAAGAGTTCTAAGACAGTTTGCAACTGAACATTTCATTACCAGACATTTTGCTACCAGTCTTTTGGTTACTAGGGTATTCCCTACCTGTTCCAGCTATACATAGATGTTTCATTATGGCTTGACAACTATTCAAGAAAGTGGCTGGCCTACAGGCTAATGACCCAGTAAATAAACACTACTTTCTTTATGGAATTGCTCAAAGCTTGAATCATTTTTAAACTTTTAAGATCTTTCATCATTTTAAATAAAATGTTTTGTAATATGAGAGCCATTTTAAATTTGAAGGAGTGTTTCTTTAATAAACTAATATTTTCTGATATTTTATTGACTGAACTGTTCATATAGTGAATAATACTGATGAAATATTTATATTTTATTATTCTAAATATGATATGCAAGGAAGATTATGACATAAAATTATTAGATAGTGAAATGCCCTAGTAACAAAAAGACTAGTAGGGAGTGGGTGGGTAGCAAAATGGCTGGAAACAAAATGTTCAGGGGCAAACAGTCAAGCCACCATGTAAAAGAGCCGTAACTCAGATATATTTACTTCCATTAAAGTGGTGTAATTTTACAATAAAATAGTTTCTTAATTTAACTCACAAAGTATCAACCAATGAGAATACACCTAACTGAAGTTGTGACAAACTGTGGTAAAATTTATAAAAAAACATAAATTAATGTAATTTTAAGTTTTACATTATGGCATAGGTTATACATAAATTTTCATTTATTTATGCTGAAATAAATGTAAAATGTCTCAGAGTTTGATCATAAGCTTATGAGAGAGATAGCAACATGTGCTACAATTTTTTATAAATTCAATTTTAATAATTTACTAAATCAGATGTAAAATTTACAGTGTAAGTACAGACATACCCCAAGTGTACCTAAACTCAATCAGAACATGATATGGGACTAAATTAAATACATCATAATACTTTTCAACAACAAAAAAGTGTAACAATACAGTATCAGCAGTAGGATTATTAATGGAGTCCATGGACACTCTCAGACTTATAAACACATTTTTCTAATTTATTCATACACTGAAGTGCTTGTGGGCAGGGTTAGCTCTTGCCCAGTTTAGGTCTCATGTAAAGCTCACTTCTGGAGCTTCTACCAGTATTGCCTGTAAGGGGAAGTGGGCTTTCTTACATGTACATGAAGCAACAATTGTAAAAAAAATAAAAAGAATCTCACTAATACTAGAAACTAATAAGAACCAAAATAATTTACATTTTATATAAACATTTTTCTGTAAGACATTTCCACTTGTTGCTATATTTCAGAACAATACTGTATCATAATTTTGCACAAACAATATTTTACAATAATAATACAAACTTTGATTCAGAAATATTTTGCTTCTATTGCGTAAGCTTTTTATACAAGGCTATGTTACAAATCACCTTGACGTTTATTTGATAAAGTCTTAAACGTTATGACTTCAAGTGTGATTGTGGAGCTTGGATCATGTATGAACCAAAAGATGTGTAATGTATTATAGATTAATCCAATTACTAATGGTGTTACAGGGTGTTCTCTATCCAATAAAATGTGTTGCAAAATTCAGTATTACTAAAATAATGTCCCATAATTTAGTCACATTAAAAGAGTCATGAATTCTTTTTGTTAGTATTTGAGTTAACAATAAATATAAATTCAAACTCAAACTACTTTGCAAATTCCAATACAAGCCAGGCACCATGCTTCTGCATTTACTTTATTACCAGTGGCATGTAAATGAGTCACCGTAGCATGGGGCATTCTCACTACTTCAGGGTCCCATGTAACTGCATGGGTTCCAAGTGCTTTATATCACTACTGCTTGTGGATCTATGGGTTTTTCTTTTTCTAGTTACTGGGGTACCAATAACACAAATTACACAAACAAATTTTAAAACAACATGACTGTTATTGCAATTATGACATAAGGAAATAACATGTTTTTTGTTTTTTTTACCCTCCCTGATAATATTTGGAAAAACACTTTCTTGTGGAATTATGTTTTTTGTTTTCAATATACTTGAATAGTTGTGAGATATCTGAAATTGAAAAGAAAATTCTGAACAAAATGCTTTTCATTATAATACAAAGAAGGAATGCTAAACGTTTTTGAATGTGTAAGGAAAAGTGTGCTTACATTTGCATGGTTAATGATTATGCTCAAGTTTACAATTGCATATTTTTTATGGTGAAAATATTTCTATTTATTGAAAACATCATACACATAGATAAGAAATAACTAATAAAATGGCTTCTAATGTTATATTAAAACCTTTACCTGTCTAAGGAGACTATGTAAAATATGGAATTTGTAAGAGTTCACTTTATTATTAATGTAGTGGATTGTCAGAGTTTCAGATATAAAAGAATGTTTAGTGTGGTATTACTAATTAATTTACTTTGTGTCTGTAGTTCACTGATGTCAAGACTAGAAGGTCTAAGTGATAGATGTACAAGTAGTTGTGACCAGATGAGTAGAAACAGAGTAAAAGTAAAGTGAAAGAAAAGTTTGGTCTCAGAAAAGTTAGAAAACATAAAGTTAACTGTTGTGAGAGAGAATGGACTAATGGTTGATATGTTAAAGTGAAATTAACAATTTGAAAGAGATGAGGTGAATAATTTGTCTTGTCAAAAGGTGTTCTAAACTTACCTGTTTGACTTCACAAAAGGCAGACAGACAATTATAGGAAGTACAAAGAGCAGACGATTGTTGGAAGTATTAATATAAAATGATTATTGAATGTTCAGGATATAATTGCATACAATGCTCAACATAAGTGAATTATACACAGATACCATTGTGAGAAAAATAGAGAAAAATAGTTTGGCTTATCAACTACATTATAAAATAATTAAATTGGCATAAGTAGATGTTTGAGAAGAAGAAACGAACTGCATAGTGTTTAATATGCACCCATGGTCTCCATAGTGTTAAGAATTTTTTGATATACGTTTAACTTGTTTAAAATACATACATTATTTTAAAAACAAGTTCAGTGCATGCCGTGCGTTTATTGTCAAATTTATCACCAACAAGTCACAGATACCTACTGAGAATAATCCTTAGTTTAACACACCCATATATATACATTACTATATATACTATTAAAAAGTGAGTTTACAACACAGAGACTACATACAGATGCACGTCTAATGCCAAAAATTGTTACACCATTGTTATCGCTCATAAGACACCAGTAAATGATCAGAAAATGTATGTTGAATGATGTAAGTATAATATCAAAAGAAGATCCTAAAAACTCAACTAGATCTAGATGTGACTAGACATGTATCATGTGGTAGCTACTATGCTCCAAAATATAAACAAAAAATTAAACATATTACATGAAATAAAAATAAATATGAATAAAATTATAAACTTTTTGTCAGCTAAATATGATGAAATATCCTTAGCAAACAAAGCAAACATTCAGAAAATATCAATATATTGAAAAAAAAATGTGGAAAGTTTGAAGGCTAATAATACTCAAAACAATGATTTAACTTCAAAAATATTAATTCAAATGAGTGATCTGGAATTGTATGAATGAAGAATCAATTTAAATGTATATGAAATAACACAACAAGATAATAAGGGACTGAAAGATATTCTACACAGAGTGGCTGAAAAGTTTAGTATACCAG
Source organism: Tachypleus tridentatus (assembly GCF_004210375.1). Classification (NCBI taxonomy): domain Eukaryota; kingdom Metazoa; phylum Arthropoda; class Merostomata; order Xiphosura; family Limulidae; genus Tachypleus; species Tachypleus tridentatus. Next base: position 37,212,457 of record NC_134833.1, on the reverse strand, counting down.
ATAATAAAAAAGATGAAATATTAATGGCTCATTGAATACCTGTCCATAATAGTTAAAAAAAACAGTACCTACAGTAGTTAAATTCAAAAGTGTTTTGAATAAAAAAATAGTTGAAGAATAAGAAGTGGTTAAGAAAAGTCAAATCCAACAGAATGCGGGAAAAGGCAGAGTTTATATAAATTAAAATCTATCAGCTGTTAATAAAGAACATTAATAAAAAATGAATATATAAATATTTGGACAAAAAATGGCAATATGTTTGGAAGCAAATCAGAATTTGAGAATGCAGTAAAATTAAAATTGAATTGTAATTTTGAAAATTTCTAATTTAATTTGTGTAATCCATGGATGTTAATCTAAGAAATACTGAATACACTGATATAAATTGTAAAAAGTAGAAACTATAAATAATGTTATACACAAATTAGAATACACTGAAGGTAATATTTTTAATTTGTTACACATTAATATTAAAAATATTCACAATAAGGGAGACTATTTTTTTTAAGAGTTGGTGGTAAAAATTTGATGCTGTTAGATATATTAATAATCACAGACATTTCCATATGAACATGAAACACAGAATTATAATTTGGAAGACTATGAAAACATTATCTACAGAACTAGTGAAATTAAGTTTGGAAGATGCAAAAATATTATCATTCACTGTTGAGGTAAATGACTGTAAATTTTTACTACTTCCAATCTACAGACCTCCAAATTACATTTCTAATCTTTATATTTTAAACTTGGAAAAATTGCCAAAGGAATTAAAAACTATAAACATATTGTATATCTTAGTGATACAAATATCACTACTGAAGAAACAAATAATGAAAATAGTAAGCTGATCAATGATTATCAAAACTTGTTATATGCTGATGGATTTCAACAAAATTTGAATATTAATACAAGATCAGAATAGAGAATTGGAAAGTTGGTTAACATTTGTTTATATAATGTGTATACAAAACTTAAGGTGTAAATGCAAGTAGCTATGTGATAAAGGAAAAAAATATTAGATAATAGGGTGATTTTAAATAACTTAAAAATAATAATGATATAAACAGCTATAATTAGGAAGAGTTCTAAGACTAAAATATTCTAAGATAATGTATAAAAAATTGGTTTGCATGTTAAGTTAAATTTAATTAATAAAATTTGAGATTAAAATAAAAAAAGAATATACAGCATAAGCTTTGGATACATTTCAATATTTTAGAATTTATAAGAGGAAAGGATAAATTACAGCAAAAAAGGATAAATTAATAAATTATAGTGATAAATCACTTGAAGAAAAAATAAAGCAAAACTTTATCATTACAAATATAAGTGCTACAGATATAGCAACTAATTTTAATAGAGAGTTTATAAATAACATTCATATTCTAAAATGTAATCATAATACTGAAAATAATAGTAATTGTCTCATAAGTAGAATAAAAATATTCAAAATGTAATCTCATAGACCAATACAATTTATTGTTCTCTAATAACAGAAAAATTATTAATATAGTACATTTAATGGGTATTAAGAAAGGATTAAGAATTTATGTCATTTAGATACATATACCATGTATTAGCAATGGTTATAATACACCAATTAAATTTAATTTATGAAGAAGGGAAAATACCTAATGGACTTAAAATATCAATGATGAAACCTATTTACAAGTCATAAAAAAAGTAATTCAACAGACCAATTTCCATTTTATCTGTGATTTAAAAAATATTTGAAAGGTATATATACAAGAAAATGCTAGGTTTTATTTATAAAATACCATTATAAATAAGTGTCAATAAGGAGTTAATAAAAATAAAAGTATCACATTACTATTAGAAAACTTTTCAAATGATATAAGTTTATAATCAGATAAAAATAAAAATGCACTTGTATTATATCTTGATCTGGGTAGAGCTTTTGATACAATATATCACAAAATACTTTTGAATAAACTGTACTTGATAGATTTAAGGGTAAAGTTACATAACTGGTTCCTGAATTATTTGAGTAATAAGGTTGCAGTAATGAAAACTAGAGAAGTAATGAATGATACAATGACTATAAAATATGGTCTTCCACAAGGTTCTATTCTGGATCCACTATGAGTGAATTTGTTTGTTAATGATATTGTTGATATAAGTTTAAAAGAGTAAAATATATCATATGCAGATGATACAGTTTTAACTGTAACTCACGCTGGTGTGAAAGTTGGTAAAAAACTTTAAAAGTTGATTTCAATAAATTAAGGTATTGGCTTAATATAAATAAAATATATATGAATACTAATAGAACAAAAGCTGTAATAATTCAGATAGAGTATACAAATATAACCAACAAAATGTTTTTTTAAAGATTTATGATTAAAGATGTAATAATAAACATTTATTTGTAGATAATAACCAATATTCTAATTATAAAGTGCATATGTAGAAAATGTTAATACTAAGACATAATTAGGGCTAATTATAGATGATATTTTCAGTTAGTCTAAACATATAAATATGATTTACAATAAACTAAGACATATTAAAGCAAAATTATGGATGATACAGAATATTTTACCAAATAATTTATATACAAACAGCACTGTGTGTATCTTTAGAAAAATCTGTTGTATGTTATGGATTGGCAATATATGATTGAACAAGTAATATCTACATAAAAAAATATATATAATTTAAAAAATAATGTTTACGATCACAGTCTTAAATAAAAATGATGAACTTAAAACAAATGTCACATTAACAGAATGAAATTATAATAAATTGGTTAGTTGTAGCAAATGCACTTCATAAATACTTAACAATTTTGAATTCCTATTGTAGTTTAAATCAAAAAGTACTAAAAATCATGCATATAGTACTAAAACAATTAAAAATAAGTATTATGGAATTCCAAATTAATATAAAACAATTGTAAAAAAGTATCATATACCATATATAATGAACCAACTCCCCAGGGAAATATAAATATTAAAAGATTGGTTATTAACTGGTGTTCATAAACAACCTGAATGGCACTTTATGCATATGCAATTGATATTACCATTAATTTATTTTTTTATTATCAATGTTATTGTTTGTTTGTGATAAAGGTAGAAAAAACCACTACAGGATATTATGTTTTTGTGTTTATGTTCAATAAGTTGTTGATTTCAGTGATATATTAATACATGATGATGATTAAGATAGACTTCTAATACCAAGTTTGTCTTTTGTGTTTTGTTTATTTATATTTATTAGTATATATAAAAATTTTTGGTCACAGTTATTAATAAGTTTTTCCACAAATAAGCTAATTAAGCTTTGTGGGTGGAAACTTCCTCACTTTCATGTTTACTTTCTATTGATATTTGCATACTGTATGTGACTAAAAGAAGTATACATTTAAAAAACAAACTACTGGTATACCATGTGCATTGTTCCTGATGGGACAACAATAAGTAAGTCATGAGATTTACAATGCTAATATCAGGGGTTCAGTTCCCTTTGGTGGACACAACAGATAGCATGGTGTGGCTTTGCTATAAGAAAACACACACCTTATGTATTTTGTGTAAAAAAAAGAAAAAGAGAGTAATTTCACAAAATGTATTTTAACCAGGTCTTTGCTTTGAGTGTTATAACAGACAAAATATAAAATTAGTCCATATGATGCAATAACTATGCTCCACCAGTAGTAAATACTACAAAAACAAGTGAGTAATTTGAGGGTTAATGACTAAAATACGTTTTTATCAAATATCTAACTGATGCATATTCTGCCAATTGATATTTACAGAAACAAAGTTAAAAGCTCTTCCAACTTAAATTGTTTTAAACATTCATATGCAAAAAAATATCCATATGTTAGCATTGGCTAAACTTTCACTCAAAAGTACTGTGAAAGTTTTTGGCAAATGTAAAGGTAGAAAAAAACAATTGCCTTTGGTATACCTATGAGGAATCAGTGAACTGTGCAAAGCCTAATTAAGCTAGAATAAAGTAATAGTATATCTTCCACTGACAACACCAAAATAATTAGAATAGTTTGATTCTGTGCATTTCCTAGATGTTAATAACATTTACAAAAACATTTATGTTAAAAAATTTCTATTGATGCATATTTTTTTCCCATTCAGTTACTGAAACCACTTTAACCTTTTATAAAACCATTCTCCATAAGAAGATTGTGTGTGCTTACAAACACATTTATGTATATGAAAGACAACAAAAAATTGTATTGTATATAGAGTACACAAGAATGAAATCTATGTAAAAATTAAAGACTGTGAATTTTATAAAGTATGCTAATAAGAGAGATATTTGCAGCAATAATTATATAATTTCTGTCCCCAACCCTTGCATAAAATATAAATTTAAAAACTAGAAGCAAACATACATATGCTCAAACCAACCATATCCAACATATATCTATCATTATTTTTAGCTTTCTATAGTCAGTTTTGGGAATGTAGTTGCTCTCATGAAATATAAATAAAAATAAAATAAAACAGGTCTCTAAAAAAGCAGATCACTTGAAAAGTAAAATAAGATTTATTAACTTGTGGAGTTGGCATTCTAACTTTCAAAATGACCCCTTAAGAAATTAAAAATAATATTTGAAGGTGTGAAGATTTTGTTATATTATTTTCATTTTCCTCTCAATGTTAAATTTAATCCTGTAAATATCTAACCTCCATCATCACACAACAGGTTTGGTAGATACATTTTGTGATGGCATCAGCTGTCCCTGAAATAGTAACTGCTCTCTCTGTAGAATTGGGTAACATCTCACTTGCCACTTGTATAGATGCCCCTGTAATCTGATGAAAGAAAATTACATATAATTTAGTCTATAAAGACATAAAGCAATGAAAGTATGAAATTAGAAAACTACAATAGTCACTGTTGCATTTTAGAAACAGTTAATATTTATTGTTCATTTCCAATTATAATCATACTTTGCAAATCTTTTACATAAGCAGTTATATGTAAATGCTGAAGCCAATTTATAATTATAAAAACAAAGTCTGGCATGTATGTACAATATGTGCATTGAGATCTAATTTAATCTTTATTTCCTTTAAAATAAACATGCCCAAAGTAATTTTTTAAAAATTAATTTTACAATCATAAACTATCTCAGCTAGCTTTTAGAATTATGGATGTTGTACATGCTTTATTCAAAGCTTCAATCTATCCAGTATTACTAAAGATATACAGTTTTTGAAGTCTTTTGCCTTTTTCTCACTGGAATCTTATTATAATTACCAAATTTTTATCTTCTGTCTGCCTGTGCATATTTAAATAAATGCATATAGTTCTACCAAATCTCACATGATTAAAACATGAGTACATAATTCATAAAAAAATATCCATATGTAATATCTGTGATGTCAAATAAATCATTTTATTATGATGAACACACTTCTAAGATTCTATCTCATCTATAATCCAAATTCTTATGAAATCTGATAGTTATATTTTGAACCTTATAATGATAGTAATTAGTCTAATAAATTGTACATATGTATCAAAATTAAAGTAAGTTACATAATTAACATAAAAGAAGTAGTTAATTAACACATATATAATTAGTAGAAAATGATAAAATCCTATAAACTGAGTGCTCTCTAAAGGTCCACCTATATAGTTTTTGACATTATGAATATATAATTAGTATACTATTATACATATTAATTTTTCTTCTTTGTTTTATATTTTCTATTTATATAGTTAATTTTCTACAAAAAACACATTCAATTGGTATGTTATTAATTTATTTTCTAGTGTAGTTAATTCCTAAAACACTACCAAATTAGTTTGTTATTAATTTATTTTCTGATTAAATTAATTTCCTAAAAAAACTTGCTTACTAATATGTTGCAAATATTTTGTTTAGTCATCTCACAATAACTTGTCAATTACTACTGTATAAGTCATGAATTACTTCAGAGTTAACTGACTATTTGTTTTGGCAAGTTGATAACAACAGTATTTTTGCACATCTGTTGCTGACATCTCAATTTATTTTGTATATTAAAATAACAATCACTTTTTGTTTTAATTTTTTTCAGTAGTTTAAAGCATAAACTATTTAAAGATTCAATAAAATAATTAACCACTTTAGAAATGAAATCTCAGTATGACAGCAGGGATGTATTCAGAATGTTTGAAAGGGGGCCCTAATTTATGAAATCAAAAGTCAGCACAAGTTGTGTGAAGCACAATCAATATACAAATCATGGTAATTCTACAGGTATCTGGGGGCATGTCCCACAAAAAGCTTTCTAAAAATATAGGTACTACAAGATTAAACATTTGAAACAATTTTGGATGAAAGATTGGTTAAATATTTGCATTCTTGATAATAAGAAATCAACTTGAAATAAAAATGTATCTCAGAATAGCTGGTATGGGTATTAACATTTTTTGTTAACCTTAAGATAGCCTAGGAAAATCGAAATGTTGTTCTTTGCTTATTAATAAAAGTTTTAATACCCATACCAGCCATTCTGAGATACAAACAATTGCATTGCTGTTCACATGCAATTCACAAACATCAGATGAAATGTCTACAACTTGTAATTCTTTTATAACACTGCCTGGAGAGTTAAGACTTAAATTAGCATTAATATATGTATGTGTTATTATAGCAATGTACTATGCTATTCGGCCCAGCATGGCCAAGCGCGTAAGGCTGCAAATCGTAATCCGAGGGTCGCAGGTTTGCTCCCGTGTTGTGCCAAACATGCTCGCCCTCCCAGACGTGGGGGCGTTATAATGTGACAGTCAATCCCACTTTTCGTTGGTAAAAGAGTAGCCCAAGAGTTGGCAGTGGGTGGTGATGACTAGCTGCCTTCCCTCTAGTCTTACACTGCTAAATTAGGGACGGCTAGCACAGATAGCCCTCGAGTAGCTTTGTGCAAAATTCCAAAACAAACTATGCTATTTACATGCAGAGTAGTTAGCAATTCTTAAATTATATTATTAATTTAAACAATTCTATACAACAATAATATATGTTATTTCAATCAGTGGCTATTATAAACATACTTGTTTGCACCACTAAAATAATGTGTTAGCATGCTCCATTCCACAAATAATTCATGTTGATAGCAGTGCCATAATGATTATGTACTAAAGCTAGAGCACTCAGTCTTTCTTCAGTTTGTGTACATCTCAGGCAGTTATTCAATTGGCAGAGAGCAGATACCAAACATTCTTTATGTTGCTGAAATCCCTTGCTACACTAAAGTATGGTTTGACAACAAAAAAACAGACAATTATTTTAAGCTTTGGATAGAACCATGATAACTAACAGTGTGATGAACAATTGGATATACACGTTTCACTTCTTTTAATATATTATTTTAAAACAAGTAAACTATGTTGCTACTTGTTTGTTGTTGAAATTCATCATCAACAAGTCACAGACGCCTGCTACAAAGAAACCAGCCTACAAAACCTGACAATAACAATAGGATTTTGGGTTTCAAGTTACAAATTGTCAACAGCAGCCACTGTATGTGACTACTTAAATCCAAAAAATGCAAATAATTCATCAGAAGAATGTAAACTATGTAAAAACAAATTAAATATCATAAGCAGCTGCACTATAACTATACAAGCATAATTTGTTTACATTATAAAAAGGGGGGGTTTGGCTAACCCCCCTGTATATGTGCATGACCAGATTCAGGTTCAAAATAATGAATTAATAAATCATTTACTTCTCTGATTTCTTTAATCTTTGATCCTCCTTTTCCAATAAGTGAGCCACACTGGCTGGCTGGAACAATGAGCCGAAGGGTGACTGGAGGCTTGGGAACATTGAAACCAGGAGTGTTGTGCAAATCCTACAAAAAATGAAGTTACTAAGTATTCCAGTGATCTAGAACAAAGAGTAAGAATTAAGTCTACAGTCTTCCATGAGCAACGATAACTAGGACTCCTGAGTCATCATTATCAAACAAACAATTCTCCTGTCCTCAAAAATATTGGGTTGTCCAGAAATAAATGTCATTTCTGAGCTGCAAAGATTGGAAAAGTATAAACCAGTGTTGTGAAACATGCTTTAATCAAGTAAGCACCATTTACTTCAACACACTTTTGCCACCGTGTAACGATGCTGTTTATACCCCTCCTGTAGAAATCAGAGTTTTTATGGTCAATTAATTCCCTGAAAGCTTCTTCTGCAGCTGACTGGTTTTGAAAGCATTTATTGTTCAAAATATTGTCAAAGTGCTTGAAAAAATGAAAATCTGTAGTGGAAGGGCCTGGGGAATAAGGTGGATAAGGCAGAACCTCAATTCCCAATTTGTTCAATTTTTGGAGAGTCATCCTTGACAAATCTCATAATGCCAATTTTGTTGATCTTAAGTGACCTCATGTGAAATCCACTTATCCAACTTTTTCATCTTTCCAATTGCACTCAAGTGGTTGGCAATGTTTGATTTGCTTGTGTCCAGCTTTTCTGCAAACTCACATACTGTTGTGCAAGGGTCTGTCTCAACTGTTTTCCTTAATGTGTTTTCATGTAAGGATGGCTTCCTTCCACAACCTTCATGGTCTTCAAGACTTTCATCTCCATGTTGAAACCTTTTGAACCAACACTGAACTGCATGTTCAGTGACAGATCCATGGCCGAATGCCTGGTTGATATTCCATGTAGTTTTGGTAGCTTTTTGTCCATGTTTGAAGTCATAGAGGAAAATCAGATGAAAGTCCTTCTTATCTATGCTGCCTTAGGGGTTGCAAAGTTTACTCTGAGTAGACACCTTGTAAGTGACAAGACAACAACACGTCACTCAATATTCAGCTTCTAAATGTCATCATGAGAATTCCAACATTTATTTCTGGACAGCCTAATACATTATTCCTATATTTGAATCTTTATAAAACATATGCCTTATTTAGATATTTACCCTATTATATATAATTTTCTCACTAATGTTTCATGTAAATATACTGGACTCACAGCTGCTATTGCAAATATAGCTGTAAACTTTTACATACTGAAACTACAGTTACTTAATGATGAATCAGTTGACATATTGAACTAATACCTTCTACATATACTGGATGAATACAATGTAAAGTTAAAGCAAATGATATTCTTGATCAACATAAATAAATTCACACTTGTCAAAACTGGTACAAGAAGGAGGACGGCTTACCTCTTCCAACTTTCTAGTAATAAGTGTGAAAGCTTTTAATATTGCATCTGTGGCTCCTGTAACTGTGACAATACGTTCTGGACACGAGTTGTCTGAAATATTAATTTTGGCTCCACTCTGGAGAATAAAAATGTTCAATAAATCAATATCAGTTTTTCATTAATATAAATGATTTAACTGTGTGTAATAATATGATGAAATAAAGGTGAAAAAGGGTTCCAACTGTCTTACAGAGATAGCTGAATTTTACTGAAATGGTATAATAAAAGAATACCAATGTGATGATACATAATAAATTTTCAATCTTCAGGTCATAATATGAACTGATTGCACTTCATATATAAGGTGTTTGGTGAAAATGTTTGATGTAGAATGTGAATCATAGGTAGTACTGGAACTTCGGTGTTTCATTAGGAGTTCAGTTTCTGTTTCCTCATTGGTTGATGAGATGGTCATAGTTTACTTTGAGTTGCATTTGTGTATCTTTGTGTGTTATTCTGTGTTGACTGAAAATTTCAAATCTCCAAACCTTTGTTTTGAAAAGGCTTTAAAGTGTATATGTAGAAAGCTTCCTGATTTTATGGAAAGAAGATGGCCAATGAATAACAGAAAAGCTTGGTATGGTGTTGTTCATTTCAAGTTAGCTGCCAACTGATACAAAGACAAACTTTCAATACAGGGCTGTAGTATATAGGGGGTAGGCACAACTGTGATGGCACTAGAGATGACAGACTTAGCTGCAGTGACAGCAAGCTTGTTACCGTTAAAACCAACATGGCCAGGTATCCAGAAAAATTGGATACCAATGAAGATGGATAAAAATGGGCCAGCTGATGTTTAATATCAATGAGAACAGGGTGAAAACTAACAATGAAGTGATTCTAGGTCCAATAGGGAGCTACGAGAGTCAGTGTAAATAGTACTTGTTTCCTTAAGGATTAGAAGTTGACCTAGTTTAGTTATGTTCTGGTAAAAGTTTTTTTAACCAATCACTGTTTTTTACCTGGGACTGATCCACCAATGTGTGGCTTTTGTGACACTCAAGTCCCCATAGCCCACATTTTACTGTTGTGTCACTATTACAACTCTGAATGATGACACCACTTGAAACATGGGTTTTCCAAGGGCTTAGCCTTAACATTGGATGATGTCAATAGCAACAGTGACACTATCTAACTTGATTGTCCTTTTCAATTTTTATGAGCCATTGGCCTATTTAATTCAATTTAAATCTTTTATCTGTGTCAAGGAGCTTGTAATTGTTCCATATGATTGTGTGCCATGTTACAAAAGTGTGCTCTGTAATGAAATGGTTTAATTTATTTCACTACTGTTGTTTTTTTTTATTTTTAGGAACAAGGAATCTCATGGGTAACAATATTGTGTTTATTGTTTGTCATGTTTTATCTTTACCTTTGTTTCATTACCAGTGCACTTCCTAAATCACTATTTAAAGTACTTAATGGTACTTTATATATCCTTTATATATATAAACTTGTATTGAAAAATAAACACAAAGTGACCACTATTCATATAACATATTGGCAGACTGATGTTATTCAAAGATTCCTATAAACAATAAAGTATTATAATAAACCTATGTAAAAATTATGAGCCTTTTCTATTTCATCTTTCTCAAACATTTCTCAGTTATTTTATTAAAATATAGACCACTCATCCCTGTGATTTGATTTTCTTCAGTAATTATTCTAATAGTATTAACATGGCCATCTACAGTACGCAAGAAGTAGTTATTTCATAAGCATTTATTAATTTTTTATTTACAAAAACAAAAAAAAAGATTGATGCTTGATCAATATTAATCTGTTTTACAATTCAATAAACACTGTTATTTTAGAAACACAAAACTATAAATATTTTAACACTAATTTTCCTTGTTTATAAACTTGATTTAATAATTTTAACCATTTAATTTGATTTCACTCATTTGTTATGTACTATACTTTGGGGGACATATGCAAAGAAAGTACAATTATAATTTTTTAAATTTAATTTATGCAATAGGCTAGTTTTGAGTACACTAGAGATTCAAATCCAAAGTTTTAGAATTATAAGCCCTACAGTTTACTGTTAAGTCATTATAGGGGGTAGTTATAATTTAATGTTGATGTAAATTATACTGTGATAAGCCTACTCGGTGACAACTTTTTATAACACAAACGTATATATACATATAAAGCAGCTCAAACAATATTTTAAGGCAACAGCATTATTTTCATTCTTCTCATTAAGTGTCAATTAAATTATATAAAAATGTAGTTGTTATTTCATTACACAAAGTAACATATTTCAACATATATATTTAAACCAGTTTGTAAATTTTGTAACTACAAAAAAGTTCCCGGTTGTAGAGAAAATGAAAATGCTTTTGGCTAAATCCAACACATTATAGATGTTTGTTTCCAGTTTTAATTTGTATTAACATACTTTAGCATAAAATTTACACTGCTTAGTATCATTCAGTACTTTGACAACATAACTCTTTAATTAACTGTTTAGCAAAAAAACAAACAAATATATTGTTCATTTATTAAATGAACTACAAAAATGGCAATAAACAAAGGCTTATTTTTATATATATTCCAATCCCAGTGTTTTAAAATTTTCAAACATTCTGACACTGACATTTCAAATTGCTTGATTACAAAGCCTGAAAAAGTAATATATTCATGGTTTCTTTTCTGAAGAATTTGCAAGATTAAGACTTCTGTCACCTGTCAAAAATATTAGAAAACTGAGTTTGCATATTTCTAATAAACTATTCTAGCTTACCTCTTCACGAAATTTCTTTATGTTGTCACCTTTCTGTTAAAGCCAACAAAAAAACACTTATTAAAAAAACAAAGCAATAACAGTATCAAATGTGAACAACCCCAGTAGTTATACTGCTTGGTATATTATTCTACAAAGATAACAATTATAGTGAGAAGTGTTCTTAATGTTTAGAAAGCCAATTAGAGAATTTTACTTTTTTCACTATTTTTATCTTGAAGGGACCAGTTTTCTTTAGTCTCATGTTTTTTACATGTCTAAGTTTTCTGAATGAATAAATATTAATTTAATGTTAAGGATCCTGCAACAGTAGTCTATAAATTACTTTTGAAAGTAACTTAATTTAATAACGTTTATTTTTTAATCACTTTCATCTACAGATATGACAAGCAATATGAAAAACCCATTGTATACAAAAACAGAATAAGAGTTTTGGTAAATTTGTTAAATTTGAACTTATCACAAAGTTTTTACTATACACACACACACACACATGATCACGTGTGGATGAAAAATATATTCAGTAGATCTAACAGCTATAACTAAACGAACTTTAATTAATCACAAATGTTAGGCCTAATGGCAATTATACAAAGTAAATCTCTAAAGATCATGGTGTTTATTTCCTCGTGTTTGAATATATAAATAATAAATGATAACATTATAAAACATGATCTCAGCATAAATACAAATATTTTTTCATGTTCATTTCTGTTGATAAGTAGGTCAGAATTCTAAAAGCTGAATATCTATCACTAAGATTTATTTACTTTCTGAGCTTCTACTTAGTTATACATAAAAAGATAAAACATTGAAATAATGAGTACACTACATATTTTACCATTCTGCAATTTCTTTCTCACAATTTATGAAAATAGTAAAGCTACCTAATTTACGTGAACAGAAAAAATTTACCATTATTAAATCTACCAGAAAGTAATAATCAAGAATAAATAGATTAGTTTTCAAAATTTATATCATGTTAACCAAGTGCACATAATATACAATATTCATGTGTTTCTGTAATATTTCTGCTTATTATGGACATAGAAAAAGTGAAAGTTAAGCAGAAAATGGGCATATTAAGCTATTCCTACACACCTTGTAGCACTACCACATGGAATCTTTAATGAATAACAACTGTAAGTGTAATAGTTAAAGTGTGAACTACACTTAAACAAAACTTAATTTCCTATAGGTTAACATTCTTAATAAACAGCTGTGCATAGCAGAATGTTTACATCAAAGCATATGGTTAATCATAGGAAATAAAACAGCAATTAACAAAAAAATAACTATATATTGCAGAATGTCTACACCAAAGCACATGGCTAATTATATGCTATAAAACAACAATTAACAAACAAACAGTTGTGTATTGCATAACTTCTGCACCAAAGCTCATGGCTAATTATATGATATAAAACAAAAATTAACAAATAAACAGCTGTGTATTGCAGGACTCTGCACAGAAGCACATGGCTAACCATATGTGCTAAACTTAAGAAACCATCTACAAATTATTCCTGAAAATAATGACTTTTTTTGCCATTTCCTTTTATTACCAGCATGAGAATGTTATACAATTTTTGAACCAGGTCAAATTCTTTTAGAAGTACAGACACATTCTGCCCCAACATAATGAATTAAAAATAAATTATTACATTGGTTTTTCACAGATCACAGATACATTACTTTAAACAATTAGAAAAGTCATAGTTACATGTCGTTCACATTCTACAACCTTTTATTATCTTCAGAAAACAAAACTACTTCTGAAAATAAAGTTTAAAAAATTTGGGAAGAGTACCACAATTTGCTTACCTTTCCAATAATGCTGCCAACTTCCTGTGGAAAAAATAAAGGAAAAAAAATGTTCAAATCTTGAAAACTTGCCAGTTCTATTACATAATGATCTATATCCTTACTATATATACATTATGACATAGCAGCAAGATTTTTCTATTCCACATTTTTATTCCTATATTTCAAGTTACAACTGTAGCAATTTTCTTGGGTGTTTCTATTGTTTGAAATTGTGGTTCAATTTAACTGAGTGGTTTTGCTTTCAGCTCATTTTCTACAAAACACAGAAGAGACCAGCTTCACTACATCTCGGTAATTTTTATAATTTTACAAAAGACTTCTGTAATTACATAAAATAATTCACAAAGTTCACCTCCAAAAAACAAAACAAAAAATAATATGCATTTACCAAAATCTTTGTAACTCAGTAATACATACATGTGAAAGCAAAGAACACAATCATATGCATTCAGAAAAAGAGCAAAAGTTAATATAAGGCTAAAATATATAAATAAGGAGAGGCCACTGTAATAGGTTAACTTCTTTTTAATGTAATTGTTACATAGTACTACTGCCTTCAGCATTTATGCAAATTTTTGATTGATTATAAAAGTAAAATAACTACTCAATTACAATACATTGAAACATTTTTTATTACAATACTATTGGTTTTTGTCAAGTTGAAAACAAATAAATAAATACTAAGTTCCCAAATTTGATTCTTTTAAAGGAATTCAATCCAGTGATAGACTAGGATGAGATTACTGTCAGAACCAACACTGATCTGAACTAGTCACATGTTTGATCTGAATAACATATGGAGTCAACAGTTATTTACTGCTATTAATAACCAATTTTTTTCTTCTTCTGTCATATAGGGAATACATTTGTCCTGAGATACAAAAAGTGAGTTTCATATTAACCATCAGCCAGTTTTAATGTTTGTGTAATTTTAATACAATTACAGTTTTGATGCATCTCCAAAATTACTATTTGGTAAGACACTTTTTGTCTGATGACCTAATGTATGATTAATAACATATGACAACATACTGTTATAGTATTAAAGTTGTATATAATAATAAACAGGTAAAAAGTGAAACATACTGCTAACTGTGATAAACACTGATTCCTAAAGAATAAATAACAAATTCAACCCAACTGAACATTCAAGCACCCATTCAAAATATTAAGGTTGAAAAATGAAAACTATCAACACATACAATACAATCACAAGTTAATAATTTTATAAGAGATAATTTAAACTTAAAATCATGTTTAGGGTCTAGGTTTATGAGACTTGTACTAATTATAAGCCACCTAAATGATATTATAAACTGAAAAATATAAGATACAATACAGTATTCATTGTAAGTATTCAGTCCAAGCCACTAGTTTTATTAAATGAATAAAATCACTTCTAGATCTCAAGGAAAGAAAGTATATATATTCAATTTTGTCCACATAGCTTGAAATATTTAAACCAGTTAGCAACAATACCTTTCTTTATTATAATAACACCCTAATACCTGATGAGCTAACCTGGTTTAAATATTCAAACTTTTCTAAATAATGAAATCGCTTGAGCTCATTCTTTTAATATATCATTAATAGATTTTGTTTTTTGCATCTATAGTAAATGGCTTTTCTTTATATTAGAACATTTTTATTAATACTTCACCAAACATTTTAACAATTCTTTTCACAAAAACAGGCTTGTTAAAGTTTAAACTAGTAGCATTGTTTTTCATGCTCAAATTTGTCGATTAAAGTAGTATTTTCTTATTTTCCAATCAATATCGACACCATTAGTCAACCAATTATTCTATCATGCTCCCCTACATCATTTGTGTATATGTGTGTAGTGACTCTTCAAATATCATAAAAAGAACTGAAACAGGCATTTAAATCATGGTGACGTTCACAATGAGTTAAGGTTTTTTGGGTACAAACCTAAAACAAATCCTTTCTTTAAGTTTAAGGTTCATGATGAGGTCCAGTCAAATAAATGCTTGGATTACATATATATATGTGTGTTTTTCTCACAGCAAAGCCAAATCGTGCATCGAGGAGAATGAAAAACCCGATTTTAGCGTTGTAAATCCGTAGACTCTCCGCTGTACCAGCGTGGGGCGGATTACGTATAAAAATGTGGTGAAATCCCGCCTCAAAAGTATTTGCATAATTACAATAATTATGGTTTAATGGTGATTTTTCAATTTTTTTGTTTAACTTATAACATTTAATATTAAATAATGCAATCAATCGTACTAATTACTTCTTCGGACCAATATGTGTTTTACAATGAAAATAAATTACTTCAAGAAACCTTTTCTTGGAACAGCTTTTTTACATCGAATGTTGTAACGGGCAAAAATAAACCAACTCACTGGTAATGAACGATATAAAAGGAATTAATTCATTCGATGGTTGAAGGGAACAAAAACTTGTCAATTATTGTATGTATAATGAACTAATGTGTACAATACGTGTATTTATACAAGTCCGCTCACGTACACTTTGTCTCCCAACACTTGCCCATGTTTCGGCAGCATTCCAGAAACAACGCACAGTAAGGATATATCGAGCTCGAGATTAAAAATGAGTTACAACAGATACTGTCAACTAAACACATCGTTATTACCAGAGATATACAAACAAAAGTTTGTAACCCTATTCAACTGAATGAAGGCAGTCACCGCAGTGGTTATGAAGCGCCGCGCGTCAATATATTCATATATTATTACATGCTCACATGGAGGTTGCGTTTTCATTGTCGTGCAATGAAAAATAAGCAGCAGTGAAAACAACACTGTATGAGCATTATTGATTAACCCAGAGGAAATCATTTTCAATTCTGTTAAAAATGTATTGTGCTCATATCATATCAATAATGAATCTATTTGGATGTTTTGTTCGTCAAAGTTAATAATGTATGATATCATCTGAGTATGAAATAAGGTCTCTACTGGCGTTGACGTATGAAGATGGTTATTTTACTGTATGGTCTGAAGACGAGCCATCTTTGGCTGTGGATATGTTGTGACTATTTAAATATTTTCCACTATGATACATACTGTTATTATAACAATCTAACCTTTCATAGATAAATGAACCATGTAAAAACCGCGTTAAGACGAAATACACCAACTAATAATGTACTCCTGTGATTCGAACAAGGTGTAAATTTTTTGGTTAGAGTGTGTGTGGTTTCTTATAGCAAAGACATATCAGGCTATCTGCTGAGTCCACCGAGGGGAATCGAAACCCTGATTTTAGCGTTGTAAATCCGTAGGCTTACCGCTGTACTAGGGGGGACTTTTTGGTTAGAGTGCTCAACATTTGAATGCCAGGTTTCATGGTTTACGTTACGTTGTCACACAAAAATGCTCCAAACTTTGGGTGTGCTATAAGGATGACAGTCAAATTCCACCATTCAGACAGACAAGAATGGCGCCAAAATTCGGTAGTGGGGTGGTATTGATTAGATGCTTTCTTTGTAGTGGAACATTAAGGTTTTGGAAGAACTGAATATATATGTACTTTTGATAATGATAATATATTTAAATATTTCATCACTATAATTTCAGCTCACAAAACTCATAGTTTCATTGTATAACCACAAAATTATTCGATGTATACATTTACAAGATTAATTCTATCGCCGCTTAGACCCGGCATAGCCAGGTGGTTAAGGCACTCGACTCGTAATCCGAGGGTCGCGGGTTTGAATCCTTGTCAAACCAAACATGCTCGCCCTTTCAGCCGCGGTGGGCAGAGCATAGATAGCCCAAACAATTCCATTCGAAAAATAACGCTGAGCGATTAATCGAAAATTCAATTATTTATACCTTAACATCTAAATTTCGATTCGATTAATGGATAAAAATTTATCTCCATTTGTGTGCTGCTCACATAGAAGAACCTAGAACCACTGCTTTCATCATTACCTCCATCTACAGGCTTAGAGGAAAAGAGACGTTCTTTTTTGTTTCTCAGTGTTGCACTAAACAATAAAAAACAAATAAAAATGTTAAATAGCGACATTACGTTAATAAACTTTCATGCAGTATTTTTTTTCGGTTATTTTTATTCTACACACAATATTAATGGATTGGGTTAATTTATTTCACTGGGCAAAACCAGTGAGTTTCTTGCACGTTGGGCTACTCTGAGATTTGTAGTTCTGGTGATGAAGCAATTCAAACACAGACATGCTCTTCATGCCGAAATACATCTCACAGAATGCATTTCAAATGTCTGGATAAGGTTGATAAAAAGAATTATTAGCCAATAATACGAGGTGATTGATCACTCAAATGTATACTGTGCAGACACACATCAACAAACTGTTTTGGTATTTATAATGCTTACTCGAAGAAGTCAACAAAGCAAAACAGTAAGATACCGTTTTTTTATTTATTAATAAAAGAAATTTCAGAGAGAGCCTGGTATCAGGAACTGAGCAAAAGAGCGGTAATAACTGGTTATTTTATATTTATATTAACTTATTCGTAGATATATTCCGTTATTAGTTATTTATTCTTACACAATATATTTAACTTGTTTCAGCAAAGTAATAAAAACCATATAACCCAAGCTCTCTCAAAATGACCTCACCTTTGGAAAGTACTTTGGTTATAAGGTTTTTATCATCGTATCAAGATTTCTTGAGCCTACGTGTTTTTCTGACATCATGAACCTAACCTGTTTCTTTTTGTTTCCACTTGTTTTTTATTTCCAAAAATGATCAAATTAGAATAATCGATAATTTTAAGCAGGATTATTTACAAATATCGAATCGATAACTGAATCGAATTGCAAAAGTGATAATCACTTAGCACTAAGGCAAAGTTACGCACTGGTTATCTATGCATACAGTATCTACTTTTTGAACTGATAGGTTATGGAGAGAGTTAGCTTTTCAACAGCACTCCGATATCTCTTGGGATACACTACTTGAAAAGTGGGATTTGACTTTCACTCTTATAATAGTTCAAAGTATAGAGCACGTTTTTGTTGCAACGGAACTCGAACCGTTCACGATAATCACTCGGACAAAAAAAAAAAAACACGACTTGCTTCACATAAACTGTATTATAAATAATTTCCTCCCACAATATGTGGTTGACAAAATGCCAAGAAAGGTTCTGAACAGCTGTACGAAGATTGTTTAAAAAACTAACAGTAAGAGAAGGGTTGTAGAAACAGTCTGTTCTAACTGTAATGCCGCCATTCGTAGCATTACAGGGATATTCTAAAACTGATATTAATATGCTATTAATTCCCAGGAACTTCCACCAATGTCACACAAGTAATTTAAATATTTTCAGTTACATAAACTACCAGAATACAAGAGCACACTATGAGAAGCGACCTTAAAACATGCGTTTTAAAATAACCAGCCGGGAACAAACGCATACAACGGAAGTTGGTATGAAAAAAAAAAAAAAGCCTTCGTATCATTTGAACTTGAAGGAAAGCCAACAAAACTAGCATCAAGAAATTATTAGCGCGATACATAAAATCAGAAAAACAAAACATGCTCTTCTCCACAGAACAGTTGTAATTTAATTTCAGAAGTAAAGCACAGTTTTTTGCGTTTTTCGAAACGTCATCCTATAAAGGCAGACAAAAGAGTAACGTTCGGTTTTGTATTTCGTGTAACGTTTATCAGCGCTTTTCATACGAGATACAATTTGTAGACAGTCATATTTTATAAAAATAAAATAAAGAAGTTAATGTGAAGCAGTTCGTCCAATTCTTGTAAAAGGCGTAGAATAATAATTGTTGTTTTGAATTAAGCACAAAGCTACACATTGAGCTATCTGAGCCCTGCCCACCACGGCTATCGAAACCCGGTTTTTAGCGTTGTAAGTTCACAGGCATACCGCTGAGCCACTGGGGTTCATAGAATAATAAACTCTAAATGTCACATACTGATTGTCAGTCCTTAAGTCCCGTCACACCAAGTATGCTGGCTCTTTCAGCCGTGGGTACGTTATAATGTTAAAATAAATCCCACTACTCGTTAGTTAAAGAGTAGCCTAAGAGTAAGTGGTGGGTGGTGATGACTAGCTCGCTGTCTTCCCTCTAGCCTTTCAATGCTAAATTCGGAACGGCTAGCATAAACAGCCCTCGTGTAACTTTTCTCGAAACTCGAAACAAACCAAGCCAGTCCTCACGCCTGATTTACAATTGCGATTTAGCCAAACGTTTCGTTACATAAATCTGGTAAACTGTTATAACGTTAAAAACCAGGTTTCGATACCAATGATAGGAACAACACAGACACCTCATACGTAACTTTGCGCTTAACAACAAACCAATAAACCTGGCAAACTGATTTTATCCAATAATCATAAACCAATAACTTACTTATTTACTTAATGTGAAAAAAAGTTGAAATCATGTTTAACTTTAGTCACTTTTGGTATGTCCCGTGTTTCAGTCGAATATAGTGCGAAGCTATATATTTGGAAAATTGTGTAAATATTAAAATGATAACTACAGTGAAAAGGAATGATTTTACTGTCACAAAACTAGAATAAAAAAGCCAGCAGCAACAACAAGAAGAAAAAGAAAATTATAACAACATATCAGAAAATGCCTTTCATTTCATTTTCAAAAATTGTTATTCGGTAAGCAACTCTTAAAAATGTATTCAATCGCCGTGACTGATAGAGACTGTTTACGTTTATATATATTCAATAGTATATGACTATAAATTCTATATTTTGTTTGTTTTGAATTTCGCGCAAAGCTACTCGAGGGCTATCTGCGCTAGCCGTCCCTATTTAGCAGTGTAAGACTAGAGGGAAGGCATCACCACCCACCGCCAACTCTTGGGCTACTCTTTTACCAACGAATAGTGGGATTGACCGTGACATTATTACGCCCCCACGATTGAAAGGGCGACCATGTTTGGTGCGACCGGGATTCAAACCCGCGACCCTCGGATTACGAGTCGAATGCCTTAACGCGCTTGGCCATGCCGGGCCATAAATTATATAAGTTCATTCCGAATGCCACCATTCGTAGACACATTATAACGTACAGTTACAGTTGCTTAAGGAATATCATAACCGGTACTTACTAAATGTAATAATGTATACTTAACGGCTGCCTAAGGTATGGCACCACACGCAGTGCTTGCAGCTATATAATAACATATAGCTACAATGTATTTATTGGAAAGCCACCAATGGTACTTATAGATTTCTTATAATTAATACTATTTACAGTTACTTCTGGAATGCCATTTCCGGTACATATAAATATCTCACAGTAAATGCCTTCATGTGATATCCATTACATATTTTATTTTCATATTTATTCATCAGTTCTTAAGAAAACAACGAGTCAGCTGACGTATGACAGAAATAAGAAAAGAAAACGCTAGTTCATCAAAGCACCGCTTACCCTAACGTAACTAAGAAATTACAGTTATATAATAATTCGCGAGTTTCTCAGATTCAGAACGACGTTTCCTTCTTGTACGCATTTCACTTTGATACCATCATGGAATGGAAATGGACTCATTCTGAGGTTAATGTGATAATGTAGAGACGACGCTAACATTAATTAACATAAACCACTCAAATAGTTTCTTAGAATTAACATATTATTTCAAACTTCAGAAATAAAATTCTGGAAATTACACAATTAAAAACTCTAACTCGATGGTAAATTTATCTCTACAATCATGTACTGATAATTAATAATATGCTATACCGTAATATTATTGTCAACAGTGTAATCATACTATACTGGGTTCTAATATTATTATCAACAATACAGAAGCTCATGATTGGTTTTTAATCCATAAATTAAACAGTTCACCAATAATATTGTTCTAACTTTTATCTTATCTCCAATATCTAAAACCTATTTTCTTCTTTTATACAGTCGTACTTTTGTAACATTTTATTCTTTAGGCTTCATCTCATTTGTTTGTTAATTTGACAAAATAAACAACAACAAAAACACAACAATAAAAAACAAACTAAAAAACAACAAATAATCATCCTATACTGTGTTATGGATTGGTTTTTAATGAATCCAAACAGACTTTTGATTTGTCACTCAGTGAGAATTACAAATCACGAAGGCCTAAACTAACTTTTGACCAAAACAACAACGAAAATATGTTGCTATATAGAGACATAAAATTTTAGAATATAAAAACCCGTATATTGTACAGTGTTATTAAGTACTTGGTAACAATACCCTCATGTGTTCGTGATAGTTTCAGGTTCTTTGAAAGCTCCCTCTCTGGCAAAAAAAAATAAAAAATTCTTACACCAATGCCACACGAGATAACTTACTCTAACACCATTACACAGAAACATGAGGAGCATATAATACCATGATAGAAACGAATGGTGGTCAAATAAAGAGGAACAATATCTTAATCTAAAGCAGATAGTCTGAATACAGTGCAGGAATACCAAATACATCCAGAACGTAACGACAACGTGACATTAGCGTTGAAACAGCACAAAGACCCAATGGAAGCATTCTGTATAATGCAAATACAAATCGCAAATGTTGTAGTATTCTAAAGAGTTCGAAAAGTACGTTAGTATGTTTCTGAAGCTTTCATCAATGCACCTGCATGTATAAATTATATACTACTATATTTTAACAAGTAACTGAGCGAATAAACTTCACTGAAAAATTAATAACATACTGTATTCTAAAGACGGCTGGTAAGGGTATTAACACTTCAATTAATATAAAGTACAAAACGTTTCGACCTACTTAGGTCATCTTCAGGTTAACAAAAGTCGGTTTTCGTCATCATGAATAATGATATAGTGCCTCATTTGAACTGTTATAATAAACGACTCGGGCAAATATTCTACACACAATTAAAAAAGAAAAGAGTTATATAAACGGTCTATCAAGCAAGTTGATTTTCTGGTCAATATATAATTTAAAATGTAGTCGTTCTTTTAATTCGTGAGTTGGTGATCATTTGTGAAAGTACTAACAGCTGAATTGTAAGCTGTTACATCTTTAAAAAAAAAAAAGATTCATTCTTAGTTTCTGACAATGAATCTTTTCTCGTCCCCCCTTCTCAATACCTAAGAGTTAAGAGCTAAAAAATATTGTTATGTGATCTATCTTCCACGAAATATAATCCAAGTGTCTGTATTTTGCATTTATGGCAAAGCTATTACGGTTGCCGCCTCTAATTTTGAACAACTTTCCAGAAAGAAGTTAGTCATATCCTACCACTCACAGTCCACTGTAAGAAATTGACTCTCACTCTTATAACGCACGCACTGTTTCAAGTCCGAGGAGAGATTTGATCTATTGCACAGATTCGAACGCAGCTTATCACCTCCGAAAACTAGAACTCTAACATACGGATAAAGCGCACACTTCCAAATATCCTATCGTCTGATAGCAGATAATAAAACGATTATACCAAAGTGAGATAGTAAGTTCAGTTTTGCGGCAACGATCACGAAATTCCTTTTTGAAAGACGATGACTTTCGCGAAGGAGAAAAAAAAAAATCTCGATGAGGTATTCAGTTCAATATAGTTAAAGTGTAATATATGGGAAAGTTGGTGGTTCGGAGAAACTTCTGATAATGATAACAGAAGAGTTGTCAATTTTCGTCTTAAATATACTCTCGTACAACGCGTAATAAAAGGTTGAAACAATACTATACACCGAAATCGAAATTAACAAATGTAACAACAATACTTGGAGCAATGTTATTCAGCAAAACCGAAATTAAATCACGTAACAGAAATGCTTGGAGTTAAAGTATACACCAAAAACTGAGATAAACATACTACATAGTACCACATGTTCGTTGGTACTGTCTTGGAAAAGAGAATAGTCAGAGACAGTTTTTAAATATCGTTAAGTATAACTGTTTTTTTTTTTTATTCACTTTGAAAGTTTAATTACAAGCTTCGACCTGAAAATGCCTCGCTATATCTCTGTTGATTGTTGGTGTGAATGTGTAGACTGGTACTTTGCAGGTTCTCTACAGATGTGATTTTAGAGCAGAGTAACATTTCCGTTTGAACGGTACGGGTTAGCCAAACACAAGGCAGTATTATATTGGGTTGAGGAATAATTCGTGAGCGTTTTTCAAGTTAAACAAATATATTCATAAATGAAACGCTTTCGCAAAATATTTCATGTCATTTGGTAGATAATTTTTTGCTCTAATAGATGGTGTGTTTGATTTTCATATGTCTTTAATTTTTGCTTTCATTTTCAGCTCATTAAATGGAATGTCAAGTGGACAAAATCGAGCATTTTCGACACCATCTGCTTTTCGCATTTAATTTCTTGCAATTTCGTTTAAAACAATGCATACTATATACCTAGGTATTACATGAAATAAAGTATCATAATAAATGTTTTGGGTGTAATGTGTTCATGCATTGAAGTATTGTATAGTCTTGCATGTAATGCTTGAATGAAATTATTTAAAAACGCTCACGAATTATTCCTCAACCTAATACAATAAGTTCGTGATACAGTTTGACCAATGGGATTGAGATACAGTTACAGACACACCACACCCATCTAATACAGAGATTTTCAACAGTTTTGATGATTATGACCATAGAGGTTACCTGTGCTTTGGCCACCTCGGGTTTCCTGTTAAGCCACTCGGCGAGGCTAGTGTATTCTAGTAGTACTTATTTCACTTTACTGTTAAGCCACTCGGCGAGGCTAGTGTATTCTAGTAGTACTTATTTCACTTTACTGTTAAGCCACTCGGCGAGGCTAGTGTATTCTAGTAGTACTTATTTCACTTTACTGTTAAGCCACTCGGCGAGGCTAGTGTATTTTAGTAGTACTTATTTCACTTTACTGTTAAGCCACTCGGCGAGGCTAGTGTATTCTAGTAGTACTTATTTCACTTTACTGTTAAGCCACTCGGCGAGGCTAGTGTATTTTAGTAGTACTTATTTCACTTTACTGTTAAGCCACCCGGCGAGGCTAGTGTATTCTAGTTGTACTTATTTCACTTTACTGTTAAGCCACTCGGCGAGGCTAGTGTATTCTAGTAGTACTTATTTCACTTTACTGTTAAGCCACTCGGCGAGGCTAGTGTATTTTAGTTGTACTTATTTCACTTTACTGTTAAGCCACTCGGCGAGGCTAGTGTATTCTAGTTGTACTTATTTCACTTTACTGTTAAGCCACTCGGCGAGGCTAGTGTATTCTAGTTGTACTTATTTCACTTTACTGTTGAGAAAATATGAAAAAGAATCTCTACAACGACAACTTCGTTTATAAACTTTACACAACATTGTTATTTCAAAACCCTGTATTTTAAAGATAGCCGGTGCGGATATTACAACCATTTCAGCCGTCTTTAAAATAAATTTTTACTTCAAGTAGATTTCTTGTCCTCGTGAATTTCAAACCCTTGGCATTAATAAATATGCCAGAATGCGTTTATCGTATGTTGTCTTATATTATGTTTTGGTGTTTACTTACGTACGAAACATAGCTTCTAGTTTATTCCTGTGTAGCACATTTCATATGTGAATACAAACTATACCTATCACAGTCATATTACAATAAGTCATTGCTGGTAAGTAATGTACTTCACATGTCCTAAATGAATGTATTTTTGGCAACCTTCCCTTGTACAAATATTTTAAATAACTTATGATGTGGCTAGTAGTATATGTACTGATGATTAACGAAATCGACTATATTAATATTATGTTCTTCAACTTTTTTATGGAAATGATACGTGTAAGAAAAGTCCTATAAAACTGTTTCCAATTTTATTTTATACAATAAAAAACCTCTTGTTTAAATCACGATTTTAAAAGCTCTTAAACAATGCTCCCGTCAAAAAAAAAGAAAGAAACGAATCTTCGCTTGTGAACATGTTAGATTTCCATTTAAATCTTTCCGTCTCAAGCAAACATAATGAACATAAAAGTTTGAACCAAATGTTAGTGAGAACTATGCTAAACGTAATAACTTTTAAATATACGCTGTTGCTTCTAACCCAGCACGATTTATGCACACACAAAAAACAAAAACAAACAACTAAACTTAACATAAGAACTGAGATACTATTATTAACATTTGGTGTTCGCCACGGCTATGAAACCGTACTTAGAAACATAAAAACAAATACACTTACTGTTTGATACATACAACATACGATGCGCTGGCTATATCCAAACTATTGCTTAATGGTAACAATAAATTACATTAACGTCACGACAATGCCGTTCGTTTCATAACCTGTTCCTTCCAGACGGCCTTACATAATTCAGTACGATCGCACACCAAACAGCTTAATGGCAGACGTTAGGCCTTAAAAGCGAATAGTCCGCCAAGAACGTCTTACCGCAGGTTTGGCTTTGAAGAACCAGATGGTACTAAACTGTACGAAAATTACGTATAAAGAATGGTGATGAAACCTACAACTATCATTTTTAACCTGAAATCCAATAACAAAACCAAAAACATTCTCAGCTGTAGAAGAAAGGTGTAAAACGACTTGTTCCAACCATGGCAAATCATTTACTATCTAACAAGTTCGTTTTTCTATTGCTTGTGTAATACCTTAGTAACAGCGAACTAAATTATTACCAACAATGTCCCATAAAACACACGTAAAAAACATGTTTTAAATGTTACACGAGCTATTGCGGTTGTAAATTCACACGCATTTTTGTTTGAGCATTTCACTTTCATTACCATTCCTGGTTTTAAAACCCATTTTATCTAAAATGTGTGATGTAGTGAAGCATACGGAAAACCATTTTAAACAGTTTAGATAAACGACTAATTGTTTAATTAAGTAATAAAACAAAATAAATAATGTAGAATGAACGCTATTTCACAAAAGGCTTATGGTGGAGAAGGCGTAGCCACCCAAAACAGGTGAGGGTGGGATCTAAACTCAGGCATAATTAGCGTACACGTGTTAATCCCGCTTGAATAAAATGCCTCACAATATTTCTTTTCCCAATCTCAAATAACGCCCACTGAGGTACAGGTACTGATGTTACTTCTTGCCAGTGAGACAAGTATAACTGACATGTGAAACTTTATTAAAGCTACATATTATATAGTTTTCCCCAACTTAGCGCCGTACGTGTATATACATATAGAAGCCGGCGATATCCAGGTTCATTTATTCAATTTTTGACCTTCTTCAAGTGAATTATTTGAGAACTGTAGACCAGCGAAGTACAATTTGTTGCGTTTTATCTATGACATTAAAACAATAACCACACATTTTTTTTTACCTTATTAACGATCTTTTTGTGTTTGAGTATTAAATACATATTTTGAAGGTAGACTGTACACTTTACTCGAGTTATGTAAAAAGAAGGAAGACATCAGTACATTCACTTGAATTAAAACATGAAGGAGATTACCTCTGAACGACGTTAATGGGCAAAAACAATTAATTGATTATTTGGAATCAAACACAAAACTACACAATGGGATATCTGTGCTCTGCCCATCACGGGTATCGAAACTCGGGTTCTCGCGGTGAGAGTCCGCAGACATGCTGCTGTGCCACTGGGGGGCATGAAAAACTAATTACTTTATCTGGTACTCACCCTAATGTGATCTTCTACCATCAATGTCCTTCAAACTCGATGAGAATAGAAGTTGAACCAACACATGGTTTGGCAATTCATACACACAGTGGTTAGTTAGCAACATATACACGGTATTTCGCCAGAAATCTATCTATCTATCTATATATGGTATACAGCCAGAATATATATACATACGGTATTTAGCCAGCAATATAAACATTGTACTTAGCCAAAAATATCTACCTATATATAAGCACGTTATCTATATCAATGCTGAATTTCTGATAAAACGACCGACTTTCAAATATTCCAACACAACTTTATAAAAACTTTAACGCATTCTACCTGATATTTAAATCCATTATATTTTATTCACTATTTGACTGATTGTTTGAAATTAAGCACAAAGTTACACAATGGGTTACCTGTGTTTTCCCCACCACGGGCATCGAAAACCGGTTTCTAGCGATGTGAGTCCGCAGACATGCTGCTGTGCCACAAGGAGAAGGCTTATTCATTATAATTGTTGATTAGAAACATTTTACACAGACTGTCTGTAGTAACACGCAAATGCATTTTTAAAGTTTTTCATCTGTTTTTGGCAAAAGTTCTCAAATTTTGTACGTAAATCAAATATGAACAAAAAAAAAGGAATTTTTCGAAAGACGGTAGAGGTTTTGTTTGGGTTTGTTTTTAATTCGCGCAAAGCTACACGAGGGCTATCTGTGCTAGCCGTCCCTAATTTAGCAATGGAAGACTAGAGAGAAGACAGCTAGTCATCACCACCCACTGCCAACAATCGGACTACTCTTTTATCAACGAATAGTGGTATTAATCGTTACATTACAACGTCCCCACGCCTGAAAGGACGAGCATGTTTGGCGTGACGGGGATTTGAACCCGCGACCCTCGAATTACGAGTCGAGTGCCTTAACCACCTGGCCATGCCGGGCCTCGGTAAAGCGGTCTTAAAAATGATGGGTCAAGTGTTTTCGGACTATCACATTTGAATGAGCCAATTTACTGAAAACCTGGAATTAATATGAAAGAGGATATTCAAATAATAATTTAAATTCAGGTTTAGGTATTTTTCAAATTTTAATCTCCACGATGGTGGTCAAATGGATTTTGAAAGCTCTCAGAATCGGGCCTATTAATTTACAGAAAAATTAGCACATACATGAAACAGGTCGTTCAAAATAAGTACGTACGCTTAAATGTTTGAAATTTTATAAATTGAGCCCCAGGGAGAAAAGGGGGCAGCTCAAAGGAGTTTTAGAGAATCTAGGGAACCTAAAGTGTTAAATTTCAAGCGAATAAGTATATTATTGGTTTATGACTATTGAATAAAATCAATTAATTAATTTTATTTGTTTGTTGTTAAGCGCGAAATTACACACGGACTATCTGTGTTACATCCCTCCACGGTTATCGAAACCTGGTTTTTAGCTTTATAATAGTTTACCAGATTGATGTGGTTTGGTTTCAATTTTGCGGAAAGCTACGCGAGGGCTAACTGCGAGAGACGTCCCTAATTTAGCAATGAAAGACTAAAGGGAAGGCAGTTAGTCATCACCACTCACCGCCAACTGTTGGGCTACTCTTTTACCAACGAATAGTGGGATTGACCGAAACATTATAACAACTCTTTATAAAAAATTCCATATAAAGTTTGGGTCACGCACCACAGTATGGAAAAGTGTCTCTTTTATTGGAATTTTATAACATGTTCAGCAATTTAAAATGTTTTAACTATACACAGAGTACATCATTGAAAGTATCATAAGAATGAGACCGATTCCTATGATAATACACAAGACAGTGAGAGAGATGTAGATAAAAACTTTCCATACTTTTCATGGCTTAAAATGTTTTTAGTTTCGCAA
This sequence comes from Tachypleus tridentatus, assembly GCF_004210375.1. Classification (NCBI taxonomy): domain Eukaryota; kingdom Metazoa; phylum Arthropoda; class Merostomata; order Xiphosura; family Limulidae; genus Tachypleus; species Tachypleus tridentatus. Next base: position 37,183,241 of record NC_134833.1, on the reverse strand, counting down.
GGAAATAAACATCAGGGAAATTTAATTAAATAGGGTTCAATTTTGTTAATGTCAAAAGCCGAAAAGACATTAGAAACATAGTTTTAAGATGTTCTTAGATTTACTGCACTTTTCGAATAATAGAAATGCCTTTTAAGAAAACATCAGAATCAACTTCTTACTAACTTAAAAGTGGAGATACGTTAACTTACTGCCCAGTAAAAATCATTACATTTTTGTAAATTTTATGCATAAGAAGAGAATAATGTAACTGATTGTAAACTGATGGAAGATAATGATTAAGAAAATCCCCAGCCAACTGACTTATTGTTCAGAAGGTTATCATTATATATTTGATGTGAGGTTTTCGATGCATTTTTCCAATTGAAAGGCTTATGGGCATGTAAAACATTACTGTTCTCAATTAAAGGAACATGAAGAACTGGTACTCGTTAATTTAAGTAATGAAGACATGACACAGGAGGATCCTCTGTTGACAATATTTCACAATAGAGTTGGTCAGCGCCATATTGATCTAGGGACAGCAGATATACCAGTATAAGATTGTTAGAAAGAAGAAAATGAACAACTAATTGCCAATACTATCATAAGAAAAGATAGCAAAGAACCAACTGAAATCATTGAAGATAGTGTTATGAAGAAAACGACAGAAACGTAATCAGAATAAAACAATCGAACAGATTTAACTGATGTAAATGAAAAATAAACTGCTATAAGCAGAAAAAAATCGAGAAATAACACAGAGTAAGAAAATTGCAAAGCAATTATTGATAGGATCGATTAGAAGAAAGGTCAGAGCCTGACCAACAAAACGGAATCAGTATGAAATGTTTGTTGATCGAACCCCCTAGTGGCACAGCGAAATGTCTGCGAATTTACAACACTAAAACCCGGGTTTCTTGATGAGGAGAAACCCACTTGAAATAAAAACGTCTGGTATGGGTATTAACACTTTTATTGATAAGGAGAGAACAACGTTTCGATCTTCTTAAGTCATCTTAAGGTTTCGATACCTGTGGTGGGCAGAGCACAGATAGCCCACTGTGTAGCTTTGTGCTTAATTCTAAAACAACAACAAATGTTCATTGAATATCTTTCTCAAATTAACTTAGAACATAATTATGACAGCCAAGCAAATCTGTGTTTAATGAAACTAATTATTTAAAACATCTCGATAAAGAAAGTTACGATAAGGCTTTTGAAGGATCGTTGTTAAAATAAAAATTTATAAATTGTCAAAAGAAATTTATATAGGGCAGTCTGACAGATAAACTGAGAGAACATACTGTTAGTAAAAAAAGGAAAAGAAAAAATTATCAGAAAAGAAAAAAAAAAACGTCATATAATTTATCTAAAAGTTTAAGTGAAAATTTTGCAAATTTACTTCAAGATGTACGTGTTAATGGTGTCAAATTTTCATTATAAATTTTGTTTTTCCTCTTTCTTGTTCTTCATGGCAGTTACTGCTATACAAAATGTTAGAGGTTGTTCTACAGATAGGAATAACCGAGTGGTTAAAAGTGATATTTTGTGTGATAATGCAGAAAATACTGTATTACAAGAAACTAATGTTCATGCAGAAAGACCATCTTCACTGAGGAATAATTGAAATTATCATATAGTTCCTTCCTATACTACACAACAACATAGTCCGGCATTTCTAGATATTTCTGGCATTCGGTTCGTAATCCGAATGTTGCGGGTTCGAATCTCCTTCACACAAAACATGCTCGCCCTTTCAGCCGTGGGTGCGTTATAATGTTACAGTCAATCCCACTATTCATTCGTAAAAGAATAGCTAAAGAGTTGGGTGGTCATGACTCGATCCTTCCCTCTAGTCTTACACTGCTAAATTAGGGACGGTTAGTGCAGATACACAGGGATTTTGAGTTGGAATAAGAAGACGTGCGCTTATTAGCGCTTTAATAATAAGTTATTGGAAAATACCAAATATGTAACTGAAATTGACCAAACTATAGCAAATTTTCAGACAAAAAAAGATAAAACATTTTAAATGTTAGAGTGCAATGGTATCGCTTGGAAGAAATAATTAAAGCACATACTCAATTATTTTAAGGAATACTTTATTTAAAAAAGAAATGGGAGTTATCGCAATTATTCCAGCCTGACGATATGCATCTTAAGAACGAGGAAGCTTTAAAAGAACTTCGTATAAATTGAACCAAACGTTGTTGAATTTACGAAGGAAACCAAATAATTAATTAAATTTATACTCTACATCTTGACCCCCCCAGTGGCTCAGCGGTATGTCTGTGGACTTACAACGCTAAAAACCAGGTTTCGATACCCGTGGTGGGCATAGCACAGATAGCCCATTGTGTAGCTTTATGCTTAATTCAAAACAACTACTCTACATCTTATTTCGTCAGATTAGTAAAAAAACAAACAAACTGTATTAACAGATTTAAAGGATAAAAATGATAGGATAAATCGGAATTCAAACGAAATAAATTCTATAATTATTGATCTTCATAAGAGCTTATATACCCAGAAGAAACGGTTAATGAAATTAACGACCCTTTTTTTTATTTGAAAGTTTACTGAGGTTACCAAAAAAGCAAAAAAAAAAAATCTTTAGCCTGCCAATCATTAGCAACATACAAGTTCCCTGGAATTGATGGTATAACGGTTGAGCGGTTACTAAAATTTTGACCTAAGATTGATATATCTCAACTAGAAGTTTTTATTGAATGCCTAGAAATAGGTGAATGTTCTAGAACTATGAGAAAAAAGCAGCAGTAGTGTTAATATCTAAAAAGGGAAATTTGACAAGATTAAAACCAGGCGACCGCTTCTATGTGCTGATTAGATTTTCTAAAGACGTAAAAAACAGGATAAAACCTGTTATGAGTCAACTGACTCACGAGAGTCAAACTTATTCTGGTTCCAATCGATCTATTTATAGGCCCAGCATGGCCAAGTGTGTTAAGGCGTTCGACTCGTAATTCGAAGGTACTGGGTTCGAAACCCGGTCGCACCAAACATGCTCGCCCTTTCAGCCGTGGGGGCGTTATAATGTGACGGTAAATCCCCCTATTCGTTGGTAAAAGAGTAGCCCAAGAGTTGGCGGTGGGTGGTGATGACTAGCTGCCTTCCCTCTAGTCTTACACTGCTAAGTTAGGGATGGCTAGCACAGATAGCCCTCGAGTAGCTTTGTGCGAAATTCTAAAAACAAAGAAAAAACAACATCTATTTATGAAAATATATATGTTATGAGTTATATACAATAAATCTCGCAAATCAAAATAACGAACTTTGAACTAATTGCAAATTTAGATCCAGAAAAAGCCTTTAATTACATAAATAATAATTATTTAAAAAATATACTCAGAAAATTTGGTTTTAGATGGAATATTATAAAGACGGACGATATAAGGTATAAAAATACCAAATTTTATGTAGTTCATAGGTCGGTTTTAACTTCGGTTATTTCTCTTAAGATAGCTCCTCCATGACCAGATGGTTGAACGTTTGATTCACAATCATATGGTTACGGGTTCGAATCCCTTCCACCAAACACGCTTACCCTATCGGCAGTGATGGCATTATAATGTTTCGACCGATCTTACTGTTCGTTGGTAAAACAACAGCCTAATAGTGGGCGGTGAATGGTGATACTTGCTGCGGTCCCTCTAGTCTTTCACTGCTAAACCGAAGATGGCTAGCAAACATAGCCCTTGTGTAGCTTTGCGCGAAATTCAAAACAAACCAAAATCTTTTAAGAGAAGTACAAGACGAGCAGAGGAATCTGAAGCATATTTAGAATCAAAGCTCAATGAAGAAAAATCCCTTGGTTTATGGTGTGGCGCTTGGAAAACACGAATAGGAAATCAGGGAATAAAAGTGTTTTGATTGTGTTTAGTAAATAGTCTGGTATTGATTCAGTAAACTGAGATGAACTAAGAGAGAAATGTAAACTTGTTACAGTCTAGAAGAGTCTTCTGCTTTTTTATCATTAAAATAAAAAAAATATATTAGTTCTTTATCAAGTTTTTAGTAGTATTATGTGGTACAGGTTTCAAGTATTAGAACATCCTAAGAATTCGATGATTGATTTTCAAAACTCTTATACACTTTGTTTGAAGGATAGTTTACTTGGTTAATGGGAAAAATACTTTATTATTACCTTGGAGAAGGATTAAATCTTATATCCTAGAATTATAAACTAACTACTTTAGGAGTTTTTACTTCGACCGTGTATTACATAAACCAACCACTTCACCGATCGGAGTTAGAACTGAAACTATTTTTATACGAGAACATCAACCTTTCAATTTTCTCACCGAACATTTAAAGCACGAGGGCCATCAGGAATGTTTTATAACTGTTTTAAAAAGGTGGTGTAGAGTTAACATGAGAAAGAAAAAAAACATTTAGTTCAAGCACTTCTTCAAGACATTTTTTTTGCTTAAATTCGTATTTATTATATAATAAAGAAATTATTATTTTTTCTTGTTGTCAAACGAATTGTCTCGCCCCGAGGTTTGCACAAAAGTGAAACTTTTCACCCAACTCCTTAGCGAACCCTCCCAAGTTTGGCATTGATTTACATTCGAGAACGTAAATAAGTAGGCGTAATAATCACAATTTGCAACTTTAGTAATTCAATTAAATTTACATTAAAGAACCAACGATCTTTGGGCCTGGCATGGCCAAGCGCGTAAGGCGTGCGACTCGTAATCCGAGGGTCGCGGGTTTGCGCCCGCGTCGCGCTAAACATGCTCGCCCTCCCAGCCGTGGGGGTGTATAATGTGACGGTCAATCCCACTATTCGTTGGTAAAAGAGTAGCCCAAGAGTTAGCGGTGGGTGGTGATGACTAGCTGCCTTCCCTCTAGTCTTACACTGCTAAATTAGGGATGGCTAGCACAGATAGCCCTCGAGTAGCTTTGTGCGAAATTCCAAAACAAACAAACAAACCAACAATCTTTAAACAGAAAAAAGTGCAAAACAGCAGTTAAAGCAATTAATTTACATTATAGCTACCGTGTAAATGTGGACAATAAATCTATGGGTTCGATAGCATGGTTGTATAATGAAGTGAAAAAGCAATTCGACTACTTTAAATTAAGCAGCATGAAATCAAAACAAGACAAGTGTACATCATGTGAACACACACAAACATTAAAATAAGTTATAAAAATCATATACTTTATTAACTTATTTATAACTGTAATAAAATACTAAGAACTTCGACTTTTACAGTGTTTTGCACTACATGAGGGCTATTTGCGCTAGTCGTCTCTAATTTAGCAGTGTAAGACTAGAGAGAAGGCAGCTAGTCATCACCACCCACCGCCAACTCTTGAGCTACTCTTTTACCAACGAATAGTGGTATTGATCGTTACTTATAACATCCCCATGGCTGAAAGGGTGAGCATGTTTGGTGTGACGGGGATTCGAGTCCGCGAGCCGCAGATTACTAGTCGAGTGCCTTAACTATCTGGTCATGCTGGATCGGAAGTTCGATGAGAACTCTTAAACACATACTTTCACTGTTGAATGTTTTCAATGTAGCTAATCTTGGTACAATTATTACAGTAAATCTGTGCGTAAAATTAATGTCAAATGGCTACTTTTGTGGTAAAAAAACTATCAAAAGCACACAAATGATACAATAAACAGTTTCGCTAGTGACATTTTAGGGTCAGAACTCCTATTCAAACACACACACACACATACATACACCGTGATTCACAAACATATTAGCCCCTTGTGGCACAGCGTTACGTCTGTGGACTTATAACGCTGGCCCGGCATGGCCAAGCGTCTTAAGGCGTGCGACTCGTAATCTGAGGGTCGCGGGTTCGCATCCTGGTCGCCCTTTCAGCCGTGGGGGCGTTATAATGTGACGGTCAATCCCACTATTCGTTGGTAAAAGAGTAGCCCAACGGTTGGCGGTGGGTGGTGATGACTAGTGCCTTCCCTCTAGTCTTACACTGCTAAATAAGGGACGGCTAGCACAGATAGCCCTCGAGTAGCTTTGTGTGAAATTCCAAAACAAAACAAACTTATAACGCTAGAAACCGGGTTTTGGTACCGGTAGTAGGCAGAGCACAAATAGTCCTCTGTGTAACTTTGTGTTTAATTATAAACAACGAACAAAAAATCCATTAAAAAGTAGAAGTGGAGAGAAATAGGAAAATAATTGTCAGTGATATCAAATAATATATTATTGGCCTACCCTGTAAGAATATCATTGAGGTCATTTGAGTTCAACTCCAGGGTTCACGTCTTTTGAAACTTTTTTTGCTGTTCATCATAAGCCAAACAATATCAATTGCAAAAGCGTAGACAGTAAAAAAACATGAAACAGTTCAAACAAGATACGACTTTCGAAAGTAGTTCCACAACAACAGTTACAGGCATAAATGCAGATTGGACAGACATCCTTATAATATTACGAATTGTAGCACATACTAATATAGCAATTTTATTAACAATAGTGTTTGCTGTTCTTTGAGGCTGCAAGCACGGTATCTATGCGTAAATAACCCTGTAGTACGCAGCCACAGATACATATTTTCTATGATTAGACGTGACAGATGGCGTACATATGGAAATCACTCAGCATACAATCAGATAGCAGGCCAGGCATTCTGATGATATTTTTGATATAGTACGACTGTTCTTCTACTAAATGCTGTACCATTACTTAGATTATTTGGAAACAGCTTCAATACAGTGCTTTTGTGTTGTTTTATGATTAGGACTTTTATTTCAATACCTTTTAACCTTTTGTCCCCTTCAAAAGTGAAACAACCTGCTTATACAAACTCTTCTGACCTTTAACACAAAACCTGGGATTGTGAAACAATCACTGGTACGATGGGGTTTCGATCTCCTGTGTCACAAATACATGAGCATGAAAAAGACGTCTTTATGTTTATAACTGCTGTTCCCAAACAATTAGTTTAGGTACCTTTTTGGTTTCAAGTGCTTCGCTTGTTACCGTCTATACATTTTCAGTTGACATACTGGGCATATGTAAAAATTTCCAAAGGACACAACTTTGAATTATCTCAATAATACTGTCAAAGAATGGCCCACAACATCTAATTCCACAGCACTAACAATTACTTTCTTATAACTTTCCATTCATGAGTGACTTGCCTATCAGTGGACTTCTGGATCACGTGCACTTATCACACATTTAAGTATAAGATATATATATATATATATATATAACTGTAAGTAGAGTAGATAGCGCAACAAAAATCTAACAGTTATCTTAGAGATAACATTCGCCTCCAACAGTTATACAGTGAAGGATTCAGTTAAAAAAAAAAGTCTTCATATATAGAAATCATGTTTCTGAAAGAATTCACCCCTTTTGACCCCCCTTTTTCAGGAAATCAAATTGGATTTGAACTTTGCATACATCATTTGTTATGTGCAATTTTCCCATCAGTCGTATCAAATGTTTCTTAAAATTCAAAGTACCGAAGCCGTAAGGTAATTAACAAATGTACTTACTTCTTAAAACGGAAAGAACTTATGAAGTAAAGAATGTTTCGGATTTCTTTCCTTTCATAACACCCATAGGAATGCGAACTATACATACGCGATCTTCAAGACTTTATTACTTAAAATTTACGAAAGCGAAATATTAATCAAGAACGTGTCTTGCTACTTGATTAGTTTACTTGTAACTTTTTTGGGGTGGAGGAAGAACTTAAGGTTTTTTTGTTTTTTTTTACATATACAGCACAAATTCTAATTTTGGCACATACTGTGTTTGTGTTTTCTTACAGCAAAGCTACATCGGGCTATATGCTGAACCCATCGAAGGGAATTGAACCCCTGATTTTAGCGTTGTAAATCCGTAGACGTACCGCTGTATTAGCGAGGGGCATTGGCATATATAGACTGATATTCTATTTTAAAGAATCAAGATGATAAACTTTGCCCCCTCATGGCACAGCGGTATGTCCGCAGACTTAAAACGATAGAATCTGGGTTTCGATACCCATAATGGGCAAAACACATATAGTTCATTGTGTTCCTTTATGATTAACTTCAAACAACCAAACAATGATACTCTCTGAAAAATTGTGATTATATATATTACACACATACAGTCAGTTGTTGTATCAAGCACAAAGGTACACAAAGGGCTATCTGCGTTAGCTGTCCCTAATATAGCAGTGTAAGACAAGAGGGAAGGCAGTCAGTCATCACCACCCACCGCCAAGTCCTGGGCTACTCTTTGACCAACGAATAGTGGGATTGACCGTATCATTAAAACGCTCTCACCGCTGAAAGGGCGAGTGTGTTTGGTGTGACGGGGATCTGAACCCGCGACCCTCAGTTTGCGAGTCGAGCTCCCTTACCACTTGGCCATACCGGACTGCAAGCGGAAGGATCAAACCGTCAATCCCACTGTTTGTTAGTAGAGAGCAGCTCAAGGGTTTGTAATTGGTGTTTTGATTAGCTGCGTTTTTCTAGTTTATAACTTTAAAATTAGGGAGGGCTAATTAAAATAATCTTTGAGTACTTTGGCGCAAAAATTCAAAAATCACACAATTTAATAAAAAATTATTAAAATACAATATTCAATATTCTGTGGAAGAAATATTTCGTTGTTTTTCTGTTCATCATTATTATATTTTATGGGAACGCCAACTGAAAGCCAACGCAACAGTTTATTTTATTTGAATAGTTTGATCCTTTTGAAAGGTTTATAACGTGTATAAGTAACAAAGTAAGCCCCCCCCCTCAGTGGCACAGCGGCATGCCACACCGCTAAAAACCCTGTTTGGTTTCGATACTCATGGTGGGCAAAGTACAGATAACCCATTGTGTATATTTATGTGTCATTATTTCGATCAATCAATGAAATTTCAATTGTGAGTGTGATAAAAATGTGAAAGCTGATAGTGTAATTCGGTTTGAAGTGCTAACAAGATTCTTGTGTGTGCTGCTTGTTCCTCTCTGGTAAGTTAGGGATGACATAAACACTGATCTCGCTGATTAGCTCCCACATGCACATGATATTATTCAAGTGGAAAATTCCAATTTTTACAAAGCAATTAATTCTACAAAAAATAAAAACAAAAACACATCGGTAAAGAGAACGGCGATAGTTTTGTTAAAACACTGAACAATAAATAAATCAATTTATTTATCGTAAAATATTGTATAGGTAGTCGAGTAACTAAAACTCCCCCCCCCTTAAGATATATATAGGTGCCACGCGAAATTTTGTAAACTGAAGTCCCCGCTGGAACAGAGGTAAGACTTCGGATTTACAACGTTAAAAGTATGGGTTCGATCCCTCTCGTTGGATACAGGAGATAGCCCGATGTGGCTTTGTTATAAAAAACACATACACACACACTTTAAATTGTAAATTCTGATTCTGATCAAACATACCGAAGCAAAATATTACAAAATATTAGAATAGATAACAAAAATTACAATTTAATAAGTCACAAAACAAAACACACAAATCTAACAAAAGTTGTCTTTCATGAAAACTTGAATGCTCCATTCGAATTTGCCCAGAATTTAGAAAATCCCATTGAGTCACGTTAGAACCTCATACAGAATGCGTGGGTGAAAGTTGAGGCCTGGTGGAAGATGTGCGACGCTAAGAATTTCTACTCAGAACAGTGCACTGTTTCATCCAGGTGCGGATTGCCATTAAATGACCAGCCCGGACAGTACCGCATACTGGTTAAGAATCAAAATCTAAAATTAATTTCTAAAATGCATCAAATGCATCGAACAGCCCACCTGAAAATTGCTCTGTGTTCAATTTAACCAGTAATCAACACAGAAAATATACTTTAACGAACATGTAGGTTTAAAGACGTCTGTAAACACTATGCTGAGAATTATGACATAATAAAAATGAAGCTGGTTATAAACGAACTATCATATACCACTTGTCACATTATCATTGGAACCTTCACCAAACAGCATCATATAAAAATTAGTCAAACAGGGAACACAACAATATCTAACTAGGAAACGAGAGAAAACTTAAAACAGAGCTTAACTACAAATTACATATATAAACAGAAACTATCTATTTATTTAATGAAACAACAGAAACAATATAATGTGAAAAGTTTAAGACGATTCTTTTCAAACATTATGTAGAATAAGGTACATAAGTTACAACAGCGCTTAGGATTTTAATCGTATGAGACACGCAACACATTTAATCGGAAGCAATGAGCACATTTCACCAGTAAGAATACGTGTTAGAACAGGAAATAGAACAGCCTTATAGAGGCGATTATTTTTTCCATTTATTCAGAAAATTCATTGTTTTCTGAAAATTCGAAAATGTCTAGTGATCGTTAGGTTCGAAGTAAATTGTATCCAGTTCTAGCTTATGCTAATCTAAAGCTCGGTTCATGTTAGCGTGGGTTTCTCTGTATCCAGTAGAATTTCTAATGAACTGCAGACTACGCATCAATTTCGGGTCGAAACACAAGATAAATCACGAGCAAGGTAAGCGTGCAAGGACACATTCTTTTCCTAATTATCTCTTCAGACCACATAGAACCTCCTAATGACGACAGTAGTGACTTGGAATGGAGTTATTACAGTTATGAGATGGAGTGCAGGAATAGAGGTAGGTGAAACAGGAAATAGGATGAAAGCAAACACGAGAGGCTTAACAAACGTTCGATACTTTACCAGCAAGCTTTATTTTGGAGCACATCCACGAAGGCTTTGTTCGGATTGAATTCTTTTATTTATTGGGTTTTGCTTTAAAAGTTTCTGTTTGGTTTCGACTTAAAGTACGAAAATAAGATTGGTAAAAAAGGAGAAAAAAGAATATATACAAGTAAGATTTTTAACTTTTTGTCCCCTTGTGGATGAGAGGTAAGTTTAATGACTTACAATTATAACACCCGGGATTCGATTCCCCAAAGTGAAGAGAATGTTGATTGCCCAGTGTGAAAATGTGCTCAAAAACAACAACTAAACTATTACTCATATCAGTATCGATTATATCTTGTAAACAAGCAGCTATTTGTTATTTGTTTGTTTGAAGTTCAGCACAAATCTACACAATTGGCTATCTGTGCACTGCTCACCACAGGTATCCAAACTTGGTTTCTAGCTTTGTAAGCCCGCAGTCATACTGCTGTGCCGCTAGGGGATAAACGGCTATTTACAAATTGTGTAAAATATTTGTTAACAGAAATTTATGTTAATTTTTCAAAGGGAAAAAATCGCGTCGAATATCGTTTTTGTAAAAGATGTAAAATAACATTAGTAAAAATAATAATATACAACAGCAGCTGATGCTTTTTAATATACTTTGAAAGCCAGTAAACTGTATCTCACACGCGTACGAAAGTCTAGAAGTAATACCAACATTTCCATTGTAAAAAAAAAAAAAAGCTTCAATATTCATGGTGGGCATAGAACAGAAAACTCACTGGGTTGGTTTGGTTTGTTTTGAATTTCGCACAAAGCCACACGAGAGATATCTGCGCTACTCGTCCCTAATATAGTGATGTAAGACTAGAGGGAAGGCAGCTAGTCATCACCACCCACCGCCAACTCTTGGGCTACTCTTTTACCAACGAATGGTGAGATTTACCGTCACATTATTACGCCCTCACGTCTAAAAGGGCGAACATGTTTGGTGTGACGAAGATTCGAACCTGCGACCCTCAGATTACCTTAACCACATGGCGATACCGGGGCTAACCCACTGGGTAGATTTGTGCTTAACTACACATAAACAAAAGTTAAAGAACATTTTAAGACTGTCGATCAATTTTCATTGTATTGTTCGTTGTTGTTTTGGAAATTTTCACTTACAACTGTACAGCCTACAGAGGTTAAACATGTTATATTAAAATGATTTTGGAGTCTTACCATGCCGTTATTACACATTTCGTCATGTCTTATCACACTGCACCTGAAGATCATGAATTTTGATAGTAGCTCTGCAGTCCAGTATCCACTGCAAAATGCTCTGTTTTAAGGCTGTCATGCTTAAAGCGTATCACTCCTTTCTGACAGTTCCACAATACCATGTAACACAAATTTTGTTACTGGATAGTATGTGTTATTTCTTAATTGCTTATGATGTAAAAGTACAGAAAACGGCCATTATTCCCTTCAAACTTTGCTTTTGTGGCCTGGATAATGAAATTTAGAAATTGTCCTATTTTCTATGTAGAAACGGGCAAATTTGCACATTTTCATTTACATAAGGTCTAAATAACACAACATATGAATCAAGATTTACATGTATTTATACTGAAGTTATACAAAAATGAACAAAAATATTTAGAAGTGAGTGGTTTTCGAGATTTGCAACTGTAATGTAAATCACTTTCATGTATCAGCCCCTAAATATAATCTACCATCATGTTGTCGTTATACGCTCCTTGGTAGCGGCGTTCAAAGTCAAGTACACCTTGGTGGAAGCGATCGCCTTGTTCCTCTGAGTGTGCTCCCATGTTCTCCTTGAATTTATCAAGATGAGCGTCAAGGATATGGATGGACTTTCAGGGACATCCTGCAGCCCATTTTGCTGTAGTTTTTCACCAGATCCTCAACCAGTTCCACATAATTTTCGGTCTTGTGATTGCCCAAGAAGCTCCGAACCACTGCGACAAAGTTGCCCCAAGGTTTTTTTCCCTTCCTATTGAGCTTCTTGGGGAATTCTTTGCACTCCAGGATCTTCTTTATTTGTGATCCAACAAAGACACCAGCTTTGACCTCTGCCTCAGACAGCTTAGGGAAGAAGTCTCGAGGGTATCAAGAGCTGTAACAAATTGTTTCATAAACCTCAATTTTATGTGTAATAATGGCAACAACACCTTCTGGAGGTCCACTAGTGGCTCACACTTGACATTGTGCCTCCCCACAGAGAACTCGGTCCGTTGTGGCTAGTGCTTCATGTTGTAGTGCGATGCGGTGTCCCTGCTGTCCCAAAGGCAAAGATAACAGGGAAACTTGGTGAAGCCTCCTTGGAGACCCATCAGGAATGCCACCATTTTGAAGTCTCCGATAACCTCCCAGCCATATTCATCATACGTTAAGCTTCTATGCCTTGTGAGCTTCACATATTTTAGCAGATGTTGTCACAGAGTACTTTTTCGCTCTTATCTTGATAAATTGGCCATATACACAGCAGAATGCATCAGGAGAATGCTTGCAGCTTCTTGATGTCATCTTTGATAAAATCAGATTGGTCTATGTGTTCACTTAGGCAGTTAGAATTAAATTGAAGTGGTGAGTGGTGAGCCCCTGTATATATATATATATATTACTGTGGAAAGTTCTAGAAAATTATAAAAGGTTCTTAAAATTCTCGTAAGTTCTACAACATTCTAGAAAGTTCTTTAAAATTCTTGTAACTTCGAAAAAATTCTCTATCAGCTACGCAGCAATGAATCTACCTGGAATGTTTTGGAAAATGGGTAAATTTGAAAATTGCATTACCCAGATCACAAAAGCAAAGTTTGAAGAGAAAAAAAGTATTTTCTCTTTACTTTAGGCATAAGCAATTGAAAAATGACACTCTCTGCCCAGGAACAAGAAAAAATAAAAATTTTGTTACGTAGTGTAATCCATCCAGTGTACGAGGACGCCTATTTCATCAGACCTAACGCACATAAATCCATAGGTACTGCAACTGTTCGATATATCATCATACGCAAGAGCATGAATATCCATTTCATTCTCCAAGTACTTGAGGTATACGAAGGTTGAACTGCTATGTTGTTGAAGCTACTTTTGTGCGCATAACTTGTGTTGCTTTTCCAGATAAAGATCCTTCTTGAATATGTAATACATTGTTGGTTGCTTAAAGCATGTGTACGGTTTTGTCAATTGTGCTTCTGCTCGTGAATTCTCATTTGGTACAAGCCGTCGCATTTTTTTGGGAAACGACTTGTTGCAAGTCTCTTCGGAATGGTCCTTCTATTCCAAAGTGATTAATATTTCTTTGTTTTCGAATATTATTAAATGCAATGGATATTCACTTCTGAGAAATTTTAAATTCGTTATGTGAACGTATCCATATCATTTTGTAAATAAATATTTGGTATCGGAAAGGGCTAATATGTAATATTTCTAAAATCAATCAATTTTTCAATGTTCACACCACCTACGAACACCAAGCAATATTAAAATGTAGTTCTGATACACGCCATTTCACTACAAATTTATATGGATCGTGGTCGTCGTATGACTTGCTGTTTTCATATTCAAAATAGTTTTAATATAACGTACCCAATCCTCTGTATTTTCTAATAAAAATGTTATAAAATTATGATATATATATATATATATCTGATATGTGTATTCTATGTAAGTTATAAAATAAAATACTACTTTTATTATGTAATCTATCCAATTATTTCCTTGGAAGCGTAGAAAGTATCTAATTATATATAATACAGTGATCCTACACACTAAGCTTTATTCTAAAACTGTTTCCCAATAAGTCAGCGATAAATTTACGGATTTACAACGTTAAAATAAGAGGTTTAATTTTATCTGACGGAAAAAAACGCTGAAAGTCTGTTAATTTTATTTGCGCTAAAACAAACAATTATTCTAAAACTACAAAAAATAATTATAACTGTTTACACTGATGGAGCATTGCCTTCTGGCCTGGTATGGCCATATGGTTAAGGCGCTCGACTCGTAATATGAGGATCGCGGGTTCGAATTCCCGTCACACCAAATATGCTTGCCTTTTCAGTCGTGAGGGCGTTATAATTTTACGGTCAATCCCATTATTCGTTGGTAAAAGAGTAGCTCAAGAGTTGGCGGTGGATGGCGATGACTAACTGCTTTCTTTTCTTACACTGCTAAATCTAGGATGGATAGCGCAGGTAGCCCTCGTGTAGCTTTGCGCTAAATTCAAAAACAAAGAAAGCATTGCCTCCATCCCTCAATGGCCCAGTTGTAAATTTAGAGCTTATAACATTCAAAATTGGGGGGTCGATACCTGGAGTTGCAGAGCGCAGAGAGCTTGATATGCAGGTTTGCGTTTAAACATGAACAAAGAATAAAAAAACATTACATGTTCTCCAACGAGTGTGTTGGATTACAACTCTACCATTTCTCAAGGCTCTACGTTACTTGTAACTGTTAACAAACCACTTAACATGAGAATCAAAGTATTCTAAATATACTTAAGTACATTTTCAGTGAAATGTGTTCTACAATAAGGGAAACCTACTAACGCATTAGTTGTTTCATTAGAGATAAATTAATGTATAATGTTCTTATCGTGAACATTTCGAAACTCTCATTAGAACCTTCACACAAGGCTATTATCCCACGAGTTTATACAGCGTTTCTTCGGCTGTTATTATCCAATCAGTTTGTCAGGTTTGCACAATCCTTGATACATTGATACGAATGGAAATAATTACAGTATTAATAATTGTTTCTTTTTTAATGTTTTTCCAAGAGCTTTGGTTTTCTAAACATATAATAAAACTATTTTTCAAGTAAAGTATATCTAGCAAAGCCACATCGGGCTATTAGCTGAGTCCACCTTTACACTCAAATGAAACTTAATTTTCAAATTATCTAGTTGAATAACAAGCTCTAGAACCTATTAAAACAACAATTACTTTTATAAACTTCTGTTTCAAAGATTGACAGCCAGGAAAAATATCGCTAATTAATGACATTTCACAGAAACGCCATGATCATCACATATCTGGTTATTCACATACCGAAGGGTCTGCTTTGTTTTATTATTTTCCAATTTATCTTTTGTTATATCATTGCTACCCTCCCACACACACTACAAGTAGCTCATTGTGCACTTTTCACTTACACGAACAAGACATATTACTTAAAACGCTAAAACCCCAACATATAAAGAACAAGTAATGAGACAGCGTCTCCCCTTTCCTACAATCTGCATGCAGATGGATTATATAAGCTGTGTAGCAGTTTTGCTTGAAACCACAGTTTTGTTCATTTTATCGAGTTTAACACGTTACTCCACTCTGTTTAAAAAGTACTTCTAAAGTAGGAAAGACCAGGTACAGAATATTGAATCAGTTTCTTCTTCAAAATCCATGTAGTAATAATAAACTTATCACGTTAATATTCAGAGAAAAAGGCTACGATGTAAGACCTTTGTCTTAAAATACCCCGTTTCAGTTTTCCCTTCAGATAAGTCTGGAATTCACGATTTCTATCGATTTGCATTTTATACCAAATTTAAATAAATCAAATTACCAGATGGTTAAAGCGGTTGACTTGCAATCTGAGGGTCGTGAGTTCGAATCCCCACTTCCCCCAAACGTGCTTGCCTTTTCAGTCGTGAGAGCGTTATAATATGACAGTCAATCGCACTATTTGTTGGGTAAAGAGATGGCAGTAAATGGTGGTGACTAGCTGTCTTCTCTCTAGGTTTTCATTGCTAAGTTGGGTACAGCTTGCGCAAATAACCCTCGTGTAGCTCTGCGCAAAATTATAAAGCAAACATATTTTCTAGAAAATATTTAGGTTGGATTTTTTAAATATCTGATAAAGTAAAAATAATTAAAGTTTTGTTTATGTCAGATCCTTGCTGAAATAAAATTAACGGGTCGAGAAAATAAAGGTAAAATAAGTTTCCAGAAACCTTTCAATAGCGGAACAGCAAAAGTGCCTTTTTTTGGATATTTTGAAATTTTTACATCTTTCAAGGTATTACTGATCTCCTTATAAATAATTTGCCTCTCTAATGTTTCCCCTAAATTTGAAACTTTTTTTTAAATCTAGATTATCCTAGCCCCCCCAGTGGCACAACGGTAGGTTTGCTTGCTCCCACCATTCGATGTCATGTTTCGGTACCCGTGGTGGGCAGAGCGCAGATAACTTATTGTGTAGCATTGTGCTTGATTCTAAACAAACAAAATACAACATCCTAAGTTAAACTTATGACCCTTGTAAAACCAAAAATTGAACTTTCAAAATGTTTTATTATATTGAATATACATATCAGATGTGTATATATATATATATATATAATACATAATAATTTTATATATATCATTATCAAACATTACCTAAAGTTAGGAAAATAATAGTTTCTTTTCATCCACCTCGTAACTTTACATTTTTACTTAATCATACATATGTTTTACATTTCAGTCGGGTTATTATGATTTTCATTCAAAAATTCTATACGTTTTATTTATAATTCAATAATAGTATGTGGTTCCAAAAGTAATGAAATATTAATTAATACAAATTCTTTTCCTGTTCATAACTTTATTATTCTTGTAATTCATTGTAATTATCTTATCAAATCATGATTTCCCAAACTACTAACATTTCAGCTATACTATAATTAGTGTTAAAGTACATTTTGATAGACTAACTTTAAAAAGTATTCATTGAATGAGAAATACATTAAAATATTTGTATATTTTAGAGCAAAGTCATTGAACTATCTGCTGTGCCCATCGCAAGGAACTGAAATCCGGATTTCAACATTGTAAGACTAAGGATGTAGTGATGATCTACATCATCCCAAAATTCTTGTTTGTATTATTTTTGGCGCTGCAATCTCTACACTATTTAACATTTACGCAATGTTTTTATTACTAGTTTGTGCTGCTTTCCCTTTGACTGAACGTCATTGTACTCTATGAATGTGTGCAATAAATTTTAATATCATGTATAACGATTATTTTTCAAAATAAAAGGGTTGGCTCCCTAAAAATACGGATTGTATAGTGTACAAAGCGCTAAGTATCCTGCATGTTACAATGATCTAATGTTCAACTATTATTGGCTGGTAATTCTTGTTTCACCTTGTACTTAAACTTTTTTTTTTAAAAGGAACACCATATTTCTGTAGAAAAACTAACTTTGAGGGTTGATGATAATATCGTTTGTCCTAGAATTACATATATTTTCTACTTACTACTAGTTATTACAACTAAGCGATGGCATCATGCACTGCACAGAAATACATAGAATGGTTCTTGTTTTGAACTGAACAAGTAAAGTACTTGTATAGTTATCTCGACTGAAACAAGAAGAATGAAACATTTGGTGGGTTGATCACTTTCTGGTTTGGCATATTGGTGATGGTTTATTGTTGCTGGTTTGGTATACTAGTGATGGCTTATTGTTGCTGGTTTGGTATATTAGTGATGGTTTATTGTTATGTTTTGGAGCTTTTTGAGTTGAGTAACAAATTAAAGAATTGTTTGTTTGTTTTGAATTTCGCACAATGCTACTCGAGGGCTATCTGTGCTCGCCGTCCCTAATTTAGCAGTGTAAGACTAGAGGGAAGGCAGCTTGTCATCACCACCCACCGCCATCTCTTGGGCTACTCTTTTACCAACGAATAATGAGATTGACCGTCACATTATAACGCCCCCACGGCTGAAAGGGCGAGCATGTTTGGTGCGATCGGGATTCAAACCCGCGACCCTCGGATTACGGGTCGAACGCCAAATTAAAGTAAGTGGCAATTACCTTTTAAAGTAAAATTCTGTCACTGTTGATTGTTTTTAGCATGTATATTTGTATTATTCATATTAAGTGCCTCAGCCATTTCTACATATACTACAGGGTGTTCGAAAAGTCACCGTACAGTTTTGTCTGTTAATAAACATATAAGTGCACAGTGACGTTCCGAACACCCTGTACAATGGTTTCTATTCAATTTCCATTGAAACATATTTTTAGAAGCATCCCCCCACTCCAACAATATGCCAACCTTCTGTAAATTATCGAATAAAATTTCGCATAATCTAGTTGCTTCAAAAATATTTTCTTTAAAATGTATAACGGGATTAAAAGTGAGTCCTTAAGACAAATAATTATTTTTAGCAAATATCATGAAATCCTATGAATGTCTTAAAAGGGATATATGTGTAACCTCTTTTTTTATTGTAAAACTGTTAATATAACCATCAATGAACGTTTAAGGCCATTAAAAATAACTTGACAAATTTAAGAATTGTTTCGCACAAAAAAATTTAAATCAGACGTTTGTATATACTTTCCGCTACTAATCGTTTGTAAGCTGCAAGGAGCTAACTGCGTTGTGTCAACAGCGGAGAACCAAATCTTGGATTTCATGTGTTGTATGATTAACAAGTTTTTCAAACACTGAATGACAAATGTGTTGTTTTTACTACTTCAGTTTACTTTATAAGCCTGTATTGTTGCGTTATTATTTAATTGTTTCAAAACAATGCTAGTTAGCGAAACTGCTAAGTACAACTTTTCAAAACTAATAATGAATTATTTAAATATATATAACAGTACGCCATTAAATTGTTCTTCAGTGACTTAGCAGTAAGTGTAGGCTTATAACACTAAAAACTTGGTTTCGATTCCTTCGGTAGGCATAACACAGACAGCCCATTGCGCTTAACGACAAACAAATGGACTTGGTTTCGATTCCCTCGGTAGGCATAACACAGATAGCCCATTGCGCTTAACGACAAACAAATGGACTTGTATTATATTACTTCGAAACATTCTAAATGTTATTAATCGGATATTCGGCCTTATTTCTATACAGCTTAATAGGTTTCTAATATAAACTGAATCCCAGTGATAAATAGTTTTCCACAAATATCTTGCAAATAAATTTATAATCGTAATCAATTTTGTCCAGTAGGGTTACCGAATTATTCTTATACATAGTTCAAAACTTGATTGTAGAATAAACGTGTTTGTTATAATTGTTCAAATTATTTCGTTTTATTTAGTATGGGGATCATAAACTATTTTAGTTATTTTGTTAATCCACATATCATTTGTTTACAATTTACACGTGCATTATTTTTTTTTTTTAGTTTATAACTAGTGTATTTTTTTTCAAATGATACATTTAGCTGCGTCTCGAAACATGTTTCGCCCACTTCCAGCGTTTGAGGGCTGAACATTTGAGTTCTATACAAAACGCAAATATCCTCTTCTGTATCTCTGCGTTTAAACGCAGACAAATTTAAAGGTTTTTTTTTCTATTACTAGAAGCTAGAATCAATAGCATGTGATTTCAACCTGCATCATAAATGATACCAAAAACACGGTAAATCATCTCTTCTTTATTTGCATGCCATATATGGGAATTATAAAACGAAAGTTTGAATAAACGGTAACACAACTTTAAAGAAAACCATGCTATTTTCATTGATTAATGCAAACGGGTATGTTTGTTTGTTTGTTTGTTTTGAATTTCGCGCAAAGCTACACGAGGAATATCTTTGCTAGCCATCCCTAATTTCGCGGTGAATGACTAGAGGAACGACAACTAGATAACACCATCCACCGCCAACTCTTGGGCCACTATTTTACCAACGAATAGTGGTATTAACGGTAATATAGTAAGGTTCCCACGGCTGAAAGGGCGAGCGTGTTTGGTGGGACGGGGATTCGAACTTGCGACCCTCAGATTACGAGTTGAGAGCCCTAACCACACGCGTGTAAGTTTCATATCTTAAGAATGCAAAATAGAACACTGAATTCAAAACTTTCCACCAGGGAAGGGGATGAATTAACTCGAATTAAAATTCAACAAAACGGAAAATACTGTACACTTCGGTGGAGTTTTAGCGCAAAGGGGAGATTGACACTTACGCCACCTTAATTAAACACCGAAAACTATAAACTGTACAACGATGATTTCTTTACATTAAGACATAAGTTTGGAGTTTGATTACACATTCTATCAATTATGTCTAATAAAATATCCAGTAAAGTTCACCAGTCTGGTCAGTTGTTTTGCTTTTTCATTATTTTCTTCTAGTAACATCAAAATAGAAAGCTAAAATTAAAAAACACACTAATAAATCAACTATTTTATGTTAAAAATCCTTTATTTACATAATGGTAAAAGTGTATATATATATAAAGCTCGCCTTAAAAGCTTTTATCAAAATAAACGTGAACAAAAATCGAAACAGAATATTAAATTTCACATTCTACCGTTTGTTTTTTTAAAAAAAAAAGATTTGTAATGTTACAAAGACAAATATAATAAATGTTGGCATCTAGAAGGCCAAACATAATATATTCGATACATGAGTAATAGTCACCAAGTGGTACAGCGGCATGTCTACGAACTTGCAACGCCAGAAACTGGGTGTCGATACTTGTGGTAGGCCAAGCGTATGTAGTCCATTGTGTACCATTGTGCTTAACTTCAAACAAACAACTATAATAACAGTTTGTAATTAAGTTAGCATTGATTTACCGATTTTCAAAAGTACAGAAATTAAACAATAAAAGCCAAAAAAATTGACATCAATCGGTAAAGATGTTTAACAAACGAAGTAGAATCAACGGTCTCTCTTCTAAACCTCGTAACATGTATTATTAGTGCAATATCAAAATGTATGTTAAAAATTATTGCCTGGAATATCACAAATGTATATAAATCAGGCTTCAAGTGTCATCGGAATGTTACTGTATCTTAATGGAGAAAGTTTTTCTCAAAATTCAGCTCTCTTGTCGAATAAACTAGCCACAAAAAAGAAGAAAAAACCGTGTCATGCCGCAAGAAAACACGGCTGTTAGACAAATAAATCACAGATTCATAATGACCTTTATATTCGGTCTCACCTCACTGCTCTGAAGTTGATTTCTTATCTGGCGCTTTTAAAGAAGAGTTTTGTTCCTTCAAGAAATATCGCATTGTTTGTTTAACATATCGACATCGTGCGTGTCTAAATGGCTCAGACTCATCCAGAGAATGTTGACATCTTGTATTCCCCAAATAAGTGCGTGGCAATAAAAATGTGGGGATGCACATAGAGGGACAAATAAGCACCTCCTTCTTTCAAGATTTAATTACCGGGGCACATTCATGTACATCAGATTATAGGTTTTTCCCATATGTAACTTTATTAGCAAATAAACTGAGTCTACTCTAAGTTCAGTAATATATATTGGTATTAAGACATTCATTGTCCAATAAAGAAGGAAAGAAATCATGGAATGTGACAACCGTGCACGTTATTAAAACTTCACGAGTTGACAAACGAGGTATTTGAATTTATTAAGTTCCGGCCTCACTTACAACACTCTCTAAGTACTTCACTATTCTATTAAAGACGTCGTAACAACAAAGAAAACAAAAACTTTTGTTTTTTTTAAAGAAACATTTCAGTCTAATTTCTGTCAGTTCTTCAGTGGATTTTACTCGCTACTTTCACATGAATCCCACTTTTTTCCAAATTAAGATATTCCTAGTAGGGAAAGGATTAAAGTAAGCCTAAGCTAATAATAACAATTACATCATTTTATGACTAGACATTTTTGTTTGTTTTAGTATGACAATTAGCTTTCTCGAATTTACAGAATAAAAATTCCAAAGTTAAAAAAACACAAACTTTTCAAAGTAATATATTTATATGAAAGGTTGTAGCTTTCTTTATACAGTGGATTTTTGCACTTTTTGGTAAATTATTTTAACGTGTCCGTGTTCATAATCTTTTAACAATCAAACGAAAAAGACGAAAGAGTGGAATAACAATGAATACAAGTAATAGTGTAATGGTCGCAGTGATTCAGAGAAAACCGAGTTGAAAGAAAGATCAGACTTGAAAACGTTCGTTGTTTTTCATTCCAAGTAAAATTATCCTTATTGTATTATATATATATGTATATGGGCAAGGAAAAATGTAAATATGTAAGGATAGCATTCATAATTTTATATTAACATGAAAGGTTTGTTTATTTTGTAATTAAGCACATAAGTACGCAATGGAAGTTCAGAGACATCCTGCTGTGCCACTGAAAAGACTGAAAGGTCATTTGAAGAGAAGATACGCTGACACTTACATGTATGTTCTGTTTTTTAAAAGGAATAATCTCCATTAGAAAATAATTTTAAAAACATGTTGTTTGTCATTAAGCACAAAGCTCTGTGCTCTACCCACCACGGGTATATAAACCCGGTTTCCAGCAGTATAAACCCGCAGACATACCGCTATGTTACTGGGGGATGGGGGCAAGAAGAGACAGAAGAACAAAAGCTTCTTAAACGTGCATTTTTGACAGGAATATTTTTCAAAAATCATTTACCTTACAATGGATGAGTTTTTTTTTACATAACTTAATAAAATATTTCGAGTAATATCGCATTCATTTTTAGTGGAGAAAAGTTATTAAATAAAATTGGAAAAGAAATTATTTTAAGCCTAACGTTGAAATAAACTAAAGCAACAAGCTCCAGGTGAGAAAGGAGTTGTTTGTTTGTTTCTGAATTTCACGCAAACCCACACGAGGGTTACCATCTCTAATTTAGTAGTGTAAGACTAGAGGAGAGGCAGTTAGTCATCACCACCCACAGAAAACTCTTGGGCTACTCTTATACCAACGAACAGTAGGATTGACAGTCACATTACACCACCCCCACAATTGAAAGATCGAGCATGTTTAGTTTGACGGGGATTCGAGCCCGCGAATCAAGCGCCCTAACCATCTGGCCATGTGGGGTCTAGGTGATAAAGAGTTGTTTATAAATAAATGTTCCTGACAGTATCACAATAATGATATAAAAAATACAGATCCATGCAGAATAAGTTGAATCAGAGGGAATGCGCATTCTTCAAAACGTATATGTTGTACATACAAGTAAAACAAATAAACGTTTACTAACTTCTTGGTCTTGAGTATAGACAAGGAACCGATGAGGTTCTATATAAGAAACCAATACAGATTGCTCTTTATGTGGATGCGTTCAGCCCTCATTTCATTTTTATTACATGGACGTGGACGGATTGATCACAGTTTCCTGATGAGGTGTTTTCAAAGGTGTTTAATAGGTGTTATATGAAAGATCTGTGGACTCCATAGAACAAACTGGAGGCCTTTGCATCTACTATGCAGTGACTGTTTGATCAATACAGAAAGCGGCTCCGTCTTCCTCAAGACAGTAATGAAAGGTAAACAATGTTAGAAGACTGACTGAAAGGGTTCCTACCTATCTTCGAATAATTCCAAATTACTTTAGCTGTCGTCACAAACACCATGGTATTGAAAGCCTTCCTTCATATGTGACGTTGGCTGTAGACGTCCAGAATTAAACACCTCTCCACATTTTCTTCACTCCTATATCCGTCCATTTCCTGTATATTGCTGAAATATCCCAGTTTGCTTGTTTTAGAGCAAAGCTACACTGGGCTATCTGCTGTGTCCACCGCGGGGAATCGAACCCTTAACTTTAGCGTTATTAGTTCGTAGGCTTACCACTGTCCCATTGGGAGAGCTGAAATATCAAATCATCACTAATCACTAGCAACTTCCAGAGCTACTTTGGATGGTCTACAGGATTTTGTGACTTTGCAAATTCGCAAATCACATTGATTTGTTAATCAATTCAATCGGTCAAATTGAATGATCTCTGCGTGGACCTTTTCTTGATCATTATGATTTTTTTTTTAAACAACCATCCGTTCGATGCGTACTTTCATTGAGAATTATATGAATATGTCGACCCTGAGTTACATTAATAGTGACCTCAAGACCTTGAGCAACAGTCTTTCACTGTAACTAGCCTCCGAATAAGCAACCATGTGATATCGTGCAAATGTTATTGTTAACCAACTGTTCTAGAAATTCTTATCGCAGGATATGACTGTTTCGATCGCTATTCCACTTTTATCGATAAAGTTATAATTGTAATCTTATTACACCCATATACAGCTCATTCCGCTTCATTATTATGTCATTACATGACGACTATTCTGTAGTAATTTGATCAAGATGTGTCGCTGTTTGAGCTCTGAATGCAGTAACATAAACCATGAAATGTAGCAAGACTTTCTACTGTAAGTACTTAGTTTAGGTTGATTACGTATCAGTTAAATGAATTTTATCGACTTTACTGTACGGAGAATAGGTACTGTAATATATACAACAAGCAAAAGACTAAAGTTGGTGTGTGATAAACTGTACTTAACGTGAGATACATGTATCTCCTTTAGTAACCACAGCCACTACTTATTTGATAAAGTCAAATAAAAATATAAGTTACTTTTATTGGTAAGTACAAGAAATTGTACTGAAACAGAGCCACAATGTCTACATATGAGGTTATTTATATAATACTTTATGATAAACGGTTACGTACATGTAGTGATATTTTAACATATTTTAGTGTAAAATGAAGCTTTTTCTGTGGTTAGTTCAGAAATAACTCATAATTTTAACAGCTTCTGCCTTTGGTAATATAACTTTTACTACTGATGTATATGAATCATTTTTCGTTGCAAAGTCACGGAAACTGTTGTTGTTTAAATAAGGTAAAAGGTAACTTTTTTGTTGCTTATGTTTACTTACAATTGATTGTACTTATTAATTGATTTTAG
The DNA here is from genome assembly GCF_004210375.1 of Tachypleus tridentatus. Classification (NCBI taxonomy): domain Eukaryota; kingdom Metazoa; phylum Arthropoda; class Merostomata; order Xiphosura; family Limulidae; genus Tachypleus; species Tachypleus tridentatus. Next base: position 37,157,933 of record NC_134833.1, on the reverse strand, counting down.
AGGGTGCTTGCCTGGTGAAACAAAACGTGCGTCTTTGACATATTGAAATGAGAGTGTTATATTTATATACAACACGTACTTTTGTATTATATAAGGATATACAGTTTACTTGATGAAAAAAAATCAAATACATTTATTAAAGTTGGTTAAGAGCACCTTCGACTCATATTACAATATGGTTGAGGAGGACGTGAGGTGAAAGCATCTAAAAGAGCTCAACAAACTACAAACTAACTCAAACCAGGTCACATAGCAGGGTAGTTCCAGAAGGCCATGGTTGATCCTGCTACAAAGACATTAAGCTACAAGGCGCCCACGAAACCCACCAACGAGAACTCTAGGGTGCAGCTTTAAGATGAATTTTAGCAATATGTAGCAACATTGAAGAATTCAAGTGGAAAGTTCACCACATAAGACAGCCTTCAATGGCTTTATAGCGGCCATCAAAAATATCAACGCTCTTTATTAACAGTATGTGGAGTAGGATGCATCACAGATATCCTTCATATTGACTTATGTGTTAAGCCAAAGTAATCGTCAGTTGTTTTTGTTGCTGTTTCTTTCAGGACATCATATTATTTTTAATTGTGGCTCAACTGTTTCTCAATTCATTCCTAGTGAGGCATGAGGTAAAAGAAACTGATGTAAACTTCATCTTGCTGGGCATGATGAAGATCCTTTAAGCCACACAAACAATTAAATCGTTGACTGATGCAGTGTCAGATTAGTCTCAGAACATCCTGGTTTCCGGGCACTACGAAATATTGCTATCTTCTGAAGAATCAATGATGACTTTAATGCTGTCTCAACACATTCCTGTTGTATCACTCTTAAAGAAAGCTGTTGTGTGTGGGTGGGGGTGCATTACCAAATCTGGGGTTAGCATGGTCAACAAGAAGATTCACTGTTCTGAGTATCAGGCAGCGTCGACAGCAGCTGAGTGTAGTGCTGACGAATCAGATCACACTCTAGTTTGTATCAGAGACAAAAATGAACTCGTCAAACCTTTCCAAAGAGTCTTTAAATTTGTTTCCAGCGTCTGTTGATTTCAACAGATTCAGGTCTGTCCTTGGACTTGGAACCTTATCTTTCATAACACCCACAGTCCTGGCGGATGTTGCATACACTACTTTCGATGGCTTACTTTAGTGCATGTTTGATTCAGAGCCCTATAACAACCACGTCCTTGGTAATGTGCACTATTTTGTGCTTCTTCAAGAATACGATGCATCACATGGTTAAATCATTAACACACACTATTAGTGCTAAACTGATGAATACCCCTTTATTACGAATGACAGAATTGGTACCAATAAATATTTGTTTCTTCTTGGTAAGAAGGGCTTTGTTCTTCTGCATTTCTTTAAAAATATTTCCGTTTTCTTTGACCTATCGTTGCTATCTCTTTATTTTTGATTTACATTAAGCATCTAATATAACCTGTAATATAATTTAACGGGAGTTTTATTTTTTAAATCAAAACTACACTCTTTTTGTTAATTCTATGAAACTATGCTTTATAAGTGAGTAGTCAATAAAACTACTAATACAATGACCTTTAAACTATATAAAAATAGTTTTGAATCTTATCCTATGATTTTTTATTACGAAGAACAAACTTCAATAGAAAGTACTCATAGTTTTATATAATAGTTCTGTGGTATGGCACTAATTAAGTGTGGTAAGATGGCGGACTCATGGGTTCAATACGGCACTGACTAAATGCTATCCACATATACAGATCAGTGGCTTCAGTTATTCCTACACGTGTACAGTTGGTGAGCTCTAAAAAGCTTGCATAAAAATTGTGATGAAACTGTTACTTTTTCTCCTCAGTAAGCTAATATGGCAAGTTCGCTGTAATCAGAACTAGCAAACAGATGGCATGAAATATAGATCAAGGCGACAAAGTTACGATAAACGCCTTTATTTAACGAGAATGTACTATCTTTTGTCATAATACTTGTTTACAGATTTTCAAGTTATAAATTACAGCAAAGAAGAAGGTACTATTATTAAGCAAAGATATAACATAATAACAGGATCCACTTTTTATATTTACCTGTTAATTTTCTTCGGCTTTATAAGTTTACAAACATTTCCGTAGCCTAGTGTGGTTAGAGTGCTTGAACAGTGAACCCAAGATGTCATGATTTGTGGTCTATTGTCACACTTTTTTACCAAGGTTCTTCCATCAAAGTGACGATTAAATTCCACTGTTAGGTCAAACAAGATTATCTCAAGAAGTGGCGTTGAGTGCTATTGGTTATCTACTTCCCATTTAGTTTATAAATTTAAAATAGGAAGACAGCCTTTATGAAGGTTTGAACGAAATTCTGAGAATAAATTAACTCTGAAACCGACAAAAATGTGTCAAGTTTAGTATGCACAAGCCAATCAATTTTAAGTGCTAGAATAAAGTTCATTGTTTCAAACCAGAAGCGTTTACTTCAATCAGAAAGAATATCTTAAATACATGTTTGTTTCACTTTCGCTGTACAACGCGAGTACAATCATTCGTCACGTTTCAACTAGTGAGGAGACAGATAAGGTAACATCTGTAGAAGGTTCTAAGCACTAAAAAGAGTACATGGCAAGGAAGAATGAAACACACGCGTATTTATTTATATTATATTTTTTCCATAAACACAACAAAAAGCAACACAATTTTTGTGAATAGGGAGGTCTAAACACAGTAACTAAGTGAAGCGTGTAATCTTGGTTGTTCAATCAATTCCAAGCCACAAAAACTGATTAACTAGTTACATTTTCTTCCACAACACCCAAGTAGTGCCGACTTGTAATGAACTGGGAAGTATTTCTATTTCTACGTCAAAAAATACAACGCGAATACAACTCATAAACAAGAAGTACGAGAACGACAGACTAACTCCTGATCAGTAATACACATGTAAGGCAGGCCGACCCTCTTGATAAAGCACTATGTACCATTAAAAAATAATGATATCCAGCATGTTGATAAGACTAAAGTCACGCAATCTGCACGCTTTAGTTGTCCAGTGGCATGAGACTTAGTCAAAACACGTTCCAAAATAGCAACAAAGTGAACATAAATACAGATATGTTCAACAAATTTTCGTTTAAAAACTTGTATCAACATGATAAATAAACTAATACATATGTGACAAATTTAAATAAATTCAGGTATAAACGAAACGTATGTCTTTATATGTAAGCACGAACGCCTCTTTCTCTGTGGGTCTTATACAGGGTCACATCTTTAAAGTTCAAAATTCCTAGCTGGTTACAAATACAACTTTGTGTGAAACATGGGCTATGTGGTCGCGGCCTCCAGAGACCGTTTTGAGATTGTAATTTTAGGCCAAAGTAGCAACGTTTGCCAAACATAACAAGCAATTAGTCTCAAACTGAAAAGTCTGTGTTGTTTTTTTTTGTAATATTTGATCTTTCCATGTGAGAACTTGTCTTAATTATTTTATCTATGATCAACTATGTATTAAAATAATTTCTAAACTTCGTGAACCTTTCATTTATGTTCTTTCTCTCCCCACTTTTACACATACGTCTCTACTCTCTAACTCCCCTTAACTGAAAAAGCATGATGCTTTCTCTCGAACATTTACGCACACTCCCTCAACTAATTAGGCTTAACTTAGGATGACTTTACAGAAACGTTTGTTATCGGCAATTTTCTAATTACGTTGTGTTGCAATGAAGATAAAATTAATTTCTTCATTAAATGTAACGATAATTTGTTTGTTTAGTTGGAGCTAAGCACAAAACTACACAATGGACTACTTGTGCTCTGTTCACGCTCACCAAGTACATCGAAACCTCGTTTCTAACATTGTGAGTCCACAGACACACTGGAAGTGGACGGGAACGGTAATAATGTAAGACCTTCTTCATCGTCAGATTTGCTCTTCTATGTAAAATATTTTCTCAACCCAAACGAGCCGTTTTTGCATATATATTTCTCTACAAGTGGGTTTTCTCGACATCGCTGATAATTTTGTTTTGGAAACTTGGAAAATCACGCAAATCATATGCAAGAAGTAGGGACGATGAACCCGGTTTTGATTCGACTAAAATAGCTTCAGAAAAATTTTATTTTTTTACACATTTTTAGTTGTATCAAAATATTAAAGAAATACTTTTGATTTTCTGTTGTTCAAAAAATCACAATTGATATGGTTGACTAATCAAACAACTCTGAATATTTTAGGCCCGGCATGGCCAAGCGTGTTAAGGCGTTCGACTCCCAGTCGCACCAAACATGGGCGCCTTTTCAGCCGTGGGGACGTTATAATGTTACCATCAATCCCACTATTCGTTGGTAAAAGAGTAGCGGTGGGTGGCGATGACTAGCTGCCTTCCCTCTAGTCTTACACTGCTAAATTAGTGACGGCTAGCGCAGATAGCCCTCGAGTAGCTTTGCGCGAAATTCAAAACAAACAAACTGAATATTTTAAACCATTTTCATCCGAGTAAAGCCGGGCATTCTGGCGGTTCATAATTTACAAGTTACTTTAAAAATAAACATGTATCTCAGTACGAGAAATAAGTAGCTAGTGTTTTGTCTAGTAGCTGAGCAATTATTTTTACTACGTTTTTTCCCAAGTATTTTTAAACACTGAATGAAATATTTGTCAGTTCCAATTCATCTAAACTCTATATAAGCAATTTCGTGGACTAGCATATCCTTTTTCGAGAATTCATCATCAAACTTTGTTTTCTCTTACTTCGACCGCTCAGTTAGAAATAACACTAAACGCTTGTGTAAATGCTCTAGTTGCAAAATAGTTCCGTGGTGCTAAAAACAACTACAACAAAACAAAGATAACTGTTCACAGAACATGTTTTAGGATCAAGCCTCTTGAATTCCTACTTATCTTTAAAGAAAGCTGTACTAAAGAAAGTAATCAAATATACTTTCAGTAAATGTGGCTTTGCACCGAGAAGTGACACTAATCTCTTATAACTAGCTACCACCCTTACAGGAAACATACACATTTATATTTTCTAACGACAAAATATGGGCACTATGAGGTTTTCAGATACCTTGACGTAAGGTTTTGAGATCATAGAATACAGTGTACTAAACATTTTATTAGTATTTAATATACTGTTTAAATAACACATTATTTAAAGTTATGCGTACTACAGATTTTATTGTTATTAAATATATTGTTTAAGTAACATATTATTCAACATTTGCGCACCAAAATCTAAGAACTTTAGTATTCGGCAACAACGCTGCGCTACGAAAACTGACGCTAAAGTGTTTAGTGTTTATCATGAGTAATATTTATTTTGATTATTAACACATAAGCACACACAAATAATTCCCCCTTCAAAGAAAAACAATAACAGAAGATAAATGTATTGAAATAAAAATATGGTTTCTTATCTTTTTCCCAATGTCAAAATATTTAAATGTGCATTCCTAGTATTAATGCGAAAATTCTATTTTCACTTGTGTATGTATATATATGAGATACCACCTCTGCATTCAGTTTCATTTAAGAACTGTGCTTCGCTAATTCTGTGTAATTCGTTGTCATACAGATTAACAGTTTCTATAGTTATAAACCAAGCTTTCTCCTGTTTCTGAGTGCGAATACATAATGACTTTTATGATCCTATTATGGAGGATTCTGCAGATCTAGTCCCCTGCTTTTGAGCAGTTATTCCACTCTAATACTTTTACAGCAACCTCAGAAGCGGTAATGTTCTGTTTAATCTACTGCACTGCTTAACACAGTGTGAAAAGTAAACTAATATTACATTATACTGAAGCCAGCAGCTCTCGTCAATATTCCTATCCTAGCATTGAGCTTGCGGGCCTTAAAGTATATGAGATACTATCAGGTCGTCCCATAAGCAATGTCCGAAAATTTAATACATAAAGTGCATCATTATTTCTGCCTTTGTAGAAGGATTTAATGACTAAAATATGTACTAGGACGTGTATAACAATGTCCAGACAAATAAATGAAACTAACGCAACTCCACTTTTTCAGATCATTAATCAAATAAATCCTTATAAAGACTGATGTATCTGAAGTGCACATTAGGCATATAATGCTTTATGAGTTTAAAAAGCAATAATGCAGCAGAAACTACACGAAACAATCAAGGTGTTTATTATGCAGAGTCTCTCAATGGAAGAAAATGTCGAAGGTAATTTCAGAAGTTCAAATCAGGTGACTAGAGCTATAGTGATGCGCTACGTTCAGGTCGTCCTGTTGAGTTTAATGATGGCTTGCTGCTGGCTGTGCTTGATTAATATTGTGCTGTAACAGTTGAAGAACTAGCACAGAAGCTTAATTTACCCCATTCAACAGTTCACCGTCATCTGCAACAGCTTGGAAAGGTGTCAAAACTTGGAAAATGGGTTCCCCATCATTTGACAGAAGCCAATCTCAGAGCAAGAGTGAACATTTGCACTTCTTTGCACTCTCGTGAACGTAACTCACTCTTTTGGACAGGTTAATGACTGGAAATGAAAAATGAATATTTTATAAAAATGTTAAGCACTACAGACAATGGCTCAGTGCCGGTACACTGACTAAAGCACAACCCAAAATGGACCTCCACCATAGGAAAGTCTTGTTAAGTGTTTGGTGGGATGCTATTGGTGTGATTCACTTTGAGTTGCTGCCACTCAATGTAACGATTACATCAGACTTCTATTGTCAACAGTTACAGCGCTTGAATGTTGCACTGAAAGAAAAGAAGTCTGCTTTGATCAATCGTAAAGGTGTTGTGTTACACCAGCATAATGCACGGCCCCATACAGCAAGAATCACATCTGCAAAGACTGAAGAGCTAGACTGGAAAAAACTTCCACATCATCCTTATTCTCCAGATCTTGCCCCATCTGATTATCATCTATTCCAAAGTTAGAAGAACTATATTGATGGAAAAGAGCTTGGAACACATGAAGATGTCAAAACTACCTTCTCTACATTCTTTTCCTCCAAACCCCAATAATGTTATCGACGTGGCATTCAGAAGCTTGTGAATTGTTGGCAGGAAGTAATTAATAATAATGGAACATACATTATTGATTAAATAATATTAAAAGCGTTTGAAAGCCTTTATCTTTTTCTTAACCTAAAATCGGACATTACTTAAGGGATGACCTGATATATATATACATACATACACCTACTGCTATATGTATAAATATATCTATAGTCGTGGGTTGACAACTACATTACCAACTAGCTGGTTTCGTTATTGGTTAACACTGAATTGCAAAGATTGGTGTTTATACTAAGTTCTTTTACAAATAATAACTTTTACTTCTCATTTAACAGTTAAACTAGATTAGTGTCAATCCATAGGTGCATTAAAATTTATATTGTTTAAATACCGCACTTAAGCCTTTAATTATTGAAGTAAAGATTTCAATAAACAAAATCCAGTAATCTTTTAAGTTTTATTTAGGGTTTATTCTACAATATTTGACATATTTATGGACAACTCTTTTAAAAATCTTTACTGCTCGTGTTCTTGAGCAAATCCTTAATGATGCAACCAAAAGATGATAGGTTAATAATAATAATGCTTCTAAATTGTATTTCTAAGGTAATTACTATATTTCAATATATATTTATTAAAAAGGTCAAGTTTGAAGAACAGTGATAGATTTTTCATGAATAATGTCCACTGAAGCACCTTTGTTATATTGTTATTAAACTTAATATTTCACATTTAAATTTCTTTTATGTTAAAGTTCGTACACGCAATAAGAGCCTTTTAGAAACAGATTTAGTTGTAGTACAACAGGCTAAAATATAAAGCACTTATCAACGGTATTTATTTCAAAGCTGTGTTTTTATATTCTTACTCTCCAAGTTCAAGAGAAAGCATTTCGCCCAACGAAATACAAGTCATTCGAATTTTAAGTGTAAAAAGAAAAATTTCTGCATACAGTTTCCCCTCAAAAAAGTTTTGCTTTCCACAATGAATAGTTTCGATATATCTTAGAAGGTTAGCCATGCGCAAGAGCATTAATTTTATAAATTTATGACACTCGTAATGAATTTACTATACATAAGTCAATCCTATACAATTTTTTTTTTTATCTAGTAGAATCGCTTACACACTGTATATCAAGAATATAATATTATAAGCAGGCCAGTGCTAATATTAGTTTCTGGACTTTTAACCATGATCCAGCTGTGGTTAATTGATTGATTTTTTAAATGCTACATTCTATATTTAGTCCTTTGGGATCTTTTAATAATTAGAAGAATGTATAATAACAGTATATCAGTTAAATTCATATTCTAATTCTTGAAATGTACTAATTAATTGTTTATGAATTTCGCGCAAAGCTAATCGTCCTTAATTTGGCAGTGTAAGACTAGAAGGAAGGCAGCTAGTCATCACCACCAACCGCTAATTCTTGGGATACTCTTTTACCAACGAATAGTGGGATTGACTGTAAAATTATAACGTCCCCATGGCTGAAAGGGCAAGCATGTTTGTTGTGATGGGGATTCGAAGTCGCAACCCTCAGATTACAAGTTGAGCGCCCCTAATCGCCTGATCATGCCGGGCCCATGCTAATTAATCTCTTGTAAAAGGTATTCGCACACTAACAAGTATTTGTTTGTTGATTTTCGTACAAAACTCGATAGGTATCTGTGTTAGCCATCCCCAGGCTTTCAATGCTTGGGTATAGAACGCAACAATTGGAGAGGTGCATCTTAGGGATTTTTTAATTTCAATCTCTAAATGAAATTAATTTTGAAACTTCTTAAAATTAAACAAATTTCCACCAATTTCGTTGGATTTTAATTTATTATTGTTCTTGTGTTGTTAAATTTTCCTGGTGAGTCATTCCAGAAGGAAGGGGCGTTAATTAGCCTTGATATGCCATTGGTCGTCCCTAATTAAAAAAAACAACGTATAATTGACCACAGATATCTTCCCCCACATTTTTTCTTAATTAATACATTACGGATTTCGAATCAGATACGTGTAAAAAAGAAATAGAAAACATTTCCAATGTATTTTTTGTCTGTCACAATTCACTGCTCAGCCGAGCCGATGAGCTCTTGCATTGATCGAAAGGCCTTCTGGGCAGTGATTTGTGGCAGACGAAAGACAGATCGTAAATGTTATTGTGACATACGTCTTATTAAAAATCCAAAATCAAACGCTAAAATCGAGGGTTCGATTTCCCTCAGTGGACTTAGTTGAAAGCACGATGTGGCTTTGATATAAGAAAACACACAAATCCACAATGGACACATAAGAAGTAATGTGGGGGGGAACTACTACAGTCAACCGTAATTCTTACTACTTTTGTAAACCCTAAAAATAAAAACTTCCTTGTTTCTTCAGTTAGAAGGCTTACATCATCGCACTAGTCTATCATAGTCAACGTTTGTTGAAACTGAATTCACGACAAAATTCCTAAAACAAATTTCAGATTAATTAAAATGGCCCTGGTATTTACGAGTGGCCTTGTCGGCACCGAATACGAGAGATGTATTGTAGTTGATATATTACTACATGTTTTTCTTTGCTTTTTCTCATACGATCCTAGAATTTATAACTTAAAAAAATTAATGTAATAATGAAATCACAGCAACACATAAAAAAGACCATTCGTATCTACCTTCCTCAAAAATCCTGGTGGTCAATTCAACTTGATTTAGAATTTCTCTTACAGTATTTGATATACTTATGAAGAACTCTTTTAGAAACCTCCAATCCGCATGTTATTGAGCAAAATATAATGTGGTTAAAAGATGGTAAGCTAATAATAATAATATGACATTTAAATCTTTTATCTAATTTCTTATTCAGTAAAAGACGTTTAAAAAATAAGCAAATAGTTAATGTAAAAAAACAAACTGGTAACATTCTTTATTCTAAAATCGCACTTTTTCTCTCTAAGATCTATAGAAATAATAAAATCATATCGTTATCATTTATAAAAAGTAAGAAGCAGGTTTATATAACAAGTGTCATACAGAAAAACTACTTCATAAATATATTCCAGTAATGTCGTCTAACAAATAAAAAATAAAGTTGAATTACCCATATAGAAGAAAATAGATTCAAGACCTGTGTGAGAATATTAGGGAAATACTTCCCATGATGCTCTAGCTCTTTAATATACAAAAGAAAATAAAGTACAAGCGAAAAAGAAAAATGTTTATAAAAAAAAATGGTAAGGGTTTAAAAGGCCGTGTCGTGTTTAGCTTCCGATATTGAGAAGACTTCAGCTCTTCGGTGATAAGTGGTTGAAGGCTATAAGCTGACAAATGGGCACGACGTAAGCCTAACCTCAATGGAAAGGAGGGGATATCGCATGACGACACTCTGGACGATTCGTCTTGTTAGTCTCTTATAAACGCTGGCCACAATCTTTGGAGATAACACCGCCCTGGGATTAGATGTTTATGTTTGAAATAAGGTATAACAGGAACTGGATAATAACAGTTTTGATTTTTTAAAACCTAATCTATCACGTGCTACAGTCGCCATATCTGAGTTCTTGTTGGCTAACGCTTCGTGAAGTAGTGCAGGGCAAGTTTTTACTTGAACTTAACGAAACTTTACAGTTTAGTTTTAGTTCTGTTGCAAAAAATAAAAAATTATATATATATATATATATATGTGTGTGTGTGATACAATAACTATGAAATATTTTTAATAATAATAAAAATAATGTCGTTTTGTTTTAAAGCACAAAGATACACGAAGGGCTATATATATGCACTGCCAACTGCGGGTATCGTAACCTGATTTTTAGGGCTATAATCCCTCAGATATACCGAGCCCAGCATGGCCAGGTGGTTAAAGCGCTTAACTCGTAATTAGAGGGTCGCGAGTTCGAATCTCCGTCACACCAAACATGCTCGCCCTTTCAACAATGGGGGGTGTTACAAAATGACGTCAATCCCATTACTCGTTGATAAAAAGAATAGCCCAAGAGTTGGCGGTGGGTGGTGATGACTAGCTGCCTTACACTGCTAAATTAGGGGCGGCTAACGCGGATAGCCATCGTGTAGCTTTCCGCGAAGTTCAAAAACAAACAGACATACTGCTGAGCTTCAGGTAACAAAAGACAACACAGACGATTTAGCTTGTTATAAGTACAGTTATACAAAATACTTAAATTTTCTGGACATACTTATACAGGGTTGCACCTAAACATGTATACATCCTTTACGTTATGCAACTTCTGTATATCGATTCTAAAATTTTTATTCCACATAATACTGGAGGATGTCTAAAAATAAACCCAAACCACTGATGAATTAAATCAACAGATCGCAAATGCTTTCTATCGAGCCCCCCGCTAGTACAGCGGTAAGTCTCCGGATTTACAACGCTAAAATCAGGGGTTCGATTCCCCTCGGTGGGCTGAGCAGATAGCCTTTGTGGCTTTGCTAAAAGAAAAACACAAAACACTTTCTATCGAATCAGAATTGAAAATTGTACCAGGCATCCCGACCTAGTGGTCATGATTGTTTCGATTATAGCACAAGTAACGAGTAAAATACTGGTAACTTATTACGGTGAATGCAACACATTTTGATATATATGAACTTTTACAACACAATTTTTATTAAGGTTTTATTTTAACAAAGGTCAATATTTATGTTGGCTTTACTTCTAAACAGCTTGGGGTCCCTTCGCTAGTTGTTCCAAGGCCCACTCTACCCAAAAAGTCCACCGCTGTGTAAGACAATGACAGTTATTTCACGAAAATTAATAAAATTTAATTAATTAAAGGAACTTCTGAACAATCATAACAATGTAAATATTTCAAACAAAACGTCTTATTTCAAAAACGTTTCACAGATGGGGCTAGTGGTTAAAAGCACATATTAACTTCCTCGCTAAAAACAATATATTAACTCTTAACACTCCTACGAAAAGTGGGGCCTAATAGGCCCCAGAGCAACTTGAAAGGTTATTAATATTAGGCTAATAATTTTGTATTTAAATGAAATTGCCATTTAAATCCATTAATGAATGGATTAACGAGATTCCCACTGTCCCTATCTACTATCTAGCGAAACCACAGCCAGGGGAACGGGCTTGGAGAAATCAGGACTAGAAACTTCTTTTCGTAGGAGTGTTAAAAACCTGACACACGCGACAAGAAAAAAAGAGTATGCCAGTGTGTATACGATTAACTAAAATATAAAAGACGAATTAAAAATTCAAGGTAATTAATTAATAATTTTTACTTTCTTTTTTACCGACGCACACTAGAAAAATGAAGCTTAAAACGATTTTTATTAAAACTCCTGCTATACGTCTCGACGCAGAAAAGTGACTTCCTCAACGTCTGGTGTGTCAACAGATATTTTATCCAGTACACACAGATTAGGTTCTGCAACATAAATTCATTTTTACGTCGTTTCGTTCGATTACTTCATTGACCAATTTATTTGTTAATTGTCAAGCAGAAAGCTATACGATGGGCTATCTGTGACGTGTCCAGCTTTCTTACTGAAGCCCGGTTTTAGCATTGTAAACCATAGATTTATCACTGATCCACCAGGGACGATAAGCAGATAGTATTTTGGCCGTAAAAAAGTACATGTGTTAGTACAATAGGAACTGATTGAATTTATTTTTTAATATTAAGTTATTTTCGCGACCAAATTAGAATATCTCTATCGTTTTATAAGTGGTCACTCTCAGTTTCTTTCTTTTTGTTTGTTACCTCCCGCATTAGCTCAGTGACAACCCAGGAGAGTTACTACGCTAAAAATCGGGTTTCAATACCTGTGGTGGGCAGAACACGCATAGCACATTGTGTAGCTTTTTGATTAAAAACAACAACAAAACATTGTTTTTGTACTGTACTCATTAAATAATTTTATTTCACGACTCGTCCATAATAACTTTGAAAGGTACTGTGAAACGAAACAGTACATCCGTTACCCAAGTCTTTAAAACACAGTTCAAAACCGCTGGCTATTCGTGCCACCAGCTAATTTCACGGACAGCTTTTAGGTTGTGAGTCGATCACCACGACTACGAATGGAAGGCATTGGATCCCTTCTTATCCAAGATACACTGAACTTGAGGCGACGAAGAACAGAAAATTCTTCACGGCACGAGATAAGTCCCTGTATTTACAGTTCACTTCAATGGGCAGGTCAAGTTTGACTGTAACCCGATGACCGCTCTGAACAAGACAGTTTAATTCAAACCCTGAAAGGTACCATCACAGTGTGGGCATGTTTCATGTGGTACGGAATTGGTCCACTTGGTAGTCATGAATATATTTTGCTATTGTGGCTGCATGCTTTAATAGAAGACCATGGAGAAGAAACATATCTTTTTTAACATGATAATGCATGTTAACACCATACCTTACTCGTGTTCAGCAGCGGTTTAAGGCACATGGAGTAGAATGTACTTTCCAAGCCCAGAACCTCATTTTGGATCTAATTAGTCCTTCTAGAACGTTTCAAAATATCTTGCGCGTAAAGAAAATATAATTGTTTGTTTGTTTGTTTTGAATTTCGCGCAAAGCTACTGAGGGCTATCTGCACTAGCCGTCCCTAATTTAGCAGTGTAAGACTAGAGGGAAGGCAGCTAGTCACCACCACCCACCGCCAACTCTTGGGCTACTCTTTTACCAACGAATAGTGGGATTGACCGTTAAATTATAACGCCTCCACGGCTGAAAGGGCGGGCATGTTTGGCGCGACCGGGATTCGAACCCGCGACCTTCGGGTTACGAATCGAACGCTTTAACACGCTTGGTCATGAAAATGTAAACAAAATAAAAGAAAGTCGATTAATCTCAAAATGTCACGAAACGAGTGGTGACCTATTCTTCCAGATAGGTGTCAAAGATTGACAGTAGGTGTTAGCGAGATAATTTAGTCTGTTATTAATATCAAAAATCGCCCTTTATAAGGTGTGTTTTCTAATATTTTTAATTGCATACATCTTTCTGCATGTATTACACAAACACTTTTTCTCAGAATAAACTTTTCTCACGATGTTTCCCTGATTCTTCCTCCTTCTGACCTTGTTGAATAAAACAAACGTAAATGGCTGTCTTTATAGATTTGTTTCCTTGGGCTATGGGGGAATAAAATGCGCCACAGTTTCTTTTCTTCTTTGCTACAATCGATTATCCTTAACAGCTGAGAAGGGGGAGGTAAAGGTCAATATAGCAAGCATAATTAAGGCTTCGACACAGTTGGTGGCATAATGGTCAACTTTAATGACAGCTGTGCAAAACGTAACCCACACTTTCTCCTTATTTGTTAAACAAATTAACTTATTCACCTTATTGTAATTTTCAGTTTTTGCTACCTAAAAGCGATAAATAAAAGTGATATGGGGATAACTATATATATGAAAACTGAAGTTAAATATAGCCAAGAAACAAGGTTTTAAAAATAAAGTTGTGTTTCTAATAATTATTTAGTACAATAGAATACGCAGACCGTCGCATACCGGGTAGAGGAGTGTAAGTTCACATCAGAGTGCGTGTTGAAGTGAAGTTATAGAAACGGAAGGTAATAAATTTAAAAAAGAAAAATCTGATCTTAAAATTAAAAAAAAAGTAAAAAAAGAAAGGATTAGCGCCTCCAAAACAACAATCATCATCCGGGTTATTCATGAACTTACTGACCTATCAAACAAAGAGAAGGCAATGGTGAACATAAGGACGACTATACGCCCAGGATTTGGAAGTGGATAGCCTATACGAACTACAAGTAAAGATTCAACATCCTTGGTATGATAATATCGTGAATGTGTCTTCCCCACACATTGTTCTAGCAAAAGCTAGAGAAATTAGATGATAAAGAACTGCAAACTTCATTATGAGCGTTCTAATTAACTAGAAACGTAACCACAAATAGAATAGAATTCTAAAATAAAAAAATAAAAGAACAGACATTTCATGTAATGAGAATTTTTCTCATCACCTGTTTCTCATTAGTTTCACAGAGAAAACAAAACGATAAATAACCTTTAGAAACTGCTAAAAACATACTGAAAGTTGTCATTCGTAGGCTCACAATTTAAGGTAAACAATACCTTAACGCTATCTTAAAATTGCTTATTAACACAGCTTAAGATGTATCACATAGCAGTTTCGATGCTGATAAAAAGTCTTGAAGTTGTTTTGACAGTGTGGAACGAAATAACATTTTACACACTAGCTTTACTGTATTACTCACATGTGATTCATTAATTTTAAGTAATTTCGGAGCCTCAAAGCTTCACTTTTTCAACGTATACGTGAGTCATACTTTCCAAACGCACAGGGTATATATATACACATACACACTGCATGAACGGTTATTATAAACGGCATGACACAAAAAAACAACAAAAAACGAAGGAGAAACATTACTTCCCTCTTAGTCTTTTTTTTGTGACAACCCCGAAGTTTAGAATACACCATGGATGATGCTTCCTTTCGCACAACTTACATTGTCACCATAAACAAGCGAAGACATATGTAAAAACAAACAGGTATACAGATATAACATATATCTTTTAGCATTACTTACGGGTAATGCTTTAGGTAATACACCGCCCTAAGGACGATGTTTAAAGTCCTTATTCAACGGAATTTCTGTATTATAATCAACGGTAAACACGTATGTAACAAAATGTTACAGCTTCTAGTATTTTGTACTTTAATAAACTTTCTTGTCTCATTTTAAAATATTTACGTTCAGAACAGCTTCATTTTACACGTCTTGCCTGTGGCTTCAAAAGTGTAAAGTACTTTTGTAAAATATATTTAATTCAGTAGACATATGGTTTACTTATTTATTTGTAACTAAACACAAAGCTGCACAATGATTCTGCAATCACGGGTATCGAAACCCGATTTCTAGAATTGTAACTCCGCAGACTACGCCTGTTTTTTTATATATAAGATAAGTAACTTGTAGCTTCAAGGTCAGGTACGGGCGGCGGTAAAAAGAGGTAAAAATACAGTGAAATAGTCCACCTTAGTAAAAGTAAAATTAATGTAAAAAAACTCTTCATCATTTACAACACAGCTGCCTTTCTCTTCTTGCCGCTGAAGTTGGTCTGTGAAGAGGTCAGCTGTGAAAACAACGTCTGGCTGAGTAATCTGTTACACTGACGGTAAATTAGTATTTTTCAAAGAAAATTAGCTTTGTTCGGATTTCCCTAGTTACCCTGCTGCCAGAAAGGAACAATCAACATTTGGAATATAAGATTCACTGCTCAAACCCTAATGGAAGTATATATACACTAATCTTTTTTCACAAAGCCTGCGAATAATCACACATGTCGAGCAGAAAATCATATTTTATAGGGTAACAAAAACCAGTTCTAAAAATAGAGTCATTAGAGTGATAAATTGGAAATAACAAATAAGGAGATGTAGTATTATCATCAAACTAATTAGCTGTTGACTTTCATACAACTGTGAGCAAAACGAGAAATGTCAAAGAATTTTTTTGCCTTCACGTGCTATTTCGAATGAAGCAAATATATCCAAAAAAACGTCTCTAAAACAGTGTTAGCTAATTTTTTAGACCGCAGATGTCTTTAAAACTACTTCAAATACTTAACAACACTAAATGCCATCGAAATGATATAATCAATGAGTACGAATAACGAAAATGTCTAACGGAAAAATCTATACAACAAAATGTCATTACATCTTATTTATTTAAAGAACATTTTAATGGAAGCTACATTCCGGATTTACATTAAGCATTAGGAACAAGTAAATGTTGCGAAAAATACGTTCCTTATAAAAAAAAGGAATTTAGGTCTGTCATTTTTCCTTTTTCACATTTAAGACTACTTGGAAGAAAATGCCGGTTTCCATATTCCATGGGCCCTACACGGCCAGGTGGTTAGAGTGCTTGACTCGTAATTTGAGGGTCACGGGTTCGAATCCCCGTCATACTAACCATGCTCGCCCTTTCAGCCGTGGGAGCGTTATAATGTCCGGTCAATCCCACTATTCGTTGGTAAAAGAGCACCCCGAGAATTGCCGGTGGGTGGTGATGACTAACTGTCTTCTCTCTAGTCTTACACAGTTAAATTAGAGGAGGCTACCGCAGATAACCCTCCTGTAGCTTTGCACGATATTCAGAAAAACAAACAAACCATATCCAATTTTGTTTCTGTATCTCGAAAACACGTTTGTATTGTGTGTTAGATAACAGTTAACTCTATCTCTTTAGAACCGTAAAGATCTATATGAATATTTTCTATCTACTTCACTTACAATCATTTAGTTAATAGTGCAGTAAAACAAAAGCGTCACAAACAAAACAGCTTGTAATACTTGCATCTGTATCCAAATTTTCATGTGCAAATGAGGAAACAAAAACAGAAAACAAGACAGAATAGCCTCGAGTGTTAGTTTTAACCAAAAGAAATGTTTTGAAAATAGTTTTCTTGATTCAGGCAAATTTCAAACCTATAAGTTTAACTAACTTCCGTTAGTTCTATCGTTTAACTTACGTCTAAACGCTTTTAATGGACGTTTATTCATCATCTGTTTCTTTTATTCCACATTTACATTTGTTGGGACTTGGAGGAAGAAAGAAAATCTGATAGTAAGCATTACATTGCATTTCAAAGTTTCCAGTCATCTACTTTTGTTATTTCAATGTTAGCCAATGAGAAATTAAGCCTTGTTTTTACATACTGTTGTGTCGCATAAAACATTAGTCCCTACGAAACCAAGCGATATTCTTGTACATTGTTGTATGACAAAAACACAAGCCCCTGAAAAATTAAGGAGATATTATTAAATATTTTTATATCATAAAAATATTAGCCCCTTACAAACTAAACCACGTTTTACGATGTATATTCCTCCGGAGGAAACAAACTATGTTCTTACGTCTTGGTTATGTCAATTAACGTTAGTAGTTCCTGCAAAACCTGCCTCCCGGTAGTTCAACGGTAAGACTGAGAACTCATAACGCTAAAATTAGGTTCCGCTAGCCGCGGTGGGCAGAGCACAGATTGCCCATAGTGTAATTTCCTGCATAACAACAAACACCAAACATACCCTTGAGACCAAGAGATATTTCTATATAAATTTAGTTGTTTACACATTTCTATACCACTCCAATACTTTGTCCTCTAATCTTAATATAATATAGATAAAATCATTCCAATTTCAAAAATAGCTTCTTCACCCGCTAGGGTTATATTCCCAGTCGTAACTAGTGCAGACTTTATTACATGTATAGAGGGTAAGCATTCAAAAACATTAATATTTAAAACCTGTATTACAGATGATTTGGGGGAAGGATATTATGTTTCTATTCTTTATGCTATGAAAAACTACATAAAAAAAGCTACTTAAAACTCAGAGACGCGAAGCTTGAGGGGAATTTATTGATCTGTAAGAGGAGAGAAGGAAAACCATTCGAAAGGAAAACGAAGTAGTGTAATCTCGAATGAACGTGCACCAACACACATGCACACACAAATATGTCTATTGAGGTTAGAAAAAAGCAAGCAGCTAAATTAACAAAGGAGTTGCTCAGCTCAGCCAAGAATCTGCAGCAAGGAAAGAATTGCTTTGTTTCACATCTATATAAAACTGTTTCTGGTCACGTAAGGAAAGCTTACAAAGGAAGTTATTCTTCAAAGAAAACAATTAAAAGGAAAAGAAAAAACACAACAACGAGCTGCTTACCATCGTAAACGTCTTTTAATTTCCTTGCATACTGTCTTACTTCAAGGCGTTAGGGACATTTGGGCGCGCATATAACCTATTTCACTTACATTTGGAAGCATATTTCCGAAAAAAATAAAAAAAGGCATGGATCTGTGGCTTCTTAAACATCTCAGAAAACAATCAAAATGACAAAATATATTATAGTTGAGATTTGCATGAACGTGTAATTATATTTTAAGGCTATATATATTTATACACAACCTTACATCTAAATTTGTTTCCTTTGTTCTTCTTTTAAACAGACAGTTCAATCAAACTGCTTCTCTCAGTGGCTCAGCGGAAAGTCTGAGGGCTTATTACGCTGAGAATCGGGTATTAGTTGGCGAAAATATACAGTCCATTCTGTAACGTTGTGCTAACAAACAAACAAAGTCCAACAAATAGTTCGTAATTTGGCAAGCGCGAATGAAATATGTTTACGGATCGTTTTCTTTTCAATTTTTGCAAACTGGAATTAGAAAAACAGTTTCGGAACGCCTTCCAACAGGTCTATGATGAAGGCATTACCTACTTTCCAGATTTAAACCTGTTAACTCTAGAATTACCGACAAAATTCCTATCCCATATCGAATGTTTAAACACACCTTCTAAATTATTTATGCACCAAACTGCTTTTGGATAAATAGTTTTTAGCTTTTGAATTTATACAGGATCATTAATATGATAAATGTCACGCAAATAATTTTAAAAAAGTTGAATATCGTCTAATAATTACTTAAAGGGTGTTCTACCGATTTTGCATTATTATTATATGAGTCATTTTACCTTTATTTTTATTATAATCAGCCTTTTACAATGAGTGGCGTGACTGGTAAAGCACAAAATAACATAACATGACGAACATGATGCTTTGTTTGTATACCAGCATTACAAAGAACTGTATATAAATTGCTCAGTAATTTTGAGGGTTAAACGAATATACAGACTGTAAACACCATTATCAACACATGAACAATACGGCAATGAGGAAGTGTGAAATCATAAGCGACATTAAAAACCTGTCGCAAATAAAGTAGCAAAAAAAATTCTATAACTTACATACTTATATATTAAAATGTTATAAATATTGAGTGCCAACTTGATTTGCCCTGTCCCGACTAAACTTTCCGAAAAAAGCTTCTACAAACTATCTATTGTCTAGCAGCTAGGCCTTTAAATACATTTATAACACCTTCCGCCAAGTGAAACAAACGTGATAGTTTTGGCTCTATATACACAGGAAAAGGATGGTGTAGCGACGAACTCGCAGACAGGCTAGCAAAGAAAAAAACAAAATTTAACATCCGTTTCTGATGTTATAAAACGGCGAGGAAGAGCGCAACGACTCAGAGAAACTATATTTCGTTTCCTATGCAACAACAACTGGAAAAGTAATAAAAAAAAAACAAAAAGCAGAGAGTTTGGAATTTCGCGCAAAGCTACACGAGGGTTATCTGCCCTAGCCGTCCCTAATTTAGCAGTGTAAGACTAGAGGGAAGGCAGCTAGTCATCACCACCCACCGCCAAGTCTTGGGCTACTCTTTTTACCAACGAATAGTAGTATTTACCGTCACTTTATAATGCTTCCGCTTTGGTGTGACGGGAATTCGAACCCGCGACCCATGGATTACAAGTTGAGTGCCTTAACGATCTGGCCATGCCGGGCCCAAAACAGAGAGAGAGAGAGAAGGTTGTGTAAACGAATTGTGACAAATAACCAGTCTTGACTGTTTTCCATATGTAAATTGCCCGTAACAATACGATTTGTTTGTTTTATAATTTTCAGCAGTTTCATAATGGATATCTGTGATGTGCCCATCTTGGGTGTCGAAACCCGAATTTCAGCATTATAAGCCTACAGAGTTATTCAACAACACTCACTTTCAACTCTTGAGCTACTAATAACCGACCAAATTGTTAAATTTCATTGTCAGCAACAGGACAGGAAACACAAAACCTCGAATTCACGGTACACTAATCACTAAATTATGCCTGGACTAACTTTTAGTAGAAACAGAATAACTACTGCAGCAGTCTTGTCACGACGTTACGGTTACTTCCTAACCGTGAGTTACTTTTTGTTACACAATACAATACGCAGTCTGTCCCTCAGTAAAAGATTGGAGAATTGTTTTTGTTTGTTTTTGGAATTTCGCACAAAGCTACTCGAGGGCTATCTGTGCTAGCCGTCCCTAATTTAGCAGTGTAAGACTAGAGGGAAGGCAGCTAGTCATCACCACCCACCGCCAACTCTTGAGCTACTCTTTTACCAACGAAAAGTGGAATTGACCGTAACATTATAACGCCCCCACGGCTGGGAGGGCGAGCATGTCTGGCACGACTCGGGCGCGAACCCGCGACCCTCAGATTACGAAGTACACGCCTTAACGCGCTAGGCAGATTGGAGAATAAAATGGGTTTTTGGTCGATTCCGAGTTTATAAACAGCCCATAAAGAGGTATCAAACGTTAATACTTTCACATACTTCTACATCGTTATTTTGGTATTACTCTGCTAAATTACGTTAGGTTATAAAATATTCATAAAGATTTATTATGCCCGTCAGTAAGTCACATGTTACTCTGAATACCTACATATGTGTTAGTTAGTTGACATTTGAAGATAATTTAGTTTTATATTTAATGATCAAAAGAATGCACTTCGGTCTTACCTGCTGATGCGAGGTGACTAAACGTACATCACGTTGCACAAACAAGTTACATATCGTAACTGATATAAAGAAAACGTCCAGATCTTTTCACAAGTAGCCTTGATTTTTTAAAACATTCTCGCAAAAATTCCTCTGAAGTGCAAAAAAAAGAAAAGCGTAAAATGTTTACCAAACACTTGATAAACGAATATATCTCCCCTTTCACAAAATAGTATGGAAAAACAAATATATTATTACACGTATTACTTAAGTCGGAATGTTTTGGATGGTCTTGACTGACCAAAGCAGCAAGTTATTGTAGTCAACCTTTGAACCTAACTGTGAAGAAAAATTGTACGTATAAAAACTGTATCAGTATTTATTATCAATTCAAGATTTCTGTTTGTCCTGGTGAGTAACACTAAATCAAGTAATTTATAACCATTTCGTTATCACATTACGTTATACATAGAGCCTGTAAGAGAGAAAAAAAAACAATAAAGAAAGCTAATGTCAGCCTTAAGGGTCTTATATATATATATCTACAGTAAAACGAGCAGCATATCGAAACTATAAAAAATGCTGAATTCATGTAATCGTCACCTCTGTATAGCACGTGACTGACAACCAATCCTAGCTCTTATTATTTCTCGATATCGTATATTGTAAAATCTCATATCAGAACACGAAGAATGCTTCGTGTTCAATGCTGGTAGCTGCTTTACATAAACTGGGATCATAAAACAGCCAGGAATAGGTCCTACTTGATGCCGAGACGGATAAAGCGGCAATCCTTTAAGGTTTACTCTGAAACAAGTCATCTTTCTTTTACACAGAATTCTCCCATTCTTCGAAGGTCCTCTGTGCAAAGAAAGACTGACAGCTTTGTTCTTCCCAAATTTAGCTCAACGTAAACCTTAAAAACAGGGATCTCCAAGACACGGGTGTACTATCCAAACAAACTAATGTCTTTTTAAATAGTACCATGAAAATTCCATGTAATTTACCGCTACAAAACGACTCTTCTAAAGAAGAGATGGAGGTGTAATTAGTTATATAAAATTATAACATAAAGGAGAAATAGCCTTGGTATTCATTTTAATATAATAACCTAAGAATGTACTTTAACATAGGTTTTACGGATAATTGTTCTTTTGTGGTTTAGTTTAAGCTAACATATTATGACAGATACTAAAATCTTAGATATTTTTATGTATGATAACATACTGTAATATATGTGTATAAGAAGGTCGATGTATTCACTTCTAACACATTAAAATATACAAAAAGGCTTGAGGTTAATATTCATGTGAAGTGTCCCCCGCTGGTACAGTGGTAAGCCTACGGATTTACAATGATAAAATCAGGAGTTCGATTCCCCTCCTTGGACTCAGCAGATATTCCGATGTGGCTTTGCTATACAGAAACACACACATGAGAAGTACTGTTTATTCATTACAAATAACATACAGCTTCAGAGTCACAATAATTTACTTCCATAAAATGTCCTCCGGTGGATTAGCAGTAAGTTTACAAACGTATAATGCTTACATCCAGAGTTAGATCCTGACTGCGGTGAACAGAACACAGACAACTCATTGTGTGGCTTTGTGCGAAAAAAATCAACAACTTTAAAATAATTCGTTTTGATGTCCTTCAGGGGGTCGGTATAGCTTTGCATTAAAACAAACAAAAACAATCAATCATATATTTTCAATATGATAAATAAAAAAACTCCCAAATGCCTAGTGTTTCTGCATGTACACTCTTTGAAAGTGTAATAAGAATTTTTAGAAGATATACTATAAAATGTGAAACGTCTGTTCGTGAAGGAAAAAACAACAACCATTAATAACAGGAGAAATAAGTAACTTGTCTTTTTTAACGAAGAAATTGTTCTGACTTGTGTGTTTTATAAAACTGATAGTTACTAAAATCCTAGACCGCTCAATTTAAATAACAAAATTTTATCCATTTCATACAGGAAAACACCATCTAATTCCTACGTTTACTTTAAACACAGAAGTTCAAAAACAAACAGAGATTCTACCATGTGGGTACGTTCGTAAATAGCAGTGATCAAATAAGTAATCATAGAAAACAGAATAGTCTAAAATGGTCTTTTCGTCGTGCGTGTTCAAAACAGGAAGTAATATATCTACTTGATACCGAAACATATAGAGCAGCTATCCTTTACGACTTGCTTCCAAACCCATATCGGAAAATCACATTTCTTTACACACAGAGCCCTCTTAAATTATATCAAAGAAAATTAATGGCTTTGTTTTCCCCAAATTTTAGCTCACAGTCGAACTTGTATGGAGGACTTTGTCTTAGTTCTGTGTTTAACGCGTAACTTTTATCTTTCACTGAAAGGTATTTTTGCCCTTGTTCATATAGTTGATGATTTTATCTATTTTAAAACGAAAACTGAGGTTTACTTAAATTTATTCAAATTCAGTTGGAACCAAATAATCATTTTATGTTGCACTATCCAACAACGCCCCCTAAAATTGGGCTGTTAAGTGCACATTAGCTTTTCTGACTTGAAGTGAAGTACTTTGATAAATGTTGTTTTTGAATGGTGGTGAATAACTAAAGGAAGAAAGAGTATTAAAAAAATATCAAATGTATGACTGCTTATAAAACGTTTTTGTTAAGTTCAATTTTGTATTCAAAAAGTTACTCATACAGTGAATTTTTTTTGCCACTGAAATGCCTTGATATAATATTCACATTTCGTTTTGAAAGAAAACAGAAAATTATGAATGAATGTTACCTAAACCTCCTATACAAACTGTAACATATAACATGAAATAAAATACTTAAACACAATCATGGTTTGGTTTACTTTGTTTTGAATTTCACACAAAGCTACACGAGGGTTATCTGCACTAGTCGTCCCTAATTTAGTAGTTTAAGACTAGAGGGAAGGTAACTTAGTTATCACCACCCATCGCCAACTCTTGGGCTACTTTTTTACCAAGAAATAGTGGGATTGTTCGTCACATTATAATGCCCCCACAGCTGAAAGAAGGAGCATGTTTGGTGTGACGGGGATTCGAACTCATGGCCCTCACATTACGAATCGAGTGCCTTAAGCACCTGACCATGCCAAGCCCACAGTCATAGAATGCAGATAAAATCAAGATTATGGATCTTAATCTGTGGAAAACATTTCTGTTGTTGTATATTTCAAATGTATGCACTTGAAAAACTAATTCTGGTTGCTAAACTGCCACATGCAATGCTTTAGTTATAAGCTGAATTTGTAATTCAGTTAAGGTGCTCCACCTCTATCTATGTGTTTCAGCATCTAAGATGTATGCCATCT
This sequence comes from Tachypleus tridentatus, assembly GCF_004210375.1. Classification (NCBI taxonomy): domain Eukaryota; kingdom Metazoa; phylum Arthropoda; class Merostomata; order Xiphosura; family Limulidae; genus Tachypleus; species Tachypleus tridentatus. The sequence continues at coordinate 37,133,270 of NC_134833.1, read as the reverse complement.
TACTCAGTTAATAAAATACTGGATTAGTGTATAATCATCACTAAAATGTCATCAGAACAAATAGTACAATAATGACTGATTTTGAAATAATTAATACTGTGTGGAGTTTTGAATAATAAGAGAACAACTCTGGTCATACAGGTCAGCTGATAAAACAAATACACCTGTAACACTAAACAACAACAAAAAGTAACTCAAAGTGCAAGATAAATATTGTGTCTAAGTAGGATTTGGCATTTTGAAGTTAGTAAATCAATTATGTGAGGAAATTTGCTTCATTTGTTTGAAGTTAAGTACAAAGCTACACAATGGGCTATTAGTATTGTGCCCACTATGGATATTAAAACCCATTTTTTAGCATTATAAGACTTCAGAATCACCACTGTGTTACTGGGCAGAAGAAACATGCAGTAATATTTTTCTTTATCTGAAATGTACTCTTGAATGATTTTTATTTTATTTTAAAATTATAATTGTAAGCCTCTTGGACTTATTCAAGTTCATTTGTAACCAAATAATCATTTTAATTTTGCCCTATCCAACAATGCCCTCTATAATTGGGCTGTTAAGGGTAAATTGGATGCCCTATATAAACAATCTGCTCTATAATTGGGTTGTTAATGACACATTGGCTGCCTCATCCTCAATGCATTCTAGAACTGAACTATTTAGGACAGAGTGGTTACTTATCCTCAATGTACTCTAGAACTGGGTTGTCAAAGCTATTTGAAGTTAAAAATTTTTGAACACTAAATAGACCTTCAGAAACATCAAATATACTTAATCAACATCAGCCAAGAGGCAGTAGCTTCTTCCTTCCTATCTATTCTTCAAGATGTTAATAATACACATGGTTTAAACAACCTAAAATTAATATTTTGTGATTGTTGCTAACTCTTCATTTCATAACCTCGAACAACTGGTTCATTAAAACAAGTATTTGTTCCATTTAAAACAAATAAAAAAAATAAAGACAATTATGTCCTTTTGTTTAAAGTTTGAACAAATTTAAAGAAAGCCTAAAAAACGAGTAGAAAATAAACCATAAACTGGAACCTATGATACAAAATAACAGACTTTCTGGTTAATTTAACTGTTGAGATGACTTAAGTCAACTTGAAGAGAATACAGAGAATTGACTAATATATTTACCAAACCAAAATGAGGCTTTAGAATAGTTATGTCGAATGACATTAAGAAATAAAAGGAAAAATCAAAAACTAAATGAGACAATTAAACATACCAGGTATACTGCTGCAAAAACAAAAAAGAAAAAAGGTTAAAGAAAATGAAAAATTATTGTAAAATACTACTAATACTAAGAAAAAACTGAAGATATGTCATAATTTGGCAACCATCATATAGGTTGTCGGATGACAATTTAAATAACAAGTTGAAGGAACTTACACAGCAGAATAAAAAAAACAAATAGAAGACAAGGAAAATAATTTTCCTTTTAAGGGTATAATCTTTTCAAAGAGTGTTTGTGAACAATCACTATTTACTAAGGTAATTAAGGAAAAGCTATTCATGCCTTTCTCTTGGAATTGTGGTGATTGAGAAATCGTTAACAGAACTTCAAACGTTTGGTGTTTCTTTATTTCTTCGATGCACAAAATGACTGTTTGATAAGTATGTTGTGAATTGGCCTAAAAAAAGAAAAACTTGCATGCTCAAACTGTACCAAAAATAATGTATAACAACACAAGGGGGCAGCTGCTGGTAATATTCTACCACTCATACTGAAGAAGAAGAGTCAACTTCTCATGGATAGATGAATCTTGATGAACATTTAAATAATCATGTATATGTTTTAAATAAATGTATAAAGATCAAATGCCTTGCAAGATACTTAAAAGATTGAGGGCTTGGGCCTAGAGATCAGTTGGAGAATTAATCTATTTTTAATACCAAATGTGGTAAAGGAAATTTTTGATGAAATTTTGACAAGTACTACCATCTTCAGTGTAATTATTATTATACGCATTTATATATGGCATTGTACATGTGTGTGTGTGTGTGTGTGTGTGAATGAAGGAAATTATTACTGGGTTGACCTGCTAACAACCACCCTACTTGATCAGCCTGAGGAACTTACATTCAGTAAAGTATATTTTTATAGTTGCAAATAAAATGGTTGATGTACTTCAAAAAGTAGAAGCTTATAAAAGCTTTAATGGCACTAAATGTACTCTAATATTGAGAAAAATAGCAGTTACCTATTCCTTGACTTCAGGTGCCTGAATATGAGAGCTGACAGGATGTTGCCCACAAATCCTGTAAACTTTGTGCAGAATGACTAAAAACTGTTTGTATCTCAGTTTTAGTTAGCTAGATATATTTTTTAACCCTACTGCATATATCCAGTGTTATTTTTGTGAAAAGAAAAGAGCTGAAGCTTAAATATACAGTATTTTTCATATCTTGTCAGGAATACATAGAAAACAAGTATGAGTACAAAAGACTGTTTTTATAACACAAACAGTTTCAATAAATTTATTAAAATGCATTTGTATGATACTTAGACTAATTCAAAAACTTGTTGATGAAAAGAAGAATAGAGTTGAGGTCCACTGGACTCAAGCACAAAAATAGACTCATGGATGTCTGTTGGCAAATTAAGTATTTTTAACTCTTTAGGTCACCGACTTATATGCAATTTAAATCAAAATACTAAATAAAAAGCAATACATTTATGTCAATAAGTCTGCTCATCTCATTAGGTTAACGTCTGTTGTCACCTCAAACAAATTTGGTCGTTAATTTTTTTTTCTTTTCACTACTGTTGGAGTTTGTATAGATTATACTATAATGTATCATGTCTTTGTTAAAACACTCAGTATATAAAAAGAGACCAATAACTTAGGTGCAATCATTGTTCTCTGGGACTAATTCACAGGAAATCCTATTAATAATAAGCGGTATTAATTGTGATACTTAGTTGTATTTTTTGTACAATCCATATATTATTAGGGAACACATTAACCAATAAAATCATGGATTCATTAATAATTTAGTACATGTATTAATTTAAAAGATGTTTAGAAATCTGTAAAGAAGTCAAAAGAATTCATTCTGAGTTCAGATATTTTTTCTATGAATTAAAGTTCTTTAAAGTATTATTAAAATATTTTATATTGTATAATAATGTTTTTTTAACTTTAAGTAAAATATAAGGTATAAAATTATTTTGAATTTATGAGTTTTCATAATTTCAAATCTCTTGTTATGTTATAGAAATTGAGTGGTACTTTGGTAAGGAAGCACATCATGCTAATATAATAACAACTAGGCAAACAACTATTTACAAGCATAAAGAAGGAAGAACAACATTCTGTTAAAACATGTAATATGTATGTTTATTAGTTTTTTAAATTTTGCACAAAGCTTCATGAGGGCTATCTGTGCTAGCTGTCCCTAATTTAGCAGTGTAAGACAAGAGAGAACACAGCTAGCTATCATCACCAACCACCAATTCTTGGGCTACTCTTTTACCAACAAATAGTGGGATTGACTGTAACATTATAATGTCCGTACAGCTGAAAGGATGAACATGTTTGGTGCGATGGCGATTTTAACCCATGACTATCAGATTTTGAGTTGAGTGTTCTAACTACCAGGCCATGTCTGGCCAGGATATAGTATATTTCATCATAAATGAATCACTTTATTATGTTTATAAGTTATTGTTTGGCAACTTATTATTAGAGTTGACTGATATTTCACTTGTATAATATAAAGATCAATGAATGTAAACAAGAGTACATACAAATTAGTATAATACTGTACTATAGTAAAAAAAAGAACAATAATTACATGTATGAGCTAAAGAGTTAGTGCACTTTTTTCTTTTAAATTATTTACGGATAAATTCAGATAGTACATAGAGTCACTTCTAATTTCCCAATCTTAGTACAAAGCTAAATCTTCAGTTACATCTGACATCTACAGTCTCTGGGATTTAGTCTATTTTGAAATTAATAAATGCCATTGTTCACACCATAACATCAATGACAGATAGAAGTTCCCTACCTAGCAACACATTAACATCCCAACAGAATCAGATTAGCACCTTCTTTAATGTCTAGATCAAGAAATAGTTAAACATCTCTAGTTAAATTACCTTAATGATGTTATTATTGGCACTTATTCAAAGTAGTGTTTAGTGGCAAGACACTACTTCAAATTGTATAAAAAGCTTGGTAACACTAGTTAAATTTGTTTAAAAATACAGTTACACACAGTGTGTATTAATACTATAAACAAAGAAGAGTCATCCCTTCACACTTGCAAATAATTTTATTTTGGTTACAATAATTCATATTGGCCCTTAATGAAAATGAAATTTACACTTTTTAAGTATATATATGTGGAAAATGGATTTACAGCATATTATTGTTTAGTTACACCCAGCCATTTACATTGTAAAACCCCTCAGTGGCTCTGCATTTAAAAAACTATATCGCTAAAAACTGGGTTTCGATACCCGTGATGGGGATAGAACAAATAGCCCATTGTACAGCTTTAGTTTAAGTGAACACAAATAAACACACTGTACAATTTATTTTATTTATAAATTAAGATTTTATAGTCAATCAGTCAGAGAGTCATAACATATCTATAACAGGACCAGGTGAGACAAGAAAATCATATGTGTGGTCAAGAAGTTTAGTACAACTTATAAGATGGTCAGTACTTCAGGTTATTAATATATATTTATCTGTTCCGTTAGTCACATGAGTTAATTGTGTCTGGGGAACAAGTCAAACATTCTTATACTTTCAGGTTCAGTTAATACAAGCTGAATTTAAAGGTCACTACTGCTAAAAGTGTAACATGTTATTTACGTTTCGAATAAGAATGTAAAATAACTTCACGTTGCACGAAGGTCATACTACAATAAAACAAAACTCTCATGTCAACTATCTTTTCAACATAAAAACGAAATTCCCTTCAGTTACGTGATTATATACATAAAAAAGGTTGAAAGTCACCAGACTACTTGAAGATATGGCTACAGCCGATTAGGTGTACTTTTTTGGCAATTCTTATAGAGAGAAAGCTTCGCGCTGTGTATACTAGTCTACAACATCGTTCTGAACAGATTTTATTTTCCAAGCAAGATGCATAATTCATAGGTATCACATCTGACGACTATGGGGGTAACGGCTGTCGACTTTGTTGGTTTCTCATAATCCAGAAACACAAAGAAGACTTACGGAAGTGTATGAAGACGACGTTATGATTACAGAACTGTGTTATAGAGACTTATTCTCTCTGTTTTTTTAAGGTGTTGCACAAATTATTACCAACTTGTGCTGGAAAAAAATTAATCAAACTATTGAATGAAATCAAATCACTCGTCTCTCCATTTTTGTCGCTTCAAAAATTTATCTGTGAACTTCTCTCGGCGTTTCAGGATTGACAGTAATCGATTTGTCCATTTTATGCCTAGTTTTACAGCATAGAATAGTTAGTACCAGTGCCGTGAAGACTTATAAAAACTTAAACTCTGCGCAACACTTAAATGAGAACTTGATAAGATAAACGTGGATTTTTCTTCACGTTAAGAAACGTTTTAGTTACAAAAGATTAGTGGAAACATGTTACAGGTCAAAATTTAGGTTTTGTGATATATAATAAGTGTTAAGCTTTGTGATCAGGTTAATAGTTGTCTACATTTTAAATAAATGAAAATAGTTCAGATTATTTGATGGTTAGTGTCCTGGTAGAGTTATTTTAGTCGGTTGTATGCGTCTGGCGCTCGATTAATGTAAAGTTTTATGTCTACAACATATGAGTAATGTGTTAAAAAGTAGGATATAACCTAGTACCTATATAAGTATGGCGACCAGTTTCTAACTAGACCGATAAAAGCCTAATACCAAATTTATTAAAGTATAGAGAGGTTTATCAGTGGTATTCAATACTAAGTAGACAAAACAGTAGCGTAAGAAGTCCCCCTCTCCACTTTTCAATCTGTCTCAGTCAAAATTACTCTCAGGAAAAGCAGGATAATTCATAACATTTAATCCATAAGCCTGGAGCTTCTAGAGCCCTAAGGCGAATCCTGAAACCCGGCCGTATTGAATGCACCTGCGGCGCATATTCAGTCGTTTCGCTGGCCCCGCCACTTTATATTTGCTTTCTAAAATATTTGCAGTGAAAGTATTACGTTCCGTAGTTAACGTTTCTTTACCGGGATGTATAATACGGAAGAGCTTAAATTGCAATTTAAACATTTGGAAAATTTAACAATATGTACTTATGTAGTTAATGTGTTACGAATAATTCTTTTATAACCAACCCGAGGTAGTTCACATGAAAAAAAAACACAACCAGACTACGTTTAGGTACTTGCTTGTTTTTGTATTTCGTGCAAAGCTACACGAAGGCTACCTGCGCTGGACGTTCCTAATTTAGCAATGTAAGACTAGAGAGAGGGCAGCTAGTCATCACCACCCACCGCCAACTCTTGGACTACTCTTTTACTAACGAGTAGTGGGATTGACCATCACATTATAATGCCTCCACAGCTGAAAGGGCGAGCATGTTTGGTTGACGCATACAACTTTAAATGAATAAAATATTACAATTTCTAGTAAATTTTAAGTTCAGCAGCTCTATTTCTGTCTTTTTTCGAGTTTTTTAAAGTAAGAATATTTCTTTTGTGTGCGTGTGTTTATTTGTTTTGGATGAGTTTTTCTCTTTTTCTTCTTCTTAGCTTAAAAGTATAAAGTACTTCTTTAAGGTCTAAACAGAGATTGTTTAATATTCAAGCTAATTATCTTATTATGTTTGTCTTTCTGAAGTGTTTCTAGGTCATTAACACATGATAAAAGCAAGCCGTGGACCCCAATCGCATTGGAGGGCCCGGCATGGCTAAGCGTGTTAAGGCGTGCGACTCGTAATCTGAGGCTCGCGGGTTCGCATCCCCGTTGCGCCAAACATGCTCGTGGGAGCATTATAGTGTGACGGTCAATCCCACTATTCGTTGGTAAAAGAGTAGCCCAAGAGTTGACGGTGGGTGGTAATGACTAGCTGCTTTCCGTGTAGTCTTCCACTGCTAAATTAGGGACGGCTAGCACAGACAGCCCTCGAGTAGCTTTGTTAAAATTCAAAAAACAAACAAACCCAACCGCATTGGACGCACTTGGGGTTGCACATTTCCTCAAATAAGTCTTCCCCCCCTACAAAAACCAGCAGAGTTTTTAGCTTTCATTCAACTCAAAACACCTATTGGACAAGAACGTTCTTTTTAAACACCTCCTAAATACGTTAGACATACTAGTTACTCAAACTATTTGTTTTGAATTTCGCACAAAGCTACACGAAAGGTATCTGCGCTAGCCACCCCTAATTTAGAGGTGTAAGACAGAGGAAAAGCAGCTAGTCATCACCACCCACCGGCAACTCTCGGGGTACTCTTCTATCAACAAACAGTAAGGTTGACTGTACATTATAACATCCTCGCTATTGAAAGGATGAGCATGTTTAGTGTGACAGGGATTCAAACCCACGATCCTCAGCTATCGCGACGAGCATCGTAACCATCTGCCCATGCCCGGCCTACTCGCACTGATTAAATCCTTTCCCCATCTGACATTTGTATGAAACAACGTCATCAAGTTCCATTTTTCGCGGAGCCATGCTTTGTTCTCATTAAGTTACTATCTTTCCATCTTATCCTGTCTGTTGAAAGAGGAACAGTTTATTCTTAGTGTGTAAAATGTTTATCCTGAGTCCTTGGAAGTAAATTTATCTCCAGCCCCAAATGTTGCATACTTACACAACAGCAAAAACTTAATAAACTCAATTATCCAACTCAATACGCAATTTTAAAGATAATAAATAAATATACACACAGTTAACACTTTTACGTTCCCGTTATCGTGAGAAACAGCACTATGACAATAAGTAATGCGTAGTTTTATGTTTTTATTTGATCAAATAATCTGATTTCATTTCCTCTGGGTACGGGTCTGTAGAAGAAAGCAAATAAGGGCATCTATAATTCAGTGATAATTAACCTCATTAATGTAAATATTTACGAAATATCAAGACGGTATTCTCCCCAACACTAATTAACATTTTATAAGATGTACGTGTCTTTTAAATTACGTATAACAGAAGCTTTAAGTGTAAGCGCACGCGCAATATAAGGAAGTGCATAAACCAGCAGATCAAATTTTACTTAATGGCTTTAAACCTACAGAAGAGTGATAGAGCAACGGGTTAAAATAACCTAAACTATTTCTGTATTGCAAGAGTAATTTCAAGAGTAAAGGGTTATAAGAGTCTAAATTATATCCTTTTAACAAGGAATGATAAGAACCGAAAAAAAATCGCTCTTCGAATTTGTTTCGTTCACAGGGTAAAGAAAATATTGACACAAATAACTGAGTAGTCTTGTTTTCTTTGTTTCTGTGATGAATACCTAGGTGTAAGTGTAGTCACACAACAGTTGCAAATGTTAACAATAAAACTCACAGTAACCTGAATGCTCTAATATTTTCAGCCAATTTAGAAGTAAGCAACATTAATCATATTAATAAACGCCTCTTGTGTAATACATAGACAACAACTTCTACATACATTTTAAGTAGAATAAATATGTAACTGGACAGGATAAATTATATTTCGTCTCGTGTACAGATCTATTAAAGTCATAAGACATTGAAAAAAATAACAAGTGTTAAACATTATGTGATGTTAATCATACTTGTTATGTTATTATAAGATATTAGTATTAAGCCTTTTATATTTTCTACCACTATAAACTTCATTCAGTCCCTCGTAGTTTACAATAAAAAGAAGGGTGTTTAATACTATATCCACCATATCCGTTATCCATGACGGGTTTCTCTCATTACAGAACTCATCAACACCGTCAGCAACGTATATGATGGACATAGTGTGGTTGAAATACAACTCACTCTTCTTGTGAACAAAAACTCCTATGGTAGTGAATAGAGAATGTAGTGTTATAAATTATAATAGACTTAGTACTAACATTTTTATAAGTAATTATACTTATGCTTCGCCATGTTTTCTTTTACTAATTAAAAAAAAATATGTTTATAATCTTCAAAGTTACTACTGTTATAAAAAAAATGTATCGCACATGTTTCGGTACACTCCGAGTTTTATGATGAATTTATTTGTTTCTGTCACTGAGATTCCTAATTTTCAGCCTATAGTGTGAGATTTCTAGACAGTTATCGTCTGTGTTTAAATTAAAAATTCACAATCCATAGTCCACAATTCGCTGTTGTACCAAATTTGATTCGCAAGATGTTTTTGTGAAACACTTATATCAATATATTTATATATTTTTTTTTTATCCTCGAGAACAATTTATTCTGAGATTTAGTTTCGAATTTTCTCTGATTGTGGTTTCGTGACTTGTCTTTTCAGGGGCTTAACTCCATATTAAAAAAAACAACAACAGTTACATATCGTTTTCCTTTTCATTCTTTTTTTTTCATTTGTTTAAAGGTGTTGAAATTCACTATTTAATTTTATCAGAGGAGAGAGAAGAGAGAGAAAAAAAGATCAACTGGGAATAGTTGTTAATAGTTTGTTTTTTCCCCGTTTATTTTGTCAAAATTAAATTTTGACCATAAACCATAACTAATGGTTTATGCTGTTGTTTTTGAAAGCACCTTAATACACTAGAACTATATATAATATTTACTAATGATTCCAGTGAAAATCAATCTGTGACTTAAAACTAATGAACAAGTAACAAAGTTTACTCACCTTGCCTTGCATGATCAACCGAATAGTAAGAGTGATGGAAGGGCCATCGCTGGACAACGGGTCAGAGTCTACGGTGGCCATAGCTGGCGGTATAGAGAGGGATGTAGACAGGCAGGACACAGGTCACGTGCTAAGTAAAACAGAAATAAATCACGTGTCAGCAGAAGTAAACGAACGGGTCAACCAGCAGAGAAATTAATGTTCTGGGTTCAGAACACAGCTTTATAAATTACATCAGGGACTGGCACAGTTGCCAGGATCTAAGTGACTACGTCCACTTCCAAGGCGTGTTGCCAGCTCATATCGTACAATACTACACTGTGTAACGAGGACGCATTACCCACAAGCCAAGTAAGAAACTATAAAAACTGTTACAACTGAGGTAACAGGTGCACATAGGCGGTCCTTACTTATGAAACGACTGTTGATGCATATCATAACGAATCTTGGGATGAGACAGACGAATTGCATAATTTTTTTTAAGATACTGATTGTTGAATGCCAAACATTCTAAATCTGATTGGTGGAAGTTAAACATTCTTAAACAAGACAGTACATTCTGGCAGAATTGTGAAAAAAATCATTTTAGTTGTTGTTGTTTTTTTCAATTTATTAATATTAATTCTTGCTACGTGAAAATTCCATCAAACATTTAACATTCCGCGCCAGAGCCTTTAACTAAGATTATGCTGTGTTTCCAACGATTTAAATTTACTGCATTTTTTTTTCCCACGATATCACCCTATTGTAACAATGACTTTCCTGTATTAAGTGTTATTTTCTGTGTAACATTCCTACGAAATTCAATTTGTTTGGCTGCAGCTATTTCGAACTTAAATTTGGTAAGGTTTTACTTTATAAAACAAATCTTCAAGTTCTGCATGTATTGTTTCCAGCGGACATCAATATTTCTCCTTCCAATAGCATAGACATGGTTTTTGTAACTTCTTATAGTTTGCCACGTAAATTTAAAATTAATAAAAAAATTTTTGCCACATAATCTCAGAGAAATTAGATCTGAAACTAACAGATGAGTAAGTAATCTTTAAAACTGTCTTCTTACTTGTCTGTGATTATATGTTCCAATTCTGAACAGTAAGAATCTATTGACTTAATATGGCTGTAGCCAGAACAAAATACGAACTTTTCGGCTTTCACTAATACCGTAGTCAAACAACCCCTCGACCCCGTCACCTCTATATCAAGCACAGAGGAACTGTGTAGACAAAGTGTTGATCTGTTTCGAAAAATATGAAAAAGCCTTTTATCCAAAACAGGTATGAATGTGTGTTTTAACGACCAAATGTTCAAAACAACTTTTACATACCAGTAAAGAAGAACAACTTGTACATCTTTGTCTGATTCTACGCCATCTTTTGTGTTACTACTCGGGCATTTACTCACTAACTACTCCATGCATGTGCACTGCAACATCAATATAGAAAAATATACAAACATTTTGGCCAAGACTGTATATAAACTTGAAAAAGGTCATTAAAAAAGGTACGACAGAGCCCAGTGCATCGGCAGTAATAATAATCTAATAAATACATAAACTCGAAAGAAGACACGACAAGAATTCAGTATACCGCCAGTAACGATAACGTATAAACAGACTCGAGGAAGACATCAAAAAAGCATGACAAAATTATAGTGCATTGACTGTAATGTGGAAAACAAAGAAGGAAGAATGAATTATAAAAGGTACGAAAGAATATTATTTTTTAAAATCTGTAATTAATCAGTAAAACCGACTGAAATGCGCGTGGTCAAGAAAAATATGTCTAAGTATAAATAGTGTACAAAGTCGTTTAAAAAAACAACAACCAAAAAACGAGCAATTTATTTGACATGACTACGAATGCTGAGAGTATATGCCAAACAAATACAACTTACACTTTAAGAACAAAACCTTTATATTACACAGAGGGCATGCACTCGAGCATTCAGGTATTTCTTATGAAACTTACACTGAAATCAAAAGAACTTGAGGGACGAGTGACGAGATCCTGACGGTTGTCAACAGTCAGCTAAGATTATGTGAGCATATTCCAACTAGAAAACCAGCAAGTCTCAGCAAAATACTTCTGAATGCACAAAGAGGAGGGGAAAATAGACGTGTAGTCATCCGAGGAACGTTTTATGTCACACTACTTACTGTCTGTATCAGCAAATCAACCAGTGCGTCATTACTGAACAAAGTAAGCTAATAAAAGGATGGTAAAACACTGGTTAGCAAGGAAAAAAAGGACAAAAACTCTGTTCAACAACACAATACCTTCTCTTATATGTGTGCGCGCGCGCGTATATATATAGCGAAAGACAGTTCAGTTAACAACGTAATTTTATAGTTAACGTTGCTAAGAAGCGTTTGGCAACTAGACAAGTTGCATGCAACATGTTATAAGCTTCTATTTCGATACAACTGTCGTTGTTAAAACACTTCAGTCCCCTGAAAAAGGTTTTATTTCCAATTATTGTGATGTTTCTTACGAATATGAAACATTCTTTGTTTTTCAAAGATTGAAAACATACCTGACAATCATTTGTTACTTGTATTGTCAATTTCATCTTGAACTCATAACATAAACATTAAAGAAATTAACTTAAGTAATTGTGCTAGCTCACAGGTGGCTCAAGTGTAATTCGGATGGTGTATAACGTTAAAATTCGGGGTTTGATATTAGCTCTCTTGTAAGTTTGTACAGAGGAAGTTTTATTACTCCATGTTAATTGTTTCTCCACCTTTGTATACACCCAATCTTACACCTTACATTTTAAAAATATTTTTCAACTTGTTTATGCACTTTTCTCATACAAGATGACACGCTCTCTTGTGAGTTTGTACAGAGGAAGTTTTATTACACCCCGTCCATTCCTACCTTGTTTCCTCACTTTTCCATGTACCCAATCCTACGCTTTAAATTTAAATATTTTCCCCCCTGCTCAGGTACTTCTTTCACATTAGATGACATCATCTCAAGCATCATTCATTCATTTATACTGATATCCTGTATCTATATAATCAGTATGGGTGTGCATAATATTATGGTATGCACATATAATGGTGTATGTGTGTTATGTGTATTTTCTTCACCTGAGGTATGTGTACATATTATAAGTGTGCGCGTGTGATATACACGTGATGTTACGTACTTTAAATCGTGCATTGTTATTTGGGTGATGAATTGTGGTTGTGTATATACTAAAGGTTGATAGAGTGATGTAGTGTGAGTTGTGGTTGTGTGTATATACTAAAGATTGATAGAGTGATGTAGTGTGAGTTGTGGTTGTGTGTATATACTAAAGATTGATAGAGTGATGTAGTGTGAGTTGTGGTCGTGTGTATATACTAAAGGTTGATAGAGTGATGTAGTGTGAGTTGTGGTTGTGTGTATATACTAAAGGTTGATAGAGTGATGTAGTGTGAGTTGTGGTTGTGTGTATATACTAAAGGATAGAGTGATATAGTGTGAGTTGTGGTTGTGTGTGTATATACTAAAGATGTGAGTGTAGTGTGAGTTGTAGGTTGTGTGTATATACTAAAGGTTGATAGAGTGATGTAGTGTGAGTTGTGGTTGTGTGTATATACTAAAAGTTGATAGAGTGATGTAGTGTGAGTTGTGGTTGTATGTATATACTAAAGGTTGATAGTGATATAGTGTGAGTTGTGGTTGTGTGTATATACTAAAGTTGTGAGTGATGTGTGAGTTGTGGTTTGTGTGTATATACTAAAGATTGATAGAGTGATGTAGTGTGAGTTGTGGTTGTGTGTATATACTAAAGGTTGATAGAGTGATGAGTGTGAGTTGTGGTTGTGTGTATATACTAAAGGTTGATAGAGTGATGTAGTGTGAGTTGTGGTTGTATGTGTATAGTGATACCAAAGTTGTGTGTATATACTAAAGAGATAGAGTGATGTAGTGTGAGTTGTGGTTGTGTGTATATACTAAAGGTTGATAGAGTGATGTGTGTGAGTTGTGGTTGTGTGTATATACTAAAGGTTGATAGAGTGATGTAGTGTGAGTTGTGTGTGTGTATATACTAAAGGTTGATAGAGTGATGTAGTGTGAGTGATATACTAAAGGTTGATAGAGTGATGTAGTGTGAGTTGTGGTTGTGTGTATATACTAAAGAGTTGATAGAGTGATGTAGTGTGAGTTGTGGTTGTGTGTATATACTAAAGATTGATAGTGAGTGATGTATAGTGTGAGTTGTGGTTGTGTGTATATACTAAAGGTTGATAGAGTGATGTAGTGTGAGTTGTGGTTGTGTGTATATACTAAAGTTGATAGAGTGATGTAGTGTGAGTTGTGGTTGTGTGTATATACTAAAGTAGAGTGATGTAGTGTGAGTATATACTATATACTGAAAGGTTGATAGAGTGATGTAGTGTGAGTTGTGGTTGTGTGTATATACTAAAGGTTGATAGAGTGATGAGTGTGAGTTGTGGTTGTGTGTATATACCAAAGTTGATAGAGTGATATAGTGTGAGTTGTGGTTGTATGTATATACTAAAGGTTGATAGAGTGACGTAGTGTGAGTTGTGGTTGTGTGTATATACCAAAGATTGATAGAGTTATGTAGTGTGAGTTGTGGTTGTGTGTATATACTAACGGTTGATAGAGTGATGTAGTGTGAGTTGTGGTTGTGTGTATATACTAAAGATTGATAGAGTGATATAGTGTGAGTTGTGGTTGTGTGTATATACTAAAGGTTGATAGAGTGATGTAGTGTGAGTTGTGGTTTTATGTATATACTAAAGATTGATAAAGTGATGTAGTGTGAATTGTGGTTGTGTGTATATACTAAAGGTTGATAGAGTGATGTAGTGTGAGTTATGGTTGTGTGTATATACTAAAGATTGATAGAATGTGGTTTGTTTATCATCTAAGAGTGTCTCTCAGATACTTTAGAAAAGTTATTATTTGATTATTAGAGATGTGTCTGAGTAAACAGTTTGTATTTCATGTATTGTTTTCTGCCCCATTCCTACAGTGCAAAGCGCCACGTAATTTGTCACTTCCTCAGAAGTCTTAAATGCGTCAGTCCTACACTAAAAAACAAGGCACTGTACTGTAAAACTAAAGTTTCTATGAAAACAATAAGGAACAAAACACTTTTCTTTATGCATTTCGTTACGAAGTGGCATTAGTTTAGATTGTATTGTGACGTCATTTCTTTATGACGTGACATTAGTTTAGATTATATTGTGACGTCATTTCTTTATGACGTGACATTAGTTTAGATTATATTGTTACATCATTTCACACAAAAAGTTGAGAATTTAAACAAACCGGTTGATTTACAAATCCATAATGCAACAAACGATATTAATGAAAGAGTTACAAAAGGTATATAATTATGGCAAAAGTAGTAAAACTGCAAAGTAAACTAGCAATTCAGAGTGTCAAAATCAATTGGTTGAAGATAAACTTAATAATAAATATATACTGGAAGATATATTTCGTATATCGTACGTATATAACTGGAGATTATTCTAACTGTATTCCAGAATTTTTTTATTGGTTCTATAATAGTGATGAAAATGAAACGTTTAATTTTGACATGAGAAGTATATATTTAAAACGTTTCCAAACTTTAATAAACAAACTCTCCTAATTTTATTGAATTACTTCAATAAACTTCCTTATGAAAACGATTCAACAATAAATTACTCGTTTTCTAGATATATGCATATATATATATATATACAAAGCCCTTATCGATACATTTCTGCACCTAATATATAGTTAACTGTCCGTCCAGTTGAATTGTCACTTTTTTCACAGTCAACTTAACAGTTGTGATATTACAAACTATAGTTTAACATCTTTTTTATATTAAAAATTCAAGTATGTGATAGTACTCGTTAAGATTATGCCTTCTAGCTTACCCAGCTATAACTTTATTTTTGGATTTTTTTTTATTTGTATAGAGCTACCTTGCACTCTGTCCAATGCAGGGTATCGAACTACAGGTTTTAGCGTTGTAAGTTCAAAAACTCACCATTGACTCACCGGGGAACTTAGATGTATAAGTTCATCCTAAAGTAAAAAAAACAACTTAAAAAGCTTAATTAATAGTTGATTGGTTGGTTGTAATTAGGCACAGAGCTGCACTGGCCTATCTGTATTCTGCCTACAACAGGTAAGGTAACGAAACCCGGTTTCTAGCGTTGTAAGTCTGCAAACATACTGATGTGACACCGGTAGCCTGTAGTTTAGATAGACTGTTTCTTTTCAGGTGTAAATAATTTAAAGTGATCTCCTTAACAACTAAGAAATTAAATAAAGTTCTTTTTAAGTTGTTCAAACTTATTATGATATATAAACATACGAATTGTTATTAGGCCCAATAAGGCGTAAGTATTTACATCAAACTGCACTGTAGCACTCCATTGTTAAAATTTCTTTCAGACGTCCTCTCATAAAACGCTAGTTTAGTTTATTATCAAAATGTACGTTAGAGGGAAAGTTGTCTTTGACGATTGTTAAACAAATCTGATCGTTAGTCACAATATCTGATATTCGAACTTTTAAGTTAAATATACTGTAAATCCTCTTGGTATTTCGTTTTCTTTGAAGAATATCAAATATAAAGAAAAGCTATCAGTAAAAAAATACTTTTCAACAAAACCTGATAAACATTTATAACGACGTTGAAAATCAAACGTTTCGAAAAGTGGCTCAGTTAAGGGTATATACTGCAAAACTGAGATGAACATCCACACTGCACAGACGATTATGAAGTGTGTTAAACTCAATAAACTAAACCTTCTTTTTAACTGTCGTAACTACTTGAGGCTTCACATTCAAGCTCAATACCTGCTGATGATTCAGACAACGTTAAAATTCAGGTTCGATTCTCGGAGTGCTAGAAACTGCTCTGGCTTCGAATGTAACTAAAAACCGAAAAGAAACTAGGTTGAGTGACGCAAAAAGCTGACATAGTTTCTAATTTGTATCACACTTTTCTAAGATATTACGAGGGTTTTTTTCTTTAGAGATCGGAACTGTTTATAATTAGCTACGAGCAAAAACTAATCTTCATCGAAATACTGCTTTGTCTCTTATGATTTATAAATATGCAGTTGATAAACTATTTTTCTTTTAACTAATATTAACCAACGATGATTCGAGAACCCATTTCACTCGATTCCTTATGTTTAATACATATTCATATAACAATATTGAATTAATTTCGTGAACTCGGGCATTACAATGAGCGTCAGTTAGCCCTTAAGGCTACGAAAATTGATATGCTTCGTTCACTTGCTCATTTATCTGTAATTCTAAAGTAAAATCTACAGAAGTACACAAGTGTACAGTTAATTTCGTCAGGGATAACAAAATTAACGTGAAACTTATGGCTCATATAAAAGTTGAGAATCTAAACAAACTAATTAATTCACAAATCCATAAAGCAATAAACGATATTAATTAAGGGTTTACACAAGATATACGGTTGTGGTAAAGGCAGTAAAACTGTAAACTAATAATTAAGATTGTGAAAATCAATTGTAAACTTTGATAACAAGTATGGTATCCAAACTTATACCATTCTAACCTCATTTCAAAACACCCATCACTCTTGCTATGCTAGCCACTTTGACCGTAGCGGTTTTATTATGTGATGGTCAATCTCATTGTTCATTTGTAAAAGAGCAGCCGAAAAGTTAACTATCACAGCTAAATTAAGGTCAAAATTAAAAATATGCAGTAACAGCGAAAATGAAAACAGATTTATAACTAAAGTTTATCTGTTACTTAACACTGACAGAAATAACAGTTTGAAGTAACTGAGGATTAGAAAAATGATTCATTACAAAACTCACACTACAGACAGTGTCTCTAAAATAAAATTTAACAGTAATAATATTGTCATTGAACGTATATTTCTTAAATACTATGTGATTTATTATTGAACAATAAAGGCTTTTAAATACAATACGTATCTTTAACGTTATCTGAAACATTTCATTATTTTCCTATATTATGTATTTTTAACAGGATATATATATGTGTGTGTGTATTATATACTTATAATTAAAATAAATATAGGTATCATAAAGCTGTCTAACCTTTATAACTGTCAAAGTAATTAATGTTATCGATTATCAATTGCCAGTTTCATTAAACCAACATTTTATTCTCAAGTTATTACAAAGGTGTAATCGCACTCTATCACAACGATTTGCATATGCTAGTGCATATTTTAAGAGATATGCGTCACAGCGTCATGGGCAACATACTTAGCACTTATATATTTGGTTTACAACGAACAAATTTATGACCATTCCGGGTTGTCTTTTAGATTTAAAACTTTCTTTGAGGCATGAAAGATCTTAAACCTAAATTTCTGCCACGGTTTGAGAGTCTGAAGTTTTTGATTCGACAAAGTAATCCGGCCACAAGTAGTAGCAGAGTGAGAGTTATGGTTACGACAGGGAACTTTTCGACCGAAAAAGTCACCCGCTGGTACACCGGTAAGACTATGGATTTTCAACGCTAAAAACGGCGGTTAGATTCCCTCGGTGAACTCAGCAGATAGCTCAATGTGGCTTTACTATAAGAAAGCATACAAACATACACTAGACCCACAAAACAAATATGATGAAGTCGAGTAATTAAAAAACAACAACAACTGATAAATGTTCACAAAACTTTCAGTTAAATTTCAAAATAAACTGTTTTTCACGCACAAAAAAATAAGTTGGAAACATTTAACCACAGTCAACCAGTTAAGCTCCCCGATATAGATTAAGTTGAATTTGGTTAGTTTGCTTAACTCGATAACACCAGCGTTAAATTTTCAATCATTAAAACCAGGTAGTATAAGGTTAATAGTGACCCCACACTGGTTAAAATGGTCTTGGACACCGAGAACGATGTGTGATAGAAGTTATAAAAAGAGTTTTCAATATATACAGTCATGTGAAAAAGTTAGGACACCCTATGAAAGCCTGTGTATTTTTGTAACATTTTTGGATATATAGATATTTAATCTCAATTTCAACAATATTGAGAGATTATAGAAATATAACTAAACAATTAAAACTGAAAAAAATACTTTTCAAGATCTTCTGTAAATGTAATTCTACAAAAATGCATATTCTAACTGAGGAAAAAGTTAGGACACTCCCACATTTATTCCCACTTAAAATGACTCAACTAACACACAGGTGTATCACACCAAGTGCACATCATTAGAAGATCGTTACTCAGCATTTTGAATGAGGCTTTCCCTATTTAAACCTCAGACATTTAGTTTGGTATGCTCCTGACTGTTGAAGTGAGAGTGAGCACCATGGTTAGAGTAAAAGAACTGTCTGAGGCCTTCAGAAAGAAAACTGTAGCAGCTTATGAGTCCAGTAAGGGAATTAAAAAGGTCTCAAAAGAGTTTGAAATCAGCCATTCCACTGTCTGGAAAATAGTCAACAAGTGGAAGGCTTTCAAAACAACTGCCAACATGTCCAGGTCTGGTCGTCCAAGAAAGTTCACCCCGAGAGCAGACCGCAAGATGCTAAAAGAGGTCTCCAAAAACGCTAAGATGTCATCATGGGACCTACAGCAGGCTCTGGCTACTGTTGATGTGAAAGTGCATGCTTCTACAATCAGAAAAAGACTGCACAAGTTTAACTTGTATGGGAGGTGTGCAAGGAGGAAACCTTTGCTCTCTAAGAAAAACATCAAGGCCAGACTGAAGTTTGCCAGAGAGAATGCAGACAAAGACCTGGACTTCTGGAATAATGTTCTTTGAACAGATGGGTCCAAGATTGAATTATTTGGACACCAGAACAGAGGACATGTTTGGCGTAAACCAAATACAGCATTCCAGGAAAAGAACCTCATACTAACTGTGAAGCATGAAGGTGGAAGTGTCATGGTTTGGGGCTGCTTTGCTGCAGCAGGGCCTGGACAGCTCACAATCATAGAATCCACCATGAATTCTACTGTGTATCAGAGGGTGCTTGAGGAATATGTAAATCCATCTGTTAGAAAATTAAAGCTGAAGCGGAACTGGACCCTGCATCACGACAATGACCCAAAACATACTAGTAAATCCACCAAAACCTGGCTGAAAACTAAGAAATGGAGAGTCCTGGAATGGCCGAGTCAAAGCCCAGATCTTAATCCCATTGAGTTGCTGTGGGGTGACTTGAAACGGGCTGTACGTGCAAGAAACCCCTCAAACATCTCACAGCTGAAAGAATTCTGCATTGAGGAGTTGGGCAAACTTTCTTCAGACCGATGTCAGAGACTAGTAGATGGCTACAAGAAGCGTCTTACTGCAGTTATTTCAGCCAAAGGGGGTAACACTAGCTATTAGGGGGTAGGGTGTCCTAACTTTTTCCTCAGTTAGAATATGCATTTTTGTAGAATTACATTTACAGAAGATCTTGAAATCTTTTCTTCAGTTTTAATTGTTTAGTTATATTCCTATAATCTCTCAGTATTGTTAAAATTGAGATTAAATATATATATATCCAAAAATGTTACAAAAATACACAGGCTTTCATAGGGTTCCTAACCTTTTCACATGACTGTATAATCTAAGATTGACCTCCCCGTCCTTCGCAGAAGTTTGTTACAATGAAAAATTGCGTTACCATGGCTACGATCAACGACGTAGGAAGTATGGCTCTAAAAGGTACTGGAACACTATTCTGATAACGTGCAATTAGCACTGGATATTATATTTGTGACCAATATATTTTTTTTAAATATCAGAAATATATTCGAACATTTATAAGACTGCATGTCTGTCCTGACAGGCCTGGTGATTATCGTGCAGGGCTATGTATCTGCGGGTCCAGGTCTTGAGTCAGATTCCACTATTTGGCCGGTCAAAAGTACCACCACAGTTGGCAATGGGTGCTGTTGACTAGCTGTAGTCTCTCTTGTTTATCAGATCAAAATCATGGATAGCCAATGCAAATAGCTCTTGACTAGCTATGCGCGAATATTCAAAACCAATCATCCTGTCCTAGTATGTCAACACAACTCACTTTTACATAACAAGACAGACAAACGAAATAATCTTAATAACTCGTAAAGAGGAAGCAAGCGTATTACAAGCACCCTATCACTTAACGTGGTATGTTTAATACTGATGTGTGTTTTCAGCTGGTGTTCTGATTAAAGTATGAATCTCTTCTTTCTTTCTTTTTGGAAAAACACGTGATAATAGCATACGTAAACAGTTCTAAGCAACTAGCTGAAGCTAAATGATATTTTTAACTTAGAAATTTATAATAACAACAAAATTACACAGAATGATGGTGGTACAAAGTGATCTATTTAAGTGCTAAACGTCACGCTAACAAAAACTCCAAATGCTAGCATTTCAAAGTTGGTGACAGCTTTCTTCCTGGAAAAGAAGAACCAATTAACGTTGAGTTTACTACTTATGTTTTTTATTTCTTGGAATGCCACTGAGTAAAACTACTTGACTGTTACTCTTATAAAACACCCACAGTTTAAAGTGTGGGGAATGTCTGGTGATATCACATAAATCCGAAGCTCTACTGCAGCTCCAACCAACACTCTCTTTGCTTACACAAGCACTCATGCATTCAATGTCTCGTTATAATCTTATTGACGAAGAAGAAATTACGATAATAGGCCAACAGAGCAAAATCATGAAGGCATTTGATTATAGTTAGTAGTACATTTTTTTATGAGATAAAATGCTTTAGCGCTCATCTTTAACACTATCAGTACACGATCCAAACAATGTGAACAATTAATAATCTTAATTAATTACGAGCTTCCCAATTCATATACTGACGAAAAATAACAATACATCACCTGAAACTGTGACAGAATATGGAACAGTTCTAAAATAAGACTGGGTAACTAATTACGCTACTTAAGCCCATCATACAAAAAATGGCAAGCCAGTGTGACAGATGTTAATGTCTTGCCACACTCTGCCTTGCAAAATAACAATCAAGTTATTTAATTAACATGTACTTTGCGCATGAAAATCGGGAGTTTACACGAAAACACACATTAACACTCAAAACAGAAATATCAAGAATGACCAGAGGAGACCAAACACAGGAGGAAATGGTTTACAGGAAAACTGTGTAAAACTTTATTGCAAAACTTGGTTAAGTAAAATGTAAAACTTTATTGTACAGCTTGGTTAATCAATGTGTAAAACATTATTACAGAGCTTGGTTATACAAAGTTTAAAACTTTATTGCAGAAATTGGTTAATCAAAGTGTAAAACTTTATTGCAAAGCTTGGTTAATCAAAGTGTAAAACTTTATTGCAGAAATTGGTTAATCAAAGTGTAAAACTTTATTGCAGAGCTTGGTTAATCAAAGTGTAAAACTTTATTGCAGAGCTTGGTTAATCAAAGTGTAAAACTTTATTGCAGAGCTTGGTTAATCAAAGTGTAAAACTTTATTGCAGAAATTGGTTAATCAAAGTGTAAAACTTTATTGCAGAAATTGGTTAATCAAAGTGTAAAACTTTATTGCAGAGCTTGGTTAATCAAAGTGTAAAACTTTATTGCAGAGTTTGGTTAATCAAAGTGTAAAACTTTATTGCAGAGCTTGGTTAATCAAAGTGTAAAACTTTATTGCAGAACTTGGTCAATCAAAGTGAAGGGTATTTTTATGTCAAAGAAAATCATCTTTAACTAAACCAGATTTTTAAATGAACTGAGAAGGTAAACTGTAAGTTATTTGGTCTGACATCACATATATTTTCTTCGTCTGTTTGTAAGTTGTTTTTAGGCACAAAGGTACAAAATAAGCTATTTTGCTGCACCTACACGGGTATCTAAACCCGGTTTTTAGCGTTATAAGTCTTCAAACTTACCACAGAGATGCTGAAGGGCTGTTTTTATGCATGGTTTAAAAATGACGAAAATTTGTTGCTAATAACAAGAAACATGTATGTTTGTAACTATAATAACAACAATCTTTCAATTAACGGTATATTTTGGTTTGGTTTTCTTACAACTCTACACAGTCCACTAAATATATTTGTGCTATGCCTACCACAGATATCTAAACTAGAGTTTTTAGGATATTAAGCCTAATCATATACCGTTAAGCCACTGGGAAGCGGTAGAACTTTGACAGCAAATCATAAACCAGTTCAGTCTAATAAACCCTGATGAAGATTATGAAATTTCTCACTTATAACAGAAGAGGGGGCACTAAAACAAATAATTTATGCAAGTTATTATTGGGAAGCTATTCGGCCCGGTATGGTTATGTTTTAGGGCACTCGACTCGTAATCTGAGAATCGCGGGTTCGAATCGCCGTCATACCAAACATGCTCACCCTTTCCGCCCTGGAAACGTTACTATGTGACGTTCAGTTCCTCTATTCGATGGTAAAAGAGTAGCCCAAGAGTTGACGTTGGGTAGTGATGACCAGCTTCCTTCCCTCTAGTCATACACTACAAAATTAGGAACGACTAGCGCAGATAGTTCTCGTGTAGCTTTGCACGAATTCAAAAATAAACAAACTGACATTGTTTAAGAAGGACTTACATTCTCAAATTCTTACGTTCAAAGAATGAGTTACCGGTGTTACGAAGATTTCACTCACGTCGTTTCGAGTTAAAAGGTACATTTTAGTCACTTCCCTTCGAGACGTTCGTATATTCCATAATGTGAGAATTAGGTTGTCGGCACATACAGTTACCATGGAACTATCAAAAATAGTGAGCTTGCAAACTGAATGCAATAACTGTTTCACTTCTAGTTTTCTTGCCGACTGAACAGCTCAAACTGACTTTCTGTAATCACTTACTTTATTATGCAAACCAATAAGAACGATACCGTGAAAGTGATTCTGGTTGTAAACACATGGATAATTCGCAAATCTCAAACAGAGTATTTAAAGATCTCAGTAAAGCACGAATCGACGATGCAATAATACTGTAACATATAAACGTTAATATTTTTTAAGGCAAATGGCCCAGAAGAATTTCAATAGACATATGCTGTGTAAGGGAAGGGACACGTTTCCCTACACTGTTTAATATTGTCTCACAAAGTTTTAGAGATGCACCAGTTATGACAAAAATTGTACAGGGATTGAAAACAACAACAACTACAAAAAACAAAAAACTGTTAAAACTGCTTCAGTTCTTTATAGTACGGTATCTACAAGTTCCGAAAAGTATACTGAGGATTTGGTTTCATTTCTCAAGAACACAGCTTGATATAAATCATGGAGGTGCTATCCATTCATAATGATCTTCAAACTATTGTTACTTAACACAGCTTGATATAAATCATGGAGGTGCTATCCATTCATAATGATCTTCAAACTATTGTTACTTAACACAGCTTTACATAAATCATGGAGGTGCTATTTATTCATAATGATCTTCAAACTATTGTTACTTAACACAGCTTGATATAAATCATGGAGGTGCTATTCATTCATAATGATCTTCAAACTATTGTTACTTAACACAGCTTGATATAAATCATGGAGGTGCTATCCATTCATAATGATCTTCAAACTATTGTTACTTATCACAGCTTGATATAAATCATGGAGGTGCTATCCATTCATAATGATCTTCAAACTATTGTTACTTAACACAGCTTTACATAAATCATGGAGGTGCTATTTATTCATAATGATCTTCAAACTATTGTTACTTAACACAGCTTGATATAAATCATGGAGGTGCTATTCATTCATAATGATCTTCAAACTATTGTTACTTAACACAGCTTGATATAAATCATGGAGGCGCTATCCATTCATAATGATCTTCAAACTATTGTTACTTATCACAGCTTGATATAAATCATGGAGGTGCTATCCATTCATAATGATCTTCAAACTATTGTTACTTAACACAGCTTTACATAAATCATGGAGGTGCTATTTATTCATAATGATCTTCAAACTATTGTTACTTAACACAGCTTGATATAAATCATGGAGGTGCTATCCATTCATAATGATCTTCAAATTATTGTTACTTAACACAGCTTGATATAAATCATGGAGGTGCTATCCATTCATAATGATCTTCAAACTATTGTTACTTAACACAGCTTGATATAAATCATGGAGGTGCTATCCATTCATAATGATCTTCAAACTATTGTTACTTAACACAGCTTTACATAAATCATGGAGGTGCTATTTATTCATAATGATCTTCAAACTATTGTTACTTAACACAGCTTGATATAAATCATGGAGGTGCTATCCATTCATAATGATCTTCACATTATTGTTATATCTGCCCGAAGAGACTTATGGGAAAATCATTATGTTGTAGAAACCTTCGGTTCTGTTTGCAAAGTCAATAACTCGCGCGATTTGGGTAATTAAAACAACTAGTAAAACTCCTACTATTTTAGGAAAGATACTGAATTGTTGGAAAGGGTTCAGAGGAGGGTTACAGAAACGGTACCTGTGGTGAAGAATTTGTCATATGAGGAGATTAAAAAAAAAGAAGAAGAGTTAGAGGGGATATGATTGAAGTGTTTAAGATTCCACAAGGCACTGAGTAAAAAAAATAGTGTTAAAATATTTTAGCCCTAATACTATTGTACTATAACAAGTATAATTATTGCATTACAGAGTTTTAGAATCGCATATACTATGTCGAAATACTGTGTGTTTCATAGGTACGTGTTTTCATATAGCAAAACCACATCGGGCTATCTGCTGTGTCCACCAAGAGAAATCGAATCCGTGATTTTAGCGTTGTAAATCCATAGACTTACCGCTGTACCAGTGGGGAAAAGCGAAATACTTATTGTTTAATAATGTCTAGGGTTTAGACATAATAAACTCTGTAGGGAATATTTTTATTAATGTAATATGGTATCAGAAATGCAGATAATAAAACAAACATTTTATCATTTAATAATTTATTAGTTAACTTCAAAAATACAAACTATGATAAACATTACTATTTCATAGCGTCTTAAAGCCTTAATGATATAAAAGCTACAAATCAGTGTATTGCTCAATAATGTCACAATGTAGATACATTCAGAAAACATTTTGTTTAAAAATGTATTAGTTACAAAGATGCGGGCATTATAAGAAACAGTGTAATTGTTTAGTAAATAGGCTTAAAATGAGAGAGGCCAGTTCGTAACCTTCACTCTTACAGGCTTCCTTTTTAAAAGCTTGTTGTCGTTTAATAATGAATTATATAGTTCGAAAGAGAAACTAACAATAAAGACATTTCTTTTTTCTATAATTATGTGTCTTCTTTTGGAGATAGAGGCTCATTTAGTTATGATTTTCTCTTTAATAATGTCTGAAATAATTTTACAGGTATAGATGATTTGAAACTATTTTAACATTCAATAATATACTGGTGGAGGGTCTCGGAGAGGCTTGTTCGGTATATTTGTTATGAATTTTGCGCAAACCATATGTGGGTGAGCGGTGCTAGTCGTTCTTAATTTAGTAGTAAAAGACTAGAGAGAAGATAGCTCGTTAGCAACACTTACCACCAATTCTTAGGCCACTATTTTACCAACGAATAGTGGAATTAAAAGCTACGGCTGAAAGGTCCAATATGTTTGGTAGGACGAGGATTCGAACCCGCTTCCTATGAGTCAAGCACTCTAACCATCTGTACAGTTAGAAAGGCAGGTTGGTAAGAGAACAGTTCAAATAAGACTTTAATGGCTTGAAAGGAAAAGCTATTGCGTGATTTTAAACACTAAACAACGTTTAAAAACAAAACATTATTCAACGATGAAGACACGTGTTTAATTGAATAACTTAGCTTCAGTCTCTTTCATGATCATGACAATACATGCATGTACACCAACGTGTTTAGACTTAATAACCGATGATATTCTATGCTGTACGTTGCGAGTCAGTGTGTTCAGACTTAATAAACAGCAGTGCTCTCAGCCAACCCAACAGTAACGTTAAAAAGTATGAAGAAAATGCTGTCCTCGTCCATGTTATCGACCTTCTAAAGGCTCGCCTTATGATTAATAATCGACATTACAACGGGGAAACTGTTATTCCTGATGTAATTTTTAAAATTAAGTTATTTATTTCCAGGTCACCAGTTTTTATTCACACTGTCAATGGTGAGGACACAATAGAGACATGCCCTAATGTAACAAACTGTTTAAGCTATTACTTTTTATTACAAGGGCGTACATAAACAAGGGCAGCGTTTCCATGTAATACGATTTCTTTGTTATAGATGTACATATATTTCAAAAAGATATTTATTATACAGAGAACATGAAGAATTGTTACAATTTCTGCGAAACTTTTTATTCAAATGCCAATTAGCTAAATACTGTATAAATAAATTAACATTTGGCATATAGCTTGGGCATGCGCTCAGTCTGTAATACATCAGTATACACTCGATTCTTTTTTCAGGTCTCTCAATTCATGAATAACTTCAGAACTGTTAACTCCATGACGGTGTTTAACAAACAAAGCACTGCATGACACGGAAGTCGAAACATATTTCCAGTATCACAGATGACAACATAATCATAGCTCCTGGGTACTGAAAGAACCCAGAAAATCTCTGGATCAATATCCATGAAGACATACCTCAGAAGGCAGTTACTGTTAATAGAGACAAACAGTCAGAGACATACACACGCCATTATTGCATACATTTAACTAATAAAGTCGACGTGCGTTGAAACGAACAAAAGTAACTGGGACTAAACTAACTTGTCTATCCAATAACACACAGCAGCTGGATGATTATATTTTATAGCAAATAACTGTTAGCAAAATAAGATAGCGAGCTAAAAACATGCAAATCATAACGAATACGTCATCTGCAAAACTTGCTTGGCGCTGTATACACATTATTCTGTATGTTTTTCTAATAGTATAGCCACGTCATGCTATCTGCTGAGTCTACCGAGGAGAATTCGAACCCTTGATGTTAGCATAGTAAATCCGTAGACTTAATGCTGTACCAGCGTGGGACTACACAGTATTGATAACTGTATTTTTTCCTACGCATACACGTGTTCCAACTTGTTTAAATTTCACAAACGCTTTATCATAAATGTTTCATCTTATCTCAAATACAAAGTCGCGAAGTTCATCAGTTCTTAGTATTTATATTTTTCATTTTGATGAGATGATACAGGAAAAAATATTTTATTCATTCTTGTACATTAATATTCTGGAACCATCTTAACTCCTATATTGGATTAAATGGTAGTACCAAGAGACTGTGAAAACGTTTGTAAAAATAACTAACCGTCATTAAGGTTTCTTTTGTTTGTCTGTATTTTTTTAATTTAGTGCAAAGTTACACGAGGGCTATCTGCGTTAGCCGTCTCTAATTTAGTAGTGTAAGACTAGAGGGAAGGCAGCTAATCATCAACATCAACTGCCAGCTCTTGGGCTACTCTTTTACCAACGAATAGTGGGATTGACCGTCACTAAATAACGCCCCCACGGCTGAAAGGGAGAACATATTTGGTGTGACAGGGATTCGAACCCGCGACCCTCAGATTACGAGTCAAGCGCTCTAACAACCTTGTCGTGCTGAGCCACCTTTATTGAGGGATATAATTCAGAACCAAGTATTGAAAGAAAACAAGGTTGGTGTTGCTTTGTTAGTGTTCAAAAACACTCAAATAAACAAACAAAATCCATGTCACGCAGTAAAACAATTTTCAAATTTAAACAACTAGTTGGAGAAAAGTTCTATTTGTTGTTTTTTATTTCTATATCCATATAACTTTGAATTCAAAACACTAACTAAACCAAGTGGATGCTAGCTGCAGAAAACGTGGAGAGGAGATAGCCAGAAGATTGGTCGAAATATATTTCACTGGAACCAATCTTATTCAATGACTTAGTAGAAATACCCTACATTTCCCAATAAAACACAACGTTTTACCCATCAGGGGAATTCCAGTGTTCTCTGTTTTATTATTAAAGGTCGTCTACATGGTGCATGCGCGTATTTACAGCTTTCGGGCGTGACAGTGTTCTTTCTATTCAGAAGGCAGTAGCGAATTGATTTTTATCAGCATCGTTCTGGTCGCTACACAATGTTTAACCACGTGCTACCTAAAGAAGCGGACATGAATGCTTGAAGCGAGAGTTAGATTCCAAAATCTCTTTTACTTTCTAAAGAAGCACAGAAATAACTCCTTTAAAAAAGAAGGAGTCGTTGCGGATCTCCCTCCTCACATCGTTGTTTGTTGAAGTTAAGCTCATAGCTACGCAATGGTCTAACAGTGATCTCCCACCGCGGGTATTGAAACCCAGTTTCTAGTGTTATGAGTCGTAATATATACCGCTCTGCCACTGGAAGGGGCATCGCAATTTCATCAATTACTTATCAAACCACTAATGAATTCATCAGATTAAAATATTTAATAAAATTCAAGCAAATATATATATTATAAACTCAATGAATATCATGTTACAAAATCATGAGATGTATGATTGTGATAAAAACTAAATTACAAAAACAAAATAAACAATAAATTCCTCATAAAAACAGCCTAAAGAACAAAAATTTTTAATCATGCGCTACGAAAAGAAATGAAATATATTTTGAGTGAACTTGAACTGCTAGCGTAAACTGCTGCTGTTGTAATTATTTAGGAATTTTCACTCACGTACATATTTAAAATACTACATTTACTTACATAAGTCATGTAATTGTTTCAGTTCTATAAATCTATAGATATAGTCATATCATGGTTACTTTTCAAAACAATATGTGTGTGGGCAAGGATATGGCCGACTTTCAAAGAGTCGTTTAGCAGAAGTGTCGTTGTCAAATACTATATCTCTGACCCATTGTTCAGATGTCTGTAATTAGTGTATGTCAACTATGGTAATCGCAAAGGAATATGTCTACCACACAAACAAAACTCCGGCCACCAACTGGGAGGTATATATGGAGAAAAACCACATAAGGCACTTCAACGTATTTGTACAAAATGTATAAAACATGTTTGTTGCAGGAGTTGGTTCCTCTGATTTCTTTAGATGGAAGAATGGCATCCAGATTGTACCTAAATATGAATATCAGTCATAGGTATAGCCAATAATGTTGAATTACTTTTTTAATATCTACGAAATTCCGGCAGATATCTACTGAATTATTGTTATGAAGCCTAACAATGGCAGACCTCAAAGAAATAAAAACATTAAAATGAAGAATTTGAAAAAAAAACACAAATAAACTGTCGCAATTATTGGATCACTTAGTGATTTTTCTACTGTTTATTTCGGAACACTGCATTGTTTATTGGAAACTATCGTAGTTGTTGGATCTCTTTGTAGATTTCCACTGTTTCTTTAGAACTGTTTATTCAAAAGGTGCCGATAGTCTTATGTTCTATTGGATATTATCATGTTTTTGGGGTTGTTTGTGCATTTCCAATACTTCTTTGGAACTGTTTATTTGAAAGATGCCGATAGTCTAATAGTCTTTGATATTATTGTGGTTGTTGGGTTGTTTTGTCGAGTTACATTGTTTTTTTGGAACTGTTTATTCCGAAAATGTCGACAGTCTAATGGTCTCTTTGATATCATGATTGTTAAGTCGTTTTGTAGATTTCTACTATGTGTGTGTGTTTTTTGGAACTATTTATTCGGAAGGTAAGGTCCCTTGGGATAATCTTACCATCATTGATTTTACTTCTTTTCCTAAAATCCTTAGCCTGCAGCTTCTAAAAGTTTGCGTTTAATATTTTTTCCAATCTTCAAATACGTAAGAAACCCCATGTAAAAGTTTAAACGACCTTCCCACCACACGTTTGTGAAACGTTTGTTGATCAATATGTTTAATCAGTAAATAGGGAATTTTCATCTTGAAACTATAGTGAAAAATAAAATCAAATAACACTAATGATGAAAAGAACGGTGGACTCTGCTGGTGTCTTAGTGTCATATAACATGTAGTCATACTTTACTTATCAGTATCTTTTAATCATCTGATGTTGAATGAACGTACGTATGTATTGAATTTACCAGGATATGAAGGCGAATGGAAGTATATGAAGATTCCCTAGGGAAAGTGGTACGTAAATATTTCTGGCGGGTTTAGGAAGAGAAATGTGTCAATATTTATAACGAGTTTAATTCAAAGACAAAGTAATCTAGGTGTTCATATAGGAATAAATGATAGAGAGGCACTAACGAGAAGGCTATCGATCGACTGTTATGTCTGTCACAAACAGTATACACAACGGTGGAATGATACTGAGAAAATTGAGTCATGCAGGATCTTCGTAGCAAATGGAGTTGCTGATTGAAACTGTGTATAAAGCTGTTACGTTTCTCACACAGTACCTGGTTTGTTATCTGTTAGTTCCAAGTAACATTTTTTAACCCACATTATAACAGGAAAATTTAGTTAAAATCCATTTTAATGTTAAGCGTAACGAATGATGACGTTCTTGTCGTTTTGAATTAAGCACAAAGTTCTGCCTACCACGAGTATCGAAACCCGGGTTTTGGTGTTGTAAGTTCGGGGGGGGGAGCTTAATGAAAATTAATTTAGTAGATTTCATAGGATTTCGTTTTTTTTCCTTTGGTCTGGTTTCAAAAGAATTCATAACCTTTAACCTCTAAAAATGTCTAACAGAATAAAATGATGAAGCTATAACAATGATTCGGAGAGAGAAAGTTGCAGTACATATAGCAGACAACAAACTGTCTAAACAGTTTAGGTTGAAAGAAACACTAGGTGGATGAAATCTGAAAAATAGGAAATACTACAATTCATATAACATGACGTAAAAATGCAAACGTCATTACTAAGCAAATAAAATAAAAGATTAACAAAGACAATATTGTTAGATATAGCATAAATATTACTCTTAAACAATACCTATTACACTGCCTCTAAGTAATTCAGCGATAAATCTGAAGGCTCATAACATTAAAAATCAGGTCTCTATACCAATGGTAATCACACCACAGATAGCCCATTGCGTAGCTCTGTGGTTAATAAGAAATAAACAAATACAGCTTGTTGGACCATTGAGCCCCACATTTAAATTCTGCATTTAATCCAATCCTGAAGAGGTAAACATCTTCCAATTAAGATATAGTTATATATTAAAGTAAGTTTTATATATTATCATGTTAAGTAATTGCTCATGGTCTGCTCCAATATATCCTGTCTGATTTGGGAAAGACATTTCGGCCTCTGTTCTGAGTTCTTAAACAAATCGTTTCCAAAACCTGACAGAAGGGGTGAATAGTCCGTAAGAAACTACCTAAAATATTTTTTTTAAACCAAGGATCATTGTTATGGATACTATAACAATTTTTATTCTGAATATATGTCCGATATTCATCAAAATATGCGTGACACTTGGCCTATCCACTAAACTTAGTTTTGTTTTACCAATGTTTAGTGCAAAAACTTTCACTGTAATTAAATCTAGTTAAACTGCAGTTATCAATTTTGAAAATTAGTAATGTTTTTGAAAGTATAGCTTAACCTCCAATGTAACCAAGATTTTTCATCAGAGAAAAAACCGTATCTTAATTCAATGATGTTTCATTAATCATACGTGATGTATTAAAAAAAAAGAAACAGTAATCACAACTGTACAGATACATATATAGCAAGTAAAAGATGTTTTTAGCAAACTGTTGGATTTGTTTACTTATTGAAATTTGCGCAAAGCTATTACAGGGCTATCTGCATTAACCGTTCTTAGTTTAAAAGCGAGGAACTAGGGGGGAACTAGTCAACATCATCCATCACCAACTCTTCGTTTGTAAAAGAGTAGCCCAAGAGTTGGCGGTGGGTGGTGATGACTAACTGCCTTCCATCTAGTCTTTCACTGCTTAATTAGGGACGGCTAGCGCAGATAGCTCTTGTGTAGGTTGGCGAGAAATTCAAAACAACCAAATATTTCAAACTGCCCACAATAACTTACAACGACGAGTAAAATGGAGTCTTGCTAACGACAATGGAAAACTTCCCAGTTTTTAAGCACTTTCTAATTATTATTAAAACATTTCGAAATCCGTCAACGAAAATGTCCAAACACATGAATGATGTCAGTTTGATGTACAAACCAAAGAAGATATTAACGTAGCTGCCCAAATAGGTATGTTTCCTTTTGAGGACAATTAACAGAAGTATGGGGCCGCCATGTTGGAAATGCGATATTACCAGACTAAAGGTAATATACATTATAAACGTCTAACAGAATATATGGATGAGAATTACGGTTTATTTTCAGGTTTATTAACAATTATTCCGGGTCTGTTGCAGAATTCCTTTTATCAAAGATTTTTCGGTACTGTAATCATATTCTTCTGGTGATAATAACACATAATCGATCACCACAATCACGAACAAATAATCAGTAAACTTAAAAATCAAAACGCTATGTCTAGTTTGGATTTTGACCAATCTTTAACACCAGCATGGCCACAACAGTATACTTACACATAAACACATTAAACTGCTTATGGCTAGTAAAACTTTCGCTCTCTCCCTATCGACCAATATTTTATAACTCTGGTTTCCAGTTTTACTGTCGCCTCCTCCTCGATTTCTGGGGTTGAGAGTAATGGCTATCGATTTGGAGACCTGGATGAGAGCATGAAAACTAACTGATGGATAGAATTCACTCTAGGAATGGATATAAAGAATTTTTTTTCCAGTCGTGGGCTAATTAACATATGTATACTAAAAATAAAATAAATATACACGCGAGTTTGTATATATCGAAGTCGCAAGTTCTACTCATCAACTGTGAAATTGATTTTGTGATCACCGTTAAAATAACACCCTCTATTTAAACAAAAGATACTTTGCAATAAAAATGTGTGTTTTTCTTATAGCAAAGTCACATCGGGCTATCTGCTAAGCCCACCGAGGGGAATCGAACCCCTGATTTTAGCCTTGTAAATCCGGAGACATACCTCTGCAATATAAATGCAACGGTTATATGAATCATTTGTTCACCATTACTTTATCTGCAATTTTTCACAAAAAAAATCTAACGAATGAACTCACGACCATCACTTTATTACTACGATGACAAGGCAGGTGTAGTATTAGACAGAATATCTAAATAAATTTAAATTTAAACAAATTTAAATTAGTAGCACCTTTAAATGTTTCTTAAGGGACAAAAGTAATAAAATTTAATTTATAATTATTTTGTCTTTACGCAGAGACACAGTTATATTGTTTCGAGACTTTCTCTAAACACTTTCAGCCCGCTCAAGTTCTCATTTATAGAACAGTCCTTGTGGAGTTTTACTTCCAATTACGGAACTACTTGTTTAATTTGAAATATATATCTGTCTTGTATTGGTGTTTCGAAACGCTGTTTATTTTTTATTATTTTTCATTCTTCCACATTTACCACATCTAAAAGCAGCTGCAGAGTGTCTTCCCAAATTATGCCCTCCGCTAGTACAGCGGTATGCCTTCGGATTTACAACGCTAAAATCAGGGGTTCGATTCCCCTCGGTGGGCTGAGCAGATAGCCTGACGTGGCTTTGCTATAAGAAAACACACACTTCCCAAATTACACTCAGCGTAGACATAATTACGTTTTATGTAACTTCTTATAACTACCCCATTGGTAATGCTCCTCACGACAATAATAAAACATTTTACTTTTTACTTTGCATTATCTGAATTTCGCACAATGTTACTCGATGGCTACTTTTGTTGGTCGTCTCTAGTTTTGAAGTGACAGAATATATGGAAGGCAGTTATTCAACAATGCCTACCGCCATCTCTTGGGATACTCTTTGTCAACGAAAGTGGGATTGACCGTCACGGCTCCCAAGGCTGAAAGGGAACGTTTGCTAACGAGGTTCAATTCGCAGCCAGCAGATTGCGAGTCAAACGACCGAACCACCAGCCTCCAAATGTCAGTCTTTAATCTTGGGGTGATAGATATTTATTTTTTTAGCGAATTTCACGCGAATAAAACATTTATACATTATGACCTACGATTACTGGCCTTTTAGTCAATAGTGCCTAATACCAACATAGGACTGAAACTTAGAGGGCTAGTGCATCAAAACGACAGATCAGATATCACTCGTGATTGTTTGAAGTTAAGCACAAAACTAAACAATGCACCATCTATACTCTGGCCATCACGGGTATCTAAACCCGATTTGTAGCGTTTAAGTCCGCAGACATACTCTTGTGGCACTGAAAAGCCTCGTGATTGCAGATCCTTGTAAATCCTGTTTATAGGCTTCAATCCACGACTGAATAATGACATTTTCTTTTAATAATGCAATTTCAATCCAGATATTGTGCTACGTGGAATGCAGCCTGTAACATTATGTTTAGAAGTCATTATGACTTAATGCAATGTACCAGACTTACTAATAATGCTAGGCCAAGCCACCAGTCTGAGAGAATCAAAGAGAACTGTACAAAACAGTAACATCCCTCTCTCTTGCCATTTATATCCTAAACCATGTATACCACCTTTCTTCACAACCTTAACACAGGAAAAACAGTTAAAAGTAACTGTTGAAATATCAAGAAAAGACCGTCTTAACTTAAATCACGTCTCACTGTTATTTAATAAGATTTTATTAAAAGATAAATTACGTCTTTCAATCTCAATCAAAAACATCTAGCAGCGTAGAATACTATTATTGTTAATGCTATTATTCTCTAAAATCTGCCGCGTAGCCAATAAACTATATAATATTTATTTTTAATCAACTATATAAATGATAAGAAGGATACTTTGAAGACTTTTATTAAACTGATTGTCAAAAACATATCACCTGAAACATATGCTAATATCTTTAAAGCTAATAAGTAATGTATAATTGTAGCAACTTTAGTGTGTAATTAAAACAAGGCAACAAACACATCTTCGGAACATAGGACTGAGTGGGTAAAGCCGAATGACGTAAGATTCCGTGCAAAAGTAAGTAAAGGTAGACACACTTTAAAACCATGCAGATTTGGCAAAAATAAATTTTACTCACAAGCGCGACCTACCGTAAACTGGTGTAGGTTAGTTAACGTTACACAGTCGCTCATTGTACACCAGTAACGGTTTGTTGGACAAAAATTAAAAAGATACTGATAAACGTGAAGCGGCATTATGAATGATTCCTGCAGAGGCAGTAAACAATACGTAATATGATACGAGTATCTGTAGCACATGAAACAACATACAGACACGAGTCGGTTAGGGTGCTCAACTCGTAACCTGAGGGACGCGGGTTCGAATCCCCGTCACACCAAACATGCTCGTTGTTTCAGTTGTGAGGGCGTTATATTGTGACGATCAGTCCCACTATTCGTTTGTAAAAGAGTAGCCCGAGAGTTGGCGGTGCATGGTGTTGACTAGCTGCCTTCCCTCTAGCCTCGCAGTGCTAAATTAGGGACGGCTAGAGCAAATAGCTCTCGTGTAGCTTAGCGCAAAAACAAACAAACTAGTCGGCAAATATTATCCAGAGGAAAGACAACTTTCACAGAATAGTTTACTCTTGCACTACTGCGTTCAGTCTCTTCCTAATGAAAACAATTCAGTAACAGAGTTAGTGCGAAAACAACAAAAGAAGCCCACAATATCACCCCATCCCACAAAGGGCAATTTATAACAAAAACTGTTTACCCCATGCAACTAGAATGTTGGCATAAAAAATAAGAATACTGCCTCCCCCCTCCCCGATTGTTGTTCGTTCTTCTTTCAAAAGTCATGTACCAGATGTCACATTACGAGCTTCTCGTGTTACCAACTGGAGAGTCGATTTATACTACATCAAAGTTATAAAGAAAATAAATACACTAAGACCTTTACCTTCTACGCCATACGAACTAGATTAATAGTACCACCACACAAGGATGTACAAATGTTCTGGTAATGTTGTAAGTTTTACATGTCTAGCACATTCACTGTATTCTACGGGATGCATAGATTCAAGAAGGAAACAACGATTTATTAATGCCAAGAGATTGAGAAACCGCATGTCTTTTCAATAAAAATAATTATTTCTTTACGAAAGGCCAATATTTTCTGCTTAGTTGCTCGCCTTACTACAAGTCTATATTATTTATCGAAAAATAAATGTTTTTCAACTTATTTACGATTGAAATAAATAAATGGATCCGTTCATTCAGAATTCTCACATCATATTTTCTCTTCACATCATTGCACATGTAAATGTAGACGTTTATAGTTCAAGGTATGTTGTAAACCACTACGTACGTTCAAGTCAATTTCAGAGCTTCAGAGCCACCAAAATTTCACAATTAATACTTGGTTATATTGCATGAACATACGATAACAAAAGATGTTTTGAGGACAATGAAACAATCTAAGAATTTAAAGTTCACTCATAGCATCATTTCTCATACTGCCAAGGCATCACACTGTGAAACAGATGCCTTGAAGCCTTCCAGTTACGTACTTGCACAAAGGGATATTCATAGCTGCCAACAACAAGTCTAAAAATAGTAAATAATGTGTTTTTCTCTTGCCCAGTATCGGCATATCTTTTTTGGCTCAAGTTTTTATTTTATTACTGACAAGACGATTTAAGAATTTAATCAGCTGTACCAGTCCTGGTACACAGATGAATCAAAATATCCTATCAATTGTTTTCTGTAAATCAAAATAATCTAATAATTGTTTTCTGCTGACCAAAATAACCTGCCAATTGTTTTACGTAAATCGAAATCACCTACTTATTGTTTTCAGCCACTCAAAATAACCTACTAAATGTTATTTGTGAATCAAAATAGCCTACTAAATGTTTTCTACTGAACAAAGTAATCTACTAATTGTTGTTAGTTGGTCAAAATAACTTAATACTTGTTTTTTGCTGATCAAAATAACGTATTAATTGTTTTCTGTAAATGAAAATAACCTACCAATTGTTTTCTGTAAATCATAATAACCTACTAACTGTTTTCTGTAAATCATAATAACCTACTAACTGTTTTCTGTTAATCAAAATAACCTATTAATTGTTTTTACTGATCAAAATAACCTACTAACTGCTTTCTGTGTGGATCAATGTAACCTTACCACGTGTTCTCACCAGATGTGACTTTGCTATGAGAAAAATACACACAGATTATCTATTCTTTTTCGTTCAACGCAGAAAGTTCTAGATTTTTAAAGGGAGAAACCAGCCAAACACACGGAAATTAATAGTTTATCAATTAAACTTGTGAAATAAAGTTAAGGGGTATCCTTTATTTTCACATTGTTTCGCTACACTCAAGTCTTGATGGAGATCGAGGACTACACACTATTTTGATCTCGAAGTCAAAAATATACATTATGTCTAATAAAACACTTTCTACCAAGCTTATAGAATTAGTTAAAGCTCATTAAAACCTTTACAATTTTTCAGGTAAAATCGAATTGGCAGCAGCTCAACAAAAGAAGGAATGTTCATCTCTCTTTACGTGTCAAAAATATTGCACTGGAATGACAGCACAGCAGTAAACGTTTTGACGTAATATTGACGTCATATTTCAATGTTTCTTTCAAAGCTGACGCCAAGCTCGTGAGAAGAGCCTTTAGGACGTTACAAAAAATAAGAGACTGGACACGTGTCAATTAAATTAGCGAAACAAAAAATCACAAACTTTCGTTGGTAGCTAATTATACGTGTTCGTTTCACAATTAAACAAGATGTGAAAATAATAAGTGTTGGTGCATAATGGCACAATCAAACTTATAAAAAAATGATGGTTCTAATGGAATTTATAACACTAAAATCGCCAAAAAAATACACTGCTACTTGTATTAATTACAAAATTTATTTATCTGAGCATAACGTTCGCATTTGTCGACTATAATCAATATCCTGAGACAAAAATACTAAACTTCGGTGAAGGAAGTTGATGATAAAACATAGTTTTGTTTGATCGGAATTAAGCACAAAACTACACAATGGGCTATCTCTGCTCTGCCCACCACGGGTATCGAAACCTGATTTTTGGCAGTATGAGTCCGGAGATATTGGGGGGGGGGCATATATATGACGAAGCTAGAAACCTCCTTCACTAGTCGAACTTGGGAGTTAAAATGAGCTTACAACTTAAAATATGGTAAGTTACCAACTGACGATTCAGTGTATTCTAACCATTAAAAGTTCTAGTTTTCGTGTTTACTGATTTATGAGGTTATTAGTTTCTAGTCAGTTTTATATAAAATTGCTTTCATTAATTTATTATTACATATTTTTTCTGATCTCTAAAGCCAGTTTACTTTTCATCAAAAGTTATTAATAAAAGTGATAGCTTAAACTAATCTTTTGTACTTACACACACTCGAGTAAAAATTATTATTTTGCTTTGTTAACACTAGCTGTATAAATATATAAAACTGATCGAGATTTGATAAAGAAAATTCTATGCATCGTCACTTAACAACAAATGATAAAATACGAAAGATAAAATTTTCAAAGTATGACACTATTCCAATGTCCTTTCTCATCAGGATAGGCACAAGAAAGCAAACCATTAAAAATTGTTTGTTTTAAATTTCGCGCAAAGCTACTCGAGGGCTATCTGCGCTAGCCGTCCCTAATTTGGCAGTGGAAGGCTAGAGGAAGGCAGCTAGTCATCACCACCCACCGCCAACTCTTGGGCTACTCTTTTACCAACAAATAATAAGATTGACTGTAACATTATAACGCCCCCACAGCTAGGAGGTCGAGCATGTTGGGTGCGATCGGGATTCGAACCCGCGACCCTCGCCCTAACAAGCTTGGCCATGCCTGCTTACCATTATGAATAGTAGAATAAATGTTCAGCATGTTTTATCCTGACCAACCCGAAAATCTGTTCAGTTAAGGCATTTTTAGAAGGTCTATATAAAAATCAGTGTTAATAAAAACTGAATCATTTCTGTGACACAAAACTTGTGTCTGAGCATTTTTCAGTTGTAATTTATTTCTGTTTGAATCTAACTCAACTCGACAGGGCTATTGTTTGAGAATATTGACATCAGATTACCAGTTTATGTTCCCAACCTAGAAGAAAATAATAGCTTAATATTTCTAAAATTGCATTGTATTGTTTTTATATTAATAATTGAAAGATGTTTAATCTATATGTTGCATTTTAAGAGTAGCATCTCGTCTACAATGAATACCAGAGCTATAACTTGAAAAAAGGCCAATCATCTCACCCATTGTTAATACCAGACCTTTAATTAACTAAAAGATGGTCAATCGGCCGAAGAGCTCATATCGCTCACTGTTTTCTCATGTACATCTCTGAATGGGAGATCAGACTAGGATGCAATCCATAAAGTTATTTGGTTAGTACGAGGTGAAATTTCCTTACATTACTGCTATTACTAAACAAAAATGATAAAATAATCAAATAATGTTTAACTGTAGAGGTACAATACCTCCTTATGTGTTTTGTCATGTTCTTCTTTTATATTCTACAATTATGTAAAACTCTAACATGATGCGAAGCACGAAGAAAAGACTTTGAGATGAAATATGTTTATTACAAGGTAAGGAGATAAAATGTAAACACAGTTAATCTCTAAGGCACCGTTATCAAATTTATGAGACTTTATTACATGATACCAATAACATATTTCATGTAATGTCTGTCTAATAACGACCAGGAGTTTTCGCTGCCAATGTTTCTCCGTTATATTTTAATATATAACACATTATTAATTTAATTACCTACTTTTAAGGTTTTACCTACTTAGCTTGACAATATCAGGAGGTTTTTTTCTCTTCTTATTCTGAATGTGTTCAATAGTTCTTTATTTCTTATTTTGGAACCGGTTTAATTATTTAGCATAAAGTATTTTTCGTAAAGAAACTATCTGAGGATTACTGCGGGAACTTATAAGAATAAAGTATTTCGTGATGTAGGTGTCGCCTCGGTGCGTATCACGGAAAAATAGGAAGAAAGCACAACTATTAAATATATTTTTAGACATATGAATATCAATATATATACACTTGTTTTGATACGGAAAGATGTTTTCTGTTGAATTCACTCGAAACAAATAAAAACATTGGGCGCATTATCCCTGTATTTTTGTACTTGGATACAATCATGTTATAACAATCTGTTAACCGCTATTTCGTTCCGTATTACCATTTCTTAGAAAACACCCCAAAACAGCTGATTCAGTGTATTATGACGTGTGGTGTCACCATTACAAGACCTTGCTGGCAACGTTAACTTTGTATTTTAAAGGTTGTCTGTCTTCCTGGTCTGGCAGACAACAGCTGTGAAATAAAAGAAGCCGATATAAACAACAACGTCACCCCATGTGGAAATACCCAACGGCCGTATGTTACAGAAGCCATTGTTGAGTGTGTTACAATCACTTTAATGGTGTTGCAGTGGCTTAACACGTGTAAAACAATCACTTATGATGTCACAGTGATAAATGTTAGAAGCGTAAACACTCCAGTGGATACTTTCACATGAGTTACAATAGACATTGTCACATGTTTCACAATGATCGTGGGCCCGGCGTGGCCAAGCGTGTTAAGGCGTTCGACTCGTAATCCCAGGGTTGCGAGTTCGAATTCCGGTCGCACCAAACATGCTTGCCCTCTCAGCCGTGGGGGCGTTATAATGGTACGATCAATCCCACTATTCGTTGGTAAAAGAGTAGCCCAAGAGTTGGCGGTGGATGGTGATGACTAGCTGCCTTCCCTCTAGTCTTACACTGCTAAATCAGGGACGGCTAGCGCAGATAGCCCTCGAGTAGCTTTGTGCGAAATTAAAAACAAACACAAAGGAACAAAAAATACAATGATCATTGTCGTATGTTTACAATGGTCACTGTCATGTGCTTATACGTTATCTCTGCTTTGCGCTTTTTACATTATCACTGTCATGTGCCTTACAGTAATCATGCCATGTGTGTTGCCGTGATTACTACGATGTGCTTATAAAGACCACTCCCACGTGTTTCACATTGATCAATGTCACGTGTTTTGCAATTTTACTCGACTATCGCTAATATGAAATAGTAGTCACACAGTATACAACATTCCAAAGTCATCCATAACACAGACTGTTTTTAATGTGATGAAATAAAGAGTATTCATATGAAACATATTATATCCATTCCCACAAAACTCAGAGGTTTAAACTTGGAAAATGTTGACGAGAAAGTGTTCT
This sequence comes from Tachypleus tridentatus, assembly GCF_004210375.1. NCBI lineage: Eukaryota > Metazoa > Arthropoda > Merostomata > Xiphosura > Limulidae > Tachypleus > Tachypleus tridentatus. Next base: position 37,091,416 of record NC_134833.1, on the reverse strand, counting down.
TGATAACAATGAAAGTCTGTGCACGAACGTTCAACCTACAAGTGTAGGTTAATGATACTAATGAATGTATCGATATGAACGTTCAACCTACAAGTGTAGGTTAATGATACTAATGAATGTATCGATATGAACGTTCAACCTACAAGTGTAGGTTAATGATACCAATGAATGTATCGATATGAACGTTCAACCTACAAGTGTAGGATAATGATACTAATGAAAATCTGTGTAGGTTTGCTCGTTTGTTCTTTAATTTCGCATAAAACTTATTAAAATTTCTAATGTTTTAGTTTCGTTGTTAAATTTTGTATCTTTTGAATTAATTGCTGTTTTGGTGGAAATAGTTTTACAATAAACTGGTCCTCATCCCTATATAAATAGCTATATGTTGACTAGCTTGTATTACATATTAATTAACGTTTTATATCATAAAACCCTAGTAAATACTTTATGATACAATATTTCTTCTACGGTTTGTTTGGATTTTGCTCAAAGCTACTCAAGGGCTATCTGTGCTAGCCGTCCCTAACTTAGCAGTGTAAAACTAGAGAGAAGGCCATCAGTCATTACCACTCTTGGGCTACTGTTTTACCAATGAATAGTTGGATCGATCGTCATTTTATAACTCTTCTACGGCTGAAACAGCAAACATGTTTGATATGACAGGGATGCGAACCCACGACTTTCAGATTACGAGCGAGCGCCCTCACAACCTGGCCATGCATGCTGGGCCGATAAGTGTAGGTTAATGATTATAATATATAAGTCTGTGTATAAATGCTGAATCTATAAAAGTGTAGTATACTTTGAAATATTTGCATTTCACCATAATTCTTTAATTCGTATTCCATCTCCTGGTGGGTGAGTGGTAAGTACTAGGGCTAACAATGCTAAAAATTGAATTTCAAAACTCGTGATTAGCACAGATAGTTCATTGTGTTTGTTTTGGAATTTCGCACAAAGCTACTCGAGGGCTATCTGTGCTAGCCGTCCCTAATTTAGCAGTGTAAGACTAGAGGGAAGGCAGCTAGTCATCATCACCCACCGCCAACTCTTGGGCTACTCTTTTACCAACGAAAAGTGGGATTGACCGTCACATTATAACGCCCCCACGGCTGGGAGGGCGAGCATGTTTTGGCGCGACTCGGGCGCGAACCCGCGACCCACAGATTACGAAGCGCACGCCTTAACACGCTAGGCCATGCAAGGCCCAGTTCATTGTGTAGGTTTATGTTTAGTAAAAAAAAAAATTAATTAGATATTTTCATGTTACCGATGAAAATCCACGAATATTTTTTGTATAAAAATACTACGACAGTAATCACACAAACATTTGTATAAAAATACTACGACAGTAATCACACAAACATTTGTATAAAAATACTACGACAGTAATCACACAAACATTTGTATAAAAAATACTACGACAGTAATCACACAAACATTTCAGAACATTTTCTTAATATATTTCTTTTAATTCCTATTAGCATCAGTTATTCTGATAAGAATACTTCCTAATAGCCGGCCTGGCATGGCCAGGTGGGCTAAGGCGTTCGACTTGTAGTCCGAGGGTCACAGGTTCGAATCCTTGTCGCACCAAACATGCTTGCCCTTTCAGCAGTGGGGGCGTTACAAAATGATGTTCAATTCCATTATTCGTTGGTAAAAGAGTAGCCCAAGAGTTGGCGTTGGGTGGTGATGACTAGCTGCCCTCCCTCTAGTCTTACACTGCTAAATTAGAGACGGCTAGCGCAGATAACCCTTGTGTAGCTTTGCGCGAAATTAAAAAAACAAACAAACAATCGTAATAGCCAAAGCACACTTAGTGCTTTCTGAAAACTATGGTTCCTAAGACCCAAAGCGTACTTGGTGTATCAATTTTTTTTTTTTTCTATACTGAATTGTAAAATTACTCAAGCAAATCAAAATCTTCACATTTCAAATCCATTTTGCTTTTCTGCTACTATAACCTTTTATTTTGTTCGAAAATATTCGATAGTTTGGTTTTCACAGTTCTGAGTTGTTGTCGAAAGCGTGTTTTTCAGTTGTGAGTTGTAATACCAAAGGATCCAGTTTCTTTATTAATAGTTTCGAAACTGAACTTGTCCTTCACTTCACTTTAATAGTTTAGCTGTTAGTTCCAATCGTTCAAGGCATTAGTTTTGTCGCGTGTGTATGTGTTTTGTTTTTTTTTCCAATCAGTTCTGTGATTGTTTGGTCTGTACGTCTCTCTGTTACAAACTACATGCAACTGATTTTGTTGAAATTTTTCATATCATCTTACGCTATTTCATCATACTGAAACGTTATCTGATCCAGTAAAGAAAGCCTTCAGCTGTCCATTAACTTCTCCGGTTTCAGCTTTGTTAGCCATCTCAGTAAGATCTATCTTTTAAGACATGTTTTATTAAAATTTTGACTTGAACTCCTTATCTCTCCTGTCCACATTCAGCATTACTTTTGCCCCTTTCGACCCCGGTGAGTGTTTTTATCAAAGTTATTTTTAACATATTTAATTATTCTGTTTATTTTTTGGAGTTTTTTTTTCTCTTTTAGATCTTTTCTTCAGGCCTCAATTGATTCCACTGGTATAACTGATTAACTTGAACAACTGGTTTGTTTTGTTTCATGGATCCTCACAAACTAAGTATATAAAAACATCACCGTTTCTGTAGAGAACTGCTCTATGGTATCTTTGAACAAAACTGGATCATTGTCTTTGTTTAAAAAGTTGCTATTAAGGAAACCGTTTGATGATTACATTTATTGTGTCTCAATTTGTTTGTTAAAAACCAGCTACAAAGAACAAATGTACATCGATCACAAATGATACGTAGCGGTTAACACACATTTGTGTTTAAATCTTTCTGTTCTCCTCCATTAAGGATACTGAAACAAAACCAAATCATTTTCTATTTCGCTTTCGCAGAATACTGAAATTATATCAAGAGGAGCTGTAAAAACGTAGCATTTTTCTAAAACCAACCACTCTAGAACAGGTGGTTATTTCGATATTTATTCGATAAACATTCGGTATAGGTAGTAGAAATGCTTGACACCTTTGTGTTTCTTTCCATCTGTAAGTCTATGCAATGTTTCCCACTTTTTTTTATAAATATAGTTTTTTCTTCAGTAGTTTCTAACATGAAAAATAAACTTTTTCATAAATTCTTTTGAAGTTCAGCGCACTCATTAACATTTCTAATTAAACCTTGAGTATATATTTTTGTTTCCTTGTTGTTAAATTTTAAATTTTTGGAATAAATTCCTGTTCTGGTGGAAGTAGTTTTACTATAAAACTGGTTCTCATCTTTATTTAAATAGCTATATATTTGGTAGCTTGTATTACATATTAATTAACGTTTTAAATCACAAAACCCTAGTAAATACTTTATGATACAATATTTCTTCTACGGTTTGTTTGGATTGGCCACAACTTTATAACGCCCCCACGGCTGGAAGAACGAACATGTTTGATGTGACGGGGATTCGAAGCTGCGACCTTCAGATTATGAGTCGAGCACCTTAACCACCTGGCCACGAAAACAAAAAAAATGATTAGGGCGCTCCATTGGTAATCTGAAGGCCGCAGGTTCGAATCCCCGTCACATCAAACATGTTCGCTCTACCAGCAGCGGGGGCACTGTAAAGTTACGGCCTCACCAACGAATAGTTGGTAAAACAGTTGACCAAGAGTTGGTGATGGGTGGTGATGATTAGCTGCTTTCCCCATAATCGTACACTGCTAAAAAAATGGATGACTAGAGCAGATATCCCTCGTGTAGATTTGAGCGAAATTCAGAAACAACCTTTTCTTTGTATTTAAGAGTGTAACAGAGAAAGACAACTTGTACGCGAGTCTTGCAGTTTTTAACAAGCAATATGATTACGATTTGTTGAATCCTTACGTTTGCATGCAGTATTCCTTTATACTGAAGGTTTGTGCTCATCATACAGTAGGTTGAAAAGTCATTTTTTTTTTTTTGCTATTCATCATATTATATATATATATATAATTTACCTAACTTCTGGAATAACAGCCACTTGCTATTGAAACTACTATCCGTTTTCATTTTTCTCCAGCTAATCAGGACCACCAAACGCCAATTCTGTACGAATAGTGCAATTTGACTACGACAATTATGACGCACTCAAGACCACATAGTGCTGACTGCATTTTTTCCAGAGAGGCCCGATATGGCCAGGTGGTTAAGGCACACGACTCCTAACCTGAGGTTCGCGAGTTCGAATCCCCGTCACACCATACATGCTCGCCCTTTCAGCCGTGGGGGCGTTATAATGTGACGGCCAATCCCACTATTCGTTGTTAAAAGAGTAGCCCAAGAGTTGGTGATGGGTGGTGATGACTAGCTGCCCTCCCTCTAGTCTTACATTGCTAAATTAGGGACGGCTAGCGCAGATAGCCCTCGTGTAGCTTTGCGAAAAATTCAAACCAAACGATTTTTTTCGAGAAACAGGGCTCAAACTATGGGCCCTCAGATCCAGCGTTTGGCACGCTAATCACAAGACTAGTCAAGCCCACTAAAATATATGACGTATAAGTAAAAGATAAACCGTTTAAAAGAAGATAAATTAAGGTCTGTAATATGATGCTTCAATAAAGAGAAAATCGGTGAATATTTTTTGTTGTTGTTTTGTTTAGCTAAAATTTGTTGTTAAGCAAAAAGCTATATACTGGATTATTTGTTTTGTGCCCACCGTTAATATCGAAATTCGACTTTTAGCGTAACCTACTTTCGGGAGACACCCGAAAGTAGGTTTAAGTCAAATTGATTAAGTAAGTTTAGTTAGCTACACAAGGGCTATCTGTGCCAGCCGTTCCTAAATTAGCAGCGTAAGACTAGAGGGAAGGCAGCTAGTCAACACCACCCACCGCCAAATCTTGGGCTACTCTTTTAGCAACGAATAATGAGATTTACCGTCACATATAACGGATTAAGTAAGAGAAGGAAAACGTGAAAATAGTCCTTAATATCCCACCTCCCACCCTCCCCCATGAATGGATAGAAACAGATATGAAACAGTTCTAACACCTTCATTTTTCACAACACACCTACTTGTATGGTGTAACACTTACTCAAACAGAGATTCCTGCGTTCTCGTTTCTTCTTCTTCTTCAACGTGAGAGTTATCCTGTTTTATCTGCGAAACAGAAGCAGCCACACTGAGCTTTCATGTTGACTGGTGAGGTCTTCCCACGTGACTTACTGTTTACACTTGAGTGTTCTTTAACATTAATACCTCCCAAGCAATTAGAGGAACTTATTGTTTTCATCTCTTCCTTGGCTATTATTGATGTTCTCTCTAACATGCTGGTGTTGTGGTAACTTTGTGTATAGTAGAGACGCCGAACAGCACTGTATTTTAACCTAAAAAGTGCGTAGCCTTCTATCGAGGGACCACACTTTTTCAAAACTAAAATGACATAAATACTGTATGTATAATAAATAAATTAGTAAAAGACATAATACAGTAATTCTCAGTAAAGCTAAACGACATAAAAACAAAAAAAGAAAACTCTGTGTGTGTGTGTGGTTACGTTTCTTTTGTTGTTGGTTTTCGTACTTTTAATGTGTAGTACAAAATGTGGAAACAGAAGTGATGAAAGATGTCACAGAGATAGAGCAGGTGCATCTGAGTAATAGAAGCAGGAGATTAGAAATCTTGGATGCGAAATCAGAATGGATTCAACTACCTAGTTTATCAGTTGAGTAACTGAAGCAGGAGATTAGAAATCTTGGATGCGAAATCAGAATGGATTCAACTACCTAGTTTATCAGTTGAGTAACTGAAGCAGGAGATTAGAAATCTTGGATGCGAAATCAGAATGGATTCAACTACCTAGTTTATCAGTTGAGTAACTGAAGCAGGAGATTAGAAATCTTGGATGCGAAATCAGAATGGATTCAACTACCTAGTTTATCAGTTGAGTAACTGAAGCAGGAGATTAGAAATCTTGGATGCGAAATCAGAATGGATTCAACTACCTAGTTTATCAGTCGAGTAACTGAAGCAGGAGATTAGAAATCTTGGATGCGAAATCAGAATGGATTCAACTACCTAGTTTATCAGTTGAGTAACTGAAGCAGGAGATTAGAAATCTTGGATGCGAAATCAGAATGGATTCAACTACCTAGTTTATCAGTCGAGTAACTGAAGCAGGAGATTATAAATCGTGGATGCAAAATCAGAATGGTATCAACCACCTAGTTAATCAGTTGAGTACCTGAAGCAGGAGATTAGAAATCGTGGATGCAAAATCAGAATGGATTCAACTACCTGGTTACTAAGTTCAGTGATAGAAGCAGGAGAGTGAAAATAATGGATGCCAAATCAGAATAATATTAACCACCTAGTTAATCAGCTGACTAACTGAAGCAGGATATTGGAAATCGTGGATGCAAAATCAGAATGGAATCAACTACCTGGTTAATCAGTTCAGTGACAGAAGCAGGAGAATGAGAATCCTGGATGCAAAATTATAATGGAACCTGTTTCACAATGGCAGTGACACCATTTATCATCAAAACTCTTTCAGTTGCCACTACGGTGTTGGGTTAAGAAGTACCAAACTCTCAAGATATTAGATTCTTTCAAACATGAATGCATAATCCATATAATCCACAAAATGTATTTTGAGATGGTTCTTTCTTGCAAACCATGGGTAATATGTAATTGCACAGAATCAATTTTTTCTATTTGCTTATATTTTGTTTTGTTTTTTCGTGTGCAAATAAAACAAGGCAATATGATGATGGTGGATATGTTTAATGATGAACTTGAAGAGGAATTCAAATAATTAAAGTTGAGTTCTATCATCTCTATCCAATAAACTTGAGATCACCTTTATTGTTGCTATCTCCAACTCCACCTATTGTTTGTGTTGTATTTCTGAGAATGTAACTTATGAATAAAAGCTAACATTAAAGGATAAGCCTATTTATTACGTTGCGTCTAGACACTGCAGGAAGTATATTTCTAAGACACAAGAACCTCCAGATATACAGTGGAACCCCTCTAAGCGGCCACCCCTCAGATTCGGTCACGCCTTGAAAGTGGTCATTCAATCATAGTCCCTGAGTATGTACAGTGGACCCTCTTATCAGGCCAGTTTGTCTCAGTCCCGAAGGTGGCTACTTTAGAGGGGTTCCACTGTATATATAAAAAAAGATTAGGTACTTAATGTACTTAAAATCTAGTATTTGCATTCAAATAAGGCGAGAATACTGTAAAAGATTTATTTATCAGGATTTTCTGTGTGAACAATAGAGTGAAATACCGAAAGGTTCCATTTCAAGTTATTTCAGATCCGCGTCTTTTTTCTTTTGTTTTACTCAAAATCTGTATATCTACAATGGAGTGAGAACCAAAACCTTCCAACATAAGCTACATTCAAGTAGTACGTTTTTCTTTATGACAGTGAAGCCCCAACATAACACTTTGTACCAAGTATTGCTATCTATTCTTCGTTATTTATAAACTTCAACACAACACTTTGTACCAAGTATTGCTATCTATTCTTCGTTATTTATAAACTTCAACACAACACTTTGTACCAAGTATTGCTATCTATTCTTCGTTATTTATAAACTTCAACACAACACTTTGTACCAAGTATTGCTATCTATTCTTCGTTATTTATAAACTTCAACACAACACTTTGTACCAAGTATTGCTATCTATTCTTCGTTATTTATAAACTTCAACACAACACTTTGTACCAAGTATTGCTATCTATTCTTCGTTATTTATAAACTTCAACACAACACTTTGTACCAAGTATTGCTATCTATTCTTCGTTATTTATAAACTTCAACACAACACTTTGTACCAAGTATTGCTATCTATTCTTCGTTATTTATAAACTTCAACACAACACTTTGTACCAAGTATTGCTATCTATTCTTCGTTATTTATAAACTTCAACACAACACTTTGTACCAAGTATTGCTATCTATTCTTCGTTATTTATAAACTTCAACACAACACTTTGTACCAAGTATTGCTATCTATCCTTCGTTATTTATAAACTTCAACACAACACTTTGTACCAAGTATTGCTATCTATTCTTCGTTATTTATAAACTTCAACACAACACTTTGTACCAAGTATTGCTATCTATCCTTCGTTATTTATAAACTTCAACACAACACTTTGTACCAAGTATTGCTATCTATTCTTCGTTATTTATAAACTTCAACACAACACTTTGTACCAAGTATTGCTATCTATTCTTCGTTATTTATAAACTTCAACACAACACTTTGTACCAAGTATTGCTATCTATTCTTCGTTATTTATAAACTTCAACACAACACTTTGTACCAAGTATTGCTATCTATTCTTCGTTATTTATAAACTTCAACACAACACTTTGTACCAAGTATTGCTATCTATTCTTCGTTATTTATAAACTTCAACACAACACTTTGTACCAAGTATTGCTATCTATTCTTCGTTATTTATAAACTTCAACACAACACTTTGTACCAAGTATTGCTATCTATTCTTCGTTATTTATAAACTTCAACACAACACTTTGTACCAAGTATTGCTATCTATTCTTCGTTATTTATAAACTTCAACACAACACTTTGTACCAAGTATTGCTATCTATTCTTCGTTATTTATAAACTTCAACACAACACTTTGTACCAAGTATTGCTATCTATTCTTCGTTATTTATAAACTTCAACACAACACTTTGTACCAAGTATTGCTGTCTATTCTTCGTTATTTATAAACTTCAAAGACGTATATTTACATTGCGGGCGCAGGAATTTCAACTAATACCAGCAGGACGTCCTGATGATAAATAACTGCAAATGATTCTCAACTGAGTTTATCTAGAAAATTACGACTCTTATTAAAGTTTCAAAACTTACACACACAAGCAGATATTTAGAAAGCCGGATAGACAAAAACAATTCCTAGCTTTGCAATAACAGGCGTTCTAGTTTCAAAGAAGGAATATCTCTCCTGGGGTAAAGGTAATATATCTATATTTTTACACATTGAGATAATATATCATTCTAGTCCACATTATGATCTTTGGCCTTCCATCTTTGAAACATTTTAATTAAAAAAAATTGCAAAGTTTAGTTGCAGAGAAGGGTTTTGTCGTGTAAAACTCTTTAATCTCTATATTTGTTAAAAACATATTTCCGCGTGAAAAAACAAAACAAAAATGGCTTAAAGTGCAAAAATATGATGGTTTTCTTTAAGGTGACATTTTGAGCGTTTATTTTCGATCTATGATTGATTCTAAGCGCCCAAACATGCACATTTGTTCCCACTTTTGAATGATTGTTGTTGTTATTTTTGGTATTATGCACAAAGCTATCCAAAGAGCTATCTGTGCTCTACCCACCATGGGTAATGAAACCCGGTTTCTAGCAGTATAAATCTGCAGACTGTGCCATTGGGGGTATTTGTGAATGAAAGGTCTAAATTATATATTAACAATCACTAAAGTAAAAGGATAATTAAAAATTATAAATATAAAAAAGAAAAAATAGAGAAACAAGTTGAATTAAAATGCAAATATTATATTTTCAAGTCTGCAATTAGGAACTCTAAAAATAAAATATTCTCAAGCTACAAACCCCTATTTTAATTCCATGTTCACAGTACTTATAAACTTTTAATTACCTTGTTTAAGTTTTTTTAATGGCCGTCTGTGGTGAATAAATTGTAAGCTACGTATGTACATACACATTCAATTGAATGTTTCGTGTTTTTCACCAGTTTACTACTGCATCGGCATTTCCTCACCTAACCCTAATTTACTGAGATTTTGTGCCTGAGGTTTACTGTAAACACGCGTTTAACAAGCGTAAGGTACAAAGGTTTGTTTGTTTTGGAATTTCGCACAAAGCTACTCGAGGGCTATCTGTGCTAGCCGTCCCTAATTTAGCAGTGTAAGACTAGAGGGAAGGCAGCTAGTCATCACCACCCACCGCCAACTCTTGGGCTACTCTTTTACCAACGAAAAGTGGGATTGACCGTAACTTTATAACGCCCCCACGGCTGGGAGGGCGAGCATGTTTGGCGCGACTCGGGCGCGAACCCGCGACCCTCAGATTACGAAGCGCACGCCTTAACGCGCTAGGCCATGCCAGGCCCGGGTACAAAGAAAGTCGCTCACAACAACATTGCATATAGACACGTAAACTAACTTGTAATGAAAAATAATTAACTTAGCATATAGGTCATGGAAATTCACAGCGTGTCATAGAGTACATCCGTCTAGATTTTGGTGAAAAATACCAAGCCGATTTTGCTGTGAGCTTGTGAAACAAAAATACAAGTAATAATCATAAAATAATGCTATAATGCGCACTTATAATTTCAGCGACGTATAAAAATGAGTAAAATAAATCACTACTCAAAAAAGTAGAGAAATCTACTATAGTAATCGTCTACTGTTAAGCACTCACTGAAACAGTTGCAGAAAATCACTTAAGAGACAAAGCACAACAGCGAACTCCAGAAATATTAAAGTTTCCAATTAATGCGCTATAAGTTGCACAAATTATTTTCCAATTAAGGATCATTAGTAAAATACTGGACATTTTCAATGGCAGAAAGTGAAGGACTTAGGACTCCCTTATGATATACTTAATGCATCATTCATTACTATTGTCCAGGTTTCAGTATTTTCCTGAAGCGGTTTGTAAAACTACAATTAATAGTAATAAAGCTGTAAGCCTGTTATAAATATTCACGTTGTTTACTTTACTAAAACGAAACGTTTCCAACTAAAATAACGGTGCTTAATTGGTTTCTATGTGCCTGAATGGCTTCGTGGAGCTTATGTTGGTAGTGAAGAAGAAAAAAAAAATTAGTGTGTGGGAATCTCGACTTTCAAGAATAGTCTTAAAAATAGCCCTACACACTTCGCAAGAGTTTGCTTAGTAGCTGTTCATAGATTTTGGTGCAGTATACCAAGATGTTCCTGTTGCAGACTTCGGTACTTGAATGGAGAAACTAATACAATCTCCCATTCTGTTCTAAGAATCAATAGAATACTCCTATGACTTGCGAGGAGTTATTTTTTAGTAGGTTTACCTAAGATTGAATAAAATATTCACAGCTACTTTTTCTGTAAGCTTGTGAAATAAGAATGATATGATTAGTAATAAGATGTTTGTTTATTTAAAGTTAAGCACAAAGCAACACAATGTGCTATCTGTTGTCTAGCAGTAATAATACGATGTACAAATGGAAGAATTTTGAAATTTCCTTAACAATAAGAAAATACTCTCCAGGTGGTTAAGGCACACGACTCGTAATCCGAAGGTCGCGGGTTCGAATTCCTGTCACACCAAATATGCTCGCACTTTCAGCCGTGGGGCGTATACTGTTACGGTCAACCCCACTATTCGTTGGTAAAAGAGTAGCCCAAGAGCTGGCAATGGATGTTGATGACTAGCTGCCTTTCCTCTAATCTTACACTCCAAAACTAGGGACGGTTAGCGCATATAGCCCTCATGTAGTTTTGAGCGAAATTAAAAAAAACAAAAACAAACAGTTTTTGCACGAGTGTTCTATTACAATTTTTGTAAAATTCCCGAACAAACCCTGCTATGAACTCTTGTAGTTTATGATGTGTATAAAGGTGAATAAAATTTTAGTACATATGTATCATTCGGAAGATAAGGTAGTTATCATAATTAAATCCCACTAGCTATAGTTGTAAACCAGTGTCCACCTGCATGTTCTATGTGTGATCTTAATTATCGCTGACTCAGTACTCGTCTTAACTAGAGGTTATAACTGCAAAGTGAGACACTATCCCCCTGTCCACACACACAAAGCTGTCAAATAACACAGCTAAAATATGTTTCAGGCATCATACACACATCTGGAAATAGGGAGGTAAATGTCCCACAGACTAAAGATTACGTGTCCAGCATGAGGCTTGTGTTAACATATACATACATTGTTTGTGCATGTCAAATATTCCATGACGATGAATGCTTTGTTTTTGCTGTTTATACAGTTGTCTAAAGACAGGTTTATAGTTAGTTGTTTTGGACAGATGCCTAGCAATACCAATCGCAGTTAACATTAATTATATTTAAAATTGTTTTGGTATGTGTGTGTTACGTGTTCCTACGTGGTGACGGGAATAGTAGATGCTGTTAACTTGATACTTCATACATTACCAGAAAGCGATATTTCACAATAGTTAAAAACCATCTGACAAATGCAGACTCACGCCGCTAGAAACTGGGTTTCGATACCCGTGATGCGCAGAACACAGATAGCCTTGTGCTTAATTTCAAACACTCAATCAATCAAATTGACACTATATGTATGGTAACTACTTGTAAATGTTATATGTGTAATAAATACATAATAATAATAACTAATAACTGCTAAATGTTGACTCGTGAGTGGCACGTGATGTTACACGAAATGTGTGTGTACGTGTGGCAAAACTTAACTGTTGTTATACAAATGGCAGTGCTGATACATCTGTAATAATTCCTTGTATATGAATGGGAAATGTTGGTACATGTGGGGTAACTTGTTATGGAAACGCTAGATACTGATTATATGAGATACTGTTTGTTATATGAATGAGAATGGGAAATATTGATACATACGCGATGTCGTTATGTAATAAATGTTGAAAGACGATTTGCTATTGCGTCGTATTTGCTGTTATGTGAGTAAGTGGTAGACGTTGATATACGAATGGTAAATGTTGATACATGTGAAGTCAATAGAATTCATAAGGTGATCAACCAGTAGAGAAAGGGTAAGCCCAAACTTACCGATGGTGTTCACAATCGAGTTTTAACCAATGTTTTAGCCCCAGTGGCTCAGCGGTATGTCTGCGGACTTACAACGCTAAAAACCTGGTTTCGATACCCGTGGTGGGTAGTGCACAGATAGCCCATTGTGCAGCTTTGTGCTTAATTCAAAACAACAACCACCAATTGTTTAAAACTTTGTATGGGCCAATTTGGTTGTAAATTGGTGTATTTGCTGATTACTGAATCTGCAAAAAATGAACAAAACTACCACAACTATTACAAATAATCCCACTAATTACTGCTATGATCCTTTTCATACTTTAACACAGAAAACGAGTCGTACGATTACTATGTTTCAGTCAGTTCTTTGCACTGAGTGTTGTTTCAACAGTGATAATAAAAAACAAGCACAGTAGTTTATGGGTTAAATGTAATGCAAGTAAACAAAGGGTTGAAGAAAACAAATTAATGAAGGGAGGGGCAACTGGAGAAAATTGAAATCGTTTCTATTACGTTATGACTTAACTGTACTAAGTCATGAAAATGGAGAAAGAAATCGAAGGTGGAAGCGCGGTAGTCACCCGCTTCTCATGAATACGAATGAAACTACCGTGTTTCTCCGAAAATAAGACAGGGCTTATATTAATTTTCACTCCAAAATATGACACTAGGGCTTATTTTCGGGGGATGTCTTATTTTGATATATTAAAAAAATGAAGTTACAAAGTAAAACTATTAAACTAACCATTTAAAATAAACTATTATTAAACTATTAAACTAACTGATTAATACTTAAACAAACTAATTAACTAACTATTAAACTAATTAATAAATTAATTTTTTTTATTTCTTTCCTCTTCCTGCCACTCTTAACTAGGGCTTATTTTAAGGGTAGGGCTTATATTAAAACTATCCCCAAAAATCACACTACGTCTTATTTTATGGGTAGGTCTTATTATCGGAGAAACACGGTAGTACCATATTCTCTTTCAAACATACGATTATACAATAGTTAAGATCATAGAAATCTGATCTCCGTAATATGTTTTGAAAATGAAAGTATTTGTAGACATACTTGTCATAAAAATATTGGCTAGAACTGGCCAGTTTCGATGTTATATCCCTCTTTACAGAAGTTCCAACCACTGAAGCCTGCAAGATAGCCTTAGAACTCTATATCCGAGACCCTAACCCAACTATAGAAATTCCCAGTAACCAGTTAGCAACCCTCATAGAATTCACCACGATAAAGACAAACTTCATGTTCAACAACCAAAACTATATACAAACAAATGGCCTAAGCATGGGCAACCCAGTATCACCAGTTCTAGCCAATATTTTTATGACACAAGTTGAAACACAAGCAATTAACACAGCATTACATCCACCACTATACTGGTACAGATATGTAGATGACACGGTTGCGGGATTCAAATCTACAGAACACATACTTAATTTTTTCAACCACATTAACTCTATACATCCCAACATTAACTTCACATGTGAACAGGAAGAAAGCAATCAAATATCATTTCTTAACCTCAAAATTACAAGAACTGACACACAATTCAAAACAAAAATCCACCGAAAAATCACCCATACTGGACTATACATTCCTTGGGACTCAGCACATGAAACAAAACAAAAACTCAACATACTAAGAAACCAAATAAACACAGCCATAAAACTATGCTCACTAGATAAAATTAACGATGAATTAGACAAAATAAAACAATACTTCATCAACATCAATAAGTTTCCTCCACAAACCGTAGAAAACATTATACGCACACACCTAGAAAGAAAGAAAAATCAACCAACTAAAGTAAACACAGCTCACGAATAAAAAAAACACGAAACCATATACTGCTGTAAACCATATATTCCTGACATCAGCAAACAAATAACCAACATTTGGCAAAAATTAGTAACAAAATATGACATTCCAGTTAATACCAAATTTATTCAAAAACCAGGCACAAAACTGAGGTCTATACTATGTAAAAACTACACTGACAAACACCACACCAACATTATTTATAAAATACAATGTGATAACTGCCACGACTTCTATATTGGAGAAACAAGTAGAAAAATGGAAACCAGATTCAAAGAACATAAAAAAGTCACCTTCACACGTTTTCGAACACTGCAAGTCAAATAAACACAACATAACCATAGAAAACACTCAAATACTAAATAAAGAAACGAACATAAACAAACGCAAAATTAAAGAAGCCTTACTTATACAACAACTTAAACCCAAAATAAACCAATATAAAGGAACGCCTTTATACCTATATTAATATAATAAAATAAATAAAATTATATATTCAAACATCTAATACCGCCCTCTACATTTCGACACACAGTTACACAACCCCTTTCAAACATGTGGTCAGCTTCCGGTCAGTTACCTCTTTCTTTGTGAACCTGACGATGACCGAAGAAGGTCGAAACGTTGTTCGCTCTTCTATGTAAAATATTTTCTCAACCCAAACGAGCCGTTTTTGCATATAAATATTAAAACTCCTATAAACGGAACAAAGATCAGTTTTGGAGAACAAACATTAAAACACTCATTGAGGGACCAAAGGAGATCTGATAAAGCGGAGGACTATTTGTTCTAAGTTATTACTCAATACCAGATAAAGGACTATAAAGCGCATAGCTATTCCTAATTTTGAAGTTACACACTACAGGGAAAGCAACACTCACTGCCAACTCTTTGACTATTCTTGCATGATCGAACAGTAGGATGTCAGGAGTAAGAATCAATGTTTCGCTTGACGGCATCTTTTTGATGCCACATTTGAAAGCGGGCGGCATATTAGAATAAGTGGCAACAGAGTGTAATATACCGTAATTTATATGGCCTATTAATATACATATAAATGTACAGATAATACTGATTATTGTAATCTTCAATGATTCACGTTTACTTCAAAAAACATTTATTACTATTTTAATTTCACTTTAAACATGTAATTGACTGCTAGTGTGCATCCCAGACACAGGTTAATAAACTGTTTTATAAACTTCTTAAGAACAGTTTGCTTAAATCGCTATAATTAACTTTATTTCTAAAGAGAGACATTATGTTTTTCTACTGTTTCTTCCTCTTCCAAACTCTTTTTAGATCGATCGACTTTCCTTCATTTCTTGGCGGATTGACGTGAAACTTATTAGAGTTACATCTTAGTCCAATACATCTTCACACATTTTTCTGTCTTTTTTAAAATTTGAGCTTCCTCAATGAGTTGATGGGATAAAATGTCAAACTAAAAAAAAAATGTATATTTTGGGCTCCCGTGCGGTGATATTTACAGCAATCAAGGTCGAAACTGGCACAAATATAAATTTTCTTTTGCTCAGCAAATACATACAAAGAAATTGGATTTTCCCATTTTGAGTCTTTTTTTTGGGGGGAGACCAAAGTTCAGAGAACATAATTTGGGGATTTTGGTCAACTACTCAGTCGCAATTTGATCAATTTAGGTGGGATTTGGAACAAATAAACTATTCTAAGGAACCTACGCATTGACAAACCAAAATATTCGATTTGCCCATTTTCTTCAGTAACTATAAGAGGATCAAGATGCCACAAAAAAAGCACAATTTTAGGATTTTTATAATTATTCCGCCATATTCTGGACAATGTAGATAATATTTAGTATAGATTTAATATTTTAGAGGTCTCATAGGTATACAAACATACAATTTTAGTCATTTGAAGGTCAAAAGGTTAAGTAAATTAATCATTTTATGGGTTTTGATCAATTAATTAGACTTGTCTCGACCAATTCAGATGGGATTTGGTATAGAGATACGTTTATAAATCTCTAAAATAGAGATACAGACAATTCTGGGATTTTTATCTTTTGCTTAACTTTTCAGCGAGGAAAGTACAATTTGGGATTTTCGTGAATTATTCACGTGTACGTCAACCAGATTACATTAAATTTGGAATAAAGATACTTACTTGCACTTCCCAACGAGTGACATAGACAGGTTTAGATTATTCTGTTTTATTCACAATTTTTCTGGTGTCAAAACTGGACTGCGTGACGCAGACATGTTGCAATCGCCCCCGAAAACTGGCCACTTTAATTTTTACCCCACCTTTTTAACACAAATGGCATTTATGTTATTACGTTTAACTATTTCTCAAAATTCAAAATTAAAATTAACACACTCTGTTAAGAGCCTGGCACAGCCAGGTCGTTAAAGTGCGTCATTCACAATCTGGAGGTCGCAGGTTCGAATTCCTGTAACACCAAACATGCTTGCCCTTTCAGTCGTGCGGGCGTTATAACGTTACGTTCCATTCAACTATTTGTAAAAGAGTAGCCCAAGAGTTGGCGGTGGGTGGTTATGACTAGCTGCCTTCCCTCTAGTCTTTCAATGTTAAATTAGACGGCTAGCGCGAAGAGCTATTGGGTAGCTTTACGCAAAATTCAAAATAAAACAAACAAAAAACTGTCAAACTATACGCAACGTGACCGAAACTCTGGATTATTGTGTGCTTTAGTATCAAAAATAAAATTTTACTGCTTCACCTTTTACGTTATTTTACGAATGAGGAAAGTTTCAAAACACCGTTATTGTTGTTTCGCTGTATTTTTTTAGCATCAAGCAATGTTTTGATTTTCTCGCGCTGGGAAAATTGTATACCGCACGAGTAAAACGTGACAAACTGGTGCCTACCTCTACTTTTATGATTTTGCATATATATATATATATATATATCAACACAAATATCTAATAATTTCCACGGCGTTCTCTTAATTAATGCGCTTCCGTTTGCTTTTTTTTTTTTTTTTTTTCAGTGTATTTGATGTCCTAATCTTGATGGCTTAAATGTAAACCACTTTGAATAGACACTCGTGTTAATGCAGTATTCATTATAGATATACATATAACAGCTAGAACACAATATGGCCGTAAACAAAAGAGATGAAACATGCTGCGATGAACAAAATTTTAACAAAAATATAACCATAAGCTATGAAGTTTTGAAAAAGTTATTTGTGGGATAATAGATTTATTTCTGTACAACGTTCCGTATCTAACACTGAGAGCACGTTTCAGTTTTGCACAAAAATAAATATATTGTTCCACACTTAACTGTTTCAAAGCTTCATACTGTTCATAATTAAGTAGATACCTCTTAAAAGGAAACTATCCGTAAGGAATATTTTACACAGGCAGCAAAACGTTGCAGCCACTGGCAAGTGTCGGGCTATAAATTGCTCAAGACGAAAAGAAATCGTTGATTTTGCAAATAGGAAATCTGAATGCTGTATTTGACTGTCATTCTTATAGTACACCACAGCCCCAAAGAGCAGAGCGTGTTTTTGTAGCAACATGGCACGCCAACCATAAAATAAAATTAGGAAACGAAAGTTCCGAAAGGCATCAAAAGATTCAGAAAAAAAAAATACAACTGGTAATTTTCAATTCAACAATTAACAAAACCACTAATTACCAGCATACGATTTCGCATTTCTTCAAATGCAAAATATTTTCTTAGGCCTAATCGCCTTAAATTTGAATAACATCCGTGCTTCATCTTAAACAGAGAAAACTACGTATGTCTGATGTTTAATAATACATGCTCAGATATAAATATATACGGCGTACATTTATTAATCATTATTAAGTATCAGCTTTGCCGTGTTTAGTTGTAACACAACTTGAATAATTTATTTATGTTCGGTAGATAAGCTTGAAAGACGCCTTCCAAACCTCAATACAGTGTTTCCAGCTTTGATGAAAAATTCCCATCACACAAGACACAAGAGTTATTTTAGCCAATCAGAAACTATAATTATAATTCACACAAGACAGGAAATACGTAACTTTAACTCGTAAATTTTATCGTACATTTTAATTCTCATTTCAAATAACTCAGAAGTAAAAATCGATGCATAACTTTTGTAAAGGCACAACAAATTGGGTGGGTAGCCACAGCTATTTAGAACCTTTCTATCGCTTTCTTTCTCAGTCAAGTCTCAGAAAGAAACCTACAGATTACTGAAAGAAATTACGAATCGATTTCTCAAGAAAGTAGTTCTGTAAACTACGACCATCCAACATCTATAGCACATTCTTGAACTTCACTTTTCTACTTTTTAATTTTCTGACCCGCTAGGTCTTTTGTCCCTGTGGAGTGAACACGTAAAAAAGTTATGGTCATTGGACTTTCGAAGGAGTATGTTGTTTTGAGATGAAACTTTGTATTGGATTACACACTCAATAGAAAGTGTGACTACAGCCCTGCACTTACTATACATAATTTAATATATGTGTTTGCATGCGTTTTGTATTGTAAAAAAGCGTTAAGTCTTGAATGAGATTAAAGTTTATCACCACTGAAGTCAATCTTTCTACTTTTATAAAAATTTCTCTTTTAAAGGTTATTGTCTTTTTTTATTATTTTCTTTGCTATTTTAACCATCTAGTTAATAGATCAAATGAACATTACTTGCAAATCAATATACTATGATGTATATGAGAAAATGTTAAAACATTTTTATGTACTTTTCAGTCGTAATCCAAAGGTCATCACGAATACCGCCTGTGGCATCCAAATGCGTTGGGGATATCTTCATCTATCACACAAAATACAAAAAACCTGATGACAATTTTCTTTGAAGCTTTAGAAGTTTTTTTCACGTATAATTTTCTTTCTGTATACTTTGACTTATCTGTATTAAAATCACGATTTGAATTATAGATGTACATGCAAACTCAGATGCATAAACAATTAATTGGACATTAAGAACCTATCAGTTATTCATATAATAATTATTCAGCGCATGCGTATAAAACAATTTTTTTCAATATAATACGTGTTCTCATATTAAACGTATTATAAAATCAAAATAAATAAGAACGTGTAATTTAACCTTTATCTGGTTATATTCGAGTAAAACATTATCCTTTAATAACACGTAACATTGATGTATGGTATAAAACTGGTATAATACCAGTACTTAGTTGTATTATTATAATACAACAAGGCTTAGACACAACTGGTTCTGGTTCGAGCAAGTAAGTAAAAGAAATCTATTTGCTAAAAGCAATAATAGAGTTTTACAAAACATTTCATGAGTCATATAGGATATTAGAAGTATATCTCATGGTATATTAGAAGTATATCTCACAGGATATTAGGAGTATATCTTCTGAGAAACTAAACGACATGAAAAAGTTAACGACGTGCAGTGAAATGGTTTTGTCATCTTATAACTAACTCGTGTATATATATATATTTATAGAGAATATAGTGGCACTCTACCTAAGCCCCTAGGTTATTATATTTTCGGGTAAAATAACGTCTTTGCTCTATCAATACGGTTACGGAAAGTACTTAGAACGCATTTTTTTTGAGTAAATTCTGTAATTTCTGCAACTTTTTTGTATTTTAGCTTAGCACACACACACAAGCATACGGTTGTGTTTTTAACTTACAAAGCATCTTCACTATATATATATATTATAAAACGTGATGATTATATAGAAACAATGTAAGGATGAATACACAAAACCGTACGAAGATCTCTACAAAAGTAGTCACGTCTTTCCAAGAAATATTTATATCTTCAACTAAATGCTGAATTCTTTCATTTGTATGAAGTTACGTTTCAGTTAAATCATTTAAACTGACTGTTGCTATTAAGTATTACAATGGCTAACTCCCATAAGCTTGTGACATTGACTTAGTGGTTACTTATGTAGTTGTCTTTGTAAGATCAAAATAACCAACACGACATTCAGCTGTTACATCACTTGCCGATTCTTTACTTTAGCGATGTTGTTTGGTAAAACTGAGAGTCTTAATAGATTTTGGAAATCTCGAAAGCCTCAGTTAGGTATTCGTAAAAGTATCTTAGATTGTTATGTTGACCAGTACATAATAAACGACGGCCATTTTTTCCTGGCCAGTCCCTACATACTAAGCATTACGGTGCTATTTAACACAACACACTAATTTGGGAAAAATATTTCTGAATCTATTTCTTTCCACTAGGTTTTCTCCACTGAGATTATGCCGGTGTAGCATAGCCAACTGTAATTAGGTGCTAGCTCTATGTTAAATAATCGTTAGAATAGCCATATAATTCTGCGCGTTATTCAAATCTTTCATTTATTTTCGAATGAGTCCAAACAATGTTAGAAACTGCACGTATATAATTCCAGAACTACGACGTGTACGTGTACGAAAATGCAACTCTAAAACTCGTTAACTTGTATTCCTGGTCGATATTTTGATGTAAACACTCGATATATATATATAAAATTTGCGTTACCTCCGAAAGTTTAGTATCAGATTAGTGAGTTAAAATCGATGCACGATCTCTATGCATATATGTTATAGTTCTGATCCAGCAATAAATCTACATATTTATTACATATCGAACTGACAGGCTTCAATTATTTAGCCCAATTTTTCTTTAGCTAAGAAGCTATCACAGCTGCCGACTCCCAGGGGAAACTGTACAGTTTCCATCCTTCGTTGAAGTTGATGCATACCTCACATCTACATATTAAGTATTGATACTGATGTATAGAGCATAGATTAAATCAATGCGGACCTTTTGTCTCTCGTGTTCTTCAATAATCTCATACAGTATTAATTAGCAGAAGCGACCAAGAATATATTTATATACGTGTCCATGTTATATAAAACAGATGAACTTACTACAGCAGATGTAAGATAGGAATGGTCGTTTAGGAACCTAAAATTCCATTTGGTGGTCGTCGCATGTTTCAAAATGTTATCGTGGAATGTGCAGCCGCTTCGTGCGGCTGTTATGGACAATGGGTTGGCACGCTCGTACGAGCTACACTAATTTAATTACCTTATAAAATCGATAACTCCTTCACTGAATGTATAAATGAATATATATTTTTTAAAACCAATGAATCTTTTGCTGAATATTTCTTCTTAACCTACGGTGATTAATTAATAAACAAGAGAGACAAAGGGAGAATTTCTTTCATCGGAGGTAATGAACAATTAGCAGTTAAAACACTGTTTCATATTCCGAGGTCAGCTGTTGAAAAAAAATCAAACACTAATTTTACCAGAAAACAAAATATGCAAAATTATTTATACCTTAGTCGTCAAATCTCAATCTATAACATAAGTAGTGTTTTACAATTTAGCAGACGTGTGTCCACTGGGTTTAAGTGGGGGCAGAACTTTCCAGTGGGGTCTGCCCCCAGCAGTTCCCCCATCTGACATACCAGGATTTAGTCTTTTAATATTTTAAATTCTCCCTACATTGTGATTCCCACTGGCACAGGAGTGTTAATTATTTGAACAGGCGGCGTACTCATACTGCGTAGTTTGAAGCAAAGAAGTAAACGCATTCTGTTAGAGAGCTGAGAGATGGCGTTAACGGTAGTTTGAATCAACATAAAACCGCCGCGAAATTTTTCAAAGAGAGACTGATGTAAATGTCGAATATTTTGATATATAAATAGATGACGCTTAAAGATAAAAACTATTTATTTGTATTTAATAACAATTGATCCTCTTCTGCTCCCCCCAAAAAAAACTGCAAATAGACCTGAACATGCATTTTCACTTTTCAGTCTATGAAATATATAAAATGTTTACAAATTTAATTTTCACTTCTAAAACTATGAAACAAAAAATGTTTTTGTACTTCGTCTTAAAATCTTAATTTACGAAATGTATACAAAGGTCTCTAATTTAGTCATCAACCATAAATCTACATAATGAATAAAAAGGTCTCTAATTTAGTCATCAACCCTAATTCTACATAATGAATAAAAAGGTCTCTAATTTAGTCATCAACCCTAAATCTACATAATGTATAAAAAGGTCTCTAATTTAGTCATCAACACTAAATCTGCTTAATGTATGAAAAGGTTTCTAATATAGTCATCAACTCTAAATCTACATAATGTATAAAAAGTTCTCTAATTTAGTCATCAACACTAAATCTACATAATGTATAAAAAGGTCTCTAATTTAGTCATCAACTCTAAATCTACATAATGCATAAAAAGGTCTCTAATTTAGTCATCAACACTAAATCTACATAATGTATAAAAAGGTCTCTAATTTAGTCATCAACACTAAATCTACATAATGTATAAAAAGGTCTCTAATTTAGTCATCAACCCTAAATCTACATAATGTATAAAAAGGTCTCTAATTTAGTCATCAACACTAAATCTACATAATGTATAAAAAGGTCTCTAATTTAGTCATCAACACTAAATCTACATAATGTATAAAAAGGTCTCTAATTTAGTCATCAACACTAAATCTACATAATGTATAAAAAGGTCTCTAATTTAGTCATCAACACTAAATCTACATAATGTATAAAAAGGTCTCTAATTTAGTCATCAACACTAAAGCTACATAATGTATAAAAAGGTCTCTAATTTAGTCATCAACACTAAATCTACATAATGTATAAAAAGGTCTCTAATTTAGTCATCAACACTAAATCTACATAATGTATAAAAAGGTCTCTAATTTAGTCATCAACACTAAATCTACATAATGTATAAAAAGGTCTCTAATTTAGTCATCAACACTAAATCTACATAATGTATAAAAAGGTCTCTAATTTAGTCATCAACTATAAATCTGGTTAATGCATGAAAAGGTTTCTAATATAGTCATCAACTCTAAATCTACATAATGTATAAAAAGGTCTCTAATTTAGTTTTCAACTCTAAATCTACATAATGTATGAAAAGGGTTCTAATTTAGTCATCAACTGTAAATCTAGATAAGGTATTAAAAGATCTCTAATTTAGTCATCAACTCTAAATCTACATAATGTACAAAAAGGTCTCTAATTTAGTGCATAAAAGGTCTCTAATTTAGTCATCAAAAATCTACATAATGTATAAAAGGTTTCTAATTTAGTCATCAACTCTAAATCTACATAATGTATAAAAGGTCTCTAATTTAGTCTCAACTAATTGCTTAATGTATGTTTCTAATATAGTCATCAACTCTAAATCTACATAATGTATAAAAAGTTCTCTAATTTAGTCATCAACACTAAATCTACATAATGTATAAAAAGGTCTCTAATTTAGTCATCAACCCTAAATCTACATAATGTATAAAAAGGTCTCTAATTTAGTCATCAACTCTAAATCTACATAATGTATAAAAAGGTTTCTAATTTAGTCATCAACTCTAAATCTACATAATGTATAAAAAGGTCTCTAATTTAGTTTTCAACTCTAAATCTAGATAAGGTATGAAAAGGTCTCTAATTTAGTCATCAACTCTAAATCTACATAATGTATAAAAAGGTTTCTAATTTAGTAATCAACTCTAAATCTACATAATGTATAAAAAGGTATCTAATTTAGTCATCAACCCTAAATCTACATAATGTATAAAAAGGTCTCTAATATAGTTTTCAACTCTAAATCTACATAATGTTTAAAAAGGTCTCTAATTTAGTCATCAACTCTAAATCTACATAATGTATAAAAAGGTCTAAATCTACATAAATATATAAAAAGGTCTCTAATATAGTTTTCAACTCTAAATCTACATAATGTATAAAAAGGTCTCTAATTTAGTCATCAACTCTAAATCTACATAATGTATAAAAAGGTCTAAATCTACATAATGTATAAAAAGATCTCTAATTTAGTTTTCAACTCTAAATCTACATAATGTATTAGGTTGAGGAATAATTCATGAGCGTTTTTAAATAATTTCATTCAAGCATTACATGCAAGACTATACAATACTTCAATGCATGAACACATTACACCCAAAACATTTATTATGATACTTTAGTTCATGTAATACCTAGGTATATAGTATGCATTGTTTTAAACTAAATTGCAAGAAATTAAATGCGAAAAGCAGATGGTGTCGAAAATGCTCGATTTTGTCCACTTGACAGTCCATTTAATGAGCTGAAAATGAAAGCAAAAATTAAAGACATATGAAAATCAAACACACCATCTATTAGAGCAAAAAATTATCTACCAAATGACATGAAATATTTTGCGAAAGCGTTTCATTTATGAATATATTTTTTAACTTGAAAAAATGCTCACGAATTATTCCTCAACCCAATATAAAAAGGTCTTTAATTTAGTTTTCAACTCTAAATCTACATAATGTATAAAAAGGTCTCTAATTTAGTTTTCAACTCTAATTCTACATAATGTATAAAAAGGTCTCTAATTTAGTCATCAACTCTAAATCTACATAATGTATAAAAACGTCTCTAATTTAGTCATCAACTCTAAATCCACATGATGTATAAAAAGGTCTTTAATTTAGTTTTCAGCTCTGAATCTACATAATGTATAAAAAGGTCTCTAATTTAGTCATCAACTCTAAATCTACATAATGTATAAAAAGGTCTAAATCTACATAATGTATAAAAAGGTCTCTAATTTAGTTTTCAACTCTAATTCTACATAATGTATAAAAAGGTCTCTAATTTAGTCATCAACTCTAAATCTACATAATGTATAAAAAGGTCTCTAATTTAGTCATCAACTCTAAATCCACATGATGTATAAAAAGGTTTCTAATTTAGTCATCAACTCTAAATCTACATAATGTATAAAATGGTCTCTAATTTAGTCATCAACTCTAAATCTACATAATGTATAAAAAGATTCCTAATTTCGTTGTCAACTCTAAATCTACATAATGTATAAAATGTGTCTAATTTAGTCATCAACTCTAAATCTACATAATGTATAAAAAGGTCTCTAATTTAGTTGTGAACTCATTCCATAATTACTGGAATTTTCTTCCAGTTTAGTTTTCAATTCTTGATGTAAAATGTGTTTCAATTTAGTCTCTAATTGTTATCCAATATTTGAATTGTGTTAAAAAGAATAAATATCTATATACACTGCTGGCCAAAATCTTAAGGCCAATAAACATAAAGAAAAATATGAATTTTGCGTTGTTGGACTCAACATCTTATTCGAGTAGAGCTTTGAAAAATGAAAATAAGAAAACTGAAAATAAATATCAAAAATCTTTTCCAGCTTTTAATAGGGAAAATGTGAACACTATGAAATGAGCCTAAATACTAGCCAGTCAAAAGTGTAAGAGCACACCAAAAAGAAGTCCTAAACAGGGTAGGAAATACCCAACAAGAGGTCTCAGTAGTGAGTTGCACGGCCGTTGTTTCGAATAACTGCAAACATTCGCTTTGGCATTGTTGATATAAGCGTTTCCAGAAGGCTGGATAGAATGTTATTCCAAGTGGTGAAGATGGCTTCACGAAGGTGATGCATTGCTTGGAATTGACGTCCATTACTATAGACTTCCCTTGCCATCCACCCCCAAACATTTTCAATGGGATATAGTTCGGGTGAACACGCTGAATGGTCCAAAAGAATCACGTTATTCGCCATGAAAAAATCCTTTGTCCTGCGGGCTTTGTGGATTGCAGCGTTGTCCTGCTGAAAGATCCAGTCATTTCCACACAAGCGAGGGCCTTCACTTTATAAAGATGCTCTCTCCAACATGCCAATGTAGCCAACTGCTGTTTGACGCCCCTGTATAACCTAAAGCTCCATTGTTCCATAGAATGAGAAAGCACCCCAGATCACGATGTAACCTCCTCCACTGTGTTGTGTAGAAAATATTTCCGGTGGGGTATCCTTATCGTGCCAGTAACGCTGTAAGCCATCTGGACCATCCAGGTTAAATTTTTTCTCATCAGAGAAAAAACTTTCGTCCATTTTTCTACGTCCCGTGTTTGGTGCTTCTCAACAAAGTTTAACCAAGCTGTTTCGTGTTGTGAAAGGAAGCGTAGCCTTTGAAGACGTTTACTATTTTTAAACCCTTTCTCTCGTAGATGCCGTCTTATTGTTGTTCTTGAGCTGCATTCTGCGTCCGTAAGGGCCTTAATCTGGTTCGACGATCGGCTGATGTCTTGTCGGACAACCCGTCGAATCGTCCCACTCAACGCCGGTGAAATTTTCTTGGGCCGACCACTTGAAATTCTCGTTCCGTATCCCTGAGAGTGTTTTAAGAAATTTCCAACAGCAGTTTTACTACGCCCAATCTCACCAGCGATGGCACGTTGAGACAGACCTTGCTTTTGCAGCTCGACAATTCTGCTATGTTCAAACTCTGTCAACTTTTAACTTTCGCCATGTTTTTATCCAATGTAACACAGGATATGTCAGTGGAAAATGTTGATAACGCTTCGTTTCAGTATGGTCTTAAACTTTTGACTAGCTACCATTTAGGCTCATTCAACAGTGTTCACATTTTCTCTTAAATGCTAAACAAGTTTTATTTTTATTTTCCCTTTTCTTATTTTCATCTTTTGAAGCTCTACTCAAATAAGTGGTTGAGTCTAAAAACACAAAATGCATATTTTTTCCTTATGTTCATTGGCCTTAAGATTTTGGCCAGCAGTGTATATCATTAATTTCCACCGTACACCTGCACCACAAAAAACTATTCTGAAACACATTTAACTGATATAAAAAATTCTACTTAAAGAATTTGTAGAAGAGACTGGGTATACTAAAGAAACAATCTTTATCAGCTTTGTTATTCTATATATGAATAGCATCCTTTGAATATTCCAATGTATTACCATTGCTTTTGAGTTTGTATTTCTTAAGCCTATGTGTATTGACATTTCTTACCACAGGTAATAATAATTCTCGCGCGATCAATAAATGAACAAATTTATTATACATTCACAAAAAGTTGTTTGTTTGTTTTTTGAATTTCGCGCAAAACTACATAAGGGCTATCTGCGCTAGGCGTCCCTAATTTAGCAGTGTAAGACTAGAGGGAAGGAAGCTAGTCATCACCGCCAACCGCCAACTCTTGGGCTACTCTTTTAAAAAAACCAACAAATAGTGGGATTAACCGTCAAATTATAACGGCTCCACGGTTGAAAGGGCGAGCATGTTTGGTGCGACGGGGATTCGAACCCGCAACCCTCAGATTATGAGTCGAACGCCTTAACCCATCTGGCTATGCCGGGCCTCATAAAAGGTAGATACATGTTAAACGTCTGAAATCTAAATTATGTGATAACCTTTTAATCTATGTAAACCATGTTTTTAATCTGTGTAAATCAGGATAACTTTAGTGTAGTAAAAGTTGTTACATATTGCCTAGTAACATGGTATATAATATTGGAGTTCCATCCCAGTAACATGTGTTACATACGTTTTATGATGGCCTGTAATAATGTGTACATAATACTGGAGTTTCATCCCAATAAAAGGTGGTACATGCGTTATATGATGGCTAGTAACAGCGGTAGGCCCCCCGCTAGTACAGCGGTATGTCTCTGGATTTACAACGCTAAAATCAGGGGTTCGATTCCCCTTGGTGGGCTGAGCAGATAGCCCTTTGTGGCTTTGCTATACGAAAAACACACAAACACACACAAACAGCGGTAGATAATACTGGAGTTACATGGTGACCAGTAATACGAGGTACCTAATACTAAAGTTATGTTCCAGTAAATGGTGTTATATGTGTTAAATTATGGCCAGTAACACGAGATATATACTTCTGAGATTCTGGCCCAGTAAAACATGTTATACAACAACTGGTAACACCGTAACACCGGAATGACATCACAACTGGTAACGTTGGGTAAGTAATATTAGAGTTTCTATATCAGTAAAACATGTTACACTGTAAACTGGAACATGGAGTACATAATGGTGGAGCATCTGAATAAAACTTGTATCACAACTCGTAAAGTTTGGTAAGTTAGAGTTTCCATTTCAGTTAAGTGTGTTACACGATAGCTGCTAACAGGAGCACGTAATAATGCAGTTCCATCTTATATTATATTACAGTAGCAGTAGGTGATATTAACTAGCTGCCTCGCCTCTAGTCCATCAATTCAAAAATGGGGACTTCTGGCGAGAGAAACCTCTTCAACAAACAATAACAACAACTATCTGAACCTAATCTTTCGCATTTGATGCACATGAATAAATTGTCCTACTGTGTTTATCAATGAAGTTGTTTTAACAAATTAACTCAGTAAACACGAATAACAGGACAACGTATAGTAAGCTATTAATTACAATGCTATACTTTAGTGACAATTCAACTTATTTTAACTTAAAACTCCCCGTATTTAGGTGTGTTTCACTAAAACAGCTTTCTAGTGGCTCAGTGGTAAGCTTGAGAGCTTTTTTATGACCTTAAAAATCGAAATTCGATAGTTGCCCTGCGTATAAAGTAGGTGCCCCGTTGCGTAGCTTCGTTTCTAAAACCAAAACAATAAAACAATTAAGACATCATGTGTTTTCATTTAAGTTTTAAGTTGTTTTTATTTCAATATTTGTAACACCTGACATGACGTTTAGAAAATCTTAAATATTGCTTAAGTCATTGAACTATTTTGTTATAAGTATCACTGAAGTGTACTTTTAATAAGAAATGTAAATTTCAGGAAAAAATTTCAATAAATACATCTTTCTTCAGTAGTGGAGAGATATGGGTAATACGTAATACATTCCACTCGATAACTTATAGCTGCCAAATATATTGGAGAGTATAGCACTATGTGACAAAATTTTTACTTTTTCTTGGGCCCGGCATGGCCAGGTGGGTTGAGGCGTTCGACTCGTAATCTGAGAGTCGCGTGTTCGAATCCCCATCACACCAAACACGCTCGCTCTTTCATTCGTGGGGGTGTTATAATGTTACGGTCAATCCTACTATTCGTTGGTAAAAGAGTAGCCCAAGAGTTGGCGATAGGTGGTGATAACTAGCTGCCTTCTCTCTAGCTTTACACTGCTGAATTAGGGACGGCTAGCGCAGATAGCCCTCGTTTAGCTTTGCGCGAAACTCCAAAACAAACAAACAATACTTGTTCCTGGGCAGAAAGCGATATTTCCCAATTGCTTATGCCTGAAGTAAATACAAAAGACCTATTTTTCTCTTCAAATTTTGCTTTTGTGACTTGGGTAATGAAATTTTCACATTTACCCATTTTCCACATATTCCAGGTCGATTCAATACTGAGTAGTTGATAGAAAATTTTCAAGAACTTTCTAGAATGTTGTAGAACTTACAAGAATTTTCAAGAATGAAAGTGTACAAGTCTCAAGTCAGAGGAAGCGTCACCGATATTTTTCAAGCTTCTTCACTCGTCAAGATAGATTCTGCTTCTGCTACAATGTATCCGGTCTGAGCGAGGTAACTGGAATTGCCTGTAACCCGAACGAGTGGCGCCTCTTCATTGATAGCTCATCCAGAAGCCTCAAAGCTGTGCTGCCCCATAACGGGAACAAGTATCCGTCTCTTCCCCTGGCTCATTCGGTGCACCTCAAAGAGGAATACAACAGTGTCAAGACCTTGCTATAAGCCTTGAAGTATGATGAGTATGGCTGGGAGGTTATCGGAGACTTCAAAATGGTGGCATTCCTGATGGGTCTCCAAGGAGGCTTCATTACGTTTCCCTGTTATCTTTGCCTTTGGGACAGCAGGGGCACCGCAGCGCATTACAACGGGAAGCACTTGCCACAACAGACCGAGTTCTCTGTGGGGAGGTACAATGTCAAGTGTGAGCCACTAGTGGACCTCCAGAAGGTGTCATTCCCACCATTGCACAAAAAATTTGGTCTTATGAAACAATTTGTCACAGCTTTTGATAAGGAGTCTGCAACCTTCAAGTATCTTCGAGACTTTTTTCCTAAGCTGTCTGAGGCAAAGGTTAAAGCTGGTGTCTTCGTTGGATCACAAATAAAGAAGATCCTGGAGTGCACAGAATTCCCCAAGAAGCTCAGTAGGAAGAAAAAAAGCTTGGGGCAGCTTTGTCGCAGTAGTTCGGGGCTTGTTGAGCAATCGCAAGGCCAAACCGAAAATTATGTAGAACTGGTTGAGGCTCTGGTGAAGAACTACGGTAAAATGGGCTGCAGGATGTCCCTGAAAGTCCATATCCTGGACGCTCATCTTGATAAATTCAAGGAGAACATGGGAGCATACTTAGAGGAGCAAGGCGAGCGCTTCCACCAAGATATACTGGACTTTGAACGCCGCCACCAATGAGCGTATAACGAAAACATGATGGGAGACTAAATTTGGGAGCTGATACGTGAAAGTGATTTACATTACAGTCACAACTCTCGAAAAAGTACTTACTTCTAAACATTTTTGTATAACTTTAGTATAAATACATGTAAATCTTGATTAATATGTTGTTTTATTCAGAACTTATCCAAATGAAAATGTGCAAATTTTACCGTTTTTACATAGAAAATAGGTTAATTTCTAAATTTCATTATCCAGGTCACAAAAGCAAAGATTGAAGGGAATAATGATCATTTTCTGTACTTTTACAACACAAGCAATTAAGAAATAACACATACTATCCAGGAACAAAATTTGTGTTACATAGTGTAGTCATAGTGAGGGACCCATGATTATCGATAGAAAGCACGATTTATCCAATAACACCGTAGTTCTTAGTAGGTAGAGATGGGCCAGGAAAAGTGACCGTTAATTATTATGTATTGCTAACTATAGTCTCAAAGCTCTCTTAAGTTTTCGAGGTTTTCAAAAGCTATTAAAACCTTATGCGTAGTTAAACAAGATCGCTAAAGTACAGAATCAGAGCAGATTTTTTGCTAATTATTCTGATGTCATAAGGACTATACCATCAGCCACTGAAATTGTGATGATAACTTACACACCAAAATATTACATTTTAACTTGGGGAATGCAGAAGCATTATAGCGTTTTCCTCACTTCAATACATGATGTCCATTATGACAACTCTCAAAGCCAGGCTGAAACTGCTGTTTTCATAGTGACCGCCGTTCATTATAAAAGAAAGGAAACAATAAAATATGTAAAACAATAACGATCAATTACGTATGGTAATAACAAAAAGTACAGAAATAAGATAGAGATGAATACGCAAAACCACACAAAAATCCCAACATAAGTCACAACTAAGTTAATGTCACGAGCTTATGGGAATCAGGCATTGTAAGACTTTATAGCAATATTCAGTTTAAATGTTTTATTCAAACCCTGAATGCATACATATGAAAGAAATTCAACATCTGGTTGTAAATAAAAATATTTCTTGGAAAGATCTGGCTGCTAATGTAGGAATTTGAATATGTGTTTATTTTTGTACTCATCCCTAACAGCCCCCCAGTGACTCAGCGGTGTGTCTGCGGACTTACAACGCTAAAAACCGGGTTTCGATAACCGTGCTGGGCAGAGCACAGATAGCCCATTGTGTAACTTTGCGCTTAACTCAAGACAACAACAACATCATCCCTAACGTACTGCCCCCTAGTGGCATAGTGGTATGTTTGAGGGCTTACAATGCTAGAAATCGGGTTTCGATACCAGTGGTGGGCAAAAACACAAATAGCTTTGATTTCAAACAAACAAACCCTAACTTTATTTCTGTACTTTCTGGCATTACCATCTCTACATCATCCTTATTTCTTCAATTTATTACTGCTTGTAGAGATATTTGATAATGGAATACATATTATACAGAAGTGATTCTAAAAGTTGTTATATGTTTGGAAATCCGGGCTGTTGACTGAGCAAATGGTAAAAGATTTGGAAGTTTAAAGCCACAATACCTAGTCTTGCGACTAGGAATCGAATCTGATGTCTTTATTTTATCAAAGTCTTATATTACAGAAAGCTAACTAATTCATTCTCTCACTTCCTGAAGTACAAATGAGTAAAAGGAGATTCGATGTGATAAAAAAGTACGCAGGTACGAAACAAAGACCGCAAAGATGTAGGAATGTCTTCTCCCCAACAGCAAATACCCAACACTGTTATGCAGTTTTTGTAACTAACTAAGCGTTTTTATGATATCAAAGAAAACTGAAACCTTGACTCTTGCCTCATTATATTTTGTGGAGCAAGAGAAGGCGGAGGATCCTAATACAAAGAATAATAGGGAACGTACGTTAAATAGTACACTATACTTAAGGAAAAAATTCAATTCAATTTAAATCTGTTTACATCGTCGATGATCCAGTTCAGTGTTTGAATTGAATCTAGTGTTTCCAGAACTTGTAATTATACAAATGGCCAGGTGGGCTAAGGCGTTCGATTCGTAATCTGAGGGTCGCGGGTTCGAATCTCCGTCGCACCAAACATGCTCGCCTTTTCAGCCGTGGGAGTGTTATAATGTGACGATCAATCCCACTATTCGTTGTTAAAAGAGTAGCCCATGAGTTGGCGGTGGGTGGTGATGACTAGCTGCCTTCCCTCTAGTCTTACACTCTTAAATTAGGGACAGCTAGCGCAGACAGCCCTCGTGTAGCTTTGCGCGAAATTCAAAACAAACTAAACCTAACCATAAATTATAGTAGTAAATGGCCTGATAATACCACTTTGTTATTTATCTTTAATAGATACTCAAGAACGTTCCGTTAACACGAACTGTAACTAACGGTTTGTTTGTTTGCAGTTAAGCGCAAAGCTGCACAATGGGCTATCTGTGTTCTGCCCATCACGGGTATCAAAACTCAGAAATAATACTAAATCTTTGGAGTATCAGTTGTGGTTTGTGTTTTAGTGGAACGCTTCTGGAGAAACTGTTGACAAAGAATAAACCGAAATTGATAGCGAATATCGTAATCAGTCCTTACATGTCAGATGTAGCGTGTTATTTTAACCACCAACCTCCGTAATAAGTATAATGGTAGCTTACATAATACAGCAATTGCATTAAAATGTACAATTATATATATACTAACCGGGTACTAAATTTGGACAAAGAAATGGATAAACGTCGGGAATATACTTCTTAAGTCGATAACACTGAATAAACCTAAAGGTAGTTAATTGTATTAAAGTGTTGATTATGTTTGTCCAACATTCTTGGTTCTTTTTTTTTAATTTTAATCACTTGCTTTCTATATTTTTAGCCGTGGCAAAGCGGCTTATAGAACGGGTCTGAGTTTTTCAAGTACAAATTTAAGCTCACAGCTCCGTCATATTTTCACCTATTTGAGGTCTGATTACAGTATTAGACTTAGGAGGTCAAACCCGTTCGTCTGGTGTAACTGAGACGCCCAAGATGGGCTGAGACAGATCCTGATAAGTAATAAAACTGAATCCTGTGTATGGTGTCCCACACTTGATATTGCTTACGCACAAAAATATAGATAATAAAAAGGAAAAAAAAAAGAATTGTATATGCCGCTGCTATTGAGGATTCCCTTTATTACGTAGTTGTATTATATTTGTTTTTGAGTCGCACGTCTAAGCTGATAGTCTATGAATCTTCGAAATGGTATATTTGAGATTAAATATTCTGTTGAACCAGGTTATCATGTCAGACTGTCAATCTAAAGATGTGTAGTCCACTTCTCTTTGCCGAAAAAAAATATCGCTGTATTGACTTTGGGACTGTGGGTGCATTATAAGAGCGACAGTCAAATTCCACTAATCGATGATACTGTCTCAAAAGTTGAGGATGGATTCTATTGTTCTGTTGACTAGTTGCTTTACCTCTATTCTTCGAGTTCAAAATTGGGTTAGCACACACAACCATCGTGCAGCTTTGTTCGAATATCCGAAAGAAACACACGAAATATTCTATCAAATTCTACTACGCACAAATAAAACTCAGTTTTGCTGCTATGTTGACATTGTTTCAATTGCTCTAATTAGTTAGCAGCAAGTTGGTCAAATGTAACTTTCTCCTACCTTAAGAAATATGAATATTGACCACTATGCAAGTTTTATATGGTTTGTTTGTTTTTGAAATTTGAGCAAAGCTACACGAGGGCTATCTGCGCTAGCTGTCCCTAATTTAAGAGTGTGAGACTGGAGGGAAGGCAGCTAGTCATCACCACCCACCGCCAACACTTGGGCTACTCTTTTAACAACGAATAGTGGGACTGATTGTCACATTATAACGCCCCCACGGCTGAAAAGGTGAGCATGTTTGGTGCGACGGAGTTTCGAACCCGCGACCCTCAGATTACAAATCGAATGCCTTAGCCCACCTGGCCATTTGTATAATTACAAGTTCTGGAAACACTAGATTCAATTCAAACAATGAACTGTATCATCGATGATGTAAACAGATTTAAATTGAATTGAATTCTTTCCCTTAAGTATAGTGTACTATTTAACGTATGTTCCCTATTATTCTTTGTATTAGGATCCTTCCGCCTTCTCTTGCTCCACAGTTTAATGTACTCGTCAAAGTACACTACATGGCCAAAAGTATGTGGACACCCGACCATCACACCCATATGTGCTTGTTAAACATCTCATTCCACAATCATGGGCATTAACACAAAGTTGGTCCCTCCCCCCAGTTGCTGCTATAACAGCCTCCGCTCTTCTGGGAAGGCTTTTCACTAGATTTTGGAACATGGCTATGGGATTCACAAACCATGTATTTATGTGCACAGGGCACTGTCATGTTGAAACAAAAACAGGCCTTTCCCAAACTATTGCCACAGAGTTGGAAGCAAACAATTCTCTAAAATGTCATTATATGCTATAGCATTAAGATTTTTTTTCACTAAAACTAAAGAGTCTAGCCCAAATCATGAAAAACAGCCCCAGACCATTATTCCTCCTCCACAAAACTTTAAAGTTGGCACTATGCATTCAGGCAGGTAACGTTCTCCTGGCATCAGCCAAACCCAAATTCGTCTGTCAGACTGCCAGATAGTGAAGCGTGATTCATCACTCCAGAAGACGCGTTTATACTGCTCCAGAATCCAATGGCAGTGTGCTTTACACCACTCCAGCCGACGTTTGACATTGCACATAGTGATCTTAGGCTTGTGTGCGGCTGCTCGGCCATGGAAACTCATTACATGAAACTCCCAACAAATAGTTCTTGTGTTGACGTTGCTTCCAGAGGTAGTTTGGAATTCTGCAGTGAGTGTTGCAACTATCAACAGATGATTTTTACGCGTTACGCGCTTCAACGCTCGGCAGTCCTGTTCTGTGAGTTTGTATGGCCTACCGCTTCGTGGCTGAGCTGTTGTTGCTCCTACACGTTTCCACTTTACAATAACAGCACTTACAGTTGACTGTGGCAGATCTAGCAGGGTAGAAATTTGACAATGCCACGTTGAAAGTCACTGAGCTCTTCAGTACGACCCATTCAACTGCCAGTGTTTGTCTATAGGGATTGAATGGCTGTATGTTTGATTTTATGCACCTGTTAGCAATGGGTGTGGCTGAAATAGCCGAACTCGCGAATTAGAAGGGGTGTCCAGATACTTTTGGCCACGTAGTGTATACTCCTTATTATATTTCTTAATTTATTATATACAATGTACTCTTTACAGTAGGATCCTTCTGTCTTCTCTTGCCCCACTATGTATAACGTACTCGTCAAAGTATGTTTCTTACTGCATCTCTTATTTTAATTTATTACACACAATGTAGTCTTCACAGTAGGATCCCTACACCCTCTTACCCCATTAAATGGCTGCTCTGTATGTGTACAGTTATGGATTACAATTGTGTTACTTTCCTCGGAAAGATGTAACCAAGACAACAGAGACATTTACCTCGCCTTGTATTTCAGATATTTTTAAAATGTCTATATTTTAATGAACTGATGTTTACTCTTTTACATATATGGCTTACTAAATGCATTATTCCAAAACATGAGACTTTTAAGAGATTATTTCATGAAGTACGTAAAGTTTTTAATATAAGGTTAACTGATGGCACTATTCCAAGCATTCCAAGAAATATACTGACATTTTTTTATTATTTTATTTTATTGCTTTGTATATGGATCATAGCTGACAGCATTCCAAAAATTACACTTATATCTTTTCGTGAAATTATTTTAGTCCTTCATATACAGTTGATTAATGTTGATTAATGACATCACATTAATTGTTAAAGGAACTGTGCAATTTGTTTGTGAAGTTAATCACATTCTCAAATTAACTGATTGCTTTTTGATTTCTTTTAACTTATTAAACATAATACAAATTGACATCATTCCATGAGTTAAAACGTTTCGATAGCATGTTAAATGTTTCATTTGTTTGTTGTGTTTAATTTTGTACAAAACTTCTCAAGGGCTATCTGCGCTAGCAGTGTTTAGTTAGGAAGTGACAGACAAGAGGGAAGACAGCTAATCAACAACATTCATCGAACTGTTTGTTTGTTTTTCTTATAGCAAAGCCACATCGGGCTATCTGCTGAGCCCACCGAGGGGAATCGAACCCCTGATTTTAGCGTTTTAAAACTGTAGACTTATCGCTATACCACCAAGGGGCTCTTCGTACTGTATCCAGTTATTTTAACTCTAACAGGGTTAACTGAATGTTCCATTCCCAGGTTCCGACAATTTCAAATACTTTACAAATTTTACTATTAGTTACGTACGATTAGGAAATACGACAAAACCTTATGTTTACTACATTTCATACTATCATTACGTTTAATATATGGTTCATCACAGACGTTATCCTAAATATTCCGAACTTTTGGGGATTTTCTTTTCTGTTCTTACATTTTACGTATATTTATATAAAAATCACATGATACTATCGCACCACAACATTAAAATACTTTCGTGTACTTCCTAATAAAACGTTATTTATTTCAAAAATTATATGTTAGAAGAGGAAAAGACTAAATATATAGTTAACTAACATCATCATTCTAGAGTTTTGAGAATTTTTCAGAGAAATTGTTTTAAATTCGGCACAAAATATTTATCTAATGCGTCATTCCAAACACTGTGAGAGATAGATTTTTTTACAAGTTATTTTATAAAGGCTTTACGAGCGTATGACTGAAAAGTTCTAAAATTTCGTATGCTTTTATAAAATTATTTTAGTCTTTTATAAAAAGCTAGCCGAATGTGCCATTTTTATGTTTTGCAGTATATATATATAAAACTACCTAAAGGAATCAGTTCAACTTATGAGAGTACCACGGATTATACTGTTTTAATCTTTTCCATAGGTTACCTGAAACCATCAGTCTAAATCCAGTAAGTGTTTTAACGGATTTTATCCACTAGTTGGATGAACACTTTTGTTAGCAGATTGGAGTTTCCTCTGCACTGTAAATGAAGTTCTTTTAGACCATCCTTGTAGAATACAACCCTTAAACTAAGCCTTAACCAAATACTCAATTTATTTTTAAAGTTCTAAAACCATTCTATATAACAACTAAAAACATCAAATAAGTCCCTTGAGCTTCATGCCTTTCATGCGTATACTCACAAGTTAGTTGGTGAACTTCAAAGAAAAATACATAAACAAGAGGACATGTCAAGAAATTTTGAAAAATGCGTTTACATAAACTAAATATTATTTATTCATGCGGATTCAAACTTCATCAGAACCAATATTTTTATTCTATTATAAGATCATACAACTTCAGAAAAAAGCCACACTCTTTATATTTTATTCAGAGCTATAAATTTTAAAAAGGGCATATTTTTACATCAGAATACACGTTTTCAAAACATTTTCATATGTGAAATGTTTTTATCATAACTTGTTCAATTTTTCCACAGTTTCAGCAAGAAAGTTTAACTTTCTCTGTTGCTTATTTATGAAATTGTTTGTTTGTTTTTTGTTTGGTTTAGAATTTCACGCACAGCTACACGAGGGCTATCTGCGCTAGCCGTCTCTAATTTAGCAGTGTATGACTAGAGGGAAGGCAGCTAGTCATTACCACCTACTGCCAACTCTTGGACTACTCTTCTACCAATGAATAGTGGTATTAATCGTTACATTATAACATCCCCACGGTTGAAAGGGCGACCATGTTTGGTGTGACGGGGATTCGAACCCGCAACCCTCCGATAACGAGCCAAGAGGCTTAACCACCTGGCCATCCCGGGCTGATTTATGAAATAAGAAATCTCCAGAAGTTTCAAACTGCAATCCAATTAATTGGCTATTTTAAACCATCTAATACACTAATTAGAAAGAATTTCAACAGCCACTGTAGTGTGTTATTTAAAAAAACCAACTCTAAAGATACACTGTTAATATAATCCATTATCAGAGAGTGAGCA
This sequence comes from Tachypleus tridentatus, assembly GCF_004210375.1. Lineage (NCBI taxonomy): Eukaryota > Metazoa > Arthropoda > Merostomata > Xiphosura > Limulidae > Tachypleus > Tachypleus tridentatus. Next base: position 37,052,609 of record NC_134833.1, on the reverse strand, counting down.
GGCAAATGAAATAAAACCATAATTTCCAATCACAAAATGTTACGTTATAGTAAAATAGCATAAAACTACTGTTCTAAAGGTAACTAAATGAAGGGTATAACGGTGATGAAAGCTTAGATTCTATTCAAAAATCAAGCTTTTGACAGATCAAGTGGGGGGAGCAAGTAACGGTTAAGTCACTCGACTTGTAATCCGAGGGTTCGAACCCCCGTCACACTGAATATGCTCGCACTTTCAGCCGTGGGGGCGTTATAGTGTGACGGTCAATCCCACTATTCGTTGGTAAAAGAGTAACCCAACAGTTGGCGCTAGGTGGTGATGACTAACTGTCTTCCCTCTAGTATTACACTGCTAAATTAGGGACGGTTAGCGCAGATAGCCCTCTAGTAGCTTTGCGCGAAATTCAAACCAAACCAATCTAACGCTTATGATCCGAAATTTCGGCGTTCGTTCTCTACAGTGGGCACAACAAACTGTTACAAATAAACAAAAAACAAGCAACAAATGTGTACATGGAATTTACACATATTTTATGAAATAGAAATGCTGAAGACTTCTACGCGCTAATCATATTGCTTTCAATCTAATTTGAATGTAACGAAATGTTCTTGTCTATCTTGTAGGTCCACTGTAAAGAAGCATGGTGGTTTAAAAAAAAAAGCTTTCACCCATTCAGCGTCAGACAGTAAACGTCTAAAGAGAACTGTTATCTAATATATTTCAACAGAAGTACACGAAAATCACAAAAAAATATAGCGTAAATATTATATAAGAGCAATTTAAAACCAAATCAGTCAGCCTCGATCCACAAGAGAGGTATTTTGTCACCGACCACGGATTAGGAGTGACAAATGAACGCACTTCATGATGAAGAGAAACCCATTTGAAGCAAAAATGTATTCTCAAGACGGCTCGTATGGGTATTAGCACTTTAATTAAAATAAAGTACAGAACAATGTTTGTTTTCGAATTTCGTGCAAAGCTACTCGAGGGCTATAAGTGCTAGCCGTCCCTAATTTAGCAGTGTAAGACTAGAGGGAAGGCACTAGTCATCACCACCCACCGCCAACCGTTGGGCTACTCTTTTACCAACGAATAGTAGAATTAACAGGCACATTATAACGCCCCCACGGCTGAAAGGGCGAGCGTGTTTGGTGTGATAGGGATACGAAACAACGACTCTCAGATTACAAGTCGAGTGCCTTAACCACCTGACCATGTCGGGCCGTACAGAATAACATTTCGACCTTCTTAGGTTATCTTCAGGTTAACCTGAACAAATGAATGAACGCACTGCCCTGGTTATGTTTTCCAACCAAGCGGTTTTTTTTTAATGTGTCACTAACTAACCAAACACCTGCTGTTGTTGTCGTTTTCACATTTATCACTCTATGCTAGCGACAAACTTTCCATGAGGATTCCATGCTATTTCTGAATGTAATGGAAACTTTATAGAACAAATGAAACACTTATGTACAAACTACATTGAAATACACCACCATAATCCACTGTGTAACACTCAAATAGGTAAACAAAAAATCTCAGACTATTATGTGCTCTTTCATAATTTTGAGTTTAAAAATCAAAATCTGAAGAGCACTCTTTGGAAATATATATATGTATATACACAGTAATATAATAAAAAATACTGTATACCTGTTTAGAAAATTACATCACATTTTACGGATAGTTTATATCGGAATGCTAAAGTAGTATATCATATTTTACGAATATTTACGGAACTGCTTGTTTGTTATTTTGTACTAGGAACGTGCATGCACTACATACGGATAGTTACGGAACTGCTTGTTTGTTATTTTGAATTAGAAACGTGCAAGTATTACATACGGATAGTTACGGAACTGCGTGTTATTTTGTATTCGGAACCTTCAAGAACTATATTGTATTTTACGCTTACTGCGTAGTAATTTATTGATTGCTCATTGATTCTACGATAAAAACAGCACAACAATTCAGGTTGAGCACAATACGCTGATTACCATATCAAATCGCGTATCAATATCAATCAGTTAAGACAACATTCATTTATACCAAATAGATATAAAACAACAACAACTTTAGTTTCAATTATTACTGAAAACTGGTTCATATGTAGTAGTTTCAGTTCAGTTGAACCAAGGAGAAATAACTGCACGTATTTCTCCATTTTAGCTCAATTCGAAGATTGCAGAGTCAACTTACACATACAATCGACGTGACTGCAGGAAAACGAAGTTTCATAATAATAAGGATAAAAACATTTCAGATAAACATTATTTATTTATAACAGAAGGTGATGTAGATGAAAAGTTTTCAGAATACCACAGAATATACATAACTATTTTTGAATAATCCCAATCAAAAATTCACAACAGAAGTTTTGCTCCACGTGCTTTAATAAACTAAAAAACGAAATTACGAGTATTCTGGGGAAATATTTACTCAATAAACTTTCCTTTTCAGTCAAATTTACAGAAGATGGACCTTAACAACTAAAATTGACCGATATCCTTTTATTCCACGACTTCACTTACTTTTAGTAAAGTAGAAAACAGCCTTACACACACAAACGATTGTGTTTAACCAGATTACATGACGTCACCTTCAACCGGTTTCCTAATCCATTATCACCTTATACATATCGAAAATGCCAGAACGGATTTTTCTACCACACTCAACCCTCTGTATTGTATAGGTTCTTCAACTTTCAAGGGTTTCTCTTTTCAACTCGGACTTTTGTCACAATTTTTCTTCCCGTCGTTCCTGTTGTATATATAAAACATTTAGAGGGAATTCCTCATGACTGCATGAAAACCCCAAACAATCTGGTATTTCTGTCTTATTCAATGTCGTGGAATGTATATTTTTATTGTTCCACATTCAATACAACCTCTGCCACTCGTCTTTTCTCCGGAGATATTCTAAGAATGTATTTTATTTACTTGCCACCTCCATGTGTTTCAACTGTACATGTTTTCTTTTCTGAGCAATGAATACCTTACTGTGACCTTTGACACATGTAAAAGATCTCACTTGAACCAATTATACGTGGTATCTTGTTACAAAAATATAACATCGTATCCAATTAAACACACAAAATTTAAACGTTCGCAAATGTTCCCCGCTGGGACAGAGGTAAGTTTACGGATTTAGAAAACTTAAAAAAACAACAAAAAAAACACACATGTTCTCATGAAACGACCTTAATATAAAAAATTGCACACGTGAATTTCTTATAGCAAAGCCACGTCGCCAATCTACTGTATCCATTGAGGGGAACCGACCCCCTAATTTCAGTGTTGTAAATTCGTAGACTTACCGCTCTACTAGCGGGGGACTTGCGAGAAAGTATCACAGCCATTTAATTGAATTGAAACTCAAACACGAATCCTTTTATTCATCTTCCTCCTCGTGTCGGCCGGTGCTTCTATTCTTTCTTAATTTTTTCTTGGTTTAGCACGTTCTTAGATTTAAGATGCTAGGTCATAAAAACAAAACAAAAAACACTTCAAATTATTATGTAAAAAAAAAATAGAATTTGTTTGTTTTTGTTTTTCAATTTCGCGCAAAGCTACTCGAGGGCTATCTGTGCTAGCCGTCCCTAATTTAGTAGTGTAAGACTAGAGGGAAAGCAGCTAGTCATCACCACCCACGGCCAACTCTTGGGCTACTCTTTACCAACGAATAGTGGGATTGACCGTCACATTATAACGCACCCATGGCTGAAAAGGCGAGCATGTTTGGTGCGACGGGGATGCGAACCCGCGACCCTCAGAGTACGAGTCGCACGCCTTAACCCACCTGGCCATGCCAAGCCAAAATTAGAATTAAATTATTAAATAGACCCTTCATCGACTCGTAATCCGAGGGTTGTGGGTTCGAATCCCCGTCACACCAAACATGCTCGCTCTTCGAGCCGTGGGGGAATAATAATGTGACGATCAATCCCACTATTCGTTGGTAAAAGAGTAGCCCAAGAGTTGGCGGTGGGTGGTAATGACTAGCTGCCTTCTCTCTAGCCTTACACTACTAAATTAGGAATGGTTAGCACAGAGAGCCCTCGCGTAGCTTTACGCAAAATTCAAAACAAGCCATTATGATAGAAACGATATAGACGAAAGAAATTTGAGGGAACTTTTTAAAACACTAAAGAAAAATAATTTAATAAGACGCCGATTATTAACGGAATAGATGTAAATCAATTGATTTAAAGTTGCTCATAATTTGTTACTTCGGGTTACATGAACTAAAGCTGTAATATTTATAATTACTGTATCGATGTTATCTGATATGATGAATCCGACGGTTAATGGTTTATATTTCGTTGTCGATCTTTGGGGCCGTGTCTGCGTTATAAGAGTAAATATTAAATTCTACTATTCGATTAGATAGCCGAAGTGTTGGCAATGGGAGCTGTTGTGTAACTGACTTTTCTATAGTGAATCAGTTCTAAATTAGAGAGTCTAACGCACATAGCTCCTCTTGTATACCTCTGCAGAATATCCGAAACAAATTAACAAATAAACAAAAATCCATTACTGAGACTGTACTACTGTTTCGGAAAACATGTTCGATCGCCACTTACGAGAAAACAGTACTTACAAATAAACTTCCTAGAACAGGGCGCGTTTTATTTTTCCTTTTTGTTTGTTTCGTTCCATATAAAGCTACAATAATGGACTGTCTGCGCTGTGCTCACCATACAGAAACCTGGCGCTTAACGTTATAAGCCCTGAAACGTCCGCCGAACATATGCTAAATAGTAAATTTAACTAATAAAAAATACGGTTGATTATATTTAACATTAAGAATGAATAAGTCCCCAAATTAGTGACTCAAAAATAAGTTGCAAAAATTTAGGGTTCCACTCTCGCAGCGAAGAAGATTCTGATAACCGTTACATAACTTTGCACTTAAACACAACAAACAACAAAAGTACACTAGTTACAAAAATGAAAGGGCAGTGAGATTTGGGTAATTATTTTTCAAAATTTAAAAAATAAATAAATACACACAGACGTTTAATATTGACGAAGCTTGCTTATTACAACTTACAACTATCACACGAAAACAATACCAAACAAATCGAAAAAATGCTAATATTTGTCTCCAAAAATATTAAAGGGAAATATAACGTTTTAAGATGAACAAACTTAACAAAACGAGTATTTTAATAAGTACTAAATCCTCCTTCATTGTTTGTAACTTATTTGCATCTGTTCCCCTAACTGCTTTATAAATATTTTGACACAAATGTCTGAAGAACGAGTGAAAAGTAAAAAATTAATGTGATTAAGTACAACCAGGAATAACGTCAAAACTCTAACAAGTGACGGAGCTACAGAAAGATATGGATACTAAACAGATAGCAGGTTCCCTGACTGACCTTTGATCAGCAGGAAGTGACTCCCTGAGAAGAACAAAACTGACCCGAAAAGTGGCTTCCCTTAAAACAGCAGGAGTAACCAACCATAAGCAGGCAAATTTAGTTATGTTTTTTTTTCAATGTGACTACTAGATCGGTATAGCCTCACAACATGACATTGATTCCAGTAGGTAGTGGCCCGGCATGGCCAAGCGTGTTAAGGCGTGCGACTCGTAACCTGAGGGTCACGTGTTCGCATCCATGTCGCGTCAAACATACTCGCCCTCCCAGCCGTGGGGGCGTTATAATGTTATGGTCAATCCCGCTATTCGTTGGCAAAAGAGTAGCCCAAGAGTTGGCGGTGGGTGATGATGACTAACTGCCTTCCCTCTAGTCTTAGACTGCTAAATTAGGGACGGCTAGCACACATAGTCCTCGAGTAGCTTTGTGCGAAATTCCAAAACAAACAAACAAACAATCCAGTCGGTAAATAAGAAAACAGATGCTATCGAGATTAAGAAAAAACTCAGAGGTGGTCAGCTTGAACATCGTGTTTGTTCAGTAATGTAATTCCCAATTAAAACTATAACAGTGAGTAAAATAAACAGTAATAATGAAACAAATCTAATCTAAAACGATATTCCAAAATGTTCGACACCATACGGCGCGCGAAGCAATGTAGTGGAGACAGAAACTATGTTAGACCTAACTTTTGTTCTCAGGCCCTTGTTATTAAAACAAGATAATATATGGGCACAGAGAAGGTGCAACAGCTCACAACGTAGATACTTACATACACTGCCTGCATCCAACTGTGTAAAAGATATTTTAAAAAGGTTGTTTGTTTGTTTGTTTGATGAATTTTGTGCAAAGCTAATCAAGAGCTACCTGCCTAAGCCGTTGCTAATTTTGAAATTTCGGACGAGAAGGTAGGCAGCTAGTTGACATCACACGCCGCCAATCTTTGGGCTACTCTTTACCAACGAATGTGGGATTGATCGTCACATTATAACGCTTTCATGGCTGAAAGGGCGAGTATCTACGGTGACATGTTACCTTAGGGCATTTGAAGAGGCTGTGGAAATAATATTAAAAGCAGATATTTCTTTATAAATATATATGTGTGTGTGTGTACATGAAAGTATGAATGAAATCAATATAACCATGAAATACACCCTACAAAATACACATGAACATTCTTTTTTTCTGACGTCATGATTACCTGGAATTTCTTGTATACAGCAGAATGGCTTGAAATAAATACATAAACTAAGTAAAACCAATACACATCAACGGCTTCGACTGTTTCCCAATCAACTGTACAATAAATAGGTAGCTGGAAGATAAACAACCATTATTAGCAGATCAACCCTTCCTTACGTTGCATGCACACTTCGTTATACCACACATTCAATATGCACGAGAAACGTGTGTGAACATTTTTTAAATCGAGGTTTAAACTACGATTCTACTTATACTGGAATTTCCTGTATTCTTCGAGTCAACAATGCTAAAATTTGGAGGGAACTACTACACCTGTTCAACAACGCTAAACTTTGAAGAGAGCTGCTGCGTCTATTTAAAATGCTATGCTTTTCATATCCATTCTCCCGGCAATTAAATTCTGTGTTAAAGCGTGCATTATTTCAAGTTATCTGCTATCAGCTGTTGCAGCAACTAAAGTTTGCTGTAAAAAACAATAACAACTTCTGCCATTATAACAGTAAACTAATAAATAAGTACCACAGTAAAACAAGGAATTTTAAAGCATGATCACACACAAATACATGTGCTATAAAAAACAAAACATTCTTGGTGTCGAATTCTTTTGAAAATTAATGTTCACTGTGGATAGAAAAGAATGGCTTGAGGTCCAGTAAAGTAAAGGTTAATTAGAACAAACATCAGGTTAAAGACATTTTATTCTGGCCTTTAGGGACGTGGACATAGAATGATAGAGACAAGCGTTTAGTACCATGGAGAACGGAGGTTAATATGAAGAGGCGGCTTGCAGTAAAGATAATTATATTTTTAGATATTTTCCGTGTCATGAGGAATACGTGGCTCTACATAGATAAAGGATGCAAACAGTATGTTGGTTTCAGTTAATTTGCGTATTTATGTTAATGAATTCTGGGTAATCATAACACACACACAAAAGAGTGGACACTGGATTAGGATATGCAGGGTGTTCAGAAAGTCACTGTGCAGTTTTGTAATCATATTTTACTCAATATATTTCAAGCCAGCAACTGGCCCCCCCGCTAGTACAGCGGTATGTCTCCGGATTTACAACGCTAAAATCAGGGGTTCGATTCCCCTCGGTGGGCTGAGCAGATAGCCTTTGTGGCTTTGCTAAAAGAAAAACACACACACGCCAGCAACTGATAGCGGTGTTTAGAAACAAAATAAGAAGGATCCACGTCTGTATTGATGCCAACGGGGGTAACTTTCAACATTGTTTATAACTGTCATTCATATTTACCTCCTGTATTCTATACTCTTCAAAAAAAGAAATGCAAAAGGGATATTTTTGTTATTTTAAAGAGAAATATATGTAATAACGTTACAAGCTCAGAGTATGTGATATTACACGTGTTAAGGCACTGATTGTCAGACCAAAATGACAATAAAAGTTGTGCACTTTGAAAACGGAGGAAAACATCGGATTTTTCGCCAAAACGCATTCGTGTCCAATAAATTTGTTTGAGAGATCTGCATGTTCTGCCAGTGCAACATGTGTAAAATTCCTATAAAAGTGACGGGTTCTCGATTTCCATAGCTCAGTGTTAAGCCATCGACACGCAATACAGTTACACCAAAACTGACTGAAGCACAACGCAACAACGCCATTGGTTGATTGGAAGCAGACGAATCTCAATCAGATGTTGCCAGAGCTGTGAATGTCCATCCAAGCACCATCACAAGGCTATGGAATCGTCACCAACAACATGGATCAACTTGTGACCGTCCACGATCTGGCAGACCTCGTGTGACCACGCCCGCACAAGATCGCTACATCCGGTTACGTCACCTTCGGGATAGGACCACCACTGCGACGTCTACTGCCTCAACCATACCAGGGCTGCGTAGGATTTCCGATCAGACCGTACGCAACCGTCGACGAGATTCTTAGGCCCCATGTGCAACCCATCATGGTGAACGTCAACGACGTTTTTCAACATGACAACGCCCGTCCTCACACAGCCCGACTCACCACTGTCTTCTTGAGACACCACAACATCAACGTTCTTCCATGGTCCTCCAGATCACCAGATTTAAACTCCATCAAACATCTTTGGGACGAGTTGGACCGACGTCTGCGACGGCGACAACCTCAACCGCAGACTCTACCTGAGCTTGCAGCAGCTTTGCAGGATGAGTGGACAGCCATTCCACAGGATGTGATTCGTCATCTCATCGCTTCCATGGGCAGGAGATGCCAAGCAGTTATTGATGCTCACGGGGGCATACTCGTTATTGATGTTGAGTGACGTTAAACTTCAACTAGTGAGCGTGGACTTCGCCTTTGCAGACTTTGCAGTAAATTTGTAAATTTCACACATGTCATACAGAACTACCCGGAATAAACTTGTTAACAATATGTCTCAAATTTTGCCTTTTGCGTTTCTTTTTTTGAAGATTATATATTGAAACATGTCTGTTAACAAATATATAAGTGCACAGTGACTTTCCGAACACCCTGTATATACACATATATATATATATATCCAAATCCAGTGTCTTGAATTCTTAAGCAAGAAATACACGAACAAATTTCATTGTGAATTCACTTGGTTTATTTTGTTTTTAATTTCGTGCAAAGCTACACGAGGGCTATTTGTGCTAACCGTCTCTAATTTAATAGTGCACGACTAGAGGGAAGGCAGCTTAGCCATCACCACCCACCAACTCTTGGGCTAGTTGAATTGGACACTACATTATAACGCTCCCATGGCTGAAAAGGCGAGCATGTTTGGTGTGACGGCCATTCGAACCAGCGACCATCAGATTGCGAGTCGAGCACCCTAACCACCTGGTCATGTCGGGCCGGAAATTTATATGACAACAAAAAGTGAGACAACTGCAATTCTGAAAAAAGTCGAGTTATTAATTAGTAACACACAATAAGTTTTTATCGTCAATTTGAGGCGCCAAACAAATTGTTTAAATCATTGCTAATCAATCTCCAGACTAACAAAGAAAAAGTAATTTGTATAGGTTTTCGTGTTTTGCCGGTGAGAAAATAATTTGTCAAAATATCTCAGCGATAATTTGAAAGATAGACGACGATTTCGACAGATATGTGGAACCACGAAAGCTAAAATTGGTCTAAACAGATTTGAGGTATCTGATGCCGTGTAGAATAAGGATGATTCGGAAAGACGTCAAGTATCACAACATTAGGGATGGTCTGTTCAAATGTTTAGCGATTGAAAGGATAATTTAGTGGTTTCGATAGTTTCTGCATTTTTTTAGTATGGAAAATATATATTCATAATGTATAATATTACGAAGAATGAAATACGAAGACCAGAATTTCAAGTCTTGGCATTGTTGAAAAGAAAAGGTAATTAAGATAAGCCGTTAGTATTAGGTATGACAGATGGTTATAAAAAGTCTGATTCTTGAGTTGTAGCAGATAGGTGGTAGTGGTCTAGGTTACTTCTGGTATAGGATGAAAGAATAAAGTTTAGTACTGCATAGGATGTTATCATGATTCAAACATATTTTGTTATGCCAAAGGTTGCTATCATGATTCAAACATATGTTTTACGCCAAGAGATTGCTATTATGATTAAACGTATGTTTTATGTCAAGAGGTTGGTATCTTGATCCAAACGTATATTTTATATCAAGAGGTTGGTATCTTGATCCAAACGTATGTTTTGTATCAAGAGGTTGGTATCTTGATCCAAACGTATATTTTATATCAAGAGGTTGCTATCGTGATACAAACATATGTTTTGTATCAAGAGGTTGTTATCGTGATCCAAGCATTTTTTTTAAACTTTGGATAATCAGTACAATAGAACACATACACCCTTTACAGTGTATTTTTAGTTGAAATAAATGGTATAGACATGTATATACAATGTTTTACCTTCCATTGCCTAGAAAAGTTAAGAACATGTTTGAATATTCTAAAACATGAAGAACATGCTTTGGATATACCATCTTTATATATCCTGATGTAAAAGAATCATGTCTAAACAGACTTCTAGTATCAGAAAAATCAACAAAGACCATGATTAAGATACCCTTAGACGAATTTTGGGCACCTGTTACCCTAAACATCGAAGACTATGCTTTAGATGAACTTTAGTATCTTGGAAAATGGAATGATGTCTGGAGGAATGTTTGATATTGCAACCAGTAAAGATAGTGCTTCAGTGACAGTTTAATATCTTGGAGGATTGGATCATGTGTGGGTGAATATTTGATATCGTAACCAATAAAGGATGTGCTTAAAACGTAATTTAGTATCCTGAAGAATCAGATTATGCCTGGGTGAATGTTTGGTATCTTAACCAATGAAGGATGTGCTTTAGACGTAGTTTGGTATCCCAAAAGATCGTGGATGGATGAATGTTTTTTATCCAAACTATGAAAGGCCTATTTTACAGTTTAAAATCGTGCCTGGATGGGATATCCTAATCAAGGACAAACACGGTGTAGATTTAGTTTAGTACCCTGGAGAATGTAGTCATGACTGGACGAATATTTGATATTTTACCAATGAAGAACATCCTTTGAATATACCATAGTTACCTTGGAGGATGAAAATCCTGTCTGGATATATACATACATATCGCTGAAATCCTAAATAATAAAGAACATACTTTAGATATAATTTAAGTAACCTAAGTGTTATTAGGTGGACTGACCAACAAATCTGGTTTGATAAAGAGGATGTAAATTAGTGGTCTGTAGATAGTTCTGATGTTAATGAACAGATTCCAGAAAATACACTTGATAAGTTACATTCTAGTTTTACAATCGAACGTTTTATTTTTTCAGATTACTGATGAATCCAATAACCACAAGGAAGCAATTGCACTTTTCAAATAAATTAATTTCACCTGAAACATAAGAAGAAAAACCGTATTAGACACATTACAAACCAAAACAGAGAGAGAGAGCAATGTTTTCAATAAATGTTTATTTATTCATACATATGAATATTTCTGTGAACCTCAGAATATCAGACACACTTTTCTATTCATGCAGCGCTCACAACAGGTTTTTCATAATCCGGCTTCTTTTTATATTTACATATGAACTCTTGTTATCTGTGGAACTGAGACATTCAAATTCACCTGGGTACCGAAAGAATCGTTGTTTCATGGGATATCGACCCAGGTTTTTTCTTTGTTCAGGTTTTAGCATTATAAACCTTCGAATATAGCTCTGAGCCACTGAGGGTGTGTCATATTGATATCAAGAACAATACACACTTGGCTTTGCAGGCTGATTCTCTCTTAACAAGAACACTTGAAACAGTCACACCTTTAACTCTCTGTATTTAAAGGGTGTATTGGATGCTTAATCCATCCAGAAAAACTTTAACTGACACCAGATTGGAAATGTAAGCAACTCGCGTTATTCAGGATATCTCTAGCAGACAAAACGTTTTACAGATAAAGTGTAGAGATGTCAGCATAAGGTGTAAAATACTAGCTTTACCTGCTTACTGCAGTTTTATGTTATGTGCACTGAGCTGAGGTAGCATTTATAATTTCCATTCACTCTAAGATACACTCCTACAACATTTTACTGAATCCACTCTAAGATACACTCCTACAACATTTTACTGAACTCACTCTAAGATACACTTCTACAACATTTTACTGATCAGAAAAGAAATAAGAACTAGTTAGACTGTTATCGCTCACTCCCCACTTGCTGTCGAGCATCACCGCTCGGCCTCGCTCAGCCATTTTGAAAAATCCAACATCGATTGTAAGTAAAACGCGCTCACTGTAAACAGGAAGTGAGCCGAGCGGTTTATTATCCCAATGATCAATTCAGATACGTGACGATCCTCAGTTTACAGATGCACAATATTACAGTGTAGCATGGTCACAGCCTATTCACGGACACAAACCACAAAGTTTCTAGACTGCACGACGTGAGTTAAAGTTTAATACGTGATGAAAGCTATAAACTGTGCAATTCATTAAAGTTTTTCCATATAATTTTTCTGTAAGATATAAATCAATTATTCAGAGTCAGTACACAAACCTAAAAGTTTGTAAAAAAAAAAGATACAAACAAGATATGTTTTAAAACGCATCCAAGTTTGTATCTATGTAGTTAAATAAACAAACGTAATTATGTGTAATATCATGAGCTAACGCTGAGTCATCCTCTCTTAAAAACAGACTAACATGATGGTAATTAAAATAATTTGGATAATAATTTAATTCGTTTCATTTTTTCTTTTTGTTAGCTAAAAACGTTTTGAAGTTAAATATATAGGTGGTTGCATAAAAAAAACACACGCAAAGTTGAATAGTTAAATAACTGAGCATGTTCGCTAACCAGAAACTTACCTGTTTTTGGTGTACTTTTCACATGTGGAAAAATCCTGAAGCCAGCGAAGAAGCGTAACTCATACAATCAAGAATGGGAAATGAGAAGAAAATAAGTTGTTCTCTGAGAAGAAGGAGAGACAAATTATCAAATCTCCCACACTAGCGTTCTTCTCGCGTTTCTTAATAAGCCTCTTTACCACTGGTCCACGCTAAGTGCACAGACTGCGTTCATGGGAGCGTCTTACTCGCGGAGAGACGAAAACGAGGCTCTACATCAGTGAGTTTAAACCAGGTCTTGACAACCCTACTGCGTTCCCACCAATAAGCGCAAGATAAACATGCAGCTGATTACAACGCATAAGAACGCGGTAAAGAACACTGTTTGAAAGAGTTGGTAACCTTTCACAGTTCCATTAACCGACAAACTGCAACAGAAGCTGGTGCTCAAACCAATAGAGATAAATCCACACTGAAAGTGAGTGAATTCCAGAGAGACACCGCGAATTCTTCTGTTCCCAGTGATATACGAACGGAATAAAGCAACAGACATTCAAGACTTCCTTTACAGTTGAGTGAATACACTTATGTGTAATATTTTGTTACTGTTTTTCGTTCTGGAATTATGGGTGGACATAAGTCATGACGCCAACATTACAATTTTCAGTTTCTTTAATGCCGGTATGATATATATCAAACTGTCTTTTACATTTCCTTTTCCTCTACCCTTAATAGTTTATGCTCTCCTCCCAGGGGCATGTATGCGGACTTACAATATTAGAAAATGAGTTTCGATACCGGTTGTGGGCAGAACACAGCTGGCCCCATTTTGTGTCTTCGTACTTAATTACAAACAAACATTTAGTGTTTCAGCAGTTTATCAAAAGCAAAGAGAAATCACATCCAAGTTACAAATCACTACAGTGATTCATAATGCGTACCGTTGAGACCCAAATTCCTGTATTAAAAACTGCAATACGTCGAATAAAATACCTATATAACGATACAAAATAACAATAAGAGCCAGTTTAAATCTAGTGATTATCGAAGCATGACTGCTAATAATTAAGCTTAGCTATTAGCACTGAAACTTTATTTGTGATAAATAAGTGTTGTAGGTAATTTTTAAGCCTAATTACCAATATATAAGTTTAACTATTGACACTTAGCCTAGTCAGAAATGTTCAAATATTTTCTACTGTTTTTAAACAGTCAACGTTATACTAATGGATCACTTGGTAAATTCTCATATCTATATTTACAAAGTAGAGTTGTCCATTAAGATATTCGTCTATCTGGTGTCTTGACGTCAAAAATTATTATGAGAAACTGTCTGAACCAACTTCGATGAAATTTGATAGAAATACTAAGAGAACCCTTTAAAAATCAAATAACAAACTGTATGAGCGGTTCCACTTTGGCAGCTAACTTTTTTTTTTTTTTTACACTTCCGCGATTGAGACCTTAACATAGCGAAGTCAAGTAAAATAAGTATAGTCGACACCAAACGACGGTTAATGTCGCGCGTAGCATGGGGGCTTCGGACGATTACTTTTTTAAGTCCGATACTGCTATGTATCTTAACAGTTTTATATACCGATTCTAAACTCCAGAGAACCAACACAAGTGACTTACAAATACCGTAAACTTCATATCCAATATGTTTCCGCTATTGCGAGAGCGGTAGCTAAAAGGGTTTGTTGTGAAGCACCTGATAAACTTATGAATAAGATGAAGAGGGCCCAGTTACCTTTGAAGAACATCTCTTGTAGCTAAGCCAGACTGAAAGTATATACTGTACACACTATTATAAATACGATTTTATTAAGTAAATTGGGTTCGAATACCGGTCGCACCAAACCTGTTCGCCCTTTCAGCCGTGGGGCGTTATTATGTGACGGTCAATCCCACTATTCATTGGTAAAAGGCCCACCGCTAGTGAAGCGGTATGTCTACGGATTTACAACGCTAAAATCAGGAGTTCGCTTCCCCTCGGTAGGCTCAGCAGATAGCCCGATGTGGCTCTGCTGTAAGAAAACACACGCACACTCGTTGGTAAAAGAGTAGCCCAAGAGTTGGCGGTGGGTGGTGATGACTAGCTGCCTTCCCTCTAGTCTTACACTGCTAAATTAGGGACGGCTAGCACAGATAGCCCTCAGGTAGCTTTGCGCGAATTTCAAAAATAACCAATTAAATAACTTTTTTTTTTTTTTTTGTCGGAATGGAAATCAGCACAGAAGTTGAGTTTTTCTTATTTCTTTCAGAAAGGTCACGCAGTAAGTTCAATAATTCATAATATTATCGTTCGTACTTTGGTTTTGGTTTTTGAATTTCGCGGGAAGCTACACGTGGGCTACCATGTCCCTAATTTAGCACCAGGTGGATGGCAGTTAATCATCCCTACTCATCGCCAATTCTTGGGTTACTTTTTTACCAACGAATCGTGGGCTTGTCCATCACATAATAATGCCCTCACGGATAAAAGAGAGAGCATATTTGGTGTGACGGGAATTCGAACCTTCGGTCCGCAAACTGCGAGTTGAGCGCACTAATCACGTGGCCATGCCGGGCTCAGTACTAAATGGTTTAATTCAATTCACACATCGAAGTATATGTTTTGTGGTGTTTCTATCGTACGGTTCGATCCCCGAATTCTTTTGATATATACCCTTAAGCTCACTGTTTAGATGTTCAGGTACAAAAGAAATGTAAATCTAATTCGATAAATGTCAGATTAAGTATCTTTGGTTAAAAAACACTGCAACAATGAGACAATATAAATCAATGTTTTGTTTTGTTTATATAACAAGGCATTTTATAATATACAATACTTTGCAAATATTTTAGGACAAAGACAAAAATTAGATTAAATATGTTGCAGTACTGCTTGAAAGACTGTCTGCAGTTATTAAAACAAAATGAGAATACACAAAATATTAACTGTTTGCTGAACTTAACACTTCTACTGAGTTTTGTTGTACTTAATATGAAGATTAATAACATTTTGATGTTTCATCTGTGGTTTACCTTTCATTCTTCTTTGAAAGTAGCCTGAAATTTAAGTGTCTTTTGGGATTTTACTTCACATGTCTCTAATACACTCCCACAAAGTTTCTTTGGAAGTAACTTTTAATTTGTCAAGTTTTCAATCTGTCAAATCCCACACCTGTTTAATAGGGTTAAGATCGGGGCTGTGTGGGGTCATTGCACCATTCGAATGACTCCAGCAGTTTCTTTCTTAGTTAAATAATT
Source organism: Tachypleus tridentatus (assembly GCF_004210375.1). Classification (NCBI taxonomy): domain Eukaryota; kingdom Metazoa; phylum Arthropoda; class Merostomata; order Xiphosura; family Limulidae; genus Tachypleus; species Tachypleus tridentatus. The sequence goes on along the minus strand of NC_134833.1, from coordinate 37,036,457 downwards.
TCAGCATAGGTTGTATGACTGTTTGGGGTCATTATCTTCTTAGTAGCAGAATTATTTACCAATAAATAATACGCAAACCACTAGGAATACCACAGCGGATCATTATATCTAATGTTGCTTGCAATGGTCCATTATTCCACCTATTTAAAAATATCTCCTATCACCTCAGTATGAAAACACCCCATGCATCATATTAAGTACCATGCATTGAGGTAAGTATCTTTCAATTTTCTTCCGCCAAATGTACAACCTATGGTTTAAATTAAATATTTCAAACTTGGACTCATCTGTCCATAACACCCTTTTCCAATCACCAACAGTCCAGTTTTGCACCGTATAGCAAACTTCAGTTTCCTGACAATATTTTGATATAGAAATAAATGTTTTTAACTGTTATACAACCAAATATTCCATTGTCGTTCAGTCTTCTTGATACTGTATATCTGGACACTTTTCTGTCATCTTGTACATGGTCATTTATCTCATGCTTGAAATCAGTGATAGTCTTCTATCTGTCCCGAAGGCTGTGTAAACAAAGATACGTAACATCAGTATCATTGAGTTTAGGTGTTCTGCCTCTTCCTTTATTGTTTTCAAGTTTACCAGTCTGGGTCTCACAATCTAGGGTGTACTTGACAGTGACTGGGGAGAATTTCAGGCTGATGCAATTTGTCGGAGTCCAACCAGCATCACGTAAAGCTTTTATGCGAACTCTCTGCTCTAATGACAATTCTCTACGCTGTTTTGGGCCATGTGGTGACAACAAAACTAGATGTATAGTGTTAAACACTGATTTGAAGAAGGTTTATTCGTGGAGTTTTATCAACTTGATTTCTTCTAGCATATACCGATATCATATGCTAGCTCCTTACTAGCTTATTTCTATATAGTTATAACACTGCACGTGATACCGTGATGGTCATTTCAGACATTTAATCAGTACGTTCATTCAAACAGAACCCTTATAACATGCCCTTGGTATAAGTACATGAGAATTGTAAAGAATAATAAGTATTCTCTCCCTGACTCATTCAATTGTCAACATGGATCAGTAAAACATTACCATAGTGTTAGAATTTACATTCTGTAATGACATGGAAGAATTATTCCCATAAAATGGAAAGAATGACAAAACATTACCTTGTCCTAACACTTTTCACAATATTGTATATTGGACGTAGCCTAGTAGTCTGTATCGTTTTTGCACACATAAACAAAAGCGTTCCCTATTTTGTGTCCGTGGGTGCACTATAAGAGTGAAAGTTAAATCCCCTTAGTGAATCAGACAGAGGTAATTCAAGAGTGCCGTCTTCCCTCCAGTCTATTAGTCTAACGTTAGAAACAGCTATGCGCATATAAACCCTTATGTAGCTTCGCAAAACAAATCTAAAAAATGTTAACTTACTCAAGAATACAAATAAAATAAATATAACTTACACTACGCATTCATTTAACTATTAGTTTATTTCTTTATTGTTAAGCACAAAAGTGGTTATCAGGTTGTTTGTACTTGCCAATTTCATGGATTGAGCTCTAAATGTCAGTGTTAAAAACCTTAAAACTTTAACCATCATTCGTTTCTAAGAAGGGGAGTTATTTTCAATTAAGAAAAAGTAATTTCCGAAATATTTCAACGTCATTTCATGATCCAAGTTTTCTAATTGATAATTTTATAAATGTAAGTAAATACATACACCGGTAAAAATGACAAAATTATAATAATTTAGTTTCAGTCAGAATTACGTTACAACACTGAGGTAGCCAAACGTGAACACAAAAACGCACCCGAATTTTGCTGGACAGGGAGACCGTGATTTAGAATTGTGTACAGTCCCAGAAATTCTGTGACACAGGTCACTTCATTTTAGATTCGAAATAAAAGAAATCTATTTTTAAACATTCAGGGAAAAAAGAGAGCTCTAATAACATAATAAATCTTTAAATACTTTACTACATTTTAAATACGTGATAAATTGCTCGATTTTTTTTTCTTTGTTCAGTTTCATAAGCAATACATCCGCAGATGTTTTACTTCTGCTTCTAAGTGTTCTTATATATTGACTATCGTAAATGCCAGTTTCAGATCGTTTCCTAAAGCCCACGACCGAGCAGCACGACTAGTCATCTAAAACACGTGAAAGCTGCTGGTGTAGATAATCTACTTTATAATATTGAAGTAGACTCACTTCCAATCTTTATCGGTAGAAGATCATAGTAGAGACCTTTCTGAAAAGGCAATAAAATAAGAGTAGGTTGTGCAAGTGATTTAAATTATGTTATCACTCAAAACAATTCGATGGGCTGAATTATTATTATTGCAGAAAGTAATAACTAGCTACACACACACACACACATACACACACACATATATCCAGCTGAGAACAAATTTTTGAAAAAATTCTTCAAAATCGATTCCTCTGCCTTACTAGATAATCGTAATGTTATTTGCTAAGATCAAGTTCTAAACTACTAAAAATGAGGCGTCAGCGATGTAAGCACACACAAAAAGACGTGTTCGAAGAAAAACTTTATATATCTTAGGAGCAAATGGGCAAATAATATACAGTAAGTAAAAATGTAAAGTTCATCTGATTTCATCAAAACAGCATCAGGATCTCTACTGTTATCAGTTAATAACACCATAACCATTCAACGGATTTCCACCATATTTTATGTACACGATAACCTTATTGTACACTTGTTACTACCTGTCAGATTCAAGCATCATACTCAGCAACCTTTAACTACACGGTTGTCTGTCAGAGTCCTCTGTGTAAATACGCGACAAAAAATAAACTGGATGAAATCGCTCATCTTCTCTGTGAAATACACAGAGGACTGCAGCAACATTAAGTGGAATATTTATGGCATTTTTGTTTTCCTTTTTTTATTACATGTATCTCGTTAGGGGGCTCTGTAATCCCCAAGTTCATAGACACGCGAGTAAGTTGGCGTATACACTGTTTGCAAGGATGTGTTGATGTGCTGATATTGGTAATTCTATAATCACTGATGTGTGCATATTATCTCGAACGAAAATAGCTTTTTAAGTAAGTAGAAACGAGAGCATTGAGGTACAATTTTGGTACACGTGGAAACGACTAAAAATGGTTCAGTCAAAGGTATGCAAACAGATTTGATAAAGTATTTATCAGAAGTATTTAGTTTTAAAGATATTTTAGTTATACTATAACGGCTTCATTAACTAACAAAACAGCTGATTTGGTTTGTTTTGAATTTCACGCAAAACTACACGAGGGCTACCTACGCTAGCCGTCCGTAGTTTAGTAGTGTAACACTAGAGGGAAGGCAGTTAGTCATCACCACCCACCGCCAACTCTTGGGCTACTCTTTTACACATGAATAGTTGGATTGTCTGTCACGTTATAAAGCCCCCACGGTTGAAAAAGCGAGCAAGTTTGGTGTGACGGGGATTCGAACCCAGGACCCTCAAATTACCAGTCACGTGCCTTAACCACCTTAATGATTTGGTGGATCGTTTTAACAAGATTGGATAAATTATTGTTATTGTTGTTTGTCATTACTGCAAGAAATGTTTCTTGCGATTGGACTTACAGACTTCTTTTTACATCTTAAAAAGTATATATAATAAAACATAATAAAGTATGTGTTAAAACGGATTAACACTCACTTGTGTTAATGAAATGGGCTTTTATGGAATTAATATGAAATATACTTCAATACAAAATAACATAAAATGGAAACGGTGAATAATTTGTGCTTAAAAATGCATGTTTAATTCTTCCCTACTATAAAAATTATCGATTTTACAATTCGTTTTTAATAACAAAAATGTCTTTGTTTTTATCATCCATCTTACTATAACCTTTAACCCTCAGAAGTTAGTTTCTGTGTTTATAGACAGAGAAAGGAAGCCGATACATGAATAAAATTATTTAGTAGAAAAATACGTGGTTGCTAGGGGCTGCAAGTTCCAGCGATAAAGGGGGGGGAGGCCTTGTCAAAAAACTACTAATTATGTCACGTCAGAATAGGATGAAACTGTAAGCGTTACTATGGGAACACGATAAAAGACGATGAAGACGAAAATGGTTTACACAGAGAACAAGGGCTTTCCAGTAGATTCACTAGCATTCCTCGTCAGATTAAACGTTAATAGATTTTATTATATCTTACACACGGAATATGACACGATTTTCATAAATGTTTAGTGTACATACATATTATATAAACAAAAAAGTCATTTAAGGAGCTCGAAAAATTAAGTAAAGTACAACATATTCGTTAGGTTCTGGATTATTCTCTTCCTTTCTTAAACTAGACGGATTAACAAATAATTACCAATTAATATTCTGTTTTTTATCCATCGAAATATAAAATGACAGCTCTATATGAATAGTAGTAATAAAGCACAAGCGAAGAACAAGAAAGAAACATTAATACATCAGCTTATTTCTAAATATTACTCATTCGTTTGCCGGTCATCTGAAAAGAAGAGTTCCCCTTCACAGCGCCGCCTAGGTTTGTGTGATTGTAACACAAAAAGAACTAACTTAACACTTATTTGATCTACGAAAATCCCTTGTTAAAGGACTTGATCAAATTATAAAAAAAAAAGGCAACCCAACACGTGTATTGCATATTTATTACAGGAGTAATGGAATGATAAATATTATACGAAACATGTGTCCTACGTTTATTAGATAAGTAACAGAATGATCACCTTATGTTTATTACATGATTAACAGAATGATCACCTTATGTTTATTAGATGATTAACAGAACGATTGCCATGCCACAAAACCTTTAAGTATATTAAAATATCACCATAGTAGAAAACATTTAGGTATGTTAGTTTATTGAAAAAGTAATTTGTTAACAAAATGGTATGAAGAATTAATCACACACATACCTCTGAGAAGAAATAAAATGTCACTTGTCTTAACAACAGTCACGCCTGTGTAAAGATAGGATAGAAATATTATACAAGTATGTTCTCAAAGAAACTGACGGCTAACGCCCATCATTTGAAGTGCAAGTCATAATTAAGATCGTAACTATTTCTTCTAATTCAATTGTCTCCACATTTCTTTTGTTTGGGGTAAATCGGCTAAAGCATGCTGATTTCACATAAACTAGAACAGTTATTCTCTACAGTCACATCAAAATAAAGTTGAAATATTTTTTGATCACAGAGAAATAAAACCTTATACGAAGTAATGAAGTGGCACCGCGTATTAGCAAAAATAAAAGTGGTGCCAAGTGTTACTAGAAATAAAAGTAGTATCACGTGTTAGTAGAAATAGAAGTGATGTTACATGTTAGTGGAAATAAAAGTGATTTACATGTTAGTGGAAATAAAAGTGATGTTACATGTTAGTGGAAATAAAAGTGATGTTACACGTTGGTAGAAATACAAGTGGTTTCATGTGTTAGTAGAAATTCATTATAAGAACTAGAACTTTCAGTACAGATAAAGTATATCATACAGGTTGAACATAGATAAAAGGAAATGTATCTTGCACTCCTTTATCTCAAGTTCCAACATTACAGATAAGCTGGTAATACAATGTCCATAAAAATGCGAGGGAGATAATGGTTTGTGTACATTTAAGTCTACACGTTGTTAATTTGATACACATGAATTTGAACTTAAGTATGATACATAAAAAAAATATTTACACGCTGATAAGGAAAACAAAGATTAAAAGTATATACATTTATAGAGCGAGAGAACGCTAGGCAATAGAAGAGGTACATATTCAAACGAACAACCTACACAGGCTTTCATGCATGCGAGAGCAGCTGCATCAAATAATTTCAATGGAAAGTGAAATTGAAATCCAAGCCAATGAATAATGTATGGGAATGTAGTAAGATAGCAGATGTGATATATAGAAGTTGTGTATAAATGTATCATTGAGGGGAAATGCTGCAAAATTTTACATTTGAATAAGTTAGATAATAGTCCATTAAAACAGAATCCAGGAAATGCTAAAATGTATATACTCTGAAATAACAAGTGCACGCTCACTTTAGAACAACAAATAATTCATCCTCTATACGGTTACGTGAATATCGTCAAGAGAATAATAACCTATCAGCAATAGATTGTTTATATACAACGAAAATTCTAAGCGAACCAAAGATAAAAATTATTCAATCATTAGAGTCTTGAAACGCTTACACTTTTATACGGGATCAAATGGAAAATGATCGAAACTGTTGTACCATCTTAATATAAAGTTATTCGTTGTTCTATACTAATATGCTTTATTATTACTGTTGTTGTTATTTACATTGTACAATACTTTACGTTACTTTGTATTACGTTTACTATTCCTTTTATATTAAAGTTTTACAAAGTTTATTAGTATATTTGAAGACATATTTTCACTGTGTGATGTAATATTTAAGCGACGTAAACTTTTAAAATATTTTTCTGAGTACACAAAAACAGTTGTGGAATGAGAAATATCCAGTACCTTTAACCTGTTGACTGCCAAGTATTTCAGCTGCTATAATACAACTCTAATGCTTCGTAATTTTGTAACTTTTTTCGTGACGTCATTTTGGATCGAAAGTGAAACAATTTGTAAGTAGGTTAAATGCATGTATGGTACTGACATCTAGTGTTAAAGTTATGTATTATTGAGAACGGATTAACTCGTCCGTGGCACTGTGTTACTAATCGGCTTGGACGAGTTATCTCGTCTACGGCACTGAGCAGGTTAATAAGTTTGAAAGTAGATGATAGTTGTAGTTTAGAAATCAGAAACTGTAATATAAGTAACCATGATAATAAATTCGGGAACTGAGATATTCGGTAAATTATTGTTCAAGTCTAGTGTTAGTGAGTTTATAAGAAAGTCCCAACTGTATGAAAGTATGTGGCCTATTTAAAATAAACCTACTTCTAATAGTGATCGTTTAATGACACACTTGTCTTTGTTTTAAATAAATAGATGCATGTTGACATTATTATTTTTGCTCTGAAAAATTAAACTAATATCATACAAATATTTTAGCAATTTCGATTATAAGAATGCGTCTCCAACTGAATGTTTAAATACCCTAATGCTGAACAGACTTTTATTCATTTACAATGTTTTTAGTTACAGTTGCTTAAGAGAAATATTAAATCGTTTAATAAAACGAAAATCCTGCCGTACACCTGGATAAGGAACGTTTCTGAAATTTTGCAAAAAGATTTCACTTATAACAAACAAAACTGTAACATAGCAACAAAGACTATCACTATGGCAACCTGTGTTCTTTACACCTATCGTTAACAGTATTCATTTGTCTTTTACCATTAACAAGAATTATAATTAGATTAAACATTTTTATTACATCACAAAAATCGCTACAAAGTATTCAATATTATTGTCTTTTCCCACGTTTCAGACATTCTACGCAATTTACAGATATTTTTTAAAACCCAAAATAATAATAAATATTACTATATTTTCTATTTCATTTAATGCATCATTAAGCCTTTCTTTTCTTCGAGATGGGCAGTGTCGAAATAAACTGCACTTTATCTCTAACCGTTTACCATAATTGTCGAGTATTCCTTGAAATATCCAATGTATCGTGATTACAAACATCGTGCATTTTGTTCGAATTCAGATTGCTTTACTTTTTTCTTTCCTCACGAGTAGCGACGATGCTCAAAATAAACTCATCTCAACAAGATGAAGCAAAACAGAACATATTTGTCTTGTCAGACAACTGCGGGAGTCTTAACTAATAGCTTGAATAACATAGTATTATTATATTACTTCCTTGTAAACGTTTACATAGTATACGACATACATCAACTTACGCAAGAGTTGAACTAACATACACAACAATTTGACTTAAGTAGTGGATTTATTTCATCAATATCCAAGGTAAGAAATATTTCAAACGCTTTTATTATTGGAAATTACTGAGCACAAGTTTTGAAAATAATGTTAATTGATTAGAACTTCATTAGAAAACTTTATGTTACGTAACACTGAATTTGTCTCAGTATAAGTAACTTATTACGTAATACAGAATCTTCGAAGATGTTTAATTTAAATATTTGGACTTATCGGTTCTTTTCAGCGCTGGTTATTAAACAACATGTCTGGATGTCTTTTTGTTTTTAACTCCTCACTTTTAATTTCTCGTCGCTCACATATGCATGCGTATGTGGTTCTTAAGTTGGTTCACTTTCTACGTTAATTAAAGAAATAATAATAACGTATATATTTTTTGTTTCCTTATATTTACAGCATTCCGTAATAAAGGATTTCTGAGGCAGAAGAAAATCAGTTTCACTTAGTCCTTAAGACTCACGTAACTTTTTAAAAACAACCTATGAATTCATAGAAATATCACATCAATCATAAATGTGAATACAAGATATGTTTTTATCCTTAATTATTTCAGATTACGTCAAGAAAATCTGAGACATGATTTGAAAATTCGGGTAATTTCACTTCAAGTATTTACCGAATTAACTACACATTAACGTACGTTGGTGTATTCTGGTTTAAATCTAAGACTGATGCGACTACAAAAATATATGGTGAAACGAAATAATTATTAATATCAATAATATATCGCTCCAGGTTACATTAACCATTTAAACCGAATTTGAATGGTCAAACCAGCGTGAAAAACTAGCAAAATACTGATTTTTTTTTAAAATATGAGTCGAATGTATCCCACTATTAGTGTGGCACACTGTGAATCTGAGAGTCCATGTAAGAGTGCATAACGGTCAAAGTCCACTATTCAGTCAGACAAGAGTAGTCAAAGCGTTGTCGGCGAGTACTACTGACTAAGTATTTTCACTCCAGTTGTTTCAATACGTTATTAATAATGTAAAATTAATTTAAAAATTAAAAATAAACATTTACTAAACGATGTTAAAAATGTTTTTTAGTCTGTAATAGTTGTGATATTTGACCACAATGAACTCCATGGTGATTCGAATCATATCATTATTTATACGAGAGTATATCAGGCTGACCCTTCTAAAAGAAGACCCATACTGTACTGAACCATGTGGGTAAAGTTATTAATAATAATTACTGTTCGGTAAAATTACATCTATTACTCTTTAACATTTAATCCATTGTTAGATAGGTCGTTATAGACCATAAAGTTTTAATGTATCGTAAACACCTATGAGACCGGTTTTGGAAACAAAAATATCTTTGTATTTCCAGTAATGAAAAACAAGAAGATTCCTGGGTTCCGAAAAAAAGTAGATCTGAGTTTTGTCTTCTGGTTATCGTAAATCCAAGCATTCAAGGTTTATGACCCGCTGTCACAAAATCGACTTATAAAATTTGGGGCCTGAGTGCGTTATAAGAATGACAGTCAAAAGCACTATCCTAATAGATTGACCCAACTGGCGTTAGATGCTGTTGACTGCTCAAACCTCTATCAGTTCAAAATTGACAGACAAACAGCCAATCCCAGTAACCAATTTCTTTTTGTGATTTAAAAGGTGATGTTAAGTCCCCAAAAGGTTAGTATGAATCTATTCTGTTACGTGATAAATGTGACTTAACACAACAACATTATAAATAAATCAACAATAGGTGTTACCTTGCTTTTGTATCCTTGCTTCTTTCTTCTGTATATTCGACTTTTTTGGCCGCTTGACTTCCTGTAACGTACCAACATTTATAAGTCCACTCTGTACAAAATGACATAATAAAAATGACACTACCATAAAAGATGAACAACGAAGTTTCGTGTTTTCTAAATTTACGTTATTTCTTGTGTTATCTAAACGGTGTTTAAACTATTATCGGATTTTGTTTTTAGGTCTTCGTTTATGGACGGAACAAAATTATCAGACCGACATTAAATTAACAGACTTTTAAAAGTCGGGACAAAAATAATGGCATATTAGCACCGTGTTATTAAAGTGTAACGTTTGACACTGTTAGTTCACTGAGTATAAAAAAAGGGGCTTATTTTAAGCTGCTTACAATGAAAGTTCATTCACACAAAACAGTTCGTTTCCTTGTTTCAGAATCCTCGTACAGAGCAATAAACCAGGTTTATCTGCACACAGCCGTTCGTAATTTTGAACTGATATACTAGAGGGAAACGACTAATCAAAAGCACCCACCGCTACGTTTTGGGGTACATCTGTCTTACTGAATAGTGGGATTTCATCATCACTTTTAGAGCGCCCCCACGATGCGGAGTTCAACTTCGCAGCAACAGCAGTCGAGCCAAGAACGCTTGGTTTCACAGTCCAAATACGCTAACCACTACACCACGTCCAGCCCTGTAACAATTTCCACGTAAGCACAAGTTATCTTTATTTAACCAACTCCTATCCTGGTTGTTTATTGGTTAGGGTGTCCTGACTGTGAACCCGAGGAATTCTGACTCGCGGCCTGCTTTAGATCTGCGGGTGCGCTATAAACGATGGATAAATTATACTATTCGATCAAATAAGATTTTGTAGCCCAACAGTTGACGGTGGGTGACGTTATATAGCTGAAAGTTTATGAGTTCAAAATTGAGACAGCCGTACGCAAATAGCTCCTGTGTAACTCTGATCGAAATTCTGAAACTTACTTCTTGGTGAGTCAGTGCTGAGTTTATGGACTTGCTCCACCAAAGCCGAGGTTTCGATTACTCGCGTTGCAAAAAGGACAGATAGCTGACTGAGTAGCATTGTGGTAAAATAAGAAATAAACTTTTTTTCATTTCTTAAGTATATATACCTTCTCTAATAAGAAATTCACTTTTCCATCTCTGTACATGAACAGTTGAAAAACAAACAAACAAAAACAAACCATTAGAAGCTTACATTCTTAAAACTAATTATACCTTAACTAGGTTTGCTACTGCTTATAATCAGTGACGTCATAAGCTTATACTCTTAATGCTAATTATACTTTCCACGTGCTTCCCACGTCTTATAATCAGTGCCGTCATAAGTTTATGCTTTTATGCTAATTATATGTTCATCAGGCTTCCTACCCCTAATAATCAGTGATGTCATAAGCTTATACTCTTAATGCTAATTAAACATTCCACATGCTTTCCACGTCTTATGATCAGTGACGTCATAAGTTTATGCTTTTACGCTAATAATATGTTTAACATGCTTTGTATTTCTTATAACCAGTGGCGATAAGTTTATACTCTTAATACTACTTACACATTCACCAGGTTTTCTACGTCTTATAATCAGTGGTGTCGTCTTTTACAAATTATTACGTCGCCGCATATTAATATGTATTTTTATGTAAAAAGTCAATTGCACTGTTTTCTAGCATACAGCTTTACATTTGGTACTTAAAACTCGTATCATCTGGTGTGTTTGTTTCAGTCTTACCAATGCGTTTACGACTGTATTAATTAATTAACAACTTCGATACAGTTCCAGTAAACTTATGTATGGCCTAAGATTAACAGAATGCCATTGGTTTAATAATCACATTCAAAACATTCACATCTTATTTGTAATAACGCTATAACCTTAAACAATACACACACACACACACACACATCTTATCCAATATATATATATATAACATATTCATATGTACATTATTGTTGTTATTTTCATTTTCAAAAATCCTCTTACAAGAAAAAAGGAACTGACGGTGAAAACTATAATGCTCTTTCTGAACATGGAAGTTGAAATGGCTGTAAAAGTGACGGAGGTTAGGACATGTGAGGCCTCTGACAATATTTAACTTACTGCTGTGAAACGATACCAAGTGAATGCAGTCGTCAATATTATATTGTAAAAATACGTTATTTACACTGCACATAAGTTTATTTAGTTGTGGTGAGTAAACAGAAATACCACTTTTTTTCTCTTTTTACAATCATGATATCTTCCTCCGTTTGGAACGTAGCCAATACTTTGCTGAAGATCAGTACAGATCTCGTGCAATTTAAACTAAGCAGGTAACAGTGTGGAGTTATACAGGTGATAGTTTCCCACCATATAGGTGATAGTTTCCCGCCATATACGTGATAGTTTCTCACCATATAGGTGATAGTTTCGTAGTATATAGGTGATAGTTTCCCACAATATAGATGATAGTTTCTGTAGCATATAGGTGATAGTTTCTCACCACATAGGTGATAGTTTCCCGCCATATAGGTGATAGTTTCTCAACATATAGGTGATAGTTTCCCACCATATAGGTGATAGTTTCTCACCATATAGGTGATAGTTTCCCACCATATAGGTGATAGTTTCTTAGCATATAGGTGATAGTTTCCCACCATATAGGTGATAGTTTCCCACCATATAGGTGATAGTTTCGTAGCATATAGGTGATAGTTTCTCACCATATAGGTGATAGTTTCCCGCCATATAGGTGATAGTTTCTCACCATATAGGTGATAGTTTCCCGCCATATAGGTGATAGTTTCCCACCATATAGGTGATAGTTTCCCACTATATAGGTGATAGTTTCCCACCATATAGGTGATAGTTTCGTAGCATATAGGTGATAGTTTCCCACCATATAGGTGATAGTTTCCCACCATATAGGTGATAGTTTCCCACCATATAGGTGATAGTTTCGTCGCACATAGGTGTTTAAGAGTTATCAATAAGCACATTTTTTATATCCACAGTTTGAGAAGCACATTTTTTTCTCGAATTTAGATTATTAAAAGTAGCCGAACAGTGAGTGCCTAGTGTTTAAAATGTGGGTTGGCAAAGGCTCTTTTCTCATCCGTCCAGCTCCAGTGCCTATGTTCATGAAGATTAACCTGTATGCAGTTCCTGGTGTGCAGTGTTAACACAAGCCTTTTTTGTGCATTGATACGTGTCAGTTCCTGGTGTGAAGTTTTAATGCAGGGTCGTGTTATGTATTCAAACGTATCAGTTCTTGGTGTGCAAGTTTAACATAAACTTGTTTGTTTATTCACACGTGTCAGCTTCTGATGTGCTGTTGTAACGTAAGCTTGTTTGTGTATCCATGTGCGTTAGTTCTTGGTGGGCAGTTTTAACGCAGGCTTATTTGTGTATTCATTCGTCGCACTACTGGGTGTACAGTTAGTTTTAACGCTAAATTGTATTGTATATTCACACGTGTCACTTACTGATATGCAGTTTTAACGCGGGATTGTGTTGTGTCTTCATAACTATCAGTTCCTGGTGTGCGGTCTTAATGCAGGTTTGTGTTGTGTATTCATTAAAGCTGATACGATACTTATATATATAATGATATAATGAATTTTATGGTAATATGATAACATTTAAAACAGGGTATTATACGTACAATGTTATTGTGCTGGTTGAGAATTAGTGAAATGTGTTGTTTGTATATACCAAACTGTTCGTTTAAGTGTAAGACTTTACATTAGCGACATTATACGAAACACAAAAATGTTAATGCGGATACCTAGATGGATATTTGGCCTGGAAGTGCTGTTTACTCTGTCGTATCATCACAAACATTCACCCTTAAGCACACCAGACATGAGGAAGAGGTCCCAGTGAACTTGACCATCCCTGGTCTACAAAGACCAAACTCCCGATAATAATAATAAGACAGCCAAAATAATATGTTTATATGGATATAGACAAATAAATACATGAAAGTTAAACCTTACATAACATTATAAACAAAAAGATTGTACACTTAAAAAATGTCTGAGAACTATCTAGATTTATAACTGATATGTTATTGTCAGATATGAGCTACGGTTTTTGTTTAAGTTTAATGCAAGCATTATGATTTAGACAGTTTATATGACGTGAGTGTTAATTTTTTAGAAGCTGTAGTTTATCGGTTTGTTTACGTAACTGTTTGCGAATTATGCGTTGTATTGTTCAAGAGTTGTGAACTGGTGATTATTATATTACTGCATGTTACTAGAACTTTCTGAGTTAATAGAACCTTTTAAGTTTGTTTCATTGATTTACTTGAGCATGATATTGCATTATAAGATCTAGCAGTGTGTGTAACGTTCTAGTCCTCTGGTAAGGTATAAATACGTGTCGAAAATTTGATAGATAGATCGATACTGTGTGATTGTGAGTTTAGCTATAACGAACGTATAGTGCCAATTTTTAAGTGAAATTTTCGCAGAATGTATTGTAATAACAAAGTTGAAAAGAAGTAATTTGTCTTCTTAAATCGTGTTCAGGCCCCGGCACGGCCAGGTGGTTAAGTCGCTCGACTCGTGATCTGAGGGTTGTGGGTTCTAATTCCCGTCACACCAAACATGCTCGCCTTTTCAACTATGGGGGCGTTATAATGCGACGGTCAGTCAGACTATTCGTTGGAAAAAGAGTAGTCCAAGAGTTTGCGGTGGGTGGTGAAGACTAACTGCCTTCCCTCTAGTCTTACACTGCTAAATTAGGGACGGCTAGCACAGATAGCCCTCGTGTAGCTTTGTGCAAAAATCAAAAACAAAACTAAAACAAACAAATTATGTTCAGAAGTAACCGAACTAACCTGTGTGGACTTTGACGAAAACGAGACAAGTACTTAAAGCTCTGGATATAACTGTGATAACCAACAGGGTAACGAACATTTGTATACATGTTTGACCTGTTTTATTACACATTTTTTTTAAAAACAAATGGTCTGTTTGTTTATTTTTGTACTTTATCAAAAACACAAACACTTATTGTGAAGGATCTGGCTCATACACAAAAGCTGACAGTTATACTGCAATCATTTTAAAAAACTTCATAGATACAGAGTAAACAATGGTTAAGTACTCAAATCTAGTATACTGCTAGGAAAAAGTTCGTTCTAACTGAATCTGAGAAATATACGAATAAAACAAGTTGACAGAAAATTGCCTTTGTGCCATCTGACGAATAAGAAATTTAAAAGATCTGAAAATAATGGAGTTATTATACAAAGAACTAAATTTAGACTTCCAGTACTCTGTGAGTAAAATATTTCAATATTCGGCTTTCACTTGTGTTACTAGATTTCGGTTTTCGCTGTCACAGCAAAAGAACATGTCGGTTAGTTGTACAAAAGTAACTAAAGGAAAGGCCAGGCATGGCCAAGTGGGTTAAGGCGTTCGACTCGTATTCTGAGGGTCGCGGGTTCGAATCCCCATCACAACAAACATGGGGCGTTATAATGTTACGGTCAATCCCATTATTCGTTGGTGAAAGAGTAGCCCAAGAGTTGGCGGTGGGTGGTGATGACTAGCTGCCTTCCTCTAGTCTTAAACTGCTAAATTAGGGACGATTAGCGCAGATAGCCCTCGAGTAGCTGTGCGCGAAATTCAAAACAAATTCCTAAAAGAAAAATTCCACCTATTTTGCATGACATAACATTCAACTAATGGATGGTGTACGTTTTAGATAAGCTGTCCTTCCAAGGTGCGAGAAAAATTATAATAAATCATTTTCGAATTCTAACTAGCTTATAAAAACAATTTTTACTAATGTATGATAACCTATCTCTGTGTAAAGTTTCGGTTAACGGCTGACTAAGCACATAAAAGTAGGGCATCCATTTCTAATATATTTTTACGTCCGGTAGTTGATATTTTTTATCATCATATATATAGCGAGGCTTGTTTAACCTTACACCACAGGTAATTTATACACGTTTCGGTTAATAGTTTTTATTACTTAACAGAAGATCGCAAGACAAGATCTACTGGTTTTGTCCATGTTTCTTTCTGAGGTAGTTTTCACCCCAAGCTTCCTAAACTTTTCGTTTTCGTCATAAAATCAATATTAAAGTAATTACTAAACATATTTGGTAGTTTCTGGTTAGCTATGCATAGATTAAACATTATAAAATAATTTGATTAATTTACATAAAAAAGCTTTTGCTCATTGGAGTTTGTTTGTAGTTGTGCAACGTGCTATCTGTGCTCTGCCTACTATGAGTATCGAAACCCGGTTTCTGGCGCTGTTAATCGGAGATATAACGCTACGCCACTCGTGGGGCACATAAAAAATAGAAAACCACAATAATCTAATTATTGATTATTCTGGTACAGTATTAAATAAATATTTGTGTTGTTGTCTGTGCGGACTTTTGATTTAAAATATTGAATTTTGTGGAAAGTGAAAAATAAAATATCTTTCTTTATTTAACTAGTGACTCGGAGCTCCGCTCTCCCAGTGATTCAATGGTAAGTCTGTGAGATTATAACACTAAAAATTGGAGCTCGACATCAGCAGATATTGCTTTTCAATTAGCGTTGCGCTTAACAAAAACCTAATAACTGAAATGCTAAATTGTAATTTGATTTCTATAGAATATCAATCAGCAAGACACAGAAGCAACAATTATTTGTTTATGTTTTTGTTGTTGTTTTTAACAAAATACACAAGAACTTAAGTTTTAAATGTAAATTTTATCACTGATATCATTATGTGGAAGTTCAACTTATAAGTAGGAATTGCAAAAAAAAAAAAAAAAAAAGATTTATAAAGTGTCAAAATATTTTATTTTGATCCTTATGCGTGACATAAAAGTTTATTAAATCATTTTTCACAATGAGGCGATGCAGACTCAGAATGATGGAGTTGCCAGTTTCCTTCTAAAGGCTTTCAGTTGCTTCAACCATGAAATGTAGCATATAAATGAAATGACATAGATAGATATCCAAAGTCTCAACACGGTGAGAAATTTAATCTAGATTATCTCCTGGTAAATCTAAGAGTCGAAAGTTTCTTAATTATACGTCTGTGAAAACATGTAGAGGCACACTTTGTCTATGTAGTAGAGCTCTATATTTCAGAGCTGGCGAGCACTGTTCGAATTCATACTAAACCACAAAATGTTCTCAGTAATTTAAACTGTGGATGCGTTATAAGAGTGACAGTCAATACCTGTACTTCATTATTACAAAGCACATAATATAAATATATCAGCAGAATAAGTTTATTATGAGTTGCAGTTTTAAAACTGGTATGACATTTCGATCAGTCGTGTGATAATTCTGATCTACACAAGTTTTAACAGTACAAAAGGTTTATTTGTACTTAAGTGAAATACACGCACTGTAACTTGTAATAAACTAATACTTATACTCAATAATTAAACACAAAACGAAACTAATAATAGAAGTAGAACATTTTCCCAAAATGTTTTAACATTAAAAACCAATACCTGTTGTTTTTTTTCTATAATCAAATAAAGAACTGGACATAGCCTGGTGGTTAGAGGGCTCGACTCATGATCTGCAACAAGAGAGCGCTAGAATTGCGTTACTGAACCCTGAGGGCGTTATATTGTGACGATCTATTCTACTTTTCGTTGGAAAAAGATCACTGCAGAAGCTGCCTTCCTTCTTCTCTATCGCTTCTAAATTAGCACACATAGCCCTCGAGTAGCTTTGCCTAACTTTCACATACACACAAAATAGTTTTTTTTCTGGAATTTCGCACAAAGCTACTCAAGGGCTATCTGTGCTAGCCGTCCCTAATTTAGCATAAGACTAGAAAGAAGGCAGCTAGTCATCACCACCCACCGCCATCTCTTGGGCTACTCTTTTACCAACGAATAGTGGGATTGACCGTCACATTATAACGCCCCCACGGCTGGGAGGGCGAGCATGTTTGGCGCGACTCGGTCGCGAACCCGCGACCCTCAGATTACGAAGCGCACGCCTTAACGCGCTAGGCCATGCCAGGCCCCACACACAAAATAATTATCCAAAACGAACTTCCCGTAAATAATTCATACATTTTTAAATCAAAAACAACAAAAGTTATATTTAAATGCATGCACAATAACTGAGGATAAAAATGTTGTTTTTCATGAACATTTTGGTTTCGGAAAACAAAGAAACAAACATATACACCATAAAGTCCCACTGCGGTATAGTTCAATAATGCTCATGAGAATGTATTTGAAATTTTCAAAATGGACTAAATGACCATGTTTGAGACCATATATCTTGGTTATAGCTCTAATTTTGAACCACTGGCTAGAGAAAAACCGACCAGATAGTAAAATCCATCTCCACAAGGGAACTGTCCAGCTAGATGGATCATATAACAGCGTTAAGTTTCATTTTTATAAAGCGCATCAAAAATTAAAATGTGAAGCATGTTTAGCGGCATCATGTTCTGAACCTGGAGTCTGATTCGAAGACCAGTAGTGGCACCATGTCCTAAACCTGAAGACTTTGATTGGAAAACCAGCAGCAGCATCATGTCCTGAACCTGGAGTCTTTGATTGGAAAACAAGTAGCAGCATCATCTCCTGAATCTGGAGTCTTTGATTGGAAAACCAGCATCGGCATCATGTCCTACACCTGGAGTCTTTTATTCGAAGACCAACAGCGCCATCACTTCCTAAACCTGGAGTCTTTGATTGGAAAACCAGCAGCGCCATTATGTCCTGAACATGGAGTCTGATTCGAAGACCAGCACACTAGACATTTGGACACACCTGACCGTTTAGGAGGAGCTACGCTGATTAACTTCTTTATCTAATATTTTTAATTGTATTTACGGCAAAACTAATAATTGTGTGTAATGTATCCAATTTTGAACTATTTACCAGAGGTGGGGAAGCAAACAGTCGGCAGCACTCTACCACCCAATATCCACGTTAAATGATTGATTCTTATAAATGTGCATTGCTTAAATTGCGGATAATATTCTGTGGTACATCACGGATTTTAGCACACTTCACCAGCTCCAAAATCCAGAGCCCCATTATAGAGCCAGTCTGTGACGTGGGTAACAAAGAAGATCAAATATTATTTGATCTATTATTAAGTGTGCTATCTCTCAGCTTAAAATATTATAAAGAAACTGCTACCTTACAGCTTAAAAAAGAATAAAGAAACTGCTACCTTACAACTTAAAATATAAAGAAACTGCTATCTTACAGCTTAAAATATTACAAAGAAACTGCTACCTTACAGCTTAAAATATTACAAAGAAACAGCAACCTTACAGCTTATAATATAAAGAAACTGCTAATTTACAGCTTAAAATATTATAAAGAAACGGCTACCTTACAGCTTAAAATATATTATAAATGGACTGCAACCTTACAGCTTAAAAATCTATGTCCTTGGTTAAGAGACCTATAGAAGACAACTACACAGTTAACATTTTGAATCCAAGAATACTGACATACAATGCGTTTCACATCAAAACCGTAAATTAACCTCATAGTCCGTAACATGTTTGGTTGAGTCAAAAAAATCAAAAACCAGTGAATGCTGTGTTAAATCGTTAAGCATATCTAATCAACATATTTTCTCCATAACTCATTTACCTTTAATCATGAAGTTTCACCAGTTTTGAAAATGTATTTTCCTAATTAGAAATATTTCATTTTTTATTCACATATTATCCCAAAATAATTATATACTGAAAGCATTTTCTAAAGAAATGACTTGTTCTATTTCAACTCTAAAGCAAAGTTCAATTAATGGTTTGTCAGAACAATCTTCCTATTTTCCACTTCTCTTCAAAATGTATTGTAAATAAAACATTGTAAGATAAACATTTTTCTTAACACGTTTAAGTTTTAAGGTTGATTTCTGACGAAACGAAAACCATGACAAAGAAAAAACAACGTCATTAAAGACAACATTAATTTGTATACCTTGGTTTTTGTTTGTTTGTTTTTTTAATTCCGCGCAAAGCTACACGAGGGCTATCTGCACTAGCCGTCCCTAATTTAGCAGTGTAAGACTAGAGGGAAGGCAGCTAGTCATCACCACCCACCGCCAACTCTTGGACTACTCTTTTACTAACGAGTAGTGGGATTGACCATCACATTATAATGCCTCCACAGCTGAAAGGGCGAGCATGTTTGGTGTGACCGATATACCTTCGTACAGGAACTACTAAAACATTGTTTTACAACGCTTCTATACGTAAATGAGGAAACTAAGAGTAAAGTATTTTATGAATTTTTTTACATTACATTTTAAGAAGCATTTAGCATCAGAGGAACGTTTATATACTAATAAGAAAAAAAAACAACGTGGTTTGAGTCCATATGGTAGACAACATATAAATAATCCACTGTGTAGCTTTACATTAAAAGTCAAAAACAAGAAAAAATTAACAATACTACACCCAAGGGGCGTAGTTTGTTAAAAAAAATGCACTCAATGTAATTATATGAACAATTGCCAGGAACCACGAGCTGGAAAATACCTTAACGTTATAATGATATATGGCCCGGCATGGCCGAGCGCGTTAAGGCATGCGACTCGTAATCTGAGGGTCGTGGGTTCGCGTCCGCGTCGCGCTAAACATGCTCGCCCTCCCAGCCGTAGGGGCGTTATAATGTGACGGTCAATCCCATTATTCGTTAGTAAAAGAGTAGCCCAAGAGTTGGCGGTGGGTGGCGATGACTAGCTGCCTTCCCTCGACTCTCTCATTGCTAAATTAGGGACGGTTAGCGCATATAGCCCCAAGTAGCTTTGCGCGAAGTTCAAAAACAAACAAACTAACAAACTCTATAAAAATAAGAACAAACTATTTGGTCATTTTTTGTGTTGTTGTTTTTTATATTTAATGAATAGTGTTACCCCGTAAATTGCCAAACCTGACAGTAATGGAATATTGTTGGTTAGCTACTGTAAATATACTATATATAATTTTCAGATTAGCACTTATTAATCGGGAAACGCAGATACTGGACCAGGAACGTTTACAGATTTCGAATATTACGAACCGTGCAACTTCAGATAATTAAATTCGGACGTTAATATTTCTATGAGGATGTTAAACATATCTATCTTCCTCTATAAAAAGTAAGCTTGTATACCGTGTTAGGCCAAACAAGAATAAAGCTAGCTAGTACACCCGTCAAGTGAAGTATACCCGCGTATTAACATAAAAGTAATTTACACCTCATGGACCTGAACCGTTGATAAAATATTCACTTCCAGACCAGGCAGAAGACTGAATATTGTTTGTGAGTTTGTAAAATGTTTGTATATAAATAATTATTTGTAATAAGCGCTATTATAAATTGTATTGTTGTTTGTATATTAAAATATATTTCTGTGAAGAAAGAAAACTGTATCAATCCCGCTGGCAAATATCAGAAACTTGATACATATTTACAATCAATTAATTTCTAAATTAAATTTTTTTCGATCATTTGAAATTGTAATATGTAACGTACGTAACATAATAGATCGGAGAATCGTCCGATATAAAATTAATACATCTCCATCAAATATCTGGTTAACATCGTATATATTTTCGTTAAGACAATTTACAAAGCAATATTTTGTATCACTTAGTTACTACAACAATAAAAACACACAAAAAAACAGTGTCCCACTGGTAAATTTACGGGTTTAAAACATAAAATATTAGATCCCCGCTGGTACAACAACGCTAAAATCAGGGGTTCGATTCTATAATTGGACTCAGCAGATAGACCGATTTGGCTTTGCTATAAGAAAACACACACTGAATATTGGTTTTCGATACACGTAGTGAACAGGCCACAAGATGGTCCGTTGTATAGCTTTAAGCTAGATGACAAATATAAAAATAAATATCACGACATAATTAGAAAAACAGTCTGATTTTTTTCTCCACTTTCACAGCAACGTATGAAGATCAGACGTTGACAACTGGTAATATAATTAGTAGTTGTCATTCTGTATGGAAGAAAATATTATAATATTACAATACTTAGTTTTTCAACTTTACCTATCAAGATCTATATACATTCAAGAAAATCGTTAACGTTTAACGTAGTTTATTTATCCAATACTAACCTTTTCTTTTTTTGTAGCTCAGCACAAAACTACAGAATGAGCAATCTGGTTTCTAGCGTTATAAATCTGTACATAATATATATGAATATTATTGGGTTAATCAAAGTCTTTCAGGTTCATTAGCCACAATCAAGAATGAAAATGAACATATAGCTCATTATATTCGATGTTTTCGTCACACCAACAAGACGAATGCTCTTGACAACGTAATTTGTATTCTAGTATAATGTTTACTTTCGTCTTCTTTTGTGTTAAAGGACGAAATTAGTTCATTAGAATATTTTTTATTAATATACATGTAAGTAATGCTTACTTATGTTTATCAATCTACTGATAATGTTGAGCAATGTTTAGGTAAGTTTCTGTTATTCACTTCCTGGCCATGTTGATTTAATGTCAGTGAAAAATATAATTTGTTCTATTTTGTAATTTTTCTTCAAATTTATTTACGCTTGTTTATTTTAGTGCATAGCCACATTGAACTATTTGTTGTGTCTATCACGGGAAATCGTACTCTGGATATTAGTCTTATAAGTCCGTAGACTTCATGTAATCCCATGGCTCAACGGTACGTCTGGTGGCTTAGAATGCTGTGTGTTTTCTTTTAGCAAAGCCACATCGGGCTATCTGCTGAGCCCACCCAGGGAAATCGAACCCCTGATTTTAGCGTTATAAATCCGTAGGCTTACTGCTGTACTAGCGGGGGGCACTTAGAATGCTAAAAATGAGGTTTGGCACTGTATAGCTTTCTGATTTATAATAAACAAGCAAAAACATTTATTCATACAAAAAGTAAAGAATCGTTTCTTTAGTAACAATTCCAGATGGTTTTAAATTAAAACAAATTAATTAAAGTAAATATTAAGTGAATACAACAATCGGGAGTTTTCGATAATACTTTACATTAGAATAAATAAACAAGATATTCTCTGTATTATTCTGAAGTTAAACTTTTCTAACAAGATCTTCTCTGTATTTTTCTGAAGTTAAACTTTTCTAACAAGATCTTCTCTGTATTATTCTGAAGTTAAACTTTTCTAACAAGATCTTCTCTGTATTATTCTGAAGTTAAACTTTTCTAACAAGATCTTCTCTGTATTATTCTGAAGTTAAACTTTTCTAACAAGATCTTCTCTGTATTATTCTGAAGTTAAACTTTTCTAACAAGATCTTCTCTGTATTATTCTGAAGTTAAACTTTCTAACAAGATCTTCTCTGTATTATTCTGAAGTTAAACTTTTCTAACAAGATCTTCTCTGTATTATTCTGAAGTTAAACTTTTCTAACAAGATCTTCTCTGTATTATTCTGAAGTTAAACTTTTCTAACAAGATCTTCTCTGTATTATTCTGAAGTTAAGCTTTTCCGTCGGTATTATCACTATTTTTCACAGATCAAAAATTAAAAAAGGACGAACATATTCCATATGAAACCCCATATTTAAAGTAGTATAATAATTATTAAAATCTATTACATATATTTTTTTCATTTTACTAAACCAATAATTTTGATCAAAATAATTACATTTTTTTTACCATCCATATCTTTAAGCGTCAAATGCAAAACTAATACTGCATTCCAAAAGTCGTTGGTACAGAATGAACTACATCAGTTACACAAGAAAGTCACACTTATTAAAAGGGAAAGATGATAACTAATTTTCTCGGTTCTTAGTATCTAAAAAGTACCTAAGACGTTTAATTAATATGAGAACACACGTTCTAGAAGCAGCAACCAGTCGATAATACGAACAGTAAAACGAGATTGCTTTTAAGTAATGCGAAACAGACGAGAGCCAAGAATAGTTTAATCTTTTCAAGCGCTATTTTAAGTCCTTCAATAAATTCACAAACCCATGAAGGATGGGCTTTATTAAAAACAGCTTAATGTAGCTCGAGTTTGCATTTTCCAACATCATAAAGTGTGTATTAGTTATTTATATTAGAATGTGTCCTACGTTTGACAAAAAATAATAACACAATGCCAGTGGAACTTCATGATTTATAAACTCCGGCACATGGAAATTTATAAATAGAGATAATTCATGGATCCTAAATATACAAGTGAAAAAGAGGAAAGCAATATATATTTATATATATATATACACACACACACTGCTGGCCAAAATCTTAAGGCCAATATACATAAAGAAAAATATGCATTTTGCGTTGTTAGACTCAACCGCTTATTTGAGTAGAACTTTGAAATATGAAAATAAGAAAAGGGAAAATAAAAACTTTTTTAGCAATTAATAGGGAAAATGTGAACACTATGAAATTAGCCTAAATACTAGCACGTCAAAAGTTTAAAACCATACCAAAAAAGAAGTCCTAAACAGGATAGGAAATGCCCAACAAGAGGTCTCAGTAGTGAGTTGCACGGCCGTCATTGCGAATAACTTCAAACATTCATTTTGGCATGGTCGATATAAGCGTTCGCAGAAAACTGGCTGGAATGTTATTTCAAGTGGTGAAGATGGCTTCACGAAGATCATGCACTGTTTGGAACTGACGTCCATTTCTATAGACTTCCCTTGCCATCCGCCCCCAAACATTTTCAATGGGGTTCAGTTCAAGCGAACATGCTGGATGGTCCAAAAGAATCACGTTATTCGCCATGAAAAAGTCCTTTCTCCTGCGGGCATTGTGGACTGCAGCGTTGTGATGCTAAAAGATCCAGTCATTTCCACACAAGCAAGGGCCTTCAGTCAATAAGAATGCTCTCTCCAATATGCCAATGTAGCCAGCTGCTGTTTGACGCCGTTGTATTACCTGAAGCTCCATTGTTCCATTAGAGAACAAAACCTTCGTCCACTTTTCTATGTCCCATGTTTGATGCTTCTCAGCAAAGTTTAACCGAGCTGTTTCGTGGTGTGAAAGGAGGCGTAGCCTTTGAAGACGTTTACGGATTTTAAAATCTTTCTCTCGTAGATGCCGTTTTATAGTTCTTGAGCAGCGTTCTGCGTCCGTAAGGGCCTTAATCTGGTTCGACGATCAGCTGGCGTCTTGCCGGACAACCCGTCGAATCCTCCTGCTCAACGCCTGCGAAATTTTCTTGGGCTGACCACTTGAAATTCTCGTTCCGTATACCATAGGGTCTTTTAAGAAACTTGCAACAGCAGTTTTACTACGCCCAATCTCACCAGCGATGGCACGTTGAGAGATGCCTTGCTTTTGCAGCTCGACAATTCTGCCACGTTCAAACTCTGTCAACTTTTTAGCTTTTGCCATGTTTTTACCTGATGTAACACAGGAGATGTCAGTGGGAGATGTTAACAACGCTCATGCTTGAACACAAATGACTAAATTTCGTTACGTGTTTACCGATTAACGCTTCGTTTCAAAGTCTTAAACTTTTGACGAGCTAGTTTTTAGGCCAATTCCATAATGTTCACATTTTTCCTATTAAATGCTAAACAGTTTTTTATTTTAATTTTCCCTTTTCTTATTTTCATCTTTCGAAGTTCTACTCAAATAAGTGGTTGAGTCAAACAATGCAAAATGCATATTTTTTTCTTTATATTCATTGGCCTTAAGATTTTGGCCAGCAGTGTACATGTGTACATGGATATAGAATACTCAATATTTCTTTCTGTCACCTTATCATTATAAAATTCAAATGTTTTAACCATCATACTCTGAAAACAATAAATAAATATGACAAAATCATGAATTGTAGTTACAATGAAGCATATGTCGAGTGTGTCGGTAGGTATGATTTTTTGACGAAATGCTGGTTTGGTTTCGTTCTTAACTACATGAATTGTTATCTGATTAACTAGAGCACCGATGTAAATTCACTATTAATGAAAGGTTATCCTAGGACAAGAAAAGTTTCTTTCCTTATATTTAATTGTAAAACAAAATGTCAAAACGCCCACAAAAACTGGAAAACGCGATGCCGCAAATTTCCAAACACCACATGGACCCAACAAACCTTCATACCAAATTTGGTGAAGATCCATCTTCTGGGGGCGAAGTAATGATATAAAAACGCAAAATATAAAACTGAATATTTGTATATGCCTCCGCACGAACCTAATGAGCCCTCATAACAATTTTGACGAAGATTCATCCACAGCAAGCGAAATAGTTACCCGGAAATACAACAAATAAAAATCAGTGCTGTTATATTTATACAGATACGCAATCTCTCGCTTTTTTATTAATACGTCTCTCACAGTTATGTATCTTAATTCTCGTAATTACGTGTATCTCCATACATTATAATAATGTATCCTAATACCAACATGTAGCTCCAGCTCTTACAGCGATGTACAGCTCTTACCTTTATAATTAATGCATCTAAATTTCAATCACTATTTGTAGTTCCTACTCTTACACGTGCGTACTTTCTTAATTTTCCTAACTATATGTAGCTCCGGCAGTTATAATGAATAAAATCGTAACATTCTCTATACTAAATTCATGTGTATCCACAGACAGGAAAAAATGTATCATAGAATATAATTCATCTAATATAAAAGCATTGTAACTTTCTACGGGGAATTATAATATATAAATAATTTGTACTGCAACCATGTGTTCCAAAGTTTCATGCTAATCGAAAGGTTACTAAGTTTCAAGTTTATATTTTATTACTATTCTTGAATGCGATCTGAGTAGAACTCAACCACAAATGTGTTACATGTATGCATTTCTTGTACGTGGGAACTTTAATGGTAATTAGTTAAATTCTATAACATTTATTTCAATGTTTATCAGTACCTTCACGCCTGCATTGTTATATGAATGATATGATAACATCGCTTTACAACATAATTGATGCAAGTTGGGAATTTGTGACGTCATATGTTATATAACACTGGTACAACCGAATATACAGAGTGTTCGGAAAATCACTATGCACTAATATATTTATTAACACACATGTTTCAATACAGAATACAGAAGGTAAATATGAATGACAATTATAAACAATGTTGAAAGTGACCCCCGTTGGCATCAATACAGGCCTAGATCCTTCTTATTTTGTTTCTAAACACCGCTATCAGTTGCTAGCTTGAAGCAGACTGAATAAAATACGATTACAAAACTGCACAGTAACGTTCCGAACACCCTGTATTAAGGACGATGGCCCGGCATGGTCAAGCGTGTTAAGGCGTTCGACTCGTAATTCGAGGGTCGCAGGTGCGAATCCCGGTAACACCAAACATGCTCGCCCTTTCAGCCGTGGAGCGTTATATGTGCCGTTCAATCCTACTATTTGTTGGTAAAAGAGTACCCCAAGAGTTGGCGGTGGGTGGTAATGACTAGCTGCCTTCCCTCTAGTCTTACACTGCTAAATTAAGGACGGCTAGCGCAGATAGCCCTCGGGTAGCTTTCCGCGAAATTCAAAACAATTAAGGACGACAGAGACGACGAATTATTGATATTATCGTACAAACACCTTTCGTCAAGTAAACATTGTTTAATATGTGTTTTCTGGTATTTTTTGTTGTTGCTTCTTTTAAAAGCCAGTAAGAAAGATCCAGATAAAGCATAATAATCCATTCAAAAATACATTTTTCACATATGTTCGAATGTACAATTGAGATCCTCCGATAAAAAAGGCAAACCGTTTTCAAAAAAATAAAAAATCAAGTGTTAAAAACATCTTAATTAACGTTTTATCATTTTTCACTTCCATTTCTTTTGCTTCATTAGAGCTCGACACGGCCAAATGGTTAAGGCGATCGATTCGTAATCTGAGGATCGCAGGTTTGAATCCCCGTCAAACCAAACAAGCTCGCCATTTCAGCCGTGGGAGCGTTATAATGTGACGTTCAATCACACTATTCGTTGGTAAAAGAGTAGCCCAAGAGTTGGGGTGGGTGGTGATGACTAGCTGCCTTCCCTCTAGTCTTACACTGCTAAATTAGGGATGACTCGCGCAGATAGCTCTCGTGTAGCTTTGTGCGAAGTTAAAAAACAAACAAACTAACAAACTCTATAAAAATAAGAACAAACTATTTGGTACGTTACACTTTTCTGTTAAAAACCATTATAACACAGACTTTCGCCACCTATAATTACAAAACACTGTAAACTGTTTTGTTTCCGATTGAGCGCCACCTTAAATTTATCTGTTCTAATGTGTGCGTTTTTCATATATATTTAAAGAATGATATTCGAATCTACATATCGAACGTACCATACAGTCATGTCAAAAAGTTAGAACACCGTATGAAAGCCTGTATATTTTTATAATATTTTTGGATATATAGATATTTAATCTCAATTTCAACAATACTGAGATATTATTGGAATATAACTAAACAATTAAAACTAAAGAAAAGACTTTTCAAGATCTTCTGTACATGTAATTCTACAAAAATGCATATTTTAACTGAGGAAAAAGTTAGGACACCCTACCCCCTAATAGCTAGTGTTACCCCCTTTGGCTGAAATAACTGCAGTGAGACGCTTCTTGTAGCCATCTACCAGTCTCTGACATCGGTCTGAAGAAAGTTTGTCCCACTCCTCAATGCAAAATTCTTTCAGCTGTGAGATGTTTGAGGGGTTTCTTGCATGTACAGCCCGTTTCAAGTCACCCCACAACATCTCAATGGGATTAAGATCTGGGCTTTGACTTGGCCATTCCAGGACTCTCCATTTTTTAGTTTTCAGCCAGGTTTTGGTGGATTTACTGGTATGTTTTGGGTCATTGCCGTGTTGCAGGGTATAGTTCCGCTTCAGCTTCACTTTTCGAACAGATGGTTTCACATGATCCTCAAGCACCCTCTGATACACAGTAGGATTCATGGTGGATTATATGACTGAGAGCTGTCCAGGTCCTGCTGCAGCAAGGCAGCCCCAAACCTTGACACTCCCACCTCCATGCTTCACAGTTAGTATGAGGTCCTTTTCCTGGAATGCTGTATTTGGTTTACGCCAAACATGTCCTCTGTTCTGGTGTCCAAATAATTCAATTTTGGACTCATCTGTCCAAAGAACATTATTCCAGAAGTCCTGTTTTTTGTCTACATTTTCTCTGGCAAACTTCAGTCTGGCCTTGATGTTTTCTTAGAGAGCAAAGGTTTCCTCCTTGCACACCTCCCATGCAAGTTAAACTTGTGCAGTCTCTTTCTGATTGAGAAGGCATGAACTTTCACATCAACAGTAGCTAGAGCATGCTGTAGGTCCCGTGATGACATGTTAGGATGTTTTGAAACCTCTTTTAACATCTTGCGGTCTTCTCTCGGGGTGAACTTGCTTGGACGACCAGACCTGGGCATGTTGGCAGTTGTTTGGAAAGCCCTCCACGTGTTGACTATTTTCCGGACAGTGAAATGGCTGATTTCAAAATCTTTTGGAACCTTTTAAATTCCTTACCAGACTCATAAGCTGCTACAATTTCATTTCTCAAGACCTCAGACAGCTCTTTTGCTCTCACCATGGTGCTCACTCTCACTTCAACAGGAACCCACCAAACTAAATGTCTGAGGTTTAAATAGGGCAAGCCTCATTCAAAATGCTAAGTAACGATCTTTTAATCATGTGCGCTTGGTGTGATGCACCTGTGTGTGAGTTCAGCCATTTTAAGTGGGAATAAATGTGGGAGTGTCCTAACGTTTTCCTCAGTTAGAATATGCATTTTTGTAGAATTACATGTACAGAAGATCTTGAAGTCTTTTCTTCAGTTTTAATTGTTTAGTTATATTCCTATAATCTCTCAGTATTTTAAATATTGAGATTAAATATCTAAATATCCAAAAATGTTACGAAAATACACAGGTTTTCATAGGGTGTCCTAACTTTTTCACATGATTGTACTCAAAAATCAGACATCCTAAACATAACTAACTGAAAAATACATAATCGCTCAACATAGTAGACATTTTCTAGATACCTATAACAATTACGTATTACATTGTCCAAGATACATCCTATGTAAGCATACAAAAACATTTTAACCAAAGGATTACATTATACTGTACTACCTAACCATGGTATTGGATTATACTACTGAACGAAACGAGTAGGCAATACTATACCACTGAACTAAAGAATTAGATAATACAATACCACTCAATCAAACGATGAGGTTATACAATTATTAGTTTATATAAAGAATTAGTTTATACAATACCATTCAACCATTGGGTTAGGTTACGCTATACCACTAAACCAAAGGACTAGACGATAACATACTACTATTTTTCTTCATTTCTCACCAAATTAGAAGTCGGTTTGTTTGTTTGTTTTGAAATTCGTGCAAAGCTACACGAGCACTATCTGCGCTAGCCGTTCCTAATTTAGCAGTGTAAGACGAGAGGGAAGGCAGCTAGTCATTACCAACCACCGCCAATTCTTGGGCTACTCTTTTACCAACGAATAGTGGAATAGACCGTCACATTATAACACCCCACGGCTGAAAGGGCGAGCATGTTTGGTGGGAGGAGGATTCGAACTCGTTAGGAGTCGGCTGATAACTGTTGTAAAACAAGAGTGTTTTACACTCGGGTAGCAAGCTCAGTGAATATATTTGGTAATTGATAGAGATTCGAAATTTTGACCCCGAGATTGCGATTTAAGCGCCTTAATCTTGTCAGGGCCAATACGTTTAGAATATAATTTCCTTTTTTTCCACGCGAATGATAAAAACACATGCTCAGAAATCGGTGAATCATTTAAATAAGTTTGTACGAATAAATACTTTCACACTGAAAAGTGCTGAGATTAAGCCAAAACATCTGAGTTTAGAACTAACGGATAATGAACAAGTGTATAAAAAATTTGAATTCAGTTTGAAAAAAAGGCATTTTCCAAAACCCTACAAATTATTTTGAACAAACAAAATGACGATCTGTTAGGTGGGAATTCAAACACAACATAAAGATATTTGGATTGAAACAAAATGTTATAATTTCCATATTACACTGTTACAAAATCTGATGAATTCATTTGTATCCAGTGTCAGGCGTAGCTTACTTGCTAGCGTGCCCAGTGATTCATGCCTCGGCCCGTTTGGCACAGAAAAAGGTGCTCAGTGACTGTGCTATAAAAGTGACTGTCAAATCCCACTATTCAATCACAAAAAGATTACTCCACGAGTAGCTGGTGATGAATCCTCTTGTCTAGCTATCTGTTCTACTGCTTAAAATTAAGGAAATGTAATGCGTTGATTACGCAGGGTACAGTGCTGCTGAAGCGCACCAGAGCTCTGTTCCAACACCTGAAACTGGAACTGAGTTTTGGCTCTTCAAAAATTAAAAATATGTATACACAAAATAAATTATTCAGTTTACAACTGAAAATAATCACATTATCAGAATGTTGAAAAACAACCTGGCTGTTTGTGCCCACTTGTGAAGATCATCCAAACTTCCCACATACACTCTGTCACTTTGCCTCAAGAGCTGGCATTAGGCACCGTCAGACCACCCCGGTTAAAGTGTCAGTGATGAAATGTTTTTATGTCATACATCACGTAGCAATTACGACACATGAATATGATATTAAAACTTACACACTTTGCAAGACATTCACATAACGTACAGCGAAAAGCACATTTTTTCTTTCTTTTAGCTATTAATATTAGCAGGACAGGAGATAACAAGAGCATTATAATTGGTTTGTTTTGGTTACGGTTAAACACAAAGCTACATACTGGGCTATCTGTGCTTTGCCCATCGCAGGTATATAAACCTAAATGTCAGCGTTATAAACCTGCATATTTATTGCTGAGCGACTGAAACACAAAGCACATGAGTATGGTATCAAAACACTTAATAAAATGCATTTTACAACTGTCAGGTGTGTGTTTAAAACGAAAACATTCTAAAATTATACTGTGTGTTTAGAACATACATATTTTATAATTATACTCTGTGTTCAGAAAGTACGTATATAGTGATTAGTTTAAACTTCTAATACTAATCCCGTACCACACCTATTAGTGTTCTGAAACTTATTTTCCATGATTACTATTAATAAGTAGAAAATAGCTTCACTTTGTGATCAGTGGAACTTACCGTGCTCAGCAGAGTAACATGATTTCCTTGCTTATCTCCCATTATAACTAACAACTTTATGTTTTATTAAGAAAGCTGTCTAGATAAGTGTTGTTTTGTACTTAACTTCTTCCAAAAATATATGTAATCGTTGAAAATATTTTATCATCTTTCAAAACCTCTTTACACATTATATTCATTAACGCAACAAGCAACATCCGGATAACAGATTCACAACTGAGCAACAAATATAAAGTACCGTTACCTTTCTTCACTTGAATATTCCAACAAATAATAAGAAAAAAACAGAACCCTAGTGCTTTTGAAAAATAGACATGTCGTTCCCTCTGTGAAAGACAGGTCACCTCCAGAGAGCGTTAGTTGTTTCGTTTTTGTTACTATGATTGTTGCTGTTTTGAATTAATCACAAAGCTACACAATGGGCTATCTGTGCTCTGCCCACCACAGGTATCGAAACCCGGTTTCTAGCGTTGTAAGTCCACAGACATACCGTTGAGCAACTGGGGGGCCGTTACTATGAACCGGTTTAACTCTAACATTTTAATAGTTTCACAGTTCTTGACTTGACACTGGAGTGTTGTTCTATCTTCATGCTAACAAGTAGTGAAATACTTTAGATCAAGTTTTTATTAAAAGAACAAATGTGTTTCATCAAAGCACGAAACACATATGAATTACCAACGAACAAAAAGCAAGCAGGTTTCGAGCCCGCGATCGGGAGTCGATAAACCTAACCACCAGTTTAAACTAGGCTATTTAGAATGGAATTTTGTCTTTATGTTATCAGTTAATATGGGCGTATCTCAAGATGGCTGGTATGGGTATTAAAACTTTTATTTACATTTTTTACTTCAAGTGGGTTTCTCGTCATCTCAAGTCAGTATAGGGGCTTAGAGCCACCATTGGTTAAGAGAAAAATTAGATTTAATCAGAGCACGAAGCACGTTATGTATTAAGTTCTTGTGTAAGCTGAGATATGTCTAATAGAACAGTGCTACAAGACTGCTGTACTCAATTATCTACAACATCTCTCACTTCTAAAAGTCACATTTCCTCTTTGGCGCAATCAACAATTCCAAATATGTGACAGTTTCTTCACTTTTATTTCGTGGCATTAAGGCCACATATGAGCAAGATGTATTTCTACATAGATTTTCGTCTCTAACACTTTTCTTTTATTCTATATTTAAAGTCAGCAGTATTAAAGATCCAAACAGTGATATTGTGATAACAGAATTATCGTATGGCTGTAAAGTAGAACGAAAGAGGACAACAGTTGTACAGTAGCAATGGACGTGTGCTAATTGGATTTTCTGTTTCGTTTCGGTAAATCCTCAACACGTTTCAAGTGATCATTATGACCCAAAACGAAAGTTTAACGAAAAAAAATGAAAACCTAAGCTCAACCACTGTTCGTATGTTTGGAAGCTTTCCCTACGTTTATAAGTTTGGTTCCAATTTTCAGCAGTCTACCCACAACTTCGTTTGAAAAATGAGAGAAATAAATGTAAATTTCCTTGTAGTAAATAACATATGGAACGTAGAGGCAAATTTGAGATATTATGTTATTAATTTACTTAAAACTTGATTTTACTTTTTTGAAAGATACTATAACATACACATATAGCATTTAATCACAGAATGTACTTGCATGCACCTAAACATTTTTTTTTTCATAATAATCTATACAGCTTGTTTGTTTGCTTTAGTGCTGAGTTACAATAAACAATGGAGTTAGAAAATAATTATACTTGCTTGAGAATATGAACATTATTAAATACATATAAACATATGTAAATTATATATATTATACTCAGAGAGTTTGTTTCTTTTCAATTTCGCACAAAGCTACACAAGGGCTATCTGCGCTAGCCGTCCCTAATTTAGCAATGTAAGACTAAAGGCAAGGCAGCTAGTCATCACCACCACTATCAACTCTTTTCCCAACGAATAGTGGGATTGACTGTCACATTATATTCCCCCCACGGCTGAAAGGACGGGCATGTATGGTGCAACAGGTATTCGAGCCCACAACCCTCAGATTACGAGTTGAATGCCTTAACCACAAAGCCATGCTGGGCCGTATAGAGAGAGAGTCAAATGATACCATCTACGTTAAAGACACGTACTTGAAAATTCAACGCTACATAAGAATGATGAAAAACATTTTCAAAAGTCAAAATTAATTTCTGAAAAGCAGAATTAAGATCATTTTTGAAAATGATCTTCATAGCTCAAAATATTGTATTGTTTAAAAGAAACAGATTCCAAAATCACACAAAAAACGTCAAAAATGGTCTCCCATCACGCCAACAAAGGTAGCCAATAATTACAGTACTTGTCGTAAAAGTGTAAAATGTATCTTGTAAGCTGTGAAGAAAAATGTCTTCAGTAATAGCTCACAAAGACATTTGAACAACACGCCTATCAGAGAAGTAGCTAGTTTACTTCGTCTTAGTCCGATTTATAATTGAACCATACTACGGAAGAAGGACAGGTGCTCAGTTATTATTGAATTATTCGAGTAAGGGTTTTATAGTTCTTGTTATATTCGAATGATATACTATGGGTAGAGGTTTGATGTGTCACAACTGTAGAAATTGAGGATGTTTATTACGAACAGATATTTCTTCTATGACTCTATAACATAATTTAATAGTTTAATGAATGGTTTTTAAGGGGAATTACCAAACTCACAACCAGCTGTGAACAATGAGGGAAAGTGAGGTTTGGGACATTGTACATTGTAGCACCAAAAACCTGGTCTTTATCTGATAGTCGGGCTTGGAGCATTGTATGTTGTAGCACCAGAACCCTGACCTCTGTTTGATAGTGGGGTTTGGAATTGTATATATTCTAGCACTAGAACTCTAGCCTCTATTTCGTAGTGGGTTTCGGGACGTTGTATGTTTTAGCATCAGAACCCTCGTCTCTATTTGGTAGTAGGGTTCCAGAAACCTAGCCGTTACTTGGTATTGGGTTTTGGGACGTTGTATGTTCTCTGTTTGGTAGCGGGGTTTGGGACGTTGTGCGTTCTAGCATCAGAGCCCTGGCCTCTATTTGGTAGTGGAATTTGGGACGTTGTACGTTCTAGCATCAGAGCCCTGGCCTCTATTTGGTAGTGGAATTTGGGACGTTGTGCGTTCTAGCACCAGAACCTTGGCCTCTATTTGATGTTCTTTGCTGTCATGTTGTTGATCTATGTTTTCGGATGATCTTTGATATGCTGGATATTCCTAACGCTTTTGAAAATTATCGGTACAGTTATTGTACTTTCCTGGCAAATGTTATGTTTTAATTATCTTGATCTTTTTTTTTTTTCTGCTAGATGGCTGTTCCTTTTTTATGCTGTTTCTGCTACATATTGTAATATCTTTTGTCATGGAAAGCATTTTCGAAATGTGACGTAGATTTCGGTTAAATTTTGTTTTATCGACCTAGCTATATCTATTTATTGCAAAGTTAATAAGAATATCTACCATCGTTTCTAATTTTGAACTACTAACCAGAGATAATACTGCTAGTCGACGCAGCACTCTACCGAACTAACACCACTCATGCTAAAAGATTGACTATAGATCCTATAAAGCGTGGTTTCAATCCCTAGTCCCCAGATCCGAAATTCAGAGCTTTACCACTGGGTCATCTTTCGTCCACCTAAGTATCTACACACACACATGTAACTCTATGCTATTCTGTTCTTTCATCTTCCACTATTTTCGGTCAACACATTAAAATGGTTGTATATTCCAATTTCCATATATATATATATATATATTTAATGAACAAGCTTCTAAACAGATGATCTGTTTTCCTATTGAAGCCAATTTTTCTTCAATTGTGGCTAACCTGTATCTTTACTTCTATGAATGCCCCCTCCTCTACCCAGTGGCTCAGCGGTAAGTCTCATGATTTGAGCGCTAAAACAGGGTTTCAATACGGAGCACAGATAGTCCATTGGGTAGCTTTGGGACTTACAATAAACGAACAAAACGTACGTGAAAATATTTTTTGAAACAGTTAACCAAACCTAGCTCATATATCATTACTTTCTGTTATATAGGCGATTTAATTGTTATTAGTAATTTAAATGTTGGTCCCTCTTAAAACTATTCCACAGAACTTACATTATAACGAAATAAAAGTACAAATTATAATGCACTTTGTTTAAATACAGATATTACTTATATAAAAGGAAGAGTATAACTGATCATTTTGAGTTTAATTTTTTTTGTATCCTCCCCAAATAAAGTGATTTCCCATATTCTTCCCAACCAAAAATATATGTACTTGCTTGTAATCATAATATTTCATTTACAGATAATATTAAGCCATTGGCAAATAAATTAGTGTTTATGATTGTAACATCTGTGAAATGATAAATAATTTTAAACTCTTTTCTAACAAATATTTCAACACCGTTTATGGATATTATGGTTACATTTGTTTTCTATATGGTCCCCCCGTGGCATGTCTACGGACTTAGAATGCTAGAAATCTGGTTTCCATACTCGTGGTGGGCAGAGCACAGATAGCCCATTTTGTAGCTTTGCCTCAATTACAAACAAACAGATTTTTAGTATGCGATCACTGAGAAAATGCTTGTATTTCAAGGTTATCTAGATACCAAAAACACTAGATTTAATTCTAGCCTTAACATTTAAATGTAATTCAGGCATTGTACTTGGCCCAGAAAGGACAACTTCAAGTACTTAGGTTTGTTTCTGATATTCCTGATCGAATGTTCATAGTTAACGGAAAAGGAAGGCGTTCAATTATTAACTGACAAATGGCACAGTTTTTAATTATCTTGCTTTGTGTCTGCCACTCAAGTGACGGTGACCAGTTTTTGTTTTTGATTGGTTTTGTAGTCCATTTTCACTGAGTTTCTAATATCCGTCTAGACTTTCTTACACGCAACATTTCATAGAATCTGTGCGAAGAATCGTTCAGCTCTGTAACTATGTTATATAAAATTATTTTTGTGCATTTTACACAAGTAGACACTTCATATATATATATATATATATATAGCTATTAACATGAAAGCTGGAAAACTGCCAACTTGTGCTCAAAATGCTTGAAGCAAACAACAAAAGTTGTTTCGCCGGTATTTTGTATCATCATTCACAAATCTGAAAATTTCCATAAAGTAACTGTGTATACGCTTCCACTAAAGGCAATCAAACTCCAGAAAATACTGCTACTGTAACTGTAATTGTCAATCAGGGAACAACAAGTGCCTACATTGAAATGAATTGAAAAATCCTTACCACAAGCGACATTTTATTAAATAGAAAAATTATTAGTTAGTCATATGTTCACGATATATATACATACGTATATATAGGTAGTGAATAATGCCTACCCCCTTAATGAAATATACCTATAAGAGAGCGCAGGCTGATCCTCTGATACAGCTCTGAATATCGGAACTAGCAGCCCGGGTTCGAATCAGTGCGATATCACAAAATGTTCTCCGTGGTATGAACTCTGGCTCTTAATGCACAGTAGTACTTTGATGTACTTGCATTGTACCATAATGCAACTTTAAGCTATGGTTGCATTATAAGAGTGAGAGTCAATCCCTTAGCAACTACAGTGAGCGGTAGGATGCCTTCCCTCTGGTCAATTAGTCCAAATTAGGTATAGCATTAATAAATGTGCAATAAATACAAGAACCTAAATGGTTACAAAATCACATTAACTGAAAATCGTACAAAAATAATTTAAAAACATAATGTAATTATCTATTTATCGCTCATTCACGCTACACCTGAGCCGCGCTACAAGCCGTTAATGGGAAACTGAACACCAAATTAAGCCTAAAACTAAATAATGTTAGAACAAAAACAAAATTAATTCATGATTTTTTTCAAAGCCCCAAGCATAATTTTCCCAGTGCCCTGGCGACCAAATCTTCTTCCGATTCAACCAGAAGCTATTTTATTTTACTTTAAACTACGATTTCCATGCAGTACTAACAAGGTAATATTAAGGGGTTAAATGGCGACTAGAAACTTAATATATTTCCGCAGGTTTCCCAAAAGTTTTCTGTTTCAAAAGCAAATAAGAAGAAAATTAAGAGTAACAAATATTTTTATTTTTCTCACTTTTGAAGTTCACGTCATGCTGTGTTGTAGCCTACAGATGTGCATAATCGTTTTCGTGAGTCACAGCGAGTGCACGTTTTATTGACGTCATGACAATACAAATTATGACGTCATTTTAGTATCTACTGACTGACTGAGACTTCTGTACAGTGGTACGATTGGTTAAAACGGGAAACCATTCGGGTGAATAAACACAAAATGAAAAGAAACACACTTGGGCTACAGACAAATTAAAGCGGCACCTACCTTCGAAATAGTTTGCTGAGTTATTATGTATACACCAGTCTCAAATATGTTATCGCTTCACCAGCTATACCCTTTTATTCTGAAAGAGTTATTTCTTTGAACTGATCACACAGTGTAAGGCTTTAAGTTTAGTCAAATTATCAGATTTATTTGTTGAAAATCACGGAGGAACTGGAGAGTCAATACAAGTCCCATTAAATGTTGTTTCACTCATGCGTTCACTGCCCTTACCAGTGCTTAAAGGGTTAACAATTCCTGATCCATATCTTCATAGCTATTTCTAAGTCTTAATGTTGACTGGGCCTTTAATGTACCATGGCATACTAACATTATGTGACTTTAATTGTTTAATAATGCAATGCGTGACGACGAAATACGACGGCAACGTACAGTAGCAAACTGTCAGTTTTGAACGTTGGAGCTTAATACACAGTGTAACAAGGTGCCTACAACGCAGTACTTTTATTTATATACTGTAGTATTATGTCTATGAACACTGTCTCTTATTGCACAGCATAATATACTGTCTACGAAGTACTACTTTGATATATTTGCAATAGAATTAATATAAAGTGTTAAACTGCCTGCTGAGGAACCTTTTCCTCACGCAAGTGCGTTGTTTAGATGTACTTTCGTTTTCTTAGTTGTCTTATTACAGTTTCCATTTTGGCAATTCATGTGCACTGGACTAATGTATAATGCTCGAATATAGAAGTAAATTTTAGCAAGATTACAGATTTGTTGACTCATAATAGAATTATATTGTTCTGCGTTATGTCTGTAGACTTCTACTTACATTTAATCGTTGGAAAGTTTATATTTGGGCTTTCAATGTCCATACTACCCAGTTAAAACCACAACGCGTGGAATTCGTCACCTCTATAGCATGTATGCCACAACGCATAGAATCCTTCATCTCTGTAGTCTGTATATCACAAAGAATGGAATTCTTCACCTCTGTGGTCTGTACATCACAACTCATGGAATTCTTCGCCTCTGTAGTCTCTATATCACAACGCATGGAATTCTTCACCTCTGTTCTCTGTATATCACAACGCATGGAATTCCTCATCTCTGCAGTCTGTATATCACAACGCATAGAATTATTCACCTCTGTTCTCTGTATATCACAACACATGGAATTATTCGTCACTGTAGTCTGTATATCACAACGCATGGAATTCCTCATCTCTGCAGTCTGTATATTACAACGCATGGAATTATTCACCTCTGTTTTCTGTATATCACAACGCATGGAATTATTCATCTGTGTAATCTGTATATCACAACGCATGGAATTCCTCATCTCTGCAGTCTGTGTATCACAACGCATAGAATTATTCACCTCTGTTCTCTGTATATCACAACGCATGGAATTATTCGTCTCTGTAATCTGTATATCACAACGCATGGAATTCCTCATCTCTGCAGTCTGTATATCACAACGCATGGAATTATTCACCTCTGTTCTCTGTATATCACAACGCATGGAATTATTCATCTGTGTAATCTGTATATCACAACGCATGGAATTCCTCATCTCTGCACTCTGTATATCACAACGCATAGAATTATTCACCTCTGTTCTCTGTATATCACAACGCATGAAATTATTCATCTGTGTAATCTGTATATCACAACGCATGGGGTTCCTTATCTCTGTAGTCTGTTTTTCCCAACGCATGGAATTCGTCACCTCTGTAATCTGTATATCACAATGCGTGGAATTCTTCACCTCTGTTCTCTGTATAAAATAGCGCATGGAATTCTTCATCTCTGTAGTATGTATATCACAATACGTGAAATTCTTCACCTCGGTGGTCTGTATATCACAACAAGTGGAATTATTCATCTCGGTGGTCTGTATGTCACAACGCTCGGAATTCTTCACCTCTGTAGTCTGTATATCACAAAGCATGGAATTCCTCATCTCCGTTGTCTGTATATCACAACGCATAGAATTACTCAACTCTGTAGTCTGTATATCACAACATGTGGAATTCTTCATCTCTGTAGTCTGTATGTCACAACGCAAGGAACTCTTCACCTCTGTAATCTGTATGTCACAACGCGTGGAATTCTTCACCTCTGTTCTTTGAATATCACAACGCATGGAATTCTTCATCTGTGTAATCTGTATATCACAACGCGTGGAATTCTTCACCTCTATAATTTGTATGTCATAACGCGTGGAATTCCTCATCTCTGTAGTCTGTATACCACAACGCACGGAATTCTTCACCTCTGTAGTCTGTATATCAAAACGTATGGAATTATTCGTCTCTGTAGTCTATATATCACAACGCATAGAATTCTTCATCTCTGTAGTCTGTATATCACAACGCGTGGAATTATTCACGTCGGTGGTCTGTATATCACAACGCACGGAATTCTTACTCTCTGTAGTATGTATATCATAACGCATGGAATTCTTCATTTCTTTAGTGTGTATGTCACAACGCATAAAATTCCTCAACTCTGTAGTATGTACATAATCACGTACGAAGACTGTCCTCCAATAAGTCTGTCGAGCTGTCGAGTCCAGTGGATTAATCGCCTTCACGTGCACAATCTCATGAGAAATATTTGTCATGTACACATGCTTGGTTCCGATGCCCAGACGGGTTAGTTTCGATGTTAGGTTGTTACAACAAAGGACGACCTGCATCCCTCTTCGCTTTCCTTACGATCTGGTAAAAATGAGATATATAGACATCTCATTCTGGAAAACTTCGCAGCCAGTATACTTCCATTTTTAATCATTTCGAACGGGCGTATAAGACGTGATCTTGAAGAATAGCTTCATCTTCTGTGTAAAAGTTTTTGCTGAATTCGTCATTAATACTCTGAATTGATATATCCCAAGTTTATAAATAAAGCGTCGAGTTAGTATCAGTCGAGAGTTAAACTAGTCGCAAACGCCTCTTAATTTAACAAAAGAAACATAATTAATAGTACTCTTACAAGAAAGTAAAGGTAAGTGAGCTCATGTAAGCAGACTTAGGTTTAAGCGTGAGTTTTGATCCGAATCTTAATTCTGCACAGCTACATTACACCGACAATATCAACGCTTTTAAACAATATTTTAATTTTAATATAGAGGGCGCTCAAAGTAACATACAACTGTTTGTTTTCGAATTTCGAGCATAGCTACTCGAGGGCTATCTGCGCTAGCTATCCCTAATTTAGCAGTGTAAGACAAGAGGGAAGGCAGCTAGTCGTCACCACCCACCCCTAATTCTTGGGCTACTCTTTTACCAAGGAATAGTGGGATTGATCGTCACATTACAACATCCCACGGCTGAAATGGCGAGCATGTTTGATGCGCCGGGGATTTGAACCCGCGACCCTAAAATTACAAGTCGAACGCCTTAACCCACCTGGCCATGCCCGGCCTTGTAAAAGTTTGTTTTGTTTTTGCTTTTGAATTTCGCGCAAAACTACTCGACAGCCATCTGCGCGAGCCGTCTCTAATTTAACAGTGTAGTAATAACACTTTTCTGAGATATTTGTTGGTCTTCGCAGTTACCCTAATAAACCCATTTGTGTATTCACACGATTATTCTAAAACACAACTTTATTGTAGAAACTGTTCTACGACTGTTTCAGTGAGTTCCTTTAAACAATATTCGCCTATATCCAATGCTTCTTATCAAATTCAACATCCTACGGAGAAATTACTCGTGATAAGCCTATTCTCTACTACCCAGTTTTCAACAGCTTCGTTTCTTTTTTGTTAAGCACAAAGCTGCTGCACAATAGGCTCCACCCACCGAGCGTTTCGAACCCCTCTGTTATATATAAGTCTTCAGATTTATCGCTGAGCTACTGGCAAAAAAAGCTTTTCAATGGTTGTCATTTCATATCGTCCTTTCTGTATAGTAAAAACGTACAACGAAACGCTTGTCAGTAAATTTTAACATCGCAATGGACGTAACTGCGTCCTGAACCGTGTATCACCGTCCAAAGCAGCGAACATTTACCAAATGCCAAAAAATTCGAATCAGAATGCCTCAAACAGTTAGTTTACGAGCGAATAGATGGCTGTATTATGTTAATCTTTCATTTTTTACATTTTTTGCTTGAAAATATACCACGGTAAATGACTTCAAATTTCCAATATTACAGTTTAAGTTAGATAAACATCATAAACAACTAAACAATCGTTTCACTTTCCTTGTTTTTAGTTAATAAACGTATTTCTTTTATACAACAGAAGTTTTGACGTAGTTAGGGCGTTCCACTCATAAACTGCGGTTCGCGAATTCGAATCCCTGTCTCCGAGCATGTTCGCCTTTTCAGCTATGGAGGGATCATAATGAGAAAATTGGTAAAAAGAGTAGCTCAAGAGTTGGTAGTAGGCGGTGTTGACCAGCTGCTTTTGCTGCTATATTCGGAACGGCTACCTGGGAAGGTGACGAATACCACCAAGTAAATGTACCCGAGAATCACCAATGAACATTAGCATCTACGGTGCTCCAACAGTTGGAGTCAGCCTCGTGTTTCAAATTACTAAATTTATTGATATATATACTACATATTCTACCTGATATTCTGAAATGTCATTGTTTCTATAAATTATTTATAACATGATTATTTAGTGACAAACAATAAATATATAAATAACAACGTTTAAAAATTAATCCGAAATAACTGGTATTTATTTATTCAGAGACACGGAAATCGGTTTTAACTTCCTATAAATATTTCAACAATTTCCTTTTCATCCCACTAGTTGTTGTTCTCTCTGTCTCTTTCTCTCCCTAAGATGGATAAATAATCTTGTGAGAAAATAAACTATGAATTCAGCAGTTCTTAAACAAACAGAAAAACGTGAAATAGATGTGTGACCAACCATCTGCGTTTTAGAGAGACCCTGCTCTTTATTTCAACTCACCGAGAACCTCATCCGCCATTATTACGAGTTATAATCCCGCTACTCAAAGGTTTGTTCACCATCATAACGTTTCAAGTAGCAACCATTTTAATTTTGCAGCAGGTTGGGTTTGTTTACTTAACTTTCAAGTAACTGATTTGATAATAAAACAGATGCAAAACTCAGTACGTAATTTAACACAAACATCCAAGACAGATTAAGTTTATTTTTTATTTCCAGAGAATGTTTATCTAAAGGTTACGAATCAGTCTGCTTTAATCCTATATTCGTGGTATTTATTTTTATCTGAATTATTTTCCGTACTTTCAGGTTTTAACATGGCCAACGTTTTACAAGGTTCATCAACCCTGTATTTAAATTAGCACATCCGTTTTTGTTTTAATATATATATATATATCGAGCTTTTGCGACTCGTAATCTGAGGGTCGCGGGTTTGCACCCCATTGCGCGAAACATGCTCGCCCTTTCAGCCGTGGGGGCGTTATATAGTTACGGTCAATCCCACTATTTATTGGTAAAAGAGTAGTCCAAGAGTTGGCGATGAGTGGTGATGACTAGTTGCCTTCCCCCTAGTCTTAAACTGCTAAATTAGGGATGGCTAGCGCAGATAGCCTTCGCATAGCTTTGCGCGAAATTCAAACCAAACCAAATTCTATAACTAGTTCATAATCACTGTCGCTTTGACATACATCAACATAATTTACACTTGTGATTCATCAAATTCATTCATGAATTATGCAAACCAACCTTGTCTAATAATACATTGTGATGATAACATTTTAATGATCTACGATCAACAAAATACTTTTTTTTTGTCTTTAAACAACTGTTACAAAAAAACTATTAGTCTAACGACCATTCACACTTGGTCAATATTTTACAAAAATATGTATGTTCTTTTACAATTGATTCTTATACACACTAGGAACTATATATTTTTGATATATATATATGTAAATGTGCGTGTGTGTTACTCTTCACTGAAACTTCTAACTTCATATAAATCATAAATTTCTGAGCGACATTTCAAAAACGTTTCTCGTGCATACGGTAGTTTTCCTACTATTATTAATTATTATATCTATTATTACTATTATTACAGGCCGGCATGGCCAGGTGGGTTAAGGCGTTTGACTCGTAATTCGAGGGTCGCCGGTTCGAATCCCGGTCGCACCAAACATGCTTGCCCTTTCAACCGTGGGGGCGTTATAATGTTACGGTCAATCCCACTATTCGTTGGTAAAAGAGTAGCCCAAGAGTTGGCGGTGGGTGGTGATGACTAGCTGCCTTCCCTCTAACCTTACACTGCTAAATTACGGACGGTTAGCACAGATAGCCCTCGAGTAGCTTTGTGCAAAATTCAAAAAACAAACAAACAAATACTATTATTACCTTTTTTTTTACAGCTTAAATTCTTTTGAACAAGTAATTTTTTCACAT
Source organism: Tachypleus tridentatus (assembly GCF_004210375.1). NCBI lineage: Eukaryota > Metazoa > Arthropoda > Merostomata > Xiphosura > Limulidae > Tachypleus > Tachypleus tridentatus. The sequence goes on along the minus strand of NC_134833.1, from coordinate 36,992,117 downwards.
TGCTAATTTGAACAACTAACTGAAAATGAAATAGTAGAAACTGTATATATAATAAATTTAATGAAATTTCTAGATTGCAGAAATAAGTGTGTGCGTGTTTTCTTAGAGTAAAGCCATATCAGGCTATCTGCTGAGTCTACCAAGGGGAACCAAATCCCTGATTAGAAATGAAAGAATACATCAATCTTAACTTCAAGGTAACACCACACTAAATTATAAAACATAATGTTAATTTTTGTAAAGAAGGCTCTAGAGAAACTGCGTGGACTGGTTTAGTTGAAGGGGGATTCCTTGAAAATCGGTATCTTAGAATTAAATCTTTTGAGTATATCATTTTTATCCCGACCATTTTTATGTGTTATTGATATTTAACATCACTTACACTAAAATTAAAAAAAAAAATACAATTCAGTCACAATATTTACATTATTGTAACAAATTTGTAGACAATGACGTAAATTACACTCGCTTACATTTTTTTCTTATTGATAATTACAATCGTAGAGCGTATTTGTCGTTGTGGGAGATCCTTCACATGTTTAAGTTTCATTTTAAGCTCACTGCTTTTTATTGGTAATACTAACCACATACCAAATTCACTTTATATGTAGGTGTAACTATGCAAACGCATGTGACTTATTGTTGAAGTTTGAGCAAATAAAGGTTTTTAGCTTAAGAACGTTTTTCGTTGTGTTTTGTTTTTTTGCTTAAGAAGCTTATCTTATCTGCTACGGAGACTGGGGTCATTCGAAGCCCCTAATCCCAAGCCTACGATCTTAGATAGTATGGGCAACCAACAGAATTTTAAAATGTGACTTTTATAAAGCTCTCCATATTTTATGGACAAAATAATTTTATGATGAGTAATTTGTGTAAAGCTGTGCCTTATACTATCTATAATATGAGCAACAGCTAATATAGACAAGAAAATTCCTTAATGTTTTATTACCAAACATGGTGTAATAAAATCTTGCACTGATACAAAATGTTCCTTCTTCAATTAAAACGACCAACAAATTGTGATTCTATATTTATCATACGTGAGTTATATAACAAATACACAATCAAATTTAACCATGCTGTTTATAAATACTTGCATAAATACTGATCTTGATTAAAGTTATAAGTTAATTCACAATAAAACCAATTTATTTACATTTTCTGTATTTCACCACACTGGACATTCATTCTTAAACACAGGGTGATATTTACTTAATTTGTTTTGCTTATCCTACACCCCCTCTGGTACAGACGTAAGTCTATGGATTTACAACGATTAGATCAGGGGTTCGATTCTCCTCAGAGGACAAAGCATACAGCCCGATGTGGCTCTGCTATAAGAAAAAAAAACACAAGCACACTTATTCTAAGTATTATAATCACACCTGTAATTACCAGGTAACGAACATTAAGTTGCATGTTGTATACATCCTGTTTTAACAGTGTAGCACCATTTCTAAATGTCTCGTTTTATATATAACACAATTATCGACGATCAGTTTCATTTAAACAAAAGGCAAACGTTCACACTAATTATTGGTATTACTTAACGCAAAAAACAACAACATATACAACCTTGGAATATCATTAAGTTCTGGAATTTTGCTTTAACGTAGCTTTTAAATTATAATATTTCACGATACTTAAATAATTAATCCTGGCTATTTCCAAACATTAACAGGATGAGTGGGCACTAATGCAATAATCAATTAGTATATTACACATAGTGGTGTTTTAAGTAGTACTAATATAACTCCTTTCATATCTTACGTTTATATGACAGATTTTGAAGACTGGTTGACTTAAAATAAAAGGTAAAAAAAACAAACGAATTCCTTTTTCCACTTTCTACACCACCACTTTCTTTGAACTGAAAAGTAAAAATATATCATATTTTACACTTTTTGAAACACCATCATGTCTTTTAAAAAGACTTACAATTTTTACTATTGAAATCCGCTAACAGTTTATTTGTTTGTTTTGGAAATTTCGCACAAAGCTACTCGAGGGCTATCTGTGCTAACCGTCCCTAATTTAGCAGTGTAAGACTAGAGGGAAGGCAGCTAGTCATCACCATCCACCGCCAACTCTTGGGCTACTCTTTTACTAACAAAAAGTGGGATTGAACGTCACATTATAACGCCCCCACGGCTGGGAGGGCGAGCATGTTTGGCACGACTCGGACGCGAACCCGCGACCCTCAGATTACGAAGCGCACGCCTTTACGCGCTAGGCCATGCCTAACAGTTTATAATGCTGTGTTACAAGAATTCTGTACAGTGGTGGTAAAAAAAAGTGAAAGTGGGAGAAAGGTTTCGAACAAGCTTCGTTTTACGGAGGGCAATTTCGCAAAAACGAAACGCAAGAGTACTCACAGTTACACGTAACAGAACGGTAAATATTCTGTTCCTTTACGAAAATTTAAAACAATTTTTTTAAAAATCGAACAATATAGTTATTCTCGAATTCTCTAGCGACAGAAGCAAGTAGATCAAGTCATGCAGATGAACGTTTAGTGACAAGGATGTGTCGTGTCTTTCAAAGTCTTTCAGTTCGCGAGATGTAAATTCGCCCGTAACATCCGGATAAAAAAGAGGCGATAGTAAGTTACTTGCTGGGTGTTAACCCTTGTGTTCACAAACTGTGTATGATCAATAGTGTGCACCACAGAATACATACAAAAAAAAAAAAAAATATTTACTGCACAATTCCAACTGGTCAACTGATATATCCCACAGCCTAAAACAGCTACAGTGATCGTAAAATATCAGATTGGACTTGGTCTAACTCTATAATCAAATGTTATACTGGTTTTCAAATGAGACCCAAAATTCGAGCGTTTTAGAATAGTTCAATATTCTTCTTTGTCAAAAGCGCTCGAGTTTTGGGTCTCGTTTGAAAACCACTACAACGTTTGATTATAGAGTTAGACTAAGTCCAACCTGATATTTCACGATCACTGTACCTGTTTTAAGCTGTGATCTTTGTGTGCTAATATCTTAATAACATCGTATCTAATTAAAAACACCTTAGGTGTAAACAAGAGGTGCAACTATAAAAGGACTGAGGGTGCAACTTAAAGGAATGAAATCAAATTTGGCTGCCAATCTGGTAGATATACTTTAGTATTGATACACATTTCAAAACATATACTGATTCGTTAGTTAACTTAGTCGCATTTTTTGTTTAACTTAACTAATGAAGCATGATGGTGGATAAAACAAAATATGCAACCTACCTAATTGTTATTAATGCTATAAGTTTAGCTACCAGTTTGGCCGTCAATTTTGATTTCATTCCTTCAACCTGTTGATTGCCAAGTATTTCAGCTGCTACAATACAACTCTAATGCTTCTTCATTTTGTAACTTTTTTCGTGACGTTATTTTGGATCGAAAGTGAAACAATTTGTAAGTAGGTCAAATGCATGTATGGTTCTGACATCTAGCGTTGAAGTTAGGTATTATTGAGAACGAATTAACTCGTCCGTGGCACTGTGTTACCGATCGGCTTGGACGAGTTATCTCGTCTACGGCAATGAACAGGTTAAGTCGCACGCGAGCCCGACATGACAAGGTGGATTAAGACGTTCGACTCGTAATCCGAGGGTCGCGGGTTCGAATCCCGGTCGCACCAAACATGTTCGCCCTTTCAGCCGATTGACCGTTATAATGTTACGGTCAATCCCACTATACGTTGGTTAAAGAGTAGCCCCAGATTTGGCGGTGGGTGGTGATGACTAGCTGCCTTCCCTCTAGTCTTACACTGCTAAATTAGGGACGGCTAGCGCAGATAGCCCTAGAGTCGCTTTGCGCGAAATTCAAAATAACAAATAATAAGTCGCTAGCATAACTCTTTTAAGACCACATACCTAAGGTGTCTTTTATTAAATGTAGTTTTTTTTTTGTCCAAACACACCAATAAACCACAGCAAGTAAGAAAGTGAAACTCAATAGTAACCAGCAGTAGCTTTAGAATCACAATCTCATTGTTCGGAATAGTTCTATACTTCATAAAACCAACAAAATCTTTTAAAATATTTGGTGGTAGTTTTCCTCTCTAAAACAGTGCTAATAATTGCCTTTATCGTAACGCTATGGAATCTATAGTAACAGTTTCTTGTTATCATCAACACACACTCGATGCATCTGTACCAAACATAAAAATTTGCGCTAATATCAAGTGACGCTCAACGCTCTTTGATCATGAGAATCACATGTAACTTGAAAAATTTATGCTTAAAAGTCAGCAAAGAATAATGAATAATAACCGTCCACCCGAATGTTTCTTTTGTAAACTTGAGCTAGAAATTACTAATCTAGTTTAGTTGGCCTAACCTGTGTACCTGCACGTCCTTTAACCCTACAGTTTTGCTGCTTTAATTCCAATGACAGTCCACTTTCACTCTTAGGTCAAGCTGTTGTAAAAATTCAAGATCAAAAACTCAGGTGATATGTTGTTTTGGTGTGCACAAAAATTTTGGCAAAGTTTGACCAGATTTTGTTGAATAACTTTACACAGGTGACTTATATTTAGACCAAATATGACATCCAATTGTAGGTTGTAACGATCTATCAGTGTCCCAAATCTAAAAAAAATCCATAAAAGTATATTTTTCTATCAAATACAATTTCCGTATTTTTGGTGCGAAAAAAAGTAAAAAATGTCAATCAAAACTGGACATTTTACATATATCGTGTATTTTTTAACAGATTACCTTGAAACTTGGTATTTGGAATAAGCACCCTCTACTAAAAATATGTAGTAGTTTGGAGAAACACGTTTCGAGCAACATCGTTACGATATATATGTACGCATATTGTGTGTCGTAAAGGGTTGTCACATACCCTTCTTAAAATCGATTATCAGTTTTTAGTATTATAACATTACCTACGCGACGACAAATAACGCCAAAATGTGATACTGATACAATCTTTCCTAACGTAATCTTATATCGATTATGCTTGTCACATTACTTGTAAACTTGCATATTAAAAACCATTCAAGTATACTGTACTCAACCGTTTATGATATCTGCCGGTAGGACAGCGATAACTCTATGAATTTACAACGCTAAAATCAGCGGTTTAATTCCCCTCGGTAGATTCAGCAGATCGCCCATATTGCGGCTTTACTATAACAAAACACACACACGCCCTTGGCATAACGTACAGCTTGAGTTTTAGAAATTTAGAATTCTTTAATCAACTCACTTCTTAATATGTCTACATGATGTCTTTCCAAACCTCAGGGTCAAAGTTAAGCATGTGTGATAAAGTCGTGCAAATCCAAATACACCAGCTTTTAGAAAGAGTTATTTGTAAAGTGTGATACAGGAGAAGCGAAAAATATTTTGAATAATTGTTAAAGTAAGCAAGTGGCTAGAAAAATCAAAACTGTCGAAGCATCCACTTTCTTATATTTGCGAAGCCCTTGTGGCTCTATCAATACATAAAATTGTAGGATTTTCTGCCGTGTTAGAAGACTTTACAGAATGTGTAGCTTTTCTTTGGCTTCTTTTGGAATTTCGCGCAAAGTTTCACGAGACCTATCTGCGATAACCGTCCCTAATTTAGCAGTGTAAGACTCGAGGGGAGGCAGCTAGTCATAACCACCCACCGTCAACTCTTGGGGTACTCTTTTACCAACTAATAGTGGGATTGACCGTAAATTATAACACCCCCACGGCTGAAAAAACGACCATGTTTGGTGTGACGAAGATTCGAACCCGCAACCCTCAGATTACGAGTCGATCACCTTAATCACCTGGTCATGCCAGGCCAAACGTTTGTCAATAACACAGACCTTCTACGGGCTCATAACACCAGAAATAGAATTTCCATACTCGTGGTAGGCAAAGCACAGATGGCCCACTGTATAACTTAGTGCTTGTGTACAAGCAAAAAAAAAATGTTTTTCTTTTTTTTAAAAGCTGTATTGAATTGAACGCACTCGTGCAAGTTAAATTAGTCGTACGATTTGAGGATCTGTCACAGCTTCACCTATCATGCCAATACAGATCATATTCCCTCTATCTAAAACAAAACCAAAAAATGGGTGAAGGCCGCGAAAAGATTTCGTCACGCTTAATTTCTTGGCACGTTTCTGAAGCTCTGTCTTCTATTGTACGTCACAATCCTGTTACAAACACCAAATTCTTCGTTTTCCACTTGGTGGCACGTTTACTGGTTGTTTTTTGTTTTTTTGTTGTTGTTGTTTGCTCCTGCACTATATTCTTAGAAGACAGCGTTACGTTTCATTTGCGTCATTTTGCTTCATCCCGCGTTATCAAAGTATTCCAAACATCTCGTGATAAAAGTTCCCGACAGTAGAGCTTTTTTACTGCTATTTCCAATACAATTGTAGAGCGAGTTTTTTTTTTCAATAATTAAGACATTTTTGTGTTCGTGGCATTCACGGTTACTTTCGGTTAAAGTTTTTTAAACTGTAATGAGAAAAAAAACTTGAAAATATACTTTTGGGGATATGACGTACTGATATAGGAGATGCGCCTAAAAGGGGTCACATTTACGCCCTTCCTATGTACTTCTTGCATATTATACACTTATACATTAAGTGGTGTGAATTTTTACTTTTTAACCAATGCGAGAACTTGTTAACGTTAGCAATAAACCTCAATCACAACGTTGTTTCTTATGTATTACAATAAAATTATAATTATGTTGACGTTATTCTTGGGAACTTCTTTTCGTATCCAGATAAGCTCGGATATTTTCCTAATTTAACATTCAAGCAAATCTTCCAGTTTCGTTCCATAATGAAATTGAATCACTAAACTTTTATCCTAGAAATAAGTTAATGTGTTTTTTTTATATCATTCTCACAAAAGACCATTTATTTGATTTATTTTGTTTGTTTTATATTTCGCGCAAAGCTTTAGCAAGCCCTAATCATGAAATGACAGACCAAAGGGTAGGCAGTTAACTAGTCAACGCCGTCCGTCGTCAAATATTTAGCTGCTCTTGTCAGTAGAATTTGACCGTCACTCTTATAATATGCTTAAGACACCAAAGCATAGAACGAATTTTTTTATATATATATATTGGCGGCAAACTACGGAACCTGTGTTTCAGTCTGGAAAGGTAACCATAATGATACACAGTATAATTGTAAGGTTCTAATCTGGTTATGTATTTCTAAACGATTTTTTTTAAGCTCAAAATGCGCTATGAGCTATTCGTGTTATGCCCATCGCAGAGATCGAACCAAAAAACTTAGCATAATAAGCTCTGGCGTATTGCTGAGTTGCCAGAAGATGGATCTGGAAATCATAGAAATATTAATTTCTGACGAATACACTAAACATAAGTGATAATACACTGCACAAGTGCATATCTAAATATGTCATCGAACATATATCATTGTATAAACGTTTACACAAAATGAATATAAAACAATGGCAAGTTAAAATGGTAAACAATTTCTATCTGATTAATTTTCCTGTCTGCATTGTGGAGACAAAATAAATGTTGTGTGAGAACATACAGTGCATGTGAAACGCTTAAAACTGATCTGCTTAAATTTCCATTATTATTATTTGTTTGCAATCTAAAACCAGAAACTGGTTCTAAAGTACTTCAACTGAATATTTGTATTTAAACAGGGTGATAAACCCTCAAGTTCATAGTTGAGCCGCCAGCAGGCAGCAACGAACTATTGTTTATCGTTTTGTTAAAGGACGTACAGTGAGCATAAGAAAGACCCACAGTAAATATCTTAGAAGGTTAAATCAACGTCATATACGCAACAGTAAAACAACAAAGGTTCTCAACGCCAGTGGAAGCTGCAGTTTTCTATTATTCAGAATGCGTTTATTTTAGATGTTGTACGTATATAAAAAGAAGGTTAGCTTGTTCTGAAACTTAAAACTAAATAATGGACTAACTTATGCTCATTTCACTGCAAGCATCGGAACTCGATTTTTGACATTATAAGTCCGAATACTTACTGATGAACCACTGGAGAGGGGAGAGGCGGCGAAGGAAACCTCGGGTTAAAATTATTCTTATTTTCTACAATGAGTGTTTACTTTATACAACGAATGAAATTTAGAATAATTAAAATATAAAAAGTAGAACACAGATATTTATCAAGTGCTCTATGTTAATAGTTATGGTTCCAGGTTGGCCTTGTGATACCGTTCTGCATTTCGTAGCTGCTGAGCTCCGTTCGAATCTGTGCTGTGTAATAAAATATTTTGCCCACCTTAAACAAAGGGTGCCTTATAAGAGTGACAGTCAATTCAATTGTGCAGCGTGGGTGTTAAAGTGGTATGATGTTGTTAAGTGATTGGTCAACAGTTCCAAGTTATGATCATCGGCAGAAAGTCATAGTTAAAAAAAAAAACTTTATAAAAACAAATTATTGTGCGTTTGTCAAAACCTTCTTATATTTGCCCTAACAGTAGCATTTCATAAAACAGTATAAATCAAACTACTCTTCAAAAGGGGCACGTGTAACGTTGCAACTGCTAAAAAGGTTTCATAATAAATTTAAACCTGTATTTCTTATCTTGTAATCAATCTCTTTGCGTGTTTACAATTCATATATTTAATATTAAAGCATATAACTGCGTCTACCAGAATGAGGCCCTAACGATCTTATGACGCATATATTTACAGAAAGTACGTTCAGAAACCGTAGTATTCAGTTTTGCTCACGATGGTTGGTTGACCCACGTAAGATCCCTTCGTTTTCGTCAAATTGTTTTTATTTCGAACTTGAACTAAATATCAGAAGAAGGTTATTACATCTATTTAAAGATTAAATAATAAGGTATTAGTGTTAAAGAATAGATGTGTCTTCCTGAAATAAATTACATTTAACTTGACGCGTTAGAGGTCTACAAGAAAACAACAACAACTGATAACTGGATAACTAAGTATAAAAATTCACAACTTGCTGGAGTACCCCTCCTGGGCGTAAGTACATGTAAATTAATGGTTAATAAAAGGTTATCTTAGGACAATGAAAGTTGCCTCCGTTATGTGTAATTGTAAAAAAAAACGCCAAAACGTCTATAAAAACTGCGAAACGTAAAATGTGAAACTGCAAATTTCCTCGTATCTCCGCATGGACCCAACAAACGTTTATGCCAGATTTGGCATTATAAATATAATAAATTATAAATATTCGTACATATTATTGTTACATTAGAAAAATCTTTTCGTAAATACATTTCATTCTTGCCGTGATCAACTGAAACTTTTAATGAATTAATAAAATCCAATTTGGGGATCCTGGCACAATTAAAGTTGTGTACGCACTACTATTAAAAACTCAGCTTTTACAGTTACATTAAAAAATACTAAAGCTTGAAGTAAACAATCACACAAATAGAAATAGCTTGCTGGGATCTTCCCCAACCCCAACTTAGTTTGGCTCGGCATAGCCAGGTGGATAGGGCGCTTGACTCACAGTCTGAGGGTCACGAGTTCGAATTTCCGTCGCACCGAAAATGGTCGCTCTTTCACCGGTGGGGCCATTATAATGTGACGGTCAATTCCACTATTCGTTGGTAAAATAGTCCAAGAGTTGGTGGTGGGTGGTAATGAATAGCTGCCTTCCCTCTACTTTTACACTGCTAAATTAGGAACGGCTAGCGCAGATAGCCCTCGTGGAGCTTTGCGCGAAATTTAAAACAAACCAAACTCAAATTAATGTGTATGTTTGTGTGTAATTTCTTATACCAAAGCCACATCGGGCTATCTGCTGTGTCCACCGAGAAGAATCGAAATCCTGATTTTTAGCGTTGTTAACGCTGTTCAAGCGGGGAACTCAAATTAGTGAACGAAACACGAAAGAAAATATGTGAATTTCGTTTAAAATGAAAATAAAAGTTAAAGAGTTAAAAGAACAAAATACAAAGTAAAGGCACGTCATGGCCAGGTGAGTTAAGGCGTTCGACTCGTAATCCGAGGGTCGCGGGTTCGAATCCCCGTCGCACCAAACATGCTCGCCCTTTCAGGCGTGGGAGCGTTATAATGTGACGGTCAACCTCACTATTCGTTGGTAAAAGAGTAGCTCAAGAGTTGACGGTGGGTGGTGATGACTAGCTGCCTTCCCTCTAGCCTTACACTGCAAAATTAGGGACGGCTAGCGCGGATAGCCTTCGTGTAGCTTTGCGCGAAGTTTGGTGTAATTTATTATATATTCTTTCCTTTAAAGAACATTCTGAAAAATAAAAAAATTATACACGAGACGTTTCAAACCGAATCAACAAGTTTGTTTTCCTTTGAATTCCGCACAATGTTATTCGAAGGCTATCTGCGCTAGCCGTGCCAAACTACGTGGAAAGCAGCCAGTGAACACCACCAACCGCTAACTCTTTAGGGTACTCTTTTATCAACGAACAGTAGGATTGCCTCTCATTTACACGGCGAAAAGGGTTCGAACCTGCTGCTACTCGCAGACTGCGGAATAAAGTGTCCTAACTACCAAACCATGTCATGAATTTGAAAACTTAAATGGTATAAAAGCTGTAGAAATCATCAAGTAAGAAATGAAAATTAGGAAAAGTGTTCAGGCTTTGATGACGTAAGTTGCTGTGACTGTACTAATGTTAGGGTTATTTATGCATTTGTTTGTTGATGTTATTATTACTGTCCATGCGTAGGATTTAATCGTATAGAAATTACGACGTACACTGAATATATCAGTTAATGTTCTAGCTGTTATTATTATAGTACTTGCACGTTTACATTTAACTAATTTCAACTTCATCATGCACAGAAACGTTACACATAAACTGGTGGATTAAGTAACGTTTCACTTATTCTGAATACACAGTACACTAAGACCAATGACGACTTTCTGGATCTTGCTACAGGGTGAATTCCAAAATTAGTTTTCCCTGAGCAACATATTAAATCCTTTTAATTTTCTTCTATTTCAGATCAATGTACGACTCATGTGAACAGTGAACAAGCAAGGCATGTTGAATAAAGGACAAAAAAACAACAACATGAATATTTGATTCTGCAAGTCAAAGGCTATCTGCCTGAGGAAATTTTAACGTGGGGCAACTGACTTTTGGACCACTCTAGTATTTACTCTCTGTTGGTCCGTCAGGCTTAACTAAAGTTTCTAAATAAATAGATGAAGAAAGAACTAGTAGCAAGTTAGTGGAAAAAAATTAAAAACTAATAACGGTGTTACATTTGTTTCAATACTGGTGCCCCCGCTAGTACAGCGGTATGTCTCCGGATTTACAACGCTAAAATCGGGGGTTCGATTCCCCTCGGTGGGCTGAGCAGATAACCCTTTGTGGCTTTGCTGTACGAAAAACAAACAAACAATCAATACTGGTTCAAATAATTGTGCTTAATTGTGGAGTAATTCTCAATACGTTGGAAGCTATTTGGAAATTGTAGTTCATCATGGAGTAATTCGCAGTACGCTGGAAGCTATTCGGAAGTTGTAGTTTATCATGGAGTAACTCCATAAATTATACAGTGTTCGGAGTAATTCGGAGAACACCTTAGGAGTTGCTTATACATATTCATTATAAAAGTGAGAAACAACCCTTACTACACGTTATTTTTCTACATCGTAGCTTACTCATGGGTCAGCGGAGAATAATAATGTTAATGAAATTGAATATGTTATTACGCACTGTGCATTGTAGTACGCTAGTTAACGACCAAAAGCCAATCCAGAACAGAAAGCATGCTTTCTTCCTGGTAAAAGGGTGTTAAATAATGGACCATTTTCTTATCCAGTAAATGTCTTAAGTAATGATCTCATGGGATCTATTTATCTTTGGTCGGGCTTGTCTCATTCATCTTTCATATCTCAGTCAAATATAAAAACTCCATTATACGCACACGTTTAGAGATATATACAAAGCAGGAAAAACGCGTAAGAGATCCACTTTTACAGAATAAAACAGAAATGTTCGAATGTGATCAAAAAACTTTGTTTGAAACCTATAGGTTCCTCTGTGTCCATATAACCAGGAAATCCGGAAGTTAAAATATAAAACTTGTCAGAAATCGTTGACATCACAATTTTTGTTATAGGTTTGTATCCTTATAAAAAACAAGAACAAAAACACGAACAAGATGGGATAGAATTACCCCAATGATTTGTACTTTATAAATATTTCTTGGGCGATAAATACGACTATAAATCTGGAATATTTTTACAATGTTGATTTATTGTCGCATAAAAAACGAATTATAAAAGTTATTTTGATGAACTTAATCTACTAAAACTGGTCTCAATGCTCTTTATATTTCAAAACATGTACGAACGTAGGTAAATCAACCATATTACTCTCATGGAAGAAAATCACTTACAATACCAGTTTATGAATTTACAATTTAAGGTTGCTATTTATAAAAAAAAGGGTTTTAAAGCAGAAAGCCCCCAATAAAAATGTGATAATTATATAAATCCTCACAAAACATACACATATTTTAGTACATTTTTTTCAACACCCAAAGTCAGGCGTAGTATGTGTGTTTTCTTATAGCAAAGCCACATCGGGCTATCTGCTGAGCCCAATGAGGGGAATCGAACCGCTAATTGTAGTATTATAAATTCGTAGACATACCGCTGTACTAGCGGGAGGCAGGTGTAATATTGACAAAGATTGGTAGAACAAACACGCCCACCCAATACTTCACTTAACATTAGACAGAATATACTCTTTCTAAACTAGTATTCCCGAAAATCAAACTAGTCAAACAAACAGAACGGACAGTCCAGTTTACTACCAGCCTCCCAAAATAAGTTGTCACGAAAATTAAATAAAGGCTACAAATCCAGATAAAAAACAAAACGTAGTTTACTACTTCGTATAAATACTGAAACCCCCTCTTCCTTAAAATTCAACCGTCGGACTTCACAAGTAATCTCACACAGCGATCATATTCTATTATTGGGTAGTATATAGATCTGTGTTACATTATGCTGTCTATTACATGTGTAATGTCACATTTATATAAATCTGGGTTATCGTATGCAGTATACTCCATGTACAATGTCACATTTATATAGATCTAGGTTACCTTATGCAGTATACTCTATGTATATTGTCACATTCATATAAATCTGTATTACCTTATGCGGTATATTCCATGTATAACGTCACATTTATATAGATTTGAATTACCTTATTCGGTACTACGTGTATATTGTTACATCTATTTTAACCAGGGTTACCTTATGCGGTATACTACATGTATATTATCACATCTATATGTGAATCTGGATTACTTTGTGTGGTATACTTCATATATAATATCACATTTATATAAATCTGGGTTACCTTACATATATATTGTCGTATTTACAGAAATATTTCCGAAAATTCAATTTTCCAGCTCCAAAGTGGAGAGCTGGTATTCTGATCTTCAGGGTATTTTATCCAGGTGACAAGAATATATGAACAGCACTCGATAAGTGTGATGAAGGAAAGTTTGCGCGAGCAAGTAGCCTTCTCACCATAGCCAGTTCTAAGTTTGAGCTGATAGATTAGAGCGTGGGGCGCGCCACGCAAACATGAGAGGGCAACTGTGATTATAGGATCATATAAATTATTATTGACTGTATAAATTCAAAAATAAGAAAGTTTTAAAAACTATCGCATAAATATTGCTACTATTAAATCATACATTAGCAACAATTAACATATGAAAAAGATATGTACTGTATGTACACAAATAGGCTAGAGTATGGAAATGCGTCAGCTTGCTGATTAAGAGGGAAAAGTAGACGTTAATTTCGCGCTTAAAACTAACTAGAAAGAAAAGGTACACAGCTGAAACATTATGTATTTTACTAACTTTCTTTTTACTTTTTAGCGGAGAATTAACATCCTAAATACATAAATAATTCTGTATTCCAACAGTTTTGTACAGATGGCCAAAGTATTTTCACTCCAGGCATAGAAAATTTAATAAATTTTTTGGGGTAGTGACTGTTGTCTGTCCCAAACCACTGCACCTCGCTGCTTACTGATAATAACTTGAAGTCTCTGAATTGTGAAACAAAGCGGCTGTTTGCAAACCACTGACTGTATTGTTTTAATTTATAAATGAAACTGTGCTCACAGTTAATGCTGACCAGTCGTCCCTGAACCTGTTCATTAATATTTCATTCTCCCACTTACCTAATTAAACCTCCATTGTTTTACTGTTTTATTTGTGTATTTTTAATTGTTGTCATTAACTGAAGAGGAGACCTAATTAATCCAGCATAAAATAGCTGTTTACGCATTACAAGTGCAGCGTTTAAAATTTTAATCTTATTAGGAAAAAAACATTCAAAACCCGACTAACAATACCCCTCTTTTACCCAAAGTGCAAAGATGCATTAGATATTGTAAATCAACAGCTCTAATTACCATGCTACAGTATGTAAGTAACTGGTACGGTTTGGTAATGTAACCCGTGGTCATGACCACAATTCATCCAAACAGTATACTGTTGATTGGAAAGCCGAGATATTATGAAATTGTTTTATACATTTTTTAGATTTTTTGGTTGCAAGTTTCGGACAGTACTTTACATTTACTAGCTTTTCGACAGCACAGATACGTGGGTGTTACATATTAGGAAAAAAAGCGGTCTTTTCTCCCTCTGAGTGAAGGCTCAGAAGTAAACCAACAGAAGAATTCGTTAAATGGTGATGATGAATAACAAACTGGTGGCTCTGCAGCTGAACCAGCACTTCTTCAATTTTTGAAAATGAGTCACATCATAGTATTATTCGTGACGTCAATTCTATTCAACTGCAACTTGACACTGAAGTTTTTCGAGTTGAATAGAATTAGCGTAACTCTCCATCTACTTATGTCAGCCCATGAAAAGCTCCTAGAATTATTCGGTAATAAAACTCTTAAGAGAGAATTCAAGTAATAACCTCATGCGAACTTCTGGTTGATATTTCATAAAGAATAATCTGACATGTCAAGAAAAGTGATGGACGTACTTTTACCTTTCGCATCAACATACCTGTGCGAGTAAGCGTTTCCTGAACTAACAGCAACCAAAATAAAACAATTATCTTGACTACTGTAGCAACAATTCAGCCAAAAAAGGACTTCAACGTATCTGTAGCTGGAATACATTCTTCACTCTAACTTAGTGAGAAACCTGGAACTGTTTGCTTTAGGCCATGTACCGTTTCAATACTTATTTAATTTCTCTTTGGGGCGCGGGTGGAGACCAAAGTTCATGTTCAGAAAGGGAGCGCTATAAGAGAAAAAAACAGTTTGGGCTAGAGAGAAGGCAGCTATAGTAAATAGCACCAACCGCCAATCCCTTCTGATAGAATATTTGGATTTGATGGTCACTTTTATATCGTACCTACGACCCCAATATGTAAAGTATTTTTTGCTCTCTAACACAACGAATCATAAATTTACAATCTAGACACACTAATCACTGGATCACGAAATAATGTACGAAACCTTAACTTATATGAACGGTATACCAACTTGGACAGTTAAAATTAAACGTATTTTTACTCAGCTGCTTTCATTGAAGTGTATAATACCTGAAGACCTTAAGGTAATCAACACTGTTTGTGCTCGGTGTAATACAGCTGTGTATACGAATGGTCGTTTCATCTCACTTTCTTGGGCCTGAGATTGGTCTGGTGGTTAGCGACTGTGAACTGGAAGTTCATGGTTCATTCCTCAACACCGTGCTCACCACTGTGGTTCCATAAGTACCTTAAAAAGTGACAGTCAAATTACACTATTGGAGTTTCCCAAGAGAAGGTGGAAGGTGTTTTCTGACTAACAGTCTTTTCTCTCTAGTCTATACATTCAGAATTAGAAAGGACTAGTACAAGACTAGTACAGATAGACCTCGTGTAGCTTTTCACAAATTTTCGAAAAAAACAACAACAAAATTTATTTATTTATTAAAATAAAAAAATAATGATCAAAGATTAGAACTGTTCTAAGAAATAAAAAAATAATTATTTTACCTCGTACTAATAACGATCTATGCTGCTAAACGTTTATCACTAATGAAGTGCCATTTATGAGTGGACAAAAAAAATTGATCATTGTTCAAACCGATGTTTACATCAGGTATACACCACTGAATGTTGAGAACCAAAAATAACAGATACGTCACTTGTGAATTAGGCATACATCACAATAGGCAGCGAAAATGAGTCAATTCTATGTAGGAATAACGTAAAATTAACTATAAGGTTATAGTGGTGTTTATCAGAATGAACGCAAACCCACACAAAGGACAAGCTGCACGTTGTCGTCTATATTTTATAACTGATAAACTAGGGACGTGGCAGCTAACAAACAGCACTCTCCGCCAACTCTTGAGCTGCTCTTGTTTTATCGAATACTAAGATTCGATAATCTCTTTTATACCTATCAACGGCCCCAAGAGACGGAGAGCATTTTTACGACAAAGGACAGCGAGCCATGAATCCTCAGATGATATTTGTACGTCCTGCCCTTAATATAATTTATTAAAGTCACGTTTGTATTGCATTATACCTTTTATTGTTTTTGTTGTTGTTACAATAATTAATTGCAATGTCATTAATCTTGGAAGAAAGTGCGGAAGTTATCTCGTGACATTGTGCCGTTACGTTAACAATATACAAGTTATCTTGTGACATTGTGCCGTTACGTTAACAATATACAAATCATCTTGCGATTTTGTGACGTTGCGTTTAAAGATATACACGTTATCTTGTAATATTGTGCCCTTACGTTAACAACATATATGTTAAATATCGTTAAAGGTACATAAGTTATACTGTGAAATTGTGCTGTTAACTATATACAAGCTATCCTGTGATATTTTGTTGTTAACTATATACATGCTATCTCATGATATCCTGTCGTTAACTATATACAAGCTATCCTATGATATCGTGTAGTTAAGTTAACGATATACATTTCGAATGGCTTTAAAGACAGTCCACTGAAAAATCAAGATACTGAGTGATTTTTGTGTCACCCTGTACACAAACTATAAAACTAAACAAGCAATACTGATAAAGTAAGAGTCATTAGCCCGTAAACTCGTGTATTACTCCTGTATAGAATTTCACCATCATGGAATTCAGAACCGTTCACGTCCAGTGACTATACGGTATTAAAACGCCCATATCTGATTTCAGTTACAAACGCGGAAGCTCCATAAACAGTTTATTCACTATTAGTACAGGTTACAATTAATACCTACAAACAGTTACACGCTCTCCAAGTATATAATCTTTATGACTAAGTTTTGAAGTTAAGTATGTACGTAATGTAACAGACATAGTAGCTAATTTTCTTAAATATTCCGTGTAAGATTAGTTAAATTCCTATAAATTAGGACGTTTATTTCATTATAATTCTTTTTAAAGGCAAACTTCTTAAATATTTGTATAACGTATATCCCTAATCAATTCTGCTTAATATAGCAGACTCGGGTAAAAGTCAAAACCAACTTATTCTAAAGCCCATAAAATCTGCAATTTGCATATAATGCGCTTGCGCACACTTACAAAATAAAATATTTTATATTGCTTGTAATCTAGTATAAGCAGATGTAGACGAATCAATACGGTCAATAAAACAAATTTAAATCCGCAAACATTTCACTTGGTAAGAAGCTTAAAATAAATCAGCTATAATCCTTCGATAACTAACCAATAACAAAACAGGACTTGGCACTGCCTGTTTAAAAATTATACTACTGACTCATAGCAACAGTTACGAAATGCTTATTCCTTAGTTTAAGGCCCTTTCAGTTGTGGGAGCGTTATAATGGTACGGTCAATTTCACTATTCGTTGGTAAAAGAGTAGCCCAAGAGTTGGCGATGGGTGGTGATGACTAACTGCCTTCCCTCTAGTCTTACACTGATAAATTAGGGACGGGTAGCGCAGATAGCCCTTGAGTAGCTTTGTGCGAAATTCAAAAACAAACAAAAACCTTAGTTTAATTAACAATAATTTCATAAAATTTCACGCAACTTTAAGTCACAACAGTAGATCTACTTTCTTTTAGATTAGTTTTTGTCGTATTCGCAAAGGATTTCTTAAAGCGTATTAAAATATATATCACGCACATGTTTTTAGGCCTCATATATTAACAATACTAGATTTCAAGTATATAAAATGCACTCGGTCTCGTCGAAAATTACTCACGACGTATTTCGCATTTAATAAATTTTATAACACAATCCACTGTTAAGGCACTCGACTCGTAATCCGAGGGTCGTAGGTTCAAATCCCCATCACACCAAACATGCTCGCCCTTTCAGGCATAGGGGTGTTATAAAGTTACGGTCAATCTCACTATTCGTTAGTAAAAAAAGTAGCCCAAGAATTGGCGGTAGGTGGTGATGACTAGCTGCCTAGTCTTACACTGGGACGGCTAACGCAGATAGCCCTCGTGTAGATTTGCTCGAAATTCAAAACAAAACTAATCAACCAGAGAACGTCTGTGAAGTTAAGGTATGTTACACAACTATAAAGTATCGATAGTTTGAAATAATGCAAACGTTTAATAAATAATTGCAGAAAAGTTAGATTAAGGTCTATCAATAAAACTGAACAGAACGCATGCGTTTGTGTACAGGATTAGAAAATAAACATACGATTAAGTCCAATAACAAATATAAATGCATAATTCTAGCTACTCAGCAGTAAGCTCACACTTACAATTTTGATATACTGAATGAATCCCTGCAGCACCACAGCACATACACCAATATCATTACATTATGCTTAACATCACACAGACTTATTTCTCGTTGGATGAAAAACAAAACAAGAGAGACTACACATCCCTAAGTTGTAAAAATAAAAGCAAATTAATATGTTTTTAAATAATTATAAAGTCTCTTGAGACAATTATCATACAACTCTTTCTGTAAGAGTTTGTTCTCTTGGCAGGTATTTATGTGAACATTAATAACTACTAGAATTATTAAACATATACTTCAGTTTCTAACTTGTTAATAAACATAACTTGTTTTAGTTATAAAATACTAAAGTTTGGTATAACCAAAAAGAAAAGCTAATCTGCCTTTTTTCAAAATATTGTCCTTCTTGTGTTAAAGTACAAAAACTATGACCTAGAAATTTAATATCTAGCATGGTTTTATGTTAATATATATAATAAATTACAGATTAAAATATGAGTTTACAAACATGGAAAGACTTACACAAATGAATATCTTTTTTCTACCATCCAAATTATTTAACTAATGAAAGATGCTGATCTTTAGAATACGAGTATCTTTAATTACTTCACGCATTATCAAAAACAATTTCAGTCGTTATAGCAGCGTTGTTTGAAGATAAAATAGAAGGTCATAATTAGTATGTCAGGAGCCTTTAACTAGGATGATACAGAATGGTAATAGCTTTCCAGTAAGGTTAATGACTACTACAACAGGCCCGGCAATGCCAAATGTGTTAAGGCGTTCGACTCCTAATCCGAGGGTCGCGGGTTCGAATCCCGGTCGTACCAAACATGCTCGCCCTCCCAGCCGTGAGGGCGTTATAAGTGATGGTCAATCCCACTATTCGTTGGTTGAAGAGTAGCCCAAGAATTGGCGGTGGGTGGTGATGACTAGCTGCCTTCCCTCTAGTCTTACACTGCTAAATTAGGGACGGCTAGCACAGATAGCCCTCGAGTAACTTTGTGCGAAATTCGAAAACAAACAAACAAACAAACAAACAAAAAGCAGTTATTATTTGACTGGTTATTATTGTTATGTGTCTACTGAGTGATTGTAGTTGTCTAGCTATCATTGTTGTGAGCTTTCTAATTGTTACTATTTGCCAAATTATTAATAGTGCCGTCTGATAGCCACTAGTATTTGTGTAAACACTTTTGCCATGTGTTTCAGAAACGTGGTTATGTCCCAGGTTATTGATGTTTCGCGTTTTGATGTCTATCAACAGCTGGTTTTAGCTTTCTTTTCTCACTCGTGAAACATTTAAAAAAATTAAAAACCAATCTTTTCTTAACTCTTTTATCAAAGCTTAGTGTGTGTACGTGCCTAAAAACAAAATGATTATTATCCACTGCTCACATACTACCAGCTAACGTAACTTACACATTTATCAGACCGATTAATACTCACAATCAAACCAGTTCAAAAACATGAAACTACCAAGCCTAATTTTACTTTGTGCAATAGTTACATATAATACTCCAACTTTTTTTTTCTGAATTGCATGTGAACATTCACATATGGTTCTTACAGAGGCTTCATTTTTGTTGTTGTTTTCAAAACACAACTGCACTTTCGTATAAGAGTAAACAATTCTTTACCCTTTAAAAATGTCTGCCATTTTATGACAAGTTAGAGGTTTTATAGTAAGGAAGAATATTTTTCAAACAGAAACGACGTTTCGATCACTTTTGTGGTTATTTTCAAGCTTTTAGTTCTTTACCAATTAATCAAATGCTCAGTTGAAACGCGCGCTGCTTTAACTTAACTCGTCATTGTTTTCAGTCCTTTACAAGTTAATCAAAACTTTAATTGAATTATGTGCTGATTTAACAATTCTCGTCATTGTTTTAGCCCTTTACGAATTGATCAAAACTTTAATTGACTTGTATCTGCTTTAGCAATGCTCGTTCATTACTTTTAATCCTCTACAAGTTAGTTAAAACTTTAATCGAATTATGTGCTACTTTAACAATGCTTCTCGTTATTTTTAGCCTTTTGCAAGTTAATCAAAACTTTAATTGACTTATATCTGCTTCATCAATACTTGTTGATGTTTTTAGTCCTTTACAAATTAATCAAAACGTCAAATAAAGTGTATGCTAAATCCAGCAACGACGAAGTATGGCTATTCATGTAGCATTAAGCGTAAGGTAACAAATATCGATCAACACCTTCCAACTGCTTCCAACTTAATAGTTATCGCTGATACCTAAAAGGTATATAAACAGAAATATATGTTCACTTGAAAAGGTATTTCAGAAGAAAAATAGTATAAAACACGTCTGCTACTCGAGAGCAGAATGCAGAATTCCACATGAAATTTCTTTAGGCTTATTCGATTTAGTCCTTTAATCAAGGTACTCACTTTGCCTTTCCTTACCCACTTTAATATGAGCAAAAAAAAACATAATACAGTTTAATACTCATGCTCGCTTCACGCATCTCGTGTCGTTAAACTGAACTTTGTTAATTTAAAAGGAAAACAACGTTTATAAAGTGCTTAAGTATAAAAAGTAATCATAATAAATTATAGCAAAAAATGTCAGTACGTCATTAATTTTGTGAAATACTTAAAAGTTGTCAGCTATGATCTCTTTATTTCGTGTTTTCTTCACTCTTGTTTTCTGTTATTGCTGTTCGCAACACCGTTTCTCAGCCTTTCGATTGTTTGTTTTTCGTGAAATCCCATGGGTCGAAAAGGCAGTCGAGAAACAGTATTTTAAAACAGGTTTTTTTTTAATATGTCGTGCGCTGACCCATGAGAGACTTACTTGATGTGGTCGTGAAAAAATTGAATAATTACAGAACGAAGAGAAAAATATAGAGTGTAAACAAAAATGTTTGAGAACCACTGTTTTCTACGTACGTTGAACTGGTACGTTAGCTAGCATTTCACACTTCAATCGGTTTTCTGCTAGCAAGCATCTTGGAAACATGAGAAATGAAAACTCGAACGAACATAAAAAGAAGATATAATTTAACTGGATTTTTATTAAAATCAGTTCAGAAATGTAATAATATTTGCTTCGGTGGTCCAGTGGTAAGTTTGAGGAAACCTATAACACTTTAGTATTTTAATACGAAATTCGATCCATGCAGTGGACACAACTCGAAATTCAGCTTTGCTGCAAAACAAATCAATAATAAAACAGCTAACAAATCAGTAAACTTTTTTTTTTCTGATGACCATACTATGTCACAAACAGGTTTGATTGGAAAAACACAATTCATTTCACCAATAAAGAATTTATACAACTAAAACAAATGGGGGGGGGCAAACTTGAAGCCAGAGAATAATACATTTGTTAATCAGTAGTTTAACGATCTTAAATGCATTTGTAATTGATTATTTATAAAACTTATTATTGGTTTAGAAGTATCGAAAAGACTGTTACTCTCTTTGACTTCGACCTTTTAAGGCCCAGCATGGCCAGGTGGTTGAGGCACTCGACTCGTAATCTGAGGGTCGCGAGTTCGAATGCCCGTCACACCAAGCATGTTCGCCCTTTCAGCCGTGGGGGTGTTATAATGATACGGTCAATCCTAATATTCGTTTGTAAAAGAGTAGCCCAAGAGAGGTAGTGGGGATGATGACTAGCTGCCTTCTCTATAGTCTTACACTGCTAAATTAGGAATGGCTAGCGCAGATAGCCCTCGTGTAGATTTGCGCGAAATTCAAAACAAACAAACAAACAATCAACCTTTTAAACAGACAAGTACTGACTTTGATGCATGACATATGCGAGTAACAAAATCTTAGAGAATATATGGAAAAAACGAGTACATACAGAAGAGCCTTTTTGCTGTATATGTTTATTTTCCTCACCGTGCGGTTCGTGGTGATATTATAGGAAACATGCGCATTCAAATGCTCTTAGATATCTTTAGAAAACTTCAACAGCTACCGTAAAAATGTCTTCTTAATTGAATAATGTGTCTCTCACTGCAACACGAAAAGAAGAGAGTTTGATATATCCTGTTTATTGATTTACTGGTTGGAACTTTATCAAAGCTGCTACACAAGCGAAGCAAATTCGAAGGATTATATGAGTTTGGAGAGCTGATTGATGAACAACATGATAAACTTGCACAAGTGTGACATCCTCGTGTGAAAGTCAAGTGCTGAAGCTTTGGTATGTAGAAGAAAAAGACAAATCATAGAATTATCCAAAAGTGAACACTAGAAGATTCATTCACCACATAAATATCATGTGAACAACGAGAATCAAAACTGTTCATGAAGAAAAGCTGACAGCTAGATCAAACTACAGGACTACGTAACCACAAAACGATGACATGAAAGACTAGAAGCTACCTACAGAGACTCGGATACTTTCTTATCTTCACATTCAATTATATAACTACTCATAATTCACTTCCTTGGATATAAATAAAATTTGTATGGTGCCAATGTTACTCACATTTCAGATTTTGCAGAACACCAGAACTTGCTTAACTTTGTTACACACGAGTGTCTCCGCTTACGTCAAGTGTGTTAAGTGAGAACATCCTTATACCAATGCCAAATCACTGATGTCGTTTTTACAACGCGAATAATGTTTTTAAACGCCCGTCAGCACAGTATCGCATCAAAATAGAACATAAAAAACTCAAAACTATTGTTTTGATCAACGAGTCGGTGAGTGGATTCATAACAGGATGTGACCCAGATGTTTCAATATTGGTGCAAAGCGACTTTTTTGTGATCGCGATAAATAACAAACCATGTAGTCCCATTTGCTCTTTGCTAGCAATAAAGCACCATCTGAGCTGGATTTGCATATTAATGTTTTAGTTTTGGCGGTGTTGACACGTATACCGTTAGCATAGTGATTATTCTAACACCTAATGGTTATGTTGGTCTGTAAACGTGATTAATAACGCTTGTCCAATAACTGCCAACAGTATGGTTAATTAACAAAAAAAAATTAGAGGAGTGTACTTATGTACAGTGTAATTATATCTAGTAATTATGTATTAAAAATATTTGTCCTCAAGGGATATAATTTCACCAGACACACACTGAAAACCACACGTTATATTCTGGAAACTACAGTATCTTTGAAATAACGGTGTGATAATACAGCGATAAGTGAAGCCGTGACACGAGTTTATCGATACATCATCCGATATGATTTATGTATCTTCACATGTAACGGATTTACCGTTATACGTTTATCTTAATACCTACGCTTTTTTAAGTATAGTTTATTTTTTTTGCAAGTGGCGTATACCATTGGCTCCGTATTGCGCAAGTCCCGCCTGCTCTACAAATTTGTAAAATATTCGTGAGAGTAAAAATAAACAATATTTGTTACACGAAAACACTGGCTTGTTTTCGAACATTGTTTAAACTTCGAAAACCTCGTGTGATTCATATAAAAGCAGTTAGTTGAGAGACAACAATGGAAAAATGTTGCGGCAGCTACAGTCGGTGCGCTACAGGCCTCGAAAGCTATAATTGTGATTCACGTTTATTAATCAGAAAACTATAGAATTTAACCAGGAACGTTTATATATTTCGTACATTGCAAACCGTTCAACTTTAGTGAATTAACTTCAGTCTTTAGCAATTTCTTCGAGGACATTTGATATTGTCGCCAGTGAAAACTTACGAGTGCTTCAAGTTTAGCCAGCCGTCAAAAGAAGTTTACAGGTGTGTCAACAAAAAACTAACTTGCTCTCCGTGAACGTCGATAAAATATTCAGTTCCAGACCAGATACGAGACTCATTATTATTTGCAAGTTTATTAAACTCTTGTATATAAACCATCATTTGTAATAACTATTAGTAATAACCGTTATTATAAATTGTATTTTTTTAGTTTCTATATTAAAATACATTTGCGTTAAGAAAGAAACGTGTGTGTCAGTCTTGTTGTTAAATATCATAAATTCAATACATATTTTCATTTAATTAACTTTTAAATAAAATTAAAATTTTCGGATATTTAAAACTGTAATACATTGCTGGCCAAAATCTTAAGGCCAATAAACATACAGAAAAATATGCATTTTACATTGTTAGACTCAGCCACTTATTTGAGTAGAGCTTCGAAAGATGAAAATAAGAAAAGGGAAAATAAAAATAAAAAACTTTTTTAGCATTTAATAGAGAAAATGTGAATACTATGAAATTAGCCTAAATACTAGCTGGTCAAAAGGTTAAGACCACACTGAAACGAAGCGTTAATCGGTAAACACGTAACGAAATTTAGTCATTTGTGTTCAAGCATGAGCGTTGTCAACATCTCCCACTGACATGTTCTGTGTTACATCAGGTAAAAACATGGCAAAAGCTAAAAAGTTGACAGAGTTTGAACGTGGCAGAATTGTCGGGCTGCAAAAGCAAGGTCTCTCTCAATGTGCTATCGCTGGTGAGATTGGGCATAGTAAAACTGCTGTTGCAAGTTTCTTAAAATACCCTGGTTGTCCGGCAAGACACCAGCCGATCGTCGAAGGCCCTTACGAACGCAGAAAGCAGCTCAAGAACAATAAGATGGCATATACGAGAGAAAGGCTTTAAAAACCGTAAACGTCTTTAAAGGCCACGCCTCATTCCACACCACGAAACAGCTCGATTAAACTTTGCTGAAAAGCACCAAACATGGGACGTAGAAAATTGGACGAAGGTTTTGTTCTCTAATGGAACAATGGAGCTTCAGGTAATACAAATGTTCGGGGGTAGGTGGCAAGGGAAGTCTATAGAAATGGACGTCAATTTCAAACAGTGCATGATCTTCGTGAAGCCATCTTCACCACTTGAAATAACATTCCAGCCAGCCTTCTGCGAACGCTTATATCGACCATGCCAAAGTGAATGTTTGAAGTTATTCGCAATGACGGCCGTGCAACTCACTACTGAGACCTCTTGTTGGGCATTTCCTATCCTGTTTAGGACTTTTTTTTGGTATGGTTTTAAACTTTTGACGTGCTAGTATTTAGGCTAATTTCATAGTGTTCACATTTTCCCTATTAAATGCTAAAAACGTTTTTTTTTATTTTCCCTTTTCTCATTTTCATATTTCGAGCTCTACTCTAATAAGTGGTTGAATCTAACAACGCAAAATGCATATTTTTTCTTTATGTTCATTGGCCTTAAGATTTTGGTCAGCAGTGTATATAGTATACGTAACATAATCAATGCAAAACTCATCCGGGCCTGGCACGGCCAGGTGGTTAAGACACTCGACCCGTAATCCGTGGGTTGCGGGTTTGAATCCCCGTCGCACCAAACATGCTCGCCTTTTCAGTCGTGAGGACGTTATAATGTGACGGTCAATCCCACTATTCGTTGATAAAAGAGTAGCCCAAGAGTTGGCGATTGGTTATGATGACTAGCTGCCTTCCCTCTAGTCTTACACTACTAAATTAGAGACGGCTAGCGCAGATAGCCCTTGTGTAGCTTTGCTCAAATTTCAGAAACAAACAATTCTACCTGTGAAACCTGAATCTTCGGAACATTAGTTTTGGTTTTCCATATACAAATTTGAAATAAAGATGTTCCTTATAACCAACCCGTTTAATAATTAATATTTTTTATTTAAGTATGTAAAAATTACCTACACTGGCAATTAATTAGAAGCGCGATTTAATTGAATTTGACAGTACATATGCACAACCATCAATCTAAATATATATCTATACTAACAACTTTCTTTTTGACAAAACCTAATCGGTAAAATAGAGTTGATCTGAGCACTGAACTAACGCGATAAGACTTGGAAAAACTAAACCGATATGTTTAACGTCTACTAGACTTGAAAAACTATCTTTCTAAAATTCCATGCATATAAGGTACTTGGAGGTTAATAATAAACATCCTACGGTTTCAAGCCGTACCCCCCCCCAACAAAAGTCCAGCACTCTAGTAATCTAATCCTTCTTCTACACAAGCCCCCTCCCCAGTAGCACAGCGGCATATCTGCTAACTTACAACATTAGAAACTGGGTTCCGATACCAGTGATGGGAAGAGCACAGATAGCCCTTTGTGTAACTTTTTGCTTAGCTACAAACAAACAAACACCTTCTACACATACGAAATTCCAGTACTACTCTCGTCGGATTCCTCACCGGCGACACTCTCGCTCTCAGTGTAAGGTTACCTTAAAGTATCTGCACCAATTAGGTTGGTAAATCTTTTAACGTACGAATGGTATTGTTTATTTATACAGTTTAGATATTTACTGTGCAGCATACACTGACGCACCTCACTTGTCTGTTTCGTACAGTCTCGTCGGTCTCGCACGACTTGGTTAATTTCTAGTCATGCAGGGCAGTGCGTATGACGATTGAAACAAACAAGACAAATTCAGTGACCAAAACGAAACTTGTAGTACGTAACACAATACAACTTTTGTGTATATCAGACTAAACACTGCAGTATAACAAATGCAGCAGTCACACAGAACAGCCTGAACTGCTACACAGGTAATCACGGAATGTCAATTTCACATTGTTTCTTCCCTGTTTTAACAACACAGAAAAACAAAGGTATCTTATCAGTGAAACCAGAAAATGAGTTTATACTATTTTGTCAAGCTCAACATGTTTCCAGGAATATCGTAATTGAGATCAGTTGCTAATTAAATACTAGTAATAACTACCGCTATAAGAAGGACGAAATATTATTCTAACACCCAGTATGTCACACCCTAAACAAATACGACCAAAATATCAATTTATAAAATGGATCAACTACTTGTGGGTATATTATAAACCAAATATTAACATATTTTCCGTAACTTAATATAATATCAAACTTTATTCATTGTAAACAGTTTCTCGAGAGAATAAAACACTTTGAAATATAAGCCTTATCACAGAAAATAATTAAATTTAAAACTGTACACTAATCTTCGTGATAAAACCACGTCCTAAAACAATGGGCAATACATATATAATCCGGGATTACATAGAGCACTGGAAGTAATTATGGGAAAGGTGAGGAAAAGATATAGGCTTCAAACACTACACGAATCCCAGCCCTTTATCATCTGAAAATGAGCTGCACCAGAATACGGTCACGTGTTGATTGCCAACCAATCAATCCGAAGTTGCCACACCTTTGGCGAAGGGGAATAACAGTATCTCAGAATGCTCAGGTTGAGAAAACGATTTTTTCTTTCAAAACTAAATTATTGTCACGAAATGTTCCTTTTCCTTGTGGCACACCACTTATAAAGCCTATAAAAGCTCATAGTATGTCAAGTAGCAGTAGTGTAAACCAGTCATGGCTCTCAGAATTGAAGTGCTACACGATAATTGTGTAGAAATATACGATTTTTACAGTGGCGGATACTTCATGTCAGAAACTGTAGCAAGACTCCATTATTCGGCATAAACTGTATGCCAGAATGAAGAAAGAGGGCATGAAATTAGCATTGTTAATGGAAATGGTTGAGGTAGAAAACCGAAATTCGCCAAAATAATGTTAAGTATCTACATGAGACATAATATGGTAGAATAAACATCTTGCCAATTATTTTGCTGTTGTAAATACAGGTGTGAATGTTACTCCTACAACAGTAAGATACACATTACCACAAAATGGTGTCAAATGACGTGTAGCTGCTCAAAAACCATTGCTGAGAAGAGGTAACCAAACCAACAAAAGATTGAAATGGCCATCGGACTACAAAGAGCAGAATAAGAAAAGCTAGAGACATGTGTTCTTTTCAGATGAATCGAAGCACGAATGACTTGGTAACAATCAACAACAATCTATTCGACGGCGAAGAGAACAGAACACCAGTTAACGTACAACTACAGAGAATCATTACAAGTTTGGAGCTGTACCTCAGGCAGAGGTGTTCATGATCTACACAAGACTGATGACACCCTGACTGCTGCCAAGTACAGGCACATCCTATTTATCATCCCACTGCTTGCGGAACACACCTCATCAGGAAGGATTTATTTTCCATTAAAATAATGATCCTAAGCACACTATAAATGTGGTTAAACCATGTCATAGCTTGACAATAAATAGTCTGACAAAATACAACTATGCTTGGCCTGTACAAAGTCCCGATATGAACATTCATGTGAGGCTGTACTGTACTGGCTTATGAACAACTGAGAAAACCAACTTATATCAATTGTGGGAAACGATACAGAAAAAAAGGTCTACATACGAGATACCGGTGCGTTGTACAATGTATTTGCTTTTTCATTTTTATTAGCTTGTTAATGTAAATTGTACCATTAATAAATTCACTTTCGGCAACTACATATTTCCATGATTATTTCATTAACATAATAAACCTTAAATTGTCACTCTTATTATACCTGTTTTCAAATCCTTTCTTAATGTATTTATACGTATCTGCTATTAGAAATCTGTATTAGGAAGGTTAAAAAGGAAAGTAAAATTTGTTAATCTAAATTGTTCTGACCAATCTTATTCCACTGAGAAGAGTGCTTAAACTTAGTGCTGACGAGGAACCCACTTGAAGTAAAAATATACCTCAAGATGTCTGCTATGGGTATTAAAACTTATATTAAAATAGAGTAGAGAACAATCTGAAGATGACCTAAGAAGGTCGAAACGTAGTTCTCTACTTTATTTTCATAAAAGTTTTAATACCCATAACAGTCATCTTGAGATAACAGTGCTTAGGCTTTTGCGTGCAACTACATCTTATAACACAAACATAAATCTTTCTAAGCTATCCCTCCTTTATTCAGAGGTACAGTTTTGGAAAAATAATTGCACAAATAAATAATACAGTATTTATACCAGATAGTATCCGCGGGTGTTTACGGACATCGCTGTTCACCGAAGTAAATGAAGAAAATATATGTAAGAAATTCGTTCTTTTTCATCAGAAAAAGAAAAATTTTTTTATTACAATGGGTAAATAACACATCTCTTAGCTTATTTATACCTCAAGAGGTACTTTAGGGTTGCATAACATTTTATATACTATTGTAAGCGACTTAACGCCTTAAACAATATTTTTTCCAGTGCCAAACGTCGCCATTGTCTACAATTCTTCACTTTCCGAATCTTCAAACATTAACCAAGTAACACACTCACAACCAAGGAATGGATAAGTCAGTATCTCAGTACAAAGTAACATTCAATGAAACTGTTTACGTTGATAAAGTAGTCTCGTGTACAATCTAGACATAATACACGCGTTAAAGACCCTATTAAACCGTAATTAAATTAAATTATCACAACCAGGATAGCACAACATATATTTAACCTCACATAAATCTTCGCAGCTAATTACGCTTTACAAAAATAATATTTTATCTTAATATGTTCTTTGCGAACGGATTTATGTTATAAGATATCGACTAAACAATTCTACTTTAGTGTAATATCTCACGGTTTGAATAAACAACATTTCACATTAATTGTAACAAGGAATATTTTTGGCAACTGCAATTCATTTACTTTCAACAAAAACTAGGAGATTTTGAAACTTATACGAGTGTCGTTGCTTTCTACACATAATGTATGTTGGTGCTTTTCTAACCAAGATATATGTTGTTACTTGCTTTATACAGATGTACGTTTATGTACGTTAGTGTTTTTTATATATAGATGTATGTTATTTACTGATACATACAGATGTATGTTTTTCTTTTCACACTTGAGAAATACATTTACGACGTGGCTTTCAGTATATAGATGTATGTTGTTACTTTCTACAATTACTTGCATATTGTTTTCTACATATAAAGATGTATTTTGTTGTTTTCTACATTTAGATGTACATTGTTGCTTTCTATGTATAGAGGAATGTTGATCCTTTCCAGTTATAGATGTATATTGTTGATTGCTATACATACAGGTACGTTGTTACTTTCTACATATAGATTTATATTGTTGATTGCTAGATATAGATTATGTTGTTATTTTCTACATTTAGATGTTCTATCTATCTACTAATAGATGTATATTGTTACTTTGTGTTATGCTTTCTACATATAGATGTATGCTGACTCTTTCTATATTTACATGTTGTTACTTGCTATATATAGATGTAAGTTGTTGCTTCCTACACATAGATGTTGTTACTGTTACATACACATGTATGCTTTTTGTTCTACATTTAAGAAGTAAATGAAAAAGTACATCATTTTCTACGTACAGATTTCTGTTGTTTCTTTGTGTATGTAGATGTGAATTATTGATTTCTACATTTAGATACATGTTATTGTTTTCTACATGTTGATGTATTTTATTGTTTTCTATATATATAGTTTTTTGTTTGTTTTTTATGGAATTTCGCACAAAGCTACTCGAGGGCTATCTGCACTAGCCGTCCCTAATTTAGCAGTGTAAGACTAGAGGGAAGGCAGCTAGTCATCACCACCCACCGCCAACTCTTGGGCTACTCTTTTACCAACGAATAGTGGGATTGACCGTCACATTATAACGCCCCCACGGCTAGGAGGGCGAGCATGTTTGGCGCAACGCGAGCGCGAACTCGCGACCCTCGGATTACGAGTCGCACGCCTTACGCGCTAGGCCATGCCAGGCCATATATATATATAGATCTACGTTGTTACTTTCCACATATACATGTATGTTTTTGTTTTCTACACATATACATGTATGTTACGTATTACGATTTCAAGTAATCGGAAATTTTAATTTTAATTAGAAATTAATTAAATGTCAATATCTATCAAATTCATGATATTTGACACACAGATTTCG
This sequence comes from Tachypleus tridentatus, assembly GCF_004210375.1. Classification (NCBI taxonomy): domain Eukaryota; kingdom Metazoa; phylum Arthropoda; class Merostomata; order Xiphosura; family Limulidae; genus Tachypleus; species Tachypleus tridentatus. The sequence goes on along the minus strand of NC_134833.1, from coordinate 36,960,747 downwards.
TTTTAACACAAATATATTTTTATAAACATACAACAATATAATATATGATAGCGGTTATTATAAATAATGGTTTATACACGAGATTTTTACAAACTTACAAACAGTACCAAGTATTTTATCCGGTCTGAACTAAATACTTTATCAGCGAGTGAACTAATTCTACGTTGACACAGAGGAACAATTCACGTGACGTGGGAGCCAGCTAGCTCTATTCCAGGCTGGCCTCATGTGAGTTTTTCACAGCTAAAGTTATACAATGTCTTCATTCAGATATTAACGTTTGAAGTTAATTCTCTGAAGTTGAACGGTTTGTAATGTACGAAATCTATCAACCTTCCTCGTTAAATTTCTGAAGTTTTTCGATTAATGAGCAATTACCACAATTATAGCTTCCGAATTTTATAGTATACTGATTGTACAAACCAAAAATATTAAAATGCCTCTCCGCGTGTTGCAATTTACAAACGTTAAGGCGAGGTTCTAAAAAGCTCAGTTGGCCCAACAATACTGGTATTTACGTAGATATATATATATACATTGTTGGTTCTTACGCTCTAGAATCTTCTACAAATTTAGACGGGTCTTTCGCAATATACATATGCATTTCTCAATATATATTAAAATGAAACAAACACAAATAGTAAAATAAATACCTAATAGTAAATCCGTTACACAACAAACAAACAAGCCGTCTTCCTGAGAAAAATAAAAAAAATATTTAGGAGATTATTTGAAACTTGTCCTCTGTGGGTCAGTGATAAGTTTATGGACTTACAGTGCTAAAATCCGAGATACGATTCCCCGCAGCGGACATAGCGCAGACAGCCTATTGTATAGCTTTGTGCTAAAAGACAACAATTTAAGCAACAAGACTGTTGCCCAAATTGTTCTATCACTACTTTTGAGAGAAACCTAACACCAAAAATTCTGTAGACTTCGCTGATTACTATTACGACAACCTATTGCCAAACACGTTTTCTGAGAAGATTAATCACACTTAAATAAAACACGTTACAAAATAAATACCTGTTGAAACATTGATTAATAGTTCGTATACTAGTAATGGGAGCTTGCCCTATTACGTATCTAACATCGTTGACTTATCACTATGACATACTCAAGTCACAACACACACAGTAGCGACATGCGATTTTTCTTTTTCTAGCCTTCTTTATTCAAATACGGCAAAACTAATATTTAAACATTTAATGTCAATATTTTCAGTTGGTTACGGGGTTTCTGCAATAACTTAGGGATTCTTTACAAAAATACAAATAAAGGGAAAAATACTATAAAAACCCAAGGTCCAACCTTCCAAGTCCATAGATATTTCAGTCAATCTTCTATAAGTAACTCCAGTAATTTGTGAGGTTCACGCTTCCTATCGCATCGAGTAAACTAATGGTTTTTACCTTGTTTTTCTTCCACGTTTTTATCCCTCAGTTGGCGATGATTTTGTGCTGTAGGAGATTTCTGTTTCCACTGTGTTTTTTTAGTGACAGTGGAGCGAACCTTGATGATCGTAATATCGACGTGAAGAGTGATTTATCATAGTCTACATCTTCTGACCTTTAAGACAGGAACACACGCCGCCGATATTTATTTTTCAACATAGAAACGTAAAAATAATTAAAAAACAACGACAAAGACCGTTCGTAAGAGCAACTTTCCTAAGGCTAGTGTTTTTTTTTTTTACATAATATAGGGCTTTTCATATGAAATGAGAAACGATATAAACTCATTTCAAATCAAGTAATTGACACTGTAAATACAAGTCAACGAGACACACTGGTCTATTACGAAAGCTTTGAAAGGCAATCATTTGGGATTTAGACATTTTTTCCCTTGACTTAGAAACACCACAGCATACTTTTAGTCATGCGATTAGCTTTTATACGTATTATACATTGAATGCAACAACTGAATGATTACTGGAACATATATTTCATATATGACATTAAGAAAATAAAAAAAGCTACTGCTATAATATAACATAGCATCAATTATCTTCCTCGCTTCCAATTTTCATGCGAGCCTAGTATCTGGTGAAATGTCATGTGATCTGAAATAATCGGGTATTCAAGCAACGCTGTAAATAAATATTTTGTCGATGTACCGTTATTTCTTTACATCTCATGTAATTTACGTTTGTTGAACAAGTAGTGCAGCCTGCTATCTATTGTACATAACGTAAAATCAGAATAATCATATGGTACTAAGATATCCTAGACCAGGTGTTTCAAAAATTTCTAGACACAAATTCCCCACTAACACCCCCGACACCTAGCAAATCCCTCTAGCAAAACTAGTTTCAGTGCAATTTAATGTCCGAGGTCACTTCATGGGCTGCAAATCACCTCCAAAGACACGAACAGTCTGATGCGAATACAGTCCACCTTATCCAAAGACACGGACAGTCTGATGTGAATACAGTCCACCTTATCCAAAGACACGAACAGTCTGATGCGAATACAGTCCACCTTATCCAAAGACACGGACAGTCTGATGTGAATACAGTCCACCTTATCCAAAGACACGAACAGTCTGATGTGAATTCAGTCCACCTTATCTAAAGACACGAACAGTCTGATGCGAATACAGTCCACCTTATCCAAAGACACGAACAGTCTGATGCGAATACAGTCCACCTTATCCAAAGACACGAACAGTCTGATGCGAATACAGTCCACCTTATCCAAAGACACGAACAGTCTGATGCGAATACAGTCCACCTTATCCAAAGACACGAACAGTCTGATGTGAATACAGTCCACCTTATTTAATCAATTCTTTCTTCTTCGAAATAGTGCAGATCAGTTTAGAAGTGTAGAGGCAAACGTTATCATCCATTAGAGTCAATTACTCTAGTATATCACAGCACAAAGGGTCATAACATGTGTGAAATGATAGCAGTACCATTCTGTAGGATGTAGAGGTCGGTACGCCCAACAATTCTCATTCCTGTACACATCTTACTTTCACAACCGAAACATGCGTTGCGTTCGTCTTTTTCAAATGAAACACAACCTGTGTGTAACAAAGAAACTAGTAAAAAAAACAATGCTGAATATGTTATTGGTCCACTTGACGAACATATGACACAATTACAAGCAGGCCGTTTTATAGCTAACTATGAGTCGAATACACCACATTGGGTATCAGACATACAGACAAGCTGTGGACGTACGGTTCAATATATTTCAAGACGGCTGGTATAGGTATTAAAACTTTTATTAAAATAAAGAATAACGCATTGAAATACGTTTTTCCTTCAAGTGGGTTCCTCGTCATCACGAATTACGGTTCAGTGCTTCATCAGACACCTTATCACTGTGGCAAGCAAAATTCAAGGAACAAACAGAAGTCATCTGCTAGTGCTATGGATAATAATTTGGCTTGTCCATTTGTCCGAAAAAAAAAAACTATATTGTTGATTTTGATGCAGTTCCACATTCTTCTAACGACAGTGTAACAGTAAAAAATTCACAATACTCGTCTACCATTGGTTACCTTACATTTTGTTTCACACGAATAAAACACCGATGTGTCTTTTTCGGGAGTCTAACCATGACCAACATGGAGCACTCTGAACCACGTTACTGGCTTTCTAACGACAGATACAAATTTGTTGACACAGTTAAGCATATAAAATATAATGAAAGATCAATCACTTATGTTTCAGTTCAGGATCTCATGACAGATCATGTACTTAAAGGGGTGACTACACATTATTTTATAGCTATGACTTGATAAAACTTTCGATCAAAGAATGGCTATGACTTATCATAGTAATTATATTACAAATACAGACGTTGATTTAACTGTCTTTTACAAAGTAGTTATTCTGTGATTTCAGTTATTGTACAGGAACTTTCACATTTTGGTTTGAATTTCGCGCAAAGCTACACGTGAAGTAGCTCTGCTACCCGTCCTTAACTTAGTATTTAGAGACTACAGCAGGGGTTGGCAACCTCTTTCCGCACAGTGGCCATAGGCCATGCCTGTGAGCGGATGGAAGGCCACATTCATCTGTATAGCTAATAAATAAAGGTAATAATAATAAAATACAATGAACTATAAATAATGTTTATTTTAGTTAAGTACTAATCATGTCGTAAAGGACACAGCAATTAGTGTGACACTTGATGCTGTTTGTCGCTCGAAATCGGGCCCGAGATAGAGTTACAAACTTGAATTCATTTTAAGGACCACCGCAAGCTGGATGGATGAGATATTTCATTTCGGAACTGAGAGCCGGATGATTTCGGCTGGCGGGCCGTAGGTTACCGGCCCCTGGCCTAGAGGGAAGCCAGCTAGTCATTGCCACCAACAGTCAATCCTTTTACCAAAGAATAGCGGGATTGATTGTCATAATGTTCCCACAACGGAAAGGGCGAGCATGTTTGATGGGACATGGATTCGAACCAGCGACCCACGGATTACAAGTCAAGTGCCCTAACTACTTGGTCATGCCAGGCCTAATTTTTATAGTATGTCTAACTGACAAGGTTGTATCAGAAGAAATCAACGCCAAAAGTGAGATGTATTATGAAATAATAGTTATATAAACAATACATATTAATTTCATTTTTTCGTATATCAGTCAGAGGAAGTACAATTTACATTTCAGAAAACTTGAGTTCTTTATAATGTTATTTTTTACGAAACTGTTTCAGAATTATTATGTAAAGCTCTTTAAAGAGCTATCTGTGCATGTGCATAAGCGTACTTAAGTTGGAACTGATACACCTGGCAGAGGACATACAGTTCACAGCCAAGTTTTGGGATTTCAATGTCACATTAATGGTGTACTTACGTCCCCAAAGTGTGTAAAGCGTTTCATTCATAATAGTCCCGTACTGGTACAGCGGTAAGTCTACGGATTCACAACAGTAAAATCAGGGACTCGATTTCCCTCGGTGTACACAACAGATAGCCCTGTGTAGTTTTACTATAAGAAAAACACATTTTATGTCGCGACCTCTCGCATTCAGAGTTCGACCAGTACAACCAGTAGACCCCGCCTAGTCTCTTTTTCTTCTGAAAATAAGCTTACTTATCAAGTCAAGTGAACAGTTCCCTCGAAGGTGAACCCATCTTACTCCGTTTCGCTTCTTCTTTATGGGTATTTGGATACGTTAGAAATTTTGATATCCAAGAGGGTCAAGTGCAAAAGACCCCTTCCTCCATCCCTATAGAGTTATAGATATTTATAAAATATGTATATTATATTAGTTTTAAGCGTCTAGTGCATGGTGGCCAGCTTGATTTTTATTTCTTAAATATATCTTCACTAAAGAGAGGTACTTAGTACAATGTCTACCATGTATGTAGATCACACAATAAATCATTTTATGCCGATTTCTATTAAAATAATTTAGTACATTATGCAAGAGTCTATCGGATACTGTCTCTAAATTTGCATACTTGTGCATAAATGTGGATGAAGTACTGTGGGGTACTTTATAAGCTGAGGTTATGATTACATTTTGTACTTTTTTTGTAGTTTGTGTAGATGTTTTTGTGTTATATTTAACCAGGGTGAACATGCGTATTCTACAATGGGTCTAATGTATGTTTTGTAAATTTTTATTATATTATTAGGATTATTCCGCTTCGCTTCGCTTCTCCTTTGTGGATATTTGGGTATATTGAATTTTTAAATACCCAGGATGGTCAGGTGCACAAGACATCTTCCTCCATCCCTAGCTTTCATGTCGGCTACTATTAAGAATTTGTGGTTGTTGTAGTGCTTTTGGGCCAGAGTATCCCACAGTACTCCGGCCCTTTTCAGGGCAATGTCCATGTATTGTCTTCATTTGCCCCTTCTATTTCTTCTTTATCCATTTATTATTTTTTCCTTTTATTCAATTTTTATTTTTTTACTTTTATTCTATATGTAAAATTACGGATTACTCCACTTTTTCTTTGTGGGTATTTGGGTATGTTTAATTTTTAAATACCCAGGAGGGTCAGGTGCACAAGACCTCTTCCTCTATCCTTTGCTTTCATGTCGGCTACTATTAATTTGTTGTTATTATGGACGACTAGCTCAGATAGCCTTCGAGCAGCTTGGCGCAAAATTTAAACTTTCAACTTAAGCTTACACGGAGTAATCTATTCCAGAGCTCTGCTGTCATGGATTAATCCGCTTCGCTTCTTCTGTGTGGGTATTTGGGTATGTTAATTTTTGAATACCCAGGAGGGACAGGTGCACGAGACCTCTTCCTCCATCCTTAACTTTGATGTCGTCTATTATTTGGGGTGTGTTATTGAGTAGAACTTTGGGCCAATGTATTACACCGTACTCAGGCCCGTTTCAGGGCAATGTCCATGTATAGTCTTGAAAAGTTTTTTTCAATATTTCTATTCGTTTTCTTGTGTTTTTTTCTTCCCTTGTATATTCATAATCTTTTTTTTTCATATATATGAAATACTACTACTACTAATAATAATAATAATAAAATACATATTAAAAATAATAATAATAAATAAATAAATAAAAATAAAGTAAGGTACAATAAAATAAAACTAGTTTTAAGCGTCTAGTGCGTGGTGGCCAGCTTGTTTTATATTTCTTAAATATATATTTATAGGAGAGAGGTACTTAGGACTATGTTCACCATGTACGTAGTATCTGTCTAGTCTCTCTGGTGTTTGGGTATATTTATGTGAATACCCGGGAGGGTCAGGTACACTCGACCTCTTCCTCCTTCCATAACTTTGTTGGAGTGGCTAGATTAATATATATTTCGATTTAAATACAGAATGGCTGGAGTGATATCATAAATTTAGTCTGGTCCTTTTCAGGACAATTTCCATTTATATTGTTCTTTGATTTTTTTAATTATTATTACTATTATTATTATTTAATAAGTCTAGAACGTAGGTGGCCTGTTTTATTTTATCTATATTCTAATACTACTATTATTATTTTAAATCATTTTATCTTAATGATCCAATGTATAGATTTAACGGGGAAAGGTGTTTAGGTCTCTCTTCATCATATATGCAATATCTGTCTAGTTCGCATAGCAACTCATTTTTTCGCCAATTTTTATCAAAATATTTTATTGTACTCTGTAGAAGTCTATCTGGTATTGATTGTGTATTTGAGTAATAGTGCACGAACTTTGATGAAGTGGTTTTAGGTACTCTGTATGCTGATGTAATTAGTGTATTCTGTAATGTTTGGAGTTTGGTTGGTATTTGTTTTTCACTTACATTGATCCATGTAGGAGCTGCATAGTCTATTACAGGTCTAATGTATGTCTTGTATATTTTAATTAAGTTTTCTGGTGTTGTTCAGTAGTTTTTACCAGTTAGACTCCTAACATAGTTTATTCTTCGCCAAATATTACTTTTTATGTTATTTACATGTTTTATCCATGTAAGTTTCGAATCATATGTTAATCCTAAAAATTTTGCAGATGTAGCAGTCTGGAGGCGTTCCCCATTCATATAGATTTTGGGTTGAACTTTTTTATATTTCGTAGATTTTCAAAATATTACTAGTTGCGTCTTCGCTGTATTTATTTTGATTCTATATTTTTCACAATATTCATATAATCTATTTAGTTGTGGTTGTAAGTTGGCGGCTGCTATTTCTGGTGTAGGGGCACTTTTCCAAATTGCTACATCATCAGCGAACTGAGACGCGTATCCATGGTTTGGATCTTTTAGTGGCATATTACTTGCATACATGATGAAGAGAATAGGGCTAACCACCCATCCTTGAGGAACTCCAGCTTCTGGAGTGAAGAACTCCGAAAAAGTTCCCTCTACGTTTATTCTACATTTTCTATTTTCCAAAAAGTTTGATAACCAGCGAATAATTCCACGCGGTAATCCCATTTCATACACACGGAACCGAAGACCATTGTGCCATACAGTGTCGAATGCTTTCTCGATATCGAGGAAGCAGGCAACAGTGCAATCTTTATTATTAAAGCTGTTTATTATTGTTTCAGTTAACCTAATTAAGTGATCTGTTGTTTGTCTATATTTTCTAAATCCGTTTTGTTCTTCTGGTAATTTTGAATTAATCTCTAAAAATGTGGAGAGTCTATTGCTTATTATTCTTTCGAGAATTTTGCCTACACAGCTGGTCAGGCTGATCGGTCGATAATTGTTTGGTTTATTGGCTGGTTTTCCTTCTTTGTGGAACATTAAGATATTTGCTTGCTTCCAAGAAACTGGGATCTATCCAGAGTGTAGAGATAAATTAAATATTGTTAATAGGTGGTCAAATAATTTTGGAGTGCCTTTTTTGAGAAGTATTGCTTGTATTCACTCATTTCCTGGTGAACATACTCCGTGTAAGCTTAAGTTGAAAGTTTAAATTTCGCACCAAGCTGCTCGAAGGCTATCTGAGCTAGTCGTCCATAATTTAGCTGTAATAGACCAGAGGAAGGTAGCAAGCCAATATCACCCACTTTGAACTCTTTTTCCAGCGAATGGTGATTTTGATCGTAACATTATAACGCCCTCACGAGTGAAGGAGTGGGGATGTTGTGAGTCAAGTGTTCTGACTACCAAGCCATTTAAAATAAAAAAGTAAACGAATATTTGTAATCTATGGCGAATTATTTTACAGTTACGCACTTGTCTTTTATTTTAAAAAAGTCATGGATTTGCTGAGTGAAATATAAGCTACTTACATTTTCTAACTACATTAACACATTAAAACTGTTTCTTTTGTACAGTAAGTTTATTACAGCCGTTGGATTCGTGTGCAAAAACGTTTAATGCAAAAATTCATGGTTCGTGACCGTTTGTCGCAAAACCGCACTCTGCCCAGTTTGCAGTTTGGAGTGCCAGGTGTTCTATAAGAGTGATATATGCTTCAAGTGAATTGTCTTGGTTTTGACCAAGTTTAGAGTAAGAAAACGTCTAACAACAATGTAAAACAACCTTTACTTGACACTGAAACATAATAAAATATAATCTAATGTGTGTGGACAAAGGACAGCATCTATTATGGAAGTCGAAATTTGGGAAGATCGGTGCAGATCTTTTCTACATTTGGAAAAAAAAGTACTATATACAAAGTGGTACAATTATATGTTACTATTTCACCTTTGGTCATTCATATCGAAAAAAGTATCTCTTTTTAACTTGACCCCCAATGGAAAATATTTATGTCTAACTTTACAGAATGTGTACTACTCTAAAGCAATCTTTTCCACAAGAATATTCACGTGATATCACAGGAGAATGATTCGGAATAATATGTAACTTGGGCAAAATGAACTTAGCCAGAGTCTTGACCAACTTTCTACTTTAACCTAAAGACACTGGTATGATGTCCAGCTTTACAGAATGTGTACTACTCTAAACCAATCTTTTCCACGAGACTATTCACGTGATATCAGAGTAGAATGATTCGGAATAATATGTAACTTGGGCAAAAGGAACTTAGCCAGAGTCTTGACCAACTTTCTACTTTAACCTAAAGACACTGGTATGATGTCCAGCTTTACAGAATGTGTACTACTCTAAACCAATCTTTTCCACAAGACTATTCACGTGATATCAGAGGAGAATGATTCGGAATAATATGTAACTTGGGCAAAAGGAACTTAGCCAGAGTCTTGACCAACTTTCTACTTTAACCTAAAGACACTGGTATGATGTCCAGCTTTACAGAATGTGTACTACTCTAAAGCAATCTTTTCCACAAGAATATTCACGTGATATCACGGGAGAATGATTCGGAATAATATGTAACTTGGGCAAAAGGAACTTAGCCAGAGTCTTGACCAACTTTCTACTTTAACCTAAAGACACTGGTATGATGTCCAGCTTTACAGAATGTGTACTACTCTAAAGCAATCTTTTCCACAAGAATATTCACGTGATATCACGGGAGAATGATTCGGAATAATATGTAACTTGGGCAAAAGGAACTTAGCCAGAGTCTTGACCAACTTTCTACTTTAACCTAAAGACACTGGTATGATGTCCAGCTTTACAGAATGTGTACTACTCTAAAGCAATCTTTTCCACAAGAATATTCACGTGATATCACAGGAGAATGATTCGGAATAATATGAAACTTGGGCAAAAGGAACTTAGCCAGAGTCTTGACCAACTTTCTACTTTAACCTAAAGACACTGGTATGCGTGAAAATGTTGAAAGCATTTATGCGAACCTGAAAGTTACGTTTACTGAGTAAATATGGTAGGAAACACCTAGTAGCCTACATACTAGATTAGTTAAAATCTCACTATGTGGTCACGTAAGAGCAGAACAATGGTCAGTTGTAGGGGCCTTGACTAATTGCCTTCCACCTAATTTACGAGTGTTCCCCCCCGCTAGTTCAGCGGTAAGTCTACGGATTTACAACGCTAAAATCAGGAGTTCGATTCCCTGGGTGGGCTCAGCAGATAGCCCGATGTGGCTTTGCTATAAGAAAAAACAAACAAAACAAAACAAATTACGAGTTCAAAATTAGCGACGATCATGTGCATATAGTTCTTGAAAACTCTGCACGAAACCCTGAAAGAAATATGAATCACTTGTCAAGTACTTAAAAACTATTAAACTTTAAACAGATCCAAACTTGCAGGCCATAATGAACATAAGAGTTTAAATAGATCTATACTTGCAGGCCATTTATAGTAAACATAACAGTTTTAAAAAGATCCATACATACAAGCCATATATAGTGAACATAAGAATTTAAAAAAGGTCTATACATATAGGCCATATATTGTGAACATAAAAGTTTAACAAGATCCATACATACAGACCATACACAGTGAACATAAAATAGTTTAAAAAGATCTATACTTACTGGCCATATATGTATCAGACAAGAGTGCAAAATCTGCAATAACACTTCTCATTGAAGGTTTAATGAGTTTTTCAAGGTTTACCTTCTAAAGTCCTACATTGACTTACTGTTCAAAACAACCTCTGTCATCTAGAAACCACAGTCTTAAAGTTTTATCTTGTCAAGTACGACATAAAACCATTTTTCAGGACAATTCCTAACTGCTGTTTGCGAGATAGTTGTTTAGGTTTCTCTTGTGAAATACATTAAAAAATTACTTTATAAAATAGTTACTAACTTTAGTGCTTGAAATAATCTTCTAGATTTATCTTGTGAAATACAATAGAAATTACTCTCCAACACAACTCGTAACCTTAGCGCATGAAAGTCTTTTAAGATTTATCTTATGAAGTATAATAGAAAGTACTCTCCAACACAGATAACAACTTCAGTGTGAGAAATAGTCTTCTAGAGAAGTACAACAGAAATTACTCTCCAAGCTAGTAACTTTAGTATACGAAATAGTATCCTAGGTTTATATTGTGAAGTACAGTATAAATTACTCTCCAACACAGCCAGTAACTGTAGTATACGAAAGAGCCTCCTAGGTTTGTCTTGTGAAATACAATATAAATTACTCTCCAGGGCAGCTCCTTACTTTAGCAGAGCTGGAATAACCAATAAGCTAACTAGGCTACAACCTGGAGTCCTCAGTTATTTGGGGTCCTATTCCAACTGCGATTTTAACACAGTGAACCTAGGCCTAGATCTACATTATTAAAGGCCTACATTGATAAAAGTAGCAGAAAGAGTTAAAAGACTGAAAATGTGTGAGTGAAATTATTTATATTTTGCACTTTCCTCTGAATCAAATAAAAATGTTCACCCGTGCAAGGAACATACATATATATATATATGGGCCCAACACTGGGCACCATAGCACTGCAAAATATTTAATACATAAAATACTGTACAATTTAATTCCTGTACTGTATGTACAGACATCATTTCGCACGTGATATAGGCCTATCGTTAGAAGATGTTTAATTGTAATTCCTAGGCTATTCTTTCAAAGTCATACCACTAATCTGTGGATAGTGGCGTAGTAACTCCTTATAAACAAATTAAAAATTAAATATCACATGTTAGTCTATGACATCGAATAATATTGTAAATAAACATAACATTGCAAAATACTTACAACGAGTAGGCCTACCCATCTATCTGTTGTGCTTTTTTCAAATGTAGACAGACTACCATGCTTATTGGTTTCAAGATTCTACCTTTAAAAATTGTTAAAATTTTGTTAAGAATTGGTACGTTACTAGCACTTTAGGCGTCTGCAATGAGTGAAGGACGACGTTATTTTTCTGATTTTGTGAACAGTCCTCATTGCAAGTAAGGTTATCGTAAAATTACAGAATTGTAGAACTGTGAAGAGGTTTATTTGTTCCGCCAATGCGGTCTGCGTAACGCAGTAAACTTTTTAGATGCACCAAAATAAAAAAGTCTGAATAATGTTTTTTCTTCTTAATTTTGTTACATATGATATATTTTTTATTGCAGGCTAGGATATTTTGTGGCATATTCGTATTCTCTTTAATCGCCGTTTTTTTTTTATCTGAAACAAGGCAAGATAGGCCTATTTGAAAATACCATTAGTAAGCCTTAGAGATCAAATTAATCATTTATGTTTGGTCCCTAACGTTCCAGCGTAAAGTCTCTGACACGTCATAATAGCCTAAAGCCTCCATAATAGTTAATCCGGCACTGTACTCGAGTGCGTGAAACAATCGTTAAGTTACTTTTGTGAAGTACAATAAGCAATATATATATATATATTATAATAATTTTTAGGGTTAAATTTACTTATGTTGATTAATAGAAAGCTTGTCTTTTCTTTATTTTAAGTTCTAAGAATTTTTTTAGAAAATAGTAGTAGACAAAACCATTACTTTTTTCAAGAGCACCTTCCTTACATGTTAAGTAGAAAAGTATTTCATTACATTAAAACTTTTCAAAAATGTTTTTCACAGTACGATAACTATTATTATCATGTCACGAACATTTTTACGAAGTATTTCTCAATACGCATTAAACTTGTAACACAGAATTAAAAGAATAACTAATCTTACAACATCTTCGCTAGGTATAATGTTTAGGTTATTTTTTTTAAAAAATGCATTACTTTGTGCGAAGTGCATCTTGTAATGCCTTATTCTTTTTAATTTCTTGAAAGTTTTCATGAGAAATTTCAAGATTATTATAGAACTCAGACAGAATAAGAACGTTGAGAAATATAGTTATAGATCGCTTAAAGAAATAAAATGTTAAAAGTTTTCGCGTTTCCTAAACCATCTTCTACCATCAGCACGTTATAAATAAACAAAACAAAAATAAATAAGTACCTAGTCAGCAATATTTAAAAGAAATCACATACGAGTAAGAAATTATTATGGTCAGTTCTAAAAACAACTGAATTTCTATTACACGCATCTTGCTAATTAAAATAATTAATCATTAAAATACCGAATTGAGATTATCAGACGACTCTAGAGATCGAACAGTTTTATAGCTGAGTGTTCAGAGAATAGGTCATTAGGCCTAATTAGTTGCTGTATCGATTCTTCAGCTAAGTCTTCAATTTCAACTATAAGTGAAGATAGCTGTGTATTATTAAGACATGGAATTTTTCTGGAGATTTCCAAGCTTTCATTCATTGACGATTGAAATTCAGAGAAACCTGAAGCAAACACCTTCACACTAATATATATTGATTTTTCAATTTTATTTCGTAGATACAACTTATTAAAAACGTGGCACTCCTTTTAAATTTCTGGCCCGGCATGACCAGGTGGTTAAGGCACTCGACTCGTAGTCTGAGGGTCGGGAGTTCGAATCCTCGTCGCACCAAACATGCTCGCCCTTTCAGCCATGGGAGCGTTATAATGTGATGGCCAACTCCACTATTTGTTGGTAAAAGAGTATTCCAAGAGTTGGAGTATTCCATCTAGTCTTACACTGCTAAATTAGGGACGGCTAGCGCAAACAGTCCTTGAGTAGGTTTGCGCGAAATTCCAAAGAAACAAACCTTTTAAGTTTTTCGCGAATACTTGTGTTCTAACTATAAATAACCTATATTAACAAAACTAAATTTATATTGAAACATATTACGAATGTTATCGAAATAATTATTGTGTTTATATGATAAAAACTTTTTCCTTCATTGAAAGGGCAGGCGTGGCCCAGTAGTTAACGTATCGAACAATGGGCCTGCAAGTCCGCTGTTCGTGCTCAGCATTTTGAATTTATGGGTGCGTTATAAAAGTGACAGTCAAATCTCACTAGTCGGTCAGACAAGAGTTGGTGGTGGGTGCTGTTGAATACCTGCCTTCTCTCCAATCCACCATTTAACCACTTACAAATTAAGAACGATTAGTGCAAATAGACTTTTCGTAGCTGTGAGAGATGACTCCGAAAAGTAAACAAAACTGTTTAGTCAATTACTGTGTTAAAAAAGAGTCAACCTCCTTATCTCCGTGATCAAGACGCTAGCCTGAATAACTTCGGAACGTGAATTGAAAAGCTCGCTAAATTGTAAAAAATAATATTAGAAAATGCACAAAAAGGTCATAATTACTTAACCTGTTGACTGCCAAGTATTTCAGCTGCTACGGCAACTCCGAACCAAGTTCAAAATACAACTCTAATGTTTCTTCATTTTGTTACTTTTTTCGTGACGCCATTTTGGATCGAAAGTGAAACAATTTGTAAGTAGGTCAAATGCATGTCTTTAAAAACACATTGAAAACGAATTAACTCGTCCGTGGCACTGTGTTACCGATCGGCTTGGACGAGTTATCTCGTCTACGGCACTGAACAGGTTAATTATGCCTTGATTGTTATATCTCTCTTTACAATCTTATTTTTTATTTTGTGGATGTAAGTTCTCAAAACTTGGTTCGTTAGAGTCCTCCAGGTGGTCTGTAGGCTGGTTCAAAATGCAAGCCACTGATGAAAAACGTCATGGCCATAGAGAGAACGGAACAGGTGTTGTAGGACCAGTAGTTGGTCCGTTTTTTTTTTTTTTGCCACGTTGAAGCGGTCCTTCGATGAAAAACTTTGAGAGCAAATGCTTTAGAAGGTTAACATTTATTCTACCTAAAGGTTGCACTTTTGCTTTGCCTGTGATTGTAAATTCGACCAAATATGTCAGTCAGGCTAATCGAAGAGTTAGTTCTCATCAGGATCTGGCATACCTTAGTGGTTAGTATGCCGGACAGTGGAGCCGAAAGTCCAAGGTCCGCGTCTCACTGTCGCAAAATCATGTGTGTGTGTTTACAAGAATGCGGTCAAGTCTCCGTCATCGATCAAACAAGGATAACCACCTTTACTTTAACATATCGGTTTAAAATTAGGGACGGCTACTACAGAATACCTTATCACGAACATCCGAAAAAAAATTACCATTATAGATGAATGACTTATTATATTTTTAAAATAAAACTGAATCACTATAGTAAAACAATAAATAATTACTCACCTTACTAGACGTACTTCCGCAGGATCCCCGGAAGTGTTCGGACTGGAGATTAAATGAGATGAGCTTTAAGAGTAACTATAATTTTTATCTATTGCTTTCGAAGTTCGTATGTCATGTTGTGTTGCATCCTACAAAATAGGTAATCTTTTTTCCTCACTCATAGCATGCGCACGTTTTGTTGACGTCACAATAACACAAACTGCAACGATAAGCATTCCTTATGTGACGCCATTTCAGATCGACTTTCAGCCGTGGGGACGTTATAATGTGCGGTCAATCCCACTATTCGTTGGTAAAAAAGTAGCCCAAGAGAAGTGGTGGGGGTGATGACTAGCTGCCTTCTCTGTAGTCTTACACTGCTAAATTAGCAGACAGCTCTCGCGTAGTTGTGCGCAAAATTCAAAACAAACCAAACACTTAATGCATAACAATACGTGACAAAATTAATTTAAATTCGCAAACAAAAACGAAATCTCACTATTCCAAAACAGTAAACAAAAGAAATACACTATGGTTATAAAAATGACTGAACTACTAATTACTTAATACAGATTCAGAATTTATTTCACACCTTCTCTGTTTTCCTCAAGAAAGATAAAAAACAAACTTGTTTGTAATTTTTAACTTAGTCATGAAAGGCGCTATCATTTAAAATTTCTTAATATATTTTGGAAGATTATTTGTTCCTTTTGTTAGATAAAAGTAGCTACAAATATTTTTTTAAAAAGTTTAAATTTTATATTTTGAGTTGTCGACAGAATGCACCTTTTTTGTAATTTACAGCGAAATGAAATAGTAGAAACGTGATGAATAATATACACAAAAATAAAGCAATGCCAACTGGTGTTGAGAAAGGAAATACTCGAAATTAAAAATAGAAGGAAAAAAAAGACTGGGAAATCCACTGAAAATGAACCTCGTTGAATCTTAATTAATTTTGTTTAATAACGATGTTGTAATTCGCACACTAAGAATCGTCCAGTAAAGACCACAGAATACATTAACCTCACACAATCAATAAAAAAAATGTGCAATATACTTCCAGCTCCATTACAGACAAGAAAGGCATTCGATTAAGGAATCTTTGTAGAGAATAATTTGATAATGGTTAAAATTTGTCCTTTTGCAAAAATATGATACTGACGCTACAGTAACTACGTGACAAGATAGACAGACACGCGTCATTCGCCATACCCAACTTTCCATATTGGAGTTCGAGAAGAACTCAGTCCTGGTAGCTATATACTAGTCTAGAGGAGTTAACCCTCGTGTTTTAAATATGTTAGACACCACAATTTAAAGTTTATCTAACTACGTATAACTCACAATTTAGTAAAAAGTACGTAAGAAAACCGACTAGACACTAACTTTCTAAAATCGCAACTGGATAAGGCCCAGTAATGTTTGGTAACATTCACTTATTTTGTGAACGAGATTTATACACATAATTTTCTACATGAATTATGTGTACTTTCATCATGCCCACAGCTATTTTTATATTATATGTTGATCTTTTAAAGTATCTCAGACATAAAGTTCATAAGTGTCTCAAGAGGTTTCTCATTTATAATCAACATTAAGGATTAGTCAGAGCTCGTCAGTAAAACGCGTTTCGTACTGCAGTAATACAGACCATAAACACTCAATCTTTAGAGTTGTGTTCTCATGGACCTTTAACCTAATTATTCCTTGCCACACAGACATAAAGTACTTCTTTAATAAATTTCTTAAATTCTCAGTTTCAATACCAAGTACCTTAAATTGCAATATCATAAAAAATAACGTGTTTTAAAGGATTCTTTCAAACGTCTTTGTGGACGCTTGACGAACGAAAATAAACATGGAGCTTTCTTAGAGGTCTGTTACCTTATTAAAATTGGCAACTTTCTTTAAATGTACCATAAGTTATAATATAGGGAAATATATAAAACATTTTGTAAAGGGCAGATGTAAGCTTCATAATAAATATAGATATAGATGAATTTCAAACATTTTAAGTAATTTTAATCCTGTGAGGTTTCTTAACCAACAGTTCTCTGTTTAGAATTTTCGCGCAAAGCTGTAAAAGGTTATCTAAGCATACTAAATTTCAGCTGACAGACTAGAGGGAAAGTAGCCAGTTAACAGCACCCACTGCAAACTCCAGGATGGCTTTCTTCTGACTGAATAGTGTAATTTAACCGTCACTTTTACGGAACACTAACGGCACAAAAGTGAAAATGGGTAGCATATCATTAGCTTTCGGATTCATAGTCATCGGATATACACCATACGGTTTGAAGTTCGTTTCTAATATTTAGCATTAATGTACTTGAAACAAAGACTCCTCTTACACACGGATGTGACACAGCTTTCCATGTGTAAGATATATGCTTTTTCTCCCTTAGTCTCTTGTACCACAGTTTCAAATTTTTATTTAGCATAAAATACATAAAGGGTCATAACAGTAGCAATACACCTCAACAAAAGAAAACGTAACTACAAACAACACAACAAACTTTTCTTCATTACTTCCACCACCGAAGGTGACAGTTATGCTTTCACTGCTCTGTGTGTTTGTCAGCAGAATTTCTCGAAAACAGGTAAATGGATTTGGACAAAAGTTGGTACACGTTTGGACTATGACCCAACTTAAAAATGATTTATTTTTGGAGGGTCAAAAATCAAGGTCACCGAAAAAATCCCTGTCTCTTAACATGGGGACCGATTTTCACATAATTTTGTTATATAATTCAGTCAGAAATTATCGGATTTCGATGAAACCTTGATGAAAGTATGTAGAATATTATTCCTCACTGTCCGCCCCACAGTGGCATAGCGGTATGTCTGTAGACGCACAACGCTAGAATCCGGGTTTTGATACCCGTGGTGGGCAGAGCACAGATAACCCATTGTATAGCTTTGTGCTTAATTACAAACGACAACAACCTCATTGTCTTGCCAAAAATGGTTAACGTTTGTGGACAACGACGGATATATTTTCGTAATTTTTGAGAGACTTACATGATCAACGCTGATTGGTGGATGCATGGCTAGTCTACCAGTCTAACATTACAGATGTTCAAAATGTTCTCCACCGCTATTTAGCGGCCCCCTAGTGGGGTATGCCTGCGGACTCATACCGCTAGAATCCGTGTTTTGATACCCGTGGTGGGCAGAGCATAGATCGCCCATTGTGTAGCTTTGTGCTTAATTCCAATAAACCAACCAACCAACGCTATCGCGCGCTTTATAAAAAGTAACAGAATTACTCTCATGAGTATCTGTGTGGTGTCGGCACCGTTTATTTACTTGAATATCCACAGCAAAGATGTTACAAGTTACTGACTGAACTACCTTAGTGACAACAAAGATGTTACAAGTTACTGACTGAACTACCTTAGTGAGCCAGACAGATAAAATATTCACGTCACTATTTTGACGACATCAGCTGTTCCTCGAGACGAGCAACAGTTGCTGTCAGAAATACTTATAATGATTAAGACAAATGTACAGTTACATCCTATACTTAAGTTAAGTACTGCTTTGTTAATTTGTTGGGTTTACGATGCTTAATGTACTGCATAAGTTTGTAGTAATGTATATGAAGCTGTCATCTTTAGCTAAATGATCAAAAATGATAACGAAGTTCCCTTGTTTTAACATGTTTAAACACTTTCCATTTACTACAGCTGCCACGACACCTACATCTGATCATGAACATGTACTCACTTGTAACATATAACAAATGGACGTTAACATTACGGAGGAACAAGAATGAACACTAGCTCTGTATTTTTGGAAACAGAACCAGCCTCCCCAAGCAATTTTTACATTATACGTGACCAAATTTGGTCTGAGACTAATTTTCATCCCAGTCACACACATACACCAAAAAGCATCCGAGAGTGGAAGGGGATAGGACAAGGCCATTGTTGTCTGTCCATTTGGCGGGCCTAGAAATGGCCTGATGGTTATGACGCTCGACTCAGTTCAGTTCTTTTTATACGTTATTAGGTCTAGCCATTATTTATCTCTGTAGCACTAAAATCTTAACTTTTCTTACTATTATTTGCAAAATTACACAATAAGCTATCTGTGCTTTGTCCACTGCAGTTATCTAAAATTTACTTTCGGAATAAAAATCCGATTTGTTTGTTTGGTGTTTTATTAATTTCGCGCTAGCCGTCCCTAATTTAGCAGTGTAAGACTAGAGGGAAGGCAGCTAGTCATCACCACCCACTGCCAACTCTTGGGCTATTCTTTTACCAACGAATGGTGTGATTTACCGTCACTTTATAACGCCTCACGGCTGAAAGGGCGAGCATGTTTGGTGCGGCCGGGATTCGAACCCGCGGCCCTTTGATTACGATTCGAACGCCTTAACACGCTTGGCCATGCCGGGCCCTAAAACACTAGTACATGATGCAACGGGAATTACTAGCCAATAATACATGAACACTAGATGACTGTCCCATGTAGAATACTCAATGTTTTGTATACTATGCAATCGATGTCTTTGGAGAGCCAATCCCAATATCCCTCTTAACACGTGCATCTTTTACTGCGCATGTCACAAGGTTTTAAGTGGGTTACATTCAAAATTATATTTAATTAAACAACATTTTTTTCGTGTTATACCAATAAATATATTATAAAATCGTAACTAATAATCCATGTTTCGGTCGTATATAAATTTATGTTTTTAATTTCATGACGCCATAATTCAAAGATCCTAAATTTCCCTTAATGTGAGAAATGCGAGATTTTTTCCTCTAAGCATTCTCTCTTTTCTAATTTATTTACCACACCTCCAAGAAGTACGAAATTTAACGTAAATTACTTACTATAACGTGTCATTATTCAGGCAAAGCATACTTTTCATAATATTAAATCTTGTTTGATTACAGAGCCATCAAATAGAAAATCAGAATTTGTAAATAGTTCTCTCATACGTTAAATACTATATTGTTTATAACCAATAGAAACACCAGTTTTAATCTGTCAAATAACGCACTGTATCAAGTTGTTTTCTGTACAGAGAACTGTTTACCTGCCAGTTCAACCTTTATTTCCATGAGAAACACATCGACCAGTGTGGATGAAATTCCAAAAGTTCTTGTCGCATAGATAGAAAGCCAGAAAAATTGTGATAGTTATAATATATGTCTGCTTTTTTGCTTGTTATTATTCTATGTTCTTCGGTACATTATTTATTGAAATAAAAATTTGTTTTGCATTACTACTACCATTAGTATAAAAAGGAAGGCTTAAGTGTCTCCAACGGACGATAGCAAAAATATTAAAATAAGGCCCAGGTGAGTACTTATCACTTCTTATTTTTATTCTTTATTTACTATTATAAAAATAACTAAAACGTAGAAATGGGAACTATTTAAGTTAGTTAATTAATTTTGAATATAGTAAATGTACTTTCAGAAAGTTTGGAAGACTTTTAGTAAACATCACAAATATTTTATATAAAAAAAACAGAATTTATAGTAAAGTGCTTTTACTAAAGACTGTTTGTAAATATATTGATTTTTTTTTTTCTTGTCTGAGTGCAAAGTGATTGATTTTTCATGTGAGACTAAATATACTTTTCTTTATCTGAAAAATCTCAGATTTCCTTTGATGATTTCTAAAAACCCTCAAAGCATTTTAAAACGTTTATTTTTTCAGTAAAAGTTTACACTCTATTATGTTATTTTCCCTGTCCTAACTCTCTACAAGGTTGGTCAATTTGACCGCCTTCGTGAGCACCAAAAATTTAAATTATTCTTTTTTGTTGTTGTTTCTGTAATGACTTCAAATTTTATAAAACAGTTTACATGCACCTGTTTATACATGAATAGTGCTCTTCGAACCTTGTCTAACTGTATTCGCGCCATTATGAGTTATAAATATTTAGGGTGCGTGCGACTTACGCATCACGCTATCAAACTGCGCTATCTATGAGCTGCTATTCGGAGCTGTTCGCATGCGTGCGTGCCTCGTGAAAATTTTTATTAGAATATCATCATCATTTATTTTACCTAATCTAACCTTATACGGATAAAGTAAAGGAGTAAAAATATCAATATATATATAATATTAAATATCATTACACACATTCACAGAATCACTAACTTTTAGTCACGAGAAAAATGTCACAAAACAACTAATAAAGAACATATTGTAAATGTAAAATAAAAATGATGTAGGGATGGCAGTACCAAAAATAATGCAAACAAGAATACAACTATACATACATCATCCCTAAATTACTTTCTGTATCAACATTTAATGTTACACTGTAAAATGCATGCTTTAATATTACTGGAGTTGGAAGTTATATACTCCTTTTGTGATTATTAATATGCAACTAATTTATCATACAATCATAGTCATTTCATGGTAAATGTCAATGTAGTATAACTAAGAGCTTAGGAAAACTAACCAAGTTGAGTGAAAACATTTAGAAAGCACCAAAGGTCTAATCCTCTAACTTTATAGACACAACTAGTTTTTGTAATATTTTTTTATTCAGCATCAACAAAAATATGCCCCAATGGTGGCTCAAAATAAACTTGGTGCATATAACGCTGCAATCTGAAGGCACATCCATATTCATCATGCTTTTCCTCTTTCTATAACACCTCAACTCAGTCATGTATTTGCTCTATAATGCTATACAGTTCCATCACACTTTTCCTCTCTTTATAACATCTCAATTTAGTTACGTATTTACTCTATAACGCCATGGAGTTCCATCACACTTTTCCTCTCTTTATAACACCTCAATTCAGTTATGTATTTACTCTATAACGCCATGGAGTTCCATCACACTTTTCCTCTCTTTATAACACCTCAATACAGATATGTATTTACTCTATAACGCCATGGAGTTCCATCACACTTTTCCTCTCTTTATAACACCTCAATTCAGTTATGTATTTACTCTATAACGCCATGGAGTTCCATCACACTTTTCCTCTCTTTATAACACCTCAATTCAGTTATGTATTTACTCTATAACGCCATGGAGTTCCATCACACTTTTCCTCTCTTTATAACACCTCAATTCAGTTATGTATTTACTCTATAACGCCATGGAGTTCCTCTCTTTATAACACCTCAATTCAGTTATGTATTTACTCTATAACGCCATGGAGTTC
Organism: Tachypleus tridentatus; assembly: GCF_004210375.1. NCBI lineage: Eukaryota > Metazoa > Arthropoda > Merostomata > Xiphosura > Limulidae > Tachypleus > Tachypleus tridentatus. Next base: position 36,938,290 of record NC_134833.1, on the reverse strand, counting down.
CATTTTTCCTCTCTTTATAACACCTCAATTCAGTTATGTATTTACTCTATAGCGCCATGGAGTACTTTTCCTCTCTTTATAACACCTCAATTCAGTTATGTATTTACTCTATAACGCCATGGGTTCCATCACACTTTTCCTCTCTTTATAACACCTCAATTCAGTTATGTATTTACTCTATAACGCCATGGGTTCCATCACACTTTTCCTCTCTTTATAACACCTCAATTCAGTTATGTATTTACTCTATAACGCCATGGAGTTCCATCACACTTTTCCTCTCTTTATAACACCTCAATTCAGTTATGTATTTACTCTATAACGCCATGGAGTTCCATCACACTTTTCCTCTCTTTATAACACCTCAATTCAGTTATGTATTTACTCTATAACGCCATGGAGTTCCATCACACTTTTCCTCTCTTTATAACACCTCAATTCAGTTATGTATTTACTCTATAACGCCATGGAGTTCCATCACACTTTTCCTCTCTTTATAACACCTCAATTCAGTTTTTTTACTATAACGCCATGGAGTTCCATCACACTTTTCTCTTTATAACACCTCAATTCAGTTATGTATTTACTCTATAACGCCATGGAGTTCCATCACACTTTTCCTCTCTTTATAACACCTCAATTCAGTTATGTATTTACTCTATAACGCCATGGAGTTCCATCACACTTTTCCTCTCTTTATAACACCTCAATTCAGTTATGTATTTACTCTATAACGCCATGGAGTTCCATCACACTTTTCCTCTCTTTATAACACCTCAATTCAGTTATGTATTTACTCTATAACGCCATGGAGTTCCATCACACTTTTCCTCTCTTTATAACACCTCAATTCAGTTATGTATTTACTCTATAACGCCATGGAGTTCCATCACACTTTTCCTCTCTTTATAACACCTCAATTCAGTTATGTATTTACTCTATAACGCCATGGAGTTCCATCACACTTTTCCTCTCTTTATAACACCTCAATTCAGTTATGTATTTACTCTATAACGCCATGGAGTTCCATCACACTTTTCCTCTCTTTATAACACCTCAATTCAGTTATGTATTTACTCTATAACGCCATGGGTTCCATCACACTTTTCCTCTCTTTATAACACCTCAATTCAGTTATGTATTTACTCTATAACGCCATGGAGTTCCATCACACTTTTCCTCTCTTTATAACACCTCAATTCAGTTATGTATTTACTCTATAACGCCATGGAGTTCCATCACACTTTTCCTCTCTTTATAACACCTCAATTCAGTTATGTATTTACTCTATAACGCCATGGGTTCCATCACACTTTTCCTCTCTTTATAACACCTCAATTCAGTTATGTATTTACTCTATAACGCCATGGGTTCCATCACACTTTTCCTCTCTTTATAACACCTCAATTCAGTTATGTATTTACTCTATAACGCCATGGAGTTCCATCACACTTTTCCTCTCTTTATAACACCTCAATTCAGTTATGTATTTACTCTATAACGCCATGGAGTTCCATCACACTTTTCCTCTCTTTATAACACCTCAATTCAGTTATGTATTTACTCTATAACGCCATGGAGTTCCATCACACTTTTCCTCTCTTTATAACACCTCAATTCAGTTATGTATTTACTCTATAACGCCATGGAGTTCCATCACACTTTTCCTCTCTTTATAACACCTCAATTCAGTTATGTATTTACTCTATAACGCCATGGAGTTCCATCACACTTTTCCTCTCTTTATAACACCTCAATTCAGTTATGTATTTACTCTATAACGCCATGGAGTTCCATCACACTTTTCCTCTCTTTATAACACCTCAATTCAGTTATGTATTTACTCTATAACGCCATGGAGTTCCATCACACTTTTCCTCTCTTTATAACACCTCAATTCAGTTATGTATTTACTCTATAACGCCATGGAGTTCCATCACACTTTTCCTCTCTTTATAACACCTCAATTCAGTTATGTATTTACTCTATAACGCCATGGAGTTCCATCACACTTTTCCTCTCTTTATAACACCTCAATTCAGTTATGTATTTACTCTATAACGCCATGGAGTTCCATCACACTTTTCCTCTCTTTATAACACCTCAATTCAGTTATGTATTTACTCTATAACGCCATGGAGTTCCATCACACTTTTCCTCTCTTTATAACACCTCAATTCAGATATGTATTTACTCTATAACGCCATGGAGTTCCATCACACTTTTCCTCTCTTTATAACACCTCAATTCAGATATGTATTTACTCTATAACGCCATGGAGTTCCATCACACTTTTCCTCTCTTTATAACACCTCAATTCAGTTATGTATTTACTCTATAACGCCATGGAGTTCCATCACACTTTTCCTCTCTTTATAACACCTCAATTCAGTTATGTATTTACTCTATAACGCCATGGGTTCCATCACACTTTTCCTCTCTTTATAACACCTCAATTCAGTTATGTATTTACTCTATAACGCCATGGGTTCCATCACACTTTTCCTCTCTTTATAACACCTCAATTCAGTTATGTATTTACTCTATAACGCCATGGAGTTCCATCACACTTTTCCTCTCTTTATAACACCTCAATTCAGTTATGTATTTACTCTATAACGCCATGGGTTCCATCACACTTTTCCTCTCTTTATAACACCTCAATTCAGTTATGTATTTACTCTATAACGCCATGGAGTTCCATCACACTTTTCCTCTCTTTATAACACCTCAATTCAGTTATGTATTTACTCTATAACGCCATGGGTTCCATCACACTTTTCCTCTCTTTATAACACCTCAATTCAGATATGTATTTACTCTATAACGCCATGGAGTTCCATCACACTTTTCCTCTCTTTATAACACCTCAATTCAGATATGTATTTACTCTATAACGCCATGGAGTTCCATCACACTTTTCCTCTCTTTATAACACCTCAATTCAGTTATGTATTTACTCTATAACGCCATGGAGTTCCATCACACCTTTCCTCTCTTTATAACACCTCAATTCAGTTATGTATTTACTCTATAACGCCATGGAGTTCCATCACACTTTTCCTTTCTTTATAACACCTCAATTCAGTTATGTATTTACTCTATAACGCCATGGAGTTCCATCACACTTTTCCTCTCTTTATAACACCTCAATTCAGTTATGTATTTACTCTATAACGCCATGGAGTTCCATCACACTATTCCTCTCTTTATAACACCTCAATTCAATTATGTATTTACTCTATAACGCTATGGAGTTCCATCACACTTTTCCTCTCTTTATAACACCTCAATTCAGTTATGTATTTACTCTATAACGCCATGGAGTTCCATCACACTTTTCCTCTCTTTATAACACCTCAATTCAGTTATGTATTTACTCTATAACGCGATGGAGTTCCATCACACTTTTCCTCTCTTTATAACACCTCAATTCAGTTATGTATTTACTCTATAACGCCATGGAGTTCCATCACACTTTTCCTCTCTTTATAACACCTCAATTCAGTTATGTATTTACTCTATAACGCCATGGGTTCCATCACACTTTTCCTCTCTTTATAACACCTCAATTCAGTTATGTATTTACTCTATAACGCGATGGAGTTCCATCACACTTTTCCTCTCTTTATAACACCTCAATTCAGTTATGTATTTACTCTATAACGCCATGGAGTTCCATCACACTTTTCCTCTCTTTATAACACCTCAATTCAGTTATGTATTTACTCTATAACGCCATGGAGTTCCATCACACTTTTCCTCTCTTTATAACACCTCAATTCAGTTATGTATTTACTCTATAACGCCATGGAGTTCCATCACACTTTTCCTCTCTTTATAACACCTCAATTCAGTTATGTATTTACTCTATAACGCCATGGAGTTCCATCACACTTTTCCTCTCTTTATAACACCTCAATTCAGTTATGTATTTACTCTATAACGCCATGGGTTCCATCACACTTTTCCTCTCTTTATAACACCTCAATTCAGTTATGTATTTACTCTATAACGCCATGGGTTCCATCACACTTTTCCTCTCTTTATAACACCTCAATTCAGTTATGTATTTACTCTATAACGCCATGGGTTCCATCACACTTTTCCTCTCTTTATAACACCTCAATTCAGTTATGTATTTACTCTATAACGCCATGGGTTCCATCACACTTTTCCTCTCTTTATAACACCTCAATTCAGTTATGTATTTACTCTATAACGCCATGGGTTCCATCACACTTTTCCTCTCTTTATAACACCTCAATTCAGTTATGTATTTACTCTATAACGCCATGGGTTCCATCACACTTTTCCTCTCTTTATAACACCTCAATTCAGTTATGTATTTACTCTATAACGCCATGGGTTCCATCACACTTTTCCTCTCTTTATAACACCTCAATTCAGTTATGTATTTACTCTATAACGCCATGGGTTCCATCACACTTTTCCTCTCTTTATAACACCTCAATTCAGTTATGTATTTACTCTATAACGCCATGGAGTTCCATCACACTTTTCCTCTCTTTATAACACCTCAATTCAGTTATGTATTTACTCTATAACGCCATGGAGTTCCATCACACTTTTCCTCTCTTTATAACACCTCAATTCAGTTATGTATTTACTCTATAACGCCATGGAGTTCCATCACACTTTTCCTCTCTTTATAACACCTCAATTCAGTTATGTATTTACTCTATAACGCCATGGAGTTCCATCACACTTTTCCTCTCTTTATAACACCTCAATTCAGTTATGTATTTACTCTATAACGCCATGGAGTTCCATCACACTTTTCCTCTCTTTATAACACCTCAATTCAGTTATGTATTTACTCTACTCTATATTTACGCCATGGAGTTCCATCACACTTTTCCTCTCTTTATAACACCTCAATTCAGTTATGTATTTACTCTATAACGCCATGGAGTTCCATCACACTTTTCCTCTCTTTATAACACCTCAATTCAGTTATGTATTTACTCTATAACGCCATGGAGTTCCATCACACTTTTCCTCTCTTTATAACACCTCAATTCAGTTATGTATTTACTCTATAACGCCATGGAGTTCCATCACACTTTTCCTCTCTTTATAACACCTCAATTCAGTTATGTATTTACTCTATAACGCCATGGAGTTCCATCACACTTTTCCTCTCTTTATAACACCTCAATTCAGTTATGTATTTACTCTATAACGCCATGGAGTTCCATCACACTTTTCCTCTCTTTATAACACCTCAATTCAGTTATGTATTTACTCTATAACGCCATGGAGTTCCATCACACTTTTCCTCTCTTTATAACACCTCAATTCAGTTATGTATTTACTCTATAACGCCATGGAGTTCCATCACACTTTTCCTCTCTTTATAACACCTCAATTCAGTTATGTATTTACTCTATAACGCCATGGAGTTCCATCACACTTTTCCTCTCTTTATAACACCTCAATTCAGTTATGTATTTACTCTATAACGCCATGGAGTTCCATCACACTTTTCCTCTCTTTATAACACCTCAATTCAGTTATGTATTTACTCTATAACGCCATGGAGTTCCATCACACTTTTCCTCTCTTTATAACACCTCAATTCAGTTATGTATTTACTCTATAACGCCATGGAGTTCCATCACACTTTTCCTCTCTTTATAACACCTCAATTCAGTTATGTATTTACTCTATAACGCCATGGGTTCCATCACACTTTTCCTCTCTTTATAACACCTCAATTCAGTTATGTATTTACTCTATAACGCCATGGAGTTCCATCACACTTTTCCTCTCTTTATAACACCTCAATTCAGTTATGTATTTACTCTATAACGCCATGGAGTTCCATCACACTTTTCCTCTCTTTATAACACCTCAATTCAGTTATGTATTTACTCTATAACGCCATGGAGTTCCATCACACTTTTCCTCTCTTTATAACACCTCAATTCAGTTATGTATTTACTCTATAACGCCATGGAGTTCCATCACACTTTTCCTCTCTTTATAACACCTCAATTCAGTTATGTATTTACTCTATAACGCCATGGAGTTCCATCACACTTTTCCTCTCTTTATAACACCTCAATTCAGTTATGTATTTACTCTATAACGCCATGGAGTTCCATCACACTTTTCCTCTCTTTATAACACCTCAATTCAGATATGTATTTACTCTATAACGCCATGGAGTTCCATCACACTTTTCCTCTCTTTATAACACCTCAATTCAGTTATGTATTTACTCTATAACGCCATGGAGTTCCATCACACTTTTCCTCTCTTTATAACACCTCAATTCAGTTATGTATTTACTCTATAACGCCATGGAGTTCCATCACACTTTTCCTCTCTTTATAACACCTCAATTCAGTTATGTATTTACTCTATAACGCCATGGAGTTCCATCACACTTTTCCTCTCTTTATAACACCTCAATTCAGTTATGTATTTACTCTATAACGCCATGGAGTTCCATCACACTTTTCCTCTCTTTATAACACCTCAATTCAGTTATGTATTTACTCTATAACGCCATGGAGTTCCATCACACTTTTCCTCTCTTTATAACACCTCAATTCAGTTATGTATTTACTCTATAACGCCATGGAGTTCCATCACACTTTTCCTCTCTTTATAACACCTCAATTCAGTTATGTATTTACTCTATAACGCCATGGAGTTCCATCACACTTTTCCTCTCTTTATAACACCTCAATTCAGTTATGTATTTACTCTATAACGCCATGGAGTTCCATCACACTTTTCCTCTCTTTATAACACCTCAATTCAGTTATGTATTTACTCTATAACGCCATGGAGTTCCATCACACTTTTCCTCTCTTTATAACACCTCAATTCAGTTATGTATTTACTCTATAACGCCATGGAGTTCCATCACACTTTTACTCTCTTTATAACACCTCAATTCAGTTATGTATTTACTCTATAACGCCATGGAGTTCCATCACACTTTTCCTCTCTTTATAACACCTCAATTCAGTTATGTATTTACTCTATAACGCCATGGAGTTCCATCACACTTTTCCTCTCTTTATAACACCTCAATTCAGATATGTATTTACTCTATAATGCCATGGGTTCCATCACACTTTTCCTCTCTTTATAACACCTCAATTCAGATATGTATTTACTCTATAACGCCATGGAGTTCCATCACACTTTTCCTCTCTTTATAACACCTCAATTCAGATATGTATTTACTCTATAACGCCATGGAGTTCCATCACACTTTTCCTCTCTTTATAACACCTCAATTCAGTTATGTATTTACTCTATAACGCCATGGAGTTCCATCACACTTTTCCTCTCTTTATAACACCTCAATTCAGTTATGTATTTACTCTATAACGCCATGGAGTTCCATCACACTTTTCCTCTCTTTATAACACCTCAATTCAGATATGTATTTACTCTATAACGCCATGGAGTTCCATCACACTTTTCCTCTCTTTATAACACCTCAATTCAGATATGTATTTACTCTATAACGCCATGGAGTTCCATCACACTTTTCCTCTCTTTATAACACCTCAATTCAGATATGTATTTACTCTATAACGCCATGGAGTTCCATCACACTTTTCCTCTATTTATAACACCTCAATTCAGTTATGTATTTACTCTATAACGCCATGGAGTTCAATCACACTTTTCCTCTCTTTATAACACCTCAATTCAGTTATGTATTTACTCTATAACGCCATGGAGTTCCATCACACTTTTCCTCTCTTTATAACACCTCAATTCAATTATGTATTTACCCTATAACATTATACAGTTCAATTATGCATTCTCTCTATCACACCTCACAATTTTTACATAGCTTTAGAACGTTACATTTTACTTTTGTACAGCACTAAATTCTAGACCTGCAATTTCTTTGTTAGAACACTAAAACCTGTTTCTGTTGGCTAGTGTTTTAATTTATATATAGTATTAATGTCTAGCTTCTTAACGTATTGTTATCCAACCTTAAAAAATATATCCATAATGTTTATATGAAATCAAAATATAGAATCAAGCCATGCAATTTCGAATAAGCAAAAACGTCTATAAGATCTAGGCATTAAATTTTTTGCACAGAATTAAAAATTAGCCTGTAATCTTTTGTAAATCACTAATTCCTACATCTGTATTGTTCTACAGCATCGTAATGTATTCCTTACGCTTTAAAGAATGTAAAATTTAACTGTGCAAACATAACAAAACAAATATTTTATACAATATTAAAACTTAGACCCGTCATTATTTATATTTACACAGCATCAAATTACTTCCAAATATTTAAGCCTAACCTTGTGTATTTATTTTACACGACACAAAGTTTATCCCTATACATTTAATTAGTTAGCGACACAGCCTAACATCACATATTTGTACAGCACCAAAATCTGACCCCTTTTTCTTTCACACAGCACCAGCATGTATCCATGTAATTCCTTTCACACAGCACCAGCATGTATCCATGTAATTCCTTTTACACAGCACCAGCATGTATCCATGTAATTCCTTTCACACAGCACCAGCATGTATCCATGTAATTCCTTTTACACATCAAAGAGTTTCCTTTCATTTTTTTTTCTTTACATTACCCCAAAATCTGTCTTCAGGTAGCTTTTGTACGTGATCGTAGTGTTTGGACATTAAATTTTTATGTACCACAAGTCTCATGCTGCTTTTGATTTGTTTTTGGATAGGGACCAAAGTCTAGTCTGATAATTCTTTAAGAAGAACGAAAGAGAACCAACCTTAACTCTGTATCTTTTTATTTAACACCATACTCTGATCCTATACATACTTTACAGCATAGAAGATGAAACTTTATTTGGAAATCTGTACGTGGTATGTTACATATCCATGAAACCAAGGGCAATACCTTTCGTAACAGCAGGTTTGGTTCACAACCAAAGTTCTTGCCATTCAACAATATAGTGCTGCCATGCATAGACTTATAGCTGAAATGATATAGAGTCCTTTCCAAAAAGAAACATTTACACATCAATATAGAGCCAAAGTACAGGGCATTAACAAGAAAGAAGTCATCAGTATTGTAAGTTAGTCCACATTTCATTATATCGTTTCTTTGTTTTGGTCTGTGAGATCTTCAGTGTCACCGTATGAAAATAAAAATATATACATACAGCAAAGTGTAAACTTACGACAGCAAAAGGCTCAAAAACCAGACCCTCTAATTTTTTGTGCTTCATTTTTCTACATGAACCTAAAACAATTAACACAAGAAAAGATCTGGGGCAGCAAAAGATTCCAAAAACCAGGCCTTTTATTGTACCAAAGTATATGTGCCTTAACTTTATAAAACATCCTCAATCTATATCTAGTTTGATTTTTTTAAAGAGAAAGAGAAGATCCAGTAATAACTTTTTGATGTAAGGTCATGTTACAAGCATTGTAATAAAAATAACACTCTAATATAAGATTCCTTCAAGTGTTTAATACGTCCAAGAAACTTCGTACATCACTGCAAATAGTTGACTATCGACAATTTGGAATTTATATAGTTTCTTTTAGTTTTAGGCCCGGCATGGCCAAGCGTGTTAAGGCGTGCGACTCGTAATCTGAGGGTCGCGTGTTCGCATCCCCGTCGCGCCAAACATACTCGCCCTTTCAGCCGTGAGTGCGTTATAATGTGACGGTCAATCCCACTATTCGATGGCAAAAGAGTAGCCCAAGAGTTGGCGATGGGTGGTGATGACTAGCTGCCTTCCCTCTAGTCTTACACTGCTAAATTAGGGACGGCTAGCACAGATAGCCCTCGAATTGTGCAAAATTCAAAAACAAACAAACTTTTAGTTTTTTTGCAATTCTAAAAATTGACCCTGTCTATTTCTATTGGTATATTCTTTGTAAGATTTGGATGTGAATAGGTTATTGGGAATTTACGTATACTGACATTTTTAACAGATATATTTATATAGATTGGTTATAACAGAACTATATAATTGAAGTCTAAGTAAATACGTACTTTAAGCATGCTCAACACACAAAGTCTCATGTAATATATAATAACCACAAACTTTTCAATAATTCTGGCCATCGTTGCGAATCAGTATGAAAACAGAAAAACTAAAAAAACCATAAACCTAACATCCTAATGTGTAGTTATTGTATGTACACACGCTTTGAAGCCTATTTTTACTTTCGTTCAGTCACATTATATCACCTTAACTCTACCAAAATGGACAAGGCTAAAAGATTTCAAATCAAATTTGAAAACTCATTCCCGTGAAATGCCCTGTTCTCAGCTATTGCTTCACACAAGCCTAACTCCTAGTGAGTTTTTTGTTTTTTCACTTCTCTACTTCCAGCCTGTGAGTCTCTCTAATCCGACGGGATGTGCTGTACTGCAGCAGAGTGGAAAATAACGCGTTTAAGAATCGCAGTCTGCACGACATAACAAAGTGAAGCAGTTTCCATTTTTTTAGGCGGTGGGAATCTCAAGTCTGCAAGTTTCGTATAAAACATAAAAATACGGAGTCACGCAGAATTTATTGAGTTAGAAACTTTCTTAACTCGTAACAGTCCCGGTTTCAGTTTTTCTTAACTGGGAGAAGAAGAGAAACAATGAGACATATAAAATAAAATTAATGGACCACATTAGCTTGGAGAGCACAGATGATATTCCATGGGATTCGCCGGCCTTGACTTAGAAACAAAATCTATGACGAGGCAATTTTGTAAAGAAACAAATCATATACATAAGTAACGTAACTCGGAAATGTATAACTTACTAATAGCTGGTACAAAAGGATACGAAAATAATATGAGAAAACAAAACAACACAATCTGTAAATGTTTAAATCCACGCGCACTATTACAACAAATGTATTCATTAGCAGTCAAATTATATTGTGAATAACAATATTTATGCTACAAAACGATGAAGGAAAAAGTAATGCAGATAACTTCATACAATGTTCTTATGAAACTTGTTCAAATCCCACGGGCTGAGAAAACTTTATAAATATACTTTACTATTCGGAATTCCCTTTTAGGTTGTAAAGTTCTCGTAAATATTCTGATGGGTTGTTGTTGTTGTTGTTTTCTATATTGGGATACGGCCCAAACCAAAATCATATATTCAAAACTGGTATCAGAAGCCAAATAAATATCCCGTATTTATCGTATTTTCTTCTTCGCCACGTCGCTATCAGCTCTCCAGTGGCATAGTGGTATGGCTGCGAACTCACAACGATGGAATCCGAGTTTCAATACCCGTGGTTGGTAAAGCACAGACAGCCAATTGAGTAGCTTTGTGCTTAATTACAAGCAAACAAAATTTTGCTACCAAATACACTGAATATAAAACGAAAAGTACAGAATCCTGACAAGTGATGACAATACATTAATGTTCATTTAATAAAATTTTTTGCCCCCCTCCCGGTAAATCAACAGTAAGTTTCTGAAATAATATCTCTAAAATCCTGTGTTCAACTTCTCGCGGTGAATAGAACGCAGATAGCCCTATTGCAGCTTTGCGCTGAAAACCAGGAAAATCAAAATGTCTCTGTAACCTTAAATGGATTCCATCTCTACCCTTGTTTGTATACAAAACATACATACTACAATGTGTCACTTTGTTAGAGTAATTGCGAATATTATACTCGTAAACATTCATATATCATTTCGTTGACAGCAAAACCTTCAGTTTTCCATTGTAAATTTAACAAAGTAATTTTATCAAAAAAGTTTAACAAAGCAAACACGAAATCACAACACAATTTCAATATTTGTTTTAGTTTTAACAAAGCAAATACGAACTTAGAATATATTCTCAATATTCGTTTCAAGACCTTTGCATTAAAAGCTCGAAACATTTTCTCGAAGCTTCCAAGATATATATTTTCGACAGATAATAGAATTCATAGGCACTACTACAAGTACACTATTCACTGCCCAAACTTTTCCATAAACAACAACCTTTGGCAGATTTACGAAAGCTCAAATATTATACAATTGCATATATCTCTAGCTCTGGGTCAGAATTTTAGAAGTTGTGTTTTTGAACACAGTTTGTGAAGAATGTTGTAATAACCTGTCTCTTGTTCAGCGCAAAGCTACATAATGGATTGTATTCTACTGACTGTTGGTATCGAAACTTGATTTCTAGCATTATTGGCCCTCAAAAACAGTATTAAGTACGTGCTTTGGCGAATCACAGAGAAAAATAACGTGAAACTCGTGTGGCCTATCTTCTCAAACTGTACATATTTCCTGTGGGTTATTTTTATCAAGCATACATTTACTAGAAGAAAAAAAAAACAGAGCTTGGTTGGAGACTACGACACACCCGTGATAACAGAAAACACCGTTATCTACAGTACCGGAGATCAGTGAGAAAAGAAACAAAAGACACACTGATCGCCAACAGCCCCTTCAGCACGAATCCGTCAAAGTTTTTACACTCTTACTAAGCAAAGTGTGTTCATTCTCGAATCTTCCTTTACTGAAGAACTGAGGCGAGTTCTTTTAACGCCCCATTTGTTTCTCTCCAGGAACTAATTTTCGTCAGGACCACATGGCTACTTTTTTGCTACCTTTCCAAACTTTAGTTTATTTATCTTCCGACAGGGAGTCAGGTAACTATCCTTCACTGTCCACCTTCTTCATTTTAATTTACGTTTATGCATTTTAAAAAAACAACAACAAAAACTTACCTGTAAACCAACAATTTCAACATAGAAGCTCGATTTCGTTTCTTTGTTTTTATACTGACAACGAATACAAGTTGTTGTATTCCTTAATGAAAATAAAACGTAAACTCCTTCGTTCTTGACACCGTCACAAATGACACTCACTACAAGAACAGTGGAAATTCTATCCTTGCAGATTCCATCATGCCAACCTTAAGTGTTGAATCAAATATACCACACGTTCGTGGATACGCTTCCTCTATCAAGCGTTAAACAAATACTAGAAAATTTATCTTTCACAGAAACGTCTTTCTCCTTTGTCAATTAAACACACTGAGATGACAAATGAATGGATGTCTATTCTGTTTATCTGTTAATCAATGATTCTATACACAGTTCAACAATCGTATTTAGAATAACAAAAACAGTGCAATGAAAACTTTCTCATAGTTTAGTTGTTCAGTAGTATATAATGTTATTTTATCCCTTTCTGCTTTATTTATTAAAACTGTTGCTTTATTACTGGGCACAAAACTACACCATGCGTTATTTATGTTGTGCCTACAACGGGTATCAAAACCTGATTTTTAGTGTTACAAGCCATCAGTCTCCCACTGTGTCAGCAGTGAGCTTACTAACTTACAATCTCAAAACTTCGGGTTAGACTCCCCTGTTGTGTAGCTTGGCGCTAAAACAAACGAGATTATTGAGTCACGAAACTCTACTGCTACTTCAAATCCGCCCTACGTGATGAGATTGAAAAGAATACGAAATAAAAGTTGAAAATAATCCCTAAAAGTAAATACGATCAGCTACGAACATAGGTACTTCACCAGGGTTGTCAAGACAACGAATGAACTGGTAACAAAGAACCTATGGCGATCATTTACCTCTTCAAACACTACTTATAAAATTAATTCATGATATGAGCCATTTCATTCTCGTGTCAGATTTCGGTCCATTAAATGTTTCAGCGGCTATCAGCCAACTGACAGTTTGAATGAAGACAGGGTCCTTTTGTGAGCACGTAATTCACTCCCGTACTCTGGTTCCATTCATTGTTTTCCACACATGCTCTTTTCACACACACGAACCACAGAAGTACAAGGTTAATGTATAACAAGAGCAGAGGTCACAAAGGGAATTAGTCACCTCTATATCGGTTTATCTTGGTCATTTTTGTTAGAGTAAAACTACTTTGAGTTATCACGTGTCTTATAACAATATCAAACCATTATAGGACAGAGAACAAAGCAAAGTTTGGTCTGCGCGCTTCTTATTTCGTCAAACATGTGTCGAGTTTCTCATACATGTAAATATCTCCAATGACTTTGCTACTCAAGGTGTGATATATGGTAACTCTTCGTACGACAGAGTATTGTATAACTGTTGCTTTAATTTTATCTTATAAGCCTAAATAATCGAGACATCCATCGACATAAAAAAATCATCTCAGACCACGCACCATGCTATCGTTTCAGAATGTCCAGAAAATCTCAGTTCTGGCGTCGATTTCTTCTGATACAATCTTGTCAATTAGACATAGTGTAAAAATCAGGCCATGTATGGCCAGATGGTTAAAGTGCTCGACTCCTAATCAGAGGGTCGCGGGTTCGAATCCCCGTCACACCAAACATGCTCCCCCTTTCATCCGTGGGAAAGTTACAATGTGATGTTCAATCCCACTATTCGTTAGAAAAAGAGCAATCCAAAAGTGGGTGGTGATGACTAGCTGCCTTCCCTCTAGGCTTTCACTGCTAAATTAGGGATGGCTCACGCAGATAACCCTCGTGTAGTTTAGCGCGACATTCAAAACACACCTAATCACGTGCTCTTAACTCATCAGGAAAGCAAATATTCATCATATGTGTTCAAATTTAATATCCACTAGTAGAACTTTGTTCCATGTCAATCCTTCTTTCTTTATTATATGATTTACTTCTTTAACAAGAATATCAGCAATCATTTCATGATTTTAAACAGTTTATTTTTATTAATTTTAAACATACGTGAGGATTCTACATGTAATAGCAAGTAAGAATGGTTAGATCTATTCAAAACACAAGAACACTGGTATTCCAGTATTTGGAAAAGCTGTATAAATGCTCCATATTTAGTTAAACATTTGATACTCAACAGAATTTATTGCACTTTTACTGAATCTTTCAAATTTGGCTACAGTACCTACTATGTCTCTACATATTATTTCGACTACGTGTTAAAATTTCATTAGACTTACTTAAAAATAAACCACTATTCATAACTTTTGTTGTGTTGTTGTTTTACAGCGTATCTTCATACAAACTGAAACAAATAAGTATTGTAAATTGAATATTTAGATCATTTGTTTTATCATAAAAAACTTGTCGAATGTTAATCGATATGCGATGTCTTTATATATTGATTTTCTTTATTGGCCTAGCATATCCAGTTAGGGCAATCGATTTGCAATCTGTGGATTCAAATCTCCGTCCAACCTAAACATGCTCGCCCTTTCAGCCATGAAAGCATTATCATGTTACGGTCAGTCCCACTATTTGTCTGTAAAAGAGTATCCCAAGAGTTAGTAGCGGGTAGTCATAACTAGCTGTCTTAATCGTTCACTGTTAAATAAGAGACGACTAATACAGATTTCTATCATGCAGTTTTGCACGATTTTCCTAACAAACGCTCTTTATTAGCAAATTAAACATTACAGTTGTTGTTTCATTAAAAAGATGACAGAATACAGATACTTTCATGTCTGTCAATGAAGACAGATCGGACTTCTTCCCTCGTGCTTCTAGTACACGTAATATCACCAGAACTTTAAAACTGCTCTTATTTTACCAACAGGCTCTCACCCACTAATACCTCCATTTACCCACTATCTTCTAACCCAGCTGCCTTTTTAAACCACTCACGCAAAAATCACATTCAACCCAATTGGTCACTCACACATATAAAACCCCATACTTTACGTTTTACATCTAACACTTCATCCAATTCCCAGCCCGTCTATCGATTCATCCATTCTTTTCTACTAACTAATCTCCTATCTACTGTAAACATCACTCTCAGTTTAATAATCAGTACTAGCGGTCTCTCACTGAAAAAAAAAAAAAAGGAGTTTAATTTGCAATGTGTACATTTCGAAAATACCTGTTTTCACGAACGTTAAATGAGTGATTAATTTTTCTGTATGAAGATAACTCTATAAGTTTTCTCATCTCACTTCGTAAATGCTATTCATTAGCTGTGAGGCCTAAACATAACAAAGTTGAAAACCCATTAAGTTGTACATCTGCTAAAATATGTTTTCTATATAAAACAAACTAATGAGTGTCATCAATGGTTTTGTATCATAAACATAAAAAATATAGTTTTCTATTGACACCAAACACAGACTGAACATCTGAAATAAAAAACAAATAATTTGTCTGAAACTGAACCTTCATGGGTGACTTGAGAAAAAGAAAACCATACCGACATAAAATCACGAGACATTTGTAGCTCAAAAAACCTAAAGGGACATAAAACCACAGAAAAACATCCTTAACAAAAAAACAACATAAAATTATTGCTGCACAATAGGGTATCTGCTTTCCGTCTCCACCAAGGGGAAGTAACCCAGGAATTTTAGTATTATAATTGTAACTTACCGCTGACCCACGGTACACTTTTTATTACAAATTTGAAAAGATATTTTTATACGAATACTTTGATTACCATATAAATATCTCTTATTTCACAGTGTTCAAGTTCATATTTCACAAATACCAGCTTAATTAAACTATTAAAAAATAAAACTCGCTAACTATATTTACTCACAATAGTTGTTTACCTATATTTTAATAAACCATTTTCAGGTCTTAATGAAATATATTTTTACAAATAAATTTTAATAGCACCTGTTATGTTATTTTTATAAAGTTGGAATATATGTCATTTCTTACAGAACTAAACACACTGTTTCTGGTTAAGTTAACCCTACCATACCACATAAACATATGTAACCCTTACGTAGTACGCATAAAGACATGGGATTTATGTTGTATTTTACAAAACTAACAAGCAGTCTTTCGTTAAGTTAACCCTCCTACACATGCATACGGCGTAAGGGTTACGTATGTACGCACAGATCGATAATTTTATAATAATATAGTGAAGAAAAGGTATTTCTAATAACTATTAATTTTTCACATACAATAGATTTTTACCAGCTATTATTTTGTATATGCAGTGCTTCAGGTAAACTAATTTAATCACGACAGTTTCAAACTTCTAGTACTTACACTCGCTTATCATTATCATGGAGAGTTTAACTCGAAACATCACTCGCTCATCTACCTTTTTATGATATCACAAAACTATTGTAAGATACTTGTAGAATGAAAAAAAACACACGTAATTTTAAAATATTCTGCTTGTTCGTTGTTATACATAAAGCTATTGGTGCCCAACCTGGGTATCAAAATGCGAATTTGAGCGATTATAAACCCTCAGATTTATCGCTGAGACACAGGAAGGCGAAATGAGCATCAACCGTAATATAGTGTTTCACAACCGCTTAGTCTGTAAAGCCAGAACAACACGTGGTCACACGCAAAATGTTCAAATAAAAGTTAAACCTTCATCTTAAGAGAAAATGAATGTGAATCAACGACTGTGAAATATAATTCGTAATAAACGATTAAAACACATATTAAAACTTAACACAAAAAATACATCGTCTTCGTGGTTAGTTTTGGCGCCAAAATGAACTCATTCAATAGATTTGATCTAAAACAAGTACTAATAGTAATTTCAAAGAGTACCTGACTCTCCAGGGTACGTACATGTCATACCCAAACCCCGGGAGTGAGACAGAGCGAACTAATAGTAATATTTTTAGTGGTATATTTCCTATCCACGTTACGTGTGTGCATACACGCTTCAAAATATTAATGTATTTATTATGTTATCCTGTCGTAACATGTTACACTTCTTCTTTCTTTCTTTCATGATCTGAGGGTCGCGGGTTCGAATCCCAGTTACACCAAACACGCTCACCCTTTCAGTCGTGGGATCGTTATAAAGTTACAGTCAATCCCAGTGTTCGTTGGTAAAAGAGTAGCCCAAGGGTTGGCGGTGGGTGGCGATGACTAGCTGCCTTCCCTCTAGTCTTTCACTGCCAAATTATGGAGGGCTAGCGTAGATAACCTTCATCTAGCTTTGCGCGATACTCGTAACAAACCCTGATATTAAATTACCAACAGATATTCCATAACCAAGCGCCAAGTTTCGACTGTTGGTAGGTATACCTTTTTTTTTTCACTCTTTCAAGTACACCTGAAATATTATGGAATAAAAACAAATACCAACAGTAACTTAATTAGCTAAAGATGGCACCTGATACACAGGTAACAATTCCAAAGATCATTTTCTTCTAGGTCTACCTACGGATAAGTTACTATTACTAAAATGTACAGCACTACAGAAAAGCAAATGTCTTAAACTTTTTTTTCATTATTTATAAAATGTCAGTAGAAGATTAAAGATATTAGTTGTGGTTATCTACATGGTAGTTCCAGGTGGCTCAGGGACAAGTCTATGGGCTTGTAACGTTATGGGCAGAGCATATATAGCAAACTGTGTAGTTTTGTGTTTAACATTTAAAAAAAAATTATGACTTATAATACGAAACTTTCGCGGGTTTAGGTAAAAACGTAACTAAAAGATGTGCTAATACAAGTTTGTTATTTCATTTTTTTAAATATTGGCATCACTCTTCCCAATTTTGCATATTTTTCAGCGAAAAAATTATAATTAACGGGCACGAATATGTAAAACATAGAATCTGTTTACAGTAATGAAAAAGATAGTTCAATTGGTACTGAAGATTATAGAAACTAACGATAAAACATGAGGTTCTCGCACCTTGTGGAATATTATACAAACGATAATCCTTTTATCAAATTTATCTTTGCTAAACAACGTTAAATATTTGAGACTTAAAACCTACCTTTTTGTTCTTTTCACTTTTAAATTTTTATTTTCACATATTCTGCTTATTTTCAAGAGATGTTGTTCTACAAGAAAAAAAAAAGCCGTAGTTTTATACAATTTGATTATAATTACAAATCTGGTGTGGTTCACAGCAGGAGATAATTGTAGAAAGTCTACAACAAGAAGACGTGTTATGGTCCCTTTTCCCTGTTTTCTATAAAACATGTAGTTTAGTTCTGTTTTTAATTTCGCGCGAAGCGACACGAGGGCTATCTGCACTAGCCGTCCCTAATTTAGCAGGATAAGACAAGAGAGAAGGCAGCTAATCATCACTACCCACCACCAACTCTTGGGCGACTCCTTTACCAACGAATAATGGGATTGACCGTCACATTATAACGCCCCCACGGCTGGGAGGGCATGTTTGGTGCGACCGGGATTTGAACCCGCAATCCTGGGATTATGAGTCGAACGCCTTAACCCACCTGGCCGTGCCGGGCCCAAAACATACAGTAAAACGTTAGGTGAACATTTGAATGATTTCTGTATCGTTTTAGTTTGTTTAAATAGGTAAAGAATCACACTGCAATTCCAAAAGGTTCACAAAAATTCTTTTCATACATCGAATAACCTGAAGTTATCTAAGAGGGAGAATGCCATAGGGTTTCAGTTTTTTTATTACAGAACACTGTGGCTCTTGCACTATAACTTCTAATTTACTATAAAAACAAAAAAAGAGTAAATAAATTATCACAAGCACAGAAGACACATTTATTTATGATTTTTCTGGATGTCAAAATCCACATAACTTGCCAGTACGTCATGATATCGTATCTTAACTATCTCTGTTGCGCTTTAGCAAGTGGCTGAATGGTAACCTTATATTTACCATTCATCTCATATAAACAAATAAACCATTTATCAAAATAATGTTTCGTTCAAGCAGTTACTGGCAACAGAAACGCTCGAACAATGTGGCCTGTCACAAGTAGATGAGTTTCTAGTAAATATTGGAATGCATTAGCTGTTTTGGGAAAACAAAATTATACAAAATACTATCATCTGGTATAACTTTATGTATATATTTATTTACAGTTCTTATTTCTTAATTAACAATTAGTCTGATACTTTAACATATTTGAAGAATAAAAAAAAATGAATATATTTACGTTCTCTGTTGGTTTATTATAGGTAGAGAGCAAAGTGTTCGCACTTTGTTTCAACTACCTCATGAGTAGCCTTAGTTTCCGAATAAAG
Organism: Tachypleus tridentatus; assembly: GCF_004210375.1. NCBI lineage: Eukaryota > Metazoa > Arthropoda > Merostomata > Xiphosura > Limulidae > Tachypleus > Tachypleus tridentatus. The sequence continues at coordinate 36,918,389 of NC_134833.1, read as the reverse complement.
TTGGACATCTCTTAATAGATCGATACTTCTGTAGCTCGCAGGAGCAACCTGACAATTGGTCGGGTTCAGAATATTTATAACAAAAAGTTTAGCTCTTTGTTCTTTCGTAAAAGAAAAATAACTGAAAACTAGTTACATTCTAAGGATGTTGAAGAACAAGTTTTAGATAACTTTATGCAAAACTAGTAACATTCTGAAAATGTTGTAGAACAAGTTTCAGATAACTTCATGTAAAACTAGTAACATTCTGAAAATGTTGTAGAACAAGTTTCAGATAACTTCATGTAAAACTAGTAACATTCTGAAAATGTTGTAGAACAAGTTTCAGATAACTTCATGTAAAACTAGTAACATTCTGAAAATGTTGTAGAACAAGTTTCAGATAACTTCATGTAAAACTAGTAACATTCTGAAAATGTTGTAGAACAAGTTTCAGATAACTTCATGTAAAACTAGTAACATTCTGAAAATGTTGTAGAACAAGTTTCAGATAACTTCATGTAAAACTAGTAACATTCTGAAAATGTTGTAGAACAAGTTTCAGAACACGTTCAGATGAGTTCATCTAAAACTAGTAACGTTCTTAGAATGTTGTTGAACAAGCTCAGACGAGTTCATCTAAAACTGGTAACGTTCTGAGAATGTTGTAGAACAAGCTCAGACGAGTTCATCTAAAACTGGTAACGTTCTGAGAATGTTGTTGAACAAGCTCAGACGAGTTCATCTAAAACTAGTAACGTTCTGAGAATGTTGTAGAACAAGTTCGGATGAGTTCATCTAAAACTAGTAACGTTCTGAGAATGTTGTAGAACAAGCTCAGACGAGTTCATCTAAAGCTGGTAACGTTCTGAGAATGTTGTTGAACAAGCTCAGACGAGTTCATCTAAAACTGGTAACGTTCTGAGAATGTTGTTGAACAAGCTCAGACAAGTTCATCTAAAACTGGTAACGTTCTTAGAATGTTGTTGAACAAGCTCAGACGAGTTCATCTAAAACTAGTAACGTTCTGAGAATGTTGTAGAACAAGTTCGGATGAGTTCATCTAAAACTAGTACGTTCTCAAGACGTTGTGGAACACGTTCAGATGAGTTCATCTAAAACTAGTAACGTTCTGAGAATGTTGTAGAACAAGTTCGGATGAGTTCATCTAAAACTAGTAACGTTCTGAGAATGTTGTAGAACAAGCTCAGACGAGTTCATCTAAAGCTGGTAACGTTCTGAGAATGTTGTTGAACAAGCTCAGACGAGTTCATCTAAAACTGGTAACGTTCTGAGAATGTTGTTGAACAAGGTCAGACTAGTTCATCTAAAACTGGTAACGTTCTTAGAATGTTGTTAAACAAGCTCAGACGAGTTCATCTAAAACTAGTAACGTTCTGAGAATGTTGTAGAACAAGTTCGGATGAGTTCATCTAAAACTAGTAACGTTCTAAGAATGTTGTAGAACAAGTTCGGATGAGTTCATCTAAAACTAGTAACGTTCTCAAGACGTTGTGGAACACGTTCAGATGAGTTCATCTAAAACTAGTAACGTTCTGAGGTTGTTGTAGAACAAGTTCAGATGAGTTCATTTAAAACTAGTAACGTTCTAAGAATGTTGTAGAACACGTTCGGATGAGTTCATCTAAAACTAGTAACGTTCTCAAGACGTTGTGGAACACGTTCAGATGAGTTCATCTAAAACTAGTAACGTTCTGAGGTTGTTGTAGAACAAGTTCAGATGAGTTCGTTTAAAACTAGTAACGTTCTCAAGACGTTGTGGAACAAGTTTCAGACGAGTTCATCTAAAACTAGTAACGTTCTGAAAATGTTGTAGAACAAGCTCAGACGAGTTCATCTAAAACTAGTAACGTTCTGAGAATGTTGTAGAACATGTTCGGATGAGTTCATCTAAAACTAGTAACGTTCTAAGAATGTTGTAGAACAAGTTCGGATGAGTTCATCTAAAACTAGTAACGTTCTAAGAATGTTGTAGAACAAGTTCATATGTAAAAGAAAATTATAAAAGACGTAACTTTGATTTACCTCTTGAAAATATTCCTCACTTCTTTTCAATCTCTGTTAAGAATGAAATTCTGCAGCTGTAGTGTCGAACCTATCTTATACTATACTGACAGATGTATTTCTCCAGTAGCGTTGTACAATTTTAAATCGGAATTCACACATGGACCGTTACATAAAAAAACTGTAAACTGTATACAGCGACAGTAAAATAAATACAATTTCATGCAGGGTAACGAGGACTATTTAGCCTAGTTTAAGCGCACATGTGGATAACCATCATCGCATCACTTTAGTCGATTTTCATTTCTTCTATTGTTCACTTCTGGTTTCGGTCTCACTTCCATTATCATATACACGAACAACGAATTCAATCATACATACTCATCAATAGAATCCATTGTAACATACCAAACCACACAAGTTAAAGTTTTAATTCCAAGAGTACATCTTTCATTTCGCTAAGCGCCTACTTCACAAGGCTGTAGTATTAGCTTTGAAAAACATAAAACCAAACAGTTGTTCAAATCAAATATTCTAAAATAGAATTATACGAGCAAAACTAGCTGCTAAACATCTTCTACAACAACGTCGTGCGATCCTTGTGTACAGAACAAAGGTAGTGACTCGTGTGTATATATTTTTACAGAGAAAAAAAAAAGTGTTCAAAGAGCGCAAACTTTAACTGACCAATTAACAATCCGCACAAAACATAAAACTGACTAGGTCTAACCTGCGATAGTCATAGTGTGTGTGTTGGGGGTAGCATCTAATTCTGACTCGGCTCCACTCAGGCTAGTTTTATATTAGAATTTCCTTTTCTATGATACACATGCGACTTTTGTTCCAGCTTTGTTGAGAATACATTCACACAAACTGTGCCCGTCTCCGATCAAATTCGCACGTGATTTTGTTTACCCTTCTTTAATTATTGAGATTTTACGACACATTTTTATGTCTTCTGACATCAAATTGTGATTTTCTTTCTAACGCAATTATGCTACAGACGAAGTGTTTTTTTTTAAACTTTAGTAACCTTACAATGATTGCCAATAGAAATATTTTCAAAAGGGTCCTAGGGGATCAGCTATCAAATTGTAAGTTAACAAACCGCAAGCACAGTCTTTGAACTATTGAAAATATTAAGTTTAACTACAATATTAGGTTTACATCATAATATTTGCAATTTTTGTGGAATGTGGGAGGAGACAAATGCCCCTTTCTGCGGGCACCCGTCAACCTGGCACCCCTTTTAATTAAAAGTTGTTTCGCGGACTCCACAAACCTATAGATGTTTTTTGTTTTGATAACATAAAGGTTTCATGTACATGAAAGCTGTATTTCTACATCATACGTTTTAATTCATATAAATTTGACTTTAAGAGAAACATATTCTGTACTACAAATAATATTTTTTAGAAATATCTGTGAAATTTCAGACATTACAACAGACCCCAAATTGAGAAAAGCTGCTGTAGATATTCTATTGTGCTTCGCTATTCCTTCTTATTACACTAAATCTACATTAAAATTCAAAATTAAATCCCTACAGTACATAATGTTCGTCTATGACATTACGACAATAATTGAAAATAATGGGTCGCTATGAGTTAATGTTATCTGTTTTGTTGTAAAATATTCATTTCTCACAATTCACTTTGTCTCACACTTCGTAAGTAAAACAAAAAAAAAAACTTTATTTCTGAAACAACAACATACAAATTTCTCCATTTGTAGTATAGTCGTCTTGTAGGTCAGATAATTTATATTAAGAAGATGACTTCATAATACGAGGTTATTTTAAATTTCTTTTTGATGGTAGTCACTAGTAGGTGATGAGGTTTATTTACAAGTGATAATAGGTAGGTTTTGGAGGCAGCACGTGAATAAGGGTTACACAAAATTCATGGTAAACGAGACACTAAAAAAGCTTGGTTAGGATAAAGTTGAATAAAACGAGTGAAATAATAATAATAAAATATACTACATTTTGTTCAAACGTTGGTGAAAGCATTTAACAACGTATTAATTGATAATTACAGTTAGGTCAAAAGAAGGATAGAGCACAGGTTTCAATATAAAGTAAGCAGTGGTAATGACTGCAGATATATGAAATTCAGTTTATATATGCCAACTGACAGTATTACATCAATTACTTAAGAGTAAACAACCCAGATTACAAGAGCATATGCAGAAAAAATTGCTAATTTCTCAGTTCTATCTAGTAACAGTGATAAAGAAACTTGTTAGCAAGTGCAAGAGAAACATCGATGCGTGCGTGACGTTATAAAAGCTAGGCAGAAGGTAGACATGTCTGCGGCCAGCCAATAGGGATAAAGGTATACGTAAACATAAACTCAAGGAGAATAAATAAAAAATAAAGAGAGCCGAAGGAGATTGGGACATACCTTGGTTACGGTCAAAGGCTAGATGGGATTTGCAGGACCAGGAAAGATCTTTGGGGTCTAACAGGATATGAACAAGGATTCAAACAGGGAGAGGGAAAGTATCTGCATGCTCCAAAATAATCTGTTCATGGTCATGCCGTTGCGCAGCCATAAGTTAGTAGTACGCTGGGTAAAATAGATCTTCACTTTTTTCTAAATAAAAAGTAGTTACCTAGTTTATTTCTTCTTAATTTAACGTTAGTTTATTCTATAAAATACATTTCAAAACACAGTTGTTAATAAGTTACGATACTTGTTCACCAAAACATACACTGAATACTTCAGTATTACTACGCCAATAATGCACAAAATGATTCTGTCGTGTCATCTAGTGATAAGCGAACACACTATTTCTCATTATTTAATTTAAATAAGATTGCTCTTAATTTATACTTTTGAATTGTAAATAATTAACACAAATATGTAAAGGGGATGGTTTAAACATATTTCTCATTGTAGAAAAATGTTTTTAAATGGGATTATCAGTTAGTAATTCAAGGTGAAAAGACGTTAAATAATAATGTAAATAAGTTTTTTATTAGCATAGTTATCTCTTATTAAAGGACGGATTTGAATTTATTTTCTAATATATATTTATCATAAATAGATTTGAAGGATTTCATAAGAGTGTGTAAGCAGGATGCGTCGTGTTTTGCACGTACATGTTTTGGTGTAAATAAATAATGTTTAGGTATGAATTTATGAAAAAAAAACACAAGTGATATGCTAATACTAATCTTAAAATTTTTAATCAATTTTATTTTAATATATGCGCTTGTTTCAGTTTGAAGCATGTGACGTGTATTGTTGGACAAGTATTGCGCAAGCACTACCTGCTCTCTAAATTTGTAGAAGATTCTCGAGCGTAAAAATCAAAAACGTGATTAACAGTATTGTTGCCAATTAAACTTTCTAGAACCTCGCCTAAAAGCTCGTAAATCGACGCGCCAAAAGACAACGATAGATTATTGTTGGTTATCTACGATCAGTACAGTATAAGCCTCGGAAACTATAATTGTGGTTAACAGTCATTAATGGAGAAACTACAGAATTTCACCAGTAACATTTATAGAGTTAGAACATTACAAACCGTTCAATTTCAGTGAATAAACTACGTACGTTAGTTATTCTGCGAGGACATTAAATATCTTTGTCGGTAAAAAAGTCAACATGTAAGCGGTGTGAGGCCAACCAAGCTACCTAGTTAAAGTGAAGTTTAACAACTTCAACTCCGTATTAATTTGCTCGTCGTGGACGAGGGTCGTCGATAAAAATATTCATTTCTGGACCGGATATAAGGCTCAGTATAGTTTGTAAAACTGTTGTACATAAACCATCATTTGTAATTACTATTAGTAATAACCATTATTATAAACTGTATTGTTTGTATATTAAAATATATTTGCGTTAAGAAAGAAAAAATGTATACATCAATCCTGTTAACAGATATTTTAATTTTATATATAATGTGATTTAATTAACTTCTAAATTCAAATTTCCAGCTATTTGAAATATTAATACGTAGTTTACGTAACATAATAAATCGGAGATTCATCCGAAATGAATTCTAATACGTAACACATCTAGGACAAAATAACGTTCAATATAACAAACCCCAATTTTCAGTTAGTTTTTTTTATATTTTAAACAACTAGTGATTTGAAATTATTGATAAATCACATCCACACATACTTATATATAAAATATGTAGGTAACATGTTACTTATTTAAAACTAATATGCAAATATTCTTCGGGAAGTATAACAATATTATAGTGCCACTTTTGTTTGTTTAGGAATTTCGCACAAAGCTACTCGAGGGCTATCTGTGCTAGCCGTTCCTAATTTAGCAGTGTAAGACTAGAGGGAAGGCAGCTAGTCATCACCACCCACCGCCAACTCTTGGGCTACTCTTTTACCAACGAATAGTGGGATTGACCGTCACATTATACACCCCCACGGCTGGGAGGGCGAGCATGTTTAGCGCGACGCGGGCGCGAACCCGCGACCCTCGGATTACGAGTCGCACGCCTTACGCGCTAGGCCATGCCGGGCCTATAGTGCCACAACCGAGGAAAAGGGTTAAAATTCTTGAAAGTTTTCGATAGTTTCTTAATTGTATCGTACCTGAAAGTGTTAATAATAGGAAAACAACATTTTTTATCTGTCAAATTTAAAATACACAAAACGTAAAACCAAAATGGCATCATAATACCACGTTGCTACCCTAGGTTTCAGAAAATGAAGGTTTGGACAAGAAATGTGATGATGAATGTTTTTCTTTTAGGGACCCCGGTTGCCGAAAACCAACGCAAATTCAGGAAAAAAACAACAACATCAGAGCCGAAAAACGGATTGGAGACGCCAAATTATGTAGCCGTAATCCAATAATACAATCTAAAAGAGCTTATTCTTCTGATTGAAAATATACAAATATACACTCATAAGTGAAATCTGTAAAATGCCTTGCCAGAAACTTAAACATAGAAAGAATGCAGACTGCTACACCTGTGGCATTTGTAGATACTGCTTACCTTTAGATTCATGCTTGAATACAGCGAATTATACTAAATGGAAGCGAAGAAATGGCGCTAAAAGTGAAGAAAGAAGAGTAAGGAGAGGGCAAGTGTCGTGAGAGGTCAAAATCGAATTACTTTAAAAAAGTAAGGTGTATGATACTGATTGTATAGATGGAAACGCTGAAACATCTAAAACCATTAATGCTATATGTAGCTGTATGTTTTTCATATTTAACTATTTAAAATCTAAAAAAAAACAAAAACGATTTTAAATAGTAGAGTCAAGTACTTTATTTTTACCACTCATCTCTCTCTCTCGAGAGAGAGATATCTGGGTAATCATATTTACCCTGGAGGGGTCAGGTGCACTTTGACCTCTTTCTCCTTCCTTTACTTATATGATCATGCAATGTTGGTTGGTATGGCTACTGCTTTAGGGTCAGAGTGGACTGAATTTCTCCGACCCTTTTAAGGGTAATGTCCATGTTCTGGTTTCATACATTTATAAATATTATTTGCCCTATCAGTAGGAAGTCTAATTTGATGGTGGCCTCTTTTTGCCCTCCCCCCTATATGTATATTTATTTAGTTAGTTAGTTTTTCCATTTATTTATTTTTATGTTTAAAATATATGTTTATCAGGGAGAGGTATTTAGGACTATCTTCATCATGTATGAGGTACGTGTCTAGTTCGCATAATAATTCAATTTTAATCCAGTTTTTATCAAAATACGTTATTGTACTATATAGGAGTCTATCTGGTATGGTTGGTATGTTTGAATACTTGTGTATGAATTTAGATAATGTGGTTCTGGGAACTCTGTGCTGTTGTGAGGAATGTGTTTTGTATTGTTTGTTTCTTGATTTTAATTATTTTGTCACTTACATTAATCCAAGCTGAAGCTGCATAGTCAGTTACTGGTCTAATGTATGTTTTGTAAATTTTTAGTATATTGTCTGTTGATACTCCACTATTCTTGCCAGTTAGACTCCTAGCATAGTTGGTTCTTCGCCAGACTTTACTTTTAATTTCATTTAAATGGTTAATCCATGTTAATTTTGAATCATAGGTTAGTCCTAGAATTGTTACCGATGTGGCAGTCTGAAGTAGTGTTATATTCATATATATTTCAGGCTGTAGTTTTTGTGTTTTGTCAGCTTTGTAAAAACAAGTTGTGTTTTTCCTGTATTTATTTTTATTCTGTATTTTTGACAGTATTTGCTTATTCTATTTAATTGTGGTTGCATGTTTGTAGCCGCTATTATTGGTGTTGTAGCACTTTTCCAGACTGCCACATCATTAGCGAACAGTGAATCCATACCAGTCAGCGCCTTCTGGGACATATTTCAAAACCTGCCGCGACACCAAAAGAGGTTAGGTTATTGTGACTTGGATGGGTCTTACAAAAGAGTAATAAGGATTTTCAGCTTCTAGAGGCAGCGATAGCAAATTATTTTAGTGGTGCGCGAAATACAGATGTAACGGATTTACTGTTATAATTTATTTTAATACCTATATTTTTCATCAGTTTGATGCATGTAATGTATATTGTTAAATGTGTTTATGCAAGTCCCGCCTGTTCTCTAAATTTGTAGAATATTCTCTAGCTAAGAAATCAACAATGCGATTGCCAATATTGTTGCCAAATAAAATTTCTTGAACTTCTCCTAGTAGTTTACAAATTGACATGCCAGAAAACAGTTACATATTATTGGTCAGCTACAATCACTATACTATAAGTCACGGAAGCTACACTTGTGCTTAACGTTTATTAATCGGAAAACTACAGAATTTGACCAGAAACGTTTATAGATTTCGAACATTACGAATCGTTCAAGTTCAGAGAATGTATTTCAGGCATTAGTATTTCTACGAGGTCATTAGACATCTTCTTCTGTCAAAAGTAAGGTTGTAAACCGCGTTAAATCAAACAAGAAAGATAGAGTTAACTAGTATTCCCGTCAAATAAAGTATATCTGTGTGGTGACATAAAAATAATTTGCCCCTCGTGAACCTGGACCGTCGCTAAAATATTAAGTTCCAGTCCATATATAAGGCTTAATATCGTTTATGAGTTTGTAAAATGTTTATATATAAGTAATTATTTATAATGACCGTTATTATAAATTGCATTGTTGTTTGTATGTTAAAATATATTTGTGTTAAGAATAACCTTAGTACATATTAACATTTAATAACTTCTCAATTTAAATTCAAATTTCCGCATATTTGAAATCGTCATACGTAACGTACGTAACATAATAAATCGAAGACTGGTCCGAGGTAAATTATAATATGCAACACTGGTAATTTCCTTTATAAAGTATAGAAATGAAATATAGTAGTGTAATTCAAATTTTCTGTATTTTGTCTGCTGTTACAGTTATGTCTTGAGGGTTGGGGTGGTAGTATTCATGTACATACTCACCCTGCAGATGTATTAAATATTGACATAAGCCTTGCAAGAAGTTATCTCTACAAGGTAACATGACAGTAACGAGCTTCTCAAATTACACTTTAAACTTCTCGATAAACAGACAAAATATCAGAGGGTAAACTTTTACTGGATTTACTCACGTTTTTTCTCAGACAAGTGCTTGATGAATATTATGACTGCGTTTGTTTGTGTGTGTTTTGTTGTTGCTGTTCTTTTTATGTTAAATTGGTTCAAATTGCTTATTACTTCCATAATTGTATAAAACACTTTGTAGTCTCAAATGTATAATCCAAATTCAAATGACAGGTTTAAGTATGGTTAAAATTTTGATAAGTTAACGGTTTGCTTGTTTTATTGTTAAGGTAGAAACTAAACACTGGGTTATTGGGGGTTGTGTCGATCACGGGGATCAAACATTCAATTTTAACATAATAAGATCTCAAGCCTACCGCTGATAATTCAGAATTACCTGGATTCATCTCACAATTCAATCGTCACACTGTAATGGCTCCTATCTTTGAGAGGGATTCTTTTTTGATTATTTGGTAAACATAATAAGAAGTAAAGGCCACTTAACAAAAAGTGAAACGTTTTTATTTCTTCGACTGAAAATGTCACAACTTGCAAGGTTTCACAAACTAACGATAATCAAACAATAGGCCTAACTCTCAAATCAAACCTAACAGTTGTTTTCGTTATTTTTAAATATCCTCTTAAATTTGCTGAGTAACAGACTCTAGTCCCCCGCTGGTACGGCGGTAAGTTTACGGATTTACAACGCTAAAATCAGGGGTTCGATTACCCTCGGTGGACTTAGCAGATATCCTGATGTGGCCTTGCTATAAGAAAACACACACAGACTCTAACCAGCTAACTCACTGCCTAACAGATTAACTACTCTTTCACTGCAGAGGCGAATTATGATTGAGCAGCGCTGAAGCCTCAAGTCCCATCTTGAGGGAGCCCTGAATCAGCGCATTCCGTATATAAATATATAAGGAATGTAATATCAAAGTATCAAATAATCATTAAAATATATTCAATATTAGCTTTGGCATCAGATGTGTAAGTTGTGTAAAAGTACTATGTATTGTACGTGTTCACGTATTGTTTATAAATATCTACATAAAAGAGCCCCCAAAATAAAATTAGCCTCAGGTGCAAAGAAGAGTTAATCTGTTCCTGATTTTTTCTAGGGCTTTTATGTATCAAATCTAAACACTTGGAAATTTTTATTAGGCGTCACAAAATAGCTATCTTTCATGACAAAAACAAATCCCTCTGGCAAACATTATGAAACATCTAATATCAGAAACGTAACCTACAATAATGAACACACGTTACTCCTAAGATCAGCAGCCACATGCATCAAAACGTCATGACTTGGTTTCACTTTAATTGAAGTCTTTTTTTTTTTTTTAGAAATGACACTAACTAATAAATATATAAACAAGTGTGTAATTTATATAACGAATTTAAACAGAAACAAAATTTATGTTCACTTTAGCTTATAATTCAATCATTAAATAATTGGTTACATCTTGTAAAATGATAAAACTTCATTTTGTGATCTAAAGCATACAGTATTTGAGCTAAATTCAAATTCAATCTATATTTCACTGTGTACAAAAGCATCACGGGAAATAATCTATATTTCAAGTACTGGAGCGACACTTCCTCTGCACATGAAGTGAGAAGCCAGTACTTCTTTGAGCCTCTTTAGGGCTACACCATTGGAAGGGAGAGAAGCGTTCTATACTATGTTTTAAATATTGTAATTCAGATGTTTTCTATTATTTGATACAAAAAGATTTGGCGTATTATGATAACAATAATTTAACGCCTAGGAATTTCTTTTGTGACTGGACATGTGACGTCTAGAATGTTCTAGACTCTTGAATAGAAGTTGTACAAACATACCAGACAGTTGACGAGTAAATCAGTTAGTTGGCTAGTTTATTGCTGTGGATTTTTGTTGAGTTTGTGTCTATCGATTGATAAATTGTTAAACTTTTAATTGAACAAATAAAACACTTTTCTTTTCGTTAAATAGGTTGTATTTTACTTTATTTTCCCCTTATGATAAAAAAGAGCCACCATAACGATAGACACCATTGCAAAACTTGTAAAAAATACTTAGGTTTTGTTATGGAATAACAAAAGTATAGGTATAGTGTTTCGAGTTATATTTATTTTTCAATGTTTAATTTTAGAAATAACAAAATCTTTTACAATAGCATTTCAAGATATAAAATTATTGCGAGTATCTTTTCATGTTTATTGGAAACCTGTATTACAATTTGAAGCATTTGAAAAATAAATTCAGTAATAAATAAACAATAAAGAATAATCTTCAACGGACAATTTTCGAAAAGTATATGGCCCGGCATGGTCAGGTGATTAAGGCGCTCGACTCGTAATTCGAGGGTCACATAATCTGTGGGGACGTTATAATGTTTGGTCAATCCCACTATTCGTTGATAAAAGAGTAGCTCAAGAGTTGGCGGTGGGTGGTGATGACTAGCTGCCTTCCCTCTAGTCTTACACTGCTAAATTAGGGACGGCTAGCGCAGACAGCTCTCCAGTAGCCTTGTGCGAAATTCGAAACACCCAAACTTCTGAAAAATATGATACTCGTTGGAATTTGCAAAATGAATAATTATTAGCGACACCTATTGTTTACTTTAAAATATATATTTTGCTACTTTTTACTTTTATTTATTAATATCTAACATCTTAACCTACCGTTGAGACATTTATATAAAATATTATAATATTGTAAAGATATATGCGTATGTATATTTATAAACATATATCTATATAAATAGTTAATATTATATATTGTTTACGAAACTGCCATGAGGGAGCGCTAGTAATGACCTTCAGCTTCAGTCGCACAAGTGGTTCTAGAGGTATGGTAAAATGTTTTGCACGTTTTGTTTAGACAGTTTGAAAATATGTATGCATAACCAGAATTTCTATTCATCACTCTTTGGCAACTAAGTGAGAAATATCTCATTGTATACGGATGAATATATTATTTAGGTAAAACACTGTAAAACTTAAATTTCTGTCAAAGAAACTTCCAAACATTAATATTATGATAAACATGATATACATGAAATAAATTGATAATTGTTTTATTTGTGCCTATGTATAATTATTTGTACGTGTCTCCCGACTTTTTTCAATACGGACCACAAATACTTTGATTAGTGGCCAAGTGTACCTTAATTATTATTTATACAATTTGTAAAAAAAATGTTTTATTGTGTTCTTGAATTTTATTAAAAATGCACTTCTTACAGAAATAAACAGACATCTGTTCATTTGGTTGAATTTGATTTTTAACATATCTTTTTATTCAGTACTTTCTCAGGTGCTCATCGGTGATACAGCGGTAAATCTGAGGGCTTATAATGTTAAAAACTGAGTTTCGATATCCATGGTGAACACAGCACAGATAGTCCATTGTGTAGCTTCGCACATAACCACAAACAATCTTAGGTAAGCTGGTATAAAACTTTATGCACAATTAATATTTGTAAGTCTTACAAGCCTGTAATGAACTTTGATTTTTGGATTTTTATCATTCCTGATGTTATGGCGTCATAACAAGTAATCCTATTGATAAATTTGGTTAGTCGTATTTATTCATCAAATGAATGAGAAGTTATTATAGTTTATTTATAAACAATGCTATATTTAACCTTTTTGCTACGGGTCACGGTCAAAGGCCGTGCCATCACGTTTGTTGACTTGCATTCAAAACTTTATTTAACTAGTATTTTAAGAATTTATGTCAATAAGTTTAGGCCTTCCAGTGGCTTAGCGGTATGTCTGCGGACTTACAACGCTAAAAACCGGGTTTCGATACCAGTGGTGGGCAGAGCACAGACAGCCCATTGTGCAGCTTTGTACTTAATTCAAAACAACAAGTTTAGAATCATATTGTGGATTATAATTCAAACTTTAATATTATATCTGAATTAATTTCTTGATTTAAAATTAAATATTAAAAGAATACATCTAAATACAGAGTTTAGTGAGTCACATGGTATGTTAAATGCATCATTGTTTAAAATTAAATGTTTGCGATGTCAAAATACTAAGTCTCTCGTTTTGTACAAATTAGGAACACAAATTACTATTATTATCAAGCTAGAATATAAAATAAGAACCTCATATATTTTTATTTTGCTGAGATATGGCTCATGTACTGAATCAAACATGGTGGCCCCGCTCACATCTTTCCGTTTTATGAAAACAATATCTTGTATACTCTTACTTCAATATATGACATGTGAATAAACAATCAACAGCTTAGAATGTCCCCTAGTGTTTTTTCAATAAATTCATGGCTATCTTTATCTTAAAAACAAATACATAAGAGTATGCGAAAATAATATGAACTTTGTAGCTATATTAAAAATGTATGTAAAATTTATTTTTTATGCCCAGTGTATTCTCTGATAAAGAAGAAAAACTATTATCTTATGTTATCCTAAATTATTTGTGTGTTTGCACTACTAGTGTGAAGATTATATATATATAGGGCTCTTGGTGGACATGGCCCATGGCCCAAACAATTTTTCCCTAGACTGGGTGCACCATAGGCAGTTACTTTATACACTTTAGCCTTACTGTTGTCAAAAGTTATCGATTGTCCATAAAATAAACTGTTGATTTTATCATAGGTAGTAGTAAGAAACGGGAGGTCATACTGCTCAGGTTCTAAATGACATAGTGTGAAATAATTAGCATTTACTTTAGCCGAAGTAATAACCATTGTTGTCTTCTACTAAATAACTCCTCTTAAGCAAGACATCCTTAGCTCAGAAGAGTTTATTTGTTTGATTTTGAGTTTCGCGCAAAGATACACGTGTGTTATCTGCGCTAGCCGTCCCTAATCTTATAGTGTAAGACTAGAGGGAAAGCAGCTAGTCATCATCAACCATTGCCAATTCTTGGGCTACTCTTTTGCCAACGAACAGTGAAATTCACCGTAACATTATAACGCCCCACAGTTGAAATGGCGAGTATGTTTGGGAGGAAGGAGATTCGAACCCGCGGCTCTGAGGTTGCGAGTCGAGCGTCCTAACCATCTAGCCATGCCATAATAGTTCTGAAAAGTAACAGTTACATTTAAAAAAAGAAAATATAGATAGTTAATTGAAATTTGGTTATAAGATCAGTTTAGGCATATTTTTAATCTAAATTATAGTACAATTAGTTACAGGAGTTGTGATTATAAAAACTTTGTTCTGTATATAAAAATAATGCACGCTGAAATAAAAATAGCTGAATAGTCAAAGGCAAAAAATGTAAAAAATATTACTCAAAGATAACATAAGAAACAGAAGTGATGTTTCTACAGTAACACAAAATAGTTACATTAAATTTATACTGCAGTCATTTTCATCTGAATTTTATATTTAACTGTTTTAATTGTATTTTGAGTTTCACAAGTTCAAATTATTTTAGTTCTGGAGGATTTTAATAGCAGTAATTTGGATATCAAATTGTATTCTCTTACTGACACAAATTTTTATATCTAAAACTCTCCAATAAATATTCGTCCAACAGAAGCAGTGAATGAGGTGAGTGAGCGTTTCCAACTTAATATCAAGCTGTTGACAACTAAATTGCAAATAGGGTTCACAATGCAGTTGCTTAAACGCAAAACTGTAGCACAGAAAACCAGCATCACTAAAAGTGAATGACTCGTTTCGCTGTCTTCTTAAAATAACTGTTGTTTTAACATTGCTTAAAGAGCTTCTCCAGCCTGCTAAGCTGTCTCTAGTGGCTGAAGTTGTCATTTAGGAAAATAACGAATAGTGAGACTTCAGCATGTTTTAACTTTTATGTATAGTTTAGTAAACCTGGGTTTCAAATGTTTTATAGTCGTTGACATATATTTTTATATTTGTTAACTGTAGTACCTGAAGAAAATGGTTTACATATGGTGGATGATATTAATTTGTTTCTGCAGCCGGTGACTTTTGTTTGTTTTGTCTATATATATATATATATATATTGATGCTTTGGTATTATGAAGTGTAATGATTCAGGTACCATCTGCAACCAACTAGAAGTTCAGTCAGTATAAAGTAAGGCTTGGGTCTATTTAAGAACTATTTTTTGTCGTACTTGTTAATTTCAATCGCCAGAAAACACACGATAGTTTGGCATGGATCAAGTACAAAAACACGTTTGTTTACCGTTTCAGGTGTTATTGGGAAAGGAACGTATGCATGAACTCACGGTGTTATTCCTGTAACCCACATAACAACAACTGTAGCGAGCAAAATACCCGGCTGTAATGTGAAATAGTAGACAGATGTGAAATGTTCAAATCCACAATGTCCACGTAATGCTGTCACCAGAAGAGCCTCAGTCGTTAGTATCTTCAGAACTACTACTCTACCTGGCGAGTCAATTATGTCATCTTGAAATTGTCCAGAAATTTATGTAAGTGTTGGGATAACGATGCCGCATTTTTTTTTATATTTAGGCATTTCTGTTGGTCAGTTTTGTAAATCAAGAGTACGAATATTAGGTGTCACATTATTATGAATGTTAGAGTATATGAGATGCCATAGTTACGCGTACTGAGTTTTCAGCACTCGTGACATTCTTACCGTCCTCACGCTAGAAGTGAAGGTAGGTATAACATTCCTTTTTATTTATAACATATAATTCACTGTGCAAATATTAGGTGATACGTGTACGTGCTCGAAGTTAAAGTCAAGTTTTGATTTTTGGCAGAAAGTGATACAAGACCTCGAATATGCACACCATAGTAACAAACAAATTACAAAAATCTGTATGTTGACTTTCTTAAAGTTCTGAAATTACCAAAAATACAACTTACTGTTTTCTTTCTCAGTACGTTATTGTGTTTTGCATTGTAGGACTAAAAATTGACCCTCATGAAGACCCATCCTATGAATTTTGACTAAACAGTCTGAAAATCAGTCCTTAGTTATTAGTGTGAACTATTATTATAAAGAAATATTAGCATAACATGCATTTATCACTCACATGTGAATTATGCCTCTGGTCATTTAGCCTATGGATGTGAATGAAAATTCGACAGAGGCTGTTTTACATTTTTGGAGTTCATAGCATTAATGTGGTGGCTATTATAAACAAGAAGGGTAGCCCAGTATAAATGTTGCATACTTTAAAAAAAACAACATCTAAGGGACTCTTCAGCTGCCCCTCTTTAAGAGCTGTTAACAGAACATGTTTAGTGTTAGAACTACTTAACAGAACACATCTTCCAACAGCATCTAACACACGCTTTTTGTGAACGAAACCTTTTGAGAATACACTTAATTTCATTTGATTAGTTCCTAGCTCTAGTCCCGGCATGGCCAGGTGGTTATGTCAATCGACCCGTAATCAAGGGTCGCGGGTTCGAATCCCCGTCACACCAAACATGCTCATCCTTTCAGCCGTGGAGGCATTACAATGTGAGGTCAATCCCACTATTCGTTGATAAAAGAGTAGCCCAAGAGTTGGCGATGGTGATGACTATCTGTCTTCCGTCTAGTCTTACACTGCTAAATTAGGGACGGCTAGCACAGATAGCCCTTTTGTAGCTTTGTGCCAAATTCAAAACAAACCACACCCTTCTTCAAATAATGTGTTAACCTGTTTAGCATACATTAATTAGTAAGTTGACATAAACCGCACTAGCATGAAAGGTCGTAGTTAGGATGATGCTCCTATATCGTGTGGCACTAATGGAGCCATTCTATGGTATGTAGAGGTTGATGCATAAACCAGTACTTATTCCTGCTCACATCATACTTACGCCATTGCTATTATGAAAATGAGGTTGGGCCCATCTCCTAGTTCTTTCCAAATGAATACGCGACTGTTATCAGTCTGTTAGAAAAAAAGGATATAATCTTCTTTATGGATCCTTGGGGCCAATGCAGGTTTGCTTTATTGTGTCCAGCTATAAATAGAATGCAATTTTCTTGCTAGTCTAGAAAAAAGAAAATGAAACAGCCGTATGATATGTATAACTTGTAAACTGACAGAGTGATGACCTTTAATAACTTGTAAACTGACACAAGATGACCTTTAATTGGATACAGTTGTTGTGAAATCACCGAAAGGACAGCAGATTTAACAATGCTAAAATAAGGGGTTCGATTTCCTTCAGTGGCCACAGCAAATAGCTTGATATGACTTTGTTGTAGCAAAGCAGCACGCGGAATTTTGTGAATCAACAGATTGGTGTTAGCTGCTCGTGTTTTAAACAAGTATTTGAGCAATTTTAACATCAGTTTGTAGATAGCTCCATATCCCCTTAATAACTCTATAAAACTACTAAGGTTGGGACGTGTACGTATATTAATAACATAAATGTATTAAACAGTGGCGGATCCAGAGTTGATTGACAAGGGGGGGACCCAACAACAGGACGCAAAGAGCCCGCAGGCGCTCATGATGGGGTTCGGGGGGTTACATTGGATTCACTGGCCTTCCCTCCTCTCTGTTCAATATACGTTTGCATACGGCTGAAGGAACTGAAATACCAAATGAATGAAACCAAAGATGGGGATGATGAATCTCCAAATACATAAAAAGGATATTTGCACATAAAATTTTTCATTGTTATCAAAAAGAAGGGAACCAGTATCTTCCACTGTTAAATGAAAAAGACAAAATTTAATAGTACACAATAAATATTTTACAATGGGACAGAGGACATTGTATCCAATCTGTAATACTATATTATGACTCGCTAACTTCCATTCATCTCCATAATTGAAACATCCAGATGTTTTCTTTATTACTAAGCCATGATTCTCGAAACATTTGTAGCACTTTAAGTTCTGTGGGCCCGGCATGGCCAAATGGGTTAAGGCGTTTGACTCGTAATCTGAGGGTAGCGGGTTCGAATCCCCGTCGCACCAAACATGCTCGCCCTTTCAGCCGTGGGATGTTAATAATGTAATGGTCTATCCCACTATTCACTGGTAAATGAGTAGCCCAAGAGTTGGCGTGGGTGGTGATGACTAGCTACCTTCCCTCTACTCTTACATTGTTAAATCAGGGTCGGCTAGCACATATAACCCTCGTGTAGCTTTGCGCGAAATTAAAAAAAAAAAAAAAAAAACAATTTCTGTGGTTCATTTCAAAGTAGGACCGGCATGGCTAAGTGTGTTAAGGCGTTCGACTTGTAATCCGAGGTTCGCGAGTTCGAATCCCGGTCGCACCAAACATGTTCACTCTTTCAGCCGTGGATGCGTTATAAAGTTACGGCCAATCCCACTATTCGTTGGTAAAAGAGTAGTCCAAGAGTTGGTGGTGGGTGGTGATGACTAGCTACCTTCCTTCTAGTCTTACAGTGCTAAATTAGGAATGGCTAGCGCAAATAGCTCTCGAGTAGCTTTGCGCGAAATTAAAAAAAACAAACAAACAAAATCAAACATTTCAAAGTAACAAATAAGACAAAATTGTGTGAGACTATTGTGTGTTCATATACCGTTGGTTGTGTGGCCAACTATTTATATTCCAAACCGCATAATTGGTCATCAGGTGACTGAGTTACCTAACAATCCCCTAAAAACATATGTGATGTATTTTACGACAATGGTTTTGCACTATAATTAATGTAACATTGCAAATTCCAACCATCGTTTGATTGTTTATTGCAATGTGTTTGGCTACCCTTTAATCCGTTGATACATGTATGTCATTGGAAGTTATTCAGGAAATGCACAGGTAATACACATATAAGAGTCATAAACAGTGAGTAATTGAAATTAACTCATCATGAAAACAAAACTTTATTAGAGAAAGTACAAAACAAAAGTGAATACGTCGTACGATGCTTTATTATTTTGTATTTGCTTTAAACAGAGAAGTATTTCTTATATTTTTGTTATCATAAGTTTATCAATCTATTATTTAAAATGTTCTTCCGGCAGTATTACGGCTCATTGTACTTATATAGACATTACGCTGATATTGCACTGTCTTACTGGGTCAATGCTAGCAAATCACAGTGTAGAAAATTAAACATGATATGATATGATAATTATATAATGTGCCCTCGTAGCAGCGAAAGAAAGACCCAAACTGCTTCGGGAATACACCGTTTATACGGTTTAATCTCAATTGTGCCAGCCTCACATGCTTAAGTGGGTAGAGAAATAGGAGCACTCAAGATACTCAAACTCAATGTCGTCCCATATCTTTATCATGCCCCCCCCAGTGGCTCAGCGGTATGTCTACGGACTTACAACGCTAAAAACCGGGTTTTGATACCCGTGATAGGCAGAGCACAGGTAGCCCATTGTGTAGCTTTGTGCTTAATTCAAAACAACAACAACAACATCTTTATCACCTCTCGTTGTCTGCATCCAGAAGTGGGATAGTAGTTAATCTGCTGTTTGATACTTGAGGGAGGTAGGGGTGATATACATATATATAGTAAGTAAAATAATAATTACCATACTATACATCAATGGGAAAACCAGCAAAATTGTCCTTGAAGCTTTTGGTATAGCTCATGTCCTCTAGTCTTTTATATATACTATATATACAATTTAACAAAACCTTAACACAGTTGTTGTTTCAATTACTATATTTGTTAACAGACAGAAGTTTGTAAAAAATCACAAAATCATACATATTTTCATTCAGAGATGCCAAAAACAGTAGTTCTTATACTTTTACAGAATGTCAGTAAGTTACTGCCCTTGAATAATTTCTTTAATTGACATGATTTATCAGCAAATATGGTTGTGACATAAAAATACATTTAAAATACACTTCAAAGGCAGTACAGTATCTAAATTAAAAGCACGGTTGACTGCAGACATTTTCTTCACCTTCTTCTTAATTAAGATCTTACGAATTTCGAATCAGCGATGTGTAAATATAGTAACTCGTAAAAATATATTTTTTCCTGCCAAGTTGCCTAGGGGTCTTTTGGTTCAATTCCAGAACTTCGCGTCTGAGCTGTGAATATGTGACAGCCTAAAGTGTATTCTGAACGTTATTTGCAACTCGTACAAATATATCGATGTATTTCAAATTACCACTGCGAAATTAATAAAATTATTAATTTTACATTGAGAGAAGGAATATTTTACGACACATCATAGTGACAATAAACAGCTTTGGTTTTCATATTTTTGTAGACACTAATTTGATACAAAGATCATACAGTAACGTTTCAATTTAAAATTTGAAAACCCGAACATTTACTGTATGCACAAAGATAAAAGCTAACCAGTCTATCAGAATAAGTGCCCCAAATGTTATTTATCTATGCCAAAATGGCGCCTACAGGATTGCTCTTTCGTAACTTTTCAAAATCGTATCTCAATGTTATCAAACTCAGTTCATGTGTCATACCTAATGAGTTTACTTCTTTTATACTTGAATAATATTTAAGGTAATAACAAACACACAAACAGTTCACATCCTTTGAACTTTTTAAGGAACGTGTGAAACAACGAAGGTCATAAAATAAAACATTTCAGGCTCACTGATGTTTTATGGTTGACAGACAAACATAATGATGACATTTAACCAGATGATCTTTGTGTGGCATTCAGCCAACCCATTCACTGGAGTCTCATGAGAATCCCCTGGGGCGCAACTTTATAAAATTACGATTTAAGTTTGTGTCATTTAGATAAGAATGACATTTTTCTTCGACTTCAAAAGTTGTGTCATTTTATGAACTCACTATATACAGCATGGTCATTCACATGCAATTTCATCAACAACCTTCACGTTACGTCAAAGACTGTTTCGTATGACAAGTACCCCCATAATGGCATGGACTTCTACTAATGTAAACGATGTTTAGTGTAACAAGTCTCACGTGACGTTAGAGACCTCTCATGACGTCAACATTGTTTAATATGAAAAGGCTCTTGGTACATCATAAGACCTCTTGTTGACGTCAACACTGTTAATTATATCATTTCGTTTAGTTATATATTGTATATGAAAATTTAATAAACATTCATAAAGGCGTACACAAAAAACAAGCATTCATGCTGGCTGCTAATTTTCACCGAAAGGTGGATTTAAGTTTTAATCATTTAAGATACAAAACTTCTGAGGAGTCTCAAAGCGGATTGTAACAGTTTCGACGGCATGACCAGGTGGTTAAGGCGTTCGACTCATTATCTGAGGGTTGCGGGTTCGAATCCCCGTCGCACCAAACATGTTCGCCCTTTCAGTTGTGGGGGAGTTATAATGTGACGATCAATCCCACTATTCGTTGGTAAAAGAGTAGTCCAAGAGTTGATGGTGGGTGGTGATGACTAGCTGCATTCCATGTAGTCTTGCACTGCTAAATTAGGGACGGCTAGCGCAAATAGTCCTTGAGTAGCTTTGCGCGAAATTCAAAACATACCAAACCAAGTAATAGTTTCGATTTAATATACACACACGTGTATCTCAATCTACCTTGTTTTTAATTTACAGAAGGAGCAAGAAAACAATAAGAAATTTTGAACAAGCACATCACGCAAGTCTTCTTCACAAGTGCTAAGTTATTTGTGTGAGGTCGTTTGGAGACAAGGTTGTACCAACAAAATCATCTATTGCTATGACTTTCAAGTTTTACCAATCTTTAAGCGCCTTAATAACAATTGTTTTCATACTTTTCTTATGTATTTGTGCGAAAATTCTTTGTGAAAGATACTGTTCGAAAGTCTGCTGCAATAGAAACAGTGAAGCTGGTATAGATGATTACAACGTTTGACAATTATACTTAATTCAGAGACAACTTGTGTTTCAAGTGAATTGTTGCGTTTGAAATGATCCTCAAGTGGACGTTTTTGTTTGATGTTGAAAAGAAAACAATAGCAGTCGTTGTTTAATTATTTAAGAGATTTTACACAGATAAAGTTAAAGGACGTATTAACATTTATGAAGATACACTTTTCTTTCTTTTATATAGAAGAAATTTCTGATTCATTTAAATACCACTATGACGAAAGGAAAGTCATTGTGAACACGTAAATATACGAACAGCTAAAGCCAAAACTGTAACGTATTATTTCTGTATTGAACGTCAGTTTCATCTCCAACATATTTATATAATCCGTTTAGAAGGATTTGTTGATACATATTTATGACTGAAGATAATTTTTATAACACATTGTATCTACATTTAAAATATTTATGAAAGCTTCTGTTAGACCGGGAAAACCTTCGAGTTCCTTGATTAGATACAGTTCACCAATAACTAATTTATTACTCAATGCATTTAGTGATATTCGATGTCTTACAATTATTTTATTGCTAAATACACCAATTTGAATATAAGTATTAATAAGATTTATATTCAAGGATTCCGTTTAAGTCAAATACTTTTCGGAATATTTTTAAGTTTCGATTTTAGATATGGCAAAACAAAAGTCAAAAATTATCTTTAGCCTGATTATTATTAATGATATTCAGCCATATCAGAATAATTAATAACACTCAGCTGTATCATAAAAAAATGTATTTAGGTGTTTACAGTGGCATGACTACAGAAGATTGTCCCCTATATTCATTTACCTGTAATTGTAGTTACGATTCTATTTAACTAGTCCCCCAATTTCAAGGATATAGTTACGCGGAACCTGTGTAACGCGGACGGAAAACCATCTTTCATCTATCAATAAGTAGAATTAGAACCTGAGTAAGGCGGGAAAAAATATTTTTGATTAAATATTAATAAATTCTCGGGCATTTTGTTATAGTAAGTATTGGTTAAATATATTCTGTTCTTTTTTTCTGCCGTCATTATTCTGGTGGTCGCTATTCGAAATAACGATTGACTGTGCTGTTGGAAAACTAGTCACACAATTTCAAGGATATACCTACGCCAGTGGATGGTTAAAAACCGTTTGTCTAAACAGACAGTTCTTAAAAATTGTTCCTCTGATAAGAACACTAACTCAGAGGGAGAAATAACAGTTAAAACAGTTGTGATCTAATAGGAGTAAAAGTGAAAGCCCGCGCTGTTTCAAAAATTTAATTAATAATCAACTTCCTGTGGAATGGAAAGTGAATAATAAAGTGTGGATGACAAGTTATATTCGAGGAATTTTTGAGCAGATTAAACAAAAAATAGAACAAGAAAATAGAAATATTCTACTCTTCCTAGATAATGCAACTTGTCACCCAACAGTTCGACTTTCAAGTGTTTGTTTAGTCTTTCTACCTCCATGTACAACATCAGTTCTATAGCCACTAGATAATGGAATTATATAGTGTATAAAATTGAAATACAGAAAATTGATGCTTCAGCATATTATTACAAACATGGACGACTGTAAGACAGCATCTGAAATGACCGTGAAAATTGACATGTTAGATGCAATTGCATTTTTAAAGTCATTCAATCAAACGCGCAATAAAGTACTTTCGAAACTGTGGATTTATTCTTGATAATGGTGAAGATTGTGGAGAAGTTGTTTGTTATGATGATTCTATTGAAATCCAAACTCTGATGGAGAAGAATGATGCAGATGATTCTGTGAACATGGAAGGTTTTGTGAACGTTCACAAGAATATTTTAATAGAAACTGAGGAGATTGATTTAAAATCAATAATAGAATCGCAAGATGGTAACAGTGCGAGAGATTCAGAAGATGAACAAAATGGAAAAGATAGTGAGGAAATAGATATTCCTACTTCATCACAAGTGTTAAGTTACATATCAAATTGTATGCAAATATGAAGGGGGAAAATGAACTTCATGAAAAGGCCATAGAATTGGTGTTTTCTTTTAACCGCATGAGAAAGCCCATTAAAAAAACGAAACAGTTGAAATCGTACGATTTCTTCAAATATATTTAAGATTTTGTGTATATTTTGAATGTCTATTTTTGTTCTTATTCTAATAAGTATAGCATAAACAGTATAATAACTTTATTCACAAACGTCTTACTTCCCTTGAGTTAAGCAAATATAACGTTCCGCTCAAAAATCATATATAATGAAGGAAATGCATATTCATTGTCTAAGCCGGAAATTTTACTCGGTCCAGTGCGATTCCGCCTTAGACAGGTTTTACTTATTTCAAAGTAATACGATCACCATAAACATCCAAGTGACTTTGCAGCTGATTGTAAGACTGAAATAATCACCTTAAAATCTATCCACGATAAAAATTGCGAATTGGATCCTCTGGAAGCTTTGGTTATATCTTTTGCTTTAACACGCTTTGCGCAGTTTAACTTCATCACATACGAGGTTTGTTCAAAAAAATACGCGGACTGTTTGAATTGCGCGGCTCCAGTGGAATCTGCTTGGTGTCGCTAGGTTCGCACAGATCAGCTGATTACGACGCCATTTCCCGATTGCAGATATCTTCATTTGTGTATTTGCTACGCGGTTTTAAGTGAAGTGCGATTTTTTCGTTTGGCGGATTTCAGAATGAATGACCTGAAGGAGCAACGACTTGCTGTGAAATTTTGTGTTAAACTTGGAAAATCTGCGACTGAAACTTTTGCTATGCTTAACACGGCTTACGGTGATGTTGCTATGAAGCGTACGGCATGTTTCAAGTGGTATGAACGTTTTAAGGATGGTCGACAGTCCATTGAAGATGATGAGGCTCCTGGACGTCCTTCCACGTCAACTGACGACCCAAACGTCGACAAAATCAACACCCTGGTGCGGGCAAATCGACGTCTGACTGTCAGTGAGCTTGCTGAAGAGTGTGGGATATCAGTTGGATCTTGTTACGAGATTTTGACCGAAAAATTGAAAATGCACCGCGTGGCTGCGAAATTTGTGCCTCAGAACTCGTGAGTTTTTGGCCAAACACTCGATCACTGTTCTTCCCCCCCCCCCCTACTCACCTGACCTTGCTCCTTGCGATTTTTTCTTGTTCCCCAAACTCAAAAGACCCTTGAAAGGAAGAAGATTTGAGACGATTCCCGAGATTAAGGCAAATGCGACGAAGGAGCTGGAGGACATTACAAAAGAAGCGTACCAGGACTGTTTCAACAAGTGGAAACACCGTTGGGATAAGTGTGTGCGTTGGGGAGGAGAGTACTTTGAAGGGGTACCAGACCTGTAACTTCTAAATAAAGTACATTTTGTTTTATGACGTCTGTCCGCGTATTTTTTGAACAGTCCTCGTATGCATGTTCTTTAATTTCACAGTAACACCAGATAATATTTAACTACCGTCAAATATGTTATTTGTATTTACTCATGAATCCAAGTGCAACAGCTTGTAGTTCGCTATCTCCATTCCCACAGAGAAACCGAACTTCACAGCTAAAAGCCAAAGAACCTAAAATGAACTGGCTCACAAGCATTTCTTTGCCTTGTTCTTCCGTTTCGTACTTAGTCGGAACTTCCCGAAACCCTGCTCTTTTGATCCTATACGGTAGGTGTAATTTCTTTTGCCACGGAAATATTTATCTTTATTAAACCGCCTTTTTTTTTTTTTTTTAACTTACCTATCTTGATATTCAACCACATATCCCAACACCCGCATTACATGTTCTCAAAATATATTGTCACTGGATCAGAATTATGTTGTTATACACGATGTTTTCTTTTTCAACAGGTTTATCTGTAGCTTGCAAGTCTAATCTCTTCAACACTAATTCCTCCACTTCAAAATATTTTCTTAAATTATTAATCGTCTGTCAGTTGTCAATGGCATCACTCACGCTTTCGCTGTGCCATCTTAAGAAGTCAGAATGTTTCCTTTTCTTTGAACAAAGGACTTACTTACCTAAACTCTTTTGATAAGGGTTTTAATCACTATGTAGTCTTCCTACGGTTATTCAAGTTGTTTATTGGTTCGAAAATATTGGTAAAAATCATCAGAATAGTTATTTACATTTGTCTTTATACTAACTAACGAATTACCTACTGTTAATTGTGCATGAAAATTAATATTAATGGTTGTAATTTTGAGATTTTGTAACTACAGAATAACACACACCATAACTCAATGTATTAAGTATATTTTTAGACATTTAAGAAGCTTTCAGTAAACATTACTAATTTTCTAAACTAAAAAAAAAAGCTTTTTTAATAAAATATTTTTATTAAAGATTTTGTGCGAATTTACGAAATCTTTACCAAGCCGAAGTGAAAGATGATTTTCACATTAAAGTAGGCCCGGCATGGCCAGGTGGATTAAGGCGTGCGACTCGTAATCTGAGGGTCGCGGGTTTGCATCCTTGGCGCACCAAAACATGCTCGCCTTTTCAGCCGCGGCGGCGTTGTAATGTGCGGTCAATCCCACTATTCGTTGGTAAAAGAGTAGCTCAAAGGTTGGCATTTGGTGGTGATGACTAGCTGCCTTTCCTCTAGTCTTACACTACTAAATTAGGGACGGCTAACGCAGATAGCCCTCGAGTATCTTTGCACGAAATTCATAAAACATGCACACACATTACGTACAAAAATACTTATTTCATCTTGCATAACTGTTAATCTTGTAAGTGCCGACCAAGTTTTCTTGCTGAAAACTTTCTACTCTTATTTTCTATACCCTAACACTAATTGTAGCGAAATAGTCAACATACAATAAAAAGTTTAAATATAAAATGTGCAAAAATGTATCAGACAATTCCAAGTTATTTCACATAACATCTTCAACGTTTCATAACTGCTTTCTTCTATTTTTATGGTTTTATTGCTGTTCTTCGAACTTATTAGTTTGCAAGAAAAGTAGTACGTCATATGCAGAAGTAATGATGATGGAGAAACCCACTTGAAGTGCAAATATATTTTCAAGACAACTGGTATGGGGCATTTGCCCGGCAACGGTCAGTTGCACTTTCTTTGTTAACCTGAAGATGAATGACGTAATGTCGAAACGTTGTTCTGTACTTTATTTTAATTAAAGTTTTAATATCCTTACCAGCCGTCTTGAGAATAAATTCCTGAGTCCATTAGCTGTTTAATAGTTAACATAAACAGCGGGATAAGTTTGTGCATCCACCAAACCCATGAAATGTTAGATATGTTATTTCACTGCAATTTTTTTGTGTATT
Organism: Tachypleus tridentatus; assembly: GCF_004210375.1. Taxonomy (NCBI): domain Eukaryota; kingdom Metazoa; phylum Arthropoda; class Merostomata; order Xiphosura; family Limulidae; genus Tachypleus; species Tachypleus tridentatus. The sequence goes on along the minus strand of NC_134833.1, from coordinate 36,890,971 downwards.
CTAAGCTAACAAGTTTTTAATTTCACATTTTAGTTTCGTTAAAACATATAACAAATACAAAAATATACACAAAAGATTTGGATTTTTAAGCAGTCACTAACACTTAAACAGTATTGCGCTCCTTTACCTTCGTTTCAATCGGCTTTGTAGCTGCACGCATTTAGATGTCCAATAAAAAATTCGCGCAGCTTTGAAATAAGCATTTTATAACTACGTTACTATAACAGAATCTTACAAAATACTATTTATGCAGATTTATATGTAAACTAAATTAGTTTTAAAAATTCCTTTATAATTTGGCACACAACATAATTACATATCAAGTAATTCCACTAATAGTTGGTGGTACAAAGACTAAACCAAATTTATCTACATGACAATTTGTCATAAACATGCCCATGAACCATGTAAAGTTGATTAATAAACAATTTTTCTCGAAAGCCATTAATCAGAACGATTTATCTGGTGGTATGAAATGTTTATTGATACTTCAAGCAAGCCAAGATGAAGGGTTAAAAGTTTAGATTTTGGTATATAATTACCAATTAATAAAGTTTGTTTCCGACTGCTTGAAAGCTGTCGAAGCCTGTTTTTGAAGCTACAAGTTTCTGAAATTGAGAAATTAGAACTGACACGCTGTTGTAACACGGGAAATAGAGATTGTTAGTTTTAAACATTTTTCTTTGAAATTAAGAACTTGTAACTTAGATAATACACGTATTTAAATTATACACTTTGTTTTAATATAAATTTTATCAAGACACACACATCGATTAGTTAATTAAATATACTCCACAAAAAAAAAAACCCAACAAAAAACAATTTGTCCAGATGTGGTTTCAATATAACATCTCAACAGGTAAGATTGTTCTTTTGATCTGGATTACACATTATATAAATTAAAAAATCATTTCACATGCAGAATTTCTCCACTTGTGTTTCAGTTGTTTGTTTGTTGATTCATTATAAAACAAAGAGGAAAAGTGTATCTAATATTCTAGATTGAAAAACACCATCAGAATAATCATCTACACAGATTAACAGATGAACTACCATATGCTAGTAGTGTGCAAAACATAAGTAGCTTCACTGGTTTTGAGTATCTTTACGACCCAAACATTTTTTTTCTTTCCCCAAAGCAAATGTCCATTTGGATATTTACACAAATCTACCCAAAAAATATCTAATATCCATCTCTAATTTTTAACTGAAGACAGCTAACCAACAGCATGTACTGCTAACTCTTATCTGATTTAATAATGGGAACTGACTATTATCATCGTGACATACCCATAGCTCCAACGTGGTGATCACGATTTTTATCTTTCCCAACAATCCAACATGAACATTAAACTCACAGACCCATAGTCTGACATGTAACTATAGGCCACACTTGGCCCATTTAAAGGTCAATGATAACCATACACTTCCTATACACAACCACAAGTCATTTTTATAACCAAACTTTCTGTTAGAATTAAATAATTATATGAATGAAAGTGATAATTAAGATGAAAACTTTCAACCATATTGTAAACAAAACTATCAAACAAGTTGATAGGCAAAAGTTTATCAAAGTCTGAATTAAATCTATAAGTGAATTATCAACAACAAATGGATAAAAATGAACTATCTAAACTTTTATTCTGCAGTTAACAATAAAATGCCCTCACAAACTGTACTGTTGTTAAGCATTTTGGTTCACTTTTTATCATTTAATAAGGTTATTGTCCACTTTTACTAATATTTAGATTACTTCTCATACTTTGATGGTATTTTATAATACTGATAGAGTCTAAGCTATAAATTACTTTAGCATGGTACTTACCATCATAGGTTTAGGATATACTGAAAAAGCATTCTGCGTGTGTAGTACCCTCCACATGTAGGGTCGTAATATTAATCTGTTTAATAATGTGTTGCAGCTGATTTTAGTTAGGTAATGATTTGTTTTTAATTGCTACTATATAACATGACCAGTAAACAACTTTGTGTAACCAACAGACATGGAGCAACATATTCAATAAAAGCAACAACTCAAGCTAGAGAGTACAAAGTATTATATGTACGGTCAAGACAAGCAGTCGCATGCTTTGATGGCTTAACAAGTTAGTTACTCAACAAATGAATTATCATATCAATATACTTAAATGAACCTCTACATTCCTGCTAGTTGCCATGGTCATGATGCCTAAAGAATGTAGGAATACTGTTATTCACCTTTAAGCATATTCCAAGAGGGAGATCCATTTCTGGATCTCAAAATACAAAAGTTGGAAGTCATCATGTGAATAAAAACAAACTGTCCACAATAAACGTCAGTGTAGGACTGGCACAGGAGTTATTCTCATATAGGAACCATCACACTTTTTCTTTAACATTCCAGTAATGAGGAAATTTACCTCAAGAGACCAGCATTTATTTCTGCAGATACATGTGATGCAGCAAAAGTTAGAAACATCTTGGATGATTTGGACAGAGCATCAACAGAGCATCAGAAATCTCACTTCTGTTACAATAAAAGCAGTATTAAGACTATTTTTTCATATTCTGTTAAATGTACTTAACAATTTCAGTTAAAATTGCAGAAATTCAGTTTGAGGCATTTTGTCCATCTTATGCTACTTAGTCTTTGTTGCTATAAGTAATAAATTTTGTTTAAACTTTATTTCTTATACAGGAAGCAAAAACAGTTCCAACAGTAATTCTTGTTCACGCTTAAACAAATATCACAATTCAAAGCTTACAGGTATGTATAGTAATTTTTCAATTCGTTTTACTTGTGAAGTATAACAGAGCATGTGTTACAGCTAATAACAATTAGCAATGTTAGAGAATCCTACACCTCCTTTCCTGTCAGTCAGTTCTCAGAACACAGCACAAGTCAGTTATTTTAACAGTAATGTTACTGCAGAAGGGTAATGAATCGATGACAGATCTTTCAGAAAGACAAGTATTTGTAGTGTAATATGCTTCACTAACAGGTGTTTATATACTTTTATAAATGGAAATAGAAAGCTGATTAAATAACAAGTTTCTAGAAAACATGTTGGTAGCTAATTTATTGAAAATCAAGGACTTCTATGTTATTATTTTTTTTAATCAAACAAGTCAACTAATTTTGAGCATAAATGATGGAAACTACTAGCATTCTAATAAGTTTTTTCTGAACACTCTGGAAGTTTATTTTTTGTTAAAATTATTTTTATTTTTCCACTGAAGATATATGGGATTATGTAGAAATGTGATGTGCTAAATATACTTTTTATTTACATAACTGAGGGAAAACAACACTATCTATAAATTGACCATTTTTTTTTAACCATTAAGACAGCAGACACTATGGTTGTTAATAAATGAAGTATTTGTGAGACACACAACTGTCTTAGGTTTTTCCTCCAATTCTGTAATTATAGTTTCACCAAGTACCAATAGTTTCAATTATAAATTAAACTTTTCATTTAGTTCCCTGAATAAGTGCAATCTTTTAAGACAAACTATGTTTTAAAGAGTAAATGTGCAAAGATTGAAATATGATTGACTACTTAAAAAGATCCAAACTGGTACTAAGATCTTTTAATTTATTTATAGAAACTATCAATATAATCTTGGTCATTAATCACATAATAGAGCATTATACTTTCTTTAAAATTTTCTGGTAACTGTTCCTCTTTTGAACTATCTTGAAAACTTGGTTGTTTCTGAACTAAACTTCATTACATATCCTGTGAAAGAAAAAATAATTAAGAAAAATAACATTAAATTAGAATCTGCTTACAGCACATTATCTTATTAATGAATCTTCACTCAAAATATTTACAATCATTCAATAAAGCATATGAAAAACCCTTAAAAACAAGCAGTGAAGCCAACTATTTTTTGATAAGGGTACTTACTATACTATAGTTGTTTAAAATAAAACATTTAATTTATTAGCCAAAGAAGATTCCTGATAAATCAACAAAATGATGTTTATGGATTACAATAAGTCAAAATGGTATTTTAACTGACACAATTATTTTCTCTAATTTGTAATCTTCATTCAAGGTCTCTTAGCATGACCAATTTCACACAGTTCAGATAAACATCTCAAACTTATCTGTCACGTACTTCAGTTTAAAATACATTTATTCTGTTAAAGAACTGAGCAGCATGTGATGATCTACTGAAGATGGTTGTCATAATGCCAACAGCAAAATTGTTTCAGACACAAACTACAGCAATGTTGCTGCATTACAAAAACACACTTCATGAAAAAAAATTGACTTTTACATACCTGATCAATATTTATAGATCTTCACCAAACCCATAAATTAAAATATAATTTAAATAATTCCCTATCCAAACAAAACTACTGAACACTAGAGCTTAACAACAGCTAAAAGTTTTATGTCATTTTCAAAATTCACAGAATATGTCTGTTCCCAAGATCAAATGTACTTGCTTACATAACTACTAGTTTTTGGTTTAAAACAAAAAAACACTAATGCACAAATTCTACATGTTAGTAACATTCCACATAAGTAAAAGAAATGACTTTAAAACTTACAATATTAAAATTCTTTCATTTGATGTAGTTTTATTATACCCTTCAAGCCTTATTTAGACACATAATTAAGATAATGTTGGTTTAACTTTAATACTTGTGCAATTTAGCTTTACTTGTCCTTTTATAGTAGAAATTTCTTTGAGATGCATTTACAGAAGTCTCTTAAATTAAAAATTAAATGAAAGGTAATAAAACTAAAAATACTATAATGAAAAATGACTCTTATGATTGAAACAGTTTTCATAAATCCTCCATACAAATCCTGGTAACCCACTATCAAATGTTAAAGGACATCCCTTATTGTTGTTGAAATTTTACAACTGCTAATACCAAGTCTGATTTCTTGATATATTGGTTTCTGTTCAGTAAAACTAATCATACTAACAACTAGTCCACAAGAAACTAATATACTAATTCACATTTCATCATACACAGCATGTCAAAAAACAGTGATATAAAATAATCAAGTAAGAAAATTGTAGTGAAAGTGACAATACAAACTGTAGCACAAATCTCCACACAAACATCAGAAAGGATTTCTGTAGCATTTGTAGAAACAAACAAAACACTGTGGACTGGGGAACAACTGCAGCATTAAAGTGTTGTTTACAAAATTACAATATATAGGACCACCTACATAAAGAATAGATAAGCACATGTGCATTGAATACCAAAATTTACAAAACTTGGAAATAGAAATGAGCACCACTGTGCAATAGTTTCTAGATAAATGATTTCCTCATCCATGAGAATCCACAAATGATTCAAATGTCTGAACAATTAACCGATCACAGCCAAAAAGTAAAATACCGGTGTTAAACCTTGAATAATTTCTTCAATTAGCTACTAATTAATTACTTTATGGTGGTCTGTTGAATAACTGAATTTTATTTTGATTTTATATTTGCAAGTTTGTTTTGATTCTATGAATTTTAATGAATTATTTGATACTCAATTATGGCAGATTTCAAGCTTACAAGTTGTCTTATCTTATTGTTGAGATAATAGATGCAAGTCTATTTGAAAGTATTACTTCTGCTGCTATGTTTCAATAATGCTTCTTTATCTCACAATATTACACTTCAATTCACCTAACGAAAGATCATACAACCACTGAAAACTTTGAATGTCATTTGTTTAAATACATTTATGTCTATGCATTTTGCTTCTGAAAAATCAGTTACCAATAAAACATTTGCATATTTTTTTTCTTTACACCAATTGTACATACCGTGTTGCTTAGTAACAATTCTTCAAAATGGTTAGAAATATACAATACAATTTACTATATTGTGGTAATCACTGTTTGAATTAAAAAAAAAAATTGTTGAAGGTATATGTTTATGGATGTTTTAGTGACAAAAAAGTGCACATTTCATGCTTTGTGTGGTATACAATATTTAATATTTTACATGGGTCTGATATATCAGTTGAAAACTTCAATTTTTAAACATGTTCTTGTTCTTTAACCAGAGTTTTATTAACCAGTATCTCCACATTTTGGTACCATACACAGAAGGTTTTAATACACATGAAACAGTTTTGGCTTTCAAATTAAATTTATGAAACTACTGACAAAAGATAACTTTTCAAATTAAGGTTATAAAATAATTTTTTCTTCAAAAGACTGAAGCTGAAACAAACGTAACACAGAGGACCTGCCATGATACATTACAAACAACATCTCTACCACTACTATCTGGCCTGATGAGCCCTGGTACTGGACAAAAAGCATTACGTATGACAGATATTTGTGTAACTGACGTGTTATCACATTCTTTATTTTCACTTGTAGGTTATCACAATCTAAAGTAATAATACAAAAATGAGTGCCAAAGACTACAACATTTACTTTCACAACTGATGTTGCTCTATGCAATGGCTCTGATTACAGGCCATTGTTCTGCAACACTATTTTCACTGCAAGAGGCTACCACACACACAAAAGTCAATAGTACACACCTCTTTAGATGTTTTTTGTAGTCCACCAACTACTTCAAATGATATGTTACAACCATTCACAGGCACACATATCCATAAGAGACATCTGCAACTAATGTTAATTCTTCTCTGTACTTCCATCTTGCAGAGAAACTAGCAGGTCAACTTCAAGATGCTTTGTATTGATGAAGCCCAAGGTTATTGGAATGAAATTTATGTAAAACAAACATGTTCCTCCAATGCAGTTGTTTCAGAATGTTAGTCTGATGGCATGCCATTTTTTAAAGGGAAACACCATCTTTACTACATGTGAAAGTATTATGGCTGCTTAATTATATGTTGGTTAAGGCAGGGGTTCCCAAACTTTATGGACAAGGTACCCAAAACAGTGTTCAAGGCCCCCACTCAACAAATCTAAAGATATTACTAACAGTATTGTGTACTTTACGATCCCCCTAAACCTTTCCTGCAGCCTCCAGCTGATCCCCTAGGTTAAGGAAAATAATTATGTATATTGAGCAATAAATCTAATTTGATAAAGAGAAGTAGACATCAATATATATGTACCTAGTTAACTACAGAATATAGAAAGTTTAATGCTAGAAATATTATAGAGAAAGAGAAAAATCAAACTCAAAAACAGAGTTACTTAAACTTTAAAAAACATTTCATCACTACTTTGGCAAGTCACTGCAATTGTTTGTTATCCCTACTTTGGTTCAGACATGTTTCAATTTTAAGTAGTTCTTTTCTTTCGTAGTTTTGACTTTTTTGCTTCCTTACTTTTCTAGCATTAAAATTTTCTAGGTTACATATATATTAATCCCCAATTGTTTTTATAAAAATTAAATTATTTTTATTATACTTGTTATAAAGGAGAAGATCATAAGCTAAAGCAGTCTAAATCTATGGCAGTTAGCAATGAAATTCCTTGGAAAACAAGATCAGGAACATTTCTGAAATATTGGTTTTGTCATCATTTCAGCACTCTGCCTGAAAACCAGCCACATGATGACTAGGATTCTTAATTTTCAGTGTTTAATACTTGCAGGTCTACCTAACACAGTTTCAATAAGATTTGTTTCACCATCAGTATCACCAGTTTCATGAAATATAAAATTTCTGTCTGTATATTTCAGTGAATAAATAAAAAAATAAATGAATAAAACATTTGTCTTCTGTGCATCATTTCAATAAAGATTTATGCAAAAATGTGGGATGACCTTCTCTAAAAATGTTCACATGGGAAATGTAAACATGTAAAATTTATCATGATCTACTTAACAATGACAAAAAAAAAAAAAAAAAGTAAGGTAAGGTACAATTACGTTGTGCAACTCACTCCTGGATATGACATTGCAACATTGAAACGTGTAGAGTCAACATTTCAGTGGTCTTATATTGACCTTTAAGTTTTTAATTGCGTACCCATTTTAATATTGTATGTTATTTACTATTTTAATAGCATTCACAGTAATTTCTTACCTAAATACATGTTATAGTTAGAGTTACAGTTTAAATTGTATTTAGGTCATATTTATTATAATTATGTATTAGTTATATTGTAAAATGCATAATTAAAAATTTTAAACATTTTTCAAATATACCATCCTTTGCATTAGTTATCAAGGCTCATGATATAATGCAGTGCATTAAAATGTTCCCAGAGGATTGCACATCTGTCAGAGGCGATGTGGCATGCCTCAAGGGCACTGACAACTTGCATCATGATAGATAAGTGTTGAGATGCAAAAACACAAATAAAAATTAATGCTAAAAAGAAAGATCTGAAATTACAAATTTAACAAATACATTTTTTAGGATAATGAACAACAAATTATGTTTCTTTTTCTTTTTACTAATTTTAGTTATTACATTATACGTTGAGGATATAGTAGAGAAAATGAAAAGTATAAACATATACCTTAAAATTGTTTGGTATTCTTTTAGATGGTTCTAGGAATTATGCAAACAAAATCTAAAAACCACTATACTAGAAGTACTTTTATACTTGAAAAGAAAATCATCTTACAGTCAATTTGTTAAAAAGTTTTAGTCCTAGTAACTACAATAGATACTAAAAATATTGTTTACGAACTGTAATAATATTTTTTGTTTACAAGACATGTATGACTAACAAAATCTTGAGTTTTGAAAGGATACAAAACAGAAACCTCAAAGTTACCAAATCCATTGCTGTACAAGTGAAGTTCACAATTAAATATCCTCAAATTACATAGCCCAATGAAACAGGTTAAACAAAGTATTCTACCCATAAACTGTTTGATATAATTATGTTTTACTTGGTTTACACTTTTATAATAGTCATATCATTCCTACAAATATTAAGCACAGAAATATTCTGTAAAACTAGCTTCACAAATATCCATTTAAACTTTCTGCTGAGTTTTCATATTTTTTAATGGAATTAGACTTCCTCTAGTCGAAGGATTTAACACATGGTAAAGTAGGCAAGAGTAAAGTTTTACCATTAAACCACTCATGAACATAGCTCTAAGCACATTTACCTCACAGCATAGAAGATAAAGTGCAAATAGTGTTCTAAAGAATCTGCTATTTTAGAGAGAAAAATATATTATATATCCTTTTTTTGTCTTAGAACTTTTTATATTTTTATGGTTGATTATTTATTGACATATCTTGATACATTGGTTTTGCCATCCACAGTTGTCACCATTTACAGCAATGAACTATATACAGCATTCCTAAAACAAATTTCTTACAGACCTAGGACATAACCCTTCATAATAACATCACCACTACCTTTATCAAAGCAGTTAAAATTTTTTAAACAATTTTTTAATCAAGATCGATTTAATCTGATAAATGGTTTATTTAAGAAGAAACAACTTACTTTATTTGCAACCACTATTTCACTGATAAGCTTAAAAATAATATTCCAAAAATAAAATTTTGAGTGATGAGAAAATAATTTGCTATCACCTACTACACTAACTAAATAAGCTTACCTTATGTCTTATTACAGAAACATTTCTGTAACTTCAAATAAATATTATTTAACAAAAATTATTTAGAATAGTTTCTAAAGAATGTATAAAAAACATTTCCAAGCCTTTAGGTTCCAATTAAAGTACTGAACATTTTAATTAATAAAAAACACACTAAGAAAGTGTTACTTTCATCTATAAATATATGCATAGTTTAGTATCTATGTGTGCCACTAGCTCCTTCTAAATCACTGGTTACACTCGAGTTCCAAGTGGTACCAAACAAACCATTTTTGTACCTAAGTTTTGAACAAATGGTAAACTTTTCACCCAACTCCTTGAAGAGCCCAGGAATTTCCCCTTCTCCTAAAGTTCTGGAATCAGAAACTTTTAAATGGTACCAACTATTGTCTTTGCCCTAAGACTTCCACAATAATAAAAAAAATTTTCACCAAACCCTGAGAGAACCCAGGCATTTCAAGAACACTTTTACAAGGATTCTCAAAAGCAAACAAAATTTGGTATTGATTTACATTTGAGCACATAAATAAGCAGGTCTAATAATTACCCTTCATAACATGATTAGAAAAATTTTAGTTGCTTTATGTAAAGCAATAACCATTAAGCTGATAAAGTGCAAAACAGTAGTTTGAACATTAATTTTGCATTACATGGGCTTCATAAATTATGGACCACAATTACCTCGCCAATAAATTTGCATTATAGAGGCTTCATAAATTATGGACCACAATTACCTCGCCAATAAATTTACATTATAGAGGCTTCATAAATTATGGACCACAATTACCTCGCCAATAAATTTACAAATGTTTTGTAAATCCTATAAAAATAGTAAAACATTATGCAAAATAACTGCATATGATGCATAATAATGGTCTGTTTTCTACTAGATACCAAGCATTAATCATTTTATTACAGTAACAGTATACCAGTGCTAGTAACATTTATATAAATATTTGTCTGCAGATATTTAAGTAAAAAAATAAAAAACCTTAATTACAATAAATAAACATGTGTATACCTAAGAAGATGAAATTACAGTCCTTTCTACTGGGTTGTTTAGTTCCACAATTTTCCTGTAAATTAATTTGTATAGAATTGAACATTATTATTGAGCTGTCTTCACTGCCTGTTTGACATTGTCATCTCATGACCTTTGTTCTCCAATAGTATTACTTGGTTTATATATCTAGTCAACATCATAATCAAACAAAGGATATTATAGTGTTAATTCCATTAACCTGGATGCTACAATTAACTGGGTAGAATAGATATCACCTACCATACAGAACAAAAAAAATTGGAACAAGAAGATAATCTTACCAATGTTTTAGACTATATGTTGCTACCATTACAGCATAACATGGAAAATTAACTTTAAACTGAAAAAAATGTTCAAATCTCCAGCATTAAACCAGGTAGAAAGATATACTTGCATATCATAATAGCATACTTCTACTGTCACATTTCACATGGATACTAAATAACCACAAAAACACTTAAAAATCTCTATCACTAAACCAGGTAGAAAAGATATGACCACAAAAGATAATACTACACTATCACTTCACATATTTCCCAAACTGCTCAAACAGCTTTTTATTGCTGTATGCTTAAGGAAAAATTATGAAATGACTCATGGGTCACTTCTGTAAGCTAGTTATAAAGTAGCCTATTTCTACCTGCTGAGATCACATCTTTCCCAGCTATACTGTAGAGTTAAACACAACATCTGTTCACTTCTTTAAAATGCTAAAAGTTATACCTCACATCAGAAAGTCCTTTAATGTAAGTATCCATATACCATCTGCACTTGCAAATCACCACACTTCACAAGACTTAGGACTTTCAACCTGTGAAGCTGCAAACCATAGGTACGTCTACCATAAAAGTCACTGAATATTAAAATAGCTATCGTACATCTAAACAATCTGCTGTTCTAAGAAATTATTACAACAGAAAGACATACATGGAGATGTATGTTATCATTTCAAACCAGTAAATAAGCAAGGTTAAGTACATTTAGATCTTAAATTTCCAAAGCACTCTTTCACTGAACTAAAAATTTGAACACAAGAATCTGTTAAAAGTTGTACTCACGTGTGTAGATGTATTAGTGACATCCTGCATCATAAATTTACTTCTTAAGCAGCTGATGTCTTAAAAGCAAGAATGGAGCACCAAATCCACTCCCAAAGAACAGCACAAAAAGGGCAGTTAGCTTATATCGGTTTTCAATAGAAAAGGGAAGATTCTACATAACATAAAATAGTTTTCATTAGTGAACTTCAAAAAAAGATTGATCATAAAAAGGGTTAGACTAATTTAAAAAATAAACCTCTTAAGATCCTTATATAAGCATGTTACCTTCACAATCATACTGTCTGTTTTCTCACAAGCCCTTTATACCAATTTGACCAAGAATCATATCAATTTCTTTGCAAAATATAACATTTTTGTATATTATAAGCAAACTGTATTAAGCTGACAATTCAGTTGGGAAATACCTTAAAATCACTCAAAATTTAATTTTATTTCCAGTATGTAACCCGACCAAACTATTTTCTACCACAGCTACTCTTTACTCTAGTGTTAAAATGTTTTGAGTAAATTTTTACTAATCAAAATCTCATAACAAGAATCCACTGGAGAGAGAGAAAAAAGCCATCCAAGAAATATAATCAAAAGAGAAAAAACATGAAATATTCAATAACTATTTTACGTATAATTCTTTTAAAAATTTATTCATATACATAAATTAAATATAATTTTTTCATTAGAAGACAACTATCAAAACAGAAAAATAAAAAGGTGTCCACTATAACAGTGCATCCTCTCAAGTCTGCTTACAAGCCTAAATATTTAACCTTATCACAACAGATAACAGATCAAAGACAATATCTTCATGTTTATCACCTTGCATTCAAATTTTTGTTGAACTACTATTTTATGAAATTATGCCAACAAGTTTGGTATCAAATTGCAGTATTATACTTTGTTAATTTAATAAAGTAAATATCAAAAGAACATACTAAGTATTGATTTTTGTGAGTCATGCATTATGCTGAATGCAGCACTGGTTAGAATGAATTGTTTGTGATGCCAAAATACTCAAGTCTACAGTTTTGTATGGATTAGGAAATCAAATTACCAATATTGACAAGCGAGAATATAAAATAATAATTTAATATCCTTGATATTGCTGAAATGTGGCTTATGTACCAAATCACACATAGTGGTCCCATTCACCTCTTTACATTTTTGGAAATAGTCCCTTATACACACTTACTTCAACATATGACATGTGAATAACCAACCAACAGCTTAGAATGTCCCCCTAGTGGATTTTTCAGCCATTTGAATCTGTTAGAAGGCTTCCTTTTTCTTTTGAACCAAAGAGGTACACAGAGTCTTTAGTGTGCTCGACATTTCTTAGTTCTATACACCTAAAATAATGCTTTGCAACCTACACTGAGCAGCAACTGAGTACAAAAGTCACAGCCAGAATAGATAATAGTTTAATTTTCTTTATTTACTGTTCTATATTTTAAGAAAAAATGTAATTTATTCCTTCATAGTAATAATCTACACACATATATAATGTATAATAACTTAAATATCACTGTATATTACAAAATATTACTAGTCCACTAAAACACAACTAACAAAGGGTCACTTTGTAAAATATTATAAGTGAGTTTTATATTATTAGATACGGTAACATGAGTGCCATGTCAATGCAAGTTTTGTAATGTTAACCAGGCACAACTAGAAAGTCAATATAATAAAAATAAATGTATAATATTACAAGATTAAAAAAAAACAAAATAGTATATACTTATTTCCTAAATTTTTAAATGATGGTTATGAGGTCAGTTAAATTTACAGACTCTACACAAGTAGGAAAGAAATATAAAGACAAAATATTCTTATTGATAATAAATATTTAAAAGTGTATTCATGGAAAACAAAATATCTTGGAATACTGATCTGGTTTACCAAGGATGTTCTTGTTATATATCAATAACATTATGAGTATGTGTACTTAAATTCTTTAAAAGATTTTGACACAATGTCATACAAAAGTATAGTTAAGAAAACCCTAACTCACAACAAACAGTAAAAATGTTTGTAATGGTAACTAAGTGATTTATTAGAACTTGACATAGCCACAATTTAAATATTATATTTCAACTGTTCATATGATTTACATTACTATTTAACAATCCAAACAATTACAGGACCTGAAAAATAAAGTCTTTAATGCTTAAACCCATTACATACAGTCATCAAAGACACATTTTATCCTATAAACATAAGTATAATTGGGAAAATTACCAGATCTTTGCAAACAAGGTGAAGACCCACTATCATAAATCTAATCATGGGGTTAACAAAAACAAATATATTCATATAGAATCCTAATATAAAGCTAATACTGGTCTACAAAAACTTAAACTTACTTCAAGTAATTAAACACCTACATCATGATATACTTACCTAATAGAGCTCATTTAAAATATTCAAACCAACAATTACACAACCTGCACAAGTATGTACAGCCCGCTCTTTCCAGTATTGGCAATTTTGTGTTACATACAAATTTATAAATTTAAATACATTTTAAATCCCATATTCCATGCAATACTTGGTTACAATTATTATCCACATCTTACATTCAAATAAAAAATAACAATATTAAGAGGCAAACTACAGTCACACTTATTACTATTATACAAATTATAGTTCAATTACAGACACCATGCATAAAAATATTAACTTTTAAAATTTGTAGAACAGTAATTTTAAGTAATTCATAGGGCTGTGAAGTAGCTACATCATTGCCTAAATGTTAAATATATTTCACCTGTATATCTCAAGACGACTGGTTTGGGTCTTAAAACTTTCATTAAAATAAAGTAGAGAACAACGTTTCGACTTTCTTAGGTCATCTTCAAGTAGTTCTGTATTTTAATAAAAGTTTTAATACCCATACCAGCCGTCTTAAAATACATTTTTACTTCAAATGGGTTTCTCGTTACCACGGTATATTTCACTTGTTATTTTTTACATTGTTGTCAATAAATAATACTTGTAATGTTTATAATTTTATCAGTTTATACGTTCAAACTCTATTAGTATTAGTACTAGCGGTAATACTAATACTTTTTAACAGTAGTATTACTATATTAATAAATACCGATATTAACAGCTTGATAAACAATTAATATGAAAAATAAAACGATTTTACAGCTGAATATATGAAATATTGAATCTTTTGTCGGTATAAGAATCATGAAGGTGAGCGAATATGAGTTAAATTTGGAAAGAGGTATGCCACATTACCAGGTTTTAAATGTTTGGAAATTAAACCTATTCGATACTACAATAACATTAGTAATATAAACGAAAATAGCATTCTCACACTTACTTCTCCAGGAACCCCTCCGTGGCCGCCTCTACGTAAAGCGGATGTTGTAAAATTTCGTGCGAGACCTGCAAGCTTTCCAAGATTCATTTTCCACCAAATTTAGTCTGGTACTCTAAATATCGTTAAATATAATCGTAAATAATATTACAGTTACAATCCAGCTCAACAATAAGTTATTACTCTATAACTTTACCTTACCTGATGACCTTCCCTTAAAGTAACACCGCAAGGATTATGGGAAAAATTATGTTGCACATTTGTATTAGTGCGGCAGCCTTGTTAAAAAATACTTTTTGTGAAAATTTAAGTAAGAATCAGGAGAAAATAAGAATTTGAGACAAGCAGCTATTTTTTTATTATGAGAATTATAATGTAATTACTAAATATATATATCCAAAATAACTGGCTTTTAGGAATAGAAACTACATTTTTTCATAAATCATTACATGTATCCACATTATTTACTTAACGAGGTTTTCAGTTCAGAAAACTGTGACGTTTGTATATTTTATAAGTAATACATTCTTAGAATTTTTATGATGAGTAAAATCACGTGCATATTGTTTTTAAATCAAAACAACGTGTCTATTTTTCGTATAGCCAAGCCACAAAGGGCTATCTGCTCAGCCCACCGAGTGGAATCGAACCGCTGATTTTAGCGTTGTAAATCCGGAGACATACCGCTGTACTAGCGGGTGTCAACTAAAAACAAAATATATTTCAAGACGTTCTCTTGATTTTTGTGATATTCGTATATTTGAAAGTTTTAACTAGGATATGAAAATAAAGCTTTTTAATTTTAATGTGCAAATAAGATTTCTGTTGTTTTTATCTAAAAGACTAACTGTTAAATTATGTATATGTTTACAAATCTTCAAAATATGTTAAATTTTGTTATTGTTATTAAGCGCGCAAAACTTCATAATGAACAATCTGTGTTTGTTTGTTTTTTACACCATGAGCGTGTGGTTGTGTTTTCTTATTGCAAAGCCACAGCAGGCTATCTGTAGAGTCCAGCGAGAGAAATCGAACCCCTGATTTTAGCGTTGTAAAAGCGTAGACTTACCGTTGTACCAGCGGGGAACTCCACCATGACTGCCCAAATGTGAATTTTAGCGTCGTAAGCCACTGAGATGCTGCTAAGATATTAGTGTATCAAGAGGGGGGAATTATAGATAAAGGTTTTTTTTTTTTTTTAAATTTCGCACAAAGCTACTCGAGGACTATCTACGCTAGCCGTCCCTAATTTAGCAGTGTAAGACTAGAGGGAAGGCATTTAGTCATCACCACCCACCGCCAACTCTTGGGCTACTCTTTTACAAACAAATAATGGGATTGACAGTAATTTTATAACGCCCCCACGGCTGAAAAGGCGAGCATGTTTGATGCGACGGGGATGCGAACCGGCGACCCTCAGATTACAAGTCGTACGCCTTAACCCACCTGGCCATGCCGGGCCGTTATTTTTAATAGTTTGGTCTGTTTTGTTACAGACATTTGCACAAAACAAAAACAAGCTGCGCCAGCCATCTCCAATATTTAACAGATATCATATAGTGAAGGCAGTTAGTCAACAGCACTCAGAATATGGATCACAGTTTTCATTTATTTTTTTCAGCAATGTGACCCCAGCCATAGTCCGGCATTCTAACAACTGAGGCACACCCAGTCCTAACCTTGTAATAAAAAAATTTTGGATTGATAATGCGTGCAGCAAAAATGACATCTTTGTTTCATCGAAAATAATTTCTAAGCACCATTGTATCCAAACGACTGAATGATTAATATTCCTTCTTGATACCTCGAATAAATCAGACCAATATTCATCATACACCTTAAAAGCTATTTTATTACATGGTTATTAATACAGTCAAGTCACTTGAAGGAATTTTAAATGGCTAGTAAACTGTCTTCAATGGTACATGAACACTTCACACTTCCTACTGCTAGATCCAGTAAAATTAGTTGGCTATGAAAAGAGTTCTTCAGTGCAGAGAAAAATTGAAATCATATCTTGATTTCGTACTGTCTACCTCAGTTATCAGCTCATAAATATCTATATTATTTAACTTCTGATGGGTAATCTTCAATAAAGACTTACGAGAATCATCTCAGTGTCTGAATTTCATCGTGCTGGTGTTACTGACTAAATTCTGGCCTCTCCCTCTAGTACATCAGTTGATTTTTGTTGATTTTCGAATGTAGTAGATGACAACTGACGTTTTCAGCAATAGTCCAGCTTTTATCATGCCATTCCTGGTCACAAACTATATCATGTGAGAAAAGCAAGGATCATGTTAAGGAAGAAATTCGGATACATTATCTGCTTATTTAGGTTCATCCAAAATTTCACCTTCTGATTCACTCTTTGTAGATGAGTTGCCACCATCTTTCACGCTAGGCAATGTTAGCCTGTTCAAATTCAGGCAAACAGGAAGCCTGTGTCATTTTGGATACGTTATCAGATGTCACACATGGCAACTTGGTGTTGACGTTAAAGAGATTTATTATTGCATCATACTGAGCTACAAGGTTGTCAGATGTATGACCTCCTTGAAACGCAGACATGTCAGCTCGACTTTCTGTATTTTCCAGTAAAGTATAAAACGATCAGTAACTCCCAAGAAAGCTGAGCATTTATCTGCCACTTCAAATACCCATAGTGATATTAATACTAGGTACAAGTTACGATAGAGAGATTAATTTTTCTTCATTGTTGTTGTTGTTTGTTATAAAGCACAAAAACTACACACAGGATATCTATGCTCTGCCCACCATGAGTATCAAAACCCAGATTTTAGCAGTATAAATTTGCAGACATGCCGCTGTGCAACTGGGGGTGGGAGGGGGCACTTTTCTTCAACTTCATCAAATCTACTCACGATCAACATTATGGACAAATGTTTGCAACTGGGAAGAGTTCGTGGCTGCCGTTACATCTTGATAATCTTTTGACTCTATCACCGAAAAGGGTCACAATATATCACAAATTAAATTGACAAGTTTGTTAGTGATGTGCTCCTTTGTAGATTTATATATAGTTTATTTTGTACAGTACGCTGGTATTGTATGCTGCTGCACCAAAATGGAAGTACCAGAGCCACGTATATATTTCTGTAGATCTGTCTGAATTATTAGACTATAAATAGAGATAATACGATTAAAAACCAAGGAAATTGTGGACTCCTTGCTTGGTCACAGGTTGAGACCAGTCTCTTACTGCTGTTATCGTAGCATGGGGCTGTATAGACTCCATGTCTACATAAAATATGACAGATAAATTTTGCTTTTGTATAAATGATACATTTTTCCTGGTTTCATTTTTAAGCCTGTTCCCTTTATTTACTGGAATATCATTTTAAGGTTCTAAGCTGCTAATTTGAACGTATGACCAAAATTCAAAACATTGTTAACATTTGTCAGGTATCTTTCTTGTTGCAGTAATCTCTTTAGTGTGAAATGATTCTAAAACGTGATGGATGCATTACACAGACCAAATGACATGACGTGAAATTCGTAAAAACTCATTTCTCATGTCAAAAGCAGTCTTACGTCTGCTCTAGTCATTCAAATTTACCTGCCAGTATAGAGACGCTAGAGTTAGTGCTGAATCAAGTGGAGCCGTCAAATGTGTTCAGACTGAAACGCACCTAAAATCAACAAAGATAATTGGTGTACCTTTCTTATTTCTGACGATTACTACAGGAGTTAAACAAGCTGTGTCTAAAGTTTCTATAATTCTCTCCTTTAACATCTGCTGTATATCAGTGCTGGTTTCAACTCAAGCGTTTTTGAGAAGCAAGCATGACAGTTTGACTGGACATACATATCTCGTATCTATTTGATGAAAAGTTATTGTTGTTCTACCTAATCATTCATCTGGTTTTACAAATACATCATCATATCTAACCAGCAAATTTTCGAGTTTGTTGCTTCACTATCTCTAAATTTGTGCACATCCTCAATCAACAATCTAAGATGTGTTTACAGTTATGGACGAGCTCCACCAACACAAGCTGTTTCACCAATGGTTGAAACAGCAGGCACTCACGCATGAAATTCACTGTCAGTGAGGTAGTAGGTAACGTTTTAATGAAGAGAGGCGTAGTTGGTGGATGAGGTCTACCAACAACAACTATTCTTCCTGTAGATGAAATGGCAGGTACTGGAGAGTGAAGATGAGGATGACATTTGGGCATGAGGTATGGAGTTCCAAGTAAAAAGAGACGACTAGTTGCTGTACCGAGAATTAGAAGGGAGATGCCATTGGAAGATAATATCCATCATCAGGAGTTGTATTGTAAGAAGACAGGATAGTGGGCACTCACTGATGATGGCAGTCAGAGGGATAGAAGGGGAGAACTACAATCACATTCCACCACATAGAATCAGGCAATGCGAGTCCAATAAAGTAACAGTTGTGTAGCTTTTCTGGAGCACTAGAGTTATAGCCAGTTCTGAAGCAAAATCGATGTTAAAAAGGACGATCATACAAACTTCTGAGATAGCATGGTCGTCAGAAAGAAGAATGTTAATAACAAGTGTTGAATTCAATGTGGAAAATTCCATGCCTTTCTACTGCTTAATGGTTCAGCACTAAATCTGGCCTTTGGATACTTGCGAAAATTGAACTAGATAAGAACAATCAAAGTTGCCTTCAACACACAAGATAGATTCTTTAAACTCCGTGATAAGTGATTTGGAGTATGTAACACTCACAACAATTTCAAGAGACTAATGAAAATTGATTTAAAGGGCTGTAATGGGAGATACCAAGTGCATGGTGTAGTGGTATTTAGGTAACTGTTTGAGTTTGCTGATATGCACTCGTTCATGGTTTGTAATGAATAATAACTGTCACACAAGTCTGTACTATTCTCACTAAAACTGATTTGTATTTCACATGGACTGAGGAGTGCAAGTAGGAACTCCTGTCCTCGAAACATGCTTTAGAAGAAATGTCTGTGCTAGTATATCTGCTGCAGGACTGCAAGTTCCTGTTTTTAGCAATGTCTGAGACAATAGAAATAGGACAGTGCTGTTGCAAGTTGGGGCTGAATGAATAATAGCATATGTAAGCTGTATGCTCACATTTCCTGAATGCTGATACCACACGATGAGAAGATTGAGCAGCAGCATGACATGGTCACATGGCATCATCTGGGAGTGTAACACAGTAATGCAAACAGTGTGTCCTGATGCATGAAACTGATTTGAGCTGCTATAAAACGGGGTCATTTCACTGGTAACTAGATACCAAAACTCTTTCTTTTAGAGCTATTTGAAGATAACTGAAAAACCAAGACGATGATTGATTTTTAATGTGCAACATGGAACTTCTTATCAATCACACATTAAATAGTGTAATACAGAATCTCAGTTTTTGTCATTTGTACAAGCAGTCATGAGCTTGACAACATGTTGTACCACTTTACCAGCATAAAGTTCGTAAGTATCAGTCTACCTTGCAGTTTGTAGTACCCCAATTCCTTAGACAGCAAATTATCCAGACTCTGCATGCTACTGGAGAGCTACCATGGAGTTATTCATACCGATGCTAATGTCTAACAAGTACTGACTACGTTTGAATGAAGACATTCAGCAATGGTGCATTCAAGAGGAAAATTGGTTTAGGCAGGGTAAACTCCAGCAACGAATTGTTGAGTTTCTTCTCTAGATAATGGCTCTGGATATTGACAGCCTCTCCATAAGTCTGGGTGAGAAAGTCAGCATGTCTATGTTTTGGTAGGAAATATATTCCCTGTTGAAATATAGCTCTCTTCCTAGCTTATGGTGTCATATTGCCTAAAAGTCAGTGCAAAGTGGCTGAAAATAGCATCAGCAGATGTGTATTAGTTTGTTTGCTAGTAGATAGGAAAGACTGCTATAGAGCAGAAGAGATGCTGTGACAAAATAGTAAAAGAAAGAACTTCCCATTGAAAAGACTAAGTTCAGCAATGGTACAGCTCTGTTTCAACAAGTTCATATCTAGTTCTCATACAAGTGGTCCATTGGTACATAAGATCTACCATTCACAGAAAATACGGAAACATATTCAACATGATAATAATCTGTGACGTTAGGTAATGAATGAACTTTTTGTTCTGACTTTATTAGAAATTGAAGTTCAAGGGCAATCAATCTGGATAAAATACGTTTAT
Organism: Tachypleus tridentatus; assembly: GCF_004210375.1. Classification (NCBI taxonomy): domain Eukaryota; kingdom Metazoa; phylum Arthropoda; class Merostomata; order Xiphosura; family Limulidae; genus Tachypleus; species Tachypleus tridentatus. Next base: position 36,869,899 of record NC_134833.1, on the reverse strand, counting down.
TATGTGGTATATCAGCTCAACTGATGAGGACAAAGAAATTACTTAATTGCCTATCTCTTGAATGTTATAACTGAATAACTGACATCCTACCAGTTAGAAGATTTGCTGATTTACTTGACCACTGAAATGTGGATCATTACTTTCCAAGCTATTAAGTGATGTTCATCTTACAATGCATGTAATACATTATGGTAACTATTTCATCACAACTAGGTCAGTTATTTGGTTTAGAAACCAACAGCTGAAAGGGCTTTCACTTTCAAAACAATCAGATGTTGGAGTCTGACAGAATGTGCCATCAGTATTTTGTAATTATCACTTAATTATCATAGCTAGCACAGTCATTTCGTTGAAATATCAATGAGTGAAAGAAGGTGGTATTTGTTATTCTTTAAGTTATTAGACGACAATTTGTGACGAAATTTATACATTTTATGTGATTTTCCATTTGGTTATCAGAGCTAAACCATATGAAATGGAATTGTGATCCTTGCTTTCCAAGCAATCAGTTTTCCCCATTAAAATGCAAGTCCAAGTTAAAACAGTTGGTAACTGATAAATTGAAAATGAATAGACTTATTGACCAGTTTTCTTAAAAACTGAATGATTTTTACACAGCAAAATAGTAGTATAATTTTGTAAAACTCACATTCACTTATCACAGTAGTGGAAGATGTCACAAACAGGACCATAGATTCCTCTTGAGAAAATACTCTACAGGGTGTACAACTCTTTTATGAACAATAAAGAATATGTAGTTTCCACAAATGCAGAAAATAGACTGAGTGACTGAATTTTTATGTAATAAGTCTTACTTCACTGAGGTTATATGTATTTACTTTCCTGTGGTACTAACTAATATGTGTGGATTGAAGTCTGTAAGATAATAGACAAATTCACTGTAGATCAGACATATGGTGTGCAATGCACATGAGCCCACACAGATATCATTATTATATTATACATAATCATCCAACATTTTGTTGGGAAGGTTCCATAGTGGACCCACAATATATTCAATATGAGGGCCCAGAACAAAGTATGGATGCTGCTGCTATGGGCACCTGTATTTAGTTGAAGTTGGTTAGAATGAGTATTAATACAGCATGTAGTGCTTGGATGAAATGTTAATTCTGTTGCTAAGAATAATGATTGAATAGTTTGGTTCAGCTAAATTGTGGCAATAATTATTTATTTTATGGTGCCTATGGAGAACACTGAGGAAAGTGGTCTTGTTACCGAGTCAAAATAACCAGTAAAAAATTTACAAAGGTCTAAAAAAATAGTGTACATGCCTGAGGTAGTCTTTCAAAAGCTAATAGTTTATGTGATAGTATAAATTTATAATACATAGCAAACTTTTAATTTTAAAAACTGCAATATTTATTTAAAAAGGTTGATACTTATACCAACATTACATTGTAATAATATATATCAGATAACGAGAAATACCATAATTGAAAGTGAAAGACAACAAGCATTCAAATCTAGAGTTCTATACTAATTAAAAAAAACAACAAAAAAAACATCTGCATTATTTTTGGCAGAACTCGAGACAAAATCTCTAACAACCCATATTTTTCACAGTTCCAAGTTGGGTGTGTATTATAGATGTATTTAGTTTTTAATTTACTGCAGGAAACATTACAAAGACATGTTATGCTCTTAAGTTATTTAATTCCTCAATTTACAAACTAGAAATATTAAAGGTTGAATTACTTGTTTAACATCACAAACCAATAACTGGAACTGAAAACAAACTTCGTTGCACTTTGAATAGAAAAAGGCAAGGTGTTTTTTAACATAACAACTAGGAACTGTGAAGCTCGAGTCTCCACTAAAGCATTTAAAGCAATTATTTTATTTGTAAATCTATAATCAAACTAGTATTCTTTATAGTTAAATATGATTGCAACAAATCAGAAATTTAATCTATAGTTAATCACAAACAACCTTTTCACCACTTGTTTGGAAAAAAATATCTAAGCCCATATAACTATTATTAAAACAATTTTCTTTTGTTTTCTTTGAAAAATTTAGTGAAATAATCTAAACTATTCACATAAATGATGTAACATAATATTACTTAGAATAGTACTTTAGTATGACAACCTGAGGTTTGGGAAGCCAACTGCATGATCTAGTCAAAATGTCACAATCTTTAAATAAGGCAAAGAAAAATAACTGAATAGCTGGAAAATAGGAAAAAAAAAAAAAGAAGCATTCTGGGAAATAAAATTACTGTTGTTCAATTGGGATAGCTGAGACTATATGTATGTATAAATCTGTAGCTGCCTACTACATACATGGTTGAATTGTAAAACATTTCATGCCAATATTATTTTTATTTCCTAAAGCATTATTATATGAACTTCAAAACTTTTGAAGAAACTTCATTTAAAACACCAGCAAGATTACTGAAAATAAACAATTTATATGAATGAAAAACATTTTAAACTTGTATTATTAATTTAGGTATAAAAAACTTTTTCCCCAGGATACCTGCAGTTGTTAAGCCTAATAGATTTATATAAAGTTTAAGCTTTTAATAATTATCTAACAACTGTAAATTATGGAATGCAAGATAGAAGAAATATAAAGATCACACAAAAAAGAACTTGAATGCTAAACTCAATAATAATACATTTAAGTACTGCCTAATTATTTAAACTAAATTTTGATGGAACTTGAGAATCACAGCTAATTTTTCTTTGTTTGATAAAAAACTACAAGACACCATATTTGAAAACAGATAAATATCAAATATTTACACATTAAACACTAACACTATTGTCAGTATTGCAATAAAAATATTTCACTTTGTGCAAGTTTGCAATAAGTATCTACCAACCTTTAAGTGTAAAGCAATACTTCAGCCATCTACAAATCCACATTCATATAAGAAAATATTACCAGTTATTTATGAAGTGGTTAAAGAACAAGTAATGTCAGAGATCAAATCGGAACTCACATCAACAATATCAGTGTTTTATATCTAAAGAACTCCCACTCCTAAAAAAATTTATAGTTTTCTATGTTATGAACATCATTAAATATGGAATAGTCAGCTATTAGCAGGAATGCAGAAGTAAATACATTATTCATGCAGTTTAAATATAAAGCAATCAATACAGTACTTTGGTCCTAATACAGGATAGAGAACCAAGCGACTAGAAGTTACTTTTTATATAACTAAAAACACAAAAAATAGGGACCCTTTAATTATAAACTATAAGCAACATACTTATTTCTTTAAAAAAACAACAACTTTTTACAAAGATCTTGTTGTAATTTTAAAAGTAACACTTATATTACTAGTCACCATCTAAAAGAAATGTTCACATTAAGAACTGTTAAATATATTATAAAATGCTTAATTTCATACATAAAAATCACATATGCATGCATGCACACTCACACACATCTATATATAAACATACAGCTACCAGGAACAATATAACTTCTTTCAGTGACAGTATTTAGATGAATTAAACAGTATATGAAAAACACACAAGACATGCTGTTTAATTAAAAATTATTGACTGAAGAAAGGATATCTGCATTGCTGTATGAAACAATTTTGGAGTGATCAGGTCAATGTCACACTACCATTTTTAAGGGATCTGGGAGTAGGCTCTCTTAGAAAAATTTTGATAATTTAATGCAATGAGATTAAATCTTGAGCTATTTAACTACAAATACTGCATACACACAACACGTATTGAATTAAAAGAAGCAAGTTTTAATACACAAGTTACATCTATACTTGTCTTGAAAAAGTGGTAAGGCCATAACCTTATTGGCCCTCCCCACTTCCCTATGGCCCCGATCTGAGGATTGTTTCTTAAACTAGACATATCCCTTAATTTCTGTACTACTGACATACAAGTTTCTTAACAGTACAGTACAAGAATAGTTACATATATTCCACACCATTAAAACTTCATTCTATTTCAAAAGTAAATACACTTGACAGTACAGATACTAAGAGATAGGTTAGATTCATACTTATGATCTACATCAACAATTATTTTTACTAGAAGTTATGTCTGCTTTTTATACTATTTTAGTACCAAATGCAGTATCACAAGACACTAAATTGAACTGGACTAGATACTAGAACAAAAGGAAATTAGTATTAGGTGTAAAAGTGTTTTTAATATTTCAGATATATATATATATAAAGATGTGTCTTAAATCTTTATATATATATAAAGATGTGTCTTAAATCTTTCAACATTAACAAAATTCATTCAGTTAGTAGAAAACTGTCCTTAAATCAGTGCCTGTTAACTTTAATGTCTATATTTTGAAACAAAGATATGTTGAAACTACATATAATTTTTAAACATGTTTTAAAAAAGAAAAGTATAATTGACAGACTAAAAGTTTGGTGCAGCTTCCTTCCGGAACATTAAGACATTAGATTATTTTCATATACAGCAACATGCATATACACAATTTCATAAACTAAATAATATACAACTTTTTCTGTTCATTTTGAAGTGAATGATCTATTTATTTTACCTTTTTATCATGTCCTAATTCAAATATTAACAGGCACTTTTAACAATACTCTCCTAGCTACTAAACAATAGCCAAGAGACACTGCATGATTCAAATCTTAGCTCTAGTTTGAATTAAGAGGGTTGAAAAACTTGAGAGAAAGACAATAAAATGAAACTAAGCACAGAAATATTTTACTAAAATATTTATGAGGCAGTATAAATGCCAATGCCTAACTGAATATGGCCTCCTGAATGCATTTAGATCATAACAATTATATCATAATAAAGATATTTTTATAGATAATTACAAACATCTTAAATTACCTAAACCTATACAAGTTTCAAAGTGCATACAAATATGAACTGTAACCAGAGAAAATAAACAAGAGTACCTGCAAGAAACAGACATGATAATTAATCCTGTTACTTTAGTACTCAAAAGTTTTTATGTCAATACACAACACACCAATCACGCATCTTAAGACAAATAGTAGTTAACAATTTCATATTTTAAAGATCCAATGAAACTACTTGGCTAATACAATTACTCAACCTTTCTAATCAATAATTACAAAACACCAAATGATAACACCTTGACAGACAGAATACATGAAAATTAACGATAAAAATAGAGTTCCCCAGAACTAGTATTTCTTTCAACAATATTTATAAAAATTTTATTTCATCAAATACATATTTAAAATTTCCATGGTAGGAGTATTGTAAGTCAAAAGTAGGTAACTGGGTACTTAACAACTAGTTTATAAAGATCTATGTGTGTGAAGTTGCAATTATTTTATCATTAATGGTCTCAAGACAGTATACTAATTCAAAAGACAGGTTAATGGGTACCATACATTCAACTTGATGGGGGGAAAACTTGAAAGAAAATATAATTTTTTAACTAAAAATAACGAAAACAGTTATAAAAATTAGCACCACAACTCTACTCTAAATTACATTTATATATATATAAAAACAGAGGCCAATATCCTACATATGTGAAAATTAAGCACTGATTCTATAAAGCTGTCAATTGTTTGAAACATTAACAAACACCTTTGAAACACACAAACTGATATTATTGGCACAGCACTCACCTCTTTGGACATATCATATGGTTCAGCAGCTAAAATGTAGTATACTTTTCTGAACTATTATTACAAATATTTAAGTTATAAAGAGGCATGCAAGACTATATATAGAGTACAACAGCAAAAGAGAAGGTAATTTTGAGCCACTTGTAATTGTTATTTAATTTTAAAATCCCTTATTTTCCTTTTTTACTGTCCTGTTATTACTTACAGCTGCACTGATTGTCAATTGTATGTACGGTTACAGTCTTATAATTCAAAATTGTTAAAATACATATGTGGAAAAAATTAATATCAACATTTTTGTTTTATACATATAAGCATCTGCTCTGTCCTTATTAATACAACAGAAAAATTATAGTAATATAAGATTTTTATTTTTTTAGCAATGCTACTGCTAACTATATCTACTTAAAATAGAAACGGATTCTGTCTGGAATTCTTTACCTCAACAAAAAATTGGAAAAACAAGCAGGATTTACTTGAAACAAATGCTTTTCTAAAACAAGTAAAAAAATAAATCCAGAAAACCAGAAGTAATACAAAAACAAAATTTAGCTAAACTCCTCACTTTCTTTTAATATTATACCAGTGATTCTAACTCAACTTTTTATTCATACATATTTAACTTGTATTAACATAGAGTATTTCTTCTTTCATTAATAGCCATTCAAATAAACCTTGTTCATTCTTGAATAAACATTCTTTTCATATAAATGAATTTTTTCTTTTAATTTTTTTACAGTAAAATGCAGATATTACCAGAAATGCTACAAATATAGAAAAGTAACAAATGTCTTGTCATGTAGAATATATGTATGGCACCATAAAGCATTGAATAGTCAACTGAATCTCATGTTCAGAGCTCATTCAAATAATATAAAAAATCCTAAACATTCTAACTGTCAATTACAATTTAAAAAACTATGAGAAAATATGTTATTTCTGTATAACAAATATTTAAGTAAGTATACCCCACTAATGTCACTTTCGGACATACATAACATAGCTAAATGGCATGCTTCCAAGATTAAACTATTTAATACTTCGACAACTTTTATCACATTCTTACAGATATATGTTGTAACTGACGACAACCATATGTTTAATTAATTTTAGTAGTAAAACAGGTTAAAACTTCTGCACTACGAAACACAGTATGATTCTTTAAAAGATTTTTAAAGATATGCATCAACTAATAATTTACATTTTGAAAGAAATGTCTTCTAATGATTTTAATCAACTCCTTCTCTTTTAGCTACCTTTAATCTACTGAGCATTGCATGAACACAAGATGTTTTTTTAGTACAAAAAAAAGGTTATTGTTTTCTTTTTTTCTCTCTCAAGTTTTAATGTGTCTCGCAACTGCTAATAATCATTAAAACTGCATCTACACAGATGGTTTACGAAAGTGTTGGCTTAATGCATTGTTTGATAGAAAATATAAATTAAGTTTTTTTGCACAAACTTTCTGACTAGCTACTATTACCACAGATAATTTTTTTTTTACAAGAGGGGCTAGTACTTTCCTACACAATTATAATTTATAACACTTCTTGTTTAAGTACTTGCATATTTTATAAGCAATGTGTAATGGAGGGAGAAGAGTTCATTTTGAGCTAAAAACACGACATTTAAACTTCCAAATCTTAAGTTATTGTATAACAATGCAGATTACTCCTGCTTAATAACTGCTAAAATACTTATATGCTAATATTAAAATCTGCTACCAATACAACTTTTAATGCTATCTAAAAGGCCACATCACTTATACTACATGAAACAACGAATTTGTAGCAAAACTAGATGACTGGATTACACCACAAAACTATGAACAATATATATATATACTTGGCACCAACTGATGTGCTAAATAACCATAAAAAGCTCAGATCTGATTCATAACTTCACATGGCCAGTTTAGCCATAGATCACTGGATATAGATGTCTACAATAACATTTTACTTTCACAATGAATTCTGACAAAGTAAAACTTCAATTCTTCTGTAAGAAGGTGGGACATAACATCATGAAACCCTGAGAGTGACATCACATCTAAACAACATCAATATTTTCTTGAATCTCATTTGAACTATTTATGTAGCCACATGCTATATTTTGTCGAAATCTATAAAACTTTATGAGAAAATGTTAAAAACAACATCTACTTGTGCTACAAAAGGGAGAGAGTAGGGTATATTGAGGCACTTAACAAACTGTTGACTCTATCTAAGATAAAGCTTATCACATACAAGCACTATCATTAGGAAATATATCCAACATCCACAAAAGGTCCACCAATCCACATCACAGCAATGTCTAACAGAGTGGATACACTAAAGCATCATAAACATTAATCATATTCGTTTGAAAATAGTGTGTAAATGTTACACACTCTATAGACCTAAATAATGCAAGCTATAAATTTCAAAAATACCTGTATAATGAATCTACCTGGATATGACTAATTTGTTAGCTTAAATCCATTGTTCTATTTGTCAACCAAAAGGTAAAAGCTTTACTTTTACATTATTTGAAAATAATGACACATAAGACAATAAAATTAATTATATTAACTAAATGAAATGGTATCTTGATGAAAGTCTGAATTTTCTAAAATTATTTTTTCAAAGGAAATACAGCTTTATAAATACAATGAGTAAGAATCAAATACTGGATGTGACAAAACAAATTACCAATGCATTAATAGAAAATAACTGTATCATCATATTTTGAAAAAACAATTTTTTAAATGAACATTATCAATAAGAAAAAAAAAGAGGAAAGAGAGCATAAGATGACACTATTCTTCATTGCAAATTTTGGAAAAACAAAAACCTTAACTTGATACACAAGAAGTTCTATACACTTAAGAATGTGAACTTATGTAAATAAATATTTTGGTTGTGAAAAGTAGACACAGAACATGAAAATTCTTCTCTTCAGGTACCTTCATCTTATAACTGTAGCTGAAAGATTATTTATCCTTTTGTGACATGATACCAGGATTGAAAGGTGTGGCTGTAGAGGCAATTACATTGACTGTGGGCAATGGACTGATTATATTAGTTTTTGTGACCGATATGGTGCTTTTCTCTGGTAGGAATGACTCGCTAGAAGTCTTGCAAGAAAGAGATTCTTGTTCTTCAAGTAGAGCATCATCAGAAAAGGATTGGGATGATGCTAGATCTGGATCCACACTGAATAAAATGGTAGTGACTAAGGCACACCACATGGAGGTGCGAGCTCCTCGGGATGCTTTACTCAGTTCATTAATACTTGCTGCCAAAGCAATAACATCTGCAGAGAAAGGTATTCTGGATGAGAAAACTGAAAAAAAAAGAAAACAAAATCAATTCAGTCATACAAAATAAGCTTCAGAGGATAATTCAGAACTGTTTCTGTTCAGAGGCTTGATGTGGTTGTTGGCCTTATCAAATAAGTATTTACTATACTGTTTTTTCAAAGTTATTAAAATTTTTAATCTTTTTTATTTTGCTTGCATTGGAAAATTAACTAACTGTATTTTTAAACATCTAGATATAATAACATAAAACGAAACAGCAAAATGACTCATAACCATGAAGCGTGTTTTAAAAATAAATATTTGACGATTTAAAAGATAAAACAAATAGCAATTTTCATTTCTTGCTCTAGAACACCAAATTACTTATCAATTACTAAACTTACGATAGTAGGTCACATGAAAAGTATTAATATAATAATTAACTATTTACACAAAAACTTGAATATAGAGAAAAAATATTTTGCTTATTAGTGACAACTGAAAAACCATACAAACAATTACTTTCTCATATGTGACCAACTTTCAGTTTAATTTTAAGCTAGGTAAAAAGTTACTCAAGTGTGTCGAAGTCCATTTTATTATGGAACTTGGCATACTTCAATAACTGCTAAATTAGGGATTTTTGGTTATTTTCAATAATAAACAATTACCAGCAAACCTATATTGATATAGTATGATGTTGATATGTATAACTAAGTATTATTTTGAACAAAACCTCAATTATAATGAATAAAATATTCATAGAATTACACAAATATCAAATTAAAGATGTTTCATGGAAGTATGTGACAGACCAAACATAACAAGAGCTTAACTCTCTTCTATATGGGCTCCATCACTAACCATCTTCACAACTACCACATAACCACAAAAGTATACATACTGTCACAACTTTTATTATAGTAATTGTAATTTTTATGAGTTGCAAGCTTTTAGTAAACATTATAGGTCTTTTGTAGACAAACGTAGTCTAACGTATTAAAGGTTATCAAGCTATCACAAGCCACAAGATGAGCTGTGGCACATATGGACAGAGGTCACAGAGTGTCTTGTGCATAATAATACTAGACAACTTACTAACTTACAGGTATTCATGCCAAACTGATAGCATAAATCCAACAAATGAACTTATAGAGAAACTTAAACATTACTGACATTTTGAATTACTGAAAAAAACACTGGCTTTTACTCATTCAATAGTTACTAAAATAACAAATAGTACAGTTGCCCAATACTAAATGTTTTATTTTTTTCAAATTGATTGTGTTAATTTCAAACAAAAAGAAGAGAAGAAAGACATGAGCAATAATTTGGTTTCCCCAAATTAAGAATTTAAAAATGCTAAATTATTACATGTCCTTGTGACTGTAACTATCTTACCTTTATCTTCTTGGAATCTGTTACCACTACCACGATGACGATTGGTTGCATTAATTATCTCATCTCTTCGACGAGCTTGAACGTTGCGAATGGCTTCCAGCCACTTTTCCATTGATTTATGAATGTTTTTATGTATCTCTGTGCCTCTCAGTTGCTCCATTTTTGCAATTAAAGTAATAATCTGTGTGATAAAAAGAAGTTTCAATTAGATGTTTAAAAAGTATTAATTATTAAAAAAATAACCTACAGGTACATGTAATCTTTTTAGTAAAGCCAAATTATCAATGATTTTTTTTTCTTATAGAAATTAGGTATCTGGCTTTGTAATATAAGAAAACCATATGCACACGTGTATAAGCAAAACAGGTGCATGCACTCTCACACACATTTATGTGTAGTTTAGAATTTCAAAACAGATTTAAAATACTTTTATAAATGTATGTACAAATGTAAAAATTACACTTATGTTTTCTCACTAATTGAAGCATAAAAATAATGTCAACTTACTAAAATTTGTACTAAATGAAAAAGAAAATTAAAATTGTTGCATAAGTTTGTGTTTTTGACATTTCAAAAGCTTAACAATTTAGAAGTAACATTTAAATATTTAATTTTTATTACTATTTCTTGCAATTAAAAAAGACATATGCTACAACTAGGGTTATTTACAGCCTACCTGGTGTTTTACTAAAGAAACATACAAACAAGTTAAATAGTAAAAGAATCTTTTAGCTTGAAAGAAATACCCATGTATGTAGGACAAGCTAAGAAAAACTAAAGACCAAAATAATCTATCATTTTCAGAAATTTCTCTTCCAACCACACATACATATGAAAAACAAGAGTAAAAAAAATTACTTACAACTCCACCCACAATGGTATATTTTTTGTGCACAAAAACTAAGTGAATTAGTGATAGCCACTGTTTATATATTTTATACAAAATCCCTTTCTAGAAACTTAGTAAACAATACATTTTCAACACAAAATTACAGCTTTTATATTCCTTTGTGCTATTTCGAAAGAAAATATTATAGTTCTTAAAAAATGATTTAGGTAAGAGGGCAATGTGAATGGATACTTAATATTGCTCCTCAACACATTCATTGCTGCCTCAGAAACCAATACCTGTGCCAGGTGCCATTGGGTTGTTTTTTGTAGAAGCATTTTAATAATGCAAGCTAATATCAAAGAGTATTTATGGGCTATTTATGCTATGGTGCACATGAGCATCACTTGCTCTGCTGTTAACATACTTTTAGGAGTGCCACATAACAAACACACACATTTTCTTTTATATATATATTGACATGGTTTGGGAGTACTTTTTTAAATGTTCAAAAAGGTAAGTTATAGTTATGGGAATATCACATCTGTTAACGTATTTTTCTAACATACACCAAATGTAGAATGGCAGATAAAATGTAATAAGTATGTCTGACTAATTTTCAGTCATTGTTTATTGATGAGCTATATGATTCTATAGGTTAATCCTCACAATAATGTACTGTGTCTTTACACTTTTCTACTTCAAAACACTCCTGAAAATGTTTTGAATTTTTCTTTCTTAACGTGGGCTTTGAAGGAACACCATTTTTATCCATTTTATAAAATTATACAATTCACAGCCAAGAAATATTCCTATGAGAGGTGACCCTCAAGCTAGTGTCATTGTAACAGAACTGACTTCTAACACATGTCAACTCCAATAAAATGCATGTGCTTCAATGTTTACGATGAAGCACATATTGGTTGTCTAACGTTGTATTTTAGGTCAAAAAGTGCAAAGAAGCTAACAAATAAAAAATAAATTCATGCTGGTAGGTAATGTTATATAGAAATTTGGGATAAAAAAAATAAAATTGAAACACTATGGCATGACTTAACAAGTGTTTAATATAAACTACAAGTAGCAAAATGACTTGTACTTTATGCAGCCACTTTTTTGATAACATTAATTAATAAAGTGGCAAAAAATAACACATCTCACTTGCACAAACATCGAAGTAGCAAGGATGAATAAAGTTTAAATTAACAAGTATTAATGATATAAACAGAAATTAAATGAGTAAACTTATGATAATATAAATACACTTCATAATTTATCAATATAGGTAACAATGACTTATTTCGTAAAATGGGTTTGTGGCTAATCATCAGATCTCAAACTAAAGTATGATGGAAGTTCTGTATCAATCACAAGATTTCAGTCTCCACATACATTTTAATAAAAAATTAGTTATGAAAAAAAGATAAAAAATTAAATGACTCAGATAAAAGTGGCACTGACTTTACCGATTTTTTTTAATTCAGTTACCATTTGTCAATTTTAGATAAATTAAAAATATTTAATATAATTTAAGCATAGTTACTACATATCTTTAAACAAAAAGTAGGTATTTAGGGGCTGTAAACAAATAAAATGCACACTAATTATTAAAATCCCACACATACAAAGAAATTACCACAAAAAAGGTATAAACCTATGTGTATTCAGGGTAGGGGGGCAGGGTTGTCAAAATGCACATCATTGTTTCACACCGTTACTTTCAAAATTTATCTCAGCAATTTACCATCAATATACGTTAATAAATTTGGCATCAAAATAAAGTTTATAATTCAAATTTTAATACTTAATTTTAACTTTTTAAATTTGAATGCAAATATTTAAATAAATTCTTAATCTTCACTTATCTGCTGTGGATTACCCTTTTTATATTTTCTTTCTTTCCTTATATGGGTTTCAGAATTTCCACCAAATACATACCCCAGCTACAGATGTTGACAGGCAAATCTCTCATCTTTATTTTCTCACATATCAATGAACTTATTAAACCCACCACAGAAACTCCACACAACTCTTCACGCTCTTGAAATCACATAGTTACTCATACTTACTTGTCAAACATACATATCTTTAACCAATACAAAGAAAATTTTGCAAACTGTGTGATTATAAATAATTCATGTAGAGTTAATAATATATATATGACTGAAGGAAGACTAACTTACTTTTGCATGTTCTCTTAATTCATCAACTATTAAACGATCAACACGAGAAGGGTTTGGAGGCAGCCGAGGAATAGGAATGTTATTGGTGCTAGATATTTTTTTACCCGGATTTTGTCTTGCCAACTCAGCTTCAGTCTGAAAAACAGTGAGCATTTTTTACAAGCTGAAACAAAATCTTGGAAATTTCCTTAAAATAAAGACTAGTGAGAGAACCCATTAACTCTCTCAACATAAGCTCTGTCAATCTTATTGACCATATAACCTCTTTGTACTCATTTAAAGTCTATATATATTTACTATTTCTAACTTTCAATATAGTGTGTATATCTCTAAACATTTTGGTAGTCTTTCATATACAAAAAGCTTTTTTTATGTGAAGTACTTTTAATAATTATTTAATATTTAATAAAATATATTGAGTATTTGTTTTCAGAAACTCCACATGCAAAGTAATTTTCATGTTAAGATTAAAATACCTTTTCTCAGTTCAAAAATCTCAAATTTCCTTTGTGTAATATTTAAAACCTCCTAAATACATTTCAAATGATTATTTAAATAAAATTTTATATTCGTTATTTTCTCTACCATATCTCAAAACTGTATCTGCTAATTTGACTGATCTCATAACAACCAAAAAGAAATGGAAAATAAATCTAAATTACCCTATTGTCTTTCTAGAACTTCAAATTTTTACATGAAACTGCATTCATTTATTCTAAATAGCTAAGCTTTTACATCTATTTATGATTAAAAGTTATTGCTCTTTGAACCATGTCTAACTACTATCTGTAATATTACAAGTTTTAAAATTGTTTAGGTCATGTACAGCTCCCATTACCCTGTCAAATTACATTATCTATGAGCTATTACAAGCTACTTGCATACCTACCTTGTAGGACAATTATATTATATCATTATTTATTTTACGTATTAACTAACCTAAGAAGATCCCTATTTTTACTTTTATAATAATAAATAAAGAATAAATGTGAAAACTATCTACAATTTTACAGATATTATAAAACTGAAAGTCAAGTTAAGAAATATATTAAACAACTTGAGAATGAAGAATAAATATTTCAGTTATTTTGTGGTTGGTCATTGCAAGTTACAATTTTTTTTTTTTAATTTTGTTTCCAAAAACATTAGAAATAAAATAAACAATCTGTAAGTTAAGAGTCTGGATACAAGGTGAAGAATTGCATGATCAGTACATGTACCAATTTCTATGTTAACTTTTTGTGTAGCCCACTTCTTTTATTTCACCTGCATCCAAATTTTAAAACAGATAATCAAACAGAAAGCAACTTCCACAGATTTCAAGATGTTCTGAAAGAATGATAATGTTTTTGCTATTTGAGATAAAAAAAAAAAACCAGAATTATTCTTGATTTATGTATAATGTGTTAGTCTTTTTAAATGGAAAAAAAATAGAAATAAAAAAACAATCTTGGCTATGTTTTAACACAGTCACTGTGATAGTTTATTTCCTGGGCAGAACAATTTTTCTTCTATAATTTTTTGAAAACATTTTTTCTCGATTTCAGAGCTATGAAGACAATCTTTTGTTCTGTGACAGCATTAGTTCATATTTCAGTAGCATTATAAAACTTGTTTGCATTATACTTTTAGGCCTATTGTAAGTATTCTTGTCAAGTTAAATGAAATTATCCAATTTATAACAGTTACTCTAAGTTAAATTATTTGTTCACCTTGATATGTATAACCATAGTGCATACTTTTCAGATATCACCATTTTAAATGTATTTGGGATAATTTTTAGGACTACCCCAACATCACTGCTTTCATTTTGCTGGAACAACAGGAAGGGAAAACCTTTCATATTAATGAAAGGATATTTGGTTCTGTTTATATTTTTCCAATTGATCAAGACTACACATGACAAACAGATGTGTGAAAGTACAGTAGTGAATGTCTGAGAATCCCTACAGTTTATAAAAAAAATTCTGTAAAAGCACTTCATCATACTGAAATGTGATACTCACATGATGTACAATCATACAAGAACTTTAAAACCTAAACATATATCAACCACATTGTTAAAGATTAAGGTTTTTGTTACACATTATACATAACTATCCTTGAAATGAAAATTAAAAACGCCATCCAACTCTTAGCAATCTACCTTTTTTCTTTCTTTCTCAAGATTTCGGAACTGTTCATAGCATTCTTCAAGACGAAGGTGGAGCTCATTTGAAGGACCACTGCGCCTAAAAATTTCAATATAGAGTAATCTTCGCTATGCCACAATGTTAATACATCTTAATAAACATTATCATACATATATATACACACATTAATGAATAAGTTTAAAATTGATGGTTTTTACATAATTAACATCACTATGAGCTATTGTTACCTACTTTAAGATATAATATTAAATAATAATTCCTCAATCTAATATTTTAATAGGTAAAAGTAAAATATTAAGAAAATATTAATGTGCAACCATAATCCATTTTATATAAGTAGAATTAGAAATTCTGCAAGCAACTCAAATTATGTAATCTGCATCTGTACCTTATTTATCCTTAAATAACTTTCACAGCAGTGTCCTAACAAATAATTCTCATTGATATTCAAATGGGTCAGAATTCTGCCAACATCTCTACAAATAATACTGAAATACAACTCTTACCGAGAAGCATTAAAATAATTTGCACTTAGAAATGCTACACTGATGATTTTTTTGTGAACAGATAAATAAAATAACTTCACATCTTGTCTCACAAAACTACTGTGCATTCTTGACTGTCTTCTTATTCTGAAATATCTTCTCATAAATTGTCTAATACACACTAATTTACCATATAACAGACCACAATTTCTTTTCACATAACTGCCACCTTGCTCATACTCAGTGGAATATCAAATAAAGTGAAGACCTTCAGTCAAGATAAGATGCAATGATAAAAATTACAAACAAACACACAGAAAATGTAAAACAAGCCATAATAATAACAATACCAAAATTCATGTAACAAAAAAATCATCATAAATACCCTGTATCAAAAAAAGAGAGTTAGAGACAAACTCTCAAACTGGATAATAATTTACAAATCTAAAAGGTATTACACTGTAGTTAATGCTAAAGCTAATTTTCAAAATAAGCTACAAACCATTTTTAAGTCAGGGCTTCCTTATGAACAATGATTTTGCTTTTCCTTTATGAGGAATATTTATATTACCTTACACACATACTAGTAAATTTCCTGGCAAACAGATAAGCTTAGCCCTATTCCCCAATCTTTCTTCCTCAAATATCAAAATTTCAAACATACATATCTATGTAATATTATGACACTGATGTATTAAATATACTACAAACAAATACAATACTATACGTTATTATATATCAAAAGGAAAAAGTATACATCCAGGTAATAAACCATCTGGATGAAAAAAGTAGAATAAGATATATTTGCTGACTTGACTTTAATCTGATTTTACACATAAGTATTATACTTTAAGTCTCACCCTTTTCATGTAGTCTACTGTATATAACTTACAGCATAATTTCATTTTATAGGCTAGTCCTACCATTTACTTTTTCACACACAACATTCTAATTCTGCATATACATTTCTTTTATGTGTGAGGTAAAATGTATGATGTATTAGTTGTACACTGTACAATGAATGATCTATAAACAAATAGGCCTACAATGCTGTATTCCAAATTAAATGTGAATTCAAAGAGAAAAATACCATAATTTGGTATGATTAGGTGTGAAAGATAAAACACTCTAAAGCTTACCAATGCAGATATAATGGTTTGTATTATTTTTTATGAAAATACTATTGTTTTCAATTACAGCTGGTTGATTTACTTACATTTATTAGTAATATGCAAAATAACTGATTAGTCCAAATTATGATTAGTGTTTAATGTTATGAAAATAATCAACTAATCAAAATTAGGATTTTCAATTATTACTACTTTTGATTATTTTCAGCTACCCAAATCTCATATAAGAATAATTCATCAATTAGTCCAATGATTAATAAATTACCAAATTCTAGAGTTTATGTTTTAACACAGTATATTTACTGCAATCCCCCTAAATTCAGCAGCAATTATTTTGTAAGGATTAACTTTATTTCTTAAACTTCATTATTACAAGACTTAATTTAAAAAAAAAATAATAAAAAATAAAAATTACTTTTGATAATTATTACCTCAGTGTTCGTGCTCCAAAGAAGTGAGCCCCAACTGGTAAAATTGCTGTAGGTGGTATTTGATCAAAAAATACCTCACCAGTTCCATAAAATGGCTGAATTCCTTTTCCTTGGAAACATGCATCAAATGGTTGGTAAACTTCACTAGTTGAATCAACAACAGATGGAGAAGAAAATGGTCCAGAATATTTCAATGTCTGGTTGTGTGGATTGGAGCCAGATGAAAATCCAAAAAGATCTGGGGTAAGATATTCAGACAAAAATTGGGGATGCAGAACTCCTCTCACTGGATGCTGAGAAGGATGATCAACAAATTCAGATGTTTGAATTGAAATTGGTGGTGAAGCAAGAGTTGTAAGTAAACCAATCTGAGAAGGACAATTAATACCATTAACTGATATTTTATCCAATCCTGATAAAACTCCACTTTGGTTTCCCAAACCATTTTTGAGACCATCATAGCTCATGGTTGATGATACAGCTGGTAAACAATCACCTTTTAGGGCAGTATAACAGCCATTAGGCAGAGACTGAATTTCTGGATGTGACGATATAGGAAGACTTTTTTTGGTATTAAAGCCAAATGAAGCTGCAGTATTTCCTCTGGATTGTGAAATTTGAGACCCAAGTTCAAATGTAAAATTGCTGTCAAGATTGCGTTGTATATTTGAATTTTTACGAAATGCTTGATGTCGCTGGTTGATGTTTCTTGGAAAGTTATGATATGGATGAGGCAGTTGCTGGTTTGAGTTAGCCTGATTTTGTTGGGGAATTACAGGTCCAGTGATACTTGGTGAGGCATATGAAACTCTATCACTTCTCTGAAGATGACTAGCACTTAAAAGAGGCATAAATGATTCTTGCCCAGGATTACCAGTGTCTACAGGGATAAAATCACCTTGATTCTGCATAACATTGTTGAAACTGCTATCAGCATGTAAATTTGGATTCTTTGAACAATCAGATCCAGCTCGTATAGCTCTAGGATATCCCACTGAGCGAAAATTGCAATTTAGTTTTGAGGACTGTTGGCTAGATAACACTGACTTGTGTTCATCTGAATTTATCTGTTGCTCTCTGGTAAAATACTGAAATGACAAAGAAACATTAACTGCATTCAAGTACTTTAAAATGAATATTTATATAAATAATAGCAATATACATATATATTTTTACCTTTAAACTTAAATAAAGTAGTCACAGCTGCACACAGTAAATTTAAGGTAGTGAAATAAAGTAACAGAAAATGAACTGCTTAATTCATATCAGTAAGTCATGGAAAATGCAAATAACTATCATAGTGCAGTATGTTTTTACAGTTCTATCGACCATAGTTTACCATACACATAATAACTTTACATTGCTTCAGCTTGTTTGCAAAATGTTACAAATATATTTTTGTTATATATTCCATAGTTCATAAGGTAATATGTGCTTTTACAAAATCAAGTCACCCCATCACTTACTACCAGCAAGAAGTCAATTACTTTAGTAGTTTTACAAAACAAAACTCTAGTGTACTGTGAAAAAAAATATTACATTTTCTGGGCATGGACACATCATTTTAATTTAGTTTTTATGAAGATAATCACTGAACTTGTGTATCCTTTAAAATTACAAATTCAGTTCAAAGAAATCCTAATGAAAACTAGATTGGTTGCTCCTTAAGGGCTATCTGTACTCCATTCCTAATTGTGAAACAACAGAATATTTGTAACAGTGCAAAGCAACACATTAGACTATTAGAGCTCTAACTCATGAGAAACTGAAACAATAATTTTGGAATAATATGTCTGTAAACGTAACACAAACCCAATGGAGTTCTGAACTGACAGACCAAATGGGCGTCACCTACAAAACAACAATCATCAACTCTTGGACTACTCTGAATGAAGAGTAGGATTTGAATGTCACTTAATGCACTGAAAGCCCCAAATTGACAAGTTCAAGCTTTGTGATATGATTGAAGGTTTATAAAGAACACAGACTTAAATGGTACCAAAGTAATGGAACATACAGTAAAATATATAGCAACATGTTAAATAATAATGTTAAGAAAAAACTTTATAAAGAAAGGATTTCTTTAATAAAGAGTTCATGATATGTTTTTCTAAAGCAAAGAATTTAAGTTTTGAAGAAAGATGACATACTTGTTACTGTCACTTTGCAATTGTATGCAAGACTCAGGTGTATTAGTTAGTTTACACAACCTTCTAGCTGAAATTCCCATGTATTTGTAGATGATGTATAGGTTTTACCAACACACGTAGCTTTACAGCTACCATAACCTTACATATAAATAACCCATAAGTACATCCAGATGGATAGTGTGTTTTTGTTTTGAAGAAGTTTTGAATTCTAAATGTTGACTGAAATACAAAACATACAATGATCAATATCATATGTTCTGATTATTCTTATTCTGGATTTGTGTTTAAAACTTTATTTGCTCATAAAATGAGTAAGAAACTAGCAGATATTTTGAGAAAGTGTGTGACCTATTCACATTCTATTTTGTTTGTGTCACAGTATGAAATTGAAAGGATGGTCATTGTTTTGTGATATTTTATACATTTTGGAAATTTCTTTGTGTAAAAACAGCCAGAATAGATATTACATGGTCTTAAGGAGGCTTAAAATAAAGTTATGTTACAATTAGTTAGTATGAAACTATTAAAATGGAATGTATGAGCCTGCATGTGTGTTCTTATAGTAAAACAGGATATTGTTTATTTGTTTACTTAAACGTGTAGAAAAGCCAAGTTACTTCTTGCATTCCACATGTAAAGTTTAAACATGGATGTTATGAGTTCAGATAATATAGAAACTTCTTGGCATGATGTCTTTTAAAAAAGTAGATGCATATCATCAACATATCTTCTAAATAATATTGGTTTGTAATAAAAAGGGCACTTATCCAGCCACTAACATCCTTAATAACAAAAAAATAATATTTGCAAAAGTCAAACTAAAGCATGATCACATTACCAACCTATTTATCTGATCAAGAAGATTATCAAAAAAACCAAGTGACTGTCTTTGAGGGCCTATTTACTTGTTTCTTGGTTACAATATTGCATTTATATTTTCTTATAACAAAGCCACATTGGGCTATCTGCTTCAGTCGACCAAGGGGAATCGAACTCCTGATTTTAGCGTTGTAAGTCCGAAGACTTATCCCTGTACAAGCGTGGGATGGTTACAATACTGAGCTTCTTTGGTTAGGAATAACTGTTTAATGACTACTTGGATAATTTTCTCATGTACAGAACACCAAAAATATACAAAAATGGCTTACCTCTCAAACTTATTCTATGTACTCTCATTTCACAAGCCAACAAAGTTGCTAAATGTCTTATATCTGCACTAAATTCACTAACATAAAATGTATTTACTCTTATAGACTCTTTTTTCCTTTGCTCAAGAGATCTCTATCTCTAAATTACCCAGATAAAAAAGTTGTTATAGTAAGCTTTGATGTTGAGTCATTATTCACTGAAATCCTACTTAAAGAAATTATGAAACTTATTATTAAACAGTTATTCTTAACCAAAGATGCCTACCATTCTAACCAACAAAAATGTGAACAGCTTCTTAAATTGGGCTTTAAGGATAATCATTTTTAATTGCAGTCTTCATGACCTGATACAGGAGGGGTTGGCAACTGGATCACCCATTTGACTTGTGAGTATTTTTTTGCTGTTATTATAAATGTCAGTAGCTAGATGAATGCCCCTTCTATTATAAATTAGCATTATGTAGAAGATATGTTAATTATGCTTTTCTATTTCTTCACAACACTGATCATACTAAAGAGTTTTCAAAATACTTAAACTTATAATATCCATGCATACACTTTACATAGGAAATGCAAGAAAACAACATTCAACTTGTTTAAGACATTCAAGTAAATTCAAACAAACACTCTTTTTGCCACGTCTGTTTACTGTAGGAAAACATCTACATGCTTAAATGTATGTTTCAAAAGTTTCATACCACAACTCCTTCAAACATAACTTTGTTTTAAACCTTTTAAACAGGATACATAATATCTATTCTGAAAAATCTTGTCTTCACTCTGAAATTTCCAAAATTACAAAGTACTGGGTACCCCCCTAATTTATTTCACTCTACTGTATAAACATTTTAAACAAATAATATAGTATACAAGGAGCCATTCACTATTGTGTAATAGTTCTTATCATGGTCAAACAAAGTTTTGAACACAAATATGCAATTCAAAAAATAATCAAGACATATTACCTACAAATTAAGCTATGTTTAATATTTAAGTCAACGTGTCAACATTTAGAATTAAAAACTTGTTTAACCCTTTCGGTGAGGTTGGCAACCGCAGTCGACTTGAAGGCTCAGCGTGGCAGGCGACCTTCCTTTATTCCTGTTATTTTTATGTATTGAATTTAATATATATAGTATTGGGTACAATCACTGAATATTTCAGGAACTTTTGTTGAGTTATTTTCGAAATATCATGCTTTTAGTACTGATACCGTAACTAGTTAAAGTATCAAACATAGATATTCAACAGCATGCCAAACATTTAAAAGTTATTCAGTGCCAAAAGGGTTAAACCAAAGACACTCTACTCATTATTATGTGCTAATGGATCATTTATAAATACACTTGTGACAGCTGTGTCAAGTCACCTGTGTTGGTAAAACTATATATCACCTACAAAATATGCATATCTAAGCAAATGGAAATTGAGATTAGAAGTGGATATAACCTAACCAATCCACTTGAATCTTTTATTGATTATAGAGTGAGAATAATAATCAACCCATCCTTCTTAAATACTTTAAAATTCTTGCAATGGAAAACAGGTGAAATATTCTTTTTCAATGATCACCCAACACTAAATAAGAAGCTATGAACTTGTTCTTGTTGTAATTAATCTAATCATTTTTTAGATTTTTAGTGGTTTTTATTATTTTCTTTTACTTTTTAAAGATGCACAGGTTTATACTTATATTTTAGCATTTCTTTATTACATTATTTTCTATTAACAACATTATTAAACAAATTTGCTACATGATTTTATTGCATATTCTCTTTATTGTTTTAATTTAAATCTGTGTCCGTTCTAAACTTATGGATTTATCAAAACTTCTCAAGAAATAGCTGATGGTGCTTTTCTTAGAATATCATGAATTAAACCAGAAATGTCCATAATTAAAGATGGTTTTGGTATTACCAGATTTCTAACATTTGTTATAGGGGGGGGGGGATATATTTTACTATTATATAACCTGTACAAATCTATGTGTATAACTGAAAATATAAATATAGTTAACATGTGTGTGTGAGAAACGTTAAAAATATATAATTTGTATTAACACAGTAGGAGGTTATAAATGATGAAATATATTCCTATATCACAAAGTTTATCAGATTATAACATGAAGAACTGTGCATCACTTATACATTATTCATAAACTTGATTATTTCTTTTCACAATCAAAGATAATAAATACATTTATGAAGGAATTCACAAATGAATGTTACAGTTCATGACCCATTTGAAAGAAATAACCTAAAAAACATATTTGTTCTCCTTTTTTTTTGACATAACATTCAATTTAATATTCCAGAAAAAAGTATAAAACTCACATATTTCTTTGACCCATCAACAATGTTTTCTAGAACACTAGGCTGACAAGATCCTTGAAAACAATTTTCAAAATGCTGAAAAGGTGGAAAAAGAGGTAACTGGTTTGCAGCGGAACCAGCAAAGTCACCAGTAAAGTCTTTATTACCAGCATCAATATCTTCATTCATCCAAAACTGAAAAATATTGTTTCAGCCATTAATAAATAGCTACATATTGATGCATCCTTTTGCAGAGCTTAATATGATGTGTTAATCTAGAAACAAAAAATAACAGAAACAATGGAAATTTTTGTTTATTTGAATTTATTACTCAAAAGGAATTATTTTTGTCAGTATGTGTTACTGACAATAAAATTTATATTAGAAAGAACTTCCTAAGAGTAAAAAATACAAGGGATAAGCTACAAAAATACATTTATGGTGTAAACTACTGACCAGCATTCGTCAACAGAATATGCTTCAGAAATACAATCACTGTAAGCTTTTGAAAACTACACTATCAAGTCAACGTAAACATTTTCATTTGAAATATTTATAATAAAAACGAGCAGTTTATTTCTTACTTTTTCTATTATTAAAATCTGTTTCCATATTTGTATGTAGCTTATAATTATTATTCTATGACAATTCCTAGAGGTTTACAAGAAAAATTTGAATATGCCATTAAGAAAATAAAAATATAAGCTCTGAAATAATTTAATTTGGAATTTATTTGTAAAATAAGGATCAAGGTGGCCTAAACTCTAAAATAAAAAAACTACAGGAATTTTATATTTTGACATTTTCTATGGTTGTATTTAACTGCCAATAACCAATAAAGAATGTACACATGAAAATATGAATACACAAAGACACGATTTATGGTTTAAACAACAAACTACTAGCTTTACATTTACAAATCCATCACAACTGATTATTGTTAATGGACTATTGGTGATTTTAATATAGTTGATTATACTTCCTCTTTATCTTAAATAAGAAAAGTAATGAATGCTGAATGGGACTGAATTTAAAACAAGTGGAAAACATTTACCCATCACTTCTCCATGATATGACATGCATTAATGCAACTCTTATTTGATTCTCAAAATGAAATGAATTCAAGACCTGTTGCAAGCAAAAGCAAATGCTCTACAAACTCAGCTAAAGGACTAGTCAGGATGCAAAACTGATGTGTATCTGATGCCTAATGCTCCTAAAAATCTTGTTGGGAACATAAAAATATAAAGGGATGTACTTAATTGGTGTGAAAAATATCACATACCTGTCTCATATTCAAATAAAACAACACAGATTTTTTTCTGTCCAATAAAAAGTGGTTTGAACTCTGATAAATCAAGATTTCATATTTTCATGCCACAAACTTCTGATTAAATGATCTAAAACCACTGCAAGTATAGGTTTTCTTCTGCTTATACTGTTCATTAACTTGCAGATACATTGGCTAATTTCTACAATTTTGTTTGAAATTATCAAGTATGGTTGATAATTAAAAGTTTTCAGTGTTGTATTAATTTACAGATTTTGACAGTGCTTGCTAGTTGGTTGTTTGGCATTTAATGGTGCAAAGCAACTACACTACCTGCATCAAACATCCAGTAAAAAATTAAAATTAAAGTAAAATTATTAAAATTTGTAAAAAGGAATCAAGGTAAAACAAAAAGTTTAATTTTTGAATTAAAAACTTAAATAGCATTAAACCCAATTTTTATATCTAGTTTACAGCAGTAAGAAAGAAAGTACAGTAATACAAGTTGTAAAGGACTTTCTGTAGCTTAATTATAATTATCATAACTAGCCAGGATGACTAAAGGGTGAGTTTAAACATCAGTGTTAGTCACCTGAAGTTGGTCTTTCCAGTCCTGGTTTTAAGTTATTTGACGTCACAGCTATTTTCTAATTTCATACCGAACTAGTTGTACTTTAATTCATAAAAAAGAATCACATAAAAAAAGTATAATTTATGAATTAAAAACTTAAATAGCATTAAAAAGGTCAAACATTTTTAAGGTGGACAGTGTCACCATCGTCAATGACAGTGTCCAACATTATGGATAAACCTTGGGACAAAACATGTCTAAAATGGTGCCGTCATTAAGGGTCATAATGATGGCAAGACAGTAAAATATGGCTTATTGTGAACCAAGTGTCACATAGATAACACATTGGTGCATCAGTCTTAGATAAAAGAAAACGATGAGTTAAAAAGTAATACCAATGCATAATTTAGTTAGAACAACCTCCTCTTTCCAATCCTTATGGAAAGAAGATGGCCGAAGTCCACTAGAGGGTTTTATTTGGAAAAGCTTGTTTTCCATTGTTGATGACAAAGAGAAATGGGACAGTCAGTTTTGAGTATTGGCGAGATCTAACATGAAGTGATTCCAGGGCCAGCTGTGAACTAAAGAAGTCAGTATAAACAGTGCAATTTGAGTACTATTTAGCTTCCATGTGATTCAGGGCAAGAGAAATGGCATACAGTTCAGCAGTAAACACAAACTGTACAGGGAATTCTGTGTGTAACCACCGAACCACAACAAACCATGGCAGAGCCCACAGAATCACCTGTTTTCGAACCATCCATATAAATAGGAATGGAAGGATGGTTCAAAAGATGTTCAGCAAATAAAAAACAGTACTTCCAATCAGGAGTATCTGCTTTTCTCAGATGACTTAAAGAAAGGTCACATTTGGAGACTGTAATAAGTCATGATGGGATGGGCTGACCAGTGGATTGATTGATTTAGTGTTTTATGGTACAAAGCCATCTGCGCCAAAACGTCTGGTAAAAAGGTAAAAATAAATTAAATGTAGTAAACACATAAAAGGAAATGAACGTAAAACAAAACATCATTGAAAAACAGAAAAAGCATAAAACCAATGTTGACACCTGGTCTACAAAGTTAAGAGAGAAAGCAGAGTAAAAGAAGTTGTAAAGGACTTTCTCTAGCAAAATGGAAATGATCATAACCTGCCATGAAGACTAACAGGTAAGTACAAGAACCACCGTCAGTCATCTGAAGTTGGTCATTCCAGTCCTGGTTCCGGGTTATGTGTCATTATGGCCAGTACCAAAAGGTAAAGTAATAAAAGTTTAAAAGACATGCAGCAAAAATGTAATAACAACTCGCCAGGACGACTAACGGGTAGTTCAAACAGCAGCGTTAGTCATCTGAAGTTGGTCTTTCCAGTCCTGGTGTCGAGTTACTTAATGTTCTGGCCATTTTCCAATGTCAAATTGAACTACAGAAAGTGAGACTCTGAAAAGAGAACCACAATTAAAAAGGTGTAATGAATAAATATCCAACACTTAAATGAGATGAAACAGATTAATGGCCTTTAAAAAAATAAACACATTACCAAGGTGGACAGTGTCACCATCACCAATGACACATCAATAATGGACAAACCTTGGGAAATAATATGGTGAAAATGGTGCCATCTTTGTGAATCATAACAATGACAAGAAGGTAAAATGTGGCTTATTGTGATCTGAGTGTTACACAAACTAACTTTGGTGCAACAGTTCCAGATAAAAAAAACGATGAGTTGAAAAACTGTGACCAATGCATAGTCTTTCTAGAACAACTTCCTCCTTCGGAACCCTACTGAAGCTAGACGGCCAAAGCCCAATATACGGTTTTATTTGAAAAGGCTTGTTGTCCCATTGCTCACTCCAAGTGGAATGCCAGCTGGCATGGAGCAGAGCCTTGAATACAAGTCCATGTCCGGAATAGGCACAGTGGTGATAGTGCCAGCGCAGATAGATTTAGCTGCCATGTCTGCAAGCTCTTTCCCGCGAATAACAACTTGGCCTGGTATCCAGAAACACTGGATAGAAGTAGCAGTTAATGAGAAATGGGCCAGTCAGTTTTGAATATCAGCGAGAACAGGGTGTGAGCCAACGTGTAGCGATTCCAGGGCCAGTAGAGAACTAATCGAGTCAGCATAAATAGTGCAGTTGGAGTACTGCTCAGTTTCAATATGATCCAGGGCAAGAGATATGGTGTACAGTTAAGCAGTGAACAATGAAGCTGTAGAGGGGATTCTGCTCGCAAGTACCGAACAGCAACAAACCATGGCAGAGCCCACAGAATTAACTGATTTGTAACCATCTGTATAAATTGGAATGGGGAGCTTTGAACTGGGGAGGTGCGGAAAGCCCCAGTGCAGAGTCAAAGTCCTTGATGATGAATGGAGTCCAGCATCTTTAAGGCTGAGGGTATGGCAGAGCCATAGACCATTGATCCATAATTGAGTTTTGATTCAATAAGAGCCCGATATATCTTTAGCATAGAACATCGACCCACTCCCCAACTGGCGATAGAGAGGACACGGATGTTCAGTGTTCTTGTGCATTTGACCCGTAACTGCTTTAAGTGTGATATAAAGGTCAGTTTACGGTCAAAGATAAGCCCCAAGAACTTGGTATCAGGGACCACTGGCAACGAAACTTCACCGATATGGAGTTCAGGATTGGGGTGAATACCCCGTTGGCGGAAAAAGTGCATCCAGATGGTTTTAGAGAGAAAAAATTAAAGCCGTTTGCTGTAGTCCACTTCAGTACACGATTAAGGGCAGTTTGTAGTTGTCGCTCAATATATCTCATGTTCGACGACTGACACGAGATGTGAAAGTCGTCAACATAGAGCCCATTCGCAACAGTGAGAGGGAGTTGTTCAGTGATGGCATTTATCTTTATACTGAAAAGTGTGACACTCAAAACACAGCCGTGTAAATGGCCACGTAAACCATATATATGAAGGTCTTTCAAAATGCCATACTTCCATGTTGTGTCATAAGCCTTCTCAATGTCAAAGAATATTGATACAAGATGTTGTTGTTTCAGAAAGGCTTCTCTGATTGATGTTTCAAGTCAAATTAGGTGGCCCGTGGTGGAGTGCTGTCGTCAGAACCCATACTGGGTGGGTGAGAGGAGGTTGTTTCATTCGAGGAACCAAACAAGACAAGCATTAATCATCCATTCTAAGGTCTTACAGAGACAGCTCGTCAAAGCAATGTGACGGTAGTTTGAAGAAATCTTGGGATCTTTCCCAGGCTTAGAGAAAAGTAAGATAATAGCCTGGCACCAGGCATCAGGAAAAACATTCTCCTGCCAGATCCCATTAAAAACAATTAGAAGAATATCAAGAGAAGCAAGAGAGAGACAGTGCAGCATGTCATAGTGTACATCATCAGGTCCAACAGATGTACTGCCAGACTGATGAAGGGCCATTTTCAGTTCCACCAGTGTAAAGGGACAATTATAGTCAAAGAAACATTCAGTTCAAAAGGAAAGAGGTGAATGCTCTGCCCGAGTCTTGATGGCCAAGAAGGTGGAGGAACAAGCAGAAGTGTTAGACACCCAGCAAAAGCTTTCACCTAGAGTATTGGCTATGCTCCAGACATCAGCTACCTCTTGGCCACCAGAGAGTAAGATATAGAGGGGGACAGAATTGTAGTGCCCACTGACCTTTAGAATCCTGTCCCATATGACCTTGGATCTGGTGGTAGAAGATATGCTAGATGTGAACTTAATTCAAGATTCCTTCTTGCTTTCACGTCTTACCCACCTAGCACGTGCACGGGCCCGTTGGAAAGCGATGCTGTTCAAAAGTGTGGGATATCTACAGAAAGTATCCCAGGCCCGTTTTTGAGCCTTCCATGTCAAGTGGCAAGCAGGATTCCACCACGGATGAGGATATCATGGAAAATGTGTTGAGGTTTTAGGAATACATGGAGCAGCTGCTTGTATAATACAGTCAGTTACCGCTGCCACACAGTCATCTATTGATGGCTGATTCACAATGGCACAAGTTCTGCGAGAGCAGTAACAGTGGACCAGTCTGCCTGATCCAGCTTCCACCGGGGCACGCGGGTAGGGTGGCATTGACCACGGCCAGTCTCTCTCAAAAGTATAGGAAAATGATCACTGCCTAGTGGATTATTGTCAACTCTCCATGAAAAATGGGAGAGTAATGAAAGGGAGCAAACCGAGAGATCAATAGCGGTAAAGGACTGATTAGGTGTATGAAAATAAGTGGAAGAACCAGTATTGAAAAGAGAAAGATTGTGATCAGAGAGCATATGCTCTACAGAGCAACCCCTCCTATCAATAACAGCACTTCCCCAGAGGGGGTGATGTCCATTAAAGTATCCCAGGATTA
Organism: Tachypleus tridentatus; assembly: GCF_004210375.1. NCBI lineage: Eukaryota > Metazoa > Arthropoda > Merostomata > Xiphosura > Limulidae > Tachypleus > Tachypleus tridentatus. Next base: position 36,840,601 of record NC_134833.1, on the reverse strand, counting down.
GAAAGGGAGACGGCAACTGTTCAAGGTCTGATTGATCATATGTCTCTACAGGGGACAGGTAGAGAGAACAAACAGTGATGGTATGACTCGAGGAAACACGGATGGCTACGGCCTCCAAGGGTGTGTTGAGTGACAAAGACAAGGTGGGCACATGCTGATTAACCAATAGTGCCACCCCTCCATGTACTCGTCCATCACACTGCCTGTCATTTCTGTATAGAGAAAACTGCCAAATGGTGACTGTATCAGCAGGTTTTATAAATGTTTCTTGTAAGGAAAGACATACAGGATGATAGGAAGCAATCAGTGTTTTGATATCATCCATATTAGAATGTAAACCTTGACAGTTCCATTGTATCAAGGTGGCCATTTTTAATGATGGGTAGGTGAAGTGGCCAGAGAACCCTTCTGTTTAAGACCATGTCCTTTTTCCTTACTGTCCTTATTTGGAGGAGGTCTATCGGCCTCCATCGATCCTGCCCTGGGTCAATTGGGCAGGTCTTTGTTGTTGGAAGTGGATTCCAGTGACTGAGAACGAATGACTGTTTTGCATCTTGGGGTAGGAGAAAAAGACGTATCAGAAGAAATGCCTGTATTTAAAACCGAAGGATGTGGATCTTGAGGTTTGTTGGAATGTATGGGAGGAACAGAGATGGGTGTAGAAGTCGATTCATCAACCTTTTTAACCATGGAGGTCAAAAGGCTTTTCATTTGTTTTGAAAACGATTCTCTTGGAGGCACAGAGATCTGTCTGCACTCCCACCGTAGTTGTGGAATGAAGTGCAGCAGCATATGTCCGAGATGGAGTGGCGGACAGCAATTTCCGAGCCTCAGGATAACTAATGTTATGAATCGTTTTCAAATGCTGCACCTCTTTTTCCTCCAACCATTTTGGGCAAGAACGAAAGTTGGAAGGGTGAGAACCATTGCAGTTAACACAGTGTTGGTCCTTGTGACACTCATAGGCATCGTGGTCCTTGCTACCACAACGAGCATGTAAGGGAACCACAACATGACGTCTTTGAGTGGCCGAACCTCTGACACTGGAAACATCGGAGAGGGTTTGGAATGTACGGCCGTACCCTGCAAATTAAGTAACCTGCCTTGATGGTGTCAGGTGCACGTGGCAATGTAAATGTCAAAACGAGGATATTTGTCGGCAGTGTAACTCTGTCTTTGCAAGTGGAGATGTGCCTTACTGCAGAAACTTCAGTGGAGAGACCAGCAAGAATCTCTGACTCAGGGAAGTTCTTCAAATCCCTCTCAATAATAACTCCTCGTGATGAATTCAAGGTAGCACGAGGGGTAACCTCAATAGGTATATCCCCAATTGCCTTTGAATCAAGAGGAGTTTACTGTGTTGGGATGTGGATGTTTCAACCAATATGTCTCCAGATTGAAGCTTCTTTACTGACTTTGGAGAGCCAGCAAAACCCTCTTGTCCCTTCTGAAGAAAAAAGGGGGACATTTTTCCTAAACGTTTTTCTGAAAGAGAATGTAATATAAGAAAATGAGGTACATGTGTTACAGATGTTGGAGACTGCTGCTCAGAGTCTTTAAGACATGGTCGTTTACCTATTGACTGTTTTTTCACTATTTTATTTAAATTTTTTTAGGAGGATCCATAGGAAAAAAGGAAAATTTTGGTACTCACTGACGCCACCCACCATGGAGCCCTATGAGGGGACGCACTACAAGGTCACGCAAGGACATTGCAGCAATACCAGGGTTTCATGAGCACCATACCGAAACACCAGCATCAGGCACAATGTCCACAACACCCGTTGAAAACTTCCAACACCGGTACTTGGTTGAGTCTAGCCCTGGGTCGACTGGGCAGGTCTCTGTCGTTGAAAGAAGATTCCAGCAATTGAGGACATAAATGAATGATCGATTTGCATCTTGGGGCAGGAGAAGAAAATGTACCCGAGAAAATTCCCATACCCAGAACCATACGAAGTGGATCTTCAGGTTTGCTGGAATGAATGTTAGGGACAGAGATAGGTGTTGAAGTTTATTCATCAACGTTTTTAACCATGGAGATGAAAAGTCTCTTCATATTCTTTGAGAATGATTATTTCAGAGATATGAAGAGATCCATCTGCACTCCTATTGTAGTAGTGGAATGAAGTACAGCAGCATATGTCAGATGAAGTGGTGGACAGCAACTTTTAAGCCTCAGGATAAGTGATGTTATGAATAGTTTTCAAACGCCGTACCCCTTTTTCTTCAAACCATTTAAGGTAAGAACGAAAGTAGGATGGGTGAGAGCCGTTACAATTAACACAACGAAGTTCTGTTTCACACTCACAGGCATCATGGTCCTTGCTACCACAACAAGCACACATCAAGGAACCATGACATGATGTCTTAGAGTGACAATGGAAACATCTGAGAGGGTGTGGAATATATGGCCATGCCTTGCAATTAAGATTACCTGCCTTGATGGTAGCAAGTGGAAGCAGTGATGTAAATGTTAAAATGAGAACATTGGTAGGCATCATAATTTCCATCTTTGTGACTGGAGATATGCCTCACTGCAGAAACTCCTTGAGTGGAGAAACCAGCAAGAATCTCCAAGTTGTGGGCCTTCTTCAAATCCCTCTCAACAATAACTCCTTGTGATGAATTCAAAGTAGCATGGGAAGTAACCTCATTGGGTATATCCCCAATTGCCTTTGAATGCAAGAGGAATTCACTGTATTTAGATATGAATGTTTTCACCAATATATCACCACAGCAAAGCTTTTGGACTGACTTTCGAGAGCCAGCAAGTCCCTACAAGGGGATGCACTACAATGCCAAACAAGAACACTGCAAGCGCTATACCCAAACACCAGCATCAGATACAATGTTCACAACACCTGTTGAGAACATAAATATCCTAGTTGACCCTAGCCCAAGTGGACCAGCCAACTGACCTTAGGGGGTTCACCCCAAGGGGATGCACTACAATGCCAAACAAGAACACTGCAAGCACTATACCCAAACATCCTTATTTCAAATCTTTGCATTTCCTCTCAGAACATAACAACATGGACATTTATTCAAAAGTAACCTCTGAAGCTTAAGTCTTTTGAAGTCTCAGGACCAGGTAGGTCAACACACTACGTAGAGAATAAAAGTTTTGAGATAGCTTGACTGAGTAATGAAAAAAACTATTATAAATGTAAATCATAACTTTATAATAAAGTTCTTTCATTACTCAGTCAAGTAGTCTCAAATATTTTATTTTCCAAAAAGTGGATTCCTCATTATCAAATAGTACTTAGAGTTCATATACATACAGCTATGTACAGCGAAAAAATAAACCATGTATTATGTAACTATTCAAAACACAAAAGCATTCCATACAGAACAGTACTAAAACATTTTTAACATATTTTAAGGAGTCTTAGCAGATCTATAATTTTTGGACATACTGGAGAAAAATAAATATTCTTACTGTGAAAAAAACATTTGGAGAGAATAGGATTTGTCCCTTTCAAGATACTGTAGGGTAAATAATCCCTCAAAAACAGAATTTTCCATTCTGAAATGATTTGCAAGTCAAGAGTACAGCTTTGAATATTATGTGCAAAAGGTACAAGTTACAGGTTTAATACAAATACTACATATATTCAAAATGTTGTTTGAAAATATCCAAAAGTGACCAAGATGTTGAATTTTAAAAATTAGTGATTTTACATTTGGGTGTTGAAAATGATACCATCCATTGAATCAACTAGCAGTGTGATTGCAAGTGAAATATTATTTACAAGGTTTTATTTATAACCAGTAAATACTTCAGCTCAATATATTTAGATCCAGCATTCTGTAAGCAGTTAAAGTTAAAATTTAACATGCGACTTTAGAAGAAAAAAAAGTGGGAAATCAGCTTCATAGTGGTTTTTAGGCACTCACTACAAGCTACTAGCTGCAGGGATATGAGTATCAAGCAAATATCTAGTCTTACACTTGGGATACATTACAAAAGAACAATATTCATAGATTTTATGGTAACATTGTTTTACAAAGGCTCAAAATGAACAGATTTTTCAATAAAAAAACAAGGTCAAATTTTCACTTGAGAATGACAATCTTTAAAAAAAATCATATTTAGAAAAACTATTTGCATTAATGAATAAATCAAAATAAAGTTTTTGCTTGAATATTTTCAAGGAAATCCATGACACAAACTGAACCAAATGCATTTTAAATTTCCAATGAAAATATTCTGAAGTAGTTATAATAAAAAAAACATTTAAGTTGAAAGATATGTATATTAAAAGAGTGTATGCAACTGTAAAAATACAGCAATGACTGACCTTAAATAAACAATTAACCATTAGCAATTAATTACCTGCTGCTGGAGTTGTTCTCTTAATGTTCCATTCAAAATGTGTGATGAACAGAACTGAGAGCTTTCAACTTCTGGTTTGAAACCATCACTATAATGAACAGGGTTAGACACTGATTGGTAATAATCTCCTTCGTCAAATCCACCAAAATTCACTCTCGAGTGTAATGAATGTTTTAACTGGTTATGGGCTATTTTCTGAAAAAAAAAAAAATAATGTGTGTGTTAACACATGAACACTTTTTTTCTTCAAATAAGACTGAAATTAGTTTTTATAATGATCTTTGAAAGCTATCAAAACCATCAGTTTTGTTTAAATAGTAATTTAAACCCTCTTATGAGTTCCCTGCCTCTAGAAAACAAATACTTTAAACTATTTTTGTCACTCCTTTAAATAACTGTTTGGACATACCAATATTCCATGTGTGATCTAATCCACTTCTGAGGCTGATAACTGGATTTTGGTTGGAGTGAGTTTTAGTACATTTCAAATTAAAAAATGAACATGTGTTTATTTGTGTGGTATGCAAAACAATTTTCAAGGTCAGATTTAAAATTATGGTGAAAATTCAAGGACTTGTCAAAAATTAGAGAACCTAATATCACAGGCTTGCAACAGTTTTATTATCTTGAAAAATTTATGTTCTCCCATAATTCATGTATGCAGAATCCAAAAATAATATACATTTTTCTCCATCATGTACAGATTTTTCACAAAACATCATATGTACTTTTACATAAGTGAACAATTTTAATCAAAATAAGGTCACATTTTGTTGTGCTTAAAATGTTAACAACCACTAACTATAGATTCCTCCAGACCACTTGTGATGTCAGTCTTATCGGTCACTCTAGATCCCAAGCATAACAAACATAATAATAATAAAAAATGTTCAATGTGGAAAATGAAACAATAATTTGATCCAAGTAAGAGTATTTTTTCTTCCCAATTTGTAAACAATTCTTGTGTAATAGAAAAATATTATTTTTAAAATCTGCTTATCTGAATTATAGCAGTTCCATTATTAATACCAAAACAATTTTTATGAAGTTCAAGTTTGCGGCCTGTGTAATTTATTTCTGTAAAATACCAAAGAAAAGAAACTGAGAGCTGAGGTTATATTAATATTATGTTAAACTTGATCTGATCTGCATAGCCTAACCCAGCATAATGCAGTTGATTATTAAAAAAAACAACAAAAGGCAGCCAATAAATCAAAACAACAAAAGGCAGCCAATAAATCAAAACAACAAACCCCTTTAACATTAGACAATTTACTTCTATCTTGTACACACTAATCTCATTAAATTATTATTAATATAATGTCTTCCATGAGATATTTCTGCACATTAATCAGGAAAAGTAAATGATGGTATTCAGAATTGGGGTGTTGGCTTGTAAGAACTGACGTAAACCACAGAACACTCTCATATACTTAACTGCCAATAACAAATAGAAACTTTCCAGACCTATAAAATATTATGTTCTAACACTACTAAAACTTATCTGGCTTTCTGTGCAAACTATAAATAGGTTTTAAAAAATCTATAAATAGATGAATAAAAGGTCTATGTAACTAAAAACATATCCACCAACGAGATGTTTACATGAGCTCTCCACAGCTTCAACAGAGGAGAAAATGCTCTATCAGTTATAAGTCCATCAAACTTGTAAGGCTGCAGTAGTTTATTTTACAAACTTATTGCCATCTTTGTAAAACAAGATATGAGGTTCAAATTTTAGATAGGAACATGTAATTAATTAATCATCTTTAGTTTGTTTCTAATTGTTTGGCTACTCTGAAGGCCATATTATGGAATATATAACACCTATAAGAGAATATTCAGAGCCCAAACATATCATGTGATGCAGAGTAATTAAGATCAGGAATTTCTTAAATATTTACTTTTAAATTTATGTAACTAAAACTCAGATGATACTGTGAAAATATGAATTGTAAATTATGTTCTAATGCCAAGTTTGTTGACCTACATTGAAAATAGTTGTTAATTAAGTTATAAATGAAACACTGTAAAAGGAAATGGCATGCACATTTCGATCTAGTTGTATAAAAAGTTAATGAGCAATCTGAAAATATAAACTGTTAAATACTCTCTAACACTACTAATATCTCACAATTATATAAACAACTTGACTGATAATTAGGTATAACTAATGAAATATTTATAGTTGAAAAGCAAGCTATGTATATTTCCTACAAAATTTAAACTAATATTCTTTCCAACCTAAATCCTGTGTTATCTGATGCATCGTTTACAACTGAATGCATTTTTTTTCACAGTTCTTGTTTGGCATTTTATAGCACAAAGCAACTAAACTATCTGCTCCAAACAACCAGAGAAAAAATTAAAATAACAGTAAAATTATTATAAAGTATAAAATTAAACTATGTTAAAACAAAAATGGTGGCTCAACATTCGATAGAAACTTAAATAGAATTAAAAAGGCCAATGTCCCTTAAAAAACTAAAAACATCTGTCATGCCATCGGACAGTGTCACTGGCATGACAGTAAGATGTGGGCTACTGTGACTTCAGTGTCACACAGGCTGCACGCTAGTGCAGTCAGTCAGTCCCATATAAATGAAAATGATGAATTATAAAATTTTGACCAATGTGTAGCCTAGCTAGGACAACTTCCTCCTGAAATTTATGGAAGTAGGATGGCCAAAGAGCGAAAGAAGGTTTGATCTGGAAAAACTTATGACTTTGCTCACTCCAAGTTGAATGGCTACTGATGTGAAGCTGAGCCCTGAATACAGGACCATAGTCCATGTATGGAACAGATATGGCCATGACAGCACCACAGCAGACAGTCTTAGCTGTGGTGTTGGCAAGCTTGTTCCCACAAATACCAATGTGGCCTGGCATCCAGAAAAACTGGATAGAAATAGATGATACAGAGAAATGGGACAGTCGGTTTTGAATATCTACAAGAACAGTGTGAGGACTAATCTGAAGTGATTCCAGGGCCAGTAGAGAGGTAAATGAGTTGGCATAATTTATACAGTTTGTGTATTGCTAAGCTTCTATGTGATCTATAAAATCAGGTGACTCTGATTTCGAATCATCTGTATACACGAGAATGGAAGGATGGTTTGAAAGAAGTATGGCAAATTGAAGACAGTACTTCCAACTGGGAATACCCGCCTTCTTCAGATGACTAAAAGAAAGGTCACACTTGGGAACGGTAATAAGCCATGGTGTTATTGGCTGTCCAGTGGAGACAGCAACATTATCCAAGGACAGATGCAATTCAGCCAACTGCACCTGGATATGAACACCAAAAGAAAACACAACCCCACGTGTGACGCTATGCTAAAGATCGAACTTTTGAAGTGTACACTGAAGACTGTTACAAATGGCAGAGGTGTAGAGAAAGTTCATGAGACAGTGTACAAACTCTGGACTAGAGAAGCACCATAAGCCCCTGTGCAGAGCTGAAGCCCCAGATGGTGAATGGGGTCTAACATCCTCAAGACAGGTTCTGGCAGAGCCATGGATCAGAAACATATAGTCCAGTTTTGATCAAATGAGAGCACAATAAATACTTTAGCATAGAAAATTTTGCTGTTTTAAAAATGGTCAAATAGCCACACAAACCCATATAAGTGGAAATCTTACAAAATGCCATATCTCCACAAAGCCTTCTCTTGGTAACAAAAACAGAAAAAGCTGTTTACTCTTGAGAAAGGCTTCCCTGATTGACGTTTCAAGTCGAATCAGGTGGTCCATGATGAAGTCCCATCATCAAAACACACACTGAGTGAATGAAAGAAGGTTTGATTCAAGGAATAAAAAAAAACAACAAACAAACTACCCTTTCTTACAGAGACAGCTTGTCAAAGCCATTGAACAGTAGTTTTAAGAATTCTTGGGATCTTTCACAAGCTTAGAAAAAGGGAAGACAATAGTCTGGTGCCAATATCAGGAAAAGCATTCACCTTCTATATCCAGTTCAAAACAACCATAAGAGTAAGAAGAAAGGCAAGAGAGATATAGTGCAGCATCTTGTGGTGAATATCATGAGGTGACCAGATCAACAAAGAGCAAGCTTGAGTTCCACATGTGTAAAGAAGCAATTATAGTCAATAAAGACAATCAACCCAAAAGGAAAGAGGTGATCACACTGCCATAGTCTTGATGACTAAGAAGATGGGGGATGAAGTAGAAGTGTTAGATGCACAAGAAAAGTTTTGCTAAGAATAGCAGCAATGCTCTCAGCATCAGCAAATTAAAAAAAACCAAAAAAAAAACACCCTTTCTTACAGAGACAGCTTGTCAAAGCCATTGAACAGTAGTTTTAAGAATTCTTGGGATCTTTCACAAGCTTAGAAAAAGGGAAGACAATAGTCTGGTGCCAATATCAGGAAAAGCATTCTCCTTCTATATCCAGTTCAAAACAACCATAAGAATAAGAAGAAAGGCAAGAGAGATATAGTGCAGCATCTTGTGGTGAATATCATCAGGTGACCAGATCAACAAAGAGCAAGCTTGAGTTCCACATGTGTAAAGAAGCAATTATAGTCAATAAAGACAATCAACCCAAAAGGAAAGAGGTGATCACACTGCCATAGTCTTGATGACTAAGAAGATGGAGGATGAAGTAGAAGTGTTAGATGCACAAGAAAAGTTTTGCTAAGAATAGCAGCAATGCTCTCAGCATCAGCAAATTAAAAGGGGAGCAGAAATATACTGCCTACTGATGTTCTGAATCTTGTCCCAAATGACTTTGGAACTGGTGCTATAAGAGATGCTAGTTGTGTACTTAATCCAAGATTTCTTCTGGCTTTGATATCTTACCTGCTGAGAATATGCATGGGCCTGCTGAAAAGAGAGGAAGTTTAAAAGTGTGGAATACCTAGAAAATATATCGCAGGCCCATTCTTGAGCCTTCAGTGGTATATGACAGGATTTCACTATGGATAAGGATACCATGGAAAACATATCAATGTTTTAGGAATACATTGTGCAGCTAGCTGCCTGGACAATACAGTTCAGTTACTGTTGCCATGCAGTCATCTATTGATGGGTTACAGATGACAATAGAATCAAGTTCTAAGAGACCAGTGAAAGAGAGTCATTTGGCCTGGTCTAGTTTCCATCAATGCACACAGGTTGGGTGGCATCGCCAATGGCTAGTCTCTCTCAAAATGACAGAAAAATTATCACTGCCCTGTGGGTCAGTCAACTCTTCACTGAAAGTGAGAAAAAGTGAATGGCAGCAGACAGAGATCAATAGCAGTAAAAGAATGGTTAGGTGCATGAAAATAAGTATATGAACCAGTACAGAAGAGAGAAAGGTTGTGATCCAAGAGCACGTATGCTATGGAATGACTCCTCCCCAACAGCATCAGAACTGCTCCAGATGAGACTATGTATATGAAAATCCTCCAGGATTAAAAAGGGAGACAATAACTGTTCAATGAGGGCATCAAGGTCTGACTGATAATAGGTATCTCCAGGAGATAAGTAGAGAGAACATAGTGTTGGTACTACACAAGGACACACGGATAGCTAATGGTCTCCAAGGGTGTAGAGTGAAAAAGACAGGGTGCACTCATGCTGACTGGCCAGCAGTGCCACCTCTCCATTACACAACCTGTCATTTCTGTACAAAGAAAACTGCCAAAAGGTGACTGTTTCAGCATGTTTCAGAAACGTTTCCTGTAAGGAGAGACACACAGAATGATAAGAATCCATCAAATACTTAATGTCATCTATATTCAAAGAAAAACCTTGACAGTTTCACTGTATCAAATTGGCCATTTTTATTCAGGTGAGGGAGAGCTATTCTGTTTTTGACCATGTTCTCTTTCATTGAGAGGAGGTCGTTTGACCTCCATGGATCCTGCCTTGGGTCGAGTAGGTAGGTCTCTGTTTGTGAACAAAGATTCCAGCAACTGAGGGTGTGAATGATTAATTGTTCTGGAGAAAAAGACAAATCCAGGGAAACAGCTGAATCTGGATCCAAAAGAAGTAGACCCAGGAAGCCACCTCAAGGAAAGGGGAGGGGGGCACAGATATGGAAGTAGACATAGACTTGTTAACTCTTTTAACCATGGAGAGCAAATGACTATTGTAGGCATGGATAGACCTGTTTGCACTCCCACTGTAGAAGTGAAACAGAGCACGTCAGCTTATGTCCAAGACGGTGTGGCGTACAATAACTTCCGAGTCTCTGGGTAGAAGATATTGTTCACAGTCTTCAAATGTTGCACTGAGAATGAGAATAAGGGGTGAGTGAACCATTACAGTTAACACAGTGTGGTTCCAGTTCACACTCAAAGGTGTCATGGTTTTTGCCACTACAATGAGCACATGTTAAAGAACCACAATATGATGTCTTTGAGTAACTGAACCATTAACACTCAAAACATCTGAAAAAGTTAGGAATGTATGGCTATACCTTACAGTTCAGATAACCTTCCTTGACTGTGGCAGATGGACACAGTGATGTAAATGTCCATATCAGAACATTAGTAGGCAGCATAATTCTGTCTTTGTGAGGGGAGATTCAGCACACCGCAGAAATACCTTGGCTAGAAAAACCAGTGAGGATCTCTGACTCTGGAATGTTCTTAAAGTCCCTCTCAACAATAACTCCTCTTGAGAAATACTTCCCACATTCATTATCTGAGAAGTTCTCAAGGCAGATGTCTCCCTTTTTAATTCAAAAGGAATTAGAGGGGATTGCTCACTACAACACACTAAACTCCTCCAGAATTCAAAGAGTTTGGGGATATATACCCATTGAGGTTACTCCACATGCTACCCTGTATTTCTCAAGAGGAGTTATTGTTGAGAAAGACTTTAAGAACATTATTCCAAGACCATCCATCTACAAACATTCAAGGCCAAAGTGGTTTGTTAGGGTTGGATCCCTCAATCACCAGGATCCTCTCCGCCCCTCCATGGGTTGCCATACACTGCAAATGTAGGTGGATGTTCAGATCCCAGGAAGGTAAACTGAAAGTACAGAGCCTTCACTGGGAGGTTCCCTCACTACATACAGGAATCCACCTCAAGATTTTTTTTTAACATTACTGTTTTATTAAACAGTAGATGCCCTTTCTTAATGTCTCACTTATATATATAAAAAAAAAAACTCACTTCATAAAATAATATATTTTTTCAATACAATGCACATTTACTTCTCTTAAAAAACATTATTTTCACCTTTTTTACAGAAGATTTTAAGCAGAAGACCTGCATAACAGCTTTGAGAATGTCATTTTTCTAAGAGCACATAAAAACACTTGCAGGGTTAACATTACTGTTTTAGGTAGAATAGGGGTATGAGGTACTTCAGCACAAACCAAAGATTTTGAAACATAGCCCACTTGACTGAAATTGAATTTCAAGCATTTTTTAGGATGGCTAATTCTTGTTTCTTGAGCTAAATATAAGCATTTACAAGGGAGCTAAGCCTTGTCTTTGGAGCAACTTTAGTTACAAAATTTGTTTGAAAACAAATCCCCTACAAATGTCAGCCTACTACACCATTCCCTTAATTAAGCAAAGCCTTCCAACGTAATGGACAAGACAAATATTATAAAACAGCAAGCTTGGCACAATTTATCCTAATGAAACCTTTCACTTTCTGCTGTTGTAGGATGTCTGTTCATCACACAATGCAAGTGGTCAGGTGGGGAAAACCTGCATTTTTTTTTAATTCATTGAGAACCTAGATACATAAATTTTAGGAGAATAATTTTCTTTCAGTACTTTTTAGAGATTCATGCATTTTGTTATATTTGTATTAGAGCATTTGAGTAAGAAAATATCAGAAATGATTTTAATAATTTAACATTTATTCCATTAAAAATTGTATCTCAAACAAAATTTTTAACAATCAGTTCCCGAACTGAAAATGTAATGAAATTATCAACTACAAATTGTCGGTTAAAGGCTTTTGCTTATACTTCTTAAAAGTATAAATATATACTGTGTTGTTTTTTGGGCTTAGAATTATTCTACAGTATGTGTATGTGACTTGTTGGTGACAAATTTAACAATAAATGAACAGTATTTACTCATTTGTTTTCAAAACAATATATACATTTCAAACTAGTTTAATGTACATATAACAAATTATTCACACTATAGAGATCATACTCACTATATGGTTCTCTTCTTGTTCATAGTCCACTTAGGCATATTCAATTACTTTAGAATTTCAGTTGACAAGCCAAACTACCTTTTCCTATTTCTATCATACTAGTATTCTTTGTATAATTAATTTACAATTTTGGCAGGAGTTACCACAATTGTATACTGCTCTTTTGGTAATAATTTGGTCTTCATTCTTCAAAATATCCTCTGTTCCTTTTGTCAAAGTGAACTCAAACTGATTCAGTTACTTCAGAACAACACTTTGATGGAATAAATTATTATTCTTATTCTCCTTTTCTACTGTTAGTCTTACTCTAACATATGAAACATTAAACCTATCACTTCGACTGAAGTTAACTTCACTCTGAACTTTTCTTTGGCTGTGACATTACTCCCTTCTGCTACTGTCTGTGTCTCTGCTGTTTCCTGCTCATCTCATACTATTTATATATTTATTACTAAATTATCTATTCGCTACATCATTGCAGAGATGCCAACCATTAAGATTTTGGTGTATACATTATGACGATACGCTCATACAGTCAAATATTACAACTTGTTGCAACTCCCAAATTATTATATATTATATAGGCCTATACAATAAAGTGATAAATTGTTCTCCCAGGACTTGAAAGGGGTGAAAAGAAAATTTCTAGTGAGATACAAATAAATTTTGATAATAAATAAAAGACACAGTCTAAATGGCTACTTGCAATAGTCATGTCTGTGTTTGAAATAACAAAAAATATTTGTATCTCCGATGTCTACCAATAGTTTGAGTGCAGTGCTTCTCCATACTGGGTACGTGGGGGGAATCCATAGTTACGTTATCAGTGCTTGTCAGCCAATCAGCTCTCGCGTAGATTGGTATTTCTCGTTTTCTAAGTGGCATAGAAACACCAATGCAATCTTTCACAAGATGGAAAAAAGAGGCCTTGTTCCCCAGATTGTCTTGTTTCTGGCAAATCTAAAAGGACTAAAACTGTGAATCAAAAATTTAGGAAATAGTATAGTGCAAAATATCCGGTCATTGCATCAAAAGTCAGTGACAGTCATGCGTTTTGTACAGTTTGTCACATCAATTTTTCTGTGGCACATGGCGGGATAAACGATTGTTCCAGACATATAAAATCGACATCTCACCAACAAAAGGCGGAGGCAAAGACAAAAACGATGCAGATAAAGACATTTATGAGTAAGAATTCAGAATATGAAACCATAAATGCAGAAGTGATGTTCACGCAATTCATCATTGCTCATAATTTATCCCTAGCTGTAGCCGATCATGCAGGACATCTATTCAGAAAAATGTTCCCAGACTCTAATACAGCAAAAAAATATGGCTGTGCTAGAACCAAAACTACAGCCATTGTACAAATGTTGGGTTGTGAAGATGACAAAATGATTTCAAGCATACTTACTAACAGTGTTTACAGTTTAGCCACAGATGGATCCACAGATGTGGATGACTCAAAACTGTATCCAGTGGTTGTACGATATCTATACAGGTTCTGTCTACAATCATTATGCTCAGTCATTTGAAATAGTTGGCATCTCCATCATTGACATCAATGAGTTACACACACAACTTCCAATAACCATCTGCTTTTAACTCACTAATAATAAAAAACACAGTCATAAAATATTCATTCAGAAAATGAAGTAAATATTAATATCTACACTAAACAGTCTTTTATATCATGAAAGAAATATTCCCCATTTCTTTGCAAATACACATCAGTATTATGACAATCTACTTCAATTATTTTATAAAATCACTGGAAACCCTATAAAGTCACCTTTAAACTTCTTTAAGATTGTGTCTCAGAAAACCTAGTACACTCCACACAAAAACTCATCTAAAATCCATTCCACAATCAAACAAAAACTAACATCAGATGAGGATAGACAAATTGATAGATAACCTCACGAACGACTAGATGTGTGCATTAGAAAAACAAAACAGAAAAACAAGTCTATAGGATTTACTTAATTACGTATTTGTGATAAAGTTATTAACTGTGTAAATCTAGCAGCTGCTTTGCAAAAAAGGAACCAGTGCTGGGTTTGTTTTTCACCAAGATATTTCGATAAGACTGAATTTGTAGAGAAACTTAAGAACATCTAACATTTTAATTATTAACAATTTTATTTATGTAAATGAAAGTATATTAATAATACAATATCCTTATAAACAGTGCTAAACAAAAATAACTTCCTAGTTATGCTAACTGAAAACATAACTGCTCAACACAGTACTTGTGTCTTTGAAAAATACTGCAAAGTTTTCTTTTCTATATAATTCACTCTACAGTTCTTTTTTGATAATACTTAAAAACTGTTATTTTAAATAATATATACATACATACATACACACGCACACACAATGTTCAAATTAGTCATTTTTTTAATGTAATGCTCTTCTATTCATAACATACGTATATATAAACATTTAGCACAGTATGTAAGAATACTAAAATTGAACAAATTAATAAAACTATAAACTTTTGCTTCTTACATTCAAATATTTATAACTTTTACTTCCATTCACAACAAGATTTCAAAAATATCATTCCAAAATTTGATTCCATAACTTGATTGCAAATGGTTTATGAAGACCCACATTTTATCTAATACTTTGGCAAAGTATTCATATTTCATAACACGTGTTTAACTGCAGAACAAAAGTATGATCCGGGCTAAAATTATAAACATCAAGTTAAGAGTATGCTTAAAATTGACTTAAGTTCCTTGGAGGAAATTAGGTGAGAGACAAATTATCTTCGCAGTCTACCACTATGACTCGTTAGAATTTTTTAACCTACAAATATGCAATGTAAAAAATCCTATTCAAGTAAGTAAACAGGTATATGAAAATATGATTAAAAGTACTAATAATTCCAACTGAAATGGGTTATAAACACATTTTAACTACAGTAACAGGATAATACAATGGTTTATTTTGCAACAAATGCATTCACTTCAATAATATAACAATACAAATCTTTCTCTCTATAAATATATATACACACATATACTCAAAGTCTCACTAATTTATTAGCAGTTAAAATTCAATGAGAATGTCTATTTATTTGCACATCACAGTAACTAACACTTGTTGCTGTGTAGCAAATTAAAATACATTCTCTAGCATATAATTAAAAAATTATTTTCTCCTTACAATCTGCTTAAATTTACCCCTCAACTTCTTCACAACAAATTCACAACAATGTTAATGAAAGTTCACCAAACTTCAAGAAGATATATGTATATATACATGGTCAAAGTATACCAAATTTTGATGTTTGATGAAAAAACCAAGTTGAAATTAGCACTACTGTTTTTCTTTGATTTTAAAATCACTGAAAACATCTGTCCAAAACAAACTTACTTGTGATGACACTTTTCTTCCTGATCCATAATTAGCAGCATCTAGGTAGTTTTCATTTTGACTGCATATAGGATCCGAGTAACAGTCTGATCCAATGTTTTTTTTCGTACCAATCTTATCAAAGTTGTAACAATTATAATGACATTCAGAAGAACCATTTCCCACAGAGACATGAACATCTTCTGAAACTCTGGGTCCCCAAGCTCCTGGTGAAGTAATATCAGATGAGCTGAAACAAAAAGCAAACCAATTCACAATATTTTTTTGCTTTTTTACAAAATGTGAGTTGTCATTATAATTATCTTTCTTTTTCAAAGCACTTAAACATAGGAGGTAATAGTTTTGAGTTAATAGGCACTTCACAGAACAAAAAATTAATACAATAGAACCAATGTTTTTTCTTTACAATCACTAAATACACAGAGTTGAATATATTATATTAAAGGAATTTTGGAATCTGACAATGTTTTTATAATCTAAATTGCTACACTTGGTCATGTTCTACTTGATGACCATACATCTTGACAACTGCCCTGCAAAGTACAGGGTGTTCTGGAAGTCACTGTGCAGTTTTGAAAGCAGTGATAACAGCATTCATTCAGTCTATTTAAAGCCAACAACTGATAGCGGTGTTTAGAAACAAAATAAGAAGGATCTAAGCCTGTATTGATGCCAATGAGGGTCACTTTCAACATTGTTTATAATTTTCATTCATATTTACCTCCTGTATTCTACATTGAAACATGTCTGATAATAAATATAGAAGTGCACAGTGACGTTCCGAACACCCTGTATTTTCCACTACAAAAGGTTCTGAAGTATGGCAGTCATTTATAAATCACAACCACTTCTCTCTGAAGGTACAAAGATGATGCTCCCTAGTTTAAACAGTCTAATTGCACAGAAATCCACATGTTACATCCAGCAACTATTTTTATATACCTTCTTATGAAACAGCATGCATGCCTATTTCAGATTCCATCTGTTTGGATGAGCATGTTTTATAAGCAGTTTAAATAAATGTAACTCAAGTAGTATTCCCAGATGGAGATCTTTTTTCATTGTGTATTGTTGCTTGGGACCCACTGATGGTGTTTTTTGCTAGAGTATTTTTTTTCACGGATTCTCATCTGTTACAAAATTTCCAATTTAACACATTTTTATGATCTGAGTGTAGTAGTATTTTGAACTGAAAAGAGATGTTACATACAATTCTAACAAAGTATCTCTTTTTCAGTGGCATCACACTATCTACAAGTTACTATGCAATGTTGCAGCGTAGTTCTTATATACTTAATTCCAATTGAAAGTGGCAACAGTCTTCCATGCTTTGTGTAAAGAATTAGGGGAAAGAATTTGCACTGGGAAGACACCTGAAAGCTCCTTGAACCTAATCAGACTTAACTGATACAAAGGTCTTTTTACTGGAAAAAGTGCAATGGGTAACCACAAAACCTAATTTGAAAAGCCAGCATGCATGTTTGTTTTGGAATTTCGCACAAAGCTACTCGAGGGCTATCTGTGCTAGCCGTCCCTAATTTAGCAGTGTAAGACTAGAGGGAAGGCAGCTAGTCATCACCACCCACCGCCAACTCTCGGGCTACTCTTTTACCAACGAATAGTGGGATTGACCGTAACATTATACACCCCCACGGCTGGGAGGGCGAGCATGTTTAGCTCGACGCGGGCACGAACCCACACGACCCTCGGATTACGAGTCGCACGCCTTACGAGCTTGGCCATGCCAGGCTGTTTACCAGCATGCATGAATCAAGGAAGTGGGAAGACTGGTGCTGGCTTTTTCAGTGTTAGTTCATTAAAGGAATGATCTGAAATGTGGTCTTGTAGAAAACCCTATCTCAACAGTGGGAACATTTGTAGTAAAGGTGGATGAGTTTTAATATTTTCCCATTACCCATGCCTCAATTAAGATTTCAGGAAATAAGTATATCTTATGAGGCAAACATACCACTCGGTAGACTCCAAGAAGTTAACTGTATAATAGTGAAAACAGGTAAGGAAATAGAAAGAGGCACTTCACCATAAAATATAGGGTGTAGAGGGATGAACAGTGACTGAAGAAAGGTGATTTCCTGAAAAAAAAAAAAAAAAAACAAATGCCAGATGGTGAAGTTAATCAGAGAAAAAGCTGTTTGGCTGTGCCCATTTTCAGCTAAGAAACTTGTCCAAAGGTCTTCAAAAGTGATTGGCCAAAGTGAGTCAAGTGGATTTGGTGTGATATGATACAACCTACAAGCATTTCAATTCAGGGAGGCATATGTGATTCAGATGAGTTGATTAATCCATCCTGTAAGTGCAGAGAATGAAAGTTTCTTGAAAGAGTAGTAGTTTCATGACAAAAATAAATGACTGTGAGAACTCAAAATTGTGCTGTATGTACCAAATAATACTTGACCACTAAACTGGACATGAGAGATGATCAGGATTAGTATGATCATACAAGGCTGCACCTAAAGAAAAAGATCAGTCTCTCTCCCAAGCCACCCAAGTCATTGGAAGGAATGAGTGTTCAGAAAACAAGCTCAAAGAAGTACAAGAGGCATCCAATGCATAAACACCAGATCTGTAACAACCACAAATATGATGGACAAGGAACTGGTCTTGAGATATAGTGAGTATAAGAAGCAAGTGGCCAATGGTTCAAATGGGGCTTTTATACAAGCAGCTGGGCAAAGGAATTGCACAAACGAGACAGTGAATAAGGAAGGACTAGAACCAAATGAAAAGAACAGGGGAACAAAAGATTAAACCATAGAAAAAAAGTCAAAAGGTAGTCAACACATGTTTGCCCAATTATCTGTAATGGTATGAAAACAACAATCCTCAGTCAAACTACCAGGTAAATACAACAAAAATGTGGGAAACAGTAGAACAGCCTGGTGGGAAAAAGTCACAAATAGATTAGCACTGAAAGAATGTCACTTTCAATGACAGACAGAGATTAAATGGGCAACACAAATGGAAGAAAAAGGTTAAAAAATCAGAGAAACATTACTGTCAAGACTGGACAAATCCCACACACAAAGAAATGACACATCTAGGTGGAAGAGATAAATGAGATTGTGATAAGAGTACCTTGGACTGTAGCAGAAGTTCATTGGACAAAGGTTGGTGAAAAAGAGGAAACTAAGACACAACTGGCCAAAAGAGGACTACCAACAGGACTTTACAAGGAGTAACATTGATCAAATTCAAAATATGAGAGAAGGTGAAGGTAAAGAAAAGGATACACATTCTTCAAGAGATGAGACCAGTTCTTGCCAAGGACATTCACAGCCAGAGCAGATGGATGAGGTACCCAGGATCAAAGGAAGAAAAGTCTGATATTGAGAGAAGTGTCAAAAGTGGACCCAACTCGGAATAAAGATGAGAGAAGAACAGGAAAAATCTTGTTCAATCAAGAGAGATGATCTACCACAATGTTCAAAGCTACCAAGGCATAACAGATGGTTTACAAACCTTGTGGGAGTTGGCCCAAAATAGAAAGTCCAATGCGTCTTGAACACAAAGGTGGCTGGAGCAAGCCCCACCCCTGATGATTGATACAGAAAATGCCTGAAGAACTTTCAGAGTGGATTATAATAATGTGACCCACATGTCAAGGTAAAGAATAAGAACATGGGCCATAGACAGTCAAAAGTTCCAAAACAGTGATGTGGAAAGTAGTCTCCATGAGACCAAACCCCTGAGGATGTGAAGTCATCCAAAGATGCTTCTCAACCTGTAACAGAGGCATCAAGGAATAGATGAAGACCTGGACATGGGATAGGGGGAGTGTATTGGAATGCTTACTGTAATGTTGGCACAATTCAGCCACAAAGACAGATACTTGAGAAAAGGTGGTAGCAGCATTACAAGAGAAAACAAAAGATCACACTATATATTCCAATAGTCTCTCAAAGTCCATTAAAGAGCCTCATGTAAGCTCAGTCTAAAGAAAAATGTTGGGGAAACATAATACTTATGAAAATAACTTATTGTGCAAGAAGTATAGGACAGATAAGGATCAAGATAATTAGATGCTTTGTGCCTAACAGATGAATGAAGGTGAAGCCCATCCAAGTCAAGAATTAAAAACAACTCCAAGGTGGATCAAGTACTGAGTCAAAGTAAGGAATGACATGGAAGGTTTTCCCATCCAACTCTAATGAGCAGCTTCTTGAAAAAGCGGCATGACTGAGAAAGAGTCTTCTTGAAAAAAACAAAGAGGCACCACTCAACCATATAATAACAGAAACAAAGACTTTGGATGTGGTGAGTAAACAGTCCCATGATTTGTTTGAAGATATTATCCCAGTAAATAAATTAAATAAAATAGGAAGGATGGAGCAATTGGGATATATAAAAAGGAATCTTAAACATCAACCTCAATCATCCATACTCCAGAGGAAATGGAACAATGGAAAGGAAGAAACCTCTTCATCATGAACTATGGAACCCACTAGATAATGGTTGAGAGAAGATAGGATGATGGTGGGATGCTTGTTTCTGCCCTTTATAGGGACAGCTAAAAGAGCAGAATGAAACCATGAGCAGGAGCAAAGGACTCCCTCACTGGCCTCTTGTCCAAAATATCGGATATCACAGCTGTAAAACACAGAAGACACTGAGGATTGGAAGGAAGTGAAAAAGAGAGTTCAGAAGTGAAAAGAGAAGCTGTACATAACATGAATGATTAACTAGCCAGCTGCAAATGGAATATAAAGATCAACAAATAGAAACAAATGTGCTTCCCAAGATATTTGTATTAACTGAATACAAAGGGAAGTATCTGCCAAAAGAATGTACAATAGCAAACTCCACAGAAGGGATGATGAAAAGAAGTAAAAGGGTATTAAATAAGAAAAGAGAGGTAAAGGGTTCAGAGGGTCAAGGAATGAGCATGGTTCGTGAGGTTTGAAAAGAGGAGAAATCAAGTAAGTAAGGAAAGATTGTTATTGGGTAACATTGGCCTGAGTCTCCAAGATGATAAAGAACATGATTTCAGGGTGATGAAAAAATGATAGACAAAAGTCATGGAGGTAAGAAGAGGGAAGAAAAACAGCAAGAAGAGCACCACTTCTCAGAAAGTCCCAACAACAGAGGGACCAAGTAAGCAGAAACAATGCAGAAGACAAAACCATGGCAAAGGTACTGAAATTCACTGATTACAAAAGTGTAATCAGAAAAACTATCAGAATCAGAGTGTAGGGCTTAAGAGAAGAAATGACAAGAGGACAAGTAACAATGGTGATAGGTATGATAAAAGACAGAGAAAAGAAAACTGAACCCTAGTTACTGGAGACAAGGGGTCAGCCTCCCTATGTGGGTTAAAGGGAGTCCGAGAATTATGAATGCATGAGTAGAAAAGCATAAAATAATTTTTGAGTCAAGGAGAATGCAGTATTCGAGATTGTGAACGAAGCTGAATCAGAAAAGTGTGAGAATGGACACACGACTGGAGAAGGAATGGAAAGAATTAAAACAAATATAGGAGAAAATAAAGAATAAACCTGGGAAGTTACAGTTTTTGCAGCAGCTCCATCAACCCTGCAAAAAATTTCACCCAATAGATCTTGCATATTTTCTTTCAAAAATTCCCAGTGAACACAACTATGTTTATTAAACAGCCTTACTTCACTCATTATTCATACAAGGATGTTTTGCATCAAACTTGTCCATATAAAGAAATTTTCATGAGAACTAACTTGAAACTAAATTGAGTAAGTCTTCCTCACAATTTTATTACAACAAAGTGAGAGATGGTTGTGTTTCATTATTCTATCCTTATTATGTTAAATTTTTGCTAATAAATAGAAATGGATAATTTATCATATATTTCTTCCCAGTGTTTCCCAAGGCATAAAATTTGAAAATTATTTTAACAGTATGCTTCTTACAATTTATTGAGATGAACAATACTTGTATCATTTTGGGGAGAAGAGTTTCTTAAAGTAATGACCTTTAAAGATGTTACCTAACTATTTAATGTAACTTGAAATATGTGTGACCTATGTGCGATTAATAAATGTAGTAACACGCACCAACTCATTTTTTAGCAAGACATCTTTCACTTGATGCCATTGTTAAGTTGTGAATTTTCTCACAACAAGATAGATTAATGTGTAGGTGTTAGTACTCTTCATGACCACATGATTCTGTATATTATAATGACTAGGAGCTTTCTATTGTCCATTTCAAAATTCTTGAAAACAACCAAAATCTTTATTTGCAAATGCTTATAACTGATATTTTTAAAATGCTTTTAAAATGCACATAACATTGTTTATAGAAAGTATAGAAAACTGGGAGTTATTTTAATATTTAAATAATACATATTAAATGTATACAAGTACAACTGAAAAAAGTAGTTTTCTTTCACTACACTTTAAAGAGTTTGAACATTCAACAATGCCTACATATTACAGTGAAAACTTTATACTACCAATTCAATTTAGTGAATTTCAAAATTATTTTATTAATCTGAAATTTGGTAACTTGTTTCAAAAATGCATAACTGATGTATATAATGTATGCAGATCTTTTCACAATGGGCTCAGTATAATATACATAAGTTTTTCTACACATCCACACATTAGTATTTTCACCATAACTTTTTATACAGCATGTACATCTTCACAAAATGTTGGTCCCCTACTGGTATAGCAGTAAGTCTACAGATTTACAATGCTAAAAATCAGGGGTTCGATTCCCCTCAGTGGACTCAGGAGATAGCCAGATGTGGCTTTGCAATAAGAAAAACACACATATACACATACAAAATTTGGTAGACTTTTAGTAAAGATTATAAGTATTTTTTACACAAAAAATCATATTTTTAAGGAAATATTTTTACTAAAGATTTATTTGTGAATATATCAAGTCTGTTTCATTACTGGTCTGAGTGCAAAGTGATATCATGTTATGATTAAAAACTATTCTTCCAAAAATCTCAAATATTATTTACATAATCTCTAAAACCTCTTAAATACATTTCAAATGTTGGTTTTCAGTAAGACTTTATATTTTATGTTATTTTCCATATTCTAACTATGAGAAGTTTGTCACTTGACTAAACTTGAAACCATCATAAAAAATTAGGAAAAATATAAATTATGCTTTTTCATGCTAGAAAGACTACATACTATAACACAAAAACACATATGTTTAGTCTAAGTAGCTTAAGTCTCATAATGCTATATATTAATTCTTTTATATTATACTGACCTTCCTATCATGCCTAACCTACATTACTAACTTGTACTGCCTTTTAAGTTTTCACAAGTGGAGGATATCAAAAAAAAATGTTTTAGGTTTTATAAATACATAGAATAACTGAAAAATCATATACAACTATACTGATACCATAGAACTCCACTATAATTTATTAAGCATAGTAACTAAGATGTATTTAGGTTTGAAAAAAAATGAAACTGTAAGCAGACTAAATACAGAACCTACCTAATTAAACTCTTAGTTTAAAAAATGTAGTGGCCTCTTCACATATTAAAATGGCTAAGAAAAACACTAGCTGTCAATTGATTATTCATATGCCATATATTGAAGTGTGTATAGAGGACCATTTCCAAAAATGGAAAGAGGTGAATGGGGCCATTGTGTCTGGTTCAGTATATAAGCCATATCTCAGTAAAATAAAAAGATACGAGGTTCTTATTTTATATTCTAACTTGTTAATATTGGTAACTTTGGTTATTAATTTGTATGATATTACAGACTTAGAATTTTGACATCACAAACATCTAATTTTAAACAATGCTGCATTTAACAAACCATGTATTTTTAAATATTTAATTTTAAGCTAAGAAAATGAATAATTCATAAAATTAAAGTATGAATTATAATCTACAATTTAATTCCAAAATTACTGACATAATTCCATAAAATAGTAGTTCAATAAAATTTTGAATGTGAGTCAACAAAAGTGATATGGCCTTTGACACATGACCCATCACAAAATGATTAACAAATGATAATTCTATAAAGAAATATTAAATACTATTAAAAGTTATTCAGTTATACATATAATCATGACATTTATTCTCCAAGTTATGCCCCTTCTCTAATTTATTTACCACTCCTCTTTGAAGTACAGTATTTGATATAAATTACATATTATAATATAGGTACTACTAAAATAAAGTCTAAGTTCTATAAGCCTTCCATTTTATTTGTTTACAGAGTTCATAAACTTGAAAATAAAACCCATTTGTCACTCTCACCTGTCACATCCTGTATTCACAGATTGCCAATAATTCTCTCTCTAATACTTTGTGCTATCTCATTTATAACAAACAGACAGGCAAAGTTTAAATCTATTGAATAGTACATAACAATATGTTGTTTTCAATAAAGTGTATTATCAATTCATCTTCAGTTTGAAAATACAGGTAATTCTCAGTTTATGTGAATTATGTTTAAGGAATTGGTCATTTAAATCAAATACTATTTCCCATAGAGTATACACAATTCATGTAATCCTAGTGGGAATGCATTAGTCAAGCCTTAATATACTACAAGAGTGCTGCCTATGCTCACATAATGTATCCACAGAAAATATCAACTTCAGTTTGAAGCACAATAAATTGATTTTAATGACTTTGTTGTACAACCAAATGGACCACACAACCATCTGGCTATTGCACAAATAATCATAATGTTATTGTCCTTGTAATGCCACTTCAACTACTGTGCACTGCATTATTACTGATGTTATCGTAATAAAGGGTCTGCATTGGCTAAACCTTCATACACACAGTAAGTAAATGTTTCTATTTGTAACATTACAATAAACAAATCACTTGAAAATCACGTCAATCCAAATTTGTGCTCTTAACTTGAAAAATGATGCTATTCCGTTGATCACATAAATCCCAAAACATGTAAAACAAAACTGCATATATCAAGAACTACCTGTATATCTCATGATGATTAGATACAATAGTTAAATGAATTAATTTAAGCCTTCTTGTCTTATTCAGAAAACCAGTTAAAATATAACAGTTACAGGTAATTGTGTTTTATGAATGTTGTTATTTTCTTAGGTGCATTATCTCAGCAAATAAAAATGAAGTTTACTAGTACTATCATTATAAAAAAGTAAGCTTAAATTTCCATGGTAACAGCAAAAAAACAACAAACAAACAAATGCAAGTAGTTTGTTCATGTTTATCTTTTATTTATTGTAATAAAACTAAATAAAGCAAATTATAAACTTATCATGTTATGTAAGGTTCAACTAAGTAATATAATGAAAAATATTCTTTTTTGAGATTATGTATGCAAGCAGCTTGTGTTATGTCATTCAACACTAATGTGAGCTAAATGTTTAAGTGGTTTACAACTTGGGTGGTAGGATTGTTAGTTAGACATTCAAAAAGTAATAGAACAATAAAATTAAATATAAACAAAGGTAAACTGTTACAAGTCTTAAGTCATTTAGGATAAACAACTGTAATTTTCTGTTACAGTCTACAATCATTCTAGAAAGAAGGGTAATTCAGATTTATTTATTATTTTATGGTGGTTATAAGGTTTGTAAAATCTACCAAGTCTTTATAGACTTAGGGTACAGCACAGGAGCGTAGATCCTGGGGGGTATGGAGGGTATACACCTCCCCTTCATTTTAGGTGGGGGGTATGGTGCATACAATCATTCCCCCATATAGTTTGGTCTGTTAAATTGTTTTATTGCATCACAGGCCTGCAAATTGTGTTTGTTCTTGTGATTCTTGTGTTCTTACCAATCAAATTATATAATTAGGCCTAGATGTAGGCTTTTTCAGTAGCCAAAATGAACATCTTTAATACAGGCGTGCTTCTAAGCTTTTCGATCTAAGTTATAGTTCGTAACTTCGTAAGTATCAGTCAGTAGGCCTAAGTATACATCCAAGTATTGTGGCAACAAGATAACTCTGTGACTGCATGTTTACAGCTTTCAGGTTCACGTAATCAGAGATTACCAATTTGCAAATTGAACAGTCTATAAAAGTGGTTGCAAAAATCATTTTTTGTGTTAAGATATCTCATTCTTTGGAACAAAGATTTCTAGGGGGTAGATTGACTTTAATCTGCTTGAAATTTCATATTTTTGAGACCAAAATACATATTAGTTACTAAACTTGATAAATTATAAAAGAATTATACATAATCAACATAATAATTTAAGACTTTTAAGCTATTAGAATGTATTTATAAAACCTAAAAATATATTTCCTTCCACATCCTCCACATGTAAAAGTTTTAAAGGCTTAGCAGTCTATATCAAGCACCAACTGAGTTAAAAGATAATAGTTAGAAGAGATAATTGTTTGTGAAGATATACATATAGCATTAAAAGTTATGTCACTAAAAGCCTGTCACTACATGTCTAAAGGGTAATGAAACAATAAAATTTAAGTAGAAACAGATGTTTACTGTTAGGAGAGTTAAACTATTTAACACAAATAAAGGTAGTTTCATATTACAATTTGAAGTTATTCTTAAAAGAAAAAAGTAATTTAGGTTTCTTTTATATTTTGTTATGGTGGTTGTGAAGTCAGTGAAATTAAGGTAGAGAAAATAGTAGATACAATATCTTTTTGGGAAAAAAGTTTTTAATTTTTTAATAAATTTTAGAGGTTGCATCAATTAAATATAAGAATATTCAGACAAAGAAAAGTATTTTTAACCTTAACATGAAAATCACTTTGCACTCAAAGTAGTCAATGTTGATTCCATATAAACACAGAAATTTTTAGTGAAAATACTGAAATTGATTTTTTTTCCTACAAAAGACTTAATGCTTACTGAAAACATGCAAAATTTTGTGAATATACACTGAACATATCAGAAGTTACAGCATTAAGACTATAAAGAAAAATGATTACAAATTCAGATGATTCAACTGAGCCTGCAGCAAGAGATTCAGAAGTTATAACTTTGTGGTTGCCAGGTCAGTTATACTGACTAATTCCCTAGGAAAAGTTAATTTTCAATAAGATGATATTTCATATAGTCCCAGCTGAAACTAGTCATGTTTATATTTTTTTAAATATTGAATTTTTGAGTTTATTAACATTATATGAAGTTGTCTGAATAAGAAATGAAGTAACGTGTTTGCTTTCATCATCACAAATTCAGTAGTTTTTGTACAGTAACCTTGTAAAAATGTATAAGGAGAAACCAATATAATAGTATTAATTACACTTTCACCTCGTTAAAATTGTGTGTGTGTGTGTGTGTGTGTGTGTGTGTGCACTTTCATGTACAACATACTAAGATTAAAAAAGTAACAAAACCTTAAATTGTTTTTGAAAACAGGGTTTTCTCTAGCTTTTTGTATTTTTTTTTTGCCATCACTTTTGCTTAAAGATTGATTTCTAACTCTTTTTTCAACAAATTTCACTCAAAAGTATTTCAGAATCGATGTTTTATTTTCTAAGAATTATTCAATAAAATTCACACAAAAAAATGAAATGTTCATTCACACACAGCTCCAAAGCAAAATAAACAAAATACTTGTAGAATTCAAACTAATTTCTGCCTATCAAAATGTTTTCATTTTGCTTATAAACTATCATTCCTTGAGATTACGTTATCCAATTTTTGAATATCTGCTTATTTTTCATACAAACCTTGGTTACCATATGTATGATATTACATGAAGTGGCCTGACTGTTTACTAATAAAATGCCACGATGAAATCAGCTATCAAATAAGTTTCAATATAATTTAATATATCAAGAATTTGGCTTTAAATCTTAGTAAGTAAATGAAAGTGGTTTGAGCTGTAGTTTATAATTTAGCAGGAAAGTTTCTAGTCTGAATACCTATAGCATTAATATAAGGCATTCAATGGGAAGTTCTGATGACTTAGGAAAAATGGCAGAGTTGTAAATTATTTTACTTTTTCTAAAAGATTTGTTTTCTTCATTAAAGTTACTGTAGGTTAAATTACATCTGCTTGAAAGCAATAGAAGCAATTTTCTCTGATTAGAAGTCATCAGATAAGCTTAATCATGTTTTATGAGTAGTGCTGACAAGGTTAAAGTATTTGGATAACTCAAACCCTTATTAACTGAGTATTGGTTTCTAAATTATTCATGTTCAAACAATGTACAAAAACAAAATGGATAATAGTCTACTTAATTTCTAATTCTGATATGAAAAACATTACTGTTATCAAAGAGTAAAATATTTTCATTATTTGATTTATATTAAATCAACAGAAAGATCATTGCATATTTCAGAAACAAACAAAATTGTGATTACATGGTTGTCTTGACAATAGCAATTTATCAAGTATCAACTGTTCAGATTATCATTGAAAAATGTCTTGAAGAAAATAAGTTTGTTTGTGTTTTTTCCCCCATGAGATTCACAAATGAAAACAGCCAGATCTCTATTACATTACCTGAATGGTAATTCCAACATATCAATTTACCTTTTTACAACAGGGTGATACATTTCACATCACCATGACCAGGTAAGGACATTTATGCAATGATACATCCAATAACTCTGAAATATCTTCACAAAACCTGGTCAACTTGGCAGACATTCATGCAACAACACATACAGTAACTTTGTAATACCCTCACAAAACCTGGTTATATTTTCTTAAGGGTGATAAGTAACTTGTCCAGAAAAATAGCATTAATTTATTTGCCTTTACAATAAAAATAGGTTATTTATCCATATGGGTTATTTGCATTCAAACTCTGTTGAATAGTTCAAAGGCAAGGTGATTTTCATTTGAAGTTTAAAAATACTTTTCTTCATTTTACAGTTTTCATATTTCATTTACATAACTTCTAGATCCTCATAAATGAATGTCAAAAGTTTTTTTAATAAGATAATGCTTATATTTTATTTGTTATTTTATGTACCATATCACCAACTCTATTATAATCAATGTACAATACAATAAAATAATTAATATAGGAAATTGAAGAAAACACTTTAATTTTTTGTAGAAAATATCTTTAAATATCTTCTTTCAGTTACATTAATAATTTCAAGGTTGTTGTTTTTTTCACATATAGTTAATTTTTAATGATTTTACTTTCTTGTCCTTTATAATTTATCATTCATCTCAACACAAGCCAACAGTACCCCTGAGGCATATTGCACTGTCTCTGGCAGTAATGCACAACCAAACAGCAAACTTTTGATGCACTACATACTATCGTAAGCCTTTAAAATTAACATAAGACAAATAATATTAAAACAGTATTTCAAAAATGAAGTAGATGGGACAGTTTGTGTTAGAACTTACCCAAATAAATGGCAGGCAAAATCAGTATTAGTTAGATGTGCTGTCAATGGATCTGCATCAAATGAACCATTAGCAAGAAGAAAATCATCATCAACTATCTTTGACACCATGTCCCACACAGATTTCTCATTGTTGTTGTAAATATGCTCAATTCTTTCTTCAGGGTGACTCATTCCATCAAGAAAGTAACTCTGACAAAATAGAAATAACCCATTATGTAGAAAAAATGCTTAAAACAAACATTTCAAGAGTTCTTTTACTCTTATAAAAAAAATGCAACTTCAAGTATAATTTGCTACTCTGATGGCAACAAAATGGACATTAAACAATAAATAGCAGTGTGTAAGTAGTTTGTAAGAAAATGCACATACTTCTTGAATAATGTTTCACATAGTAGTAAGAAAGAGTCCCGACTATTTTCTAGTTTCTTCCTTTTGTGATTAGTTATAAGAAAATATTTGTGCTAATCTCTTTTTATATAGAGTTGGGTGATAAAGAGAATTTGCTAAACGATAAATTATCAGTCTCATCCATCAATTACATTCAACTGACACAAGATTAAATCATCATACTTGCAAACTGTCTTGGGATTTGTTTTAAAGACATTTTGAACTACCATCCACTATGAGATACCTTCAGGTACAACAATTTAGAAATGAATTATTTTTCATCTTAAGCTGAAGTACATGAAAATGTCTCATATACACAACGTAGTTCAATACCTCTACCAAGCTGAAAATACAATTAACCAAGAGTTTCTCCCTACAAATTTTTCCCGGACAACTAAAATTAATTCTTTGTTAAAACAGTATTAATTAGATTTTATATATTAAAACAAGTAAAGATTATTGTTACATATGTGATAGATAATATAAATTCAGTGAAATAAAATTCACATCAGTCCTAAAAAAACAAAGATGGAACAATGGTTACAAATGTCACAAAAACATGTAGAGCTACTTAGTTAAAATGATAGAAATCAAGTTTACAAAATATACTAATATCACTGTAGTATGACAAAATATTTAATTAGACATTTCAGAATTTTTAAAATGTTGTCATCACTGTAACAAAAACTTAAAAAACCTAACAAGTTTATAATATTAAAAAATCATCATAAACTCTTAACCAGTTACCATTTTCAAACCCCTTCTGTGTATGTTATGGAGTTACATTCAAAAGTTAATTAAACTGCTTTAATATGAACACACTTAATGAAATTACTACTATCACATACATTACAGCTTAAAGTTTTATATTATCTAAGTTTTATTCCTTTATTTTAAAAAGAAACATCTAAAACAACAATTAATCCAAAGGGACAAAGCCCAGACAGAACAAATGAAAAACAGAACACAACAAGACATTAAGAACACAGAAATTAGTTGGATTTATGAGGCAAAAGTAAACTATTATCCTATGTGAGAAAAGAAATTCATTATTTGAAGAAAATCATCTATGATTCCATGGTTTTGTTTTAGTAATATGCTGACTGATACTGGTTCTACAGCCATGACTGATCAACATGATTTTGTTAATGCAAGAAGTTTCCAGCAAGAGATAAATCATAAGTAAGCTTTACTGTAAGGAACTTTCTTATGATGTGGTATATGGCATCAAGGAAGAAGGCATATTGGAAACTGAATTCATGCAGAAACAAAGATGCAAGGTCAAGTTAGCTTCAAACAGCTTCACAGACTATGACCAGGAAATACCTGTGTACTACATGGAACAGGGGTAAACCTTCCAGTTAAAACAGGGACAATGGTCACTGTACCACCAAGAAATGAAATACTTATATCAGCAGGTATTAGTAATACTTAATAGTTATGATATAAATGCTGATAAAAATTATGGAAATGCTGGGAGAGATTTTCATGGGTAGGAGATATGCCAATCAGAGACTAGCCAATGAACAAATCTACAGAAGGAATTAAGCTGAACCTCAATTTGCAGAGGAGCTCAGAGTTACTGTTAAATCTACTTTCAGAGGTAATTACCATGGATGAGCTTTCATGTAGATTGCCTATTCTATGGATACCTCCTTACATTCAAAATTTGTCCTCACATGAAACACAGACAACTAGTGACAAGAATTAACAAAACACCATCACTTCTTTGTACTATGGGCCTTGTAAAAGAAATCCACCAACAAACTTTGTAAATGGAAAGTTTAGTGTTTTTTTTTATGTTTTGTATTAAGATTGTTCAATAGACTTCAAAATCCAGGATGGGGGGGGGGCAAAGTATAACCTTTATTTTTGAGGTTGTAATTTAAATGTTAGCTGTAGGATGCATGACATTAAGTCTAGTAAGTTTGTAGGAGCAGGCCTAGAGTATTCTAAATTGATGTCATGATGACATAATAATTTTTCAAAATATCTAGATCAAGAATTAGATAAAAGTAAAGGTTAGCCAGTCAACACAGCAACCAATCTTTCAGAGTAAGTCAGTAAAGCATCGATTGTCAGTTCGTCAGAGTGTTTCTATCATTTTTTTTTTTTCTGTTATTTGATCAATCAGCCACAAAGTTACAAAAGTTTTTCTGTTTGAGTGTTACTTACTATGGTTACTTAGCTCTACAACTCACAGCTTATGAAGTGTAAAATTCTGTAACAAAATAATAACAAGATAAAACAAAATTTGTGTCTGTTATATGGACTGGACTCTGAATTATCTTCACTTGATGGTTTATAAAACCTGCTAATGAAAGAACATTACAAATTGAAGCAGTGTACAAGTACATAAGTAGAATACAACACAATTGCTAAACATTTTTATATGAAACAAGTCAGTGATAAAAGTTGAATATTTAAAATAATTCATGATATAAGCTTAGAAAAATAACATCACCAGGGAGTCAAACATATATCAGGCTTATGAAATAGAACATAACAGCCACACAAAAGTGAAGTACTATTTGACAGCTCTGTAACAAAATAAAATTGAAGGCTATAAAACTAACGATTTGTCTGAACAATGGCAATTTTATAATGAGTAACTTGTGTTTAACTTCATACTACTGGAGGGGTAGTGGATAAAACTAGGAGAAATTCAGAATTTTTTTTTTTAATATTGCTGTATAAAATTACAAATGTAAAACTTGCATGGTATTAAAATATGGGTTATTAGCTTAGATTTTATACTATAGTAAATAAAATAATATAACAAATGTTGATCGAGAAAATTTTGAATGTAAGTCACTAAAACATTATGGCATGAGCAGTAAAGAATGCCTATCACAACAGGGTTAAAGCAGGGAAAGAGAAAAGTAAAATGAAGCAATATGTAGATATTGTGTGTTCAGGCAATTGTTTTTGATTCTACACGAAAGCTATCAGTTCTAACCATCCCTAATTTAGCAATATAAGATGAGAGGGAGGGCAGCCAGCCATTATCATTTATTGCTAACTCTTGGACTACTCCTTTACCAATGAATAGCGAGACTGACTGTCACATTATAACACTTCTCACAGCTGAAAGGACAAGCACGTTTGGTGTGGCAGGGACTTGAACCCTGAACCATTTAGTCATGCCAGGGCATTTGAGAAAAAAAATATAGATATATGCATTATCCAAATCCTTAAAGTTAAACAAAATATGTGTAGGATAGTTAGTGCAGTTCTTTCTATTTGAAAAATATACAAACATTGTCATATTGTTTTACGTGTTTCCAGTTGTATTTTTTGAAAGATGTGAATACAATACTGTAGGTATGCAGGAAGTTACAGTGACACATATAGATAATCTTACAAAACAAAGTAGGTCACCAAGGTTACAATTAGCTCATGGTAAGTTTTGAAATAGATTTTAAATGTTCCAGTTAACATATCTATTATTTTAAATTGACAAAATATTGTCATGTTTTCAATAAATAACTTCAATAAAATGTTTATCATGAACAATGCCACAGACAAAATTATATTTTACGTACATCAGATGGAGTCGGTAAAAAAACAATCAAATCATTGTGTATATGCAAAGGAAAAAGGTCACCTGAGATTAAAGTTATTGTCGTCGTGAAACAAATATCATAATGTGACACATCATTATTTTAAATAAATACGATATTATACTGTTTATATTCTTTCCAAATATTTTTTCTAACATGCAAAAATAATTGGTGTCAGGTTATTTGTTGATAGGTGTTGTAAAAAAACACTTGCAAAAATAGCATAAAATGGCACTCATGTCCACCTGTCAAGACAGAGGTACTGTTTATACAATAATTTTAATAAATATTGAATGTAAGTCTTACATGACAGTTCATAATGAATCTGTGTTAAAACAAAATTTAGTGGATATGATGGTATAGTTTCAGTGTATCATTAAATTCATAACTAACACTTAATCACTTTTAAACTTGCCAATAGATAATTCAAATTTTGCATCCAGAATAAAACACTATTCATAAAATGTCTATTCTTATCCATTATGAATTACTTAAAAAGTAATTCATGTAAGCCATATTTTTTATTTTTAGAGTTTTTCTTCATGGATATTAAATTTAAAATCTGAACGACTGAAAATGCATTTTAATACGTTCAAAACTTTCAAGTCTGTATGTTTCACCAGAAGTTCAATAACATCAAAGTACAAGCCTGTTCTTAAATTACTTTACAGTGCAAAAAATGTTTCATGTTTACATTATGAATCATGTTACACAAATTACAGTGTTATTTTATAAAGAACATTTAATACTAAATCTAGTCACTATTTCCAATGTAACTTGAACACATCAAGTTATTCTACAATAAAGTAAAAAATATACATTGTTGTTTATTTAGTATTTTTACAGCTAATGCTGCTGGTTAATAATATAGCCAATGCTTTCTTTGTAAATACTACGACAAATAATGAATACTGTTAATTACTAATAAGCTACCTTCACTACATCTTGTTAATTGATTTAGTTTTAATTATATTTGACTTGTCTCAACTAAGAAAATATTCATAATGTTAAAAAAATGTGATATTATCAGCTACAGAATTATATCTTTATTAAGTCAAAATCCTTATTGCAATGAGCAGTGCTTTACAAACTAGTTCACGCAATTTAAACCGGTTTTTAATGGCTAATATAAATCGGATATAATGAATTATGAGTTCCATTATCTCAACTTATTTACTCTCATACATTTGAAAAGTACTTCAGTTTTTTTGCTGTGTAGAAATGTCTATTTAACCATGAACACAATTAAGTAGGTAAATTGTTTTTTGAATTTGACGCAAAGCTACTCGAGGGCTATCTGCGCTAGCCATCCCTAATTTAACAGTGTAAAACTAGAGGGAAGGCAGCGAGTCATCACCACCCACTGCCAACTCTTGGGCTACTCTTTTACCAATGAATAGTGGGAATGACCATCACATTATAACATCCCCACGGCTGAAAAGGCGAGCATGTTTGGTGTGACGGGGATCGAACCCGCGACCTTCAGATTACGAGTCAAATGCCTTAACTCACCTGGCCATGCCAAGCCTATTTGTGGTTCCCCAGGTAATTGTCTACCTAACCTTCACTTTCTAAGAATTCATTGTTTTGGCAATTTAGCTTTAAAACGTCATGCTTAAATCAATTACTGACTATTTAACCTTCAAGTGTGATAGATGATGCACACAAACATGAAATCAGCCTTCACATGTCAATGATTCAAAGTCTTCTTTGCTTTTTTTTAAATGAGCCAAGTAAAAGATACCAATTATTTCAAATTGTTCAAGGAATAATATTGGAAGTAACTACAATAACTTTATTTTCAAAATTGTCCTAGTGGTATCAATTATACCAAAAGAATTTTTGTTTAGATTAAAAATTAGCTTTTGGTGGCATGCAAGAAGTTTAGTCTTTTTAGAGAGGTTTTTTTAATATTATCTAGTTAGGTATTTGGAGAATGTTTGGTGTTTGTTTTACAAGGACAAGCATGAAATCGAAATATAATTTCTAACATCCGTTAATAAATCAAGAATTATGACTGAGTTTCCTATTATATATATAGAAAATATTTATCACTAAAAAAAATATATATACATATATAGGGAAGACTACTGATCTTGAAAAAAGGAATGAAACAAAATAAGAATAAGGGTGGACACATCATTTGATCAACTAATGATAACAGAGCAATCTCAACTTCACCTGGTGAATAAATATCCCTACATCACCAGGATCTCCACCCTCTCAGTTGAATTGAGAATTCTAGTTATATTTGTTTTACCAGTAAGGAAGCCAGTAATGTATGGCTTTTGTTCTCAATGTAAAGTCAAGACAGCTTAGTCTGCTAAGTGGTCATTAGCTGGATCAAGCAATTTGTCCAACCCTATCTTGTTTGGTTCTTTTTTTTCAAGTTCAGTAGCTAGCCCTACATAACTTTTTGACTTAAAGTAAATTATTTCCTTATACTTGTTTATTTACTTCTTAATAATATGGTGTACAAGGCACTTTAGGTAGGTTATACTTGAATAATTAAAATTAAAATGCAAGACGAAAAAAGGGGATATTATCTTATTACTTTTACAACTGGAAAGAGAATTGTGTTCTCAACCTTGATAATGGTTAG
This sequence comes from Tachypleus tridentatus, assembly GCF_004210375.1. Lineage (NCBI taxonomy): Eukaryota > Metazoa > Arthropoda > Merostomata > Xiphosura > Limulidae > Tachypleus > Tachypleus tridentatus. The sequence continues at coordinate 36,804,905 of NC_134833.1, read as the reverse complement.
CTATGTGATTTTCCCATTCAACCTTCACTTACAGATTTAAGTATTGGCTATTTAATTTTGGTATGAGGCAACTTATGTAAAAGGTGACATATATAAACAGCTAATTAACCTTGACCTATATTTCAGTAAACTTGAGAAGGATATCAGTTATTTTAAGTTAAGTGTGGTGAGCTTTATTTTCCTATTTTTATGCTTACTTTTCCAGGTGTTCTGATGAACCTTTCAACACCCGTTTCTCTTAATTTTCATTGTTAAGGTGTATTAAAACAGTTAAGAAAAAATTACTTCATGATTAAATACACAAAATAAACATCATAAAATAGCAATGCTATCCTCAAGCTCTTTCTTCATAGATATTTTGCTAGAAATATTCTCATATATTCATATGGATGTCAATAGAAGTTAAATTGTAAAACATTTTGTTGTTCATCAGCTGGCATTTCTTTCATGTATTGCATCAAGTAATCATGACAATCTCCAGGAAACAACACTGTTGTCATTCAACATCTATGATATGGATATTCTCATCTACATAAAGTTTATGTCTTACAAAGTTTTATTAAACAAATATTTGTTACAACAATTAATATGGCATAATTTCTCAGCTAATACTCCATATTTTAATGGCATACTAGTTTTAAGTTCTAAATCCTACAATAAAATATAAAAAATAAAATCTTGAATTTCACCTTGTGTTACACAGTAACACATTTTCTCAATGCACCTTCCTTATTTTATCCACCACCTCTTTTAAATGTATGAAGTGTAAATTGCTCCTTATATCATCATTATTGCTTAGACAAATTATAAAATTTATGCTCTTCAATTTTTTTGTTTAAAGAAACATGAATAGAAAACTATACCCTTCCTGCCACACCTACCTGTTACACCCTATCTTTCAGGTTTTGTTAATAGTTGTTTTGTATCTGATTATATAATACCTATAACCAGTAGAAAGTTTTCATCAATCAAATTACCTGTTCTGAATAGATAAGCATCAATTTCACTTATAATACAACTCCATTTCCTAGGGAGATTACAACATCCAACTTACATGAATTTACAACGGCTCATCGCATAGTTAGAAAGCCAGAGAAATTAAGGCTGCTATTTGCACATTATTACTTTATGCACTTTGGTGCATCATTTAACTGAATAAGAATTACTTTGTGCATTACTATTAACAGCAAGAAAAAAAGAAGACTGGATGAGTACTTTATTTCTTGGTTTTCATGTTTATTTTTTATTACTATAAAAGTAACTAAAATTGTAAAATCAAGGATCTTTTTAGGTTAATGAAGATTAAATTACATAAATAATATAATAAACATCTTCATGAGACATACATGCAAGCAGCACGTAGGTAATGTAAATCAATAGCATAATGTGAGCTGAATGTGTCTTGAATGATTTACAATTTATAATGGCACAGATTGCAGTTCGCTATGGTTCAAAGAACAATAACATTTTATTATGAATAAATCCATGCTGTTACGAGTTGAAACCTACTGAGAATAAACAAATGTAGTTTCATGTTACAATTTAAAGACATTCTGCAAAGAAAAAACAAAAACAGGTAATTTATATTTATTTTGATTTTTTTGGTGGTTACAAGGTCTGTCAATTTGACAGGATGTTTTAGAAATTATGCAGGGGAAGTTTGATATTTTTGAGATGAAGTATTATTAATCTTAACATGAAAATTACTTTGCACACAAATTATTAAAAAACATGTATTTATGGATCAATCTTTATTGTAGTTTATTAAAAGACTAAATTCAAAATATTTTTTGTATACGAGACTTGTGTTAATTGAAAGACTGCCAAATTTTGTGAAAATATACACACTATATTGAAAGTTTAAAATGTTAAATATATAAAGACTTTAAACAAGTACAAAAAGGTTGTTTGCCTAGTCAAATTGACCAAGTCCATGTTGACAGAGTTAAAGCTATAGATATAAGTGTGGTAACCAACAGTTATAATAGTGATTTTGAAATGAGTTTCACAGCTTGTATTGTAATGACAGAGACAGAGGAGAATAATTTGCTTTTTCAACTGGATTCTAAAGTAGCTGAACCAGCCTGTGTGGACTTTTGGTATAAGACAATTACTTGAAGCTCTGGATACAACTGTGGTTACCCATAGGATATTTCAAGTGAAATTATCAGTGACTGAAAAGAAGAAATAATTTGTCTCACAAAACTGCATTAAAAAATAAACATACCTATGTTGGCTTTCATGTAAAATAGACAATTATTAACAGCTCTGTATACAACTTTGATAACCAATAACACAACTCCTTCTACATGCATGACTGGTTTTGAATATATAATTTTAAAACAAATTAATTGTGTGTGCTATCTGTTTATTGTTGTAATTTATCATCAACAAGTGTCAGACATTTGCAGTAAATAATACAGACCTATATAAACCTGGCATACAGTTTTATGGATAAATTATAATTTTTGCTTATTTGAATTTGTTTGTCTTCAACTGTTTAACTGTCCCCCTCTATAGTTTAACTTTGCACTTATATACCAAGAGGTAAGTGATGCTACAAATTTCTTTGGGTAGTTTATACTGTGTCTTTTATTGACAAACTAATTAGACATGAACTGCCTTGTCCACAATGATTAATATAAAAATAATGTCTATCTGCAAAAACATTTTTCTTTTGTAAAAAGAAATTAATGTGTAATAACATAAAAAACTACAGACTTTTATCTCAACATTCTAGTATACCACTAATTTTAGTTTTTAAGCCCAGAACTGAAGTTAAATTGTCAGCAACAAAACAAAGTGAAATATGTTTGAAACACTAAGTTTTGATAATGTACATTTCCATACGAGAAATTTTCCCAAATAAGGGTATTGATTTAACCCATTTGCACTAGGTCTCTGATCAAAGGGCATGTCATTGTGTTTGTTCACTTGCATTCAAAATTTCACTAAATTACTATTTTAAGAATTTATGTCAATACATTTGGAATCATATTGTGAATTATAATTCAAACTTTAATGTTATATCTGAATTAATTTTTTGATTTAAAATTAAATATTAAAAGAATACATTTAAATACAGAGTTCAGTGAGTCACATGGTACGTTATATGCATCACTGTTTATTACTAATATTATCAAGCTAGAATATAAAATTATAACCTCATATTTTTGACAAAATAAATAAAACAATACTTCATCAACATCAATAAGTTTCCTCCACAAACCATAGAAAACATCATATATACACACACACATAGACAGAAAGCAAAATCAACCAATAACAGTAAATATATCTCATCTCACAAATCAAAAAATCATGAAACCATATACTGCTGCATACCATATATTCCAGACATCAGCAGAAAAATAACCAACATTTGGCAAAAACTAGTAACAAAATGACATTCCAGTTAATACCCAATTTATTCAAAGACCAGGTACAAAACTAAGGTCTATACTAGGTAAAAACTAAACTGACAAACACCACACCAACATTATTTATAAATAACAATGTGATAACTGCCATGACTTCTATATTGGAGAAACAAGTAGAAAAATGGAGACCAGATTCAAAGAACATAAAAAGTCACCTTCACACGTTTTTGAACACTGCAAGTCAAATAAACACAACATAACCATAGAAAAGACTCAAATACAAAATAAAGAAACAAACATAAACAAATGGAAAATTAAAGAAGCCTTACTTCTATAACAACTCAAGCCTAAAATAAACCAATACAAAGGAACACCTTTATACCTATATTTAATATAATATAATAAATAATAATAAAATAAATAATATAAAATTATATATTCAAACATCTAAGCACGTCCTCTACATTCCGACACTCAGTTACACAACCTCTTTCAAACATTTGGACAGCTTCCAGTCAGTTACCTCTTCCTTTCTTTGTGAACCTGACGATGACCGAAGAAGGTCGAAACGTTGTTCGCTCCTCTACGTAAAACATTTTCTCAACCTAAACGAGCCATTTTTATATATATATTTTTCTCATATTTTTATTCTGCCGAGAGATCGCTTATGTACTGAATCATTCAAGGTGACCCCACTAAACTACATGTTATAAAAAGGTCCCTTATACGTACACTTACTTCAAAAGATGGCACCTTAGAATTTCCCCAGTGGTTTTCCCACCATTTTAATCTGAAAAAACTAAAACACTCTTTTAATCCAAGATTTCAATGTGGAAGGTTGTGTCTTCAGTTTGCTTGTAGTTTCATATTTTATGATATATTTCTTAGTTACTAACATTAATAAATCATGGTGGAATTCTGTGGTATTAGTGTAGTTACTAATGACTCTTTGGGTATTCAACTGTATATATAAAGCTGAAAAAAAAAAATTTTGTTTGATATCCTCCACGTGCAAGATTCTAAAAGGCTTAGCAGCCTATGTTGAGCACAGTGAGGAGATAACTGTTTGCTTTACTTCTTGGTACATTGTTCTATATTTAAAAAGAATAAAGTTTAATAATTTTTCTCAAAATAGTAATAATCTATAATATATAACTGGAATGTGACTGAATATTACAAAATACTAGTCCACTAAAACACGGCCAAGATGGAGAAGACAAAAGGTCAGTTTGAAATTATGTGACCTGCTTGCATCACTGCAAGTTATTTCAGGTTAGCTACACATGACTGGAAGGTCAATATGGTAAAAAATAATAATAAAAATATACATAAATATATGGTGTTATGGTACTTAAGTTATATAAAAAATTATATTTTCACATCATAATATGTAGCTATTCTAGCAAAAAAAAAAGCACAATTTATATTTATTTCATAACTTTTAATGATATTTATCAAGTTGGTCAAGTGACAGACCCCACAGAGTTAGAGTATAGAAAATAAAATAGTCTTACTGAAAACAAACGTTTGAAATGCACTTGGGATTTCTGTACAAAGAATAGTTTAATCATAACACAAAATCACATTTCACTCAACTTGTAATGAAAAAGATTCTATTTTCACAAATCTTCAAAAATATTTCATTAAAAAATCAGATTTTTGTAATACAAACTGCTTGTAATCTTGACTAAGTCTACCAAATTTTGAAGAGATACACATGCTGTATCAAAAGTTATAGTGAAAATACCTTACATGTGCAAATGTGTAGATGAAATCATGTATATTATACCAAGGCCACTGCAAAAGGGTTACAATGGTAAACTGTGATTTTATATCTTAAGTTATGTTGAAATAAAGATAAGAAAATCATATCCCAATATTACAAAATGACAGATAAAAAAAAATATAATTTGTTTTAAAATGCACAATAACACAGACTTTGAAGTTAATTATGAAGTTTCACAAACTGGTAAAAACTTTAGTAGTAGTCAAATTCAGAAACAAAAAGCTTCAATTCTAAGGATTCAACAATGTGCCTACTTAAATAATCTCTCATTAATCCCTCTGACCTTCTATATATGTTTACTGTGGACACTCACATCATGTGCTCCTGTAGCATAGGGTTGTTCAATACATCCATGCCTGGTACTTGTTAATTCCTGGTTAGATACCTGTAATATGCAACACTTTTAAGTTAAAAAAATTAAATAATCAACTACCTTTCATTTTGAATTAACTTTTAGAAATGGTAGTTAGAACTGGGTGATTAATCAAGCTCAATCATCAACTAATCAATTATTCTTGTTAGATAGCTATAAAAAAAAATTCTCTCAAATTGACAAAAAACAATAACCTATTACGTCATGAATCAGATTCTGATACCTCATTGTCTATATTTAAGTTTAACAACAAACAAATATAATGGCACATTTCAATTAATTTAGAATTACTTTTAATTATTTTAGAAGTTATAAATTAATGAAGCTGAATATACTTTAACTGAAAATAATAAAAAGTCGTAATGACAATATTTAAAATACTGAATATTTGAAATAATCAAGAACAGTAATAATAACAAATATTAAATTTGATCAGTTAACTTTAACAACAAAAATTAAATTATAACCTTGATTATTGAATTGCTTGAAAAACTGAGAATATTATTTTCAACTAGTTGATTACTTTATCAATATTAATAAATAACTGAAGCATAACTTTGATCACAAGATAGTTGGAATAATAAAAAACAATAAAACTTAAAAAATTAGTTGATTATGTTTGCAACAATTATCCATTTAATTAAACATCAATGAAACAGTTATTTTACACAACACTAAGTGATGTAATCAATGCTCAAAGGTAATCAATTACAAAGTTATAACTGCAGTATTTGTTATAGTTTTTATATGTTTGCAATACTCCTAAAATAATCTGTTTGACATCCTAAACTAAACAAGAACTGATGTAACTACAGAGCTACAATTTACACACTTAGGTTTCTTAAATTCTGTCTAAACATAAAAATACAAACCTGACCATCTGAATGAGAACTGTTGTGAGACTGAAAAGTTTTGTGAGACCACGGTGAATACAGACAAAAAGAATCACGTGATCCATCAGCATCACTTGAAGGTGATATACTGTTCAGGCTTAATGATGTTGTAACCTACAAAATACATTGATACTTTGATTTTAGTTGCATTATTTCTTAAACTAAGAAAATTATACGAGTAAAATTACACGAACGTTTTAAAGAATACTTTTCATACAACAAATATTATTTTTAAAACAATTTTATTGGTAAGGTATTTATAGTGAAAACAACTACAACTCTCTGTGCCAAACATATTAAATAATTAGAATAGTTAAATATACATAACAAACTTCTTGTTTCTTGAAAAGGTTAAAAAAAATTCAGTTTAATTCCAAAGGCCTATTATTCATAAAATAAATTCACTGTCAATGTGGACAGTGTCATTATTTCCAGAGTAAGGAGTAATGGCTGGATTATTGTCAACAGAGGTCCTAAAACTTGTCTCAGCCACCTTAAACTCTTATCATAAGCCTTAAAAAGACCAAAACACTAAAACAAGATGCACTCTCCTATGAAAGGCTTCTCTTATTGACACTTCACGTTATATCAGGTGGACACAGCAGATAACTATGTAAGGAAACTACACATAATGTCAAAGAAAAGACTGATTCAAAGAATAAAATAAGAAAAACATTACATATACTCTTCAGACCACAAACAATCAGCTTGTCAAAGCAATAGCATCGTAATTAGAAAACAACTGTCGGATACTTCTTGCACTCAGATAAAGGAAAGACAATACACTCAATGCCATAAATATAAAAAAACATTCATTGTGGTACATCCAATGGAAAAGGATCCACAGAGTATTTAACAAGGCAAAAGTGAGAGAGCACAGTATCTTGTAACAGATATCACTTGGTCTGACTGATGTACCATCTGATCAATGCAGATTGTTATACCAGAGTGTAAAATCATTTACTTATTACACTTATAAAGACAATCAAGTAAAAAGGAAAGTTGTTTTTTTTTTGTCCTGTATTTTGATGGCCAAGAAGGAATGGAAACAAGTAGAGATGCTTGAGTAGTAGGCACACTATGAAAATAAGTAACTTCTTGACTACTAGGTTGCAAGATTGAGATGTATACTTTCCATTCACCATTAAAAATTTTCACAAATAACCTTTGAACAGAAGGTGAAAGAGGTAAAGGTGAATTTCACCCAAGACTTTTCCTGGCTTTAACTTCTGATCAGATAGGAAAGAAAACAAGCCTTCTGAAAAGGTATGTACTTAGTAATACTGGGTTACTTATAAATTGTATCAGTTTTTTTTCTAAGTATGCATATCTACTATATTACCAGTAACTGCCTCCTTGCTGTTGGTAACATATGATAGATTAAAGACAGCATGAGAAAGCTCTGAGAGACTGGTGAAAGAGGGGTAATTAGACTTTTCCAGTATCCCCATTAGTGGGACAAAATGAAGTGTGTGAAATCTCTCAGATAAAATGAAGTGTGTTAAATCTCTCAGGATCATGGGAAATGTTAATTTCTTTATGGAATATCGACCAACTTTCAATAAAAAGAAAAAAGGTAAACTGAACAAATGGAGAGTCCTACAGCAGTAAATGTCAGAGATGGGGCATAGAAATAATTATATTCTCAGATTAACCTCTCCCACTAATATCTCCACTATCACAAAGGAGACTATCCATTTAAGTCTTCCAGAAATATAGAGATATATCTCAACTGCTCAACAAAATAATCAATATTAACTTTACTGATCACTTTTCCAGATGGCAGAAAAGGGAGCTAAAGTGTGAGGATATCACAACTGGAAATACAAATGATATGACCTACAATCATGTAATAAATTGTAATGAAGGAGTATGATATTCAATCAGTAAGATTACACCTTCATACACAAGAATATACAAAGGTTGATAAAAACTGATCAAAGCTGAAAGTTCTATAAATTAGCAAATAATCCATAATACTTCCAATGTAAGAGTGGTCATTTTTACCTAGATTTTCATGATCATCTAAATACAATTAATGAATAAAGATCATTCTAATAATCCTTTTCAAAAGTTAATAAAACTAACTGTCATATTTAGTTATGAATTGCACAATTTCACAAGAAAAACTAATTTAGGCTATATGATCAACATTTATTAATTCAAAATGCTATAAAACACATCAAAAAATAGTTATAACTATCAAAGTTTTATTGGACAAAATAAATTGTAATTATTTTAGTCTTTACATTCCAACAAATTTAAATTTTGGTTACTTCAAGACTATCAAAAAATCCTATTCTTCTAATATTACTCTTTCCCAAGGTTGGTTATAAAGCAGTTGATTAAATGATAGTTATAAATGTAACACTTATGGCTCTAACATTGATGGAACAGGAAACTGATAAGTGAATAAATCTGTTTGTTCTAAATTTTAAACAAGTTGCACTATGTATGTATGTATGGTAGTTTCATGTATAAAGTTTAGAATCAAAAAATTAATTCAGCATTTCCCCTGGATTTTCATTTAAGTAATTTTATGTCAAAAAATGTTTAGAATTGATATTTTTCATTTTCTGACATTTATTTAATGAAAGTCATGAAGAAAAGGTTAACATTTTCATTTTTGCACAGCTGCAAAGTTTGAGTAAAAAAAAACACCATGTTGCTAATTCTTTTTCAGAACTGTTCTGCACATCCCAAATAATACCCATATTTTACAAAATGCCATTCACACCTTGAGAATATTATCTATTTCTTGATTTCAAGCATTTTCCCTAGCTTTGTACAGGTCTTGGGTGATACCTTCTTGTGGTACTACACCAAGTGATTTGTTCATATATTAATGAAACAGTTATAAAGAAAGTTTAAATATGACTGGGTAGAACAAAAATTTGATTATATAAGGTAATATATAAGCTAAATGTTTTCTATGTAATTTTTGTCAATGCTTCTTTAGCTTGTGAATTTTAGATGATTTGTATGTTAAATTATTACTGTCTGAAAGCCACAGAAATTTTCTTAAATGAATTGACATCAGATAACTTGACAAAGTAAAAAACTTGAACAGTTCAGAGGAAGGTTGAATGGGTAGCAAAGGAAACTTGTACAAGATTAAAACAGTTATGAACATACAATGTTTGGAAAAAGTTTTATCACCAAAATATATTCACATAGTATGAAATGAAAAACCAATGCAACTGAATACTGTTTAAGGATCATTAAATTTCTTCTTATGTTTATTTATTTAAAATTATGAAGTTTTTGTTTTATGAATGCACACTGGTTATACTAACAAACAATATTTATATACACAAGTTTTTAATCACTTTCATCAAATTATCATTAAATCAAAGTTCACTATTCAATGACTATAGTAGATAATTATGAAACAAAATATTCTGATGACTTATCTTAAACTTATATTGAACATTTTTATGTATTACAAAAAACGTACATTAACAAATTTGCTAATTCCTACTTAATTATTTCTAATTGCAATCATGATACATTTTCATTATTTAATTATTAATTTCTTTGATTTGTATATTAGTGTAGCACTACATTTTAAAAACAAGCATAATGGTACATGCATGGTAATATTTCATCAGCATTAGTTATTCGTTTGCCAAGTAGGATAAGTATAAATTATATTTAAAGGCATTTGTAACAAAATATATGTTTTGAGCAAAAGGTTTTTGCACTTATACATACTCAACCTAGTCTTCACAATGAATAACTTATTAAACTACTTAAATTATAAACAGTAGAATTATCAGACGCAAAATATGTTAGACAACTTTTTATTTTAAGCACTGCATTTCAATTCCATGTAACTAGTTGTCCTTTTATTTCCACATACAACTTCATGTTAAAATTATACCTACCGGACCATTCTTTGCTTGTTTCTTAAGTAAACTTATGTCATTTATTTTTCCCATGCCTTGGCACAATTTCTGACCAGAATTATTTTGAAACTGAGAAAGATGAAGTTCAGCATCACCTGGACCTTCAAGAGCTGACTGTGAAATGCTACCATTACATGTTCCTTTCATCACATTCAGTGGTGAGGATGTCTTTCTAGATGGTAACTTTAGTGTTTCTTTGGACATTTTCAAATCATATTTCTACAAATAAAAAAATAAAAAGTAAATTAGCAATCATACATATAAATTTTATAACAAAAAACAAGCTGAAACAAAAATAAAACACTGCACTAATTTATAAGATCCCAGGATACAAGCTGTAACAAATGTAAGAATGTATTAAATAAATATATAAAGAATTAAAACCACAGAAATTTTACTTAGAATTTCTGATAAATGTTTTTAGTTATGAATAAAGTCATTTAACAACTTGGCACAACTTTATGTGAATGTATACCTTCAGCATAGAAAGGCTTGTTTAGAACATGATAGTCACAGCATACTTGATGAATGGGTGGTGACTGCAAGCTACACTAGCTTGTTCAGATAGCTGGATGGGATGCTTCATGCTGGTACAGTTCTTTACTGTGCTGTGCATTAGTGCCTTTCTACCATATTTGATGCTGGAATGCCAACTTCAAGAAATTAGTTTTCAACTTACTTACCCCCAAATGGTAGTATCTTATTTCCTTTTTCTTGTTTTTATTTCAATTAATTTTTCTTCTTCTTTACTTGAGAGTGTATGCATCTTTCCACAACTGTTTGCAGGCAGTGAATAGTGATATAGATGTGGAACATGGCGAGCTTGAGCACCCACATCTTGCTCTTCTAATTCATATATATATATTGCTACTCTTATATATATTGCTATTTCTTACGTAAGACTGCCAAATGGAGGTTTAGACTGATAGATGGTGTATCCCCACTGCAATGTGGGTCATACTTCTTCAGTCACCTTCGAAACCTAGCATACATTTTATAATCCCACATTATATTTGTACCAAGATCTTTTCAATTACTGCAGCAGTTTTTGTTTATTTTTTGTTTCAGCTTGATTTTTAAGTTATAACAAACTAATATAATTAGTCAGAGGTTTAGATTTGCTGTTTGTAACACAGTCCTTTGTGATTTTGCTTATTTAACTTCATTAAAATGTATTCATTTTCACTAATATATAGACACAAATTTGTGGTATACCATGGAGTCTAAGTTCTATGTACATAACTAAAATTTGATTTAGATATTACATTACATAAACCAGTTTTGTATAACTATATAGTTCCACAAATGTGAAATTAAGAATACACAACTCCTTCCTTACTGGAACATTTAATTTTTTTTTCTAGATCATACTCTGTAGACATTGTTTCTAGCATTTTAATTTAGACATTTTGTATTTGCTAGAGAGAATTTTTGGCATGATGCATGACACTACAAACTTTCTAGATGTTTAGATTTCACATGGCATCTGTTTTTCTTCGCAAGTCTAGCAAGGAAAACAGCACACTTTCTGTCAAATGATAAAAAAATTAGCAAGTCTGTTACAGTGTTGTTAATTGAATACAGAGTTAGCAAATACCATACACTTTTGTTGAGTTTGTGCTGTATATGTATGAGGAAATATAACAAGAGTCTATTAAGTTTTATTTGCAAGTTACATATATATATCACTTTGTTATCATCACTTTGTAAAACCATGTAAGTTGTCAATCTTTCATTTAAAGAATTAAAATTCTTCACTTTTCTGCTTTTTATCCAATAATAAGAATACAAAATTATCAACAGAAACCATTATAACACTCATACCAGAGTGAAATTGTTTGGGTGGAAATAAACAGAATCCACACCAAGTTCAAAACAATATGTTCTTAAAGTGAAATAAAAATTTGCTATAATGCTAAAACAGTGGAAAAAAAAAAACACTATAAAAGCCAGGAAGAGAAAGACCAAATTAAAAGTAGACTGGGAAGAATGAAAAAAATTCAAAAGAAAAAATCTAAGAATGAAAAATTAAAATAAAAACATGAAATTCAGATAAATTTAAGAGAACAAGAACAAAACTAGAGTTTAAGAGAGGAATTAAGAGAGACATAAAATTCTAAGTATTGAAACAGAAACAAATTTGATTATAAAATCTAAAAAGTAATTAAATATGCAAAGGATTATGACATCAAATTTGAAGTAAAAAGAAATCCATAACAGTCATGACATTTAAAATACTTTCAGGCAGGATTACAGTAATTTAATCTAAGAGACCTTTTTTCTTCTTATTAGCTATATTTCTATGTACTAACAATATGAAGCATGAAGGGCACATGTACTCAATTCAATTTTATTATACATCAAGATCTCTACCAGCCTATCCTCAAACTGAAATTCGTTTGGGTATGTGTAGGTGTTTTCTCATAGCAAAGCTATATCAGGCAATATGCTGAGTCTGCCAAGGGGAATTGAACCCCTGATTTTAACACTGTAAATCTGTACTTACCACTATACCAATGATGAACTTTTGGGTAGGATTAGAGTAAATAAATCTGGGAGAATTTGGGGATGGTCAAATACATCATTCGAAAGGGTTTGACCTCCTTACTCCAAAAACATAACTAGATTACAAACTGGTCAGGATATGACAGAGCTACGAGCTGAAAGTCTGTACTTGAAAAACACTGAGCCATTTAATGAGTTGCTACACTACAGCTACAGAAGGGATCAACAAAGTACAGAAAAATTACAATAGCCAAACTGATGCAATAGTAAAAGTGCATCACTGACAAATTAAACCATCCTAAAAATTGGCAAATGCAAATATTAATGTAGCCACATTTCTCTCTGCTTAAGTCAAATATGTTCCTCTAGCAGCTTTCTCAGCCATTTTCAAACAACAGCAGCATCATCTCTTTCTTTTAAGACAAATATTCTTACTTATAAGTTGAATCTTTAGCCTATTTCAAATATATTTTTGTTAAACCCAAATATATTTTAGTTACTAAACTTGATAAGTTATAATGGATTTATAGAGTATCAGTACAATAATTTGATTTTTTTTTTGTTATTGAAGTGTGTCTATGAAACCTTAAGTTTATTTCATTTCACATCATTCACGTGCAAAATTTTTAAAGGCTTAGCAAGCTACAAGCAACAACCAAGTAGAAAGGCCATACTTAGAAGAGATAATTATTTGCTTTACTTCTTTTATTTACTGTTCTATGCTTTAAGAAAAATATACAAATTTAAAAACTTGTTTGCAAACACTAATAACAAATAATTTGTATACATATACAATGTATAATAAAAAAAATGTGAGCATATTACACAATACTAATCTACTGAAATACAGCCACTTTATTTTGTAAAGACTAAAGGTCAGTTTTATATTATTGGATACGGCAATACGAGTACACATGCACCTCATCATTGTAATTTCTGAATTGTTAGCCATGCATGGCTGAAAGGTCATTATATGTTTTTGATGTTTTTATGTTACAGTATGTAGTCATTCTAGGACAAAAAAGGCATAATTTGTATTTATTTTTAATTTTTTTTATGTTGGTTACAAGATTGGTCAAATCAATTCCACCCATACAGAAATTCTTTGGTGAAAAAAATGGATTACTTATAAAGTTTTTTTCTTAAAACTATTTTATAGCTACTTGGACATTATAAGGATTGTACAAGTGAAATTTGAAAGTTTTGTGATGCATAAAATTATTTTTAATTTTAAAATAAATACTTTGCATGTTTCCTATCCAACATTCTAAATGAAAAAAATGCACAAGAAAACATTGCTTAACCTTTGGATTTAATAAAAAAGAATAAACATTGTAATGTTTACTGACCATCTGCCATATTTCATAAACATACACTTACTAATTAAAAAATTTATAGCATGAAAACAAAACAAACAAGCACAAAATGATTATGAGGTTAGTCCCAGGAACCAAGACTGTGCTGAAAGAGTTAAAGAATCAGTCTGCAAGTCTATAAGGTTTATTGAAAGGAAGCCATGCAGTATGTTGATCAACTCTAGTTTTTCAGCTATAGTTTTATTGATCTCATAAGGTAATAAAAGGTGGGATATTGTTTCCAAAGTTGATGCTAACAGTGAGTGGACAAAGTTGGTACAAGAGGAAGATGGAAGTCATTACCACCATGGAAAGATTATCTACATAATACTCAGGAAGACCAGGTTTTGGAAACTGACTTCATGCAGACACTGGATTTATAGTCTACAAGAAGAAAACCTCCATGCAAAAAGGACAATTATACTATCAGTGCTTCAACTTCAAGTAACAACAAAGATGGGCACACAGAATAATGAAAGTGAACAATCTAGAGTGCAACAGAAAAAGAGGTTACTTGAGCCAAAAGTCATCTACTGTGATCATCTATGGAAGAACAATGACTTCAACATACTTTGCAAGTTGTAAGTTAACATGATGATGGACCTGAGGTCCCTATCAACACCACTCCCACAGTATATAGAGAATGAAGCCACTAGTGGATTCTCTCAACTAGTGATGTGGTAAAAAGACTTGTAATTTCTAAATTAATACATCATATAATATTTCACCAGTTGATTTGCTATTGTCAGCCAAGTTTCAATGAAAAAAACCTGACAAGGCTTGAAACTGCTGCTCTCAGGTAAACATAGTACAGTTTTGTTACCTGATGAAAAAGTATACGTTTTTATAATCACAATTCACCCCAACTTAGATTTAAAGACCTGAATGCTTAATTTATCAGTAAAGCTGGATAGCTTCAATATGTTTTTTGGATTGGAAATATAATATATTTAAATAAACAAAAAATAAAATAAGTAGAAAATTTTCTTTACACTGATTTTTTCCCAATTACATATTTCTTGAATGTTGAATACTGGAAATTGTAATAATTCTAATAAATAACCTTACTTATTAACACACTACAATTCAGTGATAAGACCTTTCCTACTTAACTTTTTTTTTTAATTTCTAAAGCTGAACCTAAACTGTTGCAGGATAGCAGCTCCAAATTCTGGTGTTTCTATGTGTAAAAATCAATCATTTTTACAGGATTTCCATCTTAACTCAGTCAAAAGTGTATGACTTGTAAGTAAAAACACTATACGTTTTTCATTGTTGGTGTTAGTTAGTACTTTTATTATATACATTTTCAGTACTTTGGCAACTCACCAACTTGATGTATGATGGGTCAAATACCCTTCTAAAATGTTCTATCCCTTCTTTCCTAATTTTAACAATACCGTAGCCTAACAGTATTAGTAACAATCATTCTTCATGAAACACCAGTAACAATACAGTAGATTTCTTAAGGTAAAGTGTCACAAAAGTTGCGTCATCATCTAACCCGAAACACGCATTGAATGTATCGAAATGTTCTTAACATTTTCGGGATTCTTTTTGGCGTTCAGTTTTCTATACTTTGGCATCTTTCAAAATTTCAACTATTGTCACCTGCTAATATTACTCTTCAAAGTATCTGTAAGAACAAGAAAGTTTAACACAAACTTATATAATGAAACTACTGTTTAACAGCGATAAGCCCAGGTTAGGCTTAAGAACGTTCAGAAATATCAACAATTACGATTTAAGCGCCTTGCCTAACCCTTATCTTCTACGTTCAATTTGTAACTTGTTAGTTGCCCCACACCTTTCAACTTTCTTACTACGTCAACTTCAAGTTCTTGAATATTTAAAATTTAATACCATAATTATTAACGCAGTCCTAAAATACATTTTTAAATTAATCCAGAAAAAAATTATTTGAACTAGTCAGAGATTAACAAAAATGATTTACCGTAGCGTCATCTTGGAAATTCCAAGACCAAAGAAGTTACTTCGCAAAATGCATACAAATCGATCGTCTTCGTCTGTCAAAAGTAGCAGCTGGTACTTCCGCCCTCTATTTGTACTAGTTTTGACTTGCCAGTCACGTAAACTTTAAATTTTAAAACAGCACTTTTAGCTGTTATTAATAACAAATATTAAAGAAACCGTAAAAAAGTTTAAATATATAGGATGGGCAACGTAATCATAATTCAACACAGTAGTAATAAAATCAAGCAACACTAAAGTAAATTTACAAGATAATATTCGAGAACAACGCGAGGAACGTCGTTCTGTCGCGTGAAGCAAAGCAGACGACATGAATTAATATAACAAAATAATATTAATTGTGTACTTTTATATGACGCTAAAATAATAAATTTAATTAATAAGTTCAGTTAAAAGTAATTTGTTGAATTAGTTAAAACTATTATGTTAACTATAAACTGTGATTCGAGGGATTGATTTATTCCTACTTTCCTCAATTGTCCTTGTTTCAATCCTTGTTAAACAAATGCATTTTTTCTTATTTTCTCTTTAGCTCTCATCACCAACATGTAAATGTGAAAATTATAGATAAAGCTATCACAGATAGTGTTTTGCTGAGATTAGCCTGTAAGTAAAGACTCATTAACAATTGATTTTTGTACTAGTGAGAAAGAGACTTTTAATTTTAATATTTGTTATTGAGAACTTCCGAGTGAAAATAAAGTGTGCAATAATGCCAACCACGCTACATCCAGTGTGAACGAGACTTTTCGTTCATATGTTAGGAGAAGCTATGAATGTCAGAAAAACGCCGGTAAGGTAGGGGACTTGGTGAGACTAAACTTATCCTAATATATGCCTTAGCCTCCTCTGTAGTCCTCATCTCACCCATCCCCATCCAATGAAAAGTGCTTATTGTATCTCAGGACGGCTGGTATGGGTATTAACACTTTCATTGATAAGCAGAGAACAACGTTTCGACCTTCCTAGGTCATCTTCAGATTAACAAAAAGAAAATGTTAAGTTGATATACCTACTAAGTTTTAAAGTATGTGTGTCTACAAGTTGTAGAGTACATCCACCTCAGTTTGATACCCATCTCCCTAACCAAAAAGAGGCTGAAATCGCTCTTGCCGGTGTCTTATACTTAGTTAAACTGTTTTAAAATAAATGCCCCTCCCCCAGCTGTTTCTTCTATATTACTTAGGTCTGGCAAATAATAATCAAATATGATGGGGACCATTTAGTTTTCTAGCGTTATTAATAGTAATAAGTATAACTTAAGTGGATATTAACCTGTACTTTATTTTATGTAAGAGAAGTGATGAAATTCTGCTGGGCATTATACATTACTTCATACATGGACCCCTACTGGACAGATGTTAATAACCGGTTGTCTTTAATCTGATCAGTATTTTTATATTAAGGACAACAACAAGTGAACCACAGAATACTCAAGTATAAAGTGTCATTCAAGTTCAAAATATCAAATGTAGGACAATATTATGCTTTTTAACTCAAAGACCGACATTTTATGGGTTAAACTGGTTAGATTCTTACATGTTAAAAACAGTCTTGATATATATATATAAGTAATTATAAAAGTCATACTATTTGATTATTTCCGATATTAAACATTGCAGAATAACTTTCACTTTCGCTAAGAATTATTGGTTAGATGTCAAATTGCTTGAAAAATGTGTTAATCTACGAATATATATTCATTTCTTGGATATTTTTACTGATTTTACAACATCTTTTCCTATTAGTAAAGCATTGTTCCCAGATAGTACTTAGACTTATTAATCCTTTTCCATGCAACAGAGTCAATTTATTTCTGGAAGACTTCTGGTGACGTTGTCGCACCGTCGCTTTTTGGCTTCGACAGAGGTCTTCTGTGTTTATATGCTTCCTATTATTTTGTGCATACTTGTGTGCGTCAAGAGGTTCAAAAGTAAATGTAATGTAATATCTTGTATTTCCTTTCTGCTTCAGTTCCAGCTTGGCCAGGATGTTAGGGGATTCGACTCCACGTTACACCAAAACATGTTCGCCTCTTCAGCCTTAGGACGTAATAATGTGTTAATCAATCCCACTATTCATTGGTAAAAGAGTACCTTACAGTTGGTGGTGGGTTATGATGATTAGTTTAAACAGGAAGATTTGTTTATTTTTTGAATTTCGCGCAAAGCTACACGAGGGCTATCTGCGCTAGCTATTTCTAATTTAGCAGTGTAAGACTAGAAGGAAGGTAACTGGTCATCACTATCTTCTGTCAACCTATGGGCTATTCTCGTGTGAAGAATTATAGGCTGTCAAATTACGATGCTGAAAGAGCAATCATGCTTAGTGTGATGGGAATTTCAACCCGTGATTCTCAGATTTCGAGCCGAACGCCCCAACCACCCACTAAGCGGTGCCAAAAATAAGGTTTAATAAGACCACAGTTCTAGTCTACAGAATTAGTGGTGTTATTAAATGTGATTATTACTATCTAATAAAAATCAACTTTTATAAAATTAAGGTATTTATACAGTGGTTATCTTTTTAGAAGCAAAATTATGTTTAAATCATTTTCGGAAAAGTTATCCCCTGGTGCGTCAGCAATAAATTTGCGGAGTCACAGTGCTAAAAATCGGTGTTCAGTTCCACATGGTAAACAGAGCACACATAATCCATTGTATAACATTGCAGATAAACAACAAACTGAAATGTTATTTTATAATATGCATATTTTAATAATAAACGTGTGCGTTTTGCATTATAATTTATACGAAGCTTTTCTAGAAAAGATGAACATTCCTAGATTGTAACAATTTATCGACTATGGCTATCATATGGATGATACGATTAGAAACAGACAGACCAATTTCTTTATTTACTGAATTTGAAAGCTATTTGCGTTAACCGTCACTAATTTGGAATTGGTTTGGTTTGTTTTGAATTTGGCCCGGCATGGCCAGGTTGATTGAAGCGTTCGACTCGTAATCTGAGGGTCGCGGGTTCGAATCCTCGTCGCACTAAACATGCTCGCCCTTTCAGCCGTGGGGGCGTTATAATGTGACGGTCAATCCCACTGTTTTGAATTTCGCTACAAGAGTGCTATCCGCGCTAGCCGTCCCTAATTTAGCAATGTAAGACTAGATGGAAGGCAGCTAGTCATCACCACCTACCGCTAACTCTTGGGCTACTCTTTTACCAACGAATAGTGGGATTTACCGTTACATTAGAACATCCCCACGGCTGAAAGGGCAGGCATCTCTGGTGTGACGAGGATTCGAACCCGCTACCCTCAGATTACGAGTCGAGTGCCTTAACCATATTGCCATGCCGGGTCCAATACCACAGGGAAGGCAGATAGTTACCACCACCCACCGCCAACTCTTGGACTATTCTGTATTTGAAAGTGACAGACGACATTACCTGCCATGAATTTCTGAGCTACTCTTTACCAACGAATAATAGGATTTACTGTAAATTCATAACGATGAAAGAACAAGCACATACATTAACGGTTATCAAACCGGCGGCTTGTATATTGTGAGTCGAGTGGTCTAACCACCACGCCATGCCAAACTGGCAGACCATTTAAATTTAAAAAGAGGTGCTAAAGAGATGAAACGTTTTAAAATAAATCTCAAAAGCTTATTACAAAACAAAATATCACACTTTGGGTAGTTATCAGTTGTTTTGAGGGAGAAAATACGCCATAAATATTTATTACTGCAAAGAAATATGTAAAGGCTATTTTGTTGGTAAAGGTTCTTGTGAAATAACTGAATTATGTATTTTTTTAACTAGATTACATATATTAAAACTTGATAACAATCTGGAATAAAATAAAGAAATTTTGTTTAGAAGTAATGAGTGTTTCGCAAGTAGATGTACTATATTTGATAATTTTCCGAATGAGTTCTTGCTTGATATACTCCCTAGTGGCACAGCGGTATGTCTGCGGACTGACAACCCTATAAATCGAATTTCGATACCTGTGGTGTGCAGATCACAGTAGCCCGTTGTATAGTTTTCTGCTTAACTTCAAACAAAGTAGATCCGGCATGGCCATGTGGTTAAGGCACTCGACTCGTAATCCGAGAGTCGCGGGTTTGAATCCCCGCCACACCAAACATGCTCGCCATTTTAGCCGCGGGGGCATTATAATGTGACGGTCAATCCCACTATTCATTAATAAAAGAGTAGCCCAAGAGTTGCGGTGGGTGGCGATGCCGAGCTACCATTCCTCTAGTCTTACACTACTAAATAAGGGATGGATAGCGCAGGTAGCCCTAGAGTAGCTTTGAGCGAAATTCAAAACAAATCAAACGTATCAAACAAACAAACCAGTTACTGGGTATATCCGAAATAAATAAATAAAACAAACGAACTTTCAAAAGTATATTTTTGTTCCACTATTATGGATACCAAAATAACTTTATGAAATATTTGATTTACTCAAGTTGTTGCCTTCTAGTAGCACAGTGGTATGTCTGTAGATTTGTACTGCAAGAAACTGGGTTTTAATAACCGTGGTGGGTAGCGCAAATTTAGCCCTTTGTGTAACTTTATTGTTAATAACAATAACAACTTTAGTTGTTAAGCAAATGAAATATAATACTAACATACAAAATGAAAATATTAATTAAGTATTAGCTCTTGAAAATAACCAAAATGTTTTCTTTACATAAACCATTATTTGACAAAAGTGTAAATGAAGGGGTTTCACGTTGCCAGATTGCACTGGAGCATTACTTTGGCACCGAAAGCTTGAGCTAAGTCCTGACACTTTAGAAACTAAATACATGTACATGAAAAATAAGTTATTTACTCACAAAATTACCAACGTCGTAGAGTGTCAGACAACACCATGGTTCTTTTGGTCTCCCATGTCCACTGGTTGAGCTTTCTCAGACTGCTCAGTATATACACTGTCACTCTCCTTTAGGAGTTGGCGTGAGGCGCCATACGACCTCTCCAGCTCAATAGCGGATCTCAGAGTGTTAAAATAAGGAAATACACCACTTGGTTACAAATGAAAATGAAAATAAAGCATTAACGAACACATTTTACAATTATATTGAGTATTTAAAACATATATGTTTTTAAAAGGCTTATTGATTACTTAATAAATATTTTTGTCGTTGTTGTTATTCATGGATTTGAAATATCACACCCAACTGAATCACTCAAAAATTTCAATACGTCACTTATTTCATTACATCATGTAAAACCTTTCCTCCAGCAAACAATAAAAAAATCTATAAAGTAAAATTTTAAAACATAGCCTAAAACATTGCATCATCTCTGGATTATGAAGCTTTTTAAACAATGTTGGTACGTAAATAAGGTAATATATTAAACCTAAACTTACATAATTAAAAATAAAGTCACTTTTCACAATTAACAAAATATTTTGTTTATAAACAAACATTGCTATCAATAAATCATTAATCAAATGTGTTAAACAAAGTATAACAAAATAAACGTTTATTCTCCAATATTTTATTTATTGTTTCTAAACTGTTTGGTGTTTTTATGTTCCATAGTTTATTGTAAGAAGAGAGCAGAGCTATTGTGTTTTATCATCATTTGCTGTCTTGTCACTGTTGGGGGATTTTCACCAGTTATATGACCTGGGGAATCTTCTAGTAGCTTCATCTTTGGTGACACTTTCCGCGGGGTCTCAATAGGAACTTTGAGCTATTTAGCAGGTTGACTTTACAATACCAAATTCTGCTCTAAAGCTGTATTAACAGCGATCTTTGTTTTTCAGCAGGTTGAAATACCACTGGCGAAGTCTTATGTGAAGCTAACTAGTTGGCCATTCTCTCCCTGACATACTTCCAAAGATGATTACCATGAATGAACTTTCGCTTGGATTGCCTGTTTCTTAGGATTCTAAAAACCACATCGTTGATTCTTTTGACCTCTGCATAGGGTCCTTTTAAACGTCTACTTAAGTTCGACTACTTTAATTTCTATTCAAGATTCTTCTATAAATATCAAGTCACATTTTTCTCATTTCTGTATTTTAGATTTCTTTCTTTTTCTTAATTTTCTTTTACCTCTTTGTCTCTTTACTCATTTTTTTCAATTCTTTGTATCTTTTTCCACTGATTCACCATTCTCATTATATTTTCAATCTCGCTTTAAAGTTTTTTCATCTTGAATATTAGTCATGGGAAATTATAGTGTTTTGGTCAATCCCACTATTCACGTAAAAGAGTATCTCAAAAGTTTGCGGTGGGTGGTGATGTCTAGCTGTCTTTTCTCTAGTCTTACACTGCTAAATTAGGGACAGCCAACGCTGCGGCCCTCATATAGCTTTACGCGAAATTCAAAACAAACAAACAAACAAATCATCTTGAATGTCATTACTAACTTTGTTTTACTTTTACCAACTCGTTAGTGTTATAATTATTTTGAATGATTTTTGAGAAGAATTGATGTGTAGTTCTACAACGCTGAAAAAACGATTCCACATTATTAACAAACATTTCTGAAATTGTAGCCAGAGAAAAGCCTTGTTATAAAATGGCAAGTAGTCCACTAAATGATAATGAAATTCTATGGGTTAGTTTTATTGGTTTTACTGATTTTCAATGATATTCTTAAATTCAGAGTAATTCTGATTCTTTTGATCCACATAATATTTTTATATCTATTAATATTTCATGAAAACACAAACTAAATAATCATAGCACTGGAATAGCCAACTCAATCAAATCATATATTATCACTTCAGGTAAATGTGATGTATTAATGGACTTAATAATCATTTCATTTAGTCTAATTCGTATTTTGTACTGTTTTCTAAACTTTCAAGCCACGTTGTCAAGTAACGTTAAATCTCCCACCGATGAAACAAAAATACAAATGCTTAAATTATAGAAAAATAAAATCCCGCAATAGTATGACCATTAAATTTATAAATATAATATTTTAATATCATTAATTCCGGTAATGATTCTCTCTCTCTTACACACACATTTTGGTGTGTGTTTTTTTTCTATCTATGCTTATAGACTTTGTAACACTCCTTATCGAGCTGCAATGCCTGAAGTCTGTCAGGTCTTTTAAAAGTCTTTCGAGACTGGTCAGCGATAAGCGGTCAGAATAGTTGTTAATGGCTATAGAAGCGATGTATGATAAATTAAATAATTATTATTAATACACCATGCCAATACGGCAATACTGCACAAAGCCGTACGTTTTTGCAGGATCTTCTCCATTGAATCAAGGACTGAACTTATAAATGTTGATGCAGGTGATTCCGAAGCAGAGCAAATCACGTTACAGTCAAGCGTTGAAGAACAAGAAAATATGATAAACTTATACGGGATTTCCAATATCTTTAGTAATGATACAGGGTCAAGTGAGACTTGATTTCTCCCCGACCATCTTCGATGAATGGCACATACATTCAATTTAGCAGCAACCAGTAATATAGAAAAGGTTTTGAGCGATGGTACATTCAAGAAAATGTCCAGATTGGTACTTGTGAAGGCTCAGATATTTTGGAACAAACAGAGACGTAGCATCGTAGCAGTTGACCTTATACAACAAGAACTGGGTGAACGTTTCATTGTTCCATGCGTTATGTGGTGGAACATGATGTACGATCCACTAATTTGTGTGAAGAATATAATAACGAAGAGAGAGAGTTCAGTCAGTAAAGTGTTTGATGAGCTGGGCTTCATTCATTGCAACCTTTTGGGCATAAACTTCATCATAGAATGCATAATTCTCATACACACGCGCTGGATTTACCTCAAAGTGAAACTGAGTGTGATATGGGACTACTTCTGCCTTTAGTTACTCCGTGTCTAACAAAATTGAAATAACTTTGTGGTAACCCACTCTAGACTTCCAAGTTACTTTTAAAGCCAAAATCAGCTGGGTTGACGGATAGCAATTTCGAGAAGTTGATATCACTGAACTTAAATAACAAATTGAAAAAAATAATAAACTTAAACAAGTAATAATGGATATAATATATTCTAATATTAGATATTTATTATTTCATACCAATTTATTAGTTCATTTATTATTATTATTATTATTATTACTGTCATCATTTTCATTCGTTTTTTTACGTTGTGTTCTTTAATTACCATCATTGAATGGATCGAAGGCTGTACAGTTGCAAGCTGCTTTTCTCTCATCTTTCAGAAATATGAGTAGGTTGTTCTGAGAAGTGTGTATTATGTTATTGTTTGTTTGTGTATAGTTAAACACAAAGTTATCTGTGCTCTGCCCATCATTATTATCCCAGACAAACTGCTATGAGTGGCTTATGTTATTGTTTGTTTGTGTATAGTTAAACACAAAGTTATCTGTGCTCTGCCCATCATTATTATCCCCAGACAAACTGCTATGAGTGGCTTATGTTATTGTTTGTTTGTGTATAGTTAAACACAAAGTTATCTGTGCTCTGCCCATCATTATTATCCCAGACAAACTGCTATGAGTGGCTTATGTTATTGTTTGTTTGTGTATAGTTAAACACAAAGTTATCTGTGCTCTGCCCATCATTATTATCCCCAGACAAACTGCTATGAGTGGCTTATGTTATTGTTTGTTTGTGTATAGTTAAACACAAAGTTATCTGTGCTCTGCCCATCATTATTATCCCCAGACAAACTGCTATGAGTGGCTTATGTTATTGTTTGTTTGTGTATAGTTAAACACAAAGTTATCTGTGCTCTGCCCATCATTATTATCCCCAGACAAACTGCTATGAGTGGCTTATGTTATTGCATTAATAAAGTATCACCATTTACCAGTAAATTTTCCTTTTTCAATCTTTTCTTATCCCTTATGTATATTAGGAAAAATGTCAGTTTCAAAAGTAGCGGTAGAGATAGTGCGCTATAGTTATAAATATTTAGCAACAACTGTGGCGCTGCTGTATTTTTCTTGCTGCAGCGAGAAGGAGAGGTAGCACGCACCGCTATGCATCTACAAGTATTAATGATTACCTTAGTCGATGCGCTAATATCGCAATATCTTTGGTACATCAAAAATGGAAAGAATCATTAAGGGACACAGAAAATTGTGCTTTTATGGTGCTTCCCCCCCCCCCAGTAGCAGAGCGGTATGTCTGCAGACTCACACCGTTAAAAACTGGGTTTCAATATCCGTAGTGGACAGAGCTTTGTGTTTAATTTCAAACAAACAAACAAACACAGCTCTTATGGTAGAGATGTTGGCCACAGAATGTTTACGGTGTTGTACTAAGCCGAGAATGTTTTGAAGTTCTTTCTTATCGATTTGGAACATTCAACTACTGCTTCTGTCTTAACAGAATCTGTAGATATTCGTCTGTCAGACAATTTACAATTGTATAACAAGGATTTTCTCTGGCTATAATTTCAAAAATTTTTGTTTTAAGTAGTGGAATACCATGTTCAGGCTCTCGACTATAGCAAGTAAGCGACCAAATGATAATACGTTGTATTTCAAGCACTCCTTTCATTCCAAATCATGTAATATAACCTGAGTTCTATCAACTGTTCAAAAGTGGCTCATGTATCACAAAGACTAAATGGGATGATGGAAAGCTACACTGGTCTCTTGAAGTATTGAAAGAAATATTTCTATAACTTCAGTATTTAGTTCAAACTACCAGCAAAAATAAAACAAGAACTGATGAACTTAAGCAGTGAAATCCTCCTATCAAATCCAAGCATTT
Source organism: Tachypleus tridentatus (assembly GCF_004210375.1). Taxonomy (NCBI): domain Eukaryota; kingdom Metazoa; phylum Arthropoda; class Merostomata; order Xiphosura; family Limulidae; genus Tachypleus; species Tachypleus tridentatus. Next base: position 36,779,043 of record NC_134833.1, on the reverse strand, counting down.
ATCAGTGCACATTAGTAGAGATGAATTTATGCATATTATTTTACTTACTTCCTGGAGGACCATGCAGAACCTAGTCACATCTCCTTCCATTTCATGATCATTAGTTGCGACAACTGTACATTTTCTGAAGGGTGAATATTCCATTCTTCAGCACTATATTTATTTAAATATTGGTTATATTTTTGGTGATTAAAGGAAATCTTTGTTGTTGTTTCTTTATAAGACACACACACATCTAATATCGGAATGGTGCTATATCTGTTCACTCCAATAAAGTTCAGGATTCTTCTAAAAATCCAGTTTTTCTAGCTCGAAATATTTTTACAGACTAGATAAAACTGCATCAAATTCATCAAAGTATGTTTACCCTACTGTCTTGTGAATATTTGCTCTACTGACAATTCCTTGATGAGTAGTAATGATGGACTTGAGGGATCTTGTTCACCTGGTGTAGTTCCGTTTGCTAGAAGTATATAGATTGTCGAGAAAGAAAATGATCCGAAGATATTTTCACTGTTTAAATGTGCACTCCCGTAAGATAAATTTGAGAAAGTTGTAACTTGTTATTTTTAAAAAAACTGGCATGTTTATCAGAAAATGGAAACCACCAGATGAACCAGCTTAAGAGGATCTAAAGTGTAGTTTATCAGATTGTTGTTCGCAAAGCATATTGTTTTGAAATATTGAGAGTTGTCCATGCATTCCCCAAGGGAGGTCATTTAGGTGTCAACAAGGCATGTGATAAAATTATGAGAACATTTCCTTTCGCCATAAATTAGGCAAGATATTACTGAGTTTGGTAAAACCTGTCATAACTGTCAATTGGCTGGAAAACCTAATAAGAAAATTCCTGTTCTTCCTTTGAAACTTATCATGTCTTTCGAAGAATTCCTCAGTCATGTGATTGTTGATTGTGTTGGACCTTTACCAAAGAGATAGCATTTGTGTTGATGCATTTTCACGTGTTAAAAATTTTATGATCATCAGGCTATATGCATTTACGGTGTAAGGTACTGTCATGATTTTATAAGTTGTATAATTTTTTGACAATGTATTATATTTAATGTAGTATTATCAAGATATTAACTAAGATATTATATGTGTATAATATATGACGTTAGGAAATACGTCACATATTTAGGTGTATAAAATTCATTAAAACTATAAACTTCAATATTCTGAAATTTCACGTATTTTTCACCTTTAATAATCATTTCTTTGTTTTGAGTCATTTCTTATATTGTTGATATTCCATGGAACTTGTTATTATATATGTACAAACACACGGACATTATTCATTCGTTAGAAAGTTAATGTAACAGGTATTAAAAGTATAAATAATTAAGTAAATATAAATGTTGTGATATCTTTCCCAGGTCTATATTTTCTCTTGAATGAAAGTAACTTAACCTCTCCTCATTCATATGTGCTTTGAGTGTCACATGTGATGCTCTTATGAAGCTCTCTTCTGATCTCATACACATAAACAAAACAAACAGTTTCTGTTGTAATGTTCACGAGCATCAGCTACATATTAAATAAATGTAACTGTGTATCACATGTGATACTAAGGCACTATATCATTATACCCAGTGAACCACAGGCGATGTACGAGACAGGGCTAATACCAACTGATGGGTTTTTCGATTCAGTTTTCTACCTTATTTAAAATAAATACCAACACAGTATACCACTAAAAATATAGCAAACAGAAGAATAAATAAACACTTTTAACCTTTGATTTGATTTGATTTAGGTATCGCCAACTGAGGTGTATCAACATATATATAACTGGAAAGATTGCTGGCTTTTAATTGTGAGGGCCTGGCATGGCAAGGTGGGTTAAGACGTTCGACTTGTAATTTGAGGGTCGAGGGTTCGAATCTCTGTCGCACCAAATATGCTCGCCCTTTTAGCCGTGTGGGCATTTTAATGTGACGGTCAGTCCCACTATTCGTTGGTAAAAGAATAGCCCAAGAGTTGGCGGTGGGTGGTGATGACTAGCTGCCTTCCCTCTAGTCTTACACTGCTAAATTAGGGACGGCTAGCACAGATATCCCTCGAGTAGCTTTGCGCGAAATTCAAAAAACAAACTTTTTTTATATTGTAAGTGACATGCCCGTGTTCTACCGCTGTCTTACCAGATAGCATAATGTCTATACAAGAACAATGGCAAGTGATGCCTACAAGACAAATTTTCCCATTTTACAGTTCGGTTTTCCAGTTGTTGTCTTTTTTAAATAATATGTATTTTAAGTTAAGATTTATAGATGTATACCATAAGTCTAATGTCAGGGTGTCAGAACAACAGCATACGTAATACAAAGGTGTACAGTAACAATCGGAGATGCAGGAAGCCTGTAAATTAAAAAAACAACAAAAACACCATATGTGTACAATTTGTATAAATAGATCAATCGGGTGTAATGCTTTTAGATAAAGTTTTAGCATGATAAGTTTTGAGACTTATTGCTGTGCCATCAGGGAACATGAAATTTAGATATTTTTCTTCAGAGTTTACAATATTTAATTCAGCGTTCATTTTATTTGAATTTGAAAAAAAATTATAAGCCATTATTCCCAAACTATTAATTGTATTATGGTAGTAAATAAAAAAGTACATACGTTTGATAGCCTCATGTAGGATTTGTAAGTAAAATATACAAACACCAAAGTCGTATAAAATTGATAAACTGTTTATTCTTGTAAACATGAAATTAACTAGAAATATATTTGGATACTTAAGTATAGGTGGTGTACTACAATGTAATTAACCACAGAAATAAACATTACGTCTATAATACTACTAGAAAGTTGATGTTGTCAAAATGTTCTAAACATTAATTACACACCATGGGGCACAACATTTGTTCCTGAATAGTATGTGTTATTTTTTAATTGCTTATGTTGTAAAAGTACAGAAAATGGACATTATTCCCTTCAAACTTTGCTTTTATAACCTGGATAATGAAATTTAGAAATTAACCTATTTTCTATGTAAAAACGGGCAAATTTGCACATTTTCACTTACATAAGGTCTGAATAAAACAACACATGAATCAAGGTTTACATGTATTTATACTAAAGTTATACAAAAAGAACAAAAATCTTTAGAAATGAGTAGTTTTTTCGAGATTTGCGACTTTAATGTAAATCACTTTAACGTATCAGCTCCCAAATATAGTCTACCATCATGTTTTCGTTATACGTTCCTTCGTAGCGGCGTTCAAAGTCCAGTATATCTTGGTGGAAGCGCCCGCCTTGTTCCTCTGAGTATGCTCCCATGTTCTTGAATTTATCAAGATGAGTGTCAAGGATATGGACTTTCAGGGACATCCTGCAGCCCATTTTGCCGTAGTTCTTTACCAGAGTCTCAATGAGTTCCACATAATTTTCGGCCTTGTGATTGCCCAAGAAGCCCCGAACTACTGCGACAAAGCTGCCCCAAGCTTTCTCTTTCTTCCTACTGAGCTTATTGGGGTATTCTGTGTGCTCCAGGATCTTTTTTATTTGTGGTCCAACGAAGACACCAGCTTTGATCTTTGCCTCAGACAGTTTAGGGTAGAAGTCTCGGAGGTTCTTGAAGGTTGCAGACTCCTTATCAAAAGATGTGTCAATCTGTTTCATAAGACCCAATTTTATGTGCAATGGTGGGAACAACAAATTGTATGGGTACATACAATTATTTAACTAACATGTTATTTTTATGTGTATAACTTCCTGAACTTCATTTTCTTGATTCGTAAAAGTACTGAAATGAGAAATGTTTCTATAAATTATTCGCTTCACGAACAAGGCTATTTAAGTATTACCTTTACCTGCTGTTAAAGATTTTTTTTTAATTTCGCGCAAAGCTACTCGAGGGCTATCTGCGCTAGCCGTCCCTGATTTAGCAGTGTAAGACTAAAGGGAAGGCAGCTAGTCATCACCACCCACCGCCAACTCTTGAAGTACTCTTTTACCAACGAATAGTGGGATTAACCGTCACATTATAATGCCCCCACGGCTGAAAGGGCGAGCATGTTTGGCGCGAATGGGATGCGAACCCTCGACGTTCAGATTACGAGTCGCACGCCTTAACACGCTTGGCCATGCCGGGCCCTGCTGGTAAAAAAATCCGGGGTACGAGTACCTCAACTAGTTCAATTAACTTCTAAATATAAATTAACATTTCCAGTTATTTGAAATCTTAATACATAGTGTGCATAACATAATAAATCGAAGACTGGTTCGAGATAAATTGTAATACGTAATACTGTGTGTAAAGACAATAATTTTTCTGACACTTTCATATTTAAATTGACTGACATTCTTATGACAGTTAGATGTTTAAATCAGCGATATCTTCTTCATTGAAAACCTTAATCAATATTATGATATAAAAGACTGTTGCGACTCATAAATTTGAAGAAAGGTGCATCACTAACGATAATTCATCTTCTTGTTTAAAGACAGACCTGTTTATTCTGTTTAAGGAATAAATGAATAAAATGATAATAAAATATTAAAGTGAGATCTGTTTAAGTAGTAGTTTACGATATCATTCAGTTTAAGCAATTTATAGTCTATTTTTTGCAGTTTCTCGTATTTGTCCTTTTCAACAGTTAAACATTTTAATATGAGATAGAAGCTGGCATAATGTTTAACATTAATTTTTAACTTGATAATAACATTGTGACTTATAAATCTCATGATGAAATATCATTGTTACTTAGATATTAGTATAGATTTTATACACTTCAATGATCTTACAGTTTTACAGTCATTCTTACTTCCAAATTCAGCTGAAAAAATAAAGCGTAAATTTATTGAAGACAAAAAATAGATCTTTTTACCCTTTGAGAAACGAAAACAATCGAAAATTAACATCTTCGTTTGCGGTTTTCGGCACATGTCATAACAGTTTTATTTTTGGAAATGTATTTTACAGAGAAACAGTTCAAAAATGTCATTACAGTAACCACTTTTAAATAGCTATTCAGATATATTAATATGGATATGACTCTTTCATTTATTTATACATTTTTTTTGTAAAATAACAGCTTTCCACATTGGGATGTTGCCAAACTTTTCGTCACAGGCGGTTTTCGCGGCACTGAATCGTCGGACCTGATCAAGGTTCCATTCCTACGCAAGAAGACTCCAACTGTTTAATACAAATTTGACTCCTACGTCGTGTCTTGAAATTGTTTGCCTCGCCCTTTTATGTATGCACCAAGCCTGCAGAACATATATGGCATCATGTTTTTAATGACAGTGTCTAAGTCTTTGTGGATTATATTCATTTATATCTGAAGTGGTATGAAGATTTAAGGTATATTCGAGTGTTATTTTGTTTATCAGCTGCTCCTTATAACAGATAAGCTACAGACACGTGTTCCACTTTTCCATTTGATAAAAAACCAATTACATTTTACAAGGTAATAACTTAAAAGTCACTTCCAAAAATTGACTACGCTACAATTATGATACTGAACATAGCCACCTACTTATACTATTCCTGAAAATCAAACTGCTTTAGAATTAACAATAACCACATATAAGTGCATTGCGTTAAACAAAATCCGCGCACCCCAGTGGCACAGTGGTATGTCTGCGGACTAACACACTAAACCACGGATTTCGATACCCGTGCTGGGCAGAGCACAATTAGCTAATTGTGTAGCTTTGTACTTAATTCTAAACAAACAAACAAAACAAAATCGCGTAAGTTCATGTTTTTTATTATCCACCATTTATAACTCTAAGAAATAACCAGGTTTCTCTTTTTTACTGAAGATATAGTCTCAATTCTAACCAATAATAACATGGAGTTTGACGTTAACAAAATCATACATACTTTATCCTTACACATCAACATTTAAAAAATATAAATGATATATTTCCAAACTTACTTAAAGACTGTGATTTTGAACATGATTGTCAGTTTGGTAGTTATTCAGTTACCACACATTATTTTACAGCTTAACTAACTAACAGATGCATTTAAAAAAAACATTTTGAACTGTTGTTGTTGAATTAAGCACAAAGCTACACAATGTGCTCTGCCCACCACGAGTGTCGAAACCCGGTGTTTAGCGTTGTAAGTCCACAGACATACCGCTGAGCCACTAGGGGGGAATTTTGAACTGAAGACGATATTTGAGAATAAATATATCATTTTTATACTTAATAAAATCCCTACTAGATGTCGTTACAATATTTTTTAAATTAAGTTTATCCATACCAGTGTTAAAGATCTGCGTTAATAATTCGGATCGTCATCTTAAACTACAACAAATGGGTAGAATTACTTGTAAGATTCAGAATTCATCGTTACTTCACACCAAACACTATTATTCGCATTGTATCTCATTGTGTACTACAAGAGTATCTCACACATTTAAATTGGGAACAGTGGTCGTTTAAGAAACTTGCTATTATTTAGAAGTGAACTAAAATTAGTCCTTCATAATAGCATGGCCTAGCGCGTTAAGGCGTGCGCTTCGTAATCTGAGGGTCGCAGGTTCGCGCCCGAGTCGCGCCAAACATGCTCGCCCTCCCAGCCGTGGGGTCGTTATAATGTGACGGTCAATCCCACTTTTCGTTGGTAAAAGAGGAGCCCAAGAGTTGGCGGTGGGTGGTGATGACTAGTTGCCTTCCATCTAGTCTTACACTGCTAAATTAGGGACGGCTAGCACAGATAGCCCTCGAGTAGCTTTGTGCGAAATTCCAAAAACCAAACCAAACCAACCTTCATAATACCAAAATAAATTCCTCCATTTTTATAAGGAAAAATTAAGATAAAATTTTTACTATATTTTACAAAATTTCTTTACTAAGTTATGCCATTATATCGTGAGAAAAATCCCTAAATAACTATGTTCGGTTTGGTTTGTTTTGAATTTCGCGCAAAGTTACACGAAGACTATCTGCACTAGTCGTCCCTAATTTAGCTGTATAAGAGTAGAGGGAAGGCAGCTAGTAGTCACCACCCACCGGTCAATCCCACTATTTGTTGGTAAAATAGTAACCCAAGAGTGAGGATCGCGAGTCGAGTACATTAACCACCTGACCATGCTGGGCCAAATAACTAGGTAGGAATAATAGTGATACACCGGATTCATCAGCTTGTTGAAAGCAATGACGCAATGTGATATTATAAGGCGCTCTTCGTCAACAGATAAACTGCCTTAACTATCACAATAGCAGAAAACAAAGGTGTAAATCGAAACTTAACAAGAAATAACTTCAGTGCAAAGAAATAGATCAATACTACGTATTGAATTAATACAAAAAATTTTTTTTTTTTAATATGTAGTATTACAGGTGTCATTATTTTTCCATTGATTTTCTGTCAATTTTGAACACTGGAAATGCTTTCTTGAAAAGTATTAGTTATCTACCTCTTTATTTGAAAATTGGAATAAGAAGAAAGGACATTAACTTCAATATATTTCAATCCAAGATTCACAAAATCTCTTCACAGTTCCTTGTCACTGCCATGGTTCTTCCCAATGAACACCAATAAAAAGCATAATAACGAGTCCAAACATCGTCGGTTATTATTTAAACAGCTGAAAATCTCCAAGGCAAAGTGGCGAGTAATTTATTTAAAAAGTGACGAGCTTTGTAGCAAGGTTGTCTGGTAATATCCCAAATTGGCGTTCAAAGCTGACATTGAGAACAGCACATATTCCCACGTGCTTCTTACACTAAAGAGTTTGCCTGCGGACACGAGATTTATAACGGTATTGTTTCTCCGGAATCACAAATAAGAGGATAATGGCTAGGTTTAAAAGTACTATCAGTGATTTTTGTATCAGATAGCTACTTACACAATCACTGTACAATGGCACTAGTATTCAAGTTGCTTACAAAGGAAGATCTAGTTCAGTTCCTGAAGTATTCCAGGTGTTAGAGAATAGTATCACTGTTGGGCTTTTATGTGATATAGGCATATATATATATACATCTATGCGTGTGCATTTGATGAGTGATATTATATTTATACAAGTGTTGTATATGTATTTACTCAAGCACATTTTATTATATACAGGTATGTAAACATGCAAAGAGCACAATTTTTAGGCGAACAAAACGTTTGGCCTGAAATTTAAGATATCTTTGTTTAATAAGTGGGTTAGTTTAGAGTATATCGAATAATAATAAAAAAGATTGTCTTTTGTGTTGTTTACAGTGTAAATGATGTATTTTTTATTTTGAATTGAAATGTTTGTGTGTGATTTCTTTTTATTTAATCAGATGAAAATTGTTATTTAATCTACACTGCGCAACTGAGAAATGTAGAAACGTGACCTATGCATCTTTTTATTAGTGACAATGGAGGAATATGTCATTTTTTTATTCAAGTTGTGTTTATATTTGTAACAGAAACGAATTGTATTTGAAATGTAGTTTTAAACGTTTATTCACTTAAAAAGATGTGTCTTGTATGTGTATAGCTGCTTACCAGACACCAGTGGTTGTTATATGATATGTCATAGCAGTTTCACTCCTCCATTTTCCCAAGGGATCTGGATTGGTAACCAAACAATAAAGGAAATGATGAATGCATTTCACTCTCAGATGGTACTGCATTGTTTTAGTTCTTGGTCCCTCAGAAAACTTATCCACAAGGATGTTTCCACGATTTGCAGAGTCCATTGATGGATAAATTACCAAATACAGTCTATGGCACATCGACAACAAAATACTCAGAGGAAACCATCCTTTGAACCTTAAACTTGGCTCGATAGATGTTTCTCCGTGCCATAACGGCACAGTACTGACTGTACTGCAATTACAAATATTCTACTTGTTCATATGTTCAATGTCATTGAGGGCTGGATCATTTAAATTCAAAGGCAAGTGTCAGTTACACTTCGTATTCTAGAGTCCATTTGTTTCAGGTAGAGACCGATCTGTAAAGCATGATGAAACAATTTATATCCTCCTTTTGTCATTTTCTTAAAAGTCGGAGGTGATATCTGCTTCATTTCATTGAATAACTGCTATCACGGCATAAGCCTCCCAACTTCAAACTCTCAGCCAACTCCAGATTGAACTGTTTTGGTTAAGAGGTTGGAGAGTGCCTAGGTACTTGCTGTATCTTACCAAATAGTTCAACACCCGTCCTGGCTCCTTAGTGATTCCTGATTGCTTTAAAAGAAGGCCTCCATACTCTTAGTGATTTAAAACTGCCCCACAGATCACCACCTTAGCCTCTTTGCAGTTGTTATTTCCTTTACTGATGAAGCAGACCCAAGTGGTTAACAATATCCATCAGCGACAATTTTGAACATTCTGATTAGGTGATATCACTGACAAGAACCAGAGCAATTTTACCCTGACTGAAATTCCTTAGGCTCTTATGGAGACTATATAAACAGTTTCAGATTCACTAAGCTGCGTATCATCATGGTATTTATCACTCGATTGAGTCTTGTACATTCCGAGGACAAACTTCAGAGTGAGTATACTTTCATTCTCCATGAGTGCTATTTATAGTAACAGTTCTTCCACAGGTTGTGACTGCAAAAAGATGGTTGTCAGATATCCTTTAAAGACAACGTCAAACGTTCAGCAGCGAATTTCTTTCAGACACATTGGTTTTCTCTTATAGTAACACATGTCTGGTGTATATCCCTACCTTTAGACTAAATGTTTCTCACTATATGGAAAATGCCATTTTGAAGAATCAATCTTGAAATATCTTATGTTTCTGTATAAAAAATTGTAGCACATACTAATTCTTTAGATGTAAACTTGGGTGCTATCCTTGTGCAAGACACTAATAATCTTGAGGGTTTAATCCCCTAGGCTGTTCATATTCTACACCCAAAGAAACGTAATATCCGATTATAGGATATAATATCTAGTTGTACTTATTCATTATCGTCCAGAATTAGAAAAAAAATGTAAATTTTAAGTTTTTAAGATCATGATAACTTATTTAACTAGTGAATCGTTCAAGACGCTGCTTGTTCAATGAAATTGATATTAATTAAAACAAGAAGATTTGACTTCATAGTTGTGCACAGAATTGGAAAGTTAAGTGTAGTAAATTATTTGTTTCGAAACTCTGTTACATGCAATAACGTTGTAAATTTCCTTAATATACTTTTTACAACTATTTACATCTTTCATACACATAAGAAATTAACAATTTTTATTTTCCACATAAAATACTCAGTGTTGATTCCTTCAACTGACTAAGCCAATAATTGGCCATATTCTTAAATTTATTTAATTTTGATGAATTTTACGCAAGACTATTGGAAGGTTATCTGCTATAGCCGTCCCTAATTTATAAGTGATAGGCTAGATGAAAGACAGCTAGTTAACACAAAACATCGTCAACTCTTGGGCTACTCTTCTAACAATGAATATTGGAAAGGCCATGATACTATAATGCCTTCATAGTGAACATGCTGGGCGAATCAAGTACCCAAACAACTCCATTCTTAAAGAAATAGAAAATAACGTCCCGAATAGTAATAAAGTTTACATAACACATAAGACTCCAATATGATCTTATTCATATCACCAGTCAACGTACAAATGAATTTTACCATTCTAAAGAACACTTAACTTAGCAAATTTCAGAATCTTTACGAGCAACAGAAATGAGCCACTTCCATAATTATCCATTAACAAACAAACTTAGCATACCTAAAACATTCTCTTGTTTACAAAAACGTTTTATGAACTGATAATATATAAGGCAGAATTATAATATATTAATTTCTGTTATGTATATCAGTTTTCTGAATCTTCTCTACAATTTTCTGGCGCCTCATGATGTCAACTGTTTTCAAGATAGCCATGATAACTTCGTGACCTATATTTTTGTTGTTCATTATCACACATTTCTAAAATATACCGATATATGTGTCTGTTTTTGTTCATCTCAAAAACTGAATGGAGAAGTTTCCTGTGATAGAAGTTACTGTAAAAATGATTCATAACTATTAGCTTATAAAGTAACTGCGTGACATAATACACTTACGAATTCAAAAGCTGATTGAGGAGCTTAGTTTGTAAGTGACTACTCAATTGAGTAACTGACACAGTTAGCGGTACACATAAACTTACAATAATTTGCCAGTCACAAACCAGTTTCGCAGAAAGAGTTAATTTGTAATCTTTAAATGATGCTAAAATTTTTCGTTTAATATAAAAGTAGTAAATGGGATAACTGGGGAATTCCTTGGCTATTTTTTTATGGGAAATATTTCAATTTTTCTTTCCTGATTTATCTTACTGTTCATGATGAATATGTAACTTCGACTTCTTTGTATTCATATAAAACTTCATTATTAAGACCTTTAAGGTTGCGTTATTTTTCTTACAACATTAAGATAAAATTCTTGCATGAAAGAAAAACTTATTAACATATTATGATGATCGCCATCGCTCAGTTACTGTTGCATTTTCATATTTGGTTCGAATCCCTGCTCATGCATGCTCTTTTGGTAATTAGGTTTTGGTGAAGCTAGCTCTCATCTTTTTTATCTATTTGGAATTGATGAAAATCTGTATGATGTGACTTACAAGCTGAAGAGTGAATGAATTTTTATTTTTAGCATAAAATGTCTCAGATATTATATTACCTTGCTATATTGGGATGTCTTAAGAAGTCCGAGTAATGAAACATGCCCATTTTTGAGAGATGTTAGGTTTATCAAAAAAAAAAACGGGACATACACTGTAACTTTGGAATAAACGATCAAGTATAAATAAATTAAAATTAAAAGTATTTTATTGTGTATTTTGTATTACATATTAAGAAGTTATAAAAATTGAAGGTATGAAGCATCTTTTTTTTCTGGCTGAAAACTTTTTTTTTTTTTTAATATTCTGCAAAAACATGAACATTTACGGTTTATTTTTAGTTTCTGGCACAATTTATTATTTCTTTCTCTATGTCTGTCATGTATAAGCGTAACAAACGTGTCAGTTATTAATAATTATTGATTGCAGTTCAGAAGTGAGCAGAGTTAGTAGTGAGACACTAAATGAAGAAAGTACATTTGTAACTAAAGGCGCTTTATATTGCAATTAATAAAAATAGTATTTATAATTTTAGACCATACATCAATGTTTTCGTCGCCTATAAGGTAAATGCCAAATGAAAAGTCAACGCGAACGCTATCTGGTACTGTGTGTAATATTTAAATAATTCACGCAGATCAGCAAAATCCCTGTGAATATTGTTTGAAGTGTTTTTTTTTTAATTTCGCACAAAGACACTCGGGGGCTATCTGCGCTAGCCGACCCTAATTTAGCAGTGTAAGACCCACCGCTGCCAACTCTTGGGCTACTATTTTACCAACTAATTGTGAGATTTACCGTTACATTATAACACTCCCAGGGCTGAAAAGGTGAACATGTTTGGCGCGACGGGGATGCGAACCCGCGACCCTCAGATTACGAGTCGCATGCCTTAATACGTTTGGCCATGCAGGGCCTCGGAACAGAGATATAAATGATAGATGTATAAAAGCATAGATAGATATAAAAAAGATGGTAATAGAAGCAGGTCAGCTGTCAGATCAATTATATAGGCTATACCTTGTAATCTTCAGGCACATATCAATGTTATTAGTAAAAAAAACAGTTCGATGCTAACTATAAAGGCTCTCGTAAGAGTGTCGGAGCAAAGGTTTGTTTGTTTGTTTTTGAATTTCGCACAAAGCTACTCGAGGGCTATCTGTGCTAGCCGTCCTAATTTAGCAGTGTAAGACTAGAGGGAAGACAGCTAATCATCACCACCCACCACAAACTCTTGGGCTACTCTTTTACCAACGAATAGTAGAATTGACCGCCACATTATAACGCCCCCACGGCTGAAAGGGCGAGCATGTTTGGCGTGACGGGGATGCGAACCCGCGACCCTCAGATTAAGAGTCGCATGTCTTAACACGTTTGGCCATGCCGGGCCTCGGAGCAAAGGAATGAAAATTCTCAACTGTAAATTACACTACGTGTATATTTTTTTTACACATTAATTTACTTATACTACAAATTAAAAAAAAACCAAGATAGCGTTGAAGTTCTTATGCAGTGTGCCATTTGAAAATTGTTGCATAAACAATAATTCCGAGGTAATAATTGAAAAACTATGTGTTCTATAAACGATTGCTTGTACGAATATATATTTATAAATCCCTCCCAGTGCTACAACGACAAGGTTGAGGATTTACAACGTTAGAAATAGGATTTCGATATCGGTTTACGCACAGCTAGCCCGTTGTATGGCTTTGTGATTAATTACAAAAAATATAAATAAAAATACTTAAAATCATTCTGCAAAAATTTCTAAAAAATATGCAAGTATGTTTAATTCACTTATATTATCCGGCAGATGGTAGTAAAGTAGATATTTTAGGAGGTTCGTAAATTAGCGCCAGTTTTATTAGTGATAGAGAAGTTGAGATTGAAAAGTCACTTGTATTGGTTGTTAAAATAAGTGAAATATAAGTTTAATTTGTTTGTCAATGTAATTAAATATTTTCTTTTTCGTAATGGGTTTGTTAGACGACTGTCAGACGTATTTTGGTACAAAGAAACTTTATTTTGTTCTAGGAACTGGAGAAGATGCATCAGAGAAAGAGTGTATGTTCCAAATAATGACTGATTATTGTAATATAAAACTAGAAGTGATTGTATCGTATAAGACAGTGTTAACAATAATTAAGAGGTTAACGTAATAAATTAACACAACTAACAACTTATCTTGAGACAATGTATATGATAAATATATAGTTAAACCTAGAGCTGCCTTTGATAATATTTTGTAACTTTGGGTCTTGATTTTACTTTACATTTTATATAAGTATTTTTATTTAATTGTGTACGAAAAAAATGAGCTAGTAATGAAATTTATTAAATTAAAGTGCAGAATAACAATTTTTTCGTTATTAGGCTTATCACAATCTTGTATGTTTAATAATTTCCATTGATGGATGTTTTATTTGCTTTATGTTTATTTGTTACATTAATAAGAATATATTTTTCTTGTTGAAATGTTTCTAAATAGTTCGTTCATATATTTTTAAATTCAGAAATATTTAACATGTACTTTATAGCTTGCTTTAAGGCTGTTGAGTGTACATTTTATTATATAAAAAAATGAAAATTATATCCATGTTTACATTAATATTGATAGTAATACTGGTTATTGAGGTTAAAACTGAAAGAATCGTTTAGATTATGTATGAATATTTCTCAATTATATTTGTGGAGAAAGCAATTGGAACATTGAATACTTCACTTTATGAAACCAGTTTGTTTTTGAGAACATTTTTCAAAATGCAGTTTAAAATAATGAGCCTTGTTCTTTCCATTGTCACACATTGCAATACTAGTCTGATAATGATAGACAGTCATTATTTTAGTGGTTTAAAATAGTCTTATGTTCCTGCTTTAAGTTGTCTTTTAGATTAATATAAAAGAAATACTTCACAAGAGGAATGAAGCATATATTAAAAAAGGTTCACTGATAAGTGTTAGGTTAAATTTGAAATAGGATTAATATTATCATTAGTATATTTGTCAAGGCATAACACGTGTAAATAGTAAAAGAACCATTTGGTTATTTAAGGCTGTCAGTCAACATCTCCATGTAAGAGAAGTGAAAATTTAAATCCATAGTTCTTAAAGAAATCATTGATTCCCTCTAAATCTCTTGCAAAATTCTGGCCTCTACTACAGCCTATGGCAGCTCATACCATAAGTTAATCACCTTATTGAGAATATAAAACTATCTGAACTAAGTTTCCTGTCTTTTTATAATTCTTAAGAAATTTACAGTAAGGAAAGAGTTGTATTTCATTCTTGCCTGAAACAGAGCACTGCATTTTATTAATGATTATGGAGAGGTTCCATAAAATGTGTAGCATGTAGCAGCTTCAAGTAGAAGGGAAGGTACTTTTATCTCAGAATGAAATAATCTATCCAAAATTAAGGCCTTGCCCAATTAATGTAAATTGGATCTCTTTTGCATGCCTGTGTAAGTAAATTTCTGGTTTTTGTTTAAGTAAAAACAGCCTATCGTAAACTGTCACTGAAAGTCCATCCTGACAGAGTGGAAGAAGGTCAGAAGGCAGAGGCAACAAAGAAATTTCAGACTTTGGCTAAAGTCTACTTCATCCTATCAGACAAAGAGAAGAAGGCTGTATATGATGAAACTGGTAAGTATTTTTGTTTTAGTTTTAAAATATTAACATATTATTTCATATAGTAATTTTTGTCCTAGTCTGATTGTGTAAGTTTAAAATGCACTGGTGTAAGACACTAGTAAGTCCCGTAGCAGTAATTTCCTTTAACTATTGGCCAAATTCAACCTAATTTTAAAGCATTTGATATTCAATTTAAATGAAAATTTTGGAGGCTTTACAACATAACTTTTACAAAACTGTTGGATTTTTTAAAATATTTATTAAGTAAATCATAAATTTTTGATGTGAAATTGTTAAAGAAGCAGAAAAGAATTTTTCAATGCATATTTTTCAGGTAGGTTATTTTCTAGAAAGTGCATATTGAGATACTAGTGACTTAATAGATTTCAATTCTTGGCTCCTTAGAATGAGGAAGTAGTTGCTCAAGGGGGTTACAGAGTTGAGGACTGTCATCTAGTACACTGATAAAGTTATTTGTAAAGGAAACCAAATGTTGACTAGATTTTGGTTACATCTATGGTCTCCTACAGATTTTTAAAGATAGAAATAGATTTATGGTCCTTTTAGTACTCCTTTGGTCTATATGTAAAAATGAATTACTTGATTGAATATATGACTGAAGTGAAAGATTTATGCTTGGCACAACAGGTGGGCTGATTGTACCTGAGGTTTAGTGTTTTGAGTAAGGGTGAATTGTATGTTACAAAGTAATTCCAATTAAGCAGGTTAGGTAGCAAAATAATTGGAAACCTTCTAAAGAAGTCCATAAAGACAGTTTAAGTGTACATAGTGGTGAGAAAGCTTGGAAAATTTAAAATAAATAGAGCAACAAGGAAATTGGATAATGCATTAGAGCATATGTTATAAAAATAGTATGTAAAGTAAGTATCAAATTTATAGGGAAATGTAGTTGCTGTTATTCTTACAATAAAAATATCAAGAGCAAAATAGCTTAGCTTAGTGTTCAAGTTGAGAAAAGATTATATGATAAGACTTACTGATACTTGGTTAAATTTGAAGGATTTGTACAAAAGGAATTTATTGAAATTCTAGATTATAAGGTACGTAATAGTAAAAATTTTTAAATGAAGAAGTTTGGTAGACTCTGTATAAGGATGAACTGCACCTTTTGGTAATGAAGACAAACAACTGACAAGACATTTAATCTATATGGATTGCAATCAGACTTCCAAAGCTTCTATTGACAATTGTTATAGGCTGTTTGATCAAACAGATGCTAAAGAGGCATGTAATTTGTATTGCCTGATGCCTGGAACAAGTTTTGCTGTTATAGCTTGCCCATTGGATGAGTAGGTTTTGACATTGCTCATTCTGTTATAAATTCCGAATTATGGAAGTGTAGTTCAAACATTTGAAAATTAACACCTTTACACCAAACTAAAACTGTGTGTGCATGTATGTATCCATCCTCAATGACGGGAAAGATTATGTAAATCTATTTAATTTGAATTATTTTATGGACTCTAAAAAGGTTGTGTTGCATTCTTGGTTTCTCTCGGAGCCATAGCTCTGAGCTGTTTATACTCCCTGCTGTGAATTGTAATTGTTCAGTATTTCAGTCATGCTAAGAACTGTTCAACAATATGGTAAATCTACAATTTTATTCTAAGTTGGGTCACATTTGGAAAGGTGAATGATAGTTTCTCGTGATGACAAGTACATGAATCATAGTTTAGTGCGTCATGCTTGTGAAATGAAATTTGACATAAACATTATTTACACATGTACTCTAGTCATTTCAAAAGTGAATATTGAGCTTTGGCTGCATATGCAGCTTTTAAAATGAAAGAGAGGTGAATCCTTGAACAGACACAATGGTTCACAATATATATGATACACACACACCTCTTTAATTCACAAACTTTCAATTCCACAAACACTGTATCAAATATATGATAATTAATGTAACAATATTATTACACTGTTTTTGTGTACAGTAGGAACCCAATAAAGTTTGAGTGTCAGCATTAAGAAGAATATCTTGTAGAATAAAAACTACAAAATGTTTTTAGTGTTTTAACAATAAACCACAATTTCATTATTTCATGAATTTAGTATGTGCACTTTTCTAAATCATTACTTTCGTATTAGATGTAAATGAAATTGTGTGTATATCTAACAGAACATGAGGAAAATGATCATTGCACAGTTATTTTTAAAGTTTTGTGGCATGTTGAAATACATAAATTAATTTTTAGCTCTAAACTTTAATTAGAATTGTAATAATGCTAGTAAGTTTTGTAAAATTTTCAAACATTATTAAACTTCATGAATGACATGCTTTATGTCCATTTAATTTTTATTTATGGCAAACAAATTTTTTGGAAGTTAATTGAAATTATTTTGGTATGGTAATTGAAGATTATGATTTTTATCTCATCGTTTTAAGCTGTTGGTCTTATTGAGTCTTTTGATGTGTTTTTTACTAAATAATTATATAATCATTGAGCCTAGTTTTTTAAGGAATGTAAAATTAGTCTCAAGTTTTCTTAGAGTAGTGTATTTACTAATTTCTTAATACATATGATGCAATGTCAGAAACACTGTTTAACATACCTAAGTATTTTTCATTTTACATATTGTAAAATTACTCATTAGCATATTATAATAGGCTTACTGCTTGTTATTTGTTGAAGGCACATTACAGTGCTTACTCTCTTATTAGGATTTTTTCACCCAGATAATATACTTCAGTATCTAAAGGAGTTAAAAAGATTGAAATGGTGAGACTACAGAATTCTGTTGGGTTATGGAAAAGCTATGACGTTTAAGCATTTCATAATAAATGTTAAGTACACTGGGAACAGAAGTGCC
The DNA here is from genome assembly GCF_004210375.1 of Tachypleus tridentatus. Taxonomy (NCBI): domain Eukaryota; kingdom Metazoa; phylum Arthropoda; class Merostomata; order Xiphosura; family Limulidae; genus Tachypleus; species Tachypleus tridentatus. Next base: position 36,761,044 of record NC_134833.1, on the reverse strand, counting down.
ATTGCTAGAGAAAGCCTTTTTTGTGTCTCACTTGATATATAATTGTATGAACTGTCTGTCTGGATACTTATTTTGAACACTTATGTCAGTCTGTTTACATGATTATTTAAACATTGTTTACATTATTTGGGGAAAAAGCTATGAAAACAAGTAGGTAGGTAACATTACAAATCAGGTTTCCATTCTTCTGTTTTAATATTTAGTACTTTTGTTTTGGATTATTGAATGTTTTAATATTGGATAAGACAGTAAAGTTTATTACTTTATATTTATAATGGTTTGATATATTTTAGAATTTCAGGTGTGAAGAAAAATACAGTATTAGTTTTAAATCAGTGCTGTTAGTAACCTTTTATTGTATTTTGTTAGCATTAAATTTGTTTACAGAATTTCTTTTTCAGCTAAATATCATATGGAAAGAACATGATTTAACTTAAATATGTAATCAATGTAAAAAACCTATTGTACATGCCTCCCTCCACACATACATATACATGGTAAGGGTGTTGGCCTTATTTCCTGCTTGTATATTAAGTGTATCTTCAAGTGGAAATATCTCTAGAATGGATGATATTTGCTCTAATGATGTCTTGATTAATACACTCACAGTAACATTTTTTACTGTGTACTTAATGTCCTAATTTTGAGGACTTAGAACCGTAACTACTTTCCTTTTTGTGGACAAAGGTGGATATGTCAAGTAAACATAACTGCTTTAGAGAATATATGCTCACTGTACTAAACAAGGTAGATTTGGTAAAATGTCTGCTTAGTATCCATTATACGTTATAATGGATTATTAGTAGCAACTTTACAAATGATAAAAGGTAGAAGTTACTTCTAGAAACTTGTTTTTTGTCACCTGTTTGACCAATATCATTGTTAAGTATTATAATTTATCTCATTTAAGCGAGTCTATTGATTTATGTTACATAGTCACATATTACTATGTCAAATAGCTGGGAATTTTAATTTAAAAGTTAATTGAATGTTGATATGTATCAGATTTATGATATTTGCCAATGAGATTGATACACAGTTACTTTTTGACACAAATATATTTTAATACACAGAAGTTTTCTAAACATAGACTATACTGGCTCTTCTGTCTGGTCTAGAACTGAATATTTTGTTGATGGTTTAGGTCCTTGATGAGCAAATTAATTCTGAGTTGATATTGTTACACCTTGCCCAAGCTAACACTGTCTTTTTTTGGCTGACCTCACACTGGTTACAAGCTGATTTTTCTCAGGACGTTTTTTAATGTCCTTGTAGAAATAATAACATTTGAAATGATTCACTGAAGGTGAATGGTTTGTAATGTTCAAAAACTATAAATGTTCTGAGTCACATTCTATAGTTTTCCAGTTAATAGCATTAATCACAATTGTAACTTCCAAGGTGTGTAGTTTACTGATCGTAGCTGGTTCATGTAGTTTAAGGCAAGATCCTCGAATAATGTTCAAAAACAAGCTAGCATTTTTGTAAAACAAATATTGTTGGTTCTTACTCTCAAGAATCTTCTATACACATCCAACATTGTACATTACATGCATCAAACTGAAACACACTAAAGTATTAAAATAAATGCATAACAGTAAATACACTACATTATTAATACCATAGATCAGTGGTTCCCAACCAGGGGTGCGAAAACATGTTAAAATTTTTTAGGGGTGCGGAGCATAAAAAAGGTTGGAAACCACTTCCATAGGTGTATGTAACTTGTAAGTGGCATGGTGTTATCCTTTGACACATAGCATTGAAGAGAAGCCATGGTTTAAAAATCTTCTGAAATTGTTCAGTCTTTGAGGCTAATGTTTTTAGTTATTTCTTCAAATTATTATGGTAATTTAAAACGTGTCTTCATTGATTATTGTTGAGAAAAGTAATGATGTTAGCAACATAGACGTATTTCTCTCTATTTCAGACAACTTTCAAGAAGATAATGTATCAGTACCTCTTATACAAATTTCTTAGGAGTTGTATTTAAATAATTTTGTATAGCCATTGGCTGTGAACCAATTTGTATTGTGTGGAAAGAATCTGATTCTCTTATCAATCCAACATCATTTTGCAATATTTCATTCATTATCCATCTTTAAGAATTGTTTATTCTCATTTTAAATTTCACCTGTTCATTAGATATTTTATTTCTTCAATCTCAATACCAGCATGACTTCCATAAAATATTTATGAATTGAGAGTAGCATGCTATAGATTCCTACAATCTCTGATCCAGTGTCTTGTGAAGCTAACAAAACTATAATTGAGCAAGATCAGATAGTTGATTTGAGAAATAGAAAACTAACATTCAAAATTTTGCCCAGGGATTACATTATCACCAATATCACTTAACACAAGGATCATTAATGCTTAGAGCTTTACAATTAGTAGAATTTGCTTATTAATTAATCTTTGGGCTTACTGTATATAGTGTTCAAGTAATTGCTTTTTCTCAGATAATGACAAATGTATAATGCTCATTATGTAGCTTAGTTTTACCCTGTACAACAAACATAATAGCAATATTTCAATTACTTCAATGGTTAGAATAATCAAAATTAGGAATATTTGGAAATCTTAATTTTGATTATTTCCATTAGTTGACACTGATCAGTTGTGCAGAACAAACTTGAATTAAATGTAAATATTAATGAAAACTATCAGAATTTTGATTACTGACTAGTTGGAATAATCTAAAACAATAATAATCAATATCACTAATTTATTCAGTTGATTATTTTTGTGGCATTATATTTATGGAATGGCTAAAGTGTGCATGTCATGATTCTTTCTACCCAGTTAGTCGTAACTTAATCTAAGAAATTTAATTTCATTATATATCATTAAGCTTAGCATCAAAATGTAGTTTATAATTCAGTTTTATATGATGTAGGTTTTAATTTCTTAATTTTAAATAAATTGTCAACCTTTACTTTTTGTTTTACCCATTTTAGGTATTTTTTCTATTGTAATATGTTTTTCTGATATCAAACTAAATACAAATGCACTCTACAGATATTGAAAAGTCCAAATATAAATTTAGAACCTGTATTCTTTCTGTTTGTAATATAAATAATGCCTAATTTTCTCTAACAGTGCTATCGTATTATTTATAATCATTAGAAAAAAATACTTTTTCTTTAAGATTCCTCACAGATCATTTTGGTAATTGTAAAGATATTTGGCCTCATGTTTATTGTTTGCAACTGTGGCATTTAGCTTTGAGAATTTAACAGAAATTGTTTAACTTATTTATAGTTTAGTTATAAAGCTGGTTAATTTATAGTAGCTTTAAGAGATTGTTCTAGCCCATTAATTTTTTTTTATGTTCTAAAATGTGTATTTGAATTACAAATAATTGCATGAACAGCCAACATCACAGTAAAAAAAAAATTATAATGCCATGCCTCTTGATGGTAAAGTCTGATTCCAAACAATACTAAATGTTTTGTTTTCTAAGTACATTTCTTTAGTTATTGCTGTAAAAGTAATTAAAATGTGAAAATTAGAAACATTTCAGGTTAAATAAAGGACATTAAATGACTACAATTAAAAATTCCGTATCCTATCATTTGCACATAATGTACTGTGATTATAACCTAATTGTTTGTTTATTCAAAGGTGTCTTACTGTGAAATAATCTTCTTGTACTGTGAGATGGTTTAAGTCCATCTATAAAACAATAAAACTAAAGGAAAGCAGATATGAAAGGATAAAGTTCATGCTCATAATAACTGAAGTGTAATTATTTTCTACAACAATATGCTATTTAATATTCAAAACATTATAGAAAGAAAAATAGATTTAGATTATTTTGTGCATTTTTTTTTATTATTCATTTTACCCTTATTACTGATATTTCATTTGTTGGTGTTGGAGTTTGGAAAATAACAGTAAATAAGTTTTTGTCAAGATAATTTTTTATGTTCATTTTGGGAAGGTTTTAGAGTTTATGAAAACTGTACAGTGAAATGAAGCATTTTTACTCTTATGAAAATCACTTTTTCAAACTTGGCTCGGTAAAGTTTTTGTAAGTTATCACACATCTTCAGTAGAAAAACTTTATTGAAAATTTCGATTTTTTTGTTTACAAGCTTTTAATGTTTAGTAAAAGTCTGCCAAATTTCATGAAAATAGATATTGTAAATGTAGAAATATAGTAAACATCAATTTCTTAATATAGTGTCAGTCTGGTGGAGTGACCTTGTTTACAGAAGATTAACTGTTAGTTGGGATATTGATTAATCAGTTATTTTACATGACAGTAAATGTTAAGTACAGATATATCAATTACCAAGTCTATTAATGTCATAGTTTTTGTTCTTTGGTAAAACTTTAATGTTGTGTTTGATAATTGCTCCAGAACTTGAGGTAACAATATTAGTTCTTATAGACTGAAGTCTGTATATTTTGTAATCTTCAACATTCTTATTTTATGCAATGGGGTTGAAGATGCAACTTGTAGTGACATTACTGGCAAATCCAAGGTTATAGTAAATGGAATATTTATGAAACATACAGTTGCATTCATTCTCCCTGGTTCTGTATGTCCAGTAAATTATAATTAATAAGCTTTGTGACATATTTATACGAGCGAAAATTTGCAAGAATGAAAAACAAAAAAATACCTAAGCTTATTTCACATTTTAATTAAAATGAAGGTAAAATTCCATTAGAAAAACTAGGACTGCTGACTACTAATTATGAAAAGACTGATAAAGATTAAATTAGCTTCCAAAAAACATTAATGTTTATGTAATATAGTAATATTATTTCAACCCCTCTGTGTGGATTCTTGTACGTGGCAAGGGGACCTCCCACTGAAGGTTCTGTTCTTTCAGTTTACCTCCTCTGAGATATTAACATCCACCCACATGTTTGCCATGCATGGCAATGCATGGAGGGGAGGAGAGGATCTTGGTGGTTGAGGGGTCCCACCATAACACACCACACTAGCCTTGAATTCCTGTAGACAGTTGGCCTTGGGTCTCTTGGTTAGTCCACTTGGGCTAGGGTCAAACAATTACCAGTGTTGGATGTTCTCAACAGGTGTTGTGGACATTGTATCTGATGCTGGTGTTTGGGTATAGTGCTCATGACATGTTGGCATTGCTGCAGTGTCCTTGTTTGATATTGTAATGGGAACCCTCGTAAGATTCCATGGTGTCCACTGAAGTGGACACCAAAATATTCTTTTTTTATGGATCCTCTAAATAAAAACTTAAAGTAGTGAAAAAACAGTCCATAGGTAAAGGACCACGTCTTGAAGATTCTGAGCAGCATTAGATACAACCTATTGTATCTTAATTTTTTTATGCAACATTCTCTTTCAGACAAAACGTTAGGGCAAATGTCTCCCTTTTTATTCAGAAGGGACTAGAGGGACTTGCTGGCTCTCCAAAGTCAGTAAAGAAGCTTTGATCTGGTGACATATTGGTGGAAATGTTCACATCTCAACACAGTGAGCTTCTCTTGCATTCAAAGGCAATTGGGGATATACCTATTGAGGTTACACCTCATGCTACTTTGAATTCTTCATGAGGAGTTACTGTTGAGAGGGATTTGAAGAACATCCCAGACTCGGAGATTCTTGCTGGTTTCTCCACCCAAGGAGTTTCTGCAGTGAGGTGTATCTCCACTCGCAAAGATGGAATTACAATGCTGACCAGTGTCCTCATTCTGACATTTACATCACCACATCTGTCTGCCACCATCAAGGCAGGCTGTCTTAATTGCAGAATACGGCCATATATTCCAAACCTTCTCGGATGTTTCCAGTGTCAGCTGTTTGGTCACTTGAAGACGTCATGTCATAGTTCCTTGATGTGTACTGGTTGCTGTGGCAAGGATCACGATGCCTATGAGTGTGAAATGGACCCTCATTGCATCAATTACAATGGCTCTCACCTGTCCCACTTTTATTGTTGCCTTAAATGGTTTGAAGAAAAAGAAGTGCAGCATTTGAAAACAATTCATAACATTACATATCCTGAGACTCAAATTGCTGTCCACTACTTCATCTCGGACGTATGCTACTGCACTTTGTTCCACTACTACAGTGGGAGTGCAGACAGATCTATCTGCACCTACAAAAGAATCATTCTCAAACCAAATGAAAGTCTTTTGACCTCCATCATTAAAAAAGTTAATGAAACAACTTCAACGCCCATCTCTGTCCCTTATATACATTCCAACAAATCCCAAGATCCACTTCCTTTGTTTCCTGGTACAAGCACTAACTCAGATACATCTTCTTCTCCAACCCCAAGATGCAAAACAATCATTCATTCATGTCCTCAGTCACTGGAATCCTCTTCCAACAGCACAAACCTGCCCAATTGATCCAAGGCAGGACCCATGGAGGTTGATAGATTTCCCTCGAATAAGGACAGTAAAGAAAAAAGATGTGGTCATAAATAGAAGGGTTCTTAATAAATAAAAATAGCCACCTTAATACAATGGAACTGTTGAAGTTTATGTTCTTATCTGGATGACATCAAAACACTGATTACTTCCTGTCATCCTGTATGTCTTTCCTGTACTGATTGCTTCCTGTCATCCTGTGTGTCTTTCCTGTACTGATTGCTTCCTATCGTCCTATATGTCTTTCCTGTACTGATTGCTTCCTGCCATCCTGTATGTCTTTCCTCACAGGAAACGTTTCTGAAACCTCCCGATACAGTCACCTTTCGGCAGTTTCTTTGTACAGAAATGGCCAGCTGTATGAAGGATGAGTGCATGGAGGGGTGGTACTGTTGGTTGATCAGCATGTGCCCACCTGTTTTACCACTCAACACACCCTTGAAGGCTATTGCCATCCGTGTTTCCTTGGGCCGTACTATTACTGTTTGCTCTCTTGACCTGTCACCTCAAGAGACCTATGATCAATCAGACCTTGAAGCTGTCATTGAATAGTTGCCATTTCTCTTTTTAATCCTGTGGGACTTCAATGGACATCATCCCTTCTGGGAATGCTAATATTGATAAAAGGGGTCACTCCATAGAATGTATGCTTTCTGATCACAACCTTTCTCTTTTTAATAACAGTTCTACTTATTTTTATGCACCTATTGGTGCTATTTACTGCCATTGAACTCTCGATTTGCTCCCCTCCACTATTACCCAATTTTTCATGGAGGGTTGACAATAATCTGTGAGGCAGTGATCATTTTCCTATAATTTTGAGAGACTGGCCATGGTAGATGGCACCCGACTCGTGTGCCCTGTTGGAAACTGGATCAACCAAGCTAGTTCTCTTTCACTGCTCTTGCAGAACTTGATCCTGCCATTGTCTGTAAGCCATCAATAGATGGCTGTGTGGCAGCTGTAACTGTTTTTTTCCAAGCATCTGCTCAATGTATTCCTAAAACCTTGACATATTTTCCACGATATCCTCGTTCATGGTGAAATCTTGCCTGCCACATGGCATGGAAGGCTCAAAAATGGGCCTGGAATGCTTTTCGTAGGTATCCCACACTCTTACACCAAAGCACTGTCTTTACTATGTGCTTTGAAACTTCGTTCCTTACCAGAGCATCCCACATGGAGTTGTGTTTTCCTTCCTCAGTTGGCTATACTTTTTCAGAACAGATGATCTGCTGTTGCTCCTTTTGGCCTTTGTATCCAGATGCAGTGGGATGAATTGGGTCCATCCTTGGATAACATTTCTGTATCCACTGGTCAGCCCATTCCACCATGGCTTTTTACAGTCCCCAAATGTGACCTATCTTTAAGTTATCTTAGAAAAGCAGACACTCCTGATTGGAAATACTGTCTGTTATTTGATGAACATCTTTTGAACCATTCTTTCATTCCTATTTATACAGGTGGTTCAAAATCAGGTGGCTGTGTGTGCTCTGCCATGGTTTGTTGTGGTTCAGTGGTTGTGTGCAGAATCCCCTCTACAGGATCTGTGTTCACTACTGAACTGTATGCCATTTCTCTTGCCCTGGATCACATAGAGGCTAAACAGTACTGAAACTGCACTATTTATACTTACTCTCTTAGTTCTCTACTGGCTCTGGAATTGCTTCACATTAGTTCACACCCTGTTCTTGCCAATATTCAAAACCAACTGATTTGTTTCTCTTTAACATCTTCTTCTATCCAGTTTTTCTGGATACAGGGCCACGTTGGTATTCATGGGAACAACCTTGCCAACACTGCAGGTAAATCTATCTGCTCTGGCACTATCACCACTATGCTTGTTCCATTCATGGACTATGTTCTTGTATTCAAGGCTCAGCTCCATACCAGCTGGCAGTTGACTAGGAGTGAGCAACATGAAAACAAGCTTTTCCAAATAAAACCTTATATTGGACTTTGGCCGTCTTACTTCTGTAAAGATTGAAAAGAGGAAGTTGTTCTAACTAGACTACACATTGGTCACAGTTTTTTTAACTCGTTTTTTCTTTTATCTGGAACTGATGCACCAATGTGTAGAGTCATCTGTGTGACATTCAGGTCACAATAAGCCACATTTTACTTTCTTGCCGTCATTATGACTCTCAACGATGGCACCATTTTAAATATGTTCCTTCCCAAGATTTTGTGATGATGAGAAAAATGTATATATAAAAACGGCTGGTATGGATAGAAAAAGCTCTACCTCGAGGAGCAAATGTTTTGACCTTCCCAAGATTTTCCCATAATGTTACAGTGTTATTGGTGATGGTGACACTGTCCACCTTGATAATGTTTTTAGTTTTTTAAAGGCCATTAATATTTTTAATGCCATTCAAGTATTTTAATTTATACATTAGACCTTTATTAATGTGATTAACTTTTAAGAATAACAGTCCATCTAGTTCGATTTGAAATTAGAAAATGGTCATAACGTGAAATAACTCAGAACCAGGACTGGAAAGGCCAATTTTAGGTGACTGACGGTGGTTTTTGTACTTACCTGTTAGACTTCCTGCTGAGTTAAGATAATTACAATTATGCTACAGAAAGTCCTTTACAACTTGTATTACTGTAGTTTTTCTCTTAACGCTGTAGACTAGATGTAAACATCGGTTTTATGCTATATATGTTTTTTCTTAACTTTGTTTTACTTTAATTTCCTTTTATGAATTTTACTAAATTTACTTTAATTTTAACTTTATACCAGATATTTGGCACAGATAGGCTAGCTGCTTTGTGCCATAAAACAAACAACATATCAACCAACCAACCAATATTTCAAATCACACGTTTGGTAATTACTGTAATACAGGCATACGTACCCATCCCCAGTGACAAGAAAAGTTAAAGTTGATCTATCAATTTGTTATTTCATGGACTTTAAAAAGGTTAATTGTGTTGCATTTAGTTTTACTCAGAGCCAAAGCTCTGAGCTACTTATGCTGTTCACTGTGAAAAGTTAATTGTTGAACATTTCAGTCATTCTGAGAGCAGCTGAACAATAACATACAGTAAATCTACATTGTTATTCTTCATGTTATATCACATCTTGAAATGTAAGTGATGGAATGATTAATTCCTAACAAGTTAGTGTAGAATATCTTGATTGTGAATTACCATTTGACTTCAACGTTCATATCTTGTGATGACGAGAAACACTTGGAGTAAACTTGTGTCCCAGGATGGCTTTTATGAGTATTAACACTTTTACTAATAAAACAGAGAACAATATTTTGACCTTTTTAGGTCATCTCTAGGTTTAAAAAAAGGTTTTTGGATCAGTGAGCATTCTTGTATCATTAATTTATTTTTGCTCAGACTGGCACTAGCTTTGAATTTATCTGATCTCAATTCACATATACCTATACTTGAAATATTAAATTTTTAAAACAGTCTTGATGTGATAAAGTGCTGAAATTGTGTTTGGAATCCAAAAATTCTTTTTAATTTTTAATTATTGGTGTATCTTGGGAAAAAAAAAATGTAGCTGCAGTGAATAATTATTCATTATGTGGGGAATAATGTTAGCACTAATGAATTCAGTTCATGCAAAAGCAGGATTTGGAAAATGTTACCTGATAACATAAAGGTTAATATTATTGTGGATATTTGCTTTGCAACATTTTAGGATTTTATGATTAGAGGGCTGTTAAAACAGATTTATCCATCCATTATTGTTTCAAGAACATCTGGCTAGAAAATTTTTTAATCTGCACACAGGTGAAGTTGATGATGAAAATGACATACCACCAGAAAGAGACTGGTCAGTTTATTGGAGACTGTTATTTCCAAAAGTTTCTCAGAAAGACATAGAAAATTATTTGAAAAAATATAAAGGTAGGCACAATGTTTAATTATGTAATATTTTATAGTAATTGCTTCTTACATGCAGCTAAAAATGTGTTTTGTATTTCAATGTAAAGTTTAAAGTGCTATTGAGGCCCAAAATATTTCCAAGAAAAAATGATGTGATACAGTGAAGACTGTCTAGACTGTTATCTTCCTGCTGAATACAGTAGCAATCATACTCGTTAATTAAAAGTGTTAGTAACTTTATCCAAAGTATTTTAACCATGAGCTCTGGCTTGGGGTCAGGTACTTTTAAACCGAAACACCTGCCATGTTCTTTCCTCTACTCTTCAAATTGCCCCTTAATACTGCTCAGGCTTTCTTTGACATCTTAAACAATTATAAACAAATTTTACTTCTTATTTAGCATTTGTATGCCTAAAATTTCTTATTATAATTTTGTTAAATTTTTGTTCATGTAAATCTTTTTTTCATATTTCATTCAAAATTAATTACTTTTTATATCAATATTTAGTTTCCCTTCATTGTTACTGTTCTGATATGATTATCAGTAAATATGAGAATTTCATAAAACAATTTTTTGTTATGTGAATCGGTAATGTAAGATAGGGCTAAGATAGTAATTTGATTAGTTTTCATAAAGTTTGTCTTCCACACTGTTTGATAAAAAAAAATTACAATGTTAAGAAATGTGTGAGTGGTTTGATTATGATGAAAGTTAATGACAGCTTGTTTAGATTTTCAAAGTTCATGTATTTAGTAACCATTAACTAGCCTTTTTTGCACCAAAATTATCTTCAGATAAAGATGGGTATTTTAAAAGTATTGTTGAAATAAAATCATGTTTCCTATATTTTTAATTGTTTATAGAAGTATTATTCTGGCTGTAAAGACAATGTTTTTAAATTTAACAAAAAATAACTACCTATGTTCTATATGGCCTTATTTATTGAGATTCCAGCTTTGAGGTTATGAACTGGAATTGTAAGGTGTAATTGATGTGAATATTAAAAATTTAGTCATTTGTGTTGGAAGAGTAAGCTTCAATAATATTCACTGTTAGGAACTGACTTGAATGTAAAGGTTTTAGAATGTTGATCAGAGCTGTAATGATTCATCTAACTTGCAGTTCATTGGTGACTACATGTGATGCAGTTTGGTTTTCCTTTTTCTGGAGGTGTTTTTCTATGTTATATAGAAATAAATGCTTTGGATAATATAAATTTCATATGTATGCAAAAACGGCTCGTTTGGGTTGAGAAAATATTTTACGTAGAAGAGAGAACAACGTTTCGACCTTCTTCGGTCATCGTCAGGTTGTGTTTTTCTTAGTGTATTTGTACTTACCTGTTACCATAATGTCTGAACTAGCATACTGTACACCACTATTAACAGTATACGCTCACACAATTGTTAAGAAACTAAGAAATTGAAACCAAAGAATTATCAATAGAAGAAATGACATCTATTTTATTCAACAATGTAGAAAAGAACAACTAACCCCTAATTTTGTAAAGGTAAAACTTTCAAAAAAATTTTAATAAATGCACAAACATTATCCAAAATTTACAGAAAAAACTATTTAAAGCCATGTTGAACACAAAATACAAAGAACTACATGACTTACAAAAACAAAAAATGAACCTAGACCATCAACTGCCATGCTGCATTAAACCAGAGATTTACGGACTTATACAATGAAACATAAACCAAATCAATACTAAGAATGACAGAGACAAAAAGATCTGCCACAACAAAAAACTAGAAAAACTAAGATGCAAACAACAGAAAAGGCATCAACACGACAAACTGTTGACTAACCTCATAATTCACAGATCTGACCGACAATTAAACACAGACGAGATACATCTACTTAACAAAGGACTCAACTTTGCAATAGCTCCTAGGTACATTCCAACCATAGAAATCAAAACATGTTTAGAAGATCTCGCCAGGAGACTTGTAACACTTTCTACGGAAAACAAAAACAAGAAAACCACAAACAACCAACAGAAAGAAGACAACTTAGATAATTTTATTAACATCCAACAGCCAAACTTCCCAGGTAAAATTAAAAATTTATATTTTCCAGAAACACCTAAAAACAACATCTTAAACGATTTGTTCAAAGAATTTTCTCACAAAACCATCAACATAATTTCACAAAACAGAAAGCTGAAAAACAATCTTACAAAAAGACATTAATTCCATTAAAAACCTAAAACAAGACAAAAACATAAATTCTAAAAGCAGATAAAGGTAACGCTATAGTCATAATGAACACGAATGAATACATCCAAAAAATGAAGAACATCCTATCAGGCACGGACAAATTTAAATCAATACACACATATCCAACAAAGACACACGAGACACAACTGAACAAATTTCCTTCATTAATACTGCTGCTTAAGATGCCTGCAGCTTTTGTAATATTGCTATAGAATACACTTCACTTAGTTCTGAAGTTAATACTACTACAGATGAAGAAAGCCAACACAATTTCACAAACACTTTATTCCTACTTACGTAAAACCGACTCACGCACACCACAAATATACGGCATCCCCAAACCTCATAAACCAGATTGCCCATTACGACCAATAATGTCCACATATGAATCGTTTAATTACAATCTGGGTAAATACAAAGCATGGGCATTCTCCAAATATGTAACATCAGCCAGTTCATTCATCAAAGACTCTCTTAATTTCAAGTCTAATCTAATCAACTTAATCATAAAGCCTTAATGGCCAGTTTCAATGCTATATCCCTCTTTACAGAAGTTCCAACCACTGAAGCCTGCAAGATAGCCTTAGAACTCTATATTCGAGACCCTAACCCAACTGTAGACGTTCCCAGCAATCAATTAGCAACCCTCATAGAATTCACCACTATAAAGACAAACTTCACATTCAACAACCACAACTATATACAAACAAATGGTCTAAGCATGGGCAACCCAGTATCACCAGTTCTAGCCAATATTTTTATGACACAAGTTGAAACACAAGTAATTAACACAGCATTACATCCACCACTATACTGGTACAGATATGTAGATGACACGGTTGCAGGATTCAGATCTACAGAACACACACTTTATTTTTTCAATCACATTAACTGTATACATCCCAACATTAACTTCACATGTGAACAGGAAGAAAGCAATCAAATATCATTTATTAATCTCAAAATTACAAGAACTGATACACAATTTAAAACAGGAATCCACTGAAAAATCTCCCATACTGGACTATACATTCCTTGGGACTCAGCACATGAAACAAAATAAAAACTCAACATACTAAGAAACCAAATAAACACAGCCATAAAACTATGCTCACCAGATAAAATTAACAATGAATTAGACAAAATAAAACAATACTTCATCAACATCAATAAGTTTCCTCCACAAACTGTAGAAAACATTATACGCACACACCTAAACAGAAAGCAAAATCAACCAACAAAAGTAAATATATCTCACGAATCAAAAAATCAGGAAACCATATACTGCTGCATACCATATATTTCCGACATCAACAGACAAATAACCAACATTTGGCAAAAAACTAGTAACAAAATATGACATTTCAGTTAATACCCAATTTATTCAAAATCCAGGCACAAAACTGAGGTCTATACTATGTAAAAACTACACTGACAAACACCACACCAACATTATTTATAAAATACAATGTGATAACTGCCACGACTTCTATATTGGAGAAACAAGTAGAAAAATGGAAACCAGATTCAAAGAACATAAAAAGTCACCTTCACACGTTTTCGAACACTGCAAGTCAAATGAACACAACATAACCATAGAAAACACCCAAATACTAAATAAAGGAACAAACATAAACAAATGGAAAATTAAAGAAGCCTTACTTATACAACAACTTAAACCCAAAATAAACCAATATAAAGGAATGCCTTTATACCTATATTAAATATAAAATAAAATTATATATTCAAACAGCTAACACTGCCCTATACATTCCGAAACTCGGTTACACAACCCCTTCCAAACGTGAACCTGACGATGACCGAAGAAGGTCGAAACATCGTTCGCTCTTCTACGTAAAATATTTTCTCAACCCAAACGAGACGTTTTTGCATACATATATCCCTACAAATGGGTTTTCTCGACATCACTGATATAAATTTCAACTTCTCTATGCAAGCATTTGTTCAGGCTTATGTATTGTATAACCATTTTAAGTATAGATTTAAATATTTTAAGTAAAACTGCTTAGAATGTACTTCTTGTGAATACAATGTATCAAATCATCAAATAAACAGTAAATCAAACTATTATGTACTGTGGCAAGAATGGCTTCCTCATTGAAGCATAAGAATAGAAAATGCAATTTAGTGCTACAAATTAGTTGTTTGGAAATATTTTAGGTTTGAAGTTTTGGATGTAAATGAAGTAAGAAAAACTGATTATTCAAAAACAATGTGTGCAATTTATGAGATGGAAGTCATTTATAAAATGGGAACAGTATTAAATGTGGCCACACACCTGAGAAAAAAACATGTTATAATAAATTAAGGAATTTAAAGGTAAGCTGTCACAAGTTTCACTTAGTGTAAGCAGTAAAGGGTTCTGTACTCCTCAGCTAAAACTTCAGGAAGTATTTGAAACTAAATTAAACCTGAGCAGTCTAAAGGGAGAAGTGAGCTATTAGGATCTTTATGGGTGAAGATATGAGACTATTTTCAGTGGTCTATAATTAAACTCTTTAAGATCTTTCTAAGACTTGCATTTGTGTGTAGTGATTTCAAAGATAAGTTTGATGTTGAACTAAAAGGTGCTTCATCTGTTGTTTTTTTTTGTGATAGATTGACTTCTAGATCTGCTGTAAACTGAATTACTGTTATTGACCATTTTATGAGCATCAACTGGAAAATAAATGTTCTATAATTAAGAAAGTTAAATGAGATGCATGCAGAAGAGCGTGTGGCAGATGTGTTGTCAGAGTAGTTGAAAAAATAGCTTATTTTTCCACAAACGTTCAGTGGCTAAACTGAAAACAAATAAGCTTAATTTAAGAAAGCTGAGAAATGCTGCTGACATACTTCTGCTCTTTCTGAAATTTTAACACCGTTCCTTACTTACAGAAATATGTTAACTTCATTTAGGGTGTATTCCTCTGAAGTTTCAGTCTTTATAGGTATTTTAAGACCTTAATGTGTGTGTGTGTGTGTGTATTTTTGATGAATTATTAAAATGCCACAGGGGCAGTAAATTATGAAACATGTCCAGGATCATGAAAATAATTTGTAACAGCATGATTCATAAGAGTTAACTTTCATATGTGGAAACAAAATAACATAATGGGAAATATTCCATGGTCACTATAAGTTTCTAACCACTTGTGGGAATGGATATAATTATGCACGATGTAAAAAAAATGAAGGTGAAAGATGACCTTTATTTTCCATTCAATATTTTTGAAATGCCTCATCAGAAGGTGGTGTAGCAAACAAGGTGTTAAAATTGGCCTGTAAATAAAAATTCCTCAAATTCCTACCTTGATATTTTAGAGATAATACTTTTTTTCAGTATGTGATAGTCAACAATGCTATCAATATAAAGATACGTATATCTGATTAATGCAAAGTAGGCTGCTTTTAAATAGTGGAATTGTAGGACAGCTGATGTTGATGTACCCATTTTAAATTATAATTAGGAAACTTAGAGTAGCTGAATGTGAAGAACAAACTTCATCTGTGTTGAAAATATCTACCCCACTTCTAGTTAGTATTTGTAAAATTGTAGAAGGAAAGCCACAGAAAATATGGTTTTACAGCCATAATATTTTAGTGAGGCATGGATTGTTTAAGAACAGGAAATTATTTTAATACATGAACCAAGAGAATACAATGATTGAAACCACTAATGAAGTGGTTCCAGGAAAAGGAACCATGATGGTTATTCTCTTCATCAGTTTCATTGTGCAACATAAATTATGAATAAAAAATACCTTGGCATTTGCTATTTTGTAAAGAAATATGATGTTTAGATTTTTAAACAGTTTTATTGCGTTATGAACAGATTCAAGTATACTCTTTGCAATTACAACACCTTGGAATAAAAGTAAAATCATTATGGTTATGGTTGGCAAGTCTCAAATGAAAAAGTAAATGTTAAAAGTGTCTACCAAGATAATTAGTCAGTATTTCATCACTAACTCTCAAGCTGGTCTCAATAAAACTGATTAAAAGTAAAGAAAAACATGGTTTTTATTTTGAGATAATTAAAAATGATGGAAAATAGGAGAGGCGAGTGTTTTGTTGTGAGAGAAAATATAGCTATGAGTGTGGTTTGGATAGATTATTAAAACAGTGCATAATCTTTTTAAATCTACTTAAGAGGTTATGGTTTATAATTTAGGATTAGAGGGAGAAAAGAATGTATGGTTTGTATAACTGATTAAAACAGTTTCTAATCTTTTCTAGATGTAACTAAAAGTTTATGATTTATAATTTAGGATCAGAGGAAGAGAAGGAAGATTTAAAAACCTACTACGAGAGATTTGAAGGAGACATGGATAAAATTAGTGAGCATGCACCTGGATATGATGTTGATGAAGAAGAAAGATACAGAGAAATTATCAAGACATTAATTAAGGAAAAACAAGTAAAAGCTTATAAGAATTTCACCAGTGAGACAAAGAAAAAACAAAAGAATAGGAAGAAGAGGGTAATGTTTGTTATAATTTACATAAATACAAAAACGAAGAGTGACATTATTTTCTGTGTGGCTTGTGCACTCATCGATGATAATTTCATAAAAAGAAATTACTTGTCTAATATTAGTGTTTCAGACACTTTGGTAACAACTCAGAAATAATTGTTGTATTTCTTTGTTCTGATGGTCTGTTAATGCACAAATTGGAAAGTTTATTAGTTAAATATATGATAAAAATAAACTATCTGGGAACTTTTCAGTAAGTGTTTTAATTAATTTGAATAAGAGGTGAATTATTAGTGAACAATTTGTACAGTAAAATATTCAATGCTCAGTGTATATATTTTAGTTTGTTTATTTAGGTATAAATATAGTATTGATAAAACTAAATACTTAAGCTAATTACAGGTAGGTAATGTGCATTATTAGCTGTATTGTTTTTGTTATTCAATAAGTACAATAAAGATGAGATTTAATAAAGTTTAGCTGCAACGTGAAGATTAGTTGTTAAAATAGATATATTGATTTAATACATTAATGGCTTTATCGATTAATTAGTAACTAATTCTTGTTTAATTGTGCAATTTCTTTGTATTACTTAAAAGAAAAACAATCTAATATTTATTGTAATATTTCCAATAGTAAATCACTATTTACCTGTCTTTTTCAGTCAAGAAGCAGTAACAAATCATTTGAATAAAATATCCTTTATGTAGTTGGAGCTTTTGAATCATCTTTTTCTTTCAGTCACTTTACAAAACCCAAATAAAAAGGCTAAATAGTGTCTGACAAGATATTAAACAGTCAGAAAGATGTATGTTATAGTTTAAAAATTTCCATTTCAAAGAGTGATAGTTTCACCCTTTTGCAACAGGTCACTGGTCAAAGGCCATGCCATCTTGTTTGTTGACTTGCATTCAAAATTTTATTGAACTTCTATTTTATAAATTTATGTCAGTAAGTTTGGAATCAACTTGTGGATAGTAATTCCAAGTTTAATGTTATGCAAGTTAGTTTCTTAATTTAAAAGTAAATATTAAATGTACCAAAATATAGATTTTAGTGAGCTATGTGGTATGTTGAATGCAGCACTGTTTAAAATGAGACAGTTGTGATGTCAAAATACTATGTCTTTAGTTTTGTACAAATTAGGAACTCTAATAATATTGACAAGCTATAATATAAAATAAGAACCTTGTACCTTTTTATTTTGCTGAGGTTTGGCTTATGTACTGAATTAAACATGGTAGCCCCATTCAACTCTTTCCATTTTTTGAAATGGTCTTTTATACACTCTTACTACAATATAGGACTTGTGAATAACCAATCTACAGCTTAGAATGTCCTCTTAGTGCTTTTCTCAGCCATTTTAACCTGTGAAAAGGGTACTATGTTTTTTTGAACAAAGATTTCATGAAAGTAGGTTTTGTTTTTAGATTGCTCAAAATTCCATATTTTTTAAATCTAAATGCATCTTAGTTACTAAACACAATAAATTATAGTGGAATTCTATGGTCTCAGTATAGTTTTTTTTTTTTTGTTATTCAGCTGTGTGTGTATGTGTGTATATAACTTAAATATAGTTGTTTGGTATCCTCCATGTGCAAAATTTTAAAAAGCTTAGCAACCTATGCCAAGCAGTAACTGAGTTCAAAGATCATAGGTAGATAATTATTTACTTTACTTCTTGATTTATAGTTTTGTATTTTAAGAAAAATAAGTTTAATAATTTATTTCTAAATATCAATAAAATATAAACATATATAATGTATAATAATTAAAATGTGACTGTATATTACAAAATACTGGTCCATTAAAAAAAACTGCCAAGACAGGGAGGACTAAAGGTCAGTCTTATATTACTGGATTGTAACATGAGTACACATGCACCTTATTAATGCAAGTTATATAATGTTAGCTAGGCATGACTGGAAGGTCTATAATTAAAAATAAATGCATATATAAATATCTAGCATTATGAGACTTTAAGCTACTTTGACGAAATATTTGTATTTTTGTGTTATTATATATAGTCATTCAATCACAAAAGAGCATAAATTTTATTTCTTGTTTATTTCTGATGGTTAGAGTATAGAAAATAACAAAATATAAAGTCTTACTGTAAACAAACATTTGAAATGTATTTAGGAGGTTTTAGAGGTTAGGCAAATAATTTGTGATTTCTGGGACAAAATAGTTTTCTTAATCATAACATAAAATTAATTTGTGCTCAAACTAGTAACAAAACACTCTTTTCACAAACAAATCTTTAAAAGTCTACCAAATTTTGTGAAGATACACATGCTGTATAAAAAGGTATAATGCAAATAGTTAACATGCAGATGTGTAGACGAACTAGTGTATTATACTGAGCCCATCTCAAAAGGGTTCATTCAGTTCAGATTATGTACTTGGCAATTGGGGATGTACCTATTGAGGTTACCCCTTATGCTACTCCACTCATGGAGTTTTTTCAGTGAGGCACATCTCCACTCGCAAAGATGGAGTTACACTGCCGACATATATCCTCGTTTTGACATTTACATCACCACATGCACCTGCCACCATCAAGGCAGGTTATCTAAATTGCAGAGTACAGCTGTACATTTCAAACCCTCTCCGATGTTTCTAATGTCAGAGGTTTGGCCACTCAAAGACGTCATGTTGTGGTTCCCTGACATGTGCTCGTTGTGGTGGCAAAGACTGTGATGCCGATAAGTGTGATACAGAGCTACATTGTGTCCTTATTGTGAAAACGACTAATAACATCAGTTAACCTGAGACTCAAATTGCTGTCCGCCATTTCATCTCGGACATGTGCTGCTGCACTTCGTTCCACAACTACAGTGGGAGTGCAAACAGATCTCTCTGTGCCTCCAAGAGAATTGTTTTCAAAACAAATGAAAAGCCTTTTGATCTCCATGGTTAAAAAGGTTGATGAATCAACTTCTACACCCATCTCTGTTCCTCCCATACATTCCAACAAACCCCAAGATCCACATCCTTTGGTTTCAAATACAGGCATTTCTTCAGATACATCTTTTTCTCCCACTCCAAGATGCAAAACAGTCATTCGTTTGCCTCTTCAGTCACTGGAATCCCCTTCCAACAACAAAGACCTGCCCAATCGACTCAAGGCAGGATCCATGGAGGTTGATAGGCCTCTGAATGAGGACAGTAAGGAAAAAAAATGTGGTCGTAAACAGAAGGGTTCTCCAGCCACTTCACCTACCCGTCATTAAAAATGGCCACCTTGATACAATGGAACTGTCGAGTTTTACGTTCTAATCTGGATGACATCAAAACACTGATTGCTTCCTACCATCCTGTATATCTTTCCTTACAAGAAACATTTCTAAAACCTGCCAGTACAGTCACCTTTCAGCAGTTTTCTCTGTACAGAAATGACAGGCTGTGTGATGGATGAATACATGGAGGGGTGGCACTGTTGGTTGATCAGCATGTGCCCACCCTGTCTTTGTCACTCAACACATCCTTGGAGGCCGTATCCATCCGTGTATCTTTGGGTCATACCATCACCGTTTGTTCTCTCCACCTGTCCCCTGGAGAGACATATGTTCAATCAGACCTTGATGCTCTCGTTGAACAGCTACCATCTCCCTTTCTAATCCTGGGGTTCTTTAATGGACATCATCCCCTCTGGGGAAGTGCTGTTATTGATAGGAGTGGTCGTTCTGTAGAGCGTATGCTCTCTGATCACAATCTTTCTCTTTTCAATACTGGTTCTTCCTCTTACCTTCACGCATCTTGTCAGTTCTTTACTGCTGTTGATCTCTCGATTTGCTCTCCTTCATTACTCTCCCATTTTTCATGGAGGGTTGACAATAATCCACTAGGCAGTGCTCATTTTCCTATACTTTAGAGAGAGACTGACCATGGTCGATGCCACCCTACCTGCGTGCCCCGGTGGAAGCTGGATCAAGCAGACTGGTCCACTTTCACTGCTCTTGCAGAACGTGATCCTGCCATGGTGAGTCAGCCATCAATAGATGACTGTGTGGCAGAGGTAATTGACTGTGTTATACAAGCAGCTGCTCAGTGTATTCCTAAATCCTTGACACATTTTCCACAATATCCTTGTCCGCAGTGGAATCCTGCCTGCCACGTGGCACGGAAGGCTGAAAAACAGGCCTGGGATACTTTCCGTAGACATCCCACACTTTCTAACCTTATCGCTTTCCAGTAGGTCCATGCACATGCTAGGTGGGTAAGATGTCAAAGCCAGAAGGAATCTTGGATTAAGTTCACAACTAGCATATCTTCTACCACCAGTTCCAAGATCGTATGGGACGAGATTCAAAATGTCAGTGGGCACTGTAATCTTGTCCCCCTCTCTGATGACCAAGAGGTAGTGGATGTCTGGAGCATTGCCAATACTAGGTGAAAGCTTTTGCCGGGTATTTAGCACTTCTGCTTGTTCCTCCACTTTCTTGGCCATCAAGGCTTGGGCAGAGCGTTCACCTCTTTTCTTATGAACTGACTGTCTCTTTGACTATAATCGTCCCTTTACACTGGTGGAACTGAAAATGGCCCTTCATCAGTCTGGCAGTACATCTATTGGACCTGATGATGTGCACTATGACATGCTGCACTGTCTCTCTCCTGTTTCTCTTGATATTTTTCTAATTGTTTTTAACTGGATCTGGCAGGAGAATGTTTTTCCTGATGCCTGGTGCCAGGCTATTATCTTACCTTTCTCTAAGCCTGGGAAAGATCCCAAGATTCTTTCAAACTACTGTCCAATTGCTTTGACGAGCTGTCTCTGTAAGACCTAAGAGAGGATGGTTAATGCTCGTCTTGTTTGGTTCCTTGAATCAAACAACCTCCTCTCACCCACCTCGTATGGGTTCTGATGACGTCACTCCACCACGGACCACCTAATTCGACTTGAAACATCAATCAGAGAAGCCTTTCTGAAACGACAACACCTTGTATCAATATTCTTTGACATTGAGAAGACTTATGACAGAACATGGAGGTATGGCATTTTGCGAGATCTCCATATATATGGTTTACATGGCCATTTACCCATGTTTATCAAAAAATATTTAATGGGCAGGAGATTCCAAGTTCGTGTGGGTTCGACACTTTCTCGTTCTTTTGTACAGGAACTTGGGGTCCCTCATGGCTGTCTTGTGAGTGTCACACTTTTCAGTATAAAGATAAATGCCATCACTGAACAACTCCCACTCACTGTTGCAAACGGGCTCTATGTTGATGACTTTCACATCTCGTGTCAATCGTCTAACATGAGATATATTGAGCGGCAACTACAAACTGCCCTCAATCGTGTATTGAAGTGGACCACGGCAAACAGCTTTAATTTCTCTCTCTCTAAAACCATTTGCATGCACTTTTGCCACCAACGGGGTGTTCACCCTGATCCTGAACTCCGTATCGGTGAAGTTTTGCTACCTTTGGTCCCTGAGACAATGTTGTTGGGGGTTATTTTTGACTGTAAGCTGACCTTTACCACACTTAAAGCAGCTACGGGTTAAATGCACAAGAGCACTGAACATCCTCCATGTCCTCTCTACCACTGGTTGGGGAGTGGATCAATGTTCTATGTTAAAGATATATCGTGCTCTTATTCGATTGAAACTTGACTATGGATCAATGGTCTATGGCTCTGCCAGACCCTCGGTCTTAAAGATGCTGAACCCCATTCATTATCAAGGACTTCGACTCTGCACTGGGGCTTTCTGCACCTCCCCAGTTCAAAGCTTATACGTAGAATCTCATAAACCTTCTCTGCACCTTTGCCGTTTGCAACTGTATTTACTATATTCTTCGAAACTTCATTTTTTACCAAAGCATCCCACCTGGGGATGTGTTTTCCTTCCTCAGTGGGCCATACTTTTTCAGAACAGACGATCTGCCATTGCTCCTTTTGGCCTTTGCATCCAGATGCAATTGGATGAATTTTTCTGTCCTTGGATAACATTGCAGAATCCACTGATCAGCCCATCCCACCATGGCTTATTACAGTCCCCAAATGTGACCTTTCTTTAAGTCATCTGAGAAAGGCAGATACTCCCGATTGGAAGTACCGTCTTTTATTTACTGAACATCTTTTGAACAATCTTTCCATTCCAATTTATACGGATGGTTCCAAATCAGGTAATTCTGTGGGCTCTGCCATGGTTTGTTGCGGTTTGGTGGTTGAGCATAGAATCCCCTCTACAGCTTCTGTGTTCACTGCTGAACTGTACACCATATCTCTTGCCCTGGATCATATTGAAACTGAGCAGTACTCCAACTGCACTATTTATACAGACTCGCTTAGTTCTCTACTGGCCCTGGAATCGCTATACCTTGGCTCATACCCTGTTCTCACTGATATTCAAAACCGACTGGCCCATTTCTCATTAACATCTACTTCTATCCAGTTTTTCTGGATACCAGACCACGTTGGTATTCGCAGGAACGAGCTTGCAGATATGGCAGCTAAACCTATCTGCTCTGGCACTTTCACCACTGTGCCTATTCTGTACATGGATTATGGTCCTGTTCTCAAGGCTTGGCTCCGTGCCAGCTGGCATTCCACTTGGAGTGAGCAACGTGACAACAAGCTTTTCCAAATAAAACCCTATATTGGGCTTTGGCTGTCTAGCTTCTGTAAGGTTCGGAAGGAGGAAGTTGTTCTAACTAGACTACGCATTGGTCACAGTTTTTAAACTTATTTTCTTTTATCTGGAACTGATGCACTAGTGTGTCGTTTGTGTAACACTCAAATCACTGTAAGTCACATTTTACTTTCTTGCTATCATTACGACTCTCAAGGACGGCACTATTTTAAACATGTTCTGTCCCAGGGTTTGTCTGTAACATTGGATTGTGTTATTGGTGATGGTGACACTGTCTACCTTGATAAAGTTTTTAGTTTTTTAAAAGCCGTTAACCATTTTAATGTCATTTAAGTGTTTTATATTTATTCATTAAACCTTTTTTATTGTGGTTCCCTTTTAAGAGTCACAATCTGTCTAGTTTGATTTAAATTGAAAAAGGCCATAACATTAACTCGACACCAGGACTGGAAAGGCCAACTTCAGGTGACTAACGCTGCTGTTTGAACTACCCGTTAGTCATCCTGGTGAGTTATTATTACAATTTTGCTGCATTCTTTTAACACTTTTATTACTTTACCTTTTGGTGCAGGCTATAATGACATAATCTGGAACCAGGTCTGAAAGACCAACTTCAGATGACTGATGGTGGTTCTTGTACTTATCTGTTAGTCTTCCTGGCAGGTTATGATCATTACCATTATGCTACAGAAAGTCTTTTACAACTTTGTTGACTGGATGTCAACATTGGTTTTATGCCATTTTATGTTTTTAATTGCTGTTTTGTTTTTACCTTTGTTTTCTTTTATGAATTTTACTACATTTACTTTACTTTTACCTTTTTACCGACATTTGGCTAATTATTATTACGATTTTGCTACATGTCTTTTAAAACTTATATTACTTTACTTTTGATAATGGTTGTTATGACGCATAACCCAGAACCAGGACTGGAATGTCCAACTTCAGGTGACTGACAGTGGTTCTTGTACTTACCTGTTAGTCTTCATGGCGGGTTATGATCATTCCCATTTTGCTAGAGAAAGTCCTTTAAAACTTCTTTTACTCTGCTTTCTCTCTTAACTTTGTGTGTTAACATTGGTTTTATGCTGTTTTGTTTTACCTTCATTTCCTTTTATGTTTTTTTACTACATTTAATTTATTTTTCCCTTTTTACCAGATATTTGGCACAGATAGATAGCCTTGCTGCTTTGTGCCATAAAACACTAATTCAATCAACCAACTGTTTCCAACAATTCAGTGTTTTTCCTTGGGTAAGAAGCCCAAGACTGGACACAGTATTCCAAATGTGGCCTAACCAGTAACCTATACAAAGAAATTACAACCTCTCTAGACTTGTATTCAGTATTTATAGATGCAACATAAAATTCCTATTTACTCTACTACTAGTAACAGCACAGTTCTTAGATGGCTTTAGAAACTGATCAACTATTACACTAAGACCCCTTTAATTCATAACACCTCAGGTTATTTCTTTCCAGAGTATACTTATAATAATACACGTGCATTATCTTCCATTTATTGTAATTAACACTCACCTGCCATTTATTTGCCGAACTCAATAAATGATCTAACTCTTTTTGTGAAGCAGCATTCTCTTTACAACCAGCAATACCCAACACCTTGATGCCATCAGCAAACTTAAGTGATTTATTTTCTATTCCATTTTCTGTCATTGATGCAAGTCAAAAAAGCAGAGGTCCTGAGACTGAGTTCTGAGTTACCATACTTGTGACATTAATCCAGTTTGACTGAACTCAACTGTAACAATCATTTGTTTTCTTTTATGTAGCCATTCTTTTATCCAACTCGTTAACTTATTCTTCACACCTATAGAGATTCTTTTTTTAATACAATCCTTTTGTGTGTCACCTTGTCAATTGCTTTCTGAAAATCCAGACATACTAAATCTACACTCTTCCATCATCAATATAAGCAGTAACTTTTTCAAAGAATATCAAGAAATTTGTGATATAAAATTTTTCCATCAGTGAAACAATGCTAATTATCAAATAAAATTTTGAACATTGTTAAATGACTTTGTAACACACCTTTTAAGAGACTTTTCAGAACTATCCAACAACTGATGTGAGACTAATGGGTCTGTAATTACTGGGATGGTTTTATCACCTACCTTGAAAAGCAGATTTACACTAGTTAAATTCTAATCCTCTAGCACCTGCCCGCTATTCAAAGACTGACAAAAATAATAGTAGTAAGTGGCTTATGTATCAAATCTTTAACCTCCTTCAAAACCCTTGGGGAAATATGTTATGGCCCAGGAACCTTATTGTTTTTAAACTTCCTAATATTTACTTGTCCAGCTAAGAATTAATTCCATCATCTTTAATCTTTAAAAGTTTTATTGCTGCATGTTGACTTTTTCTGTAGACAAGTTATAAAATCAGAAATGTGAGATATTAATTTTATACACACACAACAATGAAATGTTTGTTGAGCAGCATGTATAATTAAGATTTTATAAGAGTAAGAAGTTACGTTTACTCACATGTGCAGTGACTGATATTTTAAAGATAATTATTTTATAAGAGATTTGTATTTAACCAGAAACTACGTGTGATGTGCTTAGAAATTAAAATTTCTGTTAAAAACAGGTTAAATTATTTTCCATCTAGAAGTTAACATATTTTTTTAGTTTAAATATTGTCTGTATTGTGAAAAATATTAACACTTCCAACATACTCTTAAGAATGGTTTCTGCATTTAAAGTTTTTATTTTAAACTTTATTACATGCAACTACACACATAACTGAAAAATCAATTGCTGGCAGCTTGACTTGCAAGATGAGACTGCTTTAGGTCAGCATGAAATGTTCTTTATGGTAAAGTTACTTGTTTCTAAATCTTTTTCAAGGAGTTAAATCATTTAACATTACGGTGTTGTAGTCATGTTTTATTTGTCTGTTAGTTAACAAATCTTAAAACCATGTAAATCAACACAAAAGTATGCTGAGGTATGCCATGTTATTAATGTGTACAGTATTGAATGAATCAGTTGATATATTAATAAAAGTAATTAGATACATACAGGTAATTTATAATAACTTTGAACACAGGCTAGAAAATTTTTAGAGCATTGTTTGCAAAATAGAAGGCTTACTTTTGCCATGCATGATTGGATTTTTTTAAAATATATTTATCTACTTACTTTGACAAACTAATTTTAACATTGTTGTATTTCAGTACCTGGAAGAAGCTACAGAGGCTGAAGAAGTAAAAAAACAGATGGGCTTAAGTGGAGATGGATGTGACATCTCTCTGGAACATGCTATAGCTTCACGGAATCAATCTCGAGAAAAAACATTTGATAACTTAATGAGTAGTCTTGAGGCTAAATACTGTAAGCCAGGAAAACCTAAAGGAAGAGTTGGAAAGAAAAAATAAAAATGAGTTTCTATAATTTTAAGCTCTCTTGGATGATAATTCTGTAATATCTCAGATCAAAAAATTTTTACATAGCTGTTGCATAAGTAAGCATTTACTCTAGGTTGATTTCACTGAGATTTTTTCACCTAAAAGTTATCCCAAATAATTGAGAATAATTACCTAAAGTTAGAACGTTAAATTCTAATAAAAGATAAGATAGTGGTATTTAGTTTCCTACATGTGAGAAATGTGAACTATCTGAATAGGTCTTGCACTATAAAGTTGAAAACATACTTTGTAATCTTAAAATATTTGTGTGTTGACAAGTTGCTTTAATTTTTTACCTGTTTTTATCATCTGTTTAAAATTGTCTTTGTGATACACTTCTGTTATTTGGCTGTTGTGTATGTGTTTAGTGAAAAATATATAATGTATGTGGTTTATGTATATTCTTGAAAGATTGAGGAAAGTTTCTTTGTCTTGAAATTTTAAGATCGTTGTATGTGAACTATGTACCAGACACTTAAGAAAAAATAGAAAGCAATACATTCTTAAACTACTCATTGAGTTGTACAGTTTATAAAGAGTAAGGTGACTCTTAAAATTGTTCATTAGCTGTGCATACAGTTAATTTATTATGTAAACATTAACCACTTTTGTTTGTGTTTTTTTGTAATATTAAGTGTACTATCAGTAACTTTTAGTTTAAAACCTGATTGTGGAGGTTATTGTGTATGAAAAAATTTCTAATAAAAAGAAATTGCTTAATTGTTGGTGTTAGATACATGCGACTGTTTCATGTAAATTTAATATAAAAGTTATGATTGACACAGTTATAAAGTGCAAGTGTTGAATGTTTAGTAGGGATAATTTATTGCAGGTTTGCATATGCAACTCTTGACAAGTCATGTGGTAGTTCAGTTGTTGTGAATTGACATCATGTCACTTGAACCTTTTGTATTTTTCTCATTGCTTTAAGTGAGTCTTGTTACATTATCATATCTCTTAGTTTATAGAAAGTTCTAAGCCTCATTTGAGTCGTAAATTATAAGTGACCAAGTTTGTGCAAGTAAGTTAAGTGAAAGTTGGGCTGTTTGAATATCAGTTTAGCCATAAAGGGCAATTTCTGAAGTGAGTTTCACAGCTTTTACTGTGTGTGATAGCAGATAGAGAAAAATAACTTGCAAAAGATATTCTAAAGGATTTAACCTACCTGTGTGAACTTTGACAAAAAAGAAAAAAAATATTTAAAGCTCTGAATACAACTATGATAACCAATAGTTCAATGAAGTTTGTTACATACATTTGGCTTGTTTCAAATACAGTTTTCAAACTTATTGCTGAAATTGAATACCATTAAAGTAGACACTTGCTGTAAAGGATTACAACCCAATAAAACCTGACATTTGGCAAGCCATCCAGGATTATACAGTGGTAAACAATTGTAAAAGAAAATGTGAATGACAACAGAAATAGCTATATATATGAAGAACTGGAGTGGTGATGAGAAAATAGTGTAGAGATTACAATCATTTTATATAACCATGTTGACTAAACTTGATAAATGGATAGAAAGAGGTAGGTCACTTAGGCTAAAAGAGTGATCTACAAGAATTTGTCAAAAAACAAGAAGACCTAGAAAGAAAGAAGAAAGGAAGAAGCACTAAAAGGACTAAATCTTAGAGAGAGAGAAAATAAGAGTACAAATTGAAAAGAAAAAAATGAAAGACTACAAATAGAGAATACCCCAAATTGAGGTGGCAAAGCTCACCTAACTAATGGGTGCAGCTATTTTGGCACGGATGACATGACAGTTGTTACTTTCATAGATGTTGAACCAGACGACAGTGACTTTGTCATAGAAGGTGAAGATCTGGTAGACCTAAGATCACTGAGTGGAGGTGAGGCATACAAAAAATGTCAAACTCTGTGAAGGTCTGAATGGTGAGCAGAAGAATGAATTACAAGATTATTTTCAGTTTGCAGATATCTTCACAAACTTTGTGCAACACAACATTCAGAGTACAACCAGTCAAGGTGAATCCCTGTTAGATGCTTTGTGCAATGAGGGAACAACAGATGGTGCAGATGATATGAAAAACTGTATTTGAACTGAAAATAGTTGTATGTAGTGTGGAAAATATAGTAAATATTTTTCTTGAACAGGACTTTTAGAATTACATGACTGATTTAAATATGAGAGTTATGATCTAGATGGGTATAAAGCATGTGTTAAATTTAGTATTTATAGAAGTAATAATTTATCACAGGTGTGTTTTAAGTTTATGAATCACATGTGGTGTGGTTGAGGTGTTGTGAGTTAACATTAGGCTACTTGTATCTTTTGGTATTTTTATATAATGTCTAATTTGTAAGTTTTCGGTCTGTGTATATAGGTGACTTAAGTTAATGCGAATAAGTTACTCAAAATGAAATTAGACTGTCTAGTTGTCAGTTTAGCAGTTATAGTTTCTAAAGTACGTTACACCACTTGTAGTATATTAACAGAGCAAGGGAGATTATTTTGTCTTGTTAAAGGGTGTGCTAATGTAATTAAATGTGCCTGTGAGGTCTGATGAAAAAGATAATTATTTAAAGATCTGGATAGAACTGTGATTACCAGTAGTGTAACAAATCTTTATACATAAGTTTGACTTATTTTGAACTGTTTGAGAAACAAGAGGATTATGTGCTGTCTGTTTCTTGTTAAATTAATTACCAACAAGCTAGAAATCTACTATAAATAATTGCAGTCCTATAAAAACTTGATAGTTGGATATGAACTTTTACTATATGGTGCATATGCAAGCTTCTTCACTATCAGATTAATTTGCTCACCTGGTCATTCCACATTCTTTATATATTGATTCATATTTCAAGCCAGTTCATATTTACTCTAAAAAAATACATTACAAGAACTTTTCTATAATAATGCAGAAAATTATAAATTAAAGTCTTGTAAAAGAACCAATAACAATCTTTAATCAAGTAACAATTAATGCATATTACACAAAACAGACTCTTACACTTGCTTGTTTTAGGTGCTTAAAAATGATTAGATTTTGGCTTTTTTTGAAAAAATATTTGAATTCTAATCCATAAAATATGTTTGCCAGACTTGTGAAATGGTAGATATTTATGACACTACTGTGTAATATCTGTTTCTATATAACCAAATATTACATAAGACGTTATTTAAATGGGAAACTATAAAAAAATATTTCAGCAAATGATGCTGATTCTAAGTTATCATAATGAATTTTATTACCACTTTTACTGTATTGTAAATGGCTAAACACATTATCAGCTCTGTTAGTATTGGATATAACAGATATGTTGCAGTTGATATATTATTATGCATTTCTTTATTTTCATGTGGAAATTCTTATTACTGTTTTACTCTTCTGTTGACGGTGCAGTCACTTGATCTGCTCTCAGATCAAGAAGATGAACTTGCTGGTTTATCAGTTTTTTTAATTAATGCATAGGACAATTTGGGTAAGTAATAAACAGTTTGGTGTGTGTATGTTTGTATATATATATTTGTATTAAAAAGTCTTGACATTTCTTTAATACCAATCTATAGAGACGTACCAAAATCATACAAAGTATGCTTCATCAGCTAAATTCAGTTCACATTGAAACTGTTATTTAAGCACCTTGATAATATAAATGGTGTCAGATCATAACCGTAATAAAGATCCTTGATGTTGGAGAAAAAGGCCTTGCTGTCAGTGGACGTGGTTGGTTTATTGAGGTTGATATATTACTATATACTCCTAAACTTTCACTTGGATGTCCTTACATTAATACTGCTATAGTTGTCCACATTGTTGTTCTTGTGGGCCTTTTATGTTGCAAAATAACTTGCACAAAATGGTGACAATTTACACCAATTCTCTACAGATTTCTGTTGCCCAACCCAATAGAAGTATCCTCCTACTCCCTTTTTTTTTTTTTAACGTTTAATTGTGCAGCTTTTTGTGGTGGAAATAACATAATGTCTTGGTATGTAGAGACTGGAAGATACAACTTGGTTGTAATTTTTGTCCTTTCTATTCTGGACATAACAGACTTTCCAAGTACTCAATATATATTTGTCTTTAAACAATATAGAGCTACTGTCTGGTGTGTTGGTTATTGTGCACTATTTCTGGTACAATAAATAATTGTCTTAAGGCTTATGTCTTTTGCCTGAAAGTCATTCATTGAATGCTAAATCACTTTAGTTCTTTTCATCTCTTAGTGTTTCGACTTATATTCTGCTCTACTGGTTACACTGATTGTCTTTGCTTCCACCCTTTTCACAGTGTACATTAATTGGTAATACAAACCCTTTAGGGTAATGCATCACTATTTTCCCGATTGCATGTAAATTGAAATTATACTCCTGAAGTTTCTACAGCCATTTTACTTGTTGAACTACAACCTGTATCCTGAAGTAAAAGATTTTTTCCGCTACTTTCTTAATGAAGCTGCCTATTCCAGTATTCACTCCAATGTTGTTGACCACTTTGACCAGAATAAAGCATCCAAAATACAAGTCTATCCCTCTTTAAAAGCACAATAAGTGTAGCAAAAATAATCCCAGGTGTCGTCTGGGCATTATTGTAAAAGAGCTGCATCCCCAGTATCAATTTTGCGAGATATTTAGCATAAACCATAAGGTCCGCTGGAGAAGATATCTGTATCAGAAAAGCACAATCTGTACTATAAATATGGTGGAAAGTTCTTTTCAAGCCAGTTAGTGGGATTTGATCGTCACTCTTATGACACGACCAAGACCGGATTAAGGGGACTAAATAAATCCATTTGCCCAAAATCGAAACTCCAATCAAGAGTAAGAGAAAATGTAAAAAATGATTAAAAGTTGATTATATTATTGGAAAGCGTATGCTTTTTACCGATGTTACTATGACAACATAAATTTTATTTTATACAAACATTTTTAATTTTTCGTAAACGTGTTCATACAGCTTTTTTAGTAAATATTTGCTTGGTCGTTTAACAATAAAATCATTGTTATTAGGCCCGGTATGACCAGGTTGTTAAGCCGCTTGACTCGTAATCTGATGGTCGAATCCATGTCTCGCAAAACATGCTACCCTTTTAGCCGTGGGAGTGTTACATTGTGGTATTCATTCATAAAAGAGTAGTCCAAAACTTGGCGGTAGATGGTGATGACTAGCTGGCTCATCATGGCCAGGTGGTTTAGGTACTCGATTTGTAATCCGAGGGTCGCGGGTTTGAATCCCTGTTACACCAAATATGCTCGCCTTTTCAGCCGTTGGGGCACATTATAATGTGACGGTCAACCCCACTATTCGTTGGTAAAAGAGTAGCCCAAGAATGTGCAGCGAGTGGTGATGACTA
This sequence comes from Tachypleus tridentatus, assembly GCF_004210375.1. NCBI lineage: Eukaryota > Metazoa > Arthropoda > Merostomata > Xiphosura > Limulidae > Tachypleus > Tachypleus tridentatus. Next base: position 36,728,752 of record NC_134833.1, on the reverse strand, counting down.
GCTTCCTTCTAGTCTTACACTGCTAAATTCGGGGCTGCTTGCGCAGATAGCCCTCGAGTAGCTTTGCGGGAAAAACTACAATTTTTTTTTTAACTGCAAAATAATTTTAAGTATTTCGGAGCTTCAAAAAAATTAGAGATCAAAGGCTAAGTAATTTGTATATAATCTAGTATTTATAAATTCTGCTCAAAATTGCTTATATATATTGAAGGTAAAATAAATACTATTTAGATAGTTGGGGAGAAAGTCCTGGTGTATAAAATATCTTTCAGTGTCGGCTTTTTAATAAACGGTGAATTATTGGCCCACAAATTAAACTGGATAAAATTATTGGTCAATTAAACATGTAGTAACTAATCCAGCCATTGTGAACCATACGCTGTACAAATAAGAGGTTTAGAGTTATCTTATATATTTGAGAAATTTAAATTATTTAAGATTAAAGTAAGTTCAAAAGAAATTTTAATACGAAATTGTTTCGGAAAAGATATACGGTGTTAGAGTAAGAATTGAAAATGTAAGTTATTAGAGAGATCTAATGGCCAAAGACGAGCATAAAATGTAACACCTGTTGTTACTTAAGAAGTGTTACATGCAATTGTTACAATACTTCTGCAGTTTGTGAAAACAAAAATGCCATCTCTGTTACATTCTAACACGAAGACTTTATAAAACGTAATTAACTTCAAGATGTGTAGAGATAATGGCTTGTAATTCTTACAACTCGACCCTCTTCTGGACAAAACGTTTGGACGTTTACCTTGTTGGGTAGGTATTTCTTTAAACATGCTCGCTCTCCCAGCCGTGGGGCACATTATAATGTGACGGTCAATCCCACTATTCGTTGGTAAAAGAGTTGGCGGTGGGTGGTGATGACTATCTGCCTTCCCTCTAGTCTTACACTGCTAAATTAGGGACGGCTAGCACAGATAGCCCTCGAGTAGCTTTGTGCGAAATTCCCAAACAAACAAAGGTATTTCTTTTATCATCTTTCGTTCTGCTGCTAAAAAAAATCACGCATGTTGTTGAAACTTCGGAACTGCAAATACGCAAGAACGTTTAAAAATGAGTAACCAAACCATAACTGTATATACCTTGCTTTAATTCGCAAACCCTCAGTAACATGTACAGCAAAAAAAACAAACCCAAAGAAAACAAGAAAAACGTATTTAAATTAACATCTCGTTATTATTACATTGCTTTTATCCATAGTAGGAGCCAAGTATAGTTTGACAGCCGGATTTAGAATGTTATACAGCATATTAAAAATTACAAAAAACTTCAGTTTTTTATATATATATATATATATATAATTCTTAAGATAGTCAAATGTCTTGTCTTCTTAGTGACGCGCGTGAATGGATTAACGAGATTCCCACTGTCCCTATCTACTATCCAGCGAAACCACAGCCAAGTATTTTGGTTCTGGCACCATTAATTTAATGTAAATCACGAAGATGTACACTATTGCATATGTATTTCATCTTATTTATTAGTTCGTGAGTGGGGTATTCTGTACTGTGAAATCATAATATCTAAAGGTTAACAACCATAAAATAGATGAACAAACATTACGAAGAACTAGATGCTATACGCCATTTCCGACGAAAGTGAGCTGGCAGTGGAGTTGCGTCCACTATTAAATAAAAACTAAAACTTAAAAACTATTCCATCGTGTGTTTGGTTTGTGGCAAATAAATTTATACGAAGGACGAGTAAAATTTTCTAACACTTTGGACAATAAGTTTCTTTAAATTTACAAATCTTTGAGGTTATTTAGTAATACTTCCAACCAAAAGTGTCAAAAAGTAAATATAACTATCCTGCTGTGTTGTAGACATATAGCCTTGAAGGTTGGCAGTTTAACTTACTATTTAACACATAACGGTAAACTTTAAAAAAAAGAGTAAATGATATGAGAAATTTGTAACAAATAATGCAATTTATATTTGGTGCCTCAGCGGTAACTCTGAGCTTATGACGCTATTAATCGGAGTTGATCCCCGGATAAGGTAAAACACAACCAATTGTACATCTTTGTGTTTAACAACTGATTGTGTTTTTTAACATAGTCACGTGCCGATCTAAGATAGACAATTTTAAGTTCATAGTAACAAAATCGATAAAAGAAAATTATATTTGAAATAATCTAGTATTAACATGTATGTTACGTACAGTTTTGTACTGCATGAATTTGTGTTATTGATAGTGAATGCAGAAACGAGAATACATACAACTTTTACGACAAACCTAGTCGCATGCTTAGCTACATTAATAAATATGGCGCAAATTCAGCAACGAAACTGGAATAGATAAAAGATGGTAAAGAACACCGAGGCCGTGGTAAAATGTAATTCCCTTTGAACAAGTAGTTTAAATACATAGTTTTCGTTATAACTATGGTGGACAGAACATCGATAACCCACTGTCTAACTTTGTGTTTAACCATAACCAAGAAGATCTCCCTTAATAGTTTTTATTAAAACATAATTTTAATTTACATAATTATTTTTTATATAATGTATTTGAGCCTCAAATGGTTCTCAGTGAAACAAACAAAAGAATAAAACCATGTGTTAAATATAATGGGAAAAAAAACAAACACAAACGGCTGTATAACGCGATTGAGAAAAGATGTACAAAACAAAGAACCCCGGTAACTCAGCAGTTAGTTTAGAGGCTTAGGTGGTATCAAACAAATACAGTAAGCTAATATTCAACAGTGTTGCTGGACATATAATTTATTGTTTGACGTAAATCTGTCTACGTATTTTCAAGTAAGGTTTGTACTTTTTGAAGACAATAAACTAGTTTTAAGATCAACGTTCTTGAAATATATTAATCTTACTTCCATGATGAAGCTATGTTGGCAAAACGTGCAGAGAAAAATGGAATAAGGTTTTTTAATAAAGTATAATCGTGTATAATTATTTAAATACGTCATAAAAGCTTTAGCATTCATTACTAACAGTGACATCTCAAATTACCGATTAGTGATTTTGGATTTCTATTTTATATGTTGTGTTCTTAAGCAAATTTCTTTACCCGAATTGCTTCAGTCTACTCACTTCTATTAGGGATACCAGTTCGTATCTGGACGTTAACAGTGATGGGCTTGCATCTCATTCAGGATGAACGTTTCACTATTTTCATTCCATTAAGCCACAAGAAACCTAAGTTAAGCAATAACCTTATGCGTCTTTTGAGAAGTTTCAATACTATATTTACTTTTTCTCATGTATTTAATACACATTACTGGTATGCTTTGAAATCCAATCTTGAATCCTGAACATACTGTCAGTCCATCTCGCCACGTTCAATCATACTTTGTACTAATAGTCGAACATTTCGATGTCAGCCTAGTTGTGTAACTTCCACTGGCAAAGATTTTATTATAAGGTTGTCATGCCCAATGCACACCTCTCCTCCCTGCAAGATTTTAATAGAACATCATGTGTACAAAGACGACAAATGCCCAGACGTAGATTGATCACGTGTGGAATAGCATGAATACTCATTTCATTCTTCAGCTGCTTGAGGTATGTAAAGTTTGAATGAGAGGTAAGAAATGAAGTCTTATTTTAGTGAACCCATACTCTGTTGATTTCATTTCCAAATGGAAAACCTTCTGGACTATGTCACGTACTGGACAACGTGAACGTTCTTTGCCGCTGACTTTTATCTTTGTGGATTCTCGACTGTTACAAGATGTATATCGCTACACACACGTTGGGTACGACTTGTTGATGGTCCTGAATCCTGAGTTGATCCACATTATTTTGTTTTCCAGTGCAGTTAATTATAAAGGATTTCTTCACCTTGAAAATTATGTCTTCTACATGAACACACTTTTATGATCTGAATGCATGGATACTTTACGCCGGAAATGGCCTTCGTGATACCTATCAGTTTTCTGTGGTATAACATTACTTGTAAAATGCAAAATGTAATTTTAATAATCCCATTCTGCTGAAACTTTATGTAAGTTGTGATTGCCATACAATTTGCAAATTTACATATTCAAAATCGTTTTAACATCTCAATCACTATCTGACTCACGCTAAGATGATTGTAAAATCTCAACTACAGTTCTTAATCATGAGAATGTTCCAGGAGAAACGAAAATGTTCCTTTAGGAACAGGATATTTCAACAACTGCTTATTAAAGACAAACCATATGATTTAGAGAAAATTATTATGTTACATTACACAACAGGTTTCTGGGATTTTCACAACTCAGTTTATTAGTTTGGTTGTTTTGAATTTTGAACAAAGTTAGACGAGACCTAGCTACATTAGCCATTTCTAATTTAACAATGATACACTAGATGGAAGGAAAATAGTAAACACCCTTTGTTTGTTTTTGAATTTCGCACAAAGCTACTCAAGGGCTATCTGTGCTAGCCGTCCCTAATTTAGCAGTGTAAGACTAGAGTGAAGGCAGCTAGTCATCACCACCCACCGCCAACTATTGGGTGTTCTTTTACCAACGAATAGTGGAATTGATCGACACATTATAACGCTTCCACGACTGAAAGGGCGAGCATGTTTGGTGCGACCAGGATTTGAACCCGCGACCCTCAGATTACAAGTCGAACGCCTTAACCCACCTGGCCATGCCGGGCTAAACACCATTATCGCTAACTATTGGACTAGTTTACCAAAGAATAGTGGGATTGACTATCACATTATAACACCCCCAAGGTTGAAAGGCCAGATGATGAGAAAGCTCGACTCGCCCTCTCACCAGAACATGAAATTTCTATATTTTATATTATTATACGTAATAATATGCTCCCTCTATCAAACAAACGTTCAAATTAAATTAGTAAAACATAATTTACAAAAGTTATATACGTTATGTAAAACAAGCATCAGTAGGTAAAGAGAGAAGATGATTCCATTGTATTTAAATTACCCTCCGTGATTGTTTTATATTTAACCAATTGTGCTCGCTTGTTTTTATTACAATAATTGAAATAAACTATAAGAAGTTTGTAAAATATCCATTCAAAATTTTCATTATATTGCAAATTAGAACGAATGTTGCGAATTCGTAAACTTACATATCCACAAGTGTTGCCTACTAAAATTATACCTTGTACGTTCACTTGATTCTTTCTCTTTCTTTCTCTTTTTATGTCTTCCGCTGGTATGGCGGTAAGTGTACGGATTTACAACGCTAAAATCGGGGGTTCGATTCCCCTCGGTGGACTCAGCAGCTAGCCCGATGTGGCTTTGCTATAAGAAATCAAACACACTCTTCTCTGTTTATACATAAAAAACACTTCTAAAAATTGTTTAATAACTAAATTATTTCAAGATATGTCTGTACAAAAAAGCATGAAATGAACGTAACTAATATACAAGTTTCTTAACTTTTATTAAAATGTGTAAATTCCTCCAGTTTGCACTACTAATTTTGAAAGATAACCAAAAATATAGATACAAGTTTGGTCACTTTCACCCTTTCTGGTTTTGAACAGATATGTTTTAGGTTAAACAACGTAACTTTTTTTATTTTTTATTTAGAACATTTTTGAGATATTCATATCGCTAGAACAAGTCAAACCTTGCGTTCGTACGCGTGAAACTCGCAAGCAAAAGTTGAATTTTGTGAGATAAATGCACGTAATCGATCGTTCATTGCATTGGATTTTACGAAGTCACTATCGTCTTTTCGCTGACGTAATCAGTTTTAGTCATCATTTAACAAAGTGCTCATTTTTTATCTTTTTAAGCCTCACTCTCTGTATATACGTGAATATCGAAGCAGTGAAGCAAATTCTTTAAGCTATACCATCTTTAAATACCCATCTAAGACAAAATGTACGTTATTTGACTACTGAATATAAAGTTACTAATACATCGAAGTTATTTGCTGTTTGATGTTAATTCATACGAGGGGAGGTTTACATCATAAATATAAATCATTACTACTACAACAAAAACAAAATATACAAGGAAAATTTTCTTAAACATTACACAAGTTACTGAATGAGACAGCCTTTACTAGTAGCACAAAACATAATATATACAAGATAACTTTTCTAATTGCAACGTTACATAAATTAATTACTGAATGACCGATCTTTCTACTGACCTAATCGTGCAGACGAGAGTTCATACAATACAGTGCCTAGGCGGCGGTAGCTTGGCTTTTAGCATGTAATATGGGGATATTATATATTTTTAAAAATACACAGCATCTAAGTAAGTTTTTTCTAGCTCTAGGTATAAAACTTTCTCAGTTACTATTTCGCAGTGAGGGAGTATGTAAATTAGTGAACAAACACAAATTAGATTATTTAAAAAATAAAACATAGACAAATACTTTGCAACAACATGAAGGTTCACTCGTACCAACGTAAACACAGTATTACTTCGACAGGATAATTTATATCAGACGTGAGTGATGAAATAATGTAAAGTCTTTGTGAGAGAAAATAAGTGGTCTTCAAGTACAGCGAGTTCAGAACAAGAAATCGATGGAGATCATGGGTGGTTACAAATTATTGATTTTACAGTCATCAGAGAACTACAGACAGACATCGATTTTTTAATCAACTACTCGTTACTTAAAGCAAAATCACTGCTTTCAATAGATAATAATTACTAAAACATTTTTTCTAATCGTTAGGATTGTGTTAGATTGATTAACGGTTAATTTCCTATGCCCTCTAATTACATGACACTACTTGGATAATTTTGGTGTGTGTGAAAATTATTTAAATTTCTGCAAACTTTGAACACGTTTTTTTTTTATTTTGACATTATACGCTTTTATGACGTCACACTTACCCTTAATATTTGTTATCTCTTGAATATATTTTAATTTCTAGAACAAAAACGTGGAATCTATTTAATCTTTTGATTGATGAAATTATTTTAATTCCTGCCCCCACTAGTACAACGGTATGTCTCCGGATTTACAACGCTTAAATCAGGGGTTCGATTCCCCTCGGTGGGCTGAGCAGATAGTCCTATGTGGCTTTACTATAAGAAAAACAACAACACACATCTTTAATTTCTTTCACAAGGAAATTTCAGATCCCTATTTTTCGTAATAAAATCCTTATTTATGAAGCTGTGTTTTTCAAGATGTGATTAGATATGAAAATATTCAAGTTTCATCTCACTCAGTCTCCTTTCAGCATTTAAACTCAAATAGAAAACGTATTGGTTCCCATCAGACAAGTGATAGTTTAAATGAACTAAATGTCCACTTGGAAAACTGAAGTTTTCAAGATGAAGTCCACAGATGGACATGGTTAAGTGTAATAAAAACTTAACAATTTTTAGTTCGTGAACTCATATTTACTTTTTCTTATTTAATTATCATTTATAATATTATCGAGAGTCCAAGTTTTTCGCTTGGAATGTCCACTTCTGTGAAGCTTAATTCATTTTGAAGTCAAAGACACTAATTCTTAATCACATATTCAATATCAAATTAAGAGTTAAAGATAAATTACTCAGGAATAAATTTTAATAGAAAAGACTCATTGCGTTAAGGTAGAGCTCTCCAATGTATCCATACTCTACTGGCCAACTTTTTGTCTTACAATTTCGATTCTGTTTACCTTGAAAGAGTTTGGATGTAACGCCTGTGAGAACGTAACTCTTTCTTAAATTAATGAACTTAAACCAGAAAGCAGTAAGTTAAGCATATCGCATTACTTATTACTTAAATATAAATTCAATTTGGAGAGTGTCTTAAAAAATGTTGTTTGAATTTGTTGAAAACGTAAAATAAAAAGTTGAGGGAGAGAAAAAAGGGTTTGGCTTTTTTTAAATTTCGCGCAAAGCTACACGAGGTCTATCTGCACTAGCCGTCCCTAATTTAGCAGTGAAAGACTAGAGGTGAAGGTAGCTAGTCCTTGGTATGAGGGGGATTCGAATCTGCAACCCTCAGATTGCAAGTCTAGCGCCCCAACCATCTGGTTACTCCCTCAGGAAAAAGAGGGAAGTTCAAAACAGATGAACTACCTTAGCGACCTCTTTTATTTGAAACTTACTTTTGCATCTAATGTTTCAAAACTATTCATAATTTGTCTGTCTCACCTGGTTTTTTCTTACATTATTAAAGAAACGTACCAGATGCCCACATATTCCAAGCGTCAGTCAATAAAGTGTAATTAAAATGTCTGTTCTTTAATCTGAAACGTATATATCCCACCTTGTATTTAAATCACAAAATACATCTTATGGAGCTCATAATTGTTACTGTTAATTGTTGCACTTGATCTTTTTTCTATAGATATTTCTGAAACGGTGAAAACCCATCTAATATATTTTGTAGTTGTATCATTCCTTCTTTAAACTGCTTGTTTTAAGCATTTTGCCTATTTTCGTTCTTTTATTGCTTACTTAACTAACATGTTGGCCTGGCATGGACAGGTGGGTTAAGGCGTGCGACTCGTAATCTGAGGGTCGTGGATTCGCGTCCCCGTCGCACCAAACATGTTCGTCTTATCAGCCGCGGGGGTGTTATAATGTGACGATCAATTCCGCTATTCGTTGCTAAAAGAGTAGCCCAAGAGTTGGCAGTGGGTGCTGATGACTAGCTGCCTTTCCTTTAGTCTTACACTGCAAAATTAGGGATGGCTAGCGCAGATAGCCCTCGAGTAGCTTTGCGCGAAATTAAAAAAAACAAAAAATAACTAGCATGTTCTCCAGTATGACAGCGGCATGTTCACGGATTTACAATGTTAAAATCACGGGTCCGATTCCCCTCAATGAACACAGTAGAAAGCTCGATGTGGATTTCCGATAAGAATATATGCACATACCTAACTAAAATTAATAGTAAATAAGTTGTAATTTCAAATGCTGGTAAAAAAAATGGTTTGTTTGTTTTCCAGATATTCGCGCATAGCTGTTCTTGGTTTGTCAGTTTTTAATTATAGGTTAATAGACTAAAGGGAACGTAGCTAGTCAACAATCCCTACCGCAAACCTTGGGCTAATATAGTCTGATCAAGTAGTGAGAATTGGCTGACACCTTTTAAACGCATTCGCGATGTACAGTGTAAAGCACATTTTTCTATTTCTGCAGTAAATTGATGCAAACGTAGGTCCATAAACCAACACACTGTTGAAGAAAACTAGACTTCATACCTTCACAAATGTGGAATTTCTGTTTTAGTGCGAAAAGTTTAGTTCTGTTTTATTAGGTCTGGGAGTAACGGGGCACAAAACACTAAACCTTGGATCCACATTTCGCTAAACATTGGATTGCTCTCAATTTTAGATCAGAAAAATCAACAAACAAAAGCAATTATTCTTGAAGTAAAATATTCCTTTTCATTATGCATATATTAGGTGGAAGAGTAAAAAACACAGCTACAACTATTACTCAGAACATTTTGGACCATAGAAAAACTTGCTTTATGGGATGAAGGTAATATATATTTATAGCACTTTAGTTTATCAGTACTGTAAAAGTTCTGAAACCAATCATTGTTATCAACGATATTTTTGAAATTTTCGTTTATATAAAATTATATACAACTAATGCTTTAGGCCCAGCATGACCAGGTGGTTAAGGCACTCGATTCATAATCAGAGGTTCAAATCCCTGTCACATCAAACATGCTTACCCTTTCTTCTGTGGGGACGTTTTAATATTACGGTAAATCCCACTATTCGTTGGTAAAAGAATAGTCCAAGAGTTGTCGGTGGGTAGTGATGACTAAGTTACCTTCCCTCTAGTCTTACACTGCTGAATTTGGGACGGCTAGCGCAGATAGCCCTCGTGTAGCTTTGCGCGAAATTGAAAACAAAACAAACTGATGCTTTGTTGTCGTTCCGTTGCAACTTTAACACATTATGAGTACTGGTTTCTTGCTTTCTGCCCACCCAGTGGAAAAGCGGTATGTTCGCTGACTTGCAACGCTATAACAGGAATTTCGATACTCCTGGTGGACGGAGCACAGATAGCCCATGGATTTGTGCTTAACTACAAATAAACTATTATTACTGCTCTTCAATATTTATTAATAATACGAGTTAACTTATCACGCTAAGAACATCAAATTTAGAAATTATTGAAGTGTTACAATTACCGAAGTATTCTTAGAAGATATTACAAAATTTATTTTTAAAAGAAAGAAAGTCAGAATAGGAGATTTACTCACTAAGACAGTTCTGAGCAATTTAATAGATGAGAGCCTTCCCTTCCCATTTATTTTTTAATATGATGAATGATATCCTGTAATACGTTACAGTGGTTTTTCTTCTTCTGTGTTTTATAATCCTTTTAGTAGATTAAACAGAAATAAATATGATAAAAAATTCTTAAAAGATAAATCGCTTTATGATTAATGTATTTCCTTCCTGGGCGTGGAAGCTGTCGTCATCTAGTGGTCGAAATTACAATTTTTCCATTGATTTTTAAATAATCTTTTTCATTCCTTAATGTTTCAGTGGTAAATCTAAGGCTCATATCGCTAAAACCCAGGTTTCGACACTCGTGGTGGCCGTAACACGAATAGTTCACTGTGTAACTTTGCGCTGAACAATAAAAGAGTCCGTTATTTTATTTACGTTAGAAACATTTTATACTGTTGTTTTGAACGATGATTAGTATGTAAATTTCTGAATCTACTTCCGACAGTGGAATCGTTGTTTGAAAAGTAGTACGTTTTTAAAGTTTTATTTCAAGAGTCTTAAGCTCTTCTGATTAGTCGTTTGAAATATTATGCAGTAGTTTTACGATTGTTTTAAGAGACTCTAATTGTTTTCAACAGCATGCTATATTTTGTTATGAAATCTGCCATTACTAACAATAAAAAACGATTTGTTTGTTAGTGAAGGTTTTGAGCAAAGCTACTCATGGACTGTTCACGTTAGTAGTTCCTACTTTTAAAGCGATAGACTAGAAGAATGCAGTTAGTCAATACTCACCGCCAACTATTAGTGCGATTGATCGTAACATTGTGATGTCCCCACAGTTGAAAAGACAAGTACGTTTGGCGACTGATTTCGATTCTGCGACTCGCAGATTGCTAGCCTTAAAGAACCAATGTACCATTATATGTTGAAAAATACGAAATACGTGTGCCTAACAACGTGTCTGCAAGTTAATTGAGTAGTTAAAACCAACTTTAGATCAGTATTAAAATGGTTTTTATTCTCTTTCTTTAAGCCACTATCGAACTTGGGACGATGTAAATATGAACACACTACAGAAAAGTTTCTTTCGTGTTTTTTTTTGTCGAAATTTCGCGCAAAGCTACTTGAGGGCTATCTGCACTCGTCGTCCCAAATTTATCAGTGATACTCTACTCTAGAGGGAAGGCAACCAGCCAACATTACCAGCAACAACTCTTAAACAACCATTTACCAACGATTAATAGGATTGACTGTCACATTCATAACGTCTCCATAGCTCAAAGGGCAGGTATGTTCGGTGACGAGATTTGAACCCGCAGATTTGAGAGTTGAGCATCTAAACCGCTTGATCAGTTTTCTATTAAAAGAACAGTTTTGTTGGTCATCGATCTGAACAGTTACACAATATTTTATAAATGCTTTCAACATTACTGCCCAATTACTGAAGTAAATTTGGCACAATAATTCAATATGTGTACGATATTTAAATGACGACAACTAATATTTTCTAAAAACGTGGTGTTTTTTGAAGTTAAGTACAAAGGTACAAAATGGGCTGTCTCTGCTCTGTCCACCACGGATATTAAAATACCGGTTTCTAGCGGTGTAGGTTAAAAGACATACTGCTATGTCACTGGGGGACTTTCACAAAAGGATTTTCAGTATAGGAAAAATAATCTGTCAACCAATATGGAAAGTCCATTCAAGTCCTGGAATATGGGCGAGTACAGTTTGGAAACAGTTTTACATTTACTTTGACAAGAAATCTACCTGACATGGCCAGGGAATTAAGGCGTTCGATTCTCAGTTCGAGGGTCGCTACACCAAAACATGCTCGCTAGTCACTACTTCCATCACCAACTTTTAGTCTAATCTTTTACCAACGAATAGTAGGATGAACCATCACATTATAACGCTCATATGGTTGAAAGAGTGTGCATGTTTGAAGGGACTGGGATTCGAACCTGCGACCCTCAATTTGCGAGTCGAGCGCTATAAACACCTGAATTTGTCTTCAATAGAAAGAGAGAAATTTAAAAAAAGCGGATCCACGTTAGCGACCTCTTTTATTTGAAATTTTCTTACTTTTTCAAAATTAAATAGAATTTGCCTCACTTGGTTCTAGCATGGCCAAGCGCGTAAGGCGTGCGACTCGTAATCCGAGGGTCGCGGGTTCGCGCCCGAGTCGCGCCAATCATGCTCGCCCTCCCAGCTGTGGGGACGTTATAATGTGACGGTCAATCCCACTATTCGTTGGTAAAAGAGTAGCCCAAGAGTTGGCGGTGGGTGGTGATGACTACTAGTCTTCCCTCTAGTCTTACACTACTAAATTAGGGACGGCTAGCACAGATAGCCCTCGAGTAGCTTTGTGCGAAATTCCAAAACAAACAAACAAACAAACAAACAAAACTCACTTGGTTGCTTTTCATATGATTATAGAAACATACCAGATGCCCACATATTTCCAGCGTAGTCTTCCACATTTTTTGATAATTTACAGGCCTATGAAGTTAAACTTCATAAAAGTTGTTTAAGTTTTAATAACGGATTTTCCATAATTCAGTGCCGCAGATTTTGAAAATAATATTCATTTTTTCTTATAGTGTAAGAATTTCTTACATGTTAGAAAAAATTTATTCACTTATGTATGAGTGCATATGACGTTTTGAGAAAAACAAAATTACGACTATCAATTAATTTTAAAATCCTTATTTGTTTGTAGTAATTCATTAATTTGGACTTAAAAAGGGGAATGTATTTGGCGCCCTGCATTAAAGATAGGGGCCCCTTTCTCACTTTTATGGAGGGTACTAAAAGGAATAGGCACTCATTCGCGCATTACGTACTATTATAAAGTTGTTAATCAAAGTGTTATGCAACACTGTAAGTCGTACTCGGCTGAGAAAGATACCACACATTCCTCAAAAAATTACATCTGCATATGATACCAGTTGTTCTTCCCCGATAATGCTTGAAAACTAGACAATAGATTTTTTTATGAGATACACAATGTTAAGTTATGCACTCTTTCGAGTATTACATAATGCATTGGGTCATCAGCTGGGCACCCTTGCTATTGTTTATATTTCTTAGCATAAAACCAGTAACGCCTCACGAGGCTTCGACTAGGTGCTTAAGGATTTCATGTTACATTTAAATCTATGCACTAAAATAATATTCGTAAACGACAAAAATGAATAGTGATTATAATAAATTAATAGTTATGACGTTACCAGTTGCTATAAATATTTTAACTATTATTATTTAAAAAAAAACTCTTAAAATTGTTTTATATAACACTAACTGAGATACCTGTTTAATACACGGGAAAGACAGAAACTCAGTACGGGGCCAGTTCCGAACGCCTACCCTCCCACGTTACTTCTCTGGGAAGTTTTAAACTTGTTTACCAAATTTAGTAGAGATTAATCAAACAACGAAGGCATGAGAGGTGGACACACAGACAGAGGGGGCTCCTGGGAACGTGATATGGTGAGGGAAGTTAGATCCGAATATCAACCACCTATGTCATTCCTCGAGGTGCCCAGTGGGCGCGGTCGAAGCTTGATAGAGCTTAATATAATAGCACTGGGAACATATAAAGGCCTAGGGGTGATAAGGAGGTCTGAGATCTAAACACTGACCTTCTTATGTCATTCCTTTAGTGAACCCTAAGGGTAGATGCCAAACTTTGTTCCGATTCGTGGTTGGTTATTTAAGGACCTGAAAAATAACTAGAGGCGGTCAAAAACATTTTTTTCTCCTTTATCCTATTTCATGAATTACGATTGTATGGAAGGTGAAAGAATATGGAGTACGACGAGAGAAGGTTTTAATTGGAAACAAAGATGTTTGATGCTGGATTAACATGGTGGAGTTTTTAAAGACATCAGGAGAATATGTGCTTGTGGAGATCTTGGAATAAAACCTGGAAGGAAGCTTCGAACTTCCTCTTGGTAACTTCTTGGGATCGTTGAATACGGGAACGAGGATATGCGTCGATGAATGAAGAACTGTTGTTGAAATCGATCAAAAATATATAAGCGCGGCCCATTGTAAAATTTGTGGTCTCTTGCGAACAAGACTACTCGACGTTATTTAGTGTGTTGTATTTTTCTCTCCTCTTTATACATACAAAAGAAACTTATATATTAGAACAGGAAGTTTTGTTTTCATTTCTGAGTAATACTTCGAGTTGTAGATCTTTCGGGGTTGTTAAAGTCGCGGATAGAAATGTTTTGGATGAAGAGTAATCTAAAATTAGCTTGCTCTTGTGTGAGTCTGTAGAACAAGGTCCAGAATTCCAGTCAACATTAGGACATTTGATAAATTAAAGTAATACCATAACTTGTATGTCTGTATTCGTATGATTACTATACAATTCTAGCGGGCATGGCCAAGCGTGTTAAGGCGTGCGACTCGTAATCTGAGGGTCGGGGGTTTGCATCGCCATCGCGCCAAACATGCTCGCCCTTTTAGCCGTGGGAGCGTTATAATGTGACGGTCAATCCCACTATTCGTTGGTAAAAGAGTAGCCAAAGAGCTGACGGTGGGTGGTGATGACTAGCTGCCTTCCCTCTAGTCTTACATTGCTAAATTAGGGTCGGCCAGCACAGATAGCCCTCGAGTAGCTTTGTGCGAAATTAAAAAACAAACAAACAATAAATAATTTTATTCTTCACTGTTAGGCGGGTCCTAAAATAATATAAAAAAAAACACTACTAGTTTTACATGATCTATATTATGAGTATCAGGTATTGATTGTCTAACAAAGTGGAAACATATCAGCTGTTTCACACCAATGTCTTTGTGTAGGTGAACAGACCAAACAAGCAAAATTAGATCTTTTACTGATGTATATAGGGTGTCCCTTGCTTAGCACTCTCGGAAGTTCCTATGTCTTTATTTTTGAAATTATTTGCTTACATTTTCCAGGGTGTAAACATCTTGGCTGTAAGCGGTTGACCGCGTATTTGTAGTACTGATGATAACAAATACATTGAATACCTGATTTAGGCATACCACTGTCTAACAGCAAGATAGGGCTGTAGTAACCTCTGATGAATATAGTAGCTTTGGAAATATAGTAGCACAGAGGGCTATCTGTGCTAGCCGTCCCTAATTTAGCAGTGTAAGACTAGAGGGAAGACAGCTAGTTATCACCACCCACCGCCAACTCTTGGGCTACTCTTTTACCAACGAATAGTGGGATTGACCGTAACATTATAACGTCCCCACAGCTGGGAGGGTGAGCATGATTGGCGCGACTCGGGCGCGAACCCGCGACCCTCGGATTACGAGTCGCACGCCTTAACGCGCTAGGCCATGCCAGACGACACTATGTAACAAAATGTTTACTTTTTCTTGTTCCTGGGCAGAAAGTGTTATTTCCCAATTGCTTATGCCTAAAGTAAATAGAAAAGACCTATTTTTTTCTTTAAACTTTGCTTATGTGACCTGGGAGCGTATAACGAAAACATGATGGGAGGCTAAATTTGGGAGCTGGTACGTGAAAGTGATTTACATTACAGTCGTAATTCTCGAAAAACTACTCACTTCTAATCATTTTTGTATAACTTTAGTATAAATACATGTGCATCTTGATTCATATGTTGTTTTATTCAGACCTTATATAAATGAAAATGTGCAGATTCGCCCCTTTTTACATAGAAAATAGGTTAAAACAAAGTTTGAAGGGAATAATGGTCATTTTCTGTACTTTTACACCTAACACATACTATCCAGGAACAAAATTTGTGTAACATAGTGTTATCATTTTGATTACTTTCTATTGTGGTTGATCGGAAGTCTAAAATATATTTTAAGTAAAATTTGGAATTACAGAATCAACTGATTTATATCTGATTCCCCGTGACAGACTGAATCAAAGACTTTCTGAGTATAAACGGTACCAGTTAGAGTGTAACTTTAATATTCATGTTTGTCACTATTGTTTCGGCGAGTCGAACAAAATGGTTTGTGTTGTTCGTCTACCCGTTTTGTGAAATCTTTCAGTCTTCCTGTAAGTATGTGGTTAGTTTATACAAATCTGAGGGATAGAATAACTTATTATTGTATCCAATAGTTTACTTTCTGTATTGTATAAATTATATATTATGCAGGCAAAATTTTCAGTTGAGAATGTGTTAGCGCAACGCGACATCTTCTGGTAGGAATATGAACTTTTGTCATAATACATATACAACATGAAGATACTTCTAAGCGTCTCTTCTTTCTTCTTTTTTTTTAAATTAGGAAGTTTCTTTATGATGACCATAATTTATTTTTTTTAGTGTTACTACGCAAGCCCTTAAGCCAAAGGAAAAGTGGTTGAAGTGTATAACGTACATTGAACTAACGAAAGAAATACCAAAGAGAAAGACACCGTTTTTTTGTAGCATTATGATTAGACCGGCATAATAATCATATACTACTTATTGGTTCACTGAAATGTTTACGTAATATAAGTTGCAGCCAATGAACAAATGTTAATGCTTAAACAGTTTTGACAAAGGAACTGAACATACTAACAGTTAAATAAAATATTATTTAAACCAGAATACTCAGACCAATAAAATCTGATACTTTTTCGTACTTTTTTTATTCTATATTAAAAAATAATTATTCTTGGCTTTGCAAGTCTTCAAACTTTACGCTTCTGTTTGAAGAGATCATAAAAATCAGAATTTATGAAGACCTGAGTTTGATTGTTTTGAAAGTAAAGTTCAAAGGTAATATCACATCACAAAAGAACACGTGAAGCTTACAGTTAGAAATAAAGCACAATCAAGTAAGTAGCAATTAGTAAAACAAATTGAAGAAATAATTTTATTAAGATATATTTAACGAAAATACAAAATAACAAAAGCAAATACAAAAATCGATAAAGAAACGATCAAGACACAGCTTGAGATGTTGTCTAAAAAAGATGTGTACATTCTGTAGGTCTCAAGATCAAACATACTAATCAGTAATATGTTTACAAAGAAAATAACAGATCCGCTAATCTTTTTCATATTTCATTTTTTCCAATACTTTTAATCGAATTTGGATTTACTGGATTAAATTCGCTTAAAGACAGATGATATACAACAACCTATAATCAGGGGTTCGATTCCCCTTGGTGGGCTCAGCAAATAGTTCGATGTGGCTTTGCTATAAAAAACGCACACGCTCGCACACCTACGTTACAACTCCAGAATGAGAAATCAGTGCTTAGTGTAGTACACGGCTACATAACTTATACATCAAGAATTGGCCTTTTCACTCACATAAGTGTTATATGACAATGTAAACAAACTTGTAGTTTACAACATTGCTACTATAAAAAAAGAAAAAAGATAGAGAGGCATGAAAGAGTGTGTCGTAGTTTGTTAGAGGCTATTATCTTTATATTTACATGGAGATATATGTCATGCGCATTACAATTCATATCGCATAAATTATTAAAATAATTTATAATTCTTTATTTATTTGATTTAATTAATTAATATTGAAAGTATTTTGTCTTTTAAATTACCTTTTATATTTGTTTGAATTTTATTAAGCTGATCTTAATTTGTAGGTTTCTTGTTGGACTATCTGACTTAAGCTTTAAACCAACGTGTTTTTATAATGTCAAAACTATTTTAAACGATAAAAAGTAATACACCGTTTAGATCAAGAATTACGGAACAGAGTCTTGGTTTTAATTTTCAAATCGCCCCGGCATGGGCAGATGGTTAAGACAGTGAAATCATACTCTGAGGGACGCGGGTTCGAATTCCCCTCACACCAAACATAACTCGCTCTTTCAGCTGTGAGTTCAGAATGACAATCCCACAATTCGTTGGTGAAAGAGTTAGCCCCAGAGTCAGCGGTGGGTGGTGAGGACTAGCTGCCTTTCCTCTAGTCTTACACTACTAAATTAGGGACGACTAGCGCAGATAACCCTTGTGCAGCTTTGCGTGAAATTCAAAATTTTCAAATTTTAACCATAATACTGACTTCGTAATTTTTGTGAATAAATTTAAAGTAAGAGAATAATTATTGTGTTTGACCTAACGTGATAAAAACTGGATTTACGTATTTAAAAAAGATAGAAGGTTACAAGGTAGTTAATTACACAATATTCATGACGGTAAACTTTAATGTTTTCCTATGTTCAACACGACTGCTTTCCAATAATTTGAATTCACCTGGAAAAATACGCTGTATATTAAAAGGTTTATCTGTTTTATTTAAATTTCAAAATAGAATGTTCCTGAGTAATAGGTTCATTCGAATTTGAAAGCATACAAAGGTGAGCAGATAAACATATCGCTGAGAAAGAACACCATATAAATAATAATGTACCCAAGCAAATTGTATGAACAATATAAGCATATAGAGTAAACAATATAAGCAAGTATGTGTCTAAGCATATTATGTAAACTATATAAGCAAGTATGTGTCTAAGCATATTGTGTAAACTATATAAGCAAGTATGTGTCTAAGCATATTGTGTAAACAATATAAGCAAGTATGTGTCTAAGCATATTATGTAAACTGTATAAGCAAGTATGTCTCTAAGCATATTGTGTAAACAATATAAGCAAGTATGTGTCTAAGCATATTATGTAAACAATATAAGCAAGTATGTGTCTAAGCATATTATGTAAACTATATAAGCAAGTATGTGTCTAAGCATATTGTGTAAACTATATAAGCAAGTATGTGTCTAAGCATATTATGTAAACTATATAAGCAAGTATGTGTCTAAGCATATTGTGTAAACTATATAAGCAAGTATGTGTCTAAGCATATTATGTAAACTATATAAGCAAGTATGTGTATGTGTCTATATAAACATATGTGTCTAAAGTAAACTATATAAGTAAGTATGTGTCTAAGCATATTGTATAAGTAAGTATGTGTCTAAGCATATTGTGTAAACTGTATAAGCAAGTATGTGTCTAAGCATATTATGTAAACTATATAAGCAAGTATGTGTCTAAGCATATTGTGTAAACTATATAAGCAAGTATGTGTCTAAGCATATTATGTAAACTATATAAGTAAGTATGTGTCTAAGCATATTGTGTAAACTGTATAAGCAAGTGTGTGTCTAAGCATATTGTGTAAACTGTATAAGCAAGTATGTGTCTAAGCATATTATGTAAACTGTATAAGCATTTGGCTAAGTAATAACGGGTATACAACGTCATATCCTATTGAAATAAATCTTGTTTGTACTAAACTGTGTAAAAATACTGAAGTGAAACAATTAAAACAATCGTATATTCATTACAATGATAAATAAATAAAGTTATTTTAGTTTATTAATAGTGAAATCAATACAAATGTAACCAGAATCTTCTGTGATCAGACATTTTTGTTTAATATAGTATTCCGGAAAAAAAAGGATTTATTATGTGCTGGAATGCAGTATAGCCAGATATTTTTTTATTTCTAGTAATCCCATCTTGTCGTCCTAGTTAGTAGTCAAATCCCAAAGTGTGTTATTCAAAGTGCAAGCAAATAATGTATTACAATCTCAAAACTGTGCTATTCATATTATAGGTAAACAGTGTAATAGAATACTAAAACTACGTTATTCACAGTATTGGTACAGAGTGTAATATAATTTATGTAAATAGTGTAATAAAATACCAAAAGTATTAACGTTATAGTGTACGTAAATAGTGGGATATCTTGAAGGTAAATAGTGTAATATCCTGTAGGTAAATAGTATGATATATCTCAGATAAATCATCCCAATAATTTGAAACTTAAATAAATGATTAACTCCAAGCAATCTTGTAAACTCTAACCTCACGTTATTTGACCTAGAAATACTCACGAAAACCGCATATTTAGACAAATATAACAGATTATTATAGATGTTTCATAATCGTCACCTAGACCCAAAGTTTTATGATGTATTACATGCTCTGAAAAAGTCAGTATCGTTAATTTTTTAAACCATTGTATCATTTTTGTATCTAGTTTTTTCATCAGAATATAGTTTATTTTACTGTAAGATAGAATATATTATTCATAACATTTTCGGTTGTTTCGTTACGAGTGAGAGCTTGTTATGTATATACATAACCATTATTACTAAAGAAATACACGTTATAATATTGGAACTTAGAACTTTGCGCAAGCTGTTGTCAGTTCTGTTAGAGGTTACTTCTGAATATTACATCTTTTCTCAAGGTTAGCGTAACGTAAAGATTAGTGTGCCGAGTTGAGAAACGTAAAATACAAAGTTCGAGTCTTGCTATGACACTCATGTCAGTCCTTCCTTCTATTTGATCTATGTAACCATCCAGTGATGCTGGATTCCTGTCCACATTCTGACTAGAAAATCTAAGATTATGGATTACTATATCTGATACTTGGGATCACTGAGCTGACCGTTCAGTTAATATGGTACATAAGAGCTGTTCAATTAAGAATACTAAATAAGAAGCATATAACAGAGTTTCATTTTGTCACTACAAACATCTCGCAGCATCCACTGATGGACCTAACCAACATCGCCAGGAAATTACGAGGAAGGTTTATTTAATTAATGATCTGTATTTGACATATATTTGTGGTTAAAAACATGTGCTCAGTTTTATAGTATAAATGGTATTTTTCTAACGCTTCCCATCTTTTGAGAATGTTGTAATTCTAGAACGTTCGTGTAACCGTCGTTTTGATTTTCGCGTTTGTTTTAATGTTTACATTCTTTCATAGTGTCAGTCTTGAAGAGATAACATTTTGTCCGTCGGATAACTGACATTTAAAATGTTTTGCATAAAAGTAAGACAGTAATGGACGGAGTTGATCCCGTCAACGAATAATGTAAACATCGTGAAACTGTACGTATATGAAAACATGTTCGAAGAGCAACGTTTAGTTACAAACTCGTTTTATTAAATATCATAGTTTAAAACACTTTATAAGCACTAGCGAAGAAACAACAACAAACAACATCTTTTTACTGCAGTGTGTTTATCATAAGTTTGGTTAATCAAGGCGTACGCTAAGTCTCTCATGTCACACAGTGCTTATAATGTCAAGCTATAGAAGTACGTTATATAGCTAAATACAGAAAGAAAAGAGTAATTTTAAGGTATGATACAATGTAAGTTATATGTATAGGTAAATAGTAAGCTAAAATTCAAAAGGAATATTAGATTATTTTAAGTTTACTCTACGCAATTAGGGCTTGTGTCTTGTAAGAGGATGAATAGAACTTCAGATTTCATGAGTTTTATAAATTACACGTTTTTAAAATGCCTAATAGGATGTTTCATTATGTCTCTCCCTAATGTTATGTTCAGAGTATGTTTTAAAAATAATAGCTAAATATTTTTCTTAAAGTAGTTCTTGAGCTGTCTCAACATAACACACTTGTTCTATATTCAACTAGTCCTAACACTGTTGACTCATTAAAGTTTCTCTGATTGTGTCAACATAACACACTTGGTTTACAGTAGACTAGTTCTCGTATTATTGACTAATTAAAGTTTCTCCCTGATTGCGTCAACAGTACTTGTTCTATACTCAGCTAGATTTTGTATTGGTAACAGTGTTTCAACTTTTTCCTTGAGTGATAAAAAACTAACCATCTCTCTCTCTCTATATATATATATATATACATACTTGGTTGTTGAGTTTTTGTTGTGATTACAGTGTTTCATTGAATGCATGTGAAATGGCAGACTTTTTGAAATTCGCTAGTTCTTTTGCGTTTATTGTGAGCTCAGTTTTTTAAAATTTGTTATCGTGTAACTTTGTTTACTGTTTTTGATTCAATGTCTAAAATGGTTATGGTTGTCTATATTGTTTTTCATTCCCAGTTAAGAACATCTGAGCAAAACTGTAGTCTTAATTTTTTGATTCGTAAATGAAGTGTATAAAATCAGTCATTCGTGCACGTGCAACAAAAAGTCTTTATATAATCTAGTGACTATGAAATTATTTATATTCAGGATCATATACACGTTGTACAATAACAAGACAAGCATAATAAGCCTAATATAAATGTTCGATCTCTTTACGACTTAAGTAAAGCATGTTTTACACAAGCAAACGTTTAGTTAGCTTTAATATTTTTAATTATTTTGAACCATCTGCACTGTCGTTATACCAAGATTACTACAAACTCAGTAAGTTTGATTTGAGCAAAAAAAAACAACCTCTTCTTTATTGTTTATCATAACCTAATGAAGGAGCTAATACTTCTTGTCATATGTTAAGAGATACTCGTATCAGTTTACACGTAGGTTCAGAGCTCGATATTCGTTGAGTTCAGGTTTAGCGAAAAGCACGAAAATAGTGCAAACTGCGTGTCCAAAATTAAGACCTAAATAAAATAACAGTTTTACAAATTGCTCAAAGTTAATATCGGCGAATATAATTTTTATACTTTAGTAATCGTGTGCCATCCAGTGATTTGAACATCAAAACTGTAAATTTAAAAAATCTTCAGAATATTTAAAAAAACACATAAAAACGTCCGTTAGAGCGTTTATGGTTCATATATATATACAATAACATATGCTTAAGACCATCCAAATAATGCTTCTTTTCTGATAAAAACTCAGTTAACCCGGTATATTTGTCAGAAAAAAGCAATGAGAATTTTTTATGATAAACATTAACGCCGCCCTCCATATGCATGATACAGACAGTTGGTTTCTCCGCCATTAGAGCGACCCGCTTCCGATGGGACAAATACGCTGTAGGTTAGTTACGTGTGAGAATCTTACTGAAACAGAGCTTTCATTATTAATATACATGTCTAAATTTTGAAAATATTATTTATTTAGGTCTTTAGAAATGAAAAAAAAAAAAATTCATTAGTAACTTTTGAAAGTTAAAGGCATCTAATTTCTCGTTTTATACACAGTCGAATTTGTGTTCTCTCATATAACGAAGAATCGCAGAAAGGACAAACGTGGACAGTTATTGTCGTAAGTGGCCCTATTTCTCTTAAATATAGATTAATCATATTGTTTCAGTTATAAATTCTTTTTGTAATAGGTTACTGGTTAACTTACTAAATCACAGCATTAGTTTAGTATGAGTGTGAAAACTTGTTTTGAAAACTACTATACTCTGTAGACGTAGTGGCATGCATTGGATTATTCGTTTTTCAGATATATGATATATGAGATTAATGCTTTCTGAATCTGCTTATGAGAAAGTAATCCATAAGGATAAGGCTGTTTATCTTATGTATGGTAAACTGTTAAGGATATACAAACAACAACTCACAAAAAATAACTATATTGAATAGACTTGATAACAGGGAAGTCAACCTGTCATATAAGATAGTGTAAACTTTATACATTTAAAAATGTTATACAAGTGACTAAAAACCTGGATATAGTTGAAGGCTTTAGTCAGATAGGTTTCATGTGGTAATGCCTGAATGAATAGGAAATGAATTCTTACCATGTCTTATAATATAGTTAACTAGTCAACAGATTTAGAGAAATTTAAATAAATATTTTTTGCTTTACGACAATAGTAATTTAACATGTCTATCAACCAACGTTCAATAATTAACTTACATTAACGCATTTTTACGTACAATTAACACATACACACACGCACATGAGAATGTGTTTGCCACTTGACTCAATATTTGTTATTTTTATGCGTTTGGAGCGAGAGAAGTAAAGTGATAAATGGAAATAATTAACTTCAAAAACATATACACTGTAATAAATATGTGTTATAAATTAATACAAATATTGTGCTATTTCAAAACAAATTTGCATGGATTGTAATACAGCTGGTACTGTAACAATAAAAACGGTAAAAAGTGTTTTCTAGCAATAAAAACGACGTTGTTGTTTTTAGTTTAAAATTGTGTTTATTTAGTTACATTGTTGCATGGTGAAGTCATATTTTTATGTTTATTTAGTTACATTGTTGCATGGTGAAGTCATATTTTTATGCAAGGTTCAGAAGTAGGACATAAAGGAAATAAATCGCTTTCCATCTGAGGTAATTTTTAAAATGTTGTTTCAATGTAACGTTTATTTATGTTACGAAATTCACTTATATTATTATATAAATATTGGTTGTAAAACATTCAACACAAATCGGCCAGCACATTTGTCTCGTGTTTTCTTGATCCATAGTAATGATGTTGAACCTGTTTTATAGCCATTGAAACTCTAAATTTATGTTGTTTCTAACACAAGATTCCCAACAGTATATAATTTCTGAATTAAATATGTCCGTTACTCGAAACTTCTAACGATACCATAAAGATTCCGGACACTCAGTCCTTCACTAATGGAAGATAATACATCTCATTATTACTATTCAAATAAATTCTGAAACAATAGCTCTGTTATTTAACTTTTGGTTAGGTTTATGATACTTTGTTAAAAAGTACTAAAACTGTCCATATAAGTAAAATGCTCCTGGATTTAATTTTCTCTAAAAACGATAGTGTTACTAAAAATGTTTGGATTAGACTTTTTCAATTGAGAAAAGTTGGAACATCTTTGCTGCTTACCGAAGTAAATTTCCTATAAATAAAAACGTAACGTTTCATTTTTCTTTTCAACGAAACTTTTCATTTGTTTAAGCCAAACTTTTAAGGCGAGTTAAAACATTTAAAATCAAATTCGTTTAATTTAGTGTAGGAACAGAAATACTGGGTTTGGAAAAGCCGTGAGGAATATAAACCAAACATCTGTTACTCTCACGAAGTTGACATTTACGATATATGAGATATTATAGAAGATTATCTAAGGCCTTTGGACTTCATGAAATAATACTTCACTATCTCAGCACGAAGTGATTTTACCGGTCTTTGAAACTCGTATGGCGTCCTCTGTTTCGGCGGTGTCGATAACTTACCGCTGTTCTGAGCAAATCTCCTGTCATTACTATTTATTTACGGAGATTACATAATAATGAGATTTAGCTTCGTAGAGAAGGCAGCTGTTAGACTTTTTACATCAAGTATTTTTCACTAATAAAATTTAACTTGTATGAGCTACTTTAAAGAACAGCTGAGACAATTTAAATATTTACGACGTAGGCCTCTTGTAGGTTATTATAATGGACAGTTGGGTCACTTGTCGTTTTCATTTTCAACTCATGTTTTTCTACTGTTCATCTACACTAAAACAGTGAAGGACATGTGGTATGACTGTCAATGATTAATTTCAGCTTCCACCTAGTTCATGTTTCCCAACACATGTGTGTATGGACAGACATTTAATTATCCGGGAATAATGCATTTTTATCACTTTAACAACAATTCGGATCAGTAAAATTTATAAAGTCGTTTACAAATTATTAGGGACCTTATGATGCTGCACCTTCCGACCTATTTGTAGGTTAAGTATTGACTATTTTAAGTTTTCCATTTATACAAAATGGCGGACAGAGTGTGATCCTACTTTTACAGCATAGAGCATTGACTGAAATGTTTCTTTACATTACAATAGGTATTTTATTGTATTCATATAAAAATGTATTGGTATTATTAAGTAAAAAACACATCATATAGAAACACTGTATAAACTGATTATACCAATCAGTAGAGTTTTTAATGGTTTCAATTGTAAGGTTTTGCACTCAAATACCGAATGACATATATATATATATATATTTGTTTCACATTCTTTATAATCAAACATTTGGCAACATTTTTGTGTACATTTGTAATATCGAAGCCAACATTTAAAATTTTATCGTCTGTTGCCGATACGAAAAAATATAAAAGTTTGTATTATAAAATTAAAAATGTTAAACTATTCAACATTTAAATAAACTATTCAACATTTAAATACACAATAAGACTAGCGACTTTTTTTGTGTGTGTGTGCGTGTGAACATAAGTGACATAACTTGTGTTCTTAACATGTTGCGTTTGTGTTACTGATCTTATTCGTTTTGGAAGATCTATAATTATGTAAACTTTTACCAAAATGTTATTTTCAGGTTCAGCTAGTAATAAAGACTATTTCAACAATCTCATTGTACATTGTATTAGTCCTTGGCTGTTTTAGTCTCGAAGTAAGAGATATATACTGATAAACGTTGAACAATAAGTAGTTATCTGGTATCCTGCCAAAAGTGTATGTAATTAAATAAACATATCTATGTCATATTTCGTTAACTACTTTAATACAACCTTATTTAACAAAATGGGAAATCTAAAAAAGAAAACATTATAACTTACGGAAAGTAGTATCATTGTTACAATGTTAAACACAACCAACAAACAACATTGGTACTTAAGGAATGTATTATTATTATTGTTGTTGTTGTAATGTTAAATGCAATCAACAAAGAACAGAAAGTATTGTTGTTGTTACAATGCTTAAACATAACCAGCAAAAAACATTACTAATTAAAAAAGTATTGTTTGTGTTATGTATTTCAACTCTCTACATTTTGCATTTAGAAGAGAAATAATATAAAATTATAGTGTTATTGTTACTTAACTTAGCTCTTTACCTCTTACATTTTTTGACAATATAAAATCATGTTGTTATTATTGTGGTTATTCAATTCACTGCATCATTCTTTTAGAAGTGGGAGAATATAAGACTATTAATATGATTTTCACTCAACAGTCTACAACTTTTCTTTAGTAGTGTGACAACAGAAAATCCAAAAAATTACCAATACGTTTAGTAGTGAATTTTTATTATCTCTGCCACTCAAAGTGGATGGAGGTTATGTTTTCAGTCCTTGATGTGTGTGTGTCTTTGTCAGCAGGATTTCTCGAAAAGTGCTGAATGGATTAAGAAAAAAAGTTGGTAATCATTGGGACAACGAACCAACTTGAAAGCGATTAGTGTATGAAAGGTCAATGTCACGGCAAAGTAATGAAAAGTAAAAAAAAATCCGTATATGTTAACATGGGTAACAGTTTTTATGCTATTTTTGACCAACGACGTTGATAATGAAGGACATAGGACACATTTTCGTCTTCTTTGAGGGCTGAACACGATGAACGCTGCGTGGCGGAGCCACGCGCTCTACTGAGTGCCCCTCTAGTTGATGTTACATTACTTTCAACAAACACCGTCCAAATGTTTTACAATGATTTATCCTATACTGATGCTTCGGAAACTCAAATGGTAGTTAATAAGCTATATTTTCTAGGTTTAACCATGGAACTAACTCAGTTCTATATGAACACTTGAAAAACAGTTAACGTTTGCCTATCACGTAGAAATTACGTTGTCAGAGAAAATGCCATACGTAAAGAAACAAATAAAATGTTGACTTAAATTAGTAATATTATTCATTAAGTGAATTGTCATTTCTCACCTCCATAGTTAGCTTGTTTTGATAAAAAGTTCTTGATAATGGATGGCCAATAACATGTATAATATTTCGCATTCAATCAGTCCCAAATGGATTTCAAGCTTAAAACGTATAATAATATCACACTTATTACCCTAATGGGGCCAAACTTGTAATACATCATGATATAACTCTTCTTGCCCTAAGAGACTCAAACCTTTCTTATTGCGTATTACACTATAAGATTGGCTTATATACAGGGCTTAAGAATTGTATGAATTATTAATTAACTCTTATTGATACTAAAACTTATATTGCGCAACAGCTGTTATTTCGTAAGGGCAATATTTTTATTTCTTTTTCGGACTAGTCATTGGATAAAGATTCCCTCTTCTATGTGTTGCCAGCTCATTTATCTTTTCTTATATTTTAGTTCAAAAGTAAAGAAAATTAAACCCGTTTTAGCACCTTCTTCATTTTGTTTATCGTGAATTGTTTCGTAGACCCACGTGCTTAAAAGGCCTATGAAAATGTTTAATCTGATCTGGTGATGGAACATTTTAGATTCGATTTGGAATTTGATTCCAGATAAGTCTTAGAGTCAACACATTGAAAATTGTGAAATATACGAATCTAATTCTCAGAAGTCTTGTACGTTTTGTTTACCCTGAAAACAATCACATTTCTGGATAGAAAAATTAGTTATGGTTTTCTATTTATAATCATTATGTTAACACACAAATTATTTGAGGTGTTGCATTTTAATATTGCATTCCTGTTGGATCTAAAGGCTTCCGATGGCTTAGCGGTAAACTCTAGGGCTTATAACACTAAATAGGCACACCGTAGGTAATTCTTTGTGTATATTTGCGCTTAAACACAAACAAACAGATATAAAAAGCTTTTTACCAAGTACGCGTATCATTTCTTGAGACGTTTGTTGATTTCTTTTATAATTAAGTACAAAGTTACACAGAGTTATCTGTGCTCTGCCCACCAGGTGTATCAAAACCCGCTGTGCCACTTGGGACAAGTTTGTTTGTTTATTTAACACCAATATTTAAAATAGTTTTAAAAAACTTTAGTGACTAAAGGTAAAACAAAAAAAGGAAATTAATCTATACCCGAAGAAGACAGATCAATGTTCTGTTGAAACATGTAGTACGTTCCTAGAAAAATAAACCACTTTATTATGCTTATAAATCGCTTTTGTTCACTTCTTATTAATCAAATGTGTAGAGAAAGGTAAAATCATCTTTGCATAAGTCATTTTTTAAAAAGTAAAATAAATTTTGGCCTGTGAAGCGATAACACACACGCTTAAATTTATCACAAAGTTTGCAATAAAACGATGTCATTTATACTTAGTATCTAAATATTATAAATTTTACTGTGTTTTAAACTAGGTTTATCTAAAGATTTTACCGTGTTTTAGACTGTGTTTGTTTGGATATTTTACTGTGTTTTAAACTAGGTTTATCTAAATATTTTACCGTGTTTTAGACTGCGTTTATTTAGAAAATTTACTGTGTTTTAGACTGCATTCATTTAAAGATTTTTTACTGCGTTTTAGATTAAGTTCATTTGAAGATTTTTCTGTATTTCAGACTGACATGAAATATTTGTTTTGCAATAGGTGATGTATAAAAAAAAGAACGTTTACATTATGTGACGGTCCATTAGAAACTAAGCTAACGCCCTCTTCTCTTACATCCAGAGATACGATTTTTTGCCACAGTGCCCTTCACTGTAAACGCTAAAATACTTCTGATGTACGTGAAAATATTCGAAAATAACTTTCTATATAATTTGAATTTGGCAACGTTTCTTTTTTCCAAATCATAAAAATTCTATTTACTGTCTTCAGATAAGACTAGATAAGGTAATTAAGACGCTTTGAAAGTTGTTTGAAAGAATGAATCGTTGATAACGAAGTTAAACCAACATCAACTTTGACAAATTAATATCTTTATAATGAAGGTAAGGAAACAGACCCTGTATGTAAATATTATAAAGAGATATTCTTTAAGAGTTTTATTTGAATTATTACCGAATTATTATTGTACGTGGAAACATGAGCAAGATAGGGGTATCACGTTATTTTGTAACGCATATCTGGTGTATGATAGTTACACATAATTTTAATATTATCTTATGCGTAAGAGTTACAAAGTAATACTAACGTTATTTGATGTAATTCCTTGGTTAAATAAATATCTTCTATTTGTTTTCAGTCGCCTACGTGTTCTGATGAATGGTTTTATTCTTTACATTGCTTGATCAATGTAATGTTTAATTTACCGCGTAAATATCCTTTAAATCATGCGTCACAAGCTAAGGTTGTATGGTGTAAAGTGAATACATGCTTTTAGACAACATTCATATAGCACTTTACGTACTAGTGGTTTATCACAGGCTTTCAGCTAAAAGACCATAAGATCGTAAAAGTGAGAGCCTTGTCAGTTGGACAGTAAATCTTCTGACGTGAGCAATTCTCTTTTTCCTTCCTTTTAGCCATAGTGAAATCTCTAACGACTTGTTCTTGTTGTTCAGGTAAACCTTGGCCTCATTTTGTTACCTTTAAAAATAGTTTTAACTTCTATCTTTATTATTTTTGCTCTAGTTTTAGTGTCTACCTCAGAGATCAAAGCAACTTAGAAATGAACTCTTTTTGAACGATGAGCGCATTTTGACATGAGGTAGTGGCATACAGAAAGAAACACTTGTTCAGATTTTAGTAAAATAGTGTTCATTAATTGACTATAAAGAATTAATACCACAACTAACGGACACTTACGTTCACAGATCATTATACTAGATTATACTGACTGAAGGTAACCTTGAACCAGAATCATCTTATTATTAATAATAAAGCTGATTAAAAGCAAACTCAAACCAGAAATATCTTATGAACAATAAGTTAAAAGTTGTCCTTACATAACTTCAATTCTTAAAGAAAGTTCAATATTTTTTACCTACACAAACAACTTTTTCTCAAAGAAAAGCTGAGCATGTTAAAATGAAATTATTATAAAGAAAAAGAAACGAAAAACAGAACACTTTTTATAAAATAGCCCTTAACGTCCCCCTAAATATGATAACCTGTGTATAAAAGTTGATATACTAAGTAAGGAAGTAATTATCTAAAAATATCACCGTCTAGTTTAGTTGTTAGGTCTTCTCGTCAGTTCTTTTGTTTTGGTGTGAGTACCTACTTTGTAAAAATCACACGAAACTTGCATATTAGTTCCACCTTAGCGCTGTATTATAATAGTCAATTTACCAATAACAGACACGTCCTTCATAGAGACCAACATTGTCGTAGTTTTCTTTAGTCGTAAAGTGCTATCGCTAGAAACAATCTGCATAGATATTTATATATATCATTTTGCTTTCGTCTAGACAGACAAACAAATAAAAATAGGCCAGTATATGAGATATAAATCTTGAACTTGAACCACAAGGTCGTTATACTTTATCTCACTTAATTGTAGCCTAATTCTTGTCGTTAATAATAATATATACGTACCATGTAAAGATGATAGGCAAAAGAAAAGAGCAGACATTTGATCTGGTCATACAGACGGCGCTTTATAGAAACAGAAAGTATTTTTTTACAACAAGTGCTTGCAGAGATAACTCAGGTCACCTTCCCACGTGATATCGACCTCTGGAATATTACTGAAAGTTTAATTCGTTCCATAGTTGGGCAGACGTCTCTTATTTTCGCGTCTCAACGACAACTACTCGGCGACGTACGGTATAAAAGGAAAAAAGTTCAAAGGTAACAGAATTAAATATCTCCTAAACGCACTGAAAAACTGAGGAGAAAAGACTCATCCAAATGAATGTATTACTTGTTTTTCTATTTACCTGTTTGGGAGGTAAAGATACTAAATTTAACAGGGTCCGTGCTGGGCCGAAAGGTTCACATAAATCACTCCAGCTGTGTGAGTCATGCTATGTGCAAGTGTCGTTACTTTTACAGTTCTAGCGTTAAATTCAACTCTATGCTATTCCTGCTATTAAAATTATTGGAGAAAGATAATATATATATATATACATGATTTTCCCATACAAAATCTGTTATAAAAAACATGTGCTTGTTGTTTGTATATCTCACTCCACTGGTATAAAAAATGTTACTCATAGGTAAACTAAAGAATATATTTGTAGTTTTAACTTGGTACTGACTTCATAGTCCACGTAAACATTTATCAAGATATTTTTCTTCAAACTTCAACTGATTATTTTATCCACTTCAAAACGTCAATACCTTATCAGTTCTTATACACTCGAAATTATTTTCTGAAATTCATTTTAAATAACATCCTACATGTTCCCCAGCGGCTCAGCGGTATGTCTGCGGACTTACAACGCTAAAAACCGAGTTTCGATACCTGTGGTGGGCAGAGCACAGATAGCCCATTATGGAGCTTTGTGCTTAATTCAAAACAACAACAACGCCCTAGATACGTTTAAATTTCAATCAGTTAAATAAATTAAAATTGTTGAATAAATATTATAAAGTATTGACCATCAGGCCAGCACATGTTGTGTGTAAAATAAGAGTGTTTTATTTGCTCTTAAAATACTTAATTTCCTATTATTAATAATTATCCTGACTGTAGGCTCAGCAGTAAGTATGAGGACTAATGAAGCTAAAAATCGGCTTTTGATACCCATGGTGAGGAGAGCACACATCGTGTAGCTTTGCGCTTAAGAACAAACAAGGGCATGGCCAGGTGGTTAAGGCACTCGACTCGTAATCCGGGAGTCGCGGATTTGAATCCCTGTCACACCAAACATGCTCGCCCTTTCAGCCGTGGAAGCGTTATAATTTGACGGTCAGTCCCACTATTCGTTGGTAAAAGAGTAGCTTAAGAGTTGGCGGTGGGCGGTAATGACTAGCTGCCTTTCCTCTAGTCTTACACTGCTCAATTAGGGACGGCTAGCGCAGGTAACTGTGGTGTAACTTTGCGCGAAATTCAAAACAAACCAAACCAAGAACAAACAAACTTAATATTCGTAAAACAAATATACTTTTCCAGTTGGAAAGCGGAAATGGTTTTCACTGTAAGCCTCTGTGTTGTAAGGCTAAATTCACTAACCTTACAAAGCAATTTCGGGCTCGTATCATTAAAGACGTCTTTTTTAGGTGCGATGAGCCGAGCGTGGTGTAGCGTTAGTGTGCCCGGGCTATGAATCCGAGATTCCTTATTTACTAACCGTTAACGCAAAACTGCACTCTAGGGCCATGGGTCACAGAAATGGTGTTTTATGATTATCTTATTTGTATGCACATGGCCCACAAAAGAAAAAGTTACAATTGCTGATAAGTTCTTTTTTTTTTTTTTTGATAGAGATCAAATATTCCTCTGTTTCCTTGTATTCGAAGGTCTATCTTGAAATTAGTACGTTCAGATTTTGAATCACACAAGGTCGGTATTGTTTATTAAACTTTCATAACAACTAGATAAATCTTTAACCAGTTTAAAATACGTACTTGCAGGTTATTCAATATCTTCCTCGTTTAATGTTAACAAATTAGTTATCATAACAGATGATGATGACGTCAGAGCCAGAGCATTTTATTTGACTTACAATAATAAAAGTTTCACTACTAAAAACCAGTTAAACAAAAGTAAACAGTTTAATAAAATTATTACCACGAAGCTGTAAATCAGAGTCCTTAAACTCCACTATTGTTTTATTAGGGTAAAGTTACTCAAGGGGAGCTATCTGCACCTCTGTTCTTCGTGGGAAATGAAATCCACGGTTCGATCTTTTTAAGTTCGTTACAGTAACCGCTGACCAGCTTTAACATATCACAACAGTCTGTAACGCACCAACTGTGAAGTGACTATATCGTAAAACGCTATTGGTGTAATATAAACAAAATAAACATTAACACACTGTGGAGCTATGCTGTAAACCACTGTTGATATAATATTAACAAAGCCTCAAATCAATCCAGTATAACAACGGTTATCGAACTATGTATACAGTAAAACTCCGTTGGTGTAACATAAACAAATCAAAACTGTGTGTAAGACACTCTATGCAGCCATCAATGCTGTAAACTGCTACTGATATAATACAAATATAACACTAATAAACATAGTTTGTAAAACACCACTATTTTATCTAACTTATTTGGTGTCACACAAGTATACTACACCTGTAGTACTTTGCCTCTAAATCTGTGATTTCAAAAAGTCAAGCACTTGACCCACGTACTTCGTCTTATAATGTAGGTAATAAATTGTTTTAATATAGTATCGATAAAAAATTAAATTCTGCTTTGATTAAACTACACAGGTTGAATATAAGCACAATACAAGAATTATTGTTTGTAGTCTTTTGTAGCACTTTTTTCTTATTAATATACGTCTTGTGTTTTTATTTAGTTTATTTTGTTTTTAACATTTGTACATCCAACTCGTGTCACGTTTTGAAGAGAAGAGTTTAGGCCTAGGCTCAGTGAAAGTAACATACAGTGTTCTTTCTACCAATTATTTTTTAACGTCTATCAAAGTCAAGATGTAAATAATTTAATTCATACGGCAAATGCGGTAATTAAATGGTAAGCGTATAAGCTGTTTACCACAAGCTTATACATCACAAGATGGTTATTCTGTGTGTCTGCAGCTTTCAATGTGAAACATACAGGTTTTTATTTCTCGTGGCTTAAGCCCTGACCGGTGATTCCATATTAGACGGCTGATACTTCGGACGACAGAAAACTAAGGTTTACATGATATACAAATATAGATTTTGATGTAGTGACTCTTTTTGGACACGAAGTGGTCATAAATGACTAAATAAACATTAATTTTAATTCGATTAATGTAATGTCGGTAAAGGTTATCCTGTATTATTTCAAGGAACATGTTAATCGACTCGAAATGGCCCAAATATTTCTAATAAACTTTTGTCGTCTCGGTTGTGTAAATCATTTTGATTATACGTTCATTGTGTCAATAAGTTTATACGTTTCGATATTTTCATCATCATAATAAATAATAAATATATGATATTTTATTTAAAAGGAAAAACGTGACTGATTTCATATCACAATATTTTAAAGATCACGTATTAATAATTAGGTTGTGTCAAAGAGCCTAAGTTACAAAAAATCGGTTACATTCTGTAAGTAATTTATCGTAACTTTTAATAAATACAAGATATTTTCCTTGCAATGTATCAATTATTCTAGAAGTGTACAACAACAAGGTTTTAGCAATCTACAAATCTGAACACTTGATTTATTTAGTTACGAGGAAACGATTAGAAATCGAAGAGATAATAAATATTAAACTAAGGCAAATAGCTCCTAATAATTATATCAGAAACTTGAAAATTTGTTTCGGACAATCAACTGAGAATTATAGTCAACGAATAGAGTGATGAAGATTTGACTATTATTCTCTAACTAAATAATTAATTGGTCACTGTGGCGATGAATGCATATAATGTCAAAATTAAGGGCTCATTTTGGACTAATTGATTTCTGATTATATACGCTTCGTAAAACTTCAAAACGCATAAACGTAGGCGAATCAAAACAATCAGTGATTCATCCGGCAACTAAGAAATAGGTTATTAAATCGGGTATTATTGTGTAAAAGCTTACAGAAAACAAGTCAGAATTATTGAAAAGATAAAAAGCTGATCAAATTGTTTATTGCAACGTCTACTGGCGGGAAGTAAAGTCTTGAAACGAAGGTTTTGACGACATTTAATTTTTCTTTTAAGTAATTATTTATAATACTGATCCTAATTCCACTTCTCAAATGTCTCCTTTCAAAGTATATGTTTTCGTGTGGAAAGCACATTTATTTAAAAGATATGCATACACGGAGTGACTGATATCACAGTAATTAGAGCCCACCAAGAAGCAGCTTCGGGTTCATTAATCAAAGATTTTTCTTTTTTTATCAGTCTAAATGAAACACTAGCATATTCCTAGTCAGGTGGTTTGTAGTAGAATATGGTCTAAAAAGAGGAATTTAATTATCCATATAATATATTGTGAGATTTAGTGCAGCGTATTTATCTTGGAATGGAAAATTTAAAAATTGCATTTGGTTTAGGGTAAACAAGTTTATTAACTTAGAGCACAAGTATAGAAAAACAAACAATACAGAGGAGAAATTTGTGTGAATGTTAAATATCTCTAAATTAAAAACATGGCTTCTTTATTGACTCTAGAAATTAGTTTTTTATTAACATATGTGGAATTAGGGTCGCATTTTAACAGCCTGTGAATGATAGAGGAAACACTTAATGTTCTTGACACAGTTGTCGTTTTGTTTTGTTTGCAATATCAGAATGTTTTTTTTTCTTGGGTGTGTAATACTTATTTAAAGTATTTTTTGTTCACCTGAAGATGATCGAAATGATGAACTGAAATTCGCAACAAATGGTGAGAGTTCACTGAACTGGGATTAAATCCTTAATTTTGCAGACAGAAATATAAAAAAAAAAAGTTGAATGGAGAAAAAATGAAGAAAAGAAACAAATACTTCATTCTGTTGCACTTTCTTTCTATCTATTCATTTAGTTCTCTCTTTCTCCCTGTTTACCTATGGAAGCAAAGGATTGTTTTTTTTTTACCTGATCAGAGTACTAATGAAAGTAAACTAGACAGTAAATAATGTGTCACTTTTTCAAAGTTAAGGAAAGAAAACTGCTTGCTGACAGGTACTTAGCGTCGACTGGAAACGCCCTTTATTCATCATTATTTTAGAACCCATTTAACTGCAGAGGAAGTGTTCTTCAACCTAATGACATAGTCAAATATGACGCCGTGAACTACGCTCTTTACTGTACACCCTTTTCCTGTTAAAGTAATGTTTAGGATGGTAACTGAGAATGACTTAATACGGTACACCTTGGTTGAAAAGCAGGGTAGACGGAGATGCTTCGTTTGCTATGTAATATAAACTGTATTTTTATACCAATCTAGCAAACCAACAAGTAAGAAACATGCTCGAAATGCTGAAAATATACGTTAATGTGCGTATAGGAAGTACAATTTATTTCATCATTTAGTTATCATTCAGACTTGACAAGTGCGCTGTATGTTTTACCTGGATTTATGAAGTGTAAAGTTTTATTATAGAAGCAATATTCTTTGTAAGCACAGGCAGCGAAATCAGGAGAGGGGGCACTCACGGCACGTGCTCACTCCCTTCCTAAAATTTTGACCTGGTAGTGAAGTGCCCCCTGGAATGGGAAATAAAAGTTTCAATGTAATTGTAAGGGAAAGTCATTGTTTAAGCCCTGAATTATAGGTTCAAGGTTAATATTGCAGAGATACCCCCTAGCTTCCAAATTAAAACTTGTTTGCCGGTGAAGTTAAAATGTGAGACTGTAGCTATAACTCTAAATTCGCATGTTAGAGCATTATTGATACGTGTATAAGGTATAACAAGCCTCTAGTACTGAAAAACAAGTGTGACTGTGTTTTGAAAAATTGAGCTACAGGTTCAATTGCAAGAAATGTGTCGTGAAGTATGTGAGGATTTGTGTTATTTTTCCATTAATTATCTGTTTTGTTACTTTAACATTCTAAATTTGCATTACCAGCTCTCATAACTGGTTCTTCAGAGCGATTTGATTCAACTTCACAGCGCTGTTCTACCTTTTCTTCTCGCTCTGTTGAAGCCATCAGCAATACCTTGGCGAATCCACCCCAAGTAAGCTTGTGGACAGCTACTTCACCTGGACAACAAGCTGTATTTGACAACAACTAATCACATTTCACACAGCATTATTGGTGTGGGATCTTGCCAGTAGAACTCCAAACTGGCAACTGGCATGCCATCATGCACATTGAAGTTAATAACAACAAATGATTCATGTTAGATTGATAGGCTTGGTCAGCTTACTAGTAACCATGTATGTGATTAATTCTATCACTTTATTGGACTGCCAATCACAGATGTATGTGATTGTGGTTGATGACATTTTGTTTTACCATGGATGTATCAATCATGTATTTCCGAATATTTCTCTCTTGCAGTCAAGGGGTTGATGCTCTTTTGTTTTGTTTTTCCTGGATATATCAATGATCTATTCCCGAATGTTCTTCCCTTTCATCATTACGAAGCATCTAGAAAATTTCTTACTGCAAAAGCTTAAGAATTACATGTTACCACATTAGCTGTTTATATAGTTAATCAACTAATGTTAGAATTCTCTCCAGCATTTCTACCTCTTCATACTGAGCCAAGTCAGAGTCATTGTTATTGGTTTTATCATGATAACTAAGAGTGGTAACATTTATTCTTGCTTAAAACCTGCATTTCTTCGTACTGGTGCCAATGATTATGTGGGGTAACGCTGTTGGTTTTGTTATGCTAACAGAGAGTGGTAACATTCATTAATCACCTACACATTTTCATACTGGTCCAGGTGGTTATATAAGTTAACGCTGTTAGTTTTTGTCATGCTTATTGGCATTGGCTTTATTAACATCTCTTCATATTGGTCCAAATGACTATGTTGCTTAGCGTTGTTGGTTTTGTCTAAATAAGAGTGAGAACATGTAGCCTTACTGAGCACATATTTCTTGATACTAGTCCTAATTACATGGGGGTCCAGTGCTTTTGGTGTTTTAATGCAAAATGGACGGTTACGTCTTTAGGCGTAGTATTTATTTATCTAAGTTACTTGCGAATTCATTTTTAATGGTTGTTGTTGGTTCAACTAAAACACCAGTGTTGTACTTAATGGGCTTCTCATATGGTTTTGAATTGAATTTTCTTTTTTTCAAATATTCAATGTCGATTGGGGCACTTTGAGCATTTCTTTAGAAATAAAATAATTTGTAACTCCACGTCCATTGTTAAAATGTTTTTTAGTCAATGTTTCGCCTTAGGCCTTCTGGCCACAATCAAAAATACTTTAGAAATAATCTTTTATAACTTAAAAGAAGGAAGGCACACAGCAAAGCTCTTGAAATTTCCACAATTGGGCCTTGGGAGAAAGTCAATTTAAATTAATTGTAATTATAAGGCCTAGTCATAATATTTAATTATTTCTGGGTAGAATTACGCAGTAACTAAGATATTCATTTCGTTTTCCATCAAATTTTTTGCATTTCTCCAATGTGTTTAAAGAAGCGTTCGTAAAATCCTCGGTCAGTTTCATCTATATAGGTGGCGCCACCTTCTTTACACTCAAGCAAATAAGTGAAACTTCTGATAAGGCAATAATATTTGCATATCAGAAATATTAATATACAGGCGTTTTCTCTTAATGTATTGTTAAATTGAACGCAAATATTGAGGGGGCCGCTCAAATTATTTACAATGCCCTGATCTGGGACTCGATTTTTCGCGGCAGAAACTGCACTGATAGCTCATTGTGTGGTCTTGCGCTTAAAACAACAGGAACAAGTTTAAAGATATATTTTGCTTCCATATACTTCTAATATATAGCTTGGATTATACCGACGACCTTCGCAATTATTTAAATAGAGAGTTACAGACTTCCGAAATAACCCGTGTTGAACGAGTCATCATTGTTTACCCGATTTGATGAATGCGTTTCAAATATACTTAAAGAGGAGACAGTGAGATATGTAAGGTAAAACAGAAAAATGACTATTAGGTCACGAAACGGCACAAAACGCTTACGATGTACAGAATAAATCATTAAAAAGTATATAACCACATACAATAAAAGCAACAAAGTATTTCATGCAGAATGTTCGACTGCTGCGTGGTACATATACACACGTGCTTTATTTGTCTGCAATATAACAAAGCTTCACAACACACTATCTGTGCTCTGCCCATTGCGGGCATCGAAACCCACGTTTTATATTTTTAAACCCTCAGACTTACCATAAGTACAGATAAAGTGGATACGTTTTTACGAATCAAAGAACGCAGGCATGATGTGACATGTATAACGTACATGATGGTTGTTTATTTGTAGTTCATCGCAAAGCTACACAGTGGGTTAGTTGTAAGTCTGCTATTAGCTTTTAACAGTTACATGTGAAATGTAATTGTTTATTTTCAAAGTAATGTAATCCCTAAGACGGAGAGTATATTCACTCAGTCTTGCTAAATTAGAAATGTATAAACAGCAGAATACACACCCGATACAGAATTTCATGCTGTAAGTTTAGGAACTGCCGACTTTAATGAATAATACAACAACTTATGTGATCGAGGACGTTCGCCATATCTTAACAAGGGCTCTGTGTAGCCTAATGGTTAGAGTACCAGAGTGCGAATTCCTGACGAACTCGATATCTCCATACGCCGCTGAACACATTCCAATCATTCAGCCGTTGTCTAAGTGACTTGCATGACACAGTCCTTTGCAGATTGTGCTATTACAGTACTTGTTGGAGCAAAACGTACACTGAATTACTTTTAAACGGTCAGGAACAACAAATTTCTTTAAAAAACTTGACTTGGCTTTTAAAGAATACGAATACAGTGAACATTAATACTCTAAACTTGAATTTTTTAGACACATATTTAACTTTCATAAAATAACGTAACATTGGGATCCATCCATGCAGCTATTATGTGAGAAATTATTTTGTCACTTATTATTGTTAAGTCATTAATTTACCAGATACCTTAGGATAGAAATGGTTACTACAAATTTGTGGTTACATAAGTATAAAACATTTTAAGGTAATTTCAACCATGAACAAGCCATATCATATAAGAAGACACGTGTGATTTAAGTTCTTTGAGTCTATAATTATTCAAGCGCTCTGAATACACATTCATTCGAGAATATAAAACAAGACAGAAAATATAAAACAAAGGCC
The DNA here is from genome assembly GCF_004210375.1 of Tachypleus tridentatus. Taxonomy (NCBI): domain Eukaryota; kingdom Metazoa; phylum Arthropoda; class Merostomata; order Xiphosura; family Limulidae; genus Tachypleus; species Tachypleus tridentatus. Next base: position 36,688,579 of record NC_134833.1, on the reverse strand, counting down.
TATAATGACAAGAATTTTTAAAAAGGCAGTAATAAGACAAAAACAATATAATTTAAGCATCAACATGAGGTAAGTTGTATAACAGGAAACCAAAACAAAGAAAGGAAGTAATCAGATGCATTACAGTTACACGTTTATAACGTTCATTGTTCACATGTGTACAATGGACTAGCTGTACTGTGTTCATAGCAGGGATTGAGCCCTGAAGTGTAACGTTATTATTTCTCAAGTTTATCGGAGAAGTTTTGTTTAGTAAAATCAGAAATAAGGCTTATTAAAGTAAATGTTTCGTTGGATGATAGATTGATATAAATGTTAAAATTGAGTATTTTGCTCACAATGAAGAAGTACTTAGTGAAAAACTTACGAGTCTTAAATGTGTAAGTTAGAGTTCTGGACGGTTAGGATGGCTTATGTAGCTTATTTTGAAACCCTAAGTCAGGCAGATCTAAGAATAAAACATAGTATTAGGTTTTTGTTTCATCTTTCTGGGCAATTCTTCTTTTTATCTTGGAATTATAGTAGTCTAACATTCAAGACTGTTTTGAATACACCACCAAAACAACATTCAACATCCCAATTAATTTCCTTCAGCTGCTCTTAAAGAAGTTTTTAAAACCCAGAACCTGCTTAGGTATTTTTTTAAAATAATACTCAGATTTTATGTCTTCATAATATCACACGGAATTTATAAGAAACTTACGGTTTATGAGGCAAAACAGTTGTTGTAGTTCAAATTGGTTCTAGGTGTCGAGGTTTGTGTTTTGATGTGTTTGAAAAGTGCTTGCACTGATCTAGGATATATATATATATTTCACATCCCTTTTACGGAGTATGAGGTCGAAGTCATAATTTTCCAAAGTTCTGGTATTTAGATTTATGGTGTGTTAAAAATGGAAGGTAAGATGAAATGATACAAAGATACTAATTCCATAACCACATTAAGAACTGTTGCAGCCTGAGCACGTGCAAGCATTTAGTATTTTCTCTGATATACCCAAGAGCTTGGTTTGGTTTGTTTTTGAATTTCTCGCAAAGCTGCATAAGGGCTATCTGCGTTAGCCTTCCCTCTAGTCTTCTACTGCTAAATTAGGGAAAAGACCTGCGCGGATAGCCCTCGTGCAGCTTTGCGCGAACTTCAAAAAACCAAACCAAACCAAGCTCTTGGGCATATCATTCGTTGGATTGATCGTCACATTATAACGCCCTCACAGTTGAAAGGGCGAGAATGTTTGGTGTGACGGGGATTCGAACCTGCGACCCTTGGGATTACGAGTCGAGTGCCTTAACCATCTGGCCATGCCGAGCCTTGCCCAAGATCTAGTTTAATCATTATGGATGTGGTATGCTGATTAACTTACATATTTTATATCTATGAGTTTTCATTCATCAGTAACTTCAGAGCACATTCAAATTATGATACACTATATCTAAGAAATTTGCACAAAATACTTTTATTATTAGAAAGGGAATTAAATAAAACGTAAGGTGTATTTTGATCTTTTTATTATTATTATAGAAATATATTAAGTTAATAGCTATTTCCAGCGATAATCAAAAAACAAATAATTTATCATTAAAACCACAATGGTGCTCACTTTTCTTGTTAAGAAACCGCATTGGAAAGCATTCTATTTTAAAGACAAAAACATTATAAACAACTGTTATACTAATTTTTGTATAAATCATCCTAATAAATATTGTTCTTAACGTTATTCATATTTATAGCTGCTCCAGTTCTTAGCTGTAATAAAGCTTTTAATCAAAAGTTCGTGTGCATGCTCCTGTATCTTCTTGCTTTTGAGAAACAGCAAAAGGTAATTTCTTATAAATAATACCTAGGGATCAAATGTGGTTTAATGGTTAGCGTGGCAGGCTGCGGTGTAGAAATCCAAGGTTCGAGCTTCAACATTCTGTACTTTCAGCTGTAAAATGTAAGAGTGACAGGCAATCTCGCTATTGGGTTAAGAGTAGCCGCATAAGCGGCGAGTGCTATTAACTGGTTGCCCTCTCTCTAATCAATAATTATAAATTATATAGCTTTATTTAGTTGTTAGTCCATGTGTAGCCTGATACACAGTTCTGATTGATTCTAACTAAACGTTTGTGGCCCAGAATAGCACAAAAAAACCAAAAACACATTGCGATAAACCAATAAATAATCAATTCTAATAACCAAGAAAGAATAAATAATTTATTATATGAAGTTTGAGTGTCATTTCTTTGTTTATCGGTTTAATTAGTAATTAGGGAACGAGTTGAAAAACGAGTACATGCTTCGTAAGTGGATGACCAATTAAAATAAAAGATAAAACCTGCAATAGATGGCGGTTCGGCGAGTCAGAGGTCCACGTTATGTTTCACTACTACACGTTGCATTTGTTTGTTACTCAAAACTTTCTGTTTGCTCTTCGGTTGTTTACTTTTTACTTTTTTCTTAGGAATGTGGGCTACAGCTCAAAGTATATTTTACAACCTGATACACGTTACACATACCTATTTAGTATTATTAAATACAGACGTAATAATAAGGAAATTAAGGATAGAAACCAAAATCGATATTCCAGTACCTTGGTTTTTTTCGTTGTTTTTTTTTTTTGTGGTTATGCAATATTAAAAAGTCAAATACTTGTTTATTAATAGCTTACAAATAACACTCATGTACTTGGAACGACTGAATTCGCGTGTTTATTGAAACTTTGTCAATTATCGAATTTTCTGATGAGTCAAAATATGTAGAGTAACAAACTTTTGTTCACTCGTTGATTTTGAGATTAAGCTGACTTTAAGTTATTACTAATTTGTTCTTCCTTATTTGTGTATGATTCATATACTACAGAATTCTAAGTTAGCAAGCTTATTCCATAAGTTTGTGTGTTGTTAAATACAAGGCTACACAGGGGACTCTGAGCTCTGTCCATAAAATGGATTGAAATGCAACTTTTATGATTGTAAGCAAGCAAACCTTTCGCTGAGTCACTCACTTCCACAAGAGCTTTGTTCAGTATTAACAAAAGCACGCGATAGAATGTCCCATCTTTTTTTCTATTTGTTGTCTATTTGCTGTTCTAGTACTTTAAAATGGATGGATTTAGTCAAACATATTACACTCACGTTTTACGTTTTTTATCGAGTAAGATCCCTGGGAAACTGATTAACACTACATTTTAAGTTTTTTACTGTTATTGTCTGTGGGGTACAGCTCACTAAAATAATAAATTCGAGTTCCTGAAAAAAAAACTTTTATGAAAGGCCTTGAAAATGAATAGTGCTGAAAATGCATTTTTATTTAGTGAATATACAATAACTGTAAATATAGATAATCCAGGACAGGGCATTTTGTTGTGACAACTAACCTGATTTACAGCTCGATAAACTTACTTCCGTGGAAGCTTCAGTTATCTGAACAATCGTCACGAAGAGTAGAACACTATTGCCAAATATCACTTAAAGTAACTGGTTAAGCTTGAAACCGTACGAGCCCCTGAAACTGTTGAGCTATTTAAAATTTTCAAAAGTGGAATCCGCATAACGTAGAGAGATCTGTTTGATACAATAAAAATCACTACAGAACACAACGTTTTTACAAGAACAAAAGTATTTTACCCAGAGCTGTCTCGAGCAAATGATCTTAGTTAGGCTTAACAAGAAAATGGAATTAATGGTAGGTACTGTCATTAGGTAGAATGCATTTATTTCTATTTCAACATTGTGTTTTTACAGTGATTTGTTTCGTTCCATTTAGAAGTTCCAAGGTAAATGACACCTCACGTGATGCATGAGTTACGTGGTCACTTCAGAGACCCAAAGGATCAGGCACACCCCTTCCGAAATTACAACTGATGGCCAGAAGAGCAACCAGTAACTAGTCATTAGCACCTCAGATACTATGAACTTAATAATGCAATTGACATTCACTTTTATAACGCTTTCCTAGGTGAATTTCAGAGTGTGTTTCGTGGCATACTGCAAGCTCGAAATTTGGATCTTCCTAGGGAGGTCACTGGACCACGTGATGTTCACAAAGTTGTGAGACCCACGTGTTTGTTTTAGTTTGTTTTTAAACTTCGCGCAAAGGTACACGATGGTTATCTGCGCTAGCCGTCCCTAATTTAGCATTGTAAGACTAGAGGGAATGCTAACCATCGACTGCTAACTCTTGAGATACTCTTTTACCTACGAATAGTGGGATTGACCGACACATTATAACGTCTTCATGGCTTAAAGGGTGGGCTTATTTGGTGTGATGGAGATTTCAACCCCTGACCCTTAGATTACGAGTGAAGTGCTCTAACGATCTAGTCATGCCGGGCTTAAATCGATGTGTTTCTCTTCAAACAGTCGTCACTTCTAAGTGTTATTGTGTTGTATGTATATTGTCTAAGAAGCGACTATTACTTCTTATACTTTCACCTCTTGTATATCTTAAGAAAAATGGTCGTGTTGATTGTGTTAATTAATTAAAAAGTTTTTGAAACATCGTAAGTAATTTTTGACGCTACCGAATTATCAACTGTTTCTCTTTATCACGAAGTAAATTATATGAAATTTAATGCTAATGAACCCTATAGCTTGAAGTAAACTTCTGGGCTTTGATATTTTTATAATTATAACTGAGTAAAGTAAACACTTTGTTATGATTCTATATTCTTTAAATTTTTCTAAAATCAAAAGCTTTTAAACTGTTAAATTACTTTCAGTCATATGGTACTATGTTACATATAGTTTCCATAGTAATATACAGCGGGTTAATCCTTTTAAGTTGTACTGGGACGATAAGATAGGAATATCGTATCGTAGTTCCTTGTTTTTCTAGCATTATCAAATGAATCTGTTATTTCTAATATCACTTTCTCTCAGTAGTCTTCTTCTAATGCGTCAATGGTATAAATTTTATTTATTGTTAAAAATGAATTTTTGTGGTATGTATTACGTGTCGGGTATTGAATTTTATTTTTACTACAAAATCTCTTTTGATAAGTATAAAAGAAACTAATATGGTCGTTATTGAAAACTTAACTGTTCGTTCTGTATGTTTGTTTTCAATTTCGCGCAAAGCTACACGAAGGCTATCTATGCTAGCCGTTCCTAATATAGCGGTGTAAGACTAGAGGGAAGGTAGCTAGTCATCACCACCCACCCCCAACTCTTGGGCTACTCTTTTACCAACGAATAATGTGATTGACCGTAACTTTATAACGCCCCACGGCTGAAAGGGCGAGTATGGTTGGTGTGATGGGGATTCGTACTCGTGACCCTCGAATTACGAGCCAAGTGCCATAACCACTTGGCCATGTCGGTCCCGTTCTGTATATTTTATATTAGAAATATAAATCTAATTGCAAACTTCAAACAGAGAAAGAGGAATGGTGAAGAGCTTGATCAGCTGTAACAGCAATGGCTCTTAGGTTTTATGAACCTAAAAATAACTTAGATAACTGTATATATTAATCTCGAAATAACCATTCCAACGGCACTAGAAAGCAAACAAAATACCCGGACACAAAGACACATCAAATCTGTATGGTTATTTATTTTTTTTTACCTAAAAGTTACACAGAAATGAGTTATTTGCACTCTATCCATCGGGTGGAATTAAACCTCAGATATTTGGTGTTGTAAGTCTGTATATTTAAGGTTCACCCACTGGACAAACCAGTACGAAAAGTTTTATTTCATAAGTATCCCTTTCCTTACTATAATAATGTTTTATAAAAATAAATCTATAAGGCTAAGAACTAGAATGAAAATTTTCAAAATACAAAATAGTTCTTCGGGTCAGCATTATTTCACATCTTTATTCCTTTTTATAAGTATTAGAAGCATATAAAAAAAACCCGACGTAAATCTACTTGATTTCTAGCTCACCTAACGCCTGATCGAGAGCGGTTCTGACTGCATTTTGTTTCTCTTTCAATCGAAATACACCAATTCAGTGATAAAGAAGTACCCGAACAGATCCACTAAGAATAAATGTTAAACTGTTTGGAATTGTATATTCCAAGAACGTCTGTGATTTCGCCTGAGCAGATATGATCTGAACCTTGAAACGAAGTGAATTTCGTGCAAAGTTACACGAGGGCTATCTGCGCTAGCAGCCCCTAATTTAGCAGTGAATGACTAGAGGAAGGGCAGCTAGTCATCACCATCCACCGCCAACTCTTGAGCTTCTCTTTTCACCGACGAATTGACCGTCACATTATAATACCTCCACGGCTGAAAAGGGCGAGCATGTTTGGTGGGATAGAGATTCGAACTTGGGACCCTCAGATTGCGAGTTAAGAGCCCTAACCACCTGATTCCACCGGCCTTTTGTTTATGTATTCTTCTCTTTCTCTGTTCAGCTCTTAATAATTTTATCGTGTGATATCACCTTTAAGAATTAAAAAAATACTTATTAACATTTTTATTACATACCTTAGTTAATTAACTAAAATATTTTATTTGATGTTACCCACTAGTGTTAATTAAAATATCCTTAAATTTTATTGATTCTACTATCAAAACTATTTGAAGGTTAAAAAAAATTGTATTAGTAGCCTCATAGAAGCTCAGTATCAAGTTTGAAGGTCTATAACCCGGTATTCAATTCTTATGATGGGCACAGCATCGTGCGAAATTTTTAAACAGACAGTGTATACATAAATCAACTTTTTAACTTTTATGCCTTTAAAAATGTTGCCTATTCATGAAATATAATGCACAAACATTATGCATGGAACTATATTACTGTTATCGAGAAATAAAAGTCTTGAGGATACAGAAATGTATTAGATATATATACGAGACTAAAACTTTCTTCTAGCATAACCGGTTTTATCTTCATATGCATATCATTTGCTTACATACTTCAGTTATAAACTATCGTCATCTTCGCTACCAATATCCAATTCTCTATTTCAATATATAATCTGTCTTTAAGAAGTTCATCAACATGAGATTTATTTGGTGATGTTACTCTGCGAATAAAAGATACTTGATTTTTCATTTGTCTAACTCTCTCAGTAATCACTGGACAGACAAAGAAACAAAAACTTGTGCCAGAACCAAGAGATTCCAGTTAAAGTGTTGGCATTTTAGCCTGTTGTAATATTTCTACGCGGTTGCACTTGACATGTAAAACAAAAATATGGATTTCTCTATTCGCAACACTATCGGCAACCTTAATCTATATAATACCAACACCATAAAGGTATTTGGACCCTTTAAACATGAATGTTGAACTATTTTAAAGCTTATGATTTGAATAAGCTTTGAGTCATAACAACTAAATTAATCACGAAAAAGAAAGAGCAAACTTTTATTTACTCCTAGTCTGTACAGTAACACAAAACTAACAACTGTCTTAGTTTTCTGGCTTCTTCGATATCAGGCATTCTAATCTTTTGAGGTCATGGTCAATGGTCTCTCTCACTTTCAACTTGACATCTTTAAATATGTCACATTATATTATACATGCAATAAATTCCACTTTCTGATTCTTATGAATCTCAGTTTGTCTTTCTAGTTCTTTGTTTCTTGAAACAACTTCTAATAGGATAAACAGGCTATTTTAAATATGTTAAGATATAATAACTTCCAAACTGTAGCGTGTGTAGGTGTATTTTTAAATGCAAAGCTATATTGAACTATCCGATGAGTCCACCGAGGGGAATCGAACCCCTGATATTAACATTGTAAATCCGAAGACTCACCGCCGTACCAACAGGAGATCCAAACTGTAGCGTGCGTGTGTGTGTTTTCTTATAGCAAAGACATATTGAGCTATCTGATGAGTCCACCGAGGGGAATCGAACCCCTGATTTTAACATTGTTAATCCGAAGACTCACCGCCGTACCAACGGGAGATCCAAACTGTAGCGTGTGTGTGTGTGTGTTTTCTTACAGCAAAGCCATTTTGAGCTATCTGATGAGTCCACCGAGGGGAATCGAACCCCTGATTTTAACATTGTTAATCCGAAGACTCAACGCTGTACCAACGGAAGACCCAAACTGTAGCTGCCTTAGCCCGAAATGTTTTGAAACATTGAGGAGAGATGAAATAATTTTATTTTCCATTCCATTTCTCTGAGTTACGAAATGATAGTTTGGGTCTTTTCGATGATAATATTTAAGACTATTAACATAGACAAAACTAGGCATTTCTAAACTTGTCATTTAAATATTCTCGTTGCAGGTGTGGTCCTCACTTTACACTTAACTAGAACGTCATTACACGACTGTGTTCTTGTCTTGCTTTGAAACATGAATAATATTTTCATACATCTCATGTATTTATCATTTTTATCTCAATTTTCGATTCGTATTCTTTACTCATTCTTCGTTTATTACCCTGAGTTCGTTAGCCAAAGTTAAGATTTCAATCTCATATCCCCATAATTACCTTTTTCCCATCTTAATAAGCCTTTATTTAATCTTTATTAGTATTTTCTCAAACCCGTTTTGTCTTAACAATGTGAATAATATTGTGAATTGGTAAAAAAACAACTAAAGGCATATGAAGTATTAAACTAGAATCTACACGGTGTTTATCAAAGAATTGTTTGTTTAGAGTTAGGCACAAAGCTACACAAGAAGTTATATGTGATCTGCCTATCACGGGTATCAAAACCCGATATTTAGCGGTGTGAGTCCTCAGACATATCGCTGTGCCACTAGGGGACAATTATAGTTGCATATTTAAAATAATCAGTTATCAAGAGCTATACATGTTTTAGAAGAACTAAATTTCACTAGATACACGTTGACAATCGTAAGTGCTAATAATGACAGTCAGCCGAAGAACGTGTACAACGTGTTTTTCATCATTGTTAATTAGTAAATCAAGCCTATCCACGAACAAGACTACCCAACTATCGTCTATTGTACACTTATCATCCTGATATCCTGAACTCTGATACACATTTTATTCAAACTACAAATGCTATTGAAGGAGAACGAAAAGCAATTTAGGTGCAGTATATAACTTTGAAACACCTTGTACCTTGTGCAGTATATAACTTTGAAACACCTTGTACTAAGCAATTTAGGTGTGCAGCATATAACTTTGAAACACCTTGTACTAAGCAACTTAGGTGTGTAGTATATAACTTTGAAACACGTTGTACTAAGCAATTTAGATGTGTAGTATATAACTTTGAAACACCTTGTACTAAGCAATTTAGGTGTGCAGTATATAACTTTGAAACACCTTGTACTAAGCAATTTAGGTGTGTAGCATATAACTTTGAAACACCTTGTACTAAGCAATTTAGGTGTGCAGTATATAACTTTGAAACACCTTGTACTAAGCAATTTAGATGTGTAGTATATAACTTTGAAACATCTTGTACTAAGCAATTTAGATGTGTAGTATATAACTTTGAAACACCTTGTACTAAGCAATTTAGGTGTGCAGTATATAACTTTGAAACACCTTGTACTAAGCAATTTAGGTGTGTAGCATATAACTTTGAAACACCTTGTACTAAGCAATTTAGGTGTGCAGTATATAACTTTGAAACACCTTGTACTAAGCAATTTAGATGTGTAGTATATAACTTTGAAACATCTTGTACTAAGCAATTTAGGTGTGTAGTATATAACTTTGAAACACCTTGTACTAAGCAATTTAGGTGTGCAGTATATAACTTTGAAACACCTTGTACCTTGTGCAGTATATAACTTTGAAACACCTTGTACTAAGCAATTTAGGTATGCAGTATATAACTTTGAAACACCTTGTACTAAGCAACTTAGGTGTGTAGTATATAACTTTGAAACATCTTGTACTAAGCAATTTAGGTGTGCAGTATATAACTTTGAAACACCTTGTACTAAGCAATTTAGGTGTGCAGTATATAACTTTGAAACACCTTGTACTATGTCCATGACATTTTTATTGTCTGTCTTATTTAATTATCTAAAAATATTTGATCTGATGTCATCTACTACTTTCAATTAGAAATATTCTTATATTTCATGATACGGAACCTCATAGAAGCTCAGTATCTAGCTTGAGGGCAGATGCCGCTCGAACCCGAGGATCAATTCCTGTGCCCATCGCCGTGCGAAAGTGTCCACACTTCCCTACTTAAATACAATAATTCTCAATGCATGTAGATATGTGTTATTTTCTTACGACAAGTAGATTTAAGTGTATAATAAGTCATCAACATGGGGTATTCATACCTTATACACAAGCAAATATCAGTTTAGTAGCTTCATTAACTACTTTTTAATTTGTATTTTTTATAATTTAAGCAACGCCATTTTAAAGCTACGAAGATATCTGGTAAAATCTTAATGAATTGCTAAAGAAATAGATAAAACAACACTAAGATTGGATAACCAGATTACTAGTTCTTTAACCAGGGCCCGACATGGCCGGGTGGTTAGGACTTGACTCACAACCTGAGGATCGCGGGCTCAATACTCTGTTACACTCGCCTATTCAGCCTTAGAGGTGTTATAACGTGACTGTCAATCCTACTATTCGTTGGTAAAACAATAGCTTAAGAGTTGGCGGTGGGTGGTGATAACTAGTTGCCTTATTACACTGTTAAATTAGGGACGGCTAGAGTAGATATTTTTCGTGCAGCTTTATGCAGTTTAACCCTCACTTTTAGACAAAACAGCAAATAAATCACACAAAATGTTTATAAGTCTAGGCACTTTGATAAAATTTGGGTTGAAATTGTCAATAATGTGAGCACAGATATTTCTAGGTTTTCAGGTAATTTTACAGGGCCTTGATTCTGTGTATGTACTATGTTCAAACATACAGCTTTTTATCCGTTTAGAGGGAAATGTTTTTTTTAATTACCTAGTTTTAATAAATATTTAACCACTACATATTCTTTACTTTGTGCGGTCAAGAGTGGACGAGTAGATAGCTTGCCGAACTTTAAACCCAAGAGTCCATGGTTCGCGTTCCCTTTCCATAAAATCACTCTCTGCACTTTTGAGCATGGATGCGTAATATGAATGACAGTCAGCTTCACTGTAGGATTAGAGTGACCCATAAATTGGCATCAGGCGCTAGTCCATGAATCCGAAGTTAAAGATATCTTCTGGTGCGTCTGGCATTGATTACAAATATCTGTAACAAACATACTTCACATTATGTAACACCAACTGGATGGAATATGAAACATTTGTTCATATTGGAAAACAAACTGCCATGTCGTGACCAATTAAGAATGGTTTTGTTTCTTGTTCGGTACATGTTGTCTCCGTGGTAGGGATTTAATCCCAAATTTTGTAAGGTTTTGAAGCCCACTGTTAGGTCATCCGCGAGGTAAATATAACTGTGATGAAATTTCAAACACTTATATTGCTTTATCTACACCACAATTTAACACATCGTAAATATGTTATGCCAAAGAATACATGCTCTCTTTTGTGCGTCTGGGTTACTTCATCATATTGAAGTAGATTTTACCAAATTGACAATAGCCTGACAAACTCCAATTCTCTGTTTCTAAATCATATGATACAATAAACGACTGATGTAAATATCGTTTCAAATAGGATTTCACATGCTATTATCTTATCAATCTAATAAGATTTAAAATCACATTTGTACTTATACTGCTGGCCAAAATCTTAAGGCCAATGAAAATAAAGAAAAAAATATGCATTTTACGTCAACCACTTATTTGAGTAGAACTTCGAAAGATTAAAATAAGATAAGGGAAAATAAAAATAAAAAACTTTTTTAGCATTTAATAGGGAAAATGTGAACACTATGAAATTAGCCTAAATACTAGCTGGTCAGAAGTTTAAGACCATATCGAAACGAAGCGATAATCGGTAAACACGTAACGAAATTTAATCATTTGTGTTCAAGCATTAGCGTTGTCATCATCTCCCGCTGACATCTCCTGTGTTACATTGGGTAAAAACATGGAAAAGGCTAAAAAATTGACAGAGTTTGAACGTGGCGGAATTGTCGAGCTGCAAAAGCATGTTCTCTCTCAACATGCCATCGCTGGTGAGATTGGGCATAGTAAAACTGCTGTTGCAAATTTCTTGAAAGGCCGCATACGGAACGAGAATTTCAAGTGGTCGGCCCATTAAAACGTCGCTGGCGTTGAGCAGGAGGATTCGACGGGTTATCCGGCAAGACACAGCCAATTGTCGAACCAGACTAAGGCCCTTACGGACGAAGAATGCAGTTCAAGAACAATAAGACGGCATCTACGAGGGAAAGGCTTTAAAAACCGTAAACGTCTTCAAAGGCCACGCCTCCTTCCACACCACGAAACAGCTCGGTTAAACTTTGCTGAGAAGCACCAAACATGGGCCGTAGGTTTTTTTCTCTGATGAGAAAAAAATTAACCTGGATGGTCCAGATATCTTCCAACGTTAGTGGCACGATAAGGATATCCCACCGGAAACATTTTCTACACGACACAATGGAGATTCCATCATGACCTGGGGTGCTTTCTCCTTTCATGAAACAATGGAGCTTCAGGTTATACAGGGGTGTCAAACAGCAGCTGGCTAAATTGGCATGTTGGAGAGAGCATCCTTGTTGACTGAAGGCCCTCGCTTGTGTGGAAATGACTAGATCTTTCAGCAGGTCAACGCTGCAATCCACAATGTCCGCAAAACATAGGACTTTTCATGGCGAATAACTTGATTCTTTTGGACCATCCACCATGTTCGTTCGAACTGAACCCCATTGGAAATGTTTGGAGGTGGATGGCAAGGGAAGTCAATAGAAATGGACGTCACTTCCAAACAATGTATGATCTTCGTGAAGCCATCTTTACCATTTGTAATAACATTCCAACCAGCCTTCTGCGAACGCTTATATCGACCATGCCAAAGCGAATGTTTGAAGTTATTCGCAATGACGGCTGTGCAACTCACTACTGAGACCCTTTGTTAGGCATTTTCTACCCTGTTTAGGATTTCCTTTTGGTATAGTCTTTTGACCAGCTAGTATTTAGGCTAATTTCATAGTGTTCACATTTTCCCTATTAAATGCTAAAAAAGTATTTTATTTTTATTTTCCCTTATCTTATTTTAATCTTTCGAAGTTCTACTCAAATAAGTGGTTGAGTCTAACAACGTAAAATGCATATTTTTTCTTTACGTTCATTGGCCTTAAGATTTTGGCCAGCAGTGTATAAAGGTTGAAACGTTAACACAGATGTTGTAGGCACTCGATCTTTCCTTCTGTGGTCTATCCAGTCGTGAGAAAAATGCAGTTATAAGATGACTCTGTTCTCTTAAGCGCATGTCAGATAATACGACAGCTGTAAGTGTACGGATTTACAACGATAAATCCGGGGTTTGACTCCTCGCGGTAGACGTAAAAGATAGCACAATGTAACTTTGCTGTAAGATAAGCTTTTATATTTAAGCCCCCCCTCCCCCGCTGGGACAGCGATAAGTCTACGGATGTACGCCAATACATACACTGTTCAATTACCAACGGTGGATACAATGTAGCTTTGCTCTAAATCTAAATGAAAAAGCAAGCTTCTATATGTTAACCCTCTCCCTACAGCTCGGATAAAGATAAGTTTACGGACTTACAACGCTAAAATCCGGGGGTTTATTTCCAGCGGTGAACACAGCACGTAGCCTAATGTGGCTTTGCTCTAAGACAAACAGGCACCTCAGGTAACCCTTAAAAATTGCACTAAATCACTAACTTCAAGATAAAGAGTTATGAAACGTAATTATTTACAAGCATAAATTTCCTTTTGTCGCGGCGAAGTCTTTAAACTATATAGGTAACATAAAAATAATATTATGAACTTTCGGCTATCGAATATGAGAGTAGAAAGATGAAGCTTGTGTTTGGTATTACAGTTGTAAATCACGTAATAATTTTATGAATCATTATAAACTAAATATTGGACTATAACTAATCTGAACAATAAAAACAGAGACCATGCTCTTGTTCCTACACTTCATTGTGCAACAGATGAGCTTGAACAAAAGAACAAACTATAACAGACATTTCAGATAGTTTTCCTTCGTGTTTCCATAAATATTTCCACGTATTTCAAAAACTCATCAAACGCTTACACAATTATCAGAAACTACGAAGGATGGCACAATTGTGCAAACAGTTAATCGTACTTTGCAAGATGGATTTACGTGTGCTAATACATCGGCTTATCAACAAAAATTATAGCTGTGGTTCCACGAGTGACACGTGTGTTTCTAGTTCATCGTGTGGTGATTTAATATCATAATAATATAACTTTTCATAATTTTTCTCCATAGTAACTATAGGTCATTATTTTAAGTATAAATTTTCGCGAACGTATTCTATGTGTAGTTATAACAGTTCTGTTAATAAAACATCTAGTCATATACATGTACTAATCCCTTTTTACGTAGCAAAGGTTACGTGCTATAACTTTGGTTCTTAAGACTTAAGTCATCACACCTTCCGTGTGGACTTTCTCGGAAGTTCAACAGGTGATAAACCTGTACACACTACGTTGGGTTGTTAAGAAAAATTATTATTTGAAATGTGGAGCACTGCAGTAAGACATCGATCCAGTAGAGTGTACACTTCGCTCTTGTTTCTTACTCTTTGACTCTCACTCCTTGTAGTTTTGCTCTAGCTTTATCTTCATCCCCTTCAATCAGTTTGAGTCAATGAATAATGAAACCGTCTATTTTTATACGGGTGCAAAAACATATGTAATAAATTTGTAATTTTACTTATTTTCCGTATCATTTGATTTTCTTTTCTCTTCTGTACTTGTACTTTATACTCTGTATAACATTTCTTCAGCCTATCTTATGGAATTAGCTTTCCTTAGTTGAACATTACAACGACAGATTTCATACTGTTAGATACTGAAAAATCACCATGATGTTATTAGATAGAAATTTGTCACAACAATAAGAAGAAAGATATCAAAATAACAAGCATTTTAAGTGTTGCTGAGTCGAAGGCCACAACATTTCGATGTTCTCTACGGAAAAGAAATCTCACAGTAGAACACTTAAACACTAGTACCATTGTAAGCCAATACAGAGACGTTTCTCTATGTGAACAATGAAGGCGTCGATTACAAAGAAAACTAACAATCTTCATTTAATACATGCATGTATAAAATAATGTTTGCTACTATAACCAAGATACTAAACAAAGCCAGGAAGTTGGTGAATGCTCAAAAGTTTACAGCTACATATGTATTATAGTTATGACAGAAATATTACCGAAAATAAAACAAGCGAATTTACAACAATTCTATTAGATCTCATGCATATAGCCCTTCAAATAACTTATAGCATTCCTTATACCTTAAGGCATACTTGATATCAATAGTATTTCAACTAAGAATTTGCACGTCGTATCCCAGGTAAGTGACGAATTCTTATTTTGATTGAAAAGGTCTTGATAACAATAGCATACAAAACGTACAGAACAGTTGAAATGTCATTTGTCACTTTTTTCACTGCCAAAATAAATTTGGCTGGTAAAGAATTATCCAGATTAAATCACACTTGATATTATTGTGATATTATATCACGTAGATATTATTACAAAACAAATTTCAGAATACAAGGGAAATAGAAATAAACAAAATATAAACATAAGAATGTGATAACATAACACAGTGAAATCCATATACAAGAACGTGATAACATAAAACAGTAAATGAAACCCATACACAAGAACGTGATAACATAACAAAGTGAAATCCATACAAAAACGTGATAACATAACACAGTGAAATCCATATACAAGAACGTGATCACATAACAAAGTGAAATCCATAGATAAGAACGTGATAACATAACACAGTGAACTCCATACAAGAACATGATAACATAACACAGTGAAATCCATTTACAAGAACGTGATAATATAACACAGTAAAATCGAAAAACAAAAACATGATAACATAAAACAGTGAAATCCATACAAGAACGTGATAACATAACACAGTGAAATCCATATACAAGAACGTGAAAACATAACACAGTGAAATCCATGCAAGAACGTGATAACATAACACAGTGAAATCCATATACAAAAACCTGATAACATAACACAGTGAAATCCATATACAAAAACGTGATAACATAACACAGTGAAATCCATTTAGGGGAACGTGATAATATAACACAATAAAATCGAAAAACAAAAACATGATAACATAAAACAGTGAAATCCATACAAGAACGTGATAACATAACACAGTGAAATCCATATAAAAGAAAGTGATAACATAACACAGTGAAATCCATATACAAGAATGTAATAACAAAACACAGTAAAATCCATATACACGAACGTGATAACATAACATAGTGAAATCTATTTACAAGAACGTGATAACATAACACAGTGAAATCCATATACAAGAACGTGATAACATAACACAGTGAAATTGAAAAACAAAAACAGGATAAAATACCACAGAGAAATCCATACAAGAACGTAATAACATAACACAGTGAAATCCATAGAAGAACGTAAAAACATAACACAGTGAAATCCATACAAGGACGTGATGACATAACACAGTGAAATCCATACAAGAACGTGATAACATAACACAGTGATATCCATATACACGAACGTGATAAATAACATAGTGAAATCCATATACAAAAATTTAATAACATAACACAGTGAAATCCATATACAAAAACGTGATATCATAACACAGTGAAATCCATATTCAAGAACGTTATGACATAACACAGTGAAATCCATACAAGAACGTGATAACATAAGAACGTCATAACATGACACAGTGAAATCCATATACAAGAAAGTGATAACATAACACAATGAAATCCATACATGAATTTGATAACTTAACACAGTGAAGTCAATATACAAGAACGTCATAACATAACACAGTGAAATCCATACAAGAACGTGATGATATAAAAACGTCATAACATAACACAGAGAAATCCATATACAAAAACGTGATAACATAACACAGTGAAATCCATAAAAGAACGTGATAATGTAACAACGTGATAACTTAACACAGTGAAATTTATATACAAGAACGTGATAACATAACACAGTGAAATCCATATACAACAACGTAATAACAAAACACAGTGAAATCCATATACACGAACGTGATACATAACATAGTGAAATCCATATACAAGAACGTGATAACATAACACAGTAAAATCGAGAAACAAAAAAATGATAACATAACACAGTGAAATCCATACAAGAACGTGATAACATAACACAGTGAAATCCATATAAAAGAACGTGATAACATAACACAGTAAAATCCATATACACGAACGTGATAATATAACATAGTGAAATTTATATACAAGAACGTGATAACATAACACAGTGAAATCCATATACAAAAACGTGATAACATAACACAGTGAACTCCATACAAGAACATGATAACATAACACAGTGAAATCCATTTACAAGAACGCGATAATATAACACAGTAAAATCGAAAAACAAAAACATGATAACATAAAACAGTGAAATCCATACAAGAACGTGATAACATAACACAGTGAAATCCATATAAAAGAACGTGATAACATAACACAGTGAAATCCATGCAAGAACGTGATAACATAACACAGTGAAATCCATATACAAAAACCTGATAACATAACACAGTGAAATCCATATACAAAAACGTGATAACATAACACAGTGAAATCCATTTAGGGGAACGTGATAATATAACACAATAAAATCGAAAAACAAAAACATGATAACATAAAACAGTGAAATCCATACAAGAACGTGATAACATAACACAGTGAAATCCATATAAAAGAAAGTGATAACATAACACAGTGAAATCCATATACAAGAACGTGATAACATAACACAGTGAAATCCATATACAACAACGTAATAACAAAACACAGTGAAATCCATATACACGAACGTGATACATAACATAGTGAAATCCATATACAAGAACGTGATAACATAACACAGTAAAATCGAGAAACAAAAAAATGATAACATAACACAGTGAAATCCATATACAAGAACGTGATAACATAAAACAGTAAATGAAACCCATACACAAGAACGTGATAACATAACAAAGTGAAATCCATACAAAAACGTGATAACATAACACAGTGAAATCCATATACAAGAACGTGATCACATAACAAAGTGAAATCCATAGATAAGAACGTGATAACATAACACAGTGAACTCCATACAAGAACATGATAACATAACACAGTGAAATCCATTTACAAGAACGTGATAATATAACACAGTAAAATCGAAAAACAAAAACATGATAACATAAAACAGTGAAATCCATACAAGAACGTGATAACATAACACAGTGAAATCCATATACAAGAACGTGAAAACATAACACAGTGAAATCCATGCAAGAACGTGATAACATAACACAGTGAAATCCATATACAAGAACGTGATAACATAACACAGTGAAATCCATAAACAACAACGTAATAACAAAACACAATGAGATCCATATACACGAACGTGATACATAACATAGTGAAATCCATATACAAAACGTGATAACATAACACAGTGAAATTTATATACTAGAACGTGATAACATAACACAGTGAAATCGAGAAACAAAAACATGATAACATAACATATGAAATCCATATACAAGAACTTGATAACATAACACAGTGAAATCCATATACAAAAACGTGATAACACAACACAGTTAAATCCATATACAAGAACGTGATAACATAACACAGTGAAATCCATATACAATAACGTAATAACAAAACACAGTGAAATCCATATACACGAACGTGACACATAACATAGTGAAATCCATATACAAGAACGTGATAACATAACACAGTGAAATTTATATACTAGAACGTGATAACATAAAACAGTGAAATCAATACAAGAATGTGATAACATAACACAGTGAAATCCATATAAAAGAACTTGATAACATAACACAGTAAAATCCATATAGAAGAACGTGATAACAAAACACAGTGAAATCCATACAAGAATGTGATAACAAAACACAGTAAAATCCATATACACTAACGTCATAACATAACATAGTGAAATTTATATACAAGAACGTGATAACATAACACAATGAAATCGACAAACAAAAACATGATAACATAACACAGTGAAACCCATACAAGAACGTGATAACATAAGAACGTGATAACATTACACGGTGAAATGCATATATAAGAACGTTATAACATAACACAATGAAATCCATTCCAGAATGTGATGATATAAGAACGTGATAACATAACATAATGAAATCCATATACAAGAACTTGATAACATAACTCAGTGAAATCCATATACAAAAACGTGATAACATAACACAGTTAAATCCATATACAAGAACGTGATAACATAACACAGTGAAATCCATAAACAACAACGTAATAACAAAACACAATGAGATCCATATACACGAACGTGATACATAACATAGTGAAATCCATATACAAAACGTGATAACATAACACAGTGAAATTTATATACTAGAACGTGATAACATAACACAGTGAAATCGAGAAACAAAAACATGATAACATAACATATGAAATCCATATACAAGAACTTGATAACATAACACAGTGAAATCCATATACGAAAACGTGATAACACAACACAGTTAAATCCATATAAAAGAACTTGATAACATAACACAGTAAAATCCATATAGAAGAATGTGATAACAAAACACAGTAAAATCCATATACACTAACGTCATAACATAACATAGTGAAATTTATATACAAGAACGTGATAACATAACACAATGAAATCGACAAACAAAAACATGATAACATAACACAGTGAAACCCATACAAGAACGTGATAACATAAGAACGTCATAACATGACACAGTGAAATCCATACAAGAACGTGATAACATAAGAACGTGATAACATGACACGGTGAAATGCATATATAAGAACGTGATAACATAACACAATGAAATCCATTCAAGAATGTGATGATATAAGAACGTGATAACATAACATAGTGAAATCCATATACAAGAACTTGGTAACATAACACAGTGAAATCCATATACAAAAACGTGATAACATAACACAGTTAAATCCATATAAAAGAACGTGATAACATAACACAGTGAAATCCATATACAACAACGAAATAACAAAACACAGTGAGATCCATATACACGAACGTGATACATAACATAGTGAAATTTATATACAAGAACGTGATAACATAACACAATGAAATCCATATACAAGAACGTGATAACATAACACAAAGAAATCGACAAACAAAAATATGATAACATAACACAGTGAAATCCATACAAGAACGTGATAACATAAGAACGTGATAACATGACACGGTGAAATGCATATATAAGAACGTGATAACATAACGTATGAAATCCATACAAGAAAGTGATAACATAGCACAGGGAAATCCATATACAAAAACGTGATAACATAACACAGTGAAATCCATATTCAAGAACGTTATGACATAACACAGTGAAATCCATACAAGAACGTGATAACATAAGAACGTCATAACATGACACAGTGAAATCCATATACAAGAAAGTGATAACATAACACAATGAAATCCATACATGAATTTGATAACTTAACACAGTGAAGTCAATATACAAGAACGTCATAACATAACACAGTGAAATCCATACAAGAACGTGATGATATAAAAACGTCATAACATAACACAGAGAAATCCATATACAAAAACGTGATAACATAACACAGTGAAATCCATAAAAGAACGTGATAATGTAACAACGTGATAACTTAACACAGTGAAAATTATATACAAGAACGTGATAACATAACACAGTGAAATCCATATACAACAACGTAATAACAAAACACAGTGAAATCCATATACACGAACGTGATACATAACATAGTGAAATCCATATACAAGAACGTGATAACATAACACAGTAAAATCGAGAAACAAAAAAATGATAACATAACACAGTGAAATCCATACAAGAACGTGATAACATAACACAGTGAAATCCATATAAAAGAACGTGATAACATAACACAGTAAAATCCATATACACGAACGTGATAATATAACATAGTGAAATTTATATACAAGAACGTGATAACATAACACAGTGAAATCCATATACAAAAACGTGATAACATAACACAGTCAAATCCATATACAAGAAAGTGATAACATAACACAGTGAAATCCATTTACAAGAACGCGATAATATAACACAGTAAAATCGAAAAACAAAAACATGATAACATAAAACAGTGAAATCCATACAAGAACGTGATAACATAACACAGTGAAATCCATATAAAAGAACGTGATAACATAACACAGTGAAATCCATATACAAGAACGTGATAACATAACACAGTGAAATCCATAAACAACAACGTAATAACAAAACACAATGAGATCCATATACACGAACGTGATACATAACATAGTGAAATCCATATACAAAACGTGATAACATAACACAGTGAAATTTATATACTAGAACGTGATAACATAACACAGTGAAATCGAGAAACAAAAACATGATAACATAACATATGAAATCCATATACAAGAACTTGATAACATAACACAGTGAAATCCATATACAAAAACGTGATAACACAACACAGTTAAATCCATATACAAGAACGTGATAACATAACACAGTGAAATCCATATACAATAACGTAATAACAAAACACAGTGAAATCCATATACACGAACGTGATACATAACATAGTGAAATCCATATACAAGAACGTGATAACATAACACAGTGAAATTTATATACTAGAACGTGATAACATAACACAGTGAAATCCATACAAGAATGTGATAACATAACACAGTGAAATCCATATAAAAGAACTTGATAACATAACACAGTAAAATCCATATAGAAGAACGTGATAACAAAACACAGTGAAATCCATACAAGAATGTGATAACAAAACACAGTAAAATCCATATACACTAACGTCATAACATAACATAGTGAAATTTATATACAAGAACGTGATAACATAACACAATGAAATCGACAAACAAAAACATGATAACATAACACAGTGAAACCCATACAAGAACGTGATAACATAAGAACGTGATAACATTACACGGTGAAATGCATATATAAGAACGTTATAACATAACACAATGAAATCCATTCCAGAATGTGATGATATAAGAACGTGATAACATAACATAATGAAATCCATATACAAGAACTTGATAACATAACTCAGTGAAATCCATATACAAAAACGTGATAACATAACACAGTTAAATCCATATACAAGAACGTGATAACATAACACAGTGAAATCCATAAACAACAACGTAATAACAAAACACAATGAGATCCATATACACGAACGTGATACATAACATAGTGAAATCCATATACAAAACGTGATAACATAACACAGTGAAATTTATATACTAGAACGTGATAACATAACACAGTGAAATCGAGAAACAAAAACATGATAACATAACATATGAAATCCATATACAAGAACTTGATAACATAACACAGTGAAATCCATATACAAAAACGTGATAACACAACACAGTTAAATCCATATACAAGAACGTAATAACATAACACAGTGAAATCCATATACAATAACGTAATAACAAAACACAGTGAAATCCATATACACGAACGTGATACATAACATAGTGAAATCCATATACAAGAACGTGATAACATAACACAGTGAAATTTATATACTAGAACGTGATAACATAACACAGTGAAATCCATAAAAAAATGTGATAACATAACACAGTGAAATCCATATAAAAGAACTTGATAACATAACACAGTAAAATCCATATAGAAGAACGTGATAACAAAACACAGTGAAATCCATACAAGAATGTGATAACAAAACACAGTAAAATCCACATACACTAACGTCATAACATAACATAGTGAAATTTATATACAAGAACGTGATAACATAACACAATGAAATCGACAAACAAAAACATGATAACATAACACAGTGAAACCCATACAAGAACGTGATAACATAAGACCGTCATAACATGACACAGTGAAATCCATACAAGAACGTGATAACATAAGAACGTGATAACATGACACGGTGAAATGCATATATAAGAACGTGATAACATAACACAATGAAATCCATTCAAGAATGTGATGATATAAGAACGTGATAACATAACATAGTGAAATCCATATACAAGAACTTGGTAACATAACACAGTGAAATCCATATACAAAAACGTGATAACATAACACAGTTAAATCCATATAAAAGAACGTGATAACATAACACAGTGAAATCCATATACAAAACGAAATAACAAAACACAGTTAAATCCATATAAAAGAACGTGATAACATAACATAGTGAAATCCATATACAAGAACTTGGTAACATAACACAGTGAAATCCATATACACGAACGTGATACATAACATAGTGAAATTTATATACAAGAACGTGATAACATAACACAGTGAAATCCATATACAAGAACGTGATAACATAACACAAAGAAATCGACAAACAAAAACTATGATAACATAACACAGTGAAATCCATACAAGAACGTGATAACATAAGAACGTGATAACATGACACGGTGAAATGCATATATAAGAACGTGATAACATAACGTATGAAATCCATACAAGAAAGTGATAACATAACACAGGGAAATCCATATACAAGAACGTGATAACATAACACAGTGAAATCCATAGAAGAACGTGATAACATAAAAACGTCATAACATGACACAGTCAAATCCATACAAGAACGTCATGACATGACACAGTGAAATCCATATATAAGAACGTGGTAACATAACACAATGAAATCCATACAAGAATGTGATAACATAACACAGTGAAATCAATATACAAGAACGCGATAATATAAGAACGTGATAACATAACACAGTGAAATCGAGAAACAAAAACATGATAACATAATACAGTGATATCCATACAAGAACGTGATAACATAACACAGTAAATTCCATATACAAGAACGTGATAACAAAACACAGTGAAATCCATACAAGAACGTGATAACGAAACACAGTAAAATACATATACACGAGTGTGATAACATAACATAGTGAAATCTATATACAAGAACGTGATAACATAACACAATGAAATCGAAAAACAAAATCATGATAACATAACACAGTGAAATCCATACAGGAACGTGATAACATAACACAGGGAAATCCATATACAAGAACGTGATAACATAACACAGTGAAATCCATAGAAGAACGTGATAACATAAAAACGTCATAACATGTCACACTCAAATCCATACAAGAACGTCATGACATGACACAGTGAAATCCATATATAAGAACGTGGTAACATAACACAATGAAATCCATACAAGAATGTGATAACATAACACAGTAAAATCAATATACAAGAACGTCATAAAATAACACAGTGAAATCCATAGAAGAACGTGATAGCATAAAAACGTCATAACATGACACAGTCAAATCCATACAAGAACGTCATGACATGACACAGTGAAATCCATATAAAAGAACGTGGTAACATAACACAATGAAATCCATTCAAGAATGTGATGATATAAGAACGTGATAACATAACATAGTGAAATCCATATACAAGAACTTGATAACATAACACAGTGAAATCCATATACAAAAACGTGATAACATAACACAGTTAAATCCATATAAAAGAACGTGATAACATAACACAGTGAAATCCATATACAACAACGAAATAACAAAACACAGTGAGATCCATATACACGAACGTGATACATAACATAGTGAAATTTATATACAAGAACGTGATAACATAACACAGTGAAATCCATATACAAGAACGTGATAACATAACACAAAGAAATCGACAAACAAAAACATGATAACATAACACAGTGAAATCCATACAAGAACGTGATAACATAAGAACGTGATAACATGACACGGTGAAATGCATATATAAGAACGTGATAACATAACATATGAAATCCATACAAGAAAGTGATAACATAACACAGTGAAATCCATATACAAGAACGTGATAACATAACACAGTGAAATCCATATACAACAACGTAATAACAAAACACAGTGAAATCCATATACACGAACGTGATACATAACATAGTGAAATCCATATACAAGAACGTGATAACATAACACAGTGAAATCGAGAAACAAAAACATGATAACATAACACAGTGAAATCCATACAAGAACGTGATAACATAACACAGTGAAATCCATATAAAAGAACGTGATAACATAACACAGTGAAATCCATATACAAGAACGTGATAATATAACATAGTGAAATTTATATACAAGAACGTGATAACATAACACAGTGAAATCCATATACAAAAACGTGATAACATAACACAGTAAAATCCATATACAAGAACGTGATAACATAACACAGTGAAATCCATATACAAGAACGTGATAACATAACACAATGAAATCGAAAAACAAAAACATGATAACATAACACAGTGAAATCCATACAAGAACGTGATAACATAACACAGTGAAATCCATATAAAAGAACGTGATAACATAACACAGTGAAATCCATATACAAGAACGTGATAACATAACACAGTGAAATCCATATACAACAACGTAATAACAAAACACAGTGAGATCCATATACACGAACGTGATACATAACATAGTGAAATCCATATAGAAGAACGTGATAACATAACACAGTGAAATTTATATACAAGAACGTGATAACATAACACAGTGAAATCGAGAAACAAAAACATGATAACATAACACAGTGAAATCCATATACAAGAGTGATAACATAACACAGTGAAATCCATATACAAAAACGTGATAACATAACACAGTGAAATCCATACAAGAACGTGATAACATAACACAGTGAAATCCATATACAATAACGTAATAACAAAACACAGTGAAATCCATATACAAGAACGTGATAACATAACATAGTGAAATCCATATACAAGAACGTGATAATATAACACAGTGAAATTTATATACAAGAACGTGATAACATAACACAGTGAAATCCATACAAGAACGTGATAACATAACACAGTGAAATCCATATAAAAGAACGTGATAACATAACACAGTAAAATCCATATACAAGAACGTGATAACAAAACACAGTGAAATCCATACAAGAACGTGATAACAAAACACAGTAAAATCCATATACAAGAACGTGATAACATAACATAGTGAAATTTATATACAAGAACGTGATAACATAACACAATGAAATCGACAAACAAAAAACATGATAACATAACACAGTGAAATCCATACAAGAACGTGATAACATAAGAACGTGATAACATTACACGGTGAAATGCATATATAAGAACGTGATAACATAACACAATGAAATCCATTCAGAATGTGATGATATAAGAACGTGATAACATAACATAATGAAATCCATATACAAGAACGTGATAACATAACACAGTGAAATCATATACAAAAACGTGATAACATAACACAGTTAAATCCATATACAAGAACGTGATAACATAACACAGTGAAATCCATAAACAACAACGTAATAACAAAACACAGTGAGATCCATATACACGAACGTGATACATAACATAGTGAAATCCATATACAAGAACGTGATAACATAACACAGTGAAATTTATATACTAGAACGTGATAACATAACACAGTGAAATCGAGAAACAAAAACATGATAACATAACATATGAAATCCATATACAAGAACTTGATAACATAACACAGTGAAATCCATATACAGAAACGTGATAACATAAACACAGTTAAATCCATATACAAGAACGTGATAACATAACACAGTGAAATCCATATATAAGAACGTAATAACAAAACACAGTGAAATCCATATACACGAACGTGATACATAACATAGTGAAATCCATATACAAGAACGTGATAACATAACACAGTGAAATTTATATACAAGAACGTGATAACATAACACAGTGAAATCCATATAAAAAACGTGATAACATAACACAGTGAAATCCATATAAAAGAACGTGATAACATAACACAGTGAAATCCATATAGAAGAACGTGATAACAAAACACAGTGAAATCCATACAAGAATGTGATAACAAAACACAGTAAAATCCATATACACTAACGTCATAACATAACATAGTGAAATTTATATACAAGAACGTGATAACATAACACAATGAAATCGACAAACAAAAACATGATAACATAAGACAGTGAAACCCATACAAGAACGTGATAACATAAGACCGTCATAACATGACACAGTGAAATCCATACAAGAACGTGATAACATAAGAACGTGATAACATGACACGGTGAAATCCATATATAAGAACGTGATAACATAACACAATGAAATCCATTCAAGAATGAGATGATATAAGAACGTGATAACATAACATAGTGAAATCCATATACAAGAACTTGGTAACATAACACAGTGAAATCCATATACAAAAACGTGATAACATAACACAGTTAAATCCATATAAAAGAACGTGATAACATAACACAGTGAAATCCATATACAAAACGAAATAACAAAAAACACAGTGAAATCCATATACAAGAACGTGATAACATAACATAGTGAAATTTATATACAAGAACGTGATAACATAACACAGTGAAATCCATACAAGAACGTGATAACATAAGAACGTGATAACATGACACAGGTGAAATCCATATATAAGAACGTGATAACATAACGTATGAAATCCATACAAGAACGTGATAACATAACACAGTGAAATCCATATACAAGAACGTGATAACATAACACAGTGAAATCCATAGAAGAACGTGATAACATAAAAACGTCATAACATAACACAGTGAAATCCATACAAGAACGTGATAACATGACACAGTGAAATCCATATATAAGAACGTGATAACATAACACAATGAAATCCATACAAGAATGTGATAACATAACACAGTGAAATCAATATACAAGAACGTGATAATATAAGAACGTGATAACATAACACAGTGAAATCGACAAACAAAAACATGATAACATAACACAGTGAAATCCATACAAGAACGTGATAACATAACACAGTGAAATCCATATACAAGAACGTGATAACATAACACAGTGAAATCCATACAAGAACGTGATAACATAACACAGTAAAATCCATATACACGAGCGTCATAACATAACATAGTGAAATCCATATACAAGAACGTGATAACATAACACAATGAAATCGAAAACAAAAACATGATAACATAACACAGTGAAATCCATACAAGAACGTGATAACATAACACAGTGAAATCCATATACAAGAACGTGATAACATAACACAGTGAAATCCATAGAAGAACGTGATAACATAAAAACGTCATAACATGTCACACTGAAATCCATACAAGAACGTGATAACATAACACAGTGAAATCCATATATAAGAACGTGATAACATAACACAGTGAAATCCATACAAGAACGTGATAACATAACACAGTGAAATCCATATACAAGAACGTGATAACATAACACAGTGAAATCCATAGAAGAACGTGATAACATTAAAACGTCATACATTGACACAGTGAAATCCATACAAGAACGTGATAACATAACACAGTGAAATCCATATAAAAGAACGTGATAACATAACACAGTGAAATCCATACAAGAATGTGATAACATAACACAGTGAAATCAATATACAAGAACGACATAACATAACACAGTGAAATCCATACAAGAACGTGATAATATAAGAACGTGATAACATAACACAGTGAAATCGAGAAACAAAAACATGATAACATAACACAGTGAAATCCATACAAGAACGTGATAACATAACACAGTGAAATCCATATAAAAGAACGTGATAACATAACACAGTAAAATCCATATACAAGAACGTGATAACAAAACACAGTGAAATCCATACAAGAACGTGATAACAAAACACAGTAAAATACATATACAAGAACGTGATAACATAACACAGTGAAATCCATATACAAGAACGTGATAACATAACACAATGAAATCGAAAAAAAAAATCATGATAACATAACACAGTGAAATCCATACAAGAACGTGATAACATAACACAGTGAAATCCATACAAGAATTGATAACATAACACAGGGAAATCCATATACAAGAACGTGATAACATAACACAGTGAAATCCATACAAGAACGTGATAACATAAAACGTCATAACATGTCACAGTGAAATCCATACAAGAACGTGATAACATAACACAGTGAAATCCATATAAAGAACGTGATAACATAACACAATGAAATCCATACAAGAACGTGATAACATAACACAGTGAAATCCATATACAAGAACGTCATAAAATAACACAGTGAAATCCATACAAGAACGTGATAACATAAGAACGTCATAACATGACACAGTGAAATCCATACAAAAACGTGATAACATAAGAACGTGATAACATAACACAGTGAAATCCATATAAAGAACGTGATAACATAACACAATGAAATCCATTCAAGAATGTGATGATATAAGAACGTGATAACATAACACAGTGAAATCCATATACAAGAACGTGATAACATAACACAGTGAAATCCATATACAAGAACGTGATAACATAACACAGTGAAATCCATATACAAGAACGTGATAACATAACACAGTGAAATCCATATACAAGAACGTGATAACATAACACAGTGAAATCCATATACAAGAACGTGATAACATAACACAGTGAAATCCATATACAAGAACGTGATAACATAACACAGTGAAATCCATATACAAGAACGTGATAACATAACACAGTGAAATCCATATACAAAAAACGTGATAACATAACACAGTGAAATCCATACAAGAACGTGATAACATAACACAGTAAATCATAACATAACGTGACACGTGTGAAATAACACATATATCCATAACAAGAACGTGATAACATAACACAGTGAAATCCATATACAAGAACGTGATAACATAACACAGTGAAATCCATATACAAGAACGTGATAACATAACACAGTGAAATCCATATACAAGAACGTGATAACATAACACAGTGAAATCCATATACAAGAACGTGATAACATAACACAGTGAAATCCATATACAAGAACGTGATAACATAACACAGTGAAATCCATACAAGAACGTGATAACATAACACAATGAAATCCATATAAAAGAACGTGATAACATGACACAGTGAAATCCATACAAGAACGTGATAACATAACACAGTGAAATCCATATGCAACAACGTAATAACAAAACACAGTGAAATCCATATACAAGAACGTGATAACATAACACAGTGAAATCCATATACAAGAACGTGATAACATAACACAGTGAAATCCATATACAAGAACGTGATAACATAACACAGTGAAATCCATATACAAGAACGTGATAACATAACATAGTGAAATCCATATACAAGAAGGTGATAACATAACACAGTAAAATCCATATAAAAGAACGTGATAGCATAACACAGTAAAATCTATATACAAGAAAGTGATAACAAAACACAGTAAAATCCATATACAAGAACGTGATAACATAACACAGTGAAATCCATAAAACAAAACGTGATAACATAACACAGTGAAATCCATATACAAGAACGTGATAACATAACACAGTGAAATCCATATACAAGAACGTGATAACATAACACAGTGAAATCCATATACAAGAACGTGATAACATAACACAGTGAAATCCATATACAAGAACGTGATAACATAACACAGTGAAATCCATATACAAGAACGTGATAACATAACACAGTGAAATCCATATACAAGAACGTGATAACATAACACAGTGAAATCCATATACAAGAACGTGATAACATAACACAGTGAAATCCATATACAAAACGTGATAACATAACACAGTGAAATCCATACAAGAACGTGATAACATAACACAGTGAAATCAATACAAGAACGTGATAACATAACACAGTGAAATCCATACAAGAAACTGATAACATAACACAGGGAAATCCATATACAAGAACGTGATAACATAACACAGTGAAATCCATATAAGAACGTGATAACATAAAGAACGTGAACGTGATAACATAACACAGTGAAATCCATACAAGAACGTGATAACATAACACAGTGAAATCCATATACAAGAACGTGATAACATAACACAGTGAAATCCATACAAGAACGTGATAACATAACACAGTGAAATCCATATACAAGAACGTGATAACATAACACAGTGAAATCCATACAAGAACGTGTGATAACATAACACAGTGAAATCCATATACAAGAACGTGATAACATAACACAGTGAAATCCATACAAGAACGTGATAACATAACACAGTGAAATCCATACAAAACAACGTGATAACATAACACAGTGAAATCCATATACAAGAACGTGATAACATAACACAGTGAAATCCATACAAGAACGTGATAACATAACACAGTGAAATCCATATACAAGAACGTGATAACATAACACAGTGAAATCCATATACAAGAACGTGATAACATAACACAGTGAAATCCATATACAAGAACGTGATAACATAACACAGTGAAATCCATATACAAGAACGTGATAACATAACACAGTGAAATCCATATACAAGAACGTGATAACATAACACAGTGAAATCCATATACAAGAACGTGATAACATAACACAGTGAAATCCATATACAAGAACGTGATAACATAACACAGTGAAATCCATACAAGAACGTGATAACATAACACAGTGAAATCCATATACAAGAACGTGATAACATAACACAGTGAAATCCATATACAAGAACGTGATAACATAACACAGTGAAATCCATATACAAGAACGTGATAACATAACACAGTGAAATCCATACAAGAATGTGATAACATAACACAGTGAAATCCATACAAGAACGTGATAACATAACACAGGGAAATCCATATACAAGAACGTGATAACATAAACAGTGAAATCCATAAAAGAACGTGATAACATAACACAGTGAAATCCATATACAAGAACGTGATAACATAACACAGTGAAATCCATATACAAGAATTTGATAACATAACACAGTGAAATCCATATACAAGAACGTGATAACATAACACAGAGAAATCCATACAAGAACGTGATAACATAACACAGTGAAATCCATACAAGAACGTGATAACATAACACAGTGAAATCCATATACAAGAACGTGATAACATAACACAGTGAAGTCCATACAAGAACGTGATAACATATATACATAACACAGTGAAATCCATACAAGAACGTGATAACATAACACAGTGAAATCCATATACAAAAACGTGATAACATAACACAGTGAAATCCATATACAAGAACGTGATAACATAACACAGTGAAATCCATACAAGAACGTGATAACATAACACAGTGAAATCCATATACAAGAACGTGATAACATAACACAGTGAAATCCATATACAAGAACGTGATAACATAACACAGTGAAATCCATATACAAGAACGTGATAACATAACACAGTGAAATCCATATACAAGAACGTGATAACATAACACAGTGAAATCCATATACAAGAACGTGATAACATAACACAGTGAAATCCATATACAAGAACGTGATAACATAACACAGTGAAATCCATATACAAGAACGTGATAACATAACACAGTGAAATCCATATACAAGAACGTGATAACATAACACAATGAAATCCATATACAAGAACGTGATAACATAACACAGTGAAATACATATACAAGAACGTGATGACATAACACAGTGAAATCCATACAAAAACGTGATAACATAACACGTGAAATCCATATACTATAACGTGATAACATAACACAGTGAAATCCATATACTAGAACGTTATAACATAACACAGTGAAATCCATATACAAGAACGTGATAACACAGTGAACATATACAAGAACGTGATAATAACACAGTGAAATCCATACAAGAACGTGATAACATAACACAGTGAAATCCATATACAAGAACGTGATAACATAACACAGTGAAATCCATATACAAGAACGTGATAACATAACACAGTGAAATCCATATACAAGAACGTGATAACATAACACAGTGAAATCCATACAAGAACGTGATAACATAACACAGTGAAATCCATACAAGAACGTGATAACATAACAAAGTAAAATCCATATACAAAAACGTGATAACAAAACACAGTGAAATCCATACAAGAAAGTGATAACATAACACAGGGAAATCCATATACAAGAACGTGATAACATAACACAGTGAAATCCATACAAAAACGTGATAACATAACACAGTGATAATCCATGAAATCCATACAAGAACGTGATAACATAACACAGTGAAATCCATGTACAAAAACGTGATAACATAACACAGTGAAATCCATATACAAGAACGTTATGATATAACACAGTGATCTCCATACAAGAACGTGATAACATAACACAGTGAAATCCATACAAGAACGTGATAACATAACACAGTGAAATCCATATACAACAACGTAATAACAAAACACAGTGAGATATATATATACGAACGTGATAACATAACACAGTGAAATCCATATACAAGAACGTGATAACATAACACAGTGAAATCCATATACAAGAACGTGATAACATAACACAGTGAAATCGAGAAACAAAATCATGATAACATAACACAGTGAAATCCATACAAGAACGTGATAACATAACACAGTGAAATCCATACAAGAACGTGATAACATAAAACATTGAAATCCATATACAAGAATGTGATAACATAACACAGTGAAATCCAAAAAAGAACGTAATAATGTAACAACGTGATAACATAACACACTGAAATCCATATACAAGAACGTGATAACAGAACACAGTGAAAGCCATAAAAGAACGTGATAACATAACACAGTGAAACCCATATAAAAGAACGTGATAACATAACACAGTGAAATCCATATACAAGAACGTGATAACATAACACAGTGAAATCCATACAAGAACGTGATAACATAACACAGTGAAATCCATATACAAGAACGTGATAACATAACACAGTGAAATCCATATACAAGAACGTTATGACATAACACAGTGAACTCCATACAAGAACGTGATAACATAACACAGTGAAATCCATACAAGAACGTGATAACATAACACAGTGAAATCCATATACAAGAACGTGATAACATAACACAGTGAAATCCATACAAGAACGTGATAACATAACACAGTGAAATCCATATACAAGAACGTGATAACATAACACAGTGAAATCCATATACAAGAACGTGATAACATAACACAGTGAAATCCATATAAGAACGTGATAACATAACACAGTGAAATCCATATACAAGAACGTGATAACATAACACAGTGAAATCCATATACAAGAACGTGATAACATAACACAGTGAAATCCATACAAGAACGTGATAACATAAGAACGTGATAACATAACACAGTGAAATCCATACAAGAACGTGATAACATAACACAGTGAAATCCATATACAAGAACGTGATAACATAACACAGTGAAATCCATATACAAGAACGTGATAACATAACACAGTGAAATCCATATACAAGAACGTGATAACATAACACAGTGAAATCCATATAAGAACGTGATAACATAACACAGTGAAATCCATATACAAGAACGTGATAACATAACACAGTGAAATCCATACAAAGAACGTGATAACATAACACAGTGAAATCCATATACAAGAACGTGATAACATAACACAGTGAAATCCATACAAGAACGTGATAACATAAAAACGTGATAACATAACACAGTGAAATCCATATACAAGAACGTGATAACATAACACAGTGAAATCCATATACAAGAACGTGATAACATAACACAGTGAAATCCATATACAAGAACGTGATAACATAACACAGTGAAATCCATAACGTGAAGAACGTGATAACATAACACAGTGAAATCCATATACAAGAACGTGATAACATAACACAGTGAAATCCATATACAAGAACGTGATAACATAACACAGTGAAATCCATATACAAGAACGTGATAACATAACACAGTGAAATCCATAACAAGAACGTGATAACATAACACAGTGAAATCCATATACAAGAACGTGATAACATAACACAGTGAAATCCATATACAAGAACGTGATAACATAACACAGTGAAATCCATATACAAGAACGTGATAACATAACACAGTGAAATCCATATACAAGAACGTGATAACATAACACAGTGAAATCCATACAAGAACGTGATAACATAACACAGTGAAATCCATATACAAGAACGTGATAACATAACACAGTGAAATCCATATACAAACACGTGATAACATAACACAGTGAAATCCATACAAGAACGTGATAACATAACACAGTGAAATCCATATACAAGAACGTGATAACATAACACAGTGAAATCCATATACAAGAACGTGATAACATAACACAGTGAAATCCATACAAGAACGTGATAACATAACACAGTGAAATCCATATACTAGAACGTGATAACATAACACAGTGAAATCCATACAAGAACGTGATAACATAACACAGTGAAATCCATACAAGAACGTGATAACATAACACATAACACAGTGAAATCCATACAAGAACGTGATAACATATCACAGTGAAATCCATACATGAGCGTGATAACATAACAACGTCATAACATGAGACAGTGAAATCCATATACAAGAACGTGATAACGTAACACAGTGAAATCCATACAAGAACGTGATAACATAACACAGTGAAATCCATACAAGAACGTGATAACATAACACAGTGAAATCCATATACAAGAACGTGATAACATAACACAGTGAAATCCATATACAAGAACGTGATAACATAACACAGTGAAATCCATACAAGAACGTGATAACATAACACAGTGAAATCCATACAAGAACGTGATAACATAACACAGTGAAATCCATATACAAGAACGTGATAACATAACACAGTGAAATCCATATAGAAGAACGTGATAACATAACACAGTGATATCCATACAAGAACGTGATAACATAACACAGTGAAATCCATACAAGAACGTGATAACATAACACAGTGAAATCCATATACAAGAACGTGATAACATAACACAGTGAAATTTATATACTAGAAAGTGATAACATACCACAGTGAAATCCATATAAAGAACGTGATAACATAACACAGTGAAATCCATATACAAGAACGTGATAACAAAACACAGTGAAATCCATACAAGAACGTGATAACATAACACAGTGAAATCCATAAAAGAACGTGATAACATAACACAGTGAAATCCATACAAGAACGTGATAACATAACACAGTGAAATCCATACAAGAACGTGATAACATAACACAGTGAAATCCATATACAAGAACGTGATAACATAACACAGTGAAATCCATATAGAAGAACGTGATAACATAACACAGTGAGATCCATACAAGAACGTGATAACATAACACAGTGAAATCCGTACAAGAACGTGATAACATAATAACGTGATTACATAACACAGTGAAATCCATACAAGAACGTGATAACATAACACAGTGAAATCCATATACAAGAACGTGATAACGTAACACAGTGAAATCCATACAAGAACGTGATAACATAACACAGTGAAATCCATATACAAGAACGTGATAACATAACACAGTTAAATCCATATACGAGAACGTCATAACATGACACATTGAAATCCATATACAAGAACGTGATAACATAACACAGTGAAATCCATACAAGAACGTGATAACATAACACAGTGAAATCCATATACAAGAACGTGATAACATAACACAGTGAAATCCATACAAGAACGTGATAACATAACACAGTGAAATCCATACAAGAACGTGATAACATAACACAGTGAAATCCATATACAAGAACGTGATAACATAACACAGTGAAATCCATACAAGAACGTGATAACATAACACAGTGAAATCCATATACAAAAACGTGATAACATAACACAGTGAAATCCATATACAAGAACGTGATAACATAACACAGTGAAATCCATATACAAGAACGTGATAACATAACACAGTGAAATCCATATAAGAACGAACGTGATAACATAACACAGTGAAATCCATACACAAGAACGTGATAACATAACACAGTGAAATCCATACAAGAACGTGATAACATAACACAGTGAAACATAACACAGTGAAATGATATATAAGAACGTGATAATATAAGAACGTGATAACATAACAGTGAAATCCATATACAAGAACGTGATAACATAACACAGTGAAATCCATATACAAGAACGTGATAACATAACACAGTGAAATCCATATACAAGAACGTGATAACATAACACAGTGAAATCCATACAAGAACGTGATAACATAACACAGTGAAATCCATACACAGAACGTGATAACATAAGAACGTGATAACATAACACAGTGAAATCCATATAAAGAACGTGATAACATAACACAGTGAAATCCATATACAAGAACGTGATAACATAACACAGTGAAATCCATATACAAGAACGTGATAACATAACACAGTGAAATCCATATACAAAAACGTGATAACATAACACAGTGAAATCCATACAAGAACGTGATAACATAACACAGTGAAATCCATATAAAAGAACGTGATAACATAACACAGTGAAATCCATATACAAGAACGTGATAACATAACACAGTGAAATCCATACAAGAACGTGATAACATAACACAGTGAAATCCATATACAAGAACGTGATAACATAACACAGTGAAATCCATATACAAGAACGTGATAACATAACACAGTGAAATCCATACAAGAACGTGATAACATAAGAACGTGATGACATAACACAGTGAAATCCATATACAAGAACTTGATAACATAACACAGTGAAATCCATACAAGAACGTGATAACATAACACAGTGAAATCCATACAAGAACATAACATAACACAGTGAAATCCATATACAAGAACGTGATAACATAACACAGTGAAATCCATACAAGAACGTGATAACATAACACAGTGAAATCCATACAAGAACGTGATAACATAACACAGTGAAATCCATATACAAGAACGTGATAACATAACACAGTGAAATCATACATATAACAAGAACGTGATAACATAACACAGTGAAATCCATACAAGAACGTGATAACATAACACAGTGAAATCCATATACAAGAACGTGATAACATAACACAGTGAAATCCATACAAGAACGTGATAACATAACACAGTGAAATCCATATACAAGAACGTGATAACATAACACAGTGAAATCCATATACAAGAACGTGATAACATAACACAGTGAAATCCATACAAGAACGTGATAACATAAAACGTGATAACATAACACAGTGAAATCCATATATAAGAACGTGATAACATAACACAGTGAAATCCATACAAGAACGTGATAACATAACACAGTGAAATCCATATACAAGAACGTGATAACATAACACAGTGAAATCCATACAAGAACGTGATAATATAAAAAACGTGATAACATAACATAGTGAAATCCATATAAAGATACATAACACAGTGAAATCCATATACAAGATAACATAACACAGTGAAATCCATATACAAGAACGTGATAACATAACACAGTGAAATCCATATACAAGAACGTGATACATAACACAGTGATCCATACAAGAACGTGATAACATAACACAGTGAAATCCATATACAAGAACGTGATAACATAACACAGTGAAATCCATATAAGTGATAACATAACACAGTGATAATAACACAGTGAAATCCATACAAGAACATGATAACATAACACAGTGAAATACATATACAAGAACGTGATGACATAACACAGTGAAATCCATACAAAAACGTGATAACATAACACGT
Organism: Tachypleus tridentatus; assembly: GCF_004210375.1. Taxonomy (NCBI): domain Eukaryota; kingdom Metazoa; phylum Arthropoda; class Merostomata; order Xiphosura; family Limulidae; genus Tachypleus; species Tachypleus tridentatus. The sequence goes on along the minus strand of NC_134833.1, from coordinate 36,649,591 downwards.
GAAATCCATATACTATAACGTGATAACATAACACAGTGAAATCCATATACTAGAACGTTATAACATAACACAATGAAATCCATATACAAGAACGTGATAACATAACACAGTGAAATCCATACAAGAACGTGATAACATAACACAGTGAAATCCATATACAAGAACGTGATAACATAACACAGTGAAATCCATATACAAGAACGTGATAACATAACACAGTGAAATCCATATACAAGAACGTGATAACATAACACAGTGAAATCCATACAAGAACGTGATAACATAACACAGTGAAATCCATATACAAGAACGTGATAACATAACACAGTGAAATCCATATACAAGAACGTGATAACATAACACAGTGAAATCCATACAAGAACGTGATAACATAACACAGTGAAATCCATAGACAAGAACGTGATAACATAACACAGTGAAATCCATACAAGAACGTGATAACATAACACAGTGAAATCCCTACAAGAACGTGATAACATAAGAACGTGATAACATAACACAGTGAAATCCATACAAGAACGTGATAACATAACACAGTGAAATCCATATACAAGAACGTGATAACATAACACAGTGAAATCCATATACAAGAACGTGATAACATAACACAGTGAAATCCATATACAAGAACGTGATAACATAACACAGTGAAATCCATTCAAGAACGTGATAACATAAGAACGTGATGATATAACACAGTGAAATCCATACAAGAACGTGATAACATAAGAACGTTATAACATAACACATTGAAATCCATATACAAGAACGTGATAACATAACACAATGAAATCCATACAAGAATGTGATAACATAACACAGTGAAATCAATATACAAGAACGTGATAACATAACACAGTGAAATCCATATACAAGAACGTGATAACAAAACACAGTGAAATCCATATACAAGAACGTGATAACATAACACAGTGAAATCCATATACAAGAACGTGATAACATAACACAGTGAAATCCATATACAAGAACGTGATAACATAACACAGTGAAATCCATATAAAAGAACGTGATAACATAACACAGTGAAATCCATATACAAGAACGTGATAACATAACACAGTGAAATCCATACAAGAACGTGATAACATAACACAGTGAAATCCATAACAAGAACGTGATAACATAACACAGTGAAATCCATACAAGAACGTGATAACATAACAACGTGATGATATAACACAGTGAAATTCATACAAGAACGTGATAACATAAGAACGTGATAACATAACACATTGAAATCCATATACAAAAACGTGATAACATAATATAGTTAAATCCATATACAAGAACTTGATAACATAACACAGTGAAATCCATATACAAGAACGTGATAACATAACACAGTGAAATCCATAAAAGAACGTGATAACATAACACAGTGAAATCCATATACAAGAACGTGATAACATAACACAGTGAAATCCATATAAAAAATGATAACATAACACAGTGAAATCCATACAAGAACGTGATAACATAACACAGTGAAATCCATATAAAAGAACGTGATAACATAACACAGTGAAATCCATATACAAGAACGTGATAACATAACACAGTGAAATCCATACAAGAACGTGATAACATAACACAGTGAAATCCATATACAAGAACGTGATAACATAACACAGTGAAATCCATATACAAGAACGTGATAACATAACACAGTGAAATCCATACAAGAACGTGATAACATAAGAACGTCATAATATAACACAGTGAAATCCATATACAAGAACGTGATAACATAACACAGTGAAATCCATACAAGAACGTGATAACATAACACAGTGAAATCCATATACAAGAACGTGATAACATAACACAGTGAAATCCATACAAGAACGTGATAACATAACACAGTGAAATCCATACAAGAACGTGATAACATAACACAGTGAAATCCATATACAAGAACGTGATAACATAACACAGTGAAATCCATACAAGAACGTGATAACATAACACAGTGAAATCCATATACAAAAACGTGATAACATAACACAGTGAAATCCATATACAAGAACGTGATAACATAACACAGTGAAATCCATATACAATAACGTGATAACATAACACAGTGAAATCCATACAAGAACGTGATAACATAACAACGTGAAATGAAATCCATACACAAGAACGTGATAACATAACACAGTGAAATCCATACAAGAACGTGATAACATAAAACAGTGAAATCCATACATAACACAGTGAAATCCATAACAAGAACGTGAAATCCATAAAGAACGTGATAACATAACACAGTGAAATCCATATACAAGAACGTGATAACATAACACAGTGAAATATATACAAGAACGTGATAACATAACACAGTGAAATCCATATACAAGAACGTGATAACATAACACAGTGAAATCCATAAACAAGAACGTGATAACATAACACAGTGAAATCCATACAAGAACGTGATAACATAACACAGTGAAATCCATATAAAGAACGTGATAACATAACACAGTGAAATCCATATACAAGAACGTGATAACATAACACAGTGAAATCCATACAAGAACGTGATAACATAACACAGTGAAATCCATACAAAAGAACGTGATAACATAACACAGTGAAATCCATATACAAGAACGTGATAACATAACACAGTGAAATCCATACAAGAACGTGATAACATAAGAACGTCATAACATGGCACAGTGAAATCCATATAGAAAAACGTGATAACATAACACAGTGAAATCCATACAAGAACGTGATAACATAACACAGTGAAATCCATACAAGAACGTGATAACATAACACAGTGAAATCCATATACAAGAACGTGATAACATAACACAGTGAAATCCATACAAGAACGTGATAACATAACACAGTGAAATCCATATACAAGAACGTGATAACATAACACAGTGAAATCCATATACAAGAACGTGATAACATAACACAGTGAAATCCATACAAGAACGTGATAACATAAGAACGTGATGACATAACACAGTGAAATCCATACAAGAACGTGATAACATAACACAGTGAAATCCATATACAAGAACGTGATAACATAACACAGTGAAATCCATACAAAAACGTGATAACATAACACGTGAAATCCATATACTATAACGTGATAACATAACACAGTGAAATCCATATACTAGAACGTTATAACATAGCACAATGAAATCCATACAAGAACGTGATAACATAAAACGTCATCACATGAGACAGTGAAATCCATATATAAGAACGTGATAACATAACACAATGAAATCCATACAAGAACGTGATAACATAACACAGTGAAATCAATATACAAAAACGTGATAACATAACACAGTGAAATACAGGAACGTGATAATATAAAAACGTGATAACATAACACAGTGAAATCCATATACAAGAACGTGATAACATAACACAGTGAAATCCATATACAAGAACGTGATAACATAGCACAGTGAAATCCATACAAGAACGTGATAACATAACACAGTGAAATCCATATACAAGAACGTGATAACATAAAATCCATAGAAGAACGTGATAACATAACACAGTGAAATCCATACAAGAACGTGATAACATAACACAGTGAAATCCATATACAAGAACGTGATAACATAACACAGTGAAATCCATAAACAAAAACGTGATAACATAACACAGTGAAATCCATATACAAGAACGTGATAACATAACACATTGAAATCCATATACAAGAACGTGATAACATAACACAGTGAAATCCATATACAAGAACGTGATAACATAACACAGTGAACTCCATACAAGAACGTGATAACATAACACAGTGAAATCCATATACAAGAACGTGATAACATAACACAGTGAAATCCATATACAAGAACGTGATAACATAACACAGTGAAATCCATATACAAGAACGTGATAACATAACACAGTGAAATCCATACAAGAACGTGATAACATAACACAGTGAAATCAATATACAAGAACGTGATAACATAACACAGTGAAATCCATATACAAAAACGTGATAACATAACACAGTGAAATCCATACAAGAACGTGATAACATAACACAGTGAAATCCATATACAAGAACGTGATAACATAACACAGTGAAATCCATACAAGAACGTGATAACATAACACAGTGAAATCCATACAAGAACGTGATAACATAAGAACGTGATAACATAACACAGTGAAATCCATACAAGAACGTGATAACATAACACAGTGAAATCCATATACAAGAACTTGATAACATAACACAGTGAAATCCATATACAAGAACGTGATAACATAACACAGTGAAATCCATAAAAGAACGTGATAACATAACACAGTGAAATCCATACAAGAACGTGATAACATAAGAACGTGATGATATAACACAGTGAAATCCATACAAGAACGTGATAACATAAGAACGTCATAACATGACACAGTGAAATCCATATACAAGAACGTGATAACATAACACAGTGAAATCCATACAAGAACGTGATAACATAACACAGTGAAATCAATATACAAGAACGTGATAACATAACACAGTGAAATCTATACAAGAACGTGATAACATAACACAGTGAAATCCATATACAAGAACGTGATAACATAACACAGTGAAATCCATATACAAGAACGTGATAACATAACACAGTGAAATCCATATAAAGAACGTGATAACATAACACAGTGAAATCCATATACAAGAACGTGATAACATAACACAGTGAAATCCATACAAGAACGTGATAACATAACACAGTGAAATCCATAAAAGAACGTGATAGCATAAGACAGAGAAATTCATACAAGAACGTGATAACATAAGAACGTGATGATATAACACAGTGAAATCCATACAAGAACGTGATAACATAAGAACGTCATAACATGACACATTGAAATCCATATACAAGAACGTGATAACATAACACAATGAAATCTATACAAGAATGTGATAACATAACACAGTGAAATCCATATACAAGAACGTGATAACATAACACAGTGAACTCCATACATGAACGTGATAACATAACACAGTGAAATCCATACAAGAACGTGATAACATACCACAGTGAAATCGATATACTAGAACGTGATAACATAACACAGTGAAATCCATACAAGAACGTGATAACATAACACAGTGAAATCCATATACAAAAACGTGATAAGACAACATATTGAAATCCATATACAAGAACGTTATAGCATAACACAGTGAAATCCATATACAATAACGTGATAACATAACACAGTGAAATTCATATAAGAACGTGATATCATAACAACATCACATGAAACAGTGAAATCCATACACAAAAACGTGATAACATAACACAGTGAAATCCATACACAAGAACGTGATAACATAACACAGTGAAATCCATACAAGAACGTGATAATATAAAAGCGTGATAACATAACACAGTGAAATCCATACAAGAACGTGATAATATAAAAACGTGATAACATAACATTGTGAAATCCATATACAAGAACGTGATAACATAACACAGTGAAATCCATATACAAGAACGTGATAACATAACACAGTGAAATCCATATACAAGAACGTGATAACATAACACAGTGAAATTGATAAACAAAAACATGATAACATAACACAGTGAAATCCATACAAGAACGTGATAACATAACACAGTGAAATCCATATAAACAGAACGTGATAACATAACACAGTGAAATCCATATACAAGAACGTGATAATAAAACACAGTGAAATCCATACAAGAACGTGATAACATAACACAGTGAAATCCATACAAAACGTGATAACATAACACAGTGAAATCCATATACAAGAACGTGATAACATAACACAGTGATATCCATACAAGAACGTGATAACATAAGAACGTCATAACATGGCACAGTGAAATCCACATAGAAAAACGTGATAACATAACACAGTGAAATCCATACAAGAACGTGATAACATAACACAGTGAAATCCATACAAGAACATAACATAACACAGTGAAATCCATATACAAGAACGTGATAACAAAACACAGTTAAATCCATACAAGAACGTGATAACATAACACAGTGAAATCTATATCCAAGAACGTGATAACATAACACAGTGAAATCCATATACAAGAACGTGATAACATAACACAGTGAAATCCATACAAGAACGTGATAACATAAGAACGTGATGACATAACACAGTGAAATCCATACAAGAACGTGATAACATAACACAGTGAAATCCATATACAAGAACGTGATAACATAACACAGTGAAATCCATACAAGAACGTGATAACATAACACAGTGAAATCCATATACAAGAACGTGATAACATAACACAGTGAAATCCATATACAAGAACGTGATAACATAACACAGTGAAATCCATACAAGAACGTGATAACATAAAAACGTCATCACATGAGACAGTGAAATCCATATATAAGAACGTGATAACATAACACAATGAAATCCATACAAGAATGTGATAACATAACACAGTGAAATCAATATACAAAAACGTCATAACATAACACAGTGAAACCCATACAGGAACGTGATAATATAAAAACGTGATAACATAACATAGTGAAATCCATATACAAGAACGTGATAACATAACACAGTGAAATCCATATACAAGAACGTGATAACATAACACAGTGAAATCCATATACAAGAACGTGATAACATAACACAGTGATCTCCATACAAGAACGTGATAACATAACACAGTTAAATTCATATACAAGAACGTGTTAACATAAAATCCATAGAAGAACGTGATAACATAACACAGTGAAATCCATACAAGAACGTGATAACATAACACAGTGAAATCCATATACAAGAACGTGATAACATAACACAGTGAAATCGATAAAAAAAACATGATAACATAACAAAGTGAAATCCATACAAGAACGTGATAACATAACACAGTGAAATCCATATACAAGAACGTGATAACATACCACAGTAAAATCCATATACAGGAACGTGATAAGAAAACACAGTGAAATCCATACAAGAACGTGATAACATAAGAACGTCATAACATGGCACAGTGAAATCCACATAGAAAAACGTGATAACATAACACAATGAAATCCATACAAGATCGTCATAACATAACACAGTGAAATCCATACAAGAACATAACATAACCCAGTGAAATCCATATACAAGAACGTGATAACATAACACAGTGATCTCCATAGAAGAACGTGATAACATAACACAGTGAAATCTATACAAGAACGTGATAACATACAACAGTGAAATCGATATACCAGAACGTGATAACATAACACAGTGAAATTCATACAAGAACGTGATAACATAAGAACGTGTTGACATAACACAGTGAAATCCATACAAGAACGTGATAACATAACACAGTGAAATCCATATACAAGAACGTGATAACATAACACAGTGAAATCCATACAAGAACGTGATAACATAACACAGTGAAATCCATATACAAGAACGTGATAACATAACACAGTGAAATCCATATACAAGAACGTGATAACATAACACAGTGAAATCCATACAAGAACGTGATAACATAAAAACGTCATCACATGAGACAGTGAAATCCATATATAAGAACGTGATAACATAACACAATGAAATCCATACAAGAATGTGATAACATAACACAGTGAAATCAATATACAAAAACGTCATAACATAACACAGTGAAACCCATACAGGAACGTGATAATATAAAAACGTGATAACATAACATAGTGAAATCCACATACAAGAACTTTATAACATAACACAGTGAAATCCATATACAAGAACGTGATAACATAACACAGTGAAATCCATATACAACAACGTTATGACATAACACAGTGATCTCCATACAAGAACGTGATAACATAACAAAGTTAAATTCATATACAAGAACGTGTTAACATAAAATCCATAGAAGAACGTGATAACATAACACAGTGAAATCCATACAAGAACGTGATAACATATCACAGTAAAATTTATATACAAGAACTTGATAACATAACACAGTGAAATCGAGAAACAAAAACATGATAACATAACAAAGTGAAATCCATATACAAGAACGTAATAAGACAACACATTGAAATCCATATACAACAACGTGATACTATAACATAGTGAAATCCATATACAATAACGTGGTAACATAACACAGTGAAATCCATACAAGAACATGATAACATAACACAGTGAAATCCATATACAAGAACGTGATAAGACAACACATTGAAATCCATATACAAGAACGTGATAACATAACACAGTGAAATCCATATACAAGAACGTGATAACATAACACAATGAAATCCATACAAGAATGTAATAACATAACACAGTGAAATCAATATACAAGAACGTGATAACATAACACAGTGAAATCCATATACAAGAACGTGCTAACATAACACAGTGAACTCCATACAAGAACGTGATAACATAACACAGTGAAATCGATATACTAGAACGTGATAACATAACACAGTGAATTCCATAGAAGAACGTGATAACATAACACAGTGAAATCCATACAAGAACGTGTTAACATGAGAACGTGATAACATAACACAGTCAAATCCATACAAGAACGTGATAACATATCACAGTGAAATCCATATACATGTACGTGATAACATTACTCAGTGAAATCCATATACAAGAACGTGATAACATAAAACAGTGAAATCCATAAAAGAACGTGATAGCATAAGACAGAGAAATCCATACAAGAACGTGATAACATAAGAACGTGATGATATAACACAGTGAAATCCATAAAAGAACGTGATAACATAAGAACGTCATAACATGACACATTGAAATCCATATACAAGAACGTGATAACATAACACAATGAAATCCATAGAAGAATGTGACAACATAACACAGTGAAATCAATATACAAGAACGTCATAACATAACACAGTGAAATCTATACAAGAACGTGATAACAAAACATAGTGAAATCCATATACAAGAACTTCATAACATAACACAGTGAAATCCATATACAAGAACGTTATAACATAACTAAGAGAAATCTATATAAAAGAAAGTGATAACATAACATAGTAAAATCCATATACTAGAACGTGATAACAAAACACAGTGAAATCCATACAAGAACGTGATAACATAACACAGTGAAATCCATAAAAGAACGTGATAGCATAAGACAGAGAAATCCATACAAGAACGTGATAACATAAGAAGGTGATGATATAACACAGTGAAATCCATACAAGAACGTGATAACATAAGAACGTCATAACATGACACATTGAAATCCATATACAAAAACGTGATAACATAACACAATGAAATCCATAGAAGAATGTGACAACATAACACAGTGAAATCAATATACAAGAACGTGATAACATAACCTAGTAAAATCCATAAAACAACGGGATAACATAACACAGTGAAATCCATATACAAGAACGTGATAACATAACACAGTGAAATCGAGAAAAAAAAATGATAACATAATACAATGAAATTCATACAACAACGTGATAACATAACTCAGAGAAATCCATATAAAAGAAAGTGATAATATAACACAGTGAAATCCATATACAAGAACGTGATAACATAACACAGTGAAATCCATACAAGAACGTGATAACATAACACAGTGAAATCCATATACAAGAACGTGATAACATAACACAGTGAAATCCATATACGAGAACGTGATAACATAACACATTGAAATCCATACAAGAACGTTATAACATAAGAACGTCATAACATGACACATTGAAATCCATATACAAGAACGTGATAACATAACACAATGAAATCTATACAAGAATGTGATAACATAACACAGTGAAATCTATATACAAGAACGTGATAACAAAACATAGTGAAATCCATATACAAGAACTTGATAACATAACACAGTGAAATCCATATACAAGAACGTGATAACATACCACAGTGAAATCGATATACTAGAACGTGATAACATAACACATTGAAATCCATACAAGAACGTGATAACATAACACAGTGAAATCCATATATAAAAACGTGATAAGACAACATATTGAAATCCATATACAAGAAGGTTATAGCATAACACAGTGAAATCCATATACAATAACGTGATAACATAACACAGTGAAATTCATACAAGAACGTGATATCATAACAACGTCATCACATGAAACAGTGAAATCCATACACAAGAACGTGATAACATAACACAATGAAATCCATATACAAGAACGTCATAACATAACACAGTGAAATCCATACAAGAACGTGATAATATAAAAGCGTGATAACATAACACAGTGAAATCCATACAAGAACGTGATAATATAAAAACGTGATAACATAACATTGTGAAATCCATATACAAGAACGTTATAACATAACACAGTGAAATCCATATACAAGAACGTGATAACATAACAAAGTGAAAATATTATACAATAACGTGATAACATAACACAGTGAAATTTATATACAAGAACGTGATAACATAACACAGTGAAATTGAGAAACAAAAACATGATAACATAACACAGTAAAATCCATACAAGAACGTGATAACATAACACAGTGAAATCCATATAAACGAACGTAATAACATAACACAGTAAAATCGATATACAGGAACGTGATAATAAAACACAGTGAAATCCATACAAGAACGTGATAACAAAACACAGTGAAATCCATACAAAAAAGTGATAACATAACACAGTGAAATCCATATACAAGAACGTGATAACATAACACAGTGATATCCATACAAGAACGTGATAACATAAGAACGTCATAACATGGCACAGTGAAATCCACATAGAAAAACGTGATAACATAACACAATGAAATCCATACAAAATCGTCATAACATAACACAGTGAAATCCATACAAGAACATAACATAACCCAGTGAAATCCATATACAAGAACGTGATAACATAACACAGTGATCTCCATAGAAGAACGTGATAACATAACACAGTGAAATCTATACAAGAACGTGATAACATACAACAGTGAAATCGATATACCAGAACGTGATAACATAACACAGTGAAATTCATACAAGAACGTGATAACATAAGAACGTGTTGACATAACACAGTGAAATCCATACAAGAACGTGAAAACATAACACAGTGAAAACCATATACAAGAACGTGATAACATAACACAGTGAAATCCATACAAGAACGTGATAACATAACACAGTGAAATTTATATACAAGAACGTGATAACATAACACAGTGAAATCCATATACAAGAACGTGATAACATAACACAGTGAAATCCATACAAGAACGTGATAACATAAAAACGTCATCACATGAGACAGTGAAATCCATATATAAGAACGTGATAACATAACACAATGAAATCCATACAAGAATGTGATAACATAACACAGTGAAATCAATATACAAAAACGTCATAACATAACAAAGTGAAACCCATACAGGAACGTGATAATATAAAAACGTGATAACATAACATAGTGAAATCCACATACAAGAACTTTATAACATAACACAGTGAAATCCATATACAAGAACGTGATAACATAACACAGTAAAATCCATATACAACAACGTTATGACATAACACAGTGATCTCCATACAAGAACGTGATAACATAACACAGTTAAATTCATATACAAGAACGTGTTAACATAAAATCCATAGAAGAACGTGATAACATAACACAGTGAAATCCATACAAGAACGTGATAACATATCACAGTAAAATTTATATACAAGAACTTGATAACATAACACAGTGAAATCGAGAAACAAAAACATGATAACATAACAAAGTGAAATCCATACAAGAACGTGATAACATAACACAGTGAAATCCATATAGAAGAACGTGATAACATACCACAGTAAAATCCATATACAGGAACGTGATAAGAAAACACAGTGAAATCCATACAAGAAAGTGATAAAAAAACACAGTAAAATCCATATACACAAACGTGATAACGTAACACAATGAAATCCATACAAGGATGTGATAACATAACACAGTGAAATCAATATACAAGAACGTAATAACATAACACAGTGAAATCCATATACAAGAACGTGATAACATAACACAGTGAAATCCATACAAAAACGTGATAACATAACACAGTGAAATCCATTCAAGAACGTGATAACATAACACAGTGAAATCCATATACAAGAACGTAATAAGACAACACATTGAAATCCATATACAACGTCGTGATACTATAACATAGTTAAATCCATATACAATAACGTGGTAACATAACACAGTGAAATCCATACAAGAACATGATAACATAACACAGTGAAATCCATATACAAGAACGTGATAAGACAACACATTGAAATCCATATACCAGAACGTGATACCATAACACAGTGAAATCCATATACAATAACGTGATAACATAACACAATGAAATCCATACAAGAATGTAATAACATAACACAGTGAAATCAATATACAAGAACGTGATAACATAACACAGTGAAATCCATATACAAGAACGTGCTAACATAACACAGTGAACTCCATACAAGAACGTGATAAAATAACACAGTGAAATCAATATACTAGAACGTGATAACATAACACAGTGAATTCCATAGAAGAACGTGATAACATAACACAGTGAAATCCATACAAGAACGTGTTAACATAAGAACGTGATAACATAACACAGTCAAATCCATACAAGAACGTGATAACATATCACAGTGAAATCCATATACATGTACGTGATAACATTACTCAGTGAAATCCATATACAAGAACGTGATAACATAACACAGTGAAATCCATAAAAGAACGTGATAGCATAAGACAGAGAAATCCATACAAGAACGTGATAACATAAGAACGTGATGATATAACACAGTGAAATCCATACAAGAACGTGATAACATAAGAACGTCATAACATGACACATTGAAATCCATATAAAAGAACGTGATAACATAACACAATGAAATCCATAGAAGAATGTGACAACATAACACAGTGAAATCAATATACAAGAACGTCATAACATAACACAGTGAAATCTATACAAGAACGTGATAACAAAACATAGTGAAATCCATATACAAGAACTTGATAACATAACACAGTGAAATCCATATACAAGAACGTGATAACATAACACAGTGAAATCCATATACAAGAACATTATAACATAACTCAGAGAAATCCATATAAAAGAAAGTGATAACATAACACAGTAAAATCCATATACTAGAACGTGATAACAAAACACAGTGAAATCCATACAAGAACGTGATAACATAACACAGTGAAATCCATAAAAGAACGTGATAGCATAAGACAGAGAAATCCATACAAGAACGTGATAACATAAGAACGTGATGATATAACACAGTGAAATCCATACAAGAAAGTGATAACATAAGAACGTCATAACATGACACATTGAAATCCATATACAAGAACGTGATAACATAACACAATGAAATCCATAGAAGAATGTGACAACATAACACAGTGAAATCAATATACAAGAACGTGATAACATAACCTAGTAAAATCCATACAACAACGGTATAACATGACACAGTGAAATCCATATACAAGAACGTGATAACATAACACAGTGAAATCGAGAAACAAAAACATGATAACATAATACAATGAAATCCATACAACAACGTGATAACATTACTCAGAGAAATCCATATAAAAGAAAGTGATAACATAACACAGTAAAATCCATATACTAGAACGTGATAACAAAACACAGTGAAATCCATACAAGAACGTGATAACATAACACAGTGAAATCCATATACAAGTACGTGATAACATAACACAGTGAAATCCATATACATGTACGTGATAACATTACTCAGTGAAATCCATATACAAGAACGTGATAACATAACACAGTGAAATCCATATACAAGAACGTGATAACATAACACAGAGAAATCCATACAAGAACGTGATAACATAAGAACGTGATGATATAACACAGTGAAATCCATACAAGAACGTGATAACATAACACAGTGAAATCCATATGCAGCAACGTGATAACATAACACATTGAAATCCATATACAAGAACGTGATAGCATAACACAGTGAAATCCATATACAATAAAGTGATAACATAACACAGTGAAATCCATATAGAAGAACGTGATAACATAACACAGTGAAATCCATAAAAGAACGTGATAACATGACTCAGTGAAATCCATAAAAAAACGTGATAGCATAAGACAGAGAAATCCATAAAAGAACGTGATGATATAACACAGTGAAATCCATACAAGATTGTGATAACATAACACAGTGAAATCCATATACAGCAACGTGATAACATAACACATTGAAATCCATATACAAGAACGTGATAGCATAACACAGTGAAATCCATATACAAGAACGTGATAACATAACACAGTGAAATCCATAAAAGAACGTGATAACATGACTCAGTGAAATCCATACAAGAACGTGATAACATAACTCAGTGAAATCCATACAAGAACTTGATAACATAAGAACGTCATAACATAACACAGTGAAATCCATATACAAGAACGTGATAGCATAACACAGTGAAATCCATATAGAAGAACGTGATAACATAACACAGTAAAAGCAATACAAAAATGTGATAACATAACACAGTGAAATTTATATACAAGAACGTGATAACATAACACAATGAAATCCATACAAGAACGTGATAACATAACATAGTGAAATTCATATACAAGGACGTGATAATATAACACAGTGAAATCCATATACAGTAACGTGATAACATAACACAATGAAATCCATCTACAAGAACGTGATAACATAACACAGTGAAATCCATACAAGAACCTGATAAGATAACACAGTTAAATCCATATACAAGAACGTAATAGCATAACACAGTGAAATCCATTTACAATAACGTGATTACAAAAGACAGTTAAATCCATATACAAGAACTTATTAACATAACACAGTGAAATCCATATGCAAAAACGTGATAAGATAACCCAGTGAAATCCATACAAGAACGTGATAAGATAACACAGTTTAATCCATATACAAGAACGTGATAGCATAACACAATGAAATCCATATACAATAACGTGATTACATAACATAGTGAAATCCATATACAAGAACGTATTAACATAACACAGTGAAATTTATAGAAGAGCGTGATAACATAACACAGTGAAATCCATATGCAAAAACGTGATAACATAACACAGTGAAATTCATACAAGAACGTGATAACATAACACAGTGAAATCCATATACAAGAACGTGATAACATAACACAGTGAAATCCATATAGAAGAACGTGATAACTTGACACAGTGAAATCCATACAAAAACGTGAAGATATAGCACAGTGAAATCCATATACAAGAACGTGATAACATAACAACGTGATGACATAACACAGTGAAATCCATATACAAGAACGTGATAATATAACACAGTGAAATCCATATACAAGAACGTGATAACATAGCACAATGAAATCCTTACAAGAACGTGATAACATAACACAGAGAAATCCATTCAGGAACGTGATAACATAACAGTGAAATCGATATACAAGATCGTGATTTCATAACACAGTGTAATCCATATACAAAAACGTGATTTCATAACACAGTGAATTCCATATACAAGAACGTGATAACGTATCACAGTGAAATCCATTTACAAGAACGTGATAACATGACAGAGTGAAATCCATATAATAGAACGTGATATCATAACACAGTGAAATACATATACAATTAACGTGATAACATAACAAAGTGAACTCCATATACAAGATCGTGATAACATAGCACAGTGAAATCCATACAAGAACGTGATAACATAACACAGTGAAATTTATATACAAGAACGTGATAACATAACACAGTGAAATCCATACAAGAACGTGATAACATAAAACAGTGAAATCCATATACAAGAACTTGATAGCATAACACAGTGAAATCCATATACAATAACGTGATAACATAACACAGTGAAATTTATATACAAGAACGTGATAACATAACACAGTGAAATCCATATATAAAAACGTGATATCATAACACAGTGAATTCCATATACAAGAACGTGATAACGTATCACAGTGAAATGCATTTACAAGAACGTGATAACATGACAGAGTGAAATCCATATACAATTAACGTGATAACATAAGAAACTGAACTCCATATACAAGATCGTGATAACATAACACAGTGAAATCCATATAAAAGAACGTGATTACATAACACAGTGAAATCCATACAAGAACGTGATACCATAAAACAGTGAAATCCATATACAAGAACTTGATAGCATAACACAGTGAAATCCATATACAATAACGTGATAACATAACACAGTGAAATTTATATACAAGAACGTGATAACATAACACAGTGAAATCCATATACAAAAACGTGATAACTTAACACAGTGAAATCCATTCAAGAATGTGATAATATAACACAGTGAAATCGATGTACAAGATCGTGATAACATTACACAGTGAAATCCATATACAAGAACGTGATAAAATAACACAGTGAAATCCATATACAAGAACGTGATAACATAACACAGTGAAATCCCTACATGAACGTAATAACATAAGAACGTGATAACATAACACAGTGAAATCCATATAAAAGAACCTGATAACATAACATAGTGAAATCCATACAAGAATGTAATAACATAAGAACGTATAACATAACACATTGAAATTCATATACAAGAACGTGATAACATAAGAACGTGATGTCATAACATAGTTAAATCCATATACAAGAACGTGATAACATAACACAGTGAAATGCATATACAAGAACGTGATAACATAACACAGTGAAATCCATATAGAAGAACGTGATAATATAACACACTTAAATCCATATACAAAAACGTGATAACATAACACAATATATTCCATATACAAGACCGTGATAACATAACACAGTGAAATCCATTTACAAGACTAGCTTTTCACATAGGGGTGCATAAAGTAGAACATTTTTCTTATCACTAACAACAAAGTGTATTTAAACCAAGAGCTAGTTTTATTTCAAAAAATCTTTATTTAACTTAAAGATGTCATCTCATCTTCTATCTACAATCAAACAAAACTAGGTGGAAGCATATTTATCTTTCTGGGTGACTGTTGGTTTCCCTGTATTACAAGGTAAATTTGATAGTCCAAAGGTCCAATAATTCAAACAGAAAACACAGACAGCACACGTTAGCAGGAAATAAAGAGATGATATATCTGTCGTCACATTTACATGTGACAATGTGATCGTCACGTGAATACCAGAAATGGTCAAAGCTTTGAAAAGTTCATGATATAAGTTATAGAAGCGTAAGTATTGTTGCAAAGACGTACCACGAATGTGACTTTTTTTTTTGTCATGCATGCAGCTAAAAATGTATTAAATGTTTTCTCGTGTTTGTTAGGCAGGCGGACGCATTGTCTATCCTACATAGCCGTTCCTACAACGGCTGAGATTATTCATTGAAATGTTATTTTAAATATCTCCCCAACTAGTCATCACAACTTTACAATATTATAACAGTTTCTTTTTGTAATGTCCGAGTCACAAGTTTTGAGAATATTTAGAAATATCATAGGAAAAAGTTTAAGACTTTTGTTCTTTTATATTACATTATAACTCAAGAACCAAGCGAAAGCTCTGAACCGATTTGATTGAGGTGATCTAATTTAAAACGGAGTATCAGCTTTGATAAGTATTATTGACTCGTATTAATTTTACAAAATTCACAATTATGGTGTAAACAATAGAATTATTATTCCCTGGTGAATCCCGCTAGTACAGCGGTAAGTCTACGGATTTACATCGTTATAATCAGCGGTTCGATTCCCGTCGGTGGGCTTAGTAGATAACCCGATGTGGCTTCGCTATAAGAAAACATACGTTATCCCCTGAAGTTTGATTTTTTTACAGACATTTGGTGTTTCTATAAAATGCTTACGCACTGGGTGAAAGAGGAATTACCAGCGAATAATAGATAAACAGTAAATATTACAGTTGGAACCTCATTGTATCTAGAACTTAGTTGTAAATATAACCTTACTATGTATATTGAAAAATTGCATTCAAAAACAAGCAAAGAATAAAAGAAAAGCTTTTCAAAAACGGAAGTAAATGGAGGGACGGTTAATATCAATCCTTGAAAAACGGTGAAACAAGATTGTAGAAATAGCATTTCTAGCAACTCTACATAATAGCTGCGGCACAAATATATATATATATATAGTTTGATTTATCCTACTTTTGTATTTTAACGTTTTACGCTACTGTGTGCCTGTGTTATTACGTAGAAACGATGCAAATACCACCCCTACTATCTTGTTTGCACTGTTTTTGAAGGATTGATTTTTAGCCATCCTTACATTTACTTCCATTTTTAAAACGTTTTTTTTCTTTATTTGTGCACAGATTAACATAAATACACATCTTGGGTAAAATAATTAATTTCTCAGCATTCCATTGTGGTAATAATTTTTAATATAGTTATGCAGATAAAAGTGGTATGAGATACTCACTGGGTTATGAGCTGTTGACCGAAAAGTGCTATTCTATGCCAGGTTTGACTGAAAAATTACATATGTATGTGAATTACCATGTCCAACCACAGAAATAATGAATTTATTAATATTTTTATACGTTTAAACAATATTATGACCAGGCATGATCTAATGGTTAACGTACTCGGACTGCAAATCTTAGAGTTCCTTGTTTGTGACACACTTTGCATTTTGGAGCTACAAGTGTTCTATAGTAGCAGAAAATTCCAATATTTGATTAGGTAAGGGTAATGCAAGAATTAGTTGTGGGTACTCTTGATTAACTGCCATGTTTCTATTGTATCGAATCAGAACTGGGAATAGTCGACCATGTGCTAATAGCCCTTGTGTAGTTTTGAACACAATTCTGAAACAAAAGAAAATTCTAAGAGGACATCTAACGAAGGTGCTAGCTAAAGAATACTCATTGGAAAGAACGTCTATTCGAAAGTGGGTCATTAAAACTTTAAGATTTTCATTTAATTTTATTAAAGAAAAAATATAGAAAATAAATAAATAGTTAAATGAATCAGTAAATATTATATATTTTTTCACCTAGTTTGTTTTCTGTCTGGTTTGAATTTTACTCGTCTACTGTTATTCGTACACAAATATGCCTTAACATCCATACAAATCTTTAAATAAATGATCTTGCAGTTCATAACCAGAAAATAAGAATAATACAAAACTGTACCTCTTACACAGTATAATACGTAAAATGATACCCTTGAATACAAAATGCAAGTAGACCCGGATAACGGAACGAGCTCTTTAACAGTGAAAATTTACGCAAATACCGACTTAAGTTAAAAATTGAAAATGTCTTTAATAAAGATAACTGTGGAAATATCTTTTTTGACTTTGGAATGTAATGGTCCCACTGGAGGTGAGTGCTCATCATTCTTCCACTTAGTTACCAAACATCCTCCAAAGGGGCACTATGACAAGAGACCCTAATGTCAAGATGTCTTACATTTCTTATCTTGACCATTAAATCACTGAAAAGCTTTCTATATCAGACATGAACATGAGGTTGGCTGATCGTTTGGTTGTTTTACTATTCTGTCTGTAGAAGGTTGAGGTGTCAATCTGCTCCAACTGAAGCGATTTGGTCTCTGGATGCTCTAAAACCGACCCCTAAACAGACTTACTGAGGTCTCAAATGTCCAATGCATTGGTTGGAAACACATCTTCACACACATTTTCCTCATTTTTGGCCATTAAAATTCATCAGCATTTTCATTGTCCCTGCTTAAGAGCTTACTTTCAAGATAGCTACTGGCATCTTTGGTTCATTGGAGAAGTCCATTTCTTTGCCATACAGAAAATCCCAGTCATTGTAATAACTCTCATAGCAGAATTCTTAGAGTTTCACAAACGGAAAGTTCAAAATTGGCACTAACTGCTTGGTTTAGAATTTGTCCTTAAATATTAAGGGCTCAAACTGTGATACAAAATCAGTAAAATCTAATTGGATAAAACATCAGTAAGATGTGTAAGCTGAAGCGGCGGGCAATCATCTGGTTATAATCATTACTTTATTCTTAAAACGACCTTTAGAAGCCGAGTAATATGTGGAATACCTTAATCAAATGATATGTCCGCAGAATTTACATTTATCCCTAGTGCCTGTGGATTATTTTGGTCTCTACTTGACTGGTATCCACAGGCTGCTCTCTTTACCATTGTCATGACAATAGACAGCATACGTATTATTGAACTAAAATTGACCCACATATGCTGCCCAAGGTTACGTAACAGTAATCCACACTTTTGGACATTGGTATTTATCAATATTTTCATTGTCTTCCCTCAGGAGTCTTCTATCTATCTCAGGTTTAGCATTAGCGTTGATGTAAATCATAAACACTTACCACTTCGTTGATACTTTCTGTCTCTCCCTACCACAAGTAAAAACCTACATTTTATATCTCTTAAAGAGATATCTGCAAAGAAACAATGATAAGAACATACTTAAAAATATACATACTTTGTGTATCTCCAATGAAACAATGTTAAGAACGTACTTAAAATATGTATACTTTATATATTTGCAATGAAACAACGTTAAGATCGTACTTATAAATATGTATACTTTGTATATCTGCAATGAAACAATGTTAAGAGCATACTTATAAATGTATACTTTGTATACCTGCAATGAAACAATGTTAAGAACGTGCTTATAAATATATATACTTTGTATATCTGCAATGAACAATGATAAGAACATACTTAAAATATGTATACTTTGTTTATATGCAATGAAACAATGTTAAGAACATACCTATAAATATGTATACTTTGTATATCTGCAATGAAACAATGTTAGGAACATACTTAAAATATGTATACTTTGTATATCTGCAATGAAACAATGTTAAGAACGTACTTATAAATATGTATACTTTGTATATCTGCAATGAAACAATGTTAAAACATTCTTAAAATATGTATACTTTGTATATCTGCAATGAAACAATGTTAAGATCGTACTTATAAATATGTATACTTTGTTTATATGCAATGAAACAATGTTAAGAACATACTTATAAATATGTATACTTTGTATATCTGCAATGAAACAATGTTAGGAACATACTTAAAATATGTATACTTTGTATATCTGCAATGAAACAATGTTGAGAACATTCTTAAAATATGTATACTTTATATATTTGCAATGAAACAACGTTAAGATCGTACTTATAAATATGTATACTTTGTATATCTGCAATGAAACAATGTTAAGAACGTGCTTATAAATATATATACTTTGTATATCTGCAATGAAACAATGTTACAAACATACTTATAAATGTATACTTTGTATATATGGAATGAAACAATGTTCAAAATATACTTATAAATATATATACTTTGTATATCTGCAATGAAACAATGTTACAAACATACTTATAAATATGTATACTTTGTATACCTGCAATGAAACAATGTTAGGAACATACTTAAAATATGTATACTTTGTATATCTGCAATGAAGCAATGTTAAGAACGTACTTATAAATATATATACTTTGTATATCTGCAATGAAACAATGTTAAAAACATACTTAAAATATGTATACGTTGTATATGTGCAATGAAACAATGTTAAGAACATTCTTAAAATATATATACTTTGTATATCTGCAATGAAACAATGTTAAGAACGTACTTATAAATATATATACTTTGTATATCTGCAGTGAAACAATGTTACAAACATACTTAAAATATATTTTGTATATTTGCAATGAAACAATGTTAAGAACATTCTTAAAATATGTATAAATTGTATATCTGCAATGAAACAATGTTAAGATCGTACTTATAAATATATATACTTTGTATATCTGCAATGAAACAATGTTACAAACATACTTAAAATATATTTTGTATATTTGCAATGAAACAATGTTAAGAACATACTTAAAATATGTATAAATTGTATATCTGCAATGAAACAATGTTAAGATCGTACTTATAAATATGTATCACTTGCATAATTGAAAATATCCTGTTATAATTAAATAAAACTCTCAATACATGAAGTTTATATTTGTTATGGTATTAAAGTTACTGTACGTGAATTTCACATAGTACCAATAATTTCACCTACTTAAACATTTTGGTTCAAAACAACCACAGTATATCTTGAACTATTCTTACTGTAAAACAACAAGAAAAAATTATGTTTTACCTTAGGTGTAATGTGAGTCTCTCCTTTACTTTTACAGTTTCGTGAAAATTCACTATATGTCAAAATTTTCCTGTGTCGAGTTGTAACGTTTTCGCGCAGTTGTTAACGTAAACATATTTTGTTTTCCCATAATACTTCACAGATCAGTAATAACGTTTAAATTTCATAGTATAAAGTTTTAGTATTCAGAGCAAATCTTTTGTGTCTACTGACATGTAGCTTAATAACTGTATTTATTATGTGATTGTTTCATTCAATTTATATAACACTCATGAATGAACTTGTGTAACATTAACACACTTGTGACACCACACACACATATATACATCTATACATTTAGCTGGGTTGGTATATAATCACATGCGTTTACCTATGCTAGATGTCATCAAATTCAGTAACGTTCTTTCGGGTTAATTTCCACAGTTACTCATTGAATATCGTTTGCAAGGTACTTCTACATGTGAAGAAAGTATGTGCCTTTTAGGTGTACTAGCAATAAAGACCTGGCAAAGATTATGGATCATTTCCTGTGGGGTCCCACTATTCTGTTAAATCAGGTAAGTGATCTTCCCAAACCACATCTTCATCTAGGAAAAATCACTGAGGAGCTCGAAAAGCAAGAGTTGCAAACCTCTTTTGAATGTATTTTTAAAACGTGCAACTATTATTTTCAGTTGTGCAAACTGTCGATGCATTATGCAATATATCTAACTGGCACCAGCCATTGTAAGCTATGTTAATCCAATAACTACCATCTAATATCCTATGCATGACTGTTCTCGTGCACCCCTCTTCGATAACTTAGACAGTATTGTTTTTAAAATTCGCGCAAAGCTACATGAGGACTGACTGCGCTAGCTGTCCCTAATTTAGCAGTGTAAGGGTAATCATCTAATCATCACTCACCGTCAACTCTTAGGCTACTCTTTTCTCAACGAATATTGGAATTGACTTTTATATGCAAAAACGGCTCGTTTGGGTTGAGAAAATATTTAAATATTTTACATAGAAGAGCGAACAACGTTTCGACCTTCTTCGGTCATCGTCAGGTTCACAAAGAAAGAGATAACTGACCGGAAGCTGACCACATGTTTGAAAGGGGTTGTGTAACTGAGTGTCGGAATGTAGAGGGCGGTGTTAGATGTTTGAATATATAATTTTATTTATTTTATTATTTTAATATAGGTATAAAGGCGTTCCTTTATATTGGTTTATTTTGGGTTTAAGTTGTTGTATAAGTAAGGCTTCTTTAATTTTGCGTTTGTTTATGTTTGTTTCTTTATTTAGTATTTGAGTGTTTTCTATGGTTATGTTGTGTTTATTTGACTTGCAGTGTTCGAAAACGTGTGAAGGTGACTTTTTATGTTCTTTGAATCTGGTTTCCATTTTTCTACTTGTTTCTTCAATATAGAAGTCGCGGCAGTTATCACATTGTATTTTGTAAATAATATTGGTGTGGTGTTTGTCAGTGTAGTTTTTACATAGTATAGACCTCAGTTTTGTGCCTGGTTTTTGAATAAATTTGGTATTAACTGGAATGTCATATTTTGTTACTAATTTTTGCCAAATGTTGGTTATTTGTTTGCTGATGTCAGGAATATATGGTATACAGCAGTATATGGTTTCGTGATTTTTTGATTCGTGAGATATATTTACTTTAGTTGGTTGATTTTGCTTTCTGTCTAGGTGTGTGCGTATAATGTTTTCTACGGTTTGTGGAGGAAACTTATTGATGTTGATGAAGTATTGTTTTATTTCAAGTCAAATAAACACAACATAACCATAGAAAACACTCAAATACTAAATAAAGAACAAACATAAACAAACGCAAAATTAAAGAAGCCTTACTTATACAACAACTTAAACCCAAAATAAACCAATATAAAGTAACGCCTTTATACCTATATTAAAATAATAAAATAAATAAAATTATATATTCAAACATCTAACACCGCCCTCTACATTCCGACACTCAGTTACACAACCCCTTTCAAACATGTGGTCAGCTTCCGGTCAGTCACCTCTTTCTTTGTGAACCTGACGATGACCGAAGAAGGTCGAAACGTTGTTCGCTTTTCTATGTAAAATATTTTCTCAACCCAAACGAGCCGTTTTTGCATATAAATTTCTCAACAAGTGGGTTTCTCGACATCACTGATTGGAATTGACTGTCACATTATTTCTCTCCATGGCTGAAAGGGCGAGCATATTTGGTGTGACGGGGATTCGAGCCTTTGACCTTCATTATGTGAGTTGAGCACTTCAACCACAGAAATTAAAATATGCAAACCTCTTTTGGTCCCATTAATCATGCAGCCAACAGATCATCCTAATATCAGATGATCGAGTATCAATCATGGAATGCAGAAGACATACTGTATTGTACCGTATGACACAATGATCCTAACATTGTTTTTACTGTTTCTAACACCTACTATCATCTTCAACTGCGCAAACCGTTTATGTTTTAAGTAATATAACTACTGACACTAGCTATTCTAAACTGTGCAGTAATCAAGTGGAAGTCACATTGCACGTTATTTGATAGTTTGAAATACAAAAATCATAACTTCTTTTCAGTCTCAGTTGCTTGACTTATTGTATGTTTCAGCTTATAATCAGGTTGAATATCGATTTGAAGACTGCAGTTTGCTGTATTCAATGGACTCTCTCTCTCTCTCGGTGTTTGGGTAAGAAAAGTTCATGCCCTGGAGGGTCAGGTTCTCTACGACCTCTTCCTCCTCCCCTTACTTATGTTCTTGCCAGATTGGTATTTATAATTGTAAAACTGAATATTATTTTGATCCTTTTCAGGGCAATGTCTATATATTGTGGCTCATATATAGTGATTATTTTATTCTATCAGCAGAATGTCAAGTTTGTTGGTGGCATCTTTATTATTGTTATTATTATATATATATATATATACTTTTTATTATTTTTTTTATAAGTATTTATTTATTTTTATGTTTAAAATATAAATTAACTGGGAAGAGATATTTAGGACTAGCTTCATCATGTATGAGGTCCCTATTTAGCTCACATAGTAATTCGTTTTTCATCCAGTTCTTATTAAAGTACATTATTGTACTATGTAGGAGTCTATCTGGTACGGTTGGTGTGTTCGAATATTTGTGAATGAACTGAGATGATATAGTTCTTGGAACTCTGCATGCAGTTGTGAGGAGTGTGTTTTGGATTGTTTGCAGTTTGGTTTCAATTATTTTATTGCTTACAGTTATCCATGCTGGAGCTGCATAATCTATTACAGGTCTAATATATGTTTTATAGATTTTTAGTATGTTATCTGTAGATGCTCCACTGTTTTTACCAGTTAGACTCCTAGCATAGTTAGTTCTTCGCCAGACTTTATTTTTAATTTCGTTAACATGATTGATCCAAGTTAATTTTAAATCAGAGGTCAGACCTACAAATTTTGCCAATGGGGCAGTCTGAAGTAGTGTACCATTCATGTATAATTCTGGCTGTTGTTTTTTGGGTTTTGTCAATTTCATAAAGACTACGAGTTGTGTTTTTGCTGTGTTTATTTTTATTCTATATTTTTGACAGTATTCACTCATTCTATTTAGTTGCGGTTATATGACTATTTCACATCACATCACTACAGAGATTTAACTACTTCATATCACATCACTACAGAGATTTTACAACTTCATATTACATCACGACAGAGATTTTACAATTTCATATAACATAATTATAGAGATTTAACTGCTTCATATCAGATCACGACAGAGATTGGACTACTTCATATCACATCACTACAGAGATTTTGTTGGTAAAGTTGAAAATATTTTCACAATCAAATGATTCCACATTGTTTTGCTAGACAGCTCTTCCACAAACTTGTGAATGAGAATATCCTCATCATCTTCTGAGGACACTGCAAGATCAACTTCACCACGAATAGTGCACATCATCTATATTAGTAATCATGCTTTTCGTGACACCTTCTCCAAAGTCTTGAATTCATCCTGACAGATTGTTCTGTTTTCCACTGGATCGATCTGCTGGTAGAAGCCAGTAATAACTTTTTCTCAGTCCCAGAGTTGCTCCTCATTCAAATTATTAATATAGTCTACGGCAAGATTATCTAGAGCCATGACAAGGAATTGAATAGCCTGTTCTGGAGTCTAAATATGCCAGCAATTATCAGCCTAAAATATTTTTAAAAAATAGTCCAAATTTCCCTTTGCTGTGTCTATTAATGTTCCCAAACTGATCTACTTTGTTTTGACCAAGGGTTTCTTAATATTGTCAGTGTGACAGAGTAACAGTTCTCAGTAACCCCTAATGTTTTGATGAGTGATTGGCTCTTGTTTCGAGGCTGCAGAGCAAAAGTATGCTCTAGGCAGCTTGTTTGTTGGATTTACGCGAACCCCTGCTCGTCAGCAAATAATTTTAATGTATCAGTACACTTTCTGACTTAGATCAGCTCACCATTGTTCCATAATATACTCTTTTCATGATGTGGCACTCGACTCCTCTCCTACTGGAGAGATGGCTCCTATTAGTTAACAATCTTCACCAAATAACTGTACTTCTAGTCTCTCTACGTCTCTGGGTGGCTTTGACAAGAATTGAGGTTGAGACATTACTGCTGACATGGGTTTGAAACCATGTATAAACAGTTCCACTCATTCTTGGACTAACCAGATGCCAAAATCGCCATCATTATCCTCATTTCGGGCTCCTCTTTCAGTGAGATTAACTATCGGGGAAATAACTCAATAAACTAATCTGAGTGCCTCAGATATTGTCTTCTCTCTTTTCTGAGTCATAGGTGACAATAGACTAAAAGTAAGGATCTTTCACAAGATCAGCAAAAGTCCAACTTCCAGGAAAGGACTTCTCTTAAATCCAACCATTCTCTCAAATGACAATCTACCTTTGATGTCTTACTCCTCCTTTCTCACAAGTCCTTGTAGTTGTTAAAAATGACATCTTTATAGTCAGAAGTACTTCTAAAGTTAATAACACAAATGTAGCACTTACACACTTCAACAGCTTTTAACACAATTTCCATTAATGATAGTCTATGATTATGATACCAAACTGTTCCATGCCTACCTAGTCTGTAATATATTCAGGTGAATTGAATGTATGTTTCATCTATTGGATATGCCTACTAAATAACATGATATTCGTTCAAAATATTAATTACAAAGTTTTACTGAAATTCTTATTTAACTAAGCTTATGTAAAATGAAACTGGGAAAAGTAATATTGAAAATGAACATTCCTTGTTAAAACACTAAATACAAACAGCGAGGCCCGGCATGGCCAGGTGGTTAAGGCACTCGACTCGTAATCTAAGATCCGCGAGTTTGAATCCCTGTTACACCAAAATTGCTCGCTCTTTCAGCCGTGAGGGTGTTATAAAGTGAAGGTCAATTCCACTATTCGTTGGTAGAAGAGTAGCTCAAGAGTTGGCGGTTGGTGTTGATGACTAGCTGCCTTTCCTCTGGTCTTACACTGCTAAATTAGGGACGGCTAACGCAGATAGCCCTCGAGTAGCTTTGCGTGAAATTTAGAACAAACATAAATAGTTTGTGTACTTTGAATAATCACTCTAGAAGTTGTTTATCTTGGATTGATGTGGTCAAAACTAAGTTTCAGACTAACTAAAACCTGAAATTCTTCAAGAAATGGTCCAAGTCTTCCTTTGTTATGCTTCTTAATGTACCAATTTACCAGGAGAGGCCATAACTTTTAAACATCACCTGAATAACCATTGAAGGACACTGGTTTTTACGCCCGTAAATATCGTCATATTAAGCGATGTTCTCCATGGATGGAGACTTTTCACCGACTTTGTGAAAAACAATGAAACAAAAAGAAAAACTCCAAATGAAAGATCAACTTAACAGTTATATATATATATATAACTTGTATATATATCTTCAGAACAAAGTTTACAACATTACAAGGTGCTAGAAACACGTGGTAGTTTCATATCCCACACGACTAAACTATACCTCAATTTCCATTTACATATTTTCATCTTACCGTTTCTACCACACATAAAAGCAGTTTCTCGACTTCTCGTAATTTCTAGATGTCAATTATCTAAACATTCACTTGTAAATAAATATTCTTTTCTACGACTTTGCATCTTGTCCTTCTGCCTGTTTAACCACTCATTCCTGTTACGTAAAATAATTTTTTATCATAAATGTTTTACTTTAAAATCCACAAACACTATATATTACTTTGCATCTAAAATAAACAGAGATTAACTCTTGTCCTTTTAGTACGGACTCACACCATAACGTATATTCTCATATATGTCATATAATGATCAGTAATCTACCACCCACATATAAACATAACTCATCTGCGCACCCATATATATATATATATACACACACACAGCTTTTCATATAAAACATGTCCGTATCATTTCTGCATGCCTGCTCATCCGTACCTAAACAAAGATTCTCGTCTACCTGATGATTTATATTGTCATTACTCTGCTTGGTAGCTGGAGCTTATGCCATTGCCAACTCCACAAGTCTACTGACTGAGACAGGAACTTCCTTAGTGTCAATAATTCCACTCACTGAAGCAAAAATAAACACAGGTTTTTCTGGATGGTTACCCATAATCGCTGGAAATAAATACTATTGCATTTATAAACTTTATATGTATTCTTTCATGAGAAAAAATACACTGATTTCAACGTACAAAGTTTTAAATCAAAGCCTTGGCCTAAAAAGAAGAAAACAAAACACACGTAAGGAGTTAGTTTTGGTCACTGCCAAGCTTTTTTCAGTCAGCAGATAGTTGGGTTGTAATATAAATTATACAATAATTAAATTCTCACATTTGAATATTTGTTTGTTTGTTTCGAATTTTGCGCAAATTTACACGGAAGCTATCTGCACTAGCCGTCACTAATTTAGCAGTGTAAGACTAGAGGGAAGGGTGCTAGTTATCACCACCCATCGCCAACTCTTGGGCAACTCTTTTACCAACACCGATCGACAGTTTATAACGCCTCCACGGCTGAAAAGGCAAACATGTTTGGTGTGACGGAGATTCGAACCCGCGACCCTCAGATTACGAGTCGAACTCCCAAACCACCTGGCCATGCCTGGCTCACGTTTGACTAAAAAAAAAAAAAAACACACACCACGAAGTGAATATTTTAAAATGAGTGATATACTACCACGTACATGTAATGGCATTCCTCGAAGTGTGAACTAGCCTCTCAGAGCTGTTACAGCTCATTGTAATATTTATATAGCTAGGAAAGTGGGCCCAAGTGCCCTAACCCAGAGCTCAGCGCCCAAACCATTAGGCTATGTCAAGTCTGCTAAGCTGGTGCAAAATTTGCAATGAGTAGTGAAAAACAATTTTAATATCCTCCGATGGGATACCTGTCAGTTTACGGATTTACAACATTAAAGTTCAGGGGCTCAATTCTACGCAGTGAACACAACAGATAACCTAATGTGACTTTGATTTAAATATGCAACAAACAAGCACTTTTAACAGTTATGGAATGAACTTCCAGTAGAGATAAATAAAGAGACTATTTTAATTAAACTAATGAAATGTTGTTATTCCATATAACTAGCTGTAGTATAAATTAAGTGAAAGATCAGTAGTGGTAAATACATATCTTATTTTAATTAAACTTATGAAGTGATGTTGTTATTATACAACTAGATGAGGTATAAATTAGAATGAATAGTAAAAAAATATTGTAACGGTTGCTAAAAACAACTCATTATATCTCCTTGTTATATTAAAAGTAATTAAAGTTAAGATGTAACCACAATAATTTTTTGGAAAGATATAATGACGTAATATTCTGTAAAATTTATATCATAAGCAGTAAAAAAGAACGTCTAATTTAGGATTAATTTCGATAGACATGTGTTACTCTGAACTGTATGGTCTTATTTACGAATTTATCGATTGCAAGAAGCAAAAACACTTAAACATACCTTTGTATTTCCCATCCAACTTCTACATTGGTGCACCTGATGACCTACTGGATAGTCATTCTACAGGACTCTGGGTAGGAAAGCCCACGGTTCGAGTCCGGCTCTGACAAAAACAGATTTGCCCTACGTAATTTGAGGCCTTGAGTACATTATAAGAATGACCGACAATTTTCTTTATTTGATCAAAGTTAGAGCTGTGGATGCTGGTTATCACCTGTCATCCTCTCTCTAGTGTGTTAGTTAAAAACTGTGTAGCTTTGCGCGAATACCCGAAACAAGTCATAAATCGTCAGCTAGTAGGTCATTAATGGAATACAATCTTCACGTTTAATTCAGTGATTATTTCTGCCATTTAGTACATTGTTAACAGATCAGAGACATTACCTTGAACTGTGTGACTGTTTTTCTATGAACTTAAGGCTCGAACTGTGTGATTGTTTTTCTGTGAACTTAAGCCTCGAACTGTGTGATTGTTTTTCTATAAACTTAAGCCTCGAATTGCGTGATTGTTTTTCTATAAACTTAAGCCTTGAACCACGTGATTGTTTTTCTATAAACTTAAGCCTCGAACCGCGTGATTATTTTTCTGTAACCTTAAGCCTCGAACCGCGTGATTGTCTTTCTATGAACTTAAGCCTCGAACTGTGGGATTCTTTTTATATGTACTCAAGGAAACAAAGATAATTTACGTTCAGTTGTAATGAGTTTTTTATCAGCCGTTAACTCGCTAATGGAACGAATATTTTACGTTGAGCTCTGATTTTTCTATCAATTTATACGAACAAAGAAACTTTACGTTGAACTGTGTGTTTATATCTATCAACTTCTAAATTGTTAATGTAAGAGAGACACTGTGTTAAATTATATTATTCTTTCTATCATCTCGTTAATAGTTTGGTTTGTTTTAAATTTCGCGCAGAGCTACTTGGGGGCTATCTGCGCTAGCTGTTTCTAATTTAGCAGTGTAAGACCAGAGGGAAGACCGCTAGTCATCACTACCCACCGCCAACTCTTGGGCTACTTTTTTACCAACGAATAATGAGATTGACTGTCACGTTATAAAGCCCCCATGGCTGAAAGGGCGAATATGTTTGGTGTGACGGGGATTCGAACTCGCGACCCTCGGATTACGAATCGAGGGCCCTCATTAATAGAAATGAGACGTTACTTTCAACTGTATGTTTGCTATTCTTCAACTTCTAACTCTGTTGGAACAAAATTGATATGAATATTAGTAAACCTGACAACCTTCGATTTACATTATTGTATATTTTGAACAAAACCGAGAATATATATATTATTTCTTTAACTAGTCACCTTGTTAGAGACTTAGAGTTATGGAATTTCAAGTGTGTAATATATGTTCAGGTGTTTTAACTTGTACTTCCTTTTGCTCACAATTTCTGTGTTAGGAAACGTTATTTTTTTATAACAAGCAACATATACTTTTGTTGTTAAAACTTATAAACAGGTCTATGTGGAGACACGTCACTACCCATTTTAAATGAATATATATATATTATTTTACTGATTACCCAAACGTTCAAAAGTATATGATTTTACTGGCTGGATAATTTTTTGAAATGTCAGTAAATCTTTTTCTTCCTTTGTTTTTATTTTTAGTGAAACAAAAGAAGGCAAAAAGACAAACTAAACTTTCCATAAATATGCAAATATGTGTTATCTTCATTGCACTTAAGTGATTATAAATCATTTGTATGTTATGTAACTAATGGTGGATAAGATGTTGTTGTTTTTTCATAATCTTACAAATGCTTAACCATCAAGACAACTTCAGCTGATACAGTAGGAAAAGGCAAACACGTGAAAAATAACAGATCTTTTATGATCATTATGCACTTATAATCAGTCCTCCAGAGGGAGCTCCTATAGATCGATCGTAGCAGAGGAAAGACGTGCACACGTACACGATCAGCTTTCTGTATTGATTTTTACTGAACTTCTTTGATTGATGAGTCCTGCTGGTGCAGGATCGATATATCCACAGAGCTTCAGAAAACAATTATCAGATAGAACGGCCAGAGTTCTACTTAAAGATAACAATAACAGCACCTGGAGAAATAGCAAGATGATACTATGGTTGCTCTTACGTACGTCAAAAAATAAATATAACCAAGCTTAAGTTAAACCTGAGTATAAAGTCAGTAATTGTTTCGGAAATACTACAGATAGCTTTTTATCTGATTTTATAAATATTTTAAAGCAAAAACAACCAATGGATGATATTTATAACTTTTCCTCGGCATATCTTATTATAGGAAAAACTTGTATTTTTATTTCGTTTCAAGTTTACATCTTCGAAAAGCGTTTCCACAGAGCTCAAATAGACTTCTTTGTCCTCTACTTTTATGACCCCACGGTGTATTCTTGGTTACACGTGTACCAAAGATGGTCTTAATATGTAAGAAAGTTAAAATAATCTTTTCTTATTATCAGACAACTTCGATAAAATGCTTTCTCACACATAGAACTGTAAAGAACTATACTAATAGCATACTGAAGAAAACTATCTGGTTGAGGACTGGATTGTGACTTTCAACGATAGCTCTTAGCAGTTTCTTTTATAAGATAATTACTCAGCTTTGATTTTGTGTGTTAGTTTGAATTTTCTATACTTTAAGAACTAACTGTGAGCCCTTTTCAAGATATTGGAACATTATGTACAGTGTATCAAAAAGCATAGAAGCCAGAAGAGAAAGAAGATCCACTTTCAATACAGGGTAAAGGATCCAGTTTGCCTCTTTTATAAGTTTCAACACATTTGCGATTTTCTTTTTTCAAGCTGAATTGAATTTTCGACCAAAATGATTAATTGAATAGCTAGAGATAAAAAAATAACAAATGGAAAGTCACATAAGTTAATCATTAAATTGTATTTTCACAATCTTACGTCTTGGTCTTTGAACTGTTTATTTGTAATTAAGCACAAAGCTATACAATAGGTTGTCTGTCGTCTGCCCACCGCGGGTATCGAAACCCAATTTCTAGCGTTGTAAGTCCACAGGTGGTCTTCGAATCCTTCTCATTTCCATGCGCGTTCCCGTTATCCAAGAAGGTTAACCTTAACGTGTATTCTCAAGGATACTAAGCAAGTCACTGAATTTCGAGTGGAAACCAAGGAACTGGCCAGGTGGTTAAGGCACTCTACTCGTAATCTGAGGGTCGCGGGTTCGAATCCCCGTCGCACCAGACATGCTTGCCCTTTCAGCCGTGGGGCGTTATAATGTGACGGTCAATCTCACTATTCGTTGGTAAAAGAGTAGCCCAAGAGTTGGCGGTGGGTTGTGATGACGAACTGCCTTCCCTCTAGTCTTACACTGCTAAATTGGGGACGGCTAGTGCAGGTAGTCTTCGTGTAGCTTTGCGCAAAATTCAAAACAAACAAACAAATAAACCAAGGAACTAACAGTCACTCCAACGAAGCGAGAGATTATGAAAGTGGGTGCAGAGACCATTAATAAAAACTACGCCTGACTTATGAATCTTTGATACACCCTGAATTTTTAATGACTGATTTCGAGCAGCTTGTTACTATCTGAAATTCCCTGAGGTGAGCGTTGTGATTTTCACTAGCCTGATGATCAGCTCTGATAAGTGTTCGTATTACTTGTCGAATCTGCTTTCAGTAGTTCTGGTATTTTTCTTGTTTTACAAAGAGCTTTTCGCGTGCTGCTTTAAGCTGCTATTTTTTTAGAAGGTCTGATAAGTGTTAGCGCAGAGTTGAGAATTCTTAATGGTTTGCTTGTTTATTTTTAAATTTCGCGCAAAGTTACATGAGGGTTATCTGCGCTAGCCGTCCCTAATTTAGCAGTAGCCACTCCTTTACTAACGAAGAGTGGAATTCACCGACACGTTATGTAACGCTCATGGCTGAAAGGACGAGCATGTTTCGGCGTGACGGAGTTTCGAACACGCTATCCTCAGATTACGGGTCGAGCACTCTAACCACCTGGCCATGCCAGGCGCCATTTTTTTTAATGGCATATTTCTGTGGGCTCTTTAGGTAAAGGTACTGAACAATTAAGACTGGATATTTTGATGAAAGTATGGAAACTTGTGTTTCTCCAGCTATTAGTTTCTAAACATTTTTTCTGACATTTCTATAATAGTACGTTATGTGCCCATTCACAATGACATAGTTTTCGTTTGTTTGTTTTCAATTTTAACAATGACCTTTGGAATTTATTAGGGATTTTTTTTTTTCTGACAGCAGGCTTATAGAAAACCAAATGGGATCTGTGTTGAAAATCATATTAGGATCTTCTTTATTCTTGGAGTAAATTGATTAGTTAGAACATGATTTATAACATGTTTTTGATTCACGAGCAACAAGAAGGGGTCTCTACATGATCACTTGCTTAATCGATACGATTGTTTATTCAGGTGAAACTATGATTAAAAGTCATTTCGTGCATAGTTCGTGGATGATTGTTGAAGAAGATCTTACTGGAGTTCTACAATAATCTTAAACGTTCGTGACTGGAGTCGATTGGTCATGAGGTTCTTTAAGTTAAGCCGGAATGTTTTCTTGAAACGATACTACTTCGAAGTAATTGATGAGACACAGATCAGTTAATACCAGATAATCCTTAAATATTCGAAACGCTGAGAAACGTTCTTTGAAAACTGCATGCACTACTTATCCTCATCAGGTTTATTGGATGAGAAGTTACAGTGAGACTCTGAAAGAATTTCGTGATAAAGGCAGTTTAAACATTTCATACACTAATTAGTCCTCATCAGGTTTATTAGATAAAAAGTTACAGTGGGAATCTGAAATATATGTGGACCAGTTGCTACATTTTTCTTTATTCATTTGTGGGTGTGTGTACATACTTGGGGGGAGGGGGGGGGGCGAGAAAAAATTGAAAATGTTGTTTAATTAATGCCAGTGAATAGAATTGCCCAAAACTGGACTAGTGCTTTTACTCATGGATAGAAATCATTAGAAAACAATAACGCGCTTGGCACTCACAGTGGATTAATTTCACTGAATCGATACAGGCCTCATTGCGTGTTGCGTTCTGCGCTTATTGTGACCCTAGTAAGCAAATATAGTAATTGAGAGCAATAGTTCTGTCGATGAGCAAATATCATAGCTTAGGACAGAACAGTAAACATTTGAGATTGTAGTAAGACGATAACAAAGGTAATCAGAAATGACATTTAAAAGTTTATTACATAAAATCGTAAGACAAAAGAGCACTGGTACGTCCTTTTAGATTATTTATTTGTTTTTTAACACAAACTACGTTGGACTATCTACTGTGTCCACCGAAAGAAATCTAACTTTGAATTTCAGCAATATAAGTCCGCAAACATACGGCGCGTCTTATCGTGTTGTAATCTTAACAATGTGATCCTGAAAAGAATTATGATAATAGGGATAAAAATATATAACAATGCGGACTTTCTTTGTTATGAGTTTTGTCTCAGGTCTAACAACTGACAATGTATTTCTGTCATAAAAAGAATTTGGAGTTTGTTTTTGAATTTCGCACAAAGCTACACCAGGGCCATCTGCGCTAGCTGTTCATAATTTAGCAGTGTAAGACGAAAGGGAAAGCAGCTACTCATTGCCACCCACAGCCAACTCTTGGGCTACTTTTTTACCAAGGAATAGTGGGATTGACCGTCATATTATAACGCCCCCACTACTGAAAGGACGAGCATATTTGGTGAGATAGGGATTCGAACCTGCGACCCTCAGATTATGAGTCGAATACCTTAACTAAATTTGGAGTTAGAGACGTGTATAAGCTCAAATGAATACAGAGATTGAATCTATCGTAATAACAGGTGTATTTATATATCCATTTAATCATCGTCGTTCTGGTCAGAACTTGAATAGTTGACCAGTAACACTTCGGTACATTTGTGACCTCGTTCATGATTTATATTTTTTCAGAAACCAGATTCATTATACCATAAAAGAATTACAGAAAATAAGTATATAAAGCATTACGTGTGCGCAGCATATTTTTGCTGGCTTTATTATCCAGATGTCTACATGTTTCATCTTCTTTCTTAATTAAATATATAAATATATTTATAACTTCTTTTGTGTATTTATCAATATATGCACAATAATAAATCTAACACCTTTGGGTATTGTTTTATATGAGTAATGAAGAAATATGCAATGTCAGATTGATAGCTGGAATTTGTTTTAACATACACATATATATGTTTTAACATACAAATGTGAATGCTTGAACCTAAAATAAAATGTTTTCAACGGCTTATATTTAGATATTTAAATACACATCGGCATCTACTACTTATGGGAACACGAACTCAAGATAGAAGAACTAATGGTGGACGCTGAGAGTATGTCGTCGGTCACGTGTCATGAATTGTGTTTATGGACTGTCCAATCGGGTGAACTTTCGGACATCTGTCTTTTGGAGTAGTGTCCGCAAGCATTCTGTCCTTTCATTGGTTTCTAGCGCCATTTTTGCAAGCTAGATTTAATTTATTGTAAAGCTATTCCTCATTACCGCTTTTAAAGAAATATTTATATTGTTCCCGTCGACATGATTTATCATTAAACTCTTCTCTTTTTTTATTTTCATTGTTTTCATTGTGTGTTGTGACATTGGTCATGTAACACAAAGTACCTGGAATCATTCTCTGCTCCTTCGCTTCTGATAAGTTTTAAGTTGTACACATCAAAACCAGTGTGGTAAGAGGGAAACCAAAATCAGCTACCACAGTAACACATGCGAATAACACTGGTAATAAACAAAAATACAGTAAATTACTTATAAAATAAACGAATGGCCTGGTAAAGGTTTGGTGGATACTACTTCAGTAGATGAATAAATTTATTATCTACTATATCTGTAACATATTTCGTTTATTTTAATTATTTCGGATTATTTTAGTTGTAACCAACTGTTACGAACACGGTTGTTTACGTTTCGTTTTTATCTGCAATTACATCTTTCGGAAAAAATAATTCCGAATGGATTTACTTCGGTGGATTCAAACATACCCTTTTAATACCCTATTAGAGCGAACACGAACCAGTCCAATGTTCGATAGGAAGAGGAGAATTTATTCTTCATTAATATTTAGTAACAATGAGCACCACGAGGAGCACGCACGCACATGAAGAACGATTTACTCTTACTTTAATATTTATTGGGGAAATTATTTGTAGACCTAATTCATGGTTTGTAAATTAATTATAAGAAAGCTAATTATAGTTGAAGTACATCACTTAAAGAAATTAATGTGCAATCTTAAATTCTATTTTCTAAAGCCGATGGTAAAGAATTCACAAGAGCCATTACTAGTTATAGATTATCGAAAACATTCAATATATGATATACGATCTTTTTTAAGTATCAGTTGTGGGATAAGCACCGAAATAAAACGTCTGAAGTATAAATGTAGACTTCGCGCGCGTGTGTGTGTGTGTAGATTATATATGCCCGTACATATAAATATTTTCTAAATACAAGTCTACGGATTTACGACGCTAAAATCAGGGGTTCAATTCCCCTTGGTGGGGTCAGCAGATAGCCCGATGTGGCTTTGCTATAAGAAAAACATTCTAAGTAATTACGTCTTTATTTACTCCCCTCGTGGCTCTTCGTAAGTCAGTAATTAGAAAAAAAAAAACATTCAATATTATTTGATAAGAAAATAACATTCATTTGTTGAGAAGTTACTAAGTAAGTTTATTAAGAAGAAAAACATATTACTTGAAAAAAGTACTAAAACGATAACTGCGAAAGTGATCGTTCAGTCGGTCAAGTAAGCAAATATGTTTAATTTAAATAGTTGCTTTATCCGATTCATGCTGTTAAACTTGGTTACAAGGATTTAAAGTCCGGGTGTCAAAATACTAACATTTTTATAACTTTCTTCTGACTTGGTAAATTCCCTATAGCAAAAGAACAACTCACTCTAGTGACTGACAGGGATCATAGTAAGGAGCTGATTGGTTGATACGTAATCACGTGACATTGTTTGCGCTGAATATCATTACCGGCCGGACGGAAGGGACCTAGGAGTCACAAATCATTTCTTATAGTGGCATCAGCTTTCATTATGAGCTCCTATTTTAGTTGTATTTCACAAAATTATTACCCCAACAATCACAGCGAGCAGTTACAACAGTCAAGTTTAAAACACGTTCTGAATTATGGCGAAACACGTTTCTCTCAGTATGCTCAGCAGGGGCCACGTTATGCCCCCACGTGCGAGATTTCA
Organism: Tachypleus tridentatus; assembly: GCF_004210375.1. Classification (NCBI taxonomy): domain Eukaryota; kingdom Metazoa; phylum Arthropoda; class Merostomata; order Xiphosura; family Limulidae; genus Tachypleus; species Tachypleus tridentatus. The sequence goes on along the minus strand of NC_134833.1, from coordinate 36,610,972 downwards.
ACCATGCCCAATGTTTTACCTTTAAACACGACTATTTACGACCAGAATACACCAGTCGTTTATGATAATGGAACAAACTTAATTTTTAACCCTGCTTCTGAACAAAGGCCTCACGACTTATCTTTAGCTACAGATAACAGAATTTTTTCCTCGTGTAAATCACAGACATCTCCAGCTCCCCCTCTTACATCCTCCAGTGCTGCATCAACTCATCATTCTTACAGTGGTCACCAAATAGAACCATTTCAACAATCACATCCGCAGGCTGTCCATCCGAACATTTACTCGTGGATGAAATCATACACAGGTTAGTATCAAAACCACAAACAAGGCATTTCCTACTCATTTCTTAAGTCCCCCATTTCTTCTTCTTTTTTGCTGTTAGTTTAGCTCATTTATTTGCCTTTTACGTTGTGCACGCTTCGTTGCCTCTAGCTTGTATAATCCTACAACGTCACGTGTAGTCTCGATCTTTGCGTGACGTTTTTTATATTGTTTTTCCTTGTTGTTGCTGTTGTTTCCCAATGATATTAATCTCCGTTTGAACTAGTTCTAAGAGTAAAACCTATGGGTGCTTAAAAATTGTTCAGTTGCTCAGACGTTTCTTTTGTACAGTCTTTATCTGTTTGTCGTAGATTCTGGTGAAGTACCTAAGAGAACACGGCAAACTTATTCTCGTTACCAGACACTGGAGTTAGAAAAGGAGTTCCATTTTAACCGCTATCTGACTCGACGCAGAAGAATCGAAATCGCCCATTCTTTAGGCCTGACAGAACGACAGATCAAAATCTGGTTCCAGAACAGGCGCATGAAAGCCAAGAAGGAAATGCCCAAGGATCAAAGCTCTACATTTAGTAATAAGTCCAGTTGATCTCTTTAAGTTCTAAGATATCATTATATCCGAAGCTTTAAACCGTATAGATCACACACACACATATGTGCATGTTATTTAAAGTATGCACTTGAAAATACTGAAAAGCGTGCGTACACGTGTTACTCTATAGAAATTTACAGTTATAAGAAACTATTTCGGTAGCTAAATGCTATTTAGCACACAAATAGTCATCTAGTCTTGCAACGTACGAACTTTCTATTATAACGCTAAACATGACAGCGACGGTTAATTTATTGCACTCAATAGAAGCTCCTAGGGATGTTTTAAACAATCAGTCTATGAAACTCAAACCTCGATTTACAACCTCTGCCCACAGCCAACGGGGAGAAATGCCAAGTTTAGCCGGCGTTTGACCGCTGGCAAGATTGGCACTTTAACCTTCTATTTTGTCTCACAACATAAAGTGTTTAAGTTTAAGTTATCTCAGAATTGGGACTGACGGGTTTATGACAGTGGGGTGTTATACACGTGACAAAGGGTACAGTCAGATTGTAAATCCTACAGTGTGGAGCGTCTTTGCATAAAACTACCTTAGCCAAGCCTATACCTCTGCAAATTTAAGCTTACTTTACAGTTAAATTAGCTCTTACAACCAAGTCAGTATGTCGGTGGTTCTCAATTTTATGGCTTATCATAACATACCATCCCTTAAGTCACTCTTACCTCGTAAATTAGACGGCCCCTGATAGTCAATCTGATAGGTGTTCGTGTCGGTTTTTTCGTTTAAAATCCCGAGTTGTTGTTTTTTTTCAATACAGTACATAACTGATCTATGTACATCTAAGTATTGTGAAGTACATTGTAAAGAAAGAAGTTATCCTTGCATGATATGAAACGTGACATTGTATAAGTAAAAAGCCGCCGTAGAAATAAAAAGAGCGACAGTCCGGTAGAGAATCGCCTAGGTCACGCCTTCCGTGATTCGACATGGCGTACACTTACGAGTACGAGGTTAAGCAGAGAAAACAGGATTTTAGCAGATAGCTTTCACATTATTACCGCGTGTGGCATTCAGATACTGGAACATATAGCCTGTTGTATAAATCCTATCCAGCCATGGTCAATATAAGATAGCAAAAACCGTAAGTTTCGACAGGCTTATTTTTACATGTATAACTTACTTAACTATAGTATGTATTATTAACATACCTTTAAAACAATTGCAATGTTCAAGTTTTCTGTTTAATGTTATTCATATAGATATAGGGTAAGTTAAATTGTATGTACACATGCATAACTAACATATCACATATAAATTTTTAAAATTTATGGTTTATATATGATATATGGTTTATGAGGTGATAAACAAAAACGTTAGTTTTCCACACTTACAATTTTTCTTCATGCGTATTTGTGAATGATGTTTGCTTTACATATTAAAACGCATTAGTCGTTTCTCTACTTTAATCGCAAACTGATAAATATCGAAAAATAACTAGTTTAGTTTACCGATCGTAACAACTAACTTTTGGGCTGCCCTATGTATAACGTATATTACACTAAAATTGCACACAGTTGCAATATATTTCTAAGTTACAAGACAATCAGTATGAATAATCAAGTTTTAGATCTTAAAATTTAAACTTCAGTAACTAACAGTTCGTACAATACAAGAGTAATTTGTTACAGGGTTTAACAATCACCATTTATCCACTGAAAGCTTTTCTATTGATATTGTTAATAACAGTAATTTATATCAACGATCATCCTAAACTTGGTGTTTTAATAGCTAGAAAAACAAAGAACTTTCTTCCTAAAGGTCGACAATATGTGTTGTTTTATGGTCTATGAGACGAAGTAAAATTTCGTTAAAACGTCACTAAAAATATAGTTTTAAGTTTCTTTTATTAAAAACTCCAGTGTGAATCTTATTTTAAAGTTTACGAGACATATCCTTAACGGATCAACTATGAGTCCACTCCAGTGGATACTGATTTGGATCAGTCTATAAATTCTTTGATACGTGCCATTGAAAAACTGCATGCCTTATACAAATTTTAAAATATACCGGAACAAAAAGCATATAGTTTAACGTTGAAAGATTATTTAAACATGTATATATTCATTTTCAAAGTTAGAAGTAATTTATAGTAACTACTGTGCTTTGTAATCTTTTTGATGTACGCTTTTATGATGATATTTCTATTACGTCTACCTCACTTTGCCTTTTTACTGCTGGCATGTTTACTCTTGAAGGAGCATAGGTAACTTTATTACTTTGATAATTCATTTACTTGCCTTGTTCTATGTGACACTGAAAACGGGTATTCTGAAATATGTTTTGAATACATATATATACATATATATATATATATACATATATTAATAATTGTATTGAGATTTTGTCGTTTTGGTCGATATGTGTTTTAGACGTAGTTAACGTTAGATGCTGTTCGGTCAACATATTGCTGTAAAAGTGTGATGTCTAATAAGTTCAAATATTTTGATTTCTCGTAAACTGAGTGACAATATTAAAACGTTCCTATAAATCGCCAATGATAAGAACTCGACTGCTATTTAGATAGCTTTTATATGCTTGTTTGTTAAACATGTAAGTGGTATGAATGTATGTACTAAAAAACGTTCAAAATCAAAATATAATTCATAAAATAAGAAACTATAATCTGAGAGCTTTAAAAAGGAAGACCTACCTTATTCAGGGTTTAAAGTATTTATTTATTTGTATATATATTACATATACATGTAAACAGCGTGTATAAGCCATACCAAATAATTCTATGTTTGACTCAATCAAAATATTTTCCGTGATTTAGAAGTTTGCTGTCCTTATGCGATGAGTTATAGTATCGTGCGCTAATTTTGTTCTGTACTAAATTGTGTAATTACTGAAAATATAGTGGTGTTGAGAAGAAATTTAGTTTTATTTAATATAAACACAATCGTATATATGAATATTATTTAATTTTCATTTTTATTTCAGGGTATGAATGTCGTACGACAATTGCTTTCAGGGTATATTAACTATCATTAACACGAGTACTGTTTGATTTTCCACACTGTAAAACGTTATTAAATCAAACTAGACGACGATTAGTCTTTAGTTGTACTTGTAGAAAATAATAACAGTATCACTGATGTTCGTTTATTCATTAGGTAAAATAGAGTAAGCCTTAGAGCTGTGAAAATGTTTTTCTTCCATTATTTAGAGTTTTAGGAGAAAAAAACAAGTTTTAGGGCTATCAGAGTTGCTTTGCTTATTATTTAACGTTTTAGGAGAATTAAGTAAGTTTTATGGCTATCAGAGTTGCTTTGCTTATTATTTAACGTTTTAGGAGAATTAAGTAAGTTTTATGGCTATCAGAGTTGCTTTGCTCGTTATTTAAAGTTTTAAGAGGACGAAACAAGTTTTAGTGCTATCAAAATTGTTGTTTTCATTATTTAAAGTTTTAGGAGAACGAAGTAAGTTTAGCGCTATCAGAGTTGCTTTGTTCTTTATATAAAATCTTAGGAGAATGAAATACATTTTAGTGCTATCATAAGTGCTTCACGCATGAATTAAGTTCTAGAAAACATTAGCTTTTAGTCTTAAATTTGACCGATGTTTTCTATTTCTTATGGAATATTTCAAGTTGTAGTTTTTAACCTTTTATGTTGTATTATGTGCCATAAGATATTAATGTATCAGGTTGTTTTTCTTCTTCTTTAACTGCTGATGTTATTGTTGCTAAGTAGTTTTTATTTTTAAAAAGCACAGTATATTCAATATAACCCTCAGCTAATTAATGTTGGACAAAAATCTGAAATCACTTCGTTCGTTCACTAGGTGCCTCAACGACCTATTTACAATAAGTTTACATAAAAATGAACAATAACAATAAAAGTGTTGTTGTTCTAAAAATCTGTAGGAAAACAATGTTGTTATAACTCTTTTCACTCATTAACTGTTATATATGTGGAATGACTGGAAAACAACAACAACACATGGATATCGATCAACATTAATTACTTTTTAGTACTGAATTAGGTAATAAGAGAAGCACGCAAACGGTTTTCCACTTCTCAACTGAACCTAAAATATTATAACATGGGAAGAGACCGCCACGTAGAGTGATTATTCATGATCAGTTTCTATATTTAAGGAATCTCTCGTATGCACATAACCGTGCTTAAGTTATGACTTTTAATAATTCAATCATTTCCGTATCGCGATGAAAGTAAACACTCGCGAGCTTCGTTTCTTTAACCACCGGTAATTAAACTTTCTCTGTAACATTCTTTGCTTGATTTAGAAACGTGTATATTGTAAGAATTATGAAAATCATGTGCTTCATGAAATTACGTGGTTTCATGTCTAAAAAGCAATTTATTCAAATTTAGTGTAAGAATATTGTAAACTATTAATTGCATCTCAAAAATCACAACCTCTATTTTATATCTTAAAGATGATTTTTACAGTCTCCATGATTTTTGTTAAATTTAAGCTTTTAAGAAACGACCTAATTTACAACAACGCATAATATTAGCTCTGTATGTATACGACTTATTTTTTAATTGTATAACTTTTGTGATTTGTTGTTTTATCTTTAACCATTAACTTAAGTGAATACGCACAAATGGCAACTATTTATTAAATTGATTTAAACGTTTTGCACCCATGACAATTAGAAGACCTTTAGCTGCATGAACAGCTGTGTGTTCATTATCTTAAGTCGTAATTTAATTTTTATACAGTTGTGTAAGACATTGTAGTCGACTCCACCAATTATATGCAACAATTCTTGTCTCATTTCATGAGTCTTTTATAAAATTACATCAACCTTTTCTTTTTATAATAGTATATAAACCTAACACATGATGCCTTCTGATAAGAACTGAACAAAAATGGACGTTCCTGTGTAACTGATAGGTTTTCTCTAATATGTACGGTTGAGCTCCACAAGTTTATCAGTGCGCTAAAACTAAATACTGTTTACTTAGAATAAATATATACCTGTTTGTGTGGTGTGTGTGTATGTGATTCTATGCTTTAAAACGGATCATATCAGACTCTATTGTAGATGATATATAGACATATATTGTTTTCAGCGAATACGTCTACGTCGTTGTGTGGAAGTATGTGATTTCGAGTACGTATTAAAAGTGGCAAAAATAATGAAACGAGAGGTAGTCAAATGTATGTACGAAAATTTATTATACTGTGTAGTGATCAATATTTTTGTATATCTATAACTTGTGACCAGAAAGATAAAAAGGTTAAACACCTTTGAGTATTTAATAGTTAGCTAAAACAATGAAAAGAATGTATTTTTTTCTGATGTCAAGGCCAAAGAAAAACCATTACTTTCTACCAGAACATTATCAATCAATCAACATATGCGTTATTTTTTGTGAGAATAAAGTGCATGATGACTAATTGTCTTTCAGTTGAAATAAAAATCCATGATTGTGTCTAAATTTATTTTGGTTTTTTTATTAAAGAATATATTACAACACAAGTCAGTATTTATTAAATATTTAGTTTCTACCATGGTTAATGGAGACATAAAAAAATTCATACTTTTTATTTTATTTAAATTATATTATAAGTTTTCCAAAAACGAACGGAGCCATTCAGCTAAGTAAGTTAAACAAGATGTAATTCAACCTACTGACATATTGATGGATGCGGAACTGAAGTGATTGTGGACAATCATGCAATTCCCTAATCAAACACAGAACGTTACAGCTGTATACAACATATATTATATTTTAGCGTTTATATTATCAGCTAGAGCTAAGTAAACTGAAGTTCACTTTTTTTTTTGTGGTTATGCATGGTCAAGGCTAGTAACCATTCATAGTTACAAACTATAAACATGGTTCTCATTACCTTCTACAACTTGATTTATCTTTGGAATGTGTATTATCTCAAGAAACATTTTTATTCCTTTTAAGAAGTTCAAAATGTGGTTGGCCATGTATAATTACAAAGCATGGATTTTGATTAAAAGATTCGAGACACGTGAGATAACAGGTTTATTTACGTACGTGATCATGTCTCACTGTAAGAGACAAAGCATTGTACACAAACAAATTTATTGTTAGTTTGCTTTTAGAGCAAAGCCACATTAGGCTGGCTATCTGCTGTGTCTACCAAGGGAAAAAGTAACTTTATGATCTCACGAACAGCTGTCTTAAAGCATCACAATATTCATTATTGTTCGTACGTTAAGTGGGTACATCTTGTAAGACACATAATGTGTCTTGTTAACATGCGTTTTAGACTCGAAGTCAAAAACTGAAAGCCATTCACATAATCATGTATAATCTTTGCGAGCAAGTGAAAATAATTGACGCGTTACCTTTTAATCAAAACAACACTTTCACTTCTTAAAAATGCAATATATACTCTATCGTTGCTAGCATAGTCCAATATAAAAAAAAATATTAACATATAAATAACTATGTATTTAGCCTGGAGAGACTGCTTATAATAAATTCTGTAACCGGAGTACGATGTGAGCAAAAATGAAGCTATATCAACATAATAAAAACGTATATAATGTAATAGGTAAGGAATGACTGAGGTTTGTCTTATTCCAATGGAAATACATTTGGTATGAGAAGTACCAGATGAAACATTCAACCACGTCAATATACCTTTTTGGACGAAAGGTCTGGCGGGCTAGAAAAGTAAAATGTTGAAAATAAAACTATGTTAAAATCAAGGTAAAATGTTCCTCAGAAGTTATCGACTCCTTTCTAATCAAATCCACTGTTTCTTATCAGCCTTCAGTTACTAATGATATTATGTAATGTTTTAGACACATGTTTGTCTGTAGATATACATATCACTAATAACCTATAGTTAACAGAGATACGAGCGTGTGTGCAGAGAAAGAAATGGAAGTATCAGGAATGGTAACATAATTCATTCTGCTAACGTTATTTTCTCATAAACTTTTTCTTGTATAATGATGAACCTTTTTTTTTTAATTTGCTTAAATTTACATAGAAATGCACGTGCATGTCTGAACAAAATGTCTATTTAGAAAGTAACACAACACTCGTCTAGCACACATTCGTTCAAATTAGTAAAATATAGGTTTAACAATTTTTTTATAATTTGCCCAAGATAAGTATTACATGTAAATAAACTCACAGAGTGTTTATAATTTTTTTCGTAATTGGAACACAAAAAGCTATTAATACGTAGGATGATACACTGTAACACGGTACACACATGTTCTTATCTCATATGTACATCTAATTTCTCACTAATTTACATTATTGTCTGGAATTGGAACAGAAAACGAAAGAGTGTATAGAGAAAACACATGAACACATGGTTTGCCGTTCGTTAGCACGTCTTTATTCATGATTTTGTTATTATGAGGTATATGTAATGAATGGTAACCATTCCTAATTAGAAGTTATGTTTACAGCTCGAAGATAAGTAGAAGAACAAGCTATTCATATCTTATATCATATTCAGATGTGTGTAGGTGCATTAAGAGTCTCCCAAAACAAGTACATCCTAAGAAATTACAGTGTTTATTTAGAAACCCAGCAAAAGGGATAGTAAATATTAATGCGCAAAATTCATGTCCTGATTCTATTCTTCCCGTACTACTACTGTTTCCCAAACGCTGATTAAACTGCGGTGTATTATAGGTCAAAAGTGTTGTTCAGATAATTTAAATAGAAGAAGAACTGATTCATGAAAAGACGAATCGGTCAATATGACCCACAATTAAACTATGCTAGATTTTTACATATTGTAAATATGTGAAGTTGAAAATTAATTTATTTCTGTTATACCGTTACATACAGCCATAATTATAGTATACATATATATGACAAAGACACGGTTACCATAGCTGAAATGTTAAATAATACAGATGTTAAAACTATTCCTTTGAAATTAATGTTCGGTGAAGAACTGAAACGTATAAATAATTTAAAAATATAAAAAGAGTAGATTTTTAAAAATGTGACTTTTAATCTGACAATGACTTGATGTTATTGATCGAAACGTTCTAATCAGTAAAATCCGAACTTGAATTGTGTAACAATATTTTTCAATTACGTATTTACCTGCAACGTTATATAAACACATTCTACATAGGAGCGTACAGTAAGGAAACACTTTTACATTATATAAACACATTCTACATAGGAGCGTACAGTAAGGAAACACTTTTACATTATATAAACACATTCTACTTGGAAGCATACAGTAAGGAAACACTTCTACATTATATAAACACATTCTACTTGGAAGCATACAGTAAGGAAACACTTCTGCATTATGTAAACACTTTTACTTGAGATTATATAAACATATTCTATAAACTTTTACTTGAGCATACAGTAAGGAAACACTTCTACATTATATAAACACATTTTACTTGAGAGCATACAGTAAGGAAACACTTATACATTATATAAACACATTTTACTTGAGAGCATTATATAAACATATTCTACTTGGAAGCATACAGTAAGGAAACACATTATGTAAACACATTTTACTTGAGAGCATACATAAACACTTCTAATTATACATTTTACTTGAGGAGCATACAGTAAGGAAACACATTATATAAATACATTCTACTTGGGAGCATACAGTTTTACATTATATAAACACATTCTACTTGGAAGCATACAGTAAGGAAACACTTCTACATTATATAAACACATTCTACTTGGAAGCATACAGTAAGGAAACACTTCTACATTATATAAACACATTTTACTTGAGAGCATACAGTAAGGAAACACTTTTACATTATATAAACACATTTTACTTAGGAGCGTACAGTAAGGAAATATTTCTACATTATATAAACACATTCTACTTGGAAGCATACAGTAAGGAAACACTTCTACATTATATAAACACATTCTACTTGAGAGCATACAGTAAGAAAATATTTCTACATTATATAAACACATTCTACTTGAGAGCATACAGTAAGAAAATATTTCTACATTATATAAACACATTTTACTTGAGAGGATACAGTAAGAAAATATTTCTACATTATATAAACACATTCTACTTAGGAGCATACAGTAAGAAAATATTTCTACATTATATAAACACATTCTACTTAGGAGCATACAGTAAGAAAATATTTCTACATTATATAAACACATTCTACTTAGGAGCATACAGTAAGGAAACACTTTTACATTATATAAACACATTCTACTTAGGAGCATACAGTAAGGAAATATTTCACCTTTACAAAACAATATTTTAACTAACAGGCATACAGTAAGGAAATAGTTATCGAAAACTCTAGAATATCACTTCTAGAAAAAAACAACTGAAAACTGTATTTTTGCATACCGAACATGATAGTTAACAAAAACCTTTTTATAAGTCTATAAATTTAGAATATTTTTACATTACATATGTTACGTGCTTAAAAAAGCATATTAAGCATTTTTAAAATTATATTAACTCGTGTTTATTTGATAAAGATCCAGAAATTGTGTATAATAACATTTTCATTGACGATTCTTATACAGAAGTTAAATCGATATTCCTTTTAATGTTAAACAGTGTTTTATTTTATTCAAAATGAAATATTGAAACATATATTTCAACAGACAGTAATCTACTTGTGTGCAGTTCAATGTATACTTTCATTGCGCACTGTGTTGTATTTGATGTGTGATGTTCATTGGATTTTCCCTACAGTGTATTTGTTTATAACAGCGAAAACCTTGTTAACATAAGAAGACAGAATTTTTTTCAATTATTATTACAAAGAAGACGATGTATTCAATCTTTCATCTCTTTAATGGTAAAGAAACAATATATTTGTAAACTAAACAAAACTTAGTGTGGTGTATTTTCATACGTCTTGTATTGCTGTAAAACATCGCGGTTAGACGCCATTTTGGTTTGCCGAGAAACACGGCATTGGTTTGACGGAGAACACACCACTCGGTGCCCACCGTATATGCTCCGCCTCTAACTTCATCGGAACTGTCGCCATGACGACGGCTGCAGCTCCCGGCTGTATCCTCAGTCTCGCAGTAAGTTTAGTTGTTAACCAATGTTTGATATCCACATGCAACAAAAGTTGGCACGACGTTTTCTTACGTTGGTTTCATCATTCTTTCTTTATTTTCCATATCCTGTCTTAAGTGGCAAAAATAGGAAGTTAGAAACAAAAAAAAGAAAGAAAGAAAAGGAAAACAGACTGAGCGAGTTACAGTCAAAATACGCAAAATATAAAAACATGACGAAAACATGAAAAATACGTCGGTTTAACTCTCATGTTTTGATGCTAAGTTAACTTCGACTTCTTTCGCTCATTAGATGTTTTAATGCTTTCAATCTGTAATCTAATGGTTATTTTACAGAGCACCTTATTGATTTTCATTATACTCTTAAAAGTTGATTTGTGAAGCTGTGAGATGATTCATATATATTTGTGTCTAACTCTGAGATTATATATACATCCATTTATGTAATTATCAGATAAGTTATATACACACATAGATATATTTATGATGTTCTGTGATGACTTATACACACGCTAGAAACGGAGTTTAATACACATTGATAAGCCCGTTGTATAGAACTTCAAACAACAAACGATTGATCACAGCTTTATTTGATTTTGAGATATTTTACGTATATTTTTGTGTAGCTGTCAGTTTTCTAAATCTATGATTAAGCACTTTACATCGTGCTGCTTATTATCATAATCTAACGTTTCTCATAACTGTGAAAGTTTTTATTTTCAATGTAATTTCTTTTTATTTGTACGTTAAAAGTAATGGTAAACAATAGAAATGTTGGTTTGTTTTTCACTACACCAGTGAGAGGTCGCTGTGCTGTATATATAGAGTTCGATCGTTGTTCATATCGTATAGTCGCCAGTAATGCATTGCTTCAGGTAATTAGTTTCATGATGTTATTTATTCTTACGCATCTTTTCATTATATGTTATACAAATACTCTTGTATAATATACTGTGCTCATTCAATTTTATCGAATGATTTTTACGAATGTTGAGCTGGGTGTATATCGTACCTGGACTGTAAATTTAAAGCTTCATGGTTCTCGTCTCGTTGCCGGAAAAAAAAAAAAAAAAGGCTTCACACATTGGAGTTGTGGATGTGTTAAAAGGTGAAATTCCATCAGGCAAGAGTAATTTAAGAGATGGCAGTGGGTTCTATTGACGAAGTTTTCCTCTAGTCTATAACATTGGTTGTAACTTTGCATGAAATATTTCAAAAGAATCAACAAAACAAACTTTGTAGAGGGATGAAACATATGGTTGAAAAATGAATACCAAGGTTTTATCTAAGATTATAAAACTTGGGGGATAACATCGCACACAAAAGCTATTGCACTTGCCCTGAACGAACTATTAAAGGTTTTTTTTAGGTTATTGTTCGGTTAACCAACCGTGAAATTAAATACGCACCAAAAAGTAAACTAAACGCATACGCACAGTTTGAGAGTGTTCATAAAAAAAACAAACTAAAAACGTCCAGGTCATTAAAAATTCTCTCATTAAAGAATGAAGTAGTTTGAGAACTGTATACGTGTATCAGTGTGATGGATGGAACAGTTTCCTATGAAACAGTCTTCATCCAGACACCCGGCTCTTTTTGGAGGTGAATTTTCTTAAGTAAAGCATAGATATCATAGTCCCTTGGTTATTCCATGTGCACTCCATGTGAGACTGGGTGTATGTGACATGTTAATGGGCGTAAATCACGTGAAGCGCGTATTAATGTAGTGGCTTTAAAAGAATCTAACACGGCACTTCTTCTGCCTTGTTTGACCTGATAAGTCCTGCTAGCCAGTAACTGGAATGACCAAGCTCGATCTGATAACATAAGTGACTCTAATTGAGATTTTTATTGTAGGATGAGAACAAGATAGTCTGAAAAGTGTGGCAAACCGAACGCACGTTATCTAATCTCTAGCTATCTAAGCAGAACATAAATCGCTTAGCTCAACTGATTTTTCTTTTCTCAAATAGCATATACATTGATTTGGAACAATTACGTGCAACGTACGATAAACAAAAATCTAATTAACGACAGAAACGTGGCGCATGCTGTCCGCGTAAAGGCAGCAATAAACACCGCGAGTCGCTCTCCAACAGCAGCGGTAAGAGCTTGCGATCGAGTGTAACAGTTGCCCAAACAACGCGATGGTATCATATAGAACGTTTTAACACCGCGAGTCGCTCTCCAACAGCAGCGGTAAGAGCTTGCGATCGAGTGTAACAGTTGCCCAAACAACGCGATGGTATCATATAGAACGTTTTAACACCGCGAGTCGCTCTCCAACAGCAGCGGTAAGAGCTGGCGATCGAGTGTAACAGTTGCCCAAACAACGCGATGGTATCATATAGAACGTTTTAACACCGCGAGTCGCTCTCCAACAGCAGCGGTAAGAGCTTGTGATCGAGTGTAACAGTTGCCCAAACAACGCGATGGTATCATATAGAACGTTTTAACACCGCGAGTCGCTCTCCAACAGCAGCGGTAAGAGCTTGTGATCGAGTGTAACAGTTGCCAAAACAGCGCGATGGTATCATATAGAACGTTTTAACACCGCGAGTCGCTCTCCAACAGCAGCGGTAAGAGCTTGTGATCGAGTGTAACAGTTGCCCAAACAACGCGATGGTATCATATAGAACGTTTTAACACCGCGAGTCGCTCTCCAACAGCAGCGGTAAGAGCTTGTGATCGAGTGTAACAGTTGCCCAAACAACGCGATGGTATCATATAGAACGTTTTTTTCACAAAAACGTAGTTCAACTTTGTCGTTGATTTGATTCGTTAGGTAACTGATTCAACCTCCTTTAACTTGCATCTAGATGCAAATACCTTAGTGTACATACTGTATTATATGTCGCTCCATTTTGACGCTTCTATGAGAAATAGATGCAAATACGCAGTCACTAGAGACTTCTTACAGAGATTTCTAAACTACAGATATTTAAGACTTGTGTACTTTTATTTTTGTCTCGCTTCCGCTTGTAAAGAAAATGACAAAAGTGTTATTAATTTGTTCACACATCATTTTTATCAGAAGTAACACGCAGCTTACTATAATATAGCTCTGATTACATGTGAGACAGAATCAGAATATCATATAGCTCTGATTAAATGTGAGACAGAATCCGGTTATTATATAGCTCTGATTGCATGTGAGACAGAATCAGAACACTATATAGCTCTGATTACATGTGAGAGAGAATCAGAACATTATACAGCTCTGATTAAATGTGAGACAGAATCATATTAGATAGCTGTAATTACACGTGAGACAAAATCAGATTATTATATAGTTCTAATTACACGTGAGACAGAATCAGAACACTATATAGCTCTGATTACATGTGAGAGAGAATCAGAACATTATACAGCTCTGATTAAATGTGAGACAGAATCATAATATTAGATAGCTCTAATTACACGTGAGAAAGAATCAGATTATTATATAGCTATGATTACAAGTGAGGCAGAATCAGATTATTCTCATTAAATGGCTGATAAGTTCACAGGTAAAACATAAGACAATGGAAGTACTTATTTGAACAGTTACTAAGTAGCACTCACTCAGGTTATAGGAAGTAACAAAATTTTACTTATTTCATTCTTGTTTACACTGCTAAGTTTGTGTTTAACTTGAATCTGTAACTATTTAACGAGTGTTCGGGCTTTTAATGTTGTATGAGTGTTTCTTTGAGACACAGTCGAAAACGTTAGTAGACATGCTTTACGTCAAATATCTTACACAGAATAGCTGCTGGTGATCTACAACAAAAAACAAACAGACCTGAAATAGGTATTGAGACCCTTTGCGTGCGGACAATATGAGTTACGCGCGTAACAATTATGCTGAGGCATTTCGCTTTCTTTAGGTTCCTTTCGTATTGCAAAATGCTGTTAAAATGCTTATAAAGGAGAAAAAATAGAAGCGAGTGAAAGAGAGAGAAATAGACAGATTAGAGACAAGACTACCACTCCGCACTTAATAACAAATCGGCCAAGGCGCCAGTGCTCAGATCTGTTTCAAGAAGACATGCCTGTTCGTACAGAAGACGACCTGTGCGCTCAACCGTGTCTACCCAATCTCTGCCGCAAGTGAGGTAGCATTTTTTATCAGTAGGGGGGGCCACCCATCTAGTTCTCACTAGAGTGGCTTTGGCACTTCAACATTCTTGTAAATGCTTATACCATTCTGAGAATTCGTGAAATAAAGTTTTGTGGATTTCTCTGAACGAGTGTTTGTGTACGACTTTATTTTACGTGATATTTATAATTCATTGAGCAATTGTTGCTGTTGAATATATTTTTATGGCCAATTATGTAGTTTTAGGAACGGTTTCAATAACATATCAAAAACTGTCGAGCCATTGTTTTCTTCTCTTTATATTATTTCTTTTATGAATAGCTGCTGTATTATGTTTCAATAAGATACGACAATATTGTCTTCCTTGTAGCTTTGTTGATTGTAAATGACCAACACGTTACCATTATGAAACGATATTTCACATTGAGTGAAATAATTCATCAACAGAGTTTGCAAGGACTTAATGACCGTGTAGGTGTTATTGGTCGTAAGCTCTTACACGATAAGTGATGCTGACCTATTATCTCACAGACTTTCTGAAGACTTGATAACTGTGTATTTATTGATTATTCATCCAGAGCTTCTATATCATTTGTAATGTTCACCTATTATCTCGCTATATTTCTTTTGGTGAGAATAAATACACCAACGCACACCCAACTTAGGGGCAAGCCGAATGAGAATACATCTGTGTGTAACGAGGGCGCGATAGAGCAAAACATCTTATAAAGTAAGAGCTGTAAGTTTGGATGATCAAGTCAAAATCACACTTTCTACAGCTAGGACAGAAAATACGGTTGCAAGAGACAAAATAAACATAATCACCTTTCAGTTTCTAACGAGTGATCTTCTAAGTAAAATTGTTTTAGGGCTCAGATTATCCAAGAGGTCTAGCGATGCATTGTTTTAAATATCTAAATATGTTTTAGTAAATTATATTATTCATTTTGTCCTGTTCTTCTTTAAGACAGGATTGGCTATCTGCGGTGCGGATGTTTTTTGCTTGGTACAAACATAATAGTGGTAAATTAGAATTAACGTTACATACGTAATATTACCAAAGTTTTGATTTTATCTTTTTGTGGCTCCATTTTTTTAAATTCAGAAATAAGTTTGAATAATATACATTGTTCACAATGGTAAATAAAAACAAAATGAAAGTTAAGCCGTATTCATTGTTCACCTTCGCTATATATAAGCATTACCAAAATTACGTGACCTAGAAAAAAATATCTCTAAAAGCGCGTGATATAAAATAACAGAAAATTAATGACCGCGAACCATAATGTGTCTTTTTTTTTAATGAAATTACTACTCTCTGCCAGAAAAGTGTTTTGGTAAGATATGCCAAAAATGCCTCGTTCTGTTTCATTAAATGATACACGTGCTTGCTATTAACATAAATATTAAGAATATGCCGAGCTTACATAAAAATAAAATGCGCTTTGTATGCATTTTATTATTCGCAAGACACTTTATAAATAATAATTTAATACCATCAATGTTTATGTGCATATGTTTGTTACTTAGTTCACAAGTTGGGTGATAAAATCAATGTTTGTTATGTAGTTCACACGTTGGATGATAAAATTAATGTTTGTTACGTAGTTCACACGATGGGTGATAAAATCAATGTTTGTTATGTAGTTCACAAGTTGGATGATAAAATTAATGTTTGTTACGTAGTTCACACGATGGGTGATAAAATCAATGTTTGTTATGTAGTTCACAAGTTGGATGATAGAATTAATGTTTTTTACGTAGTTCACACGTTGGGTGATAAAATTAATGTTTGTTACGTAGTTCACACGTTGAGTGATAAAATTAATGTTTGTTACGTAGTTCACACATTGGATGATAAAATTAATGTTTGTTGCGTAGTTCACACATTGGATGATAAAATATTTGCACTAAAAGTTGTTAGTAGTTAGTTGTGAATATTAAAACATGGCATAATGTGACGTTGGATGTAGTAAAGTTTTTATTTCGATATTAAAATGTTATATATTATATATACTGTAAAAAGTTATAAATTAGTAACAAGGTAGAACAGTTTATATGAAACACACTATAAGCGCTAATTTATGAGTATGAATTAGACCGTCAAATATCTTGGAAAAGCTAGTCCGATAATAATTTGTTGTTTCTTGAAAAATACGTTACTTTACGCTCTGTAATACGTAACCCAGCGTACAAATTTAAATACAAACTGAGTTACCTTAAAACAGAAGCTAACCCACACAATAAAGGAACTATTTCTATCATCACACGTTTGAGACGTGTTTCGTGGCAATGTAGTTATTTGATAAAACATTTAATGTCCTTTTCCGAAATCAAATTGTTGTCAGCTCGTAGCTACTCAACTTTCTATATCCGTTCTCTCCACCACAACCACCGTCTTTTATTTTTACAATTTTTTTTTTACACTAAAACAGCATTTCTGAAACGGAGTCTAAAACTTCTGGTTTACTGTATCTAAGACCGCTGCTTCTTACAAGTTTTTGCAGAGGCTTTTCTGAGACTGTTCGTGTGAAGGTGAAAGCCAAATATTTAACATCGAAAAGAAGGCTTAAAGTTCATAGTTTGTCGGTGAAAAGCGAATAAAACTAAAGGTGCTTCGACATTACAAAATATTGTTCTTTTACAATGATGTTATTTGGTCAAATACTAAAATAGAACAAACGCTTACCTATTATACTATTTCTCAATGTGTTTTTGGCGAAGTGAAGTCGACTAAGTTACATAGTTTCATCTGGTAAGATCATTCTGTTATTCATAAGATCATAATGAAAAGTTAAGGTAACTGTTACTATCTCCTAGCAGACGAAAACGGATTTCTTTAGAGTTTGAAACGTAATTATAAGAAGTTTGTTTTCAGTTTAATTTTTTGTACGACATAAATCGTGCCATTAAACGAAATGAGCGCTTGAATTAAACTATTATCTAAGTTATAAAATATAAAATGATTATTCTTTAAGATCTTAATAATATAGGAATCGAACAAATATTTATAGAAAATAAGTGTGTAGGTAAATCATTTTTGAAACATTGAAAAGAAATGAAAAACAAAGTCAACAATAGTTGTCAAAAATACTAAAAGCAAAAGACCAATATTACTAGCTGTAAATTATTAAAATATTTGTTTGCTCAGTTTTCCTACTAAAATTTGAATATACAAATAAGCCAAACCACTTATCAGGCCATACCTGAAAAAGTGTTTATAAAGCACGAAGAAGAACATTCAGTCCGCCATTAAGACATATTTTAGAAAAATAATCATAGTAATCTACGTACATCTACATTGTTATGTTAAGTTTTCTTCCAAAAGGTTCTCCAAATCAATAGTTCTGATTGGTATCTCAAAATGAGCTTTATTAAAACGCAACCGATCAAATATCAGACGATTAAATAGAGTTTTCGACATGATGGAAATTACATGAGAGTCTAACTGTGGATTTTACGTAAGGCTGACCGAGTTGGTTCATTTTATTTTACTAACCCAATCGGCCCGGCATGGCCAGGTGATTAAGGAACTCGACTCGTAATCCGAGGGTCGCGGGTTCGAATCCCCGTTACACCAAACGTGCTCGCCCTTTCAGCCATGGGGGCGTTATAATGTGACTGTCAATCCCATTATTCCTTGGTAAAAGAGTAGTCCAAGAGTTGGTTGTGGGTGGTGGTGACTAGTTGTCTTCCTTCTAGTCTTACACTACTAAAGTAGGGACGGCTAGCGCAGATAGCTCTCGAGTAGCTTTTGGCGAAATTACTGGGATTGACTGTACATTATAACACCCCCACGGCTGAAAGGACGAGCAAGTTTGTGTGACGGGAATTCAAACCCACGCCCCTCGGCTTATTAATCGAGTGCCTTAACCACCTGGCCATGCCGGGCTAAGTAAAAATGTATCTTAGTACGGCTGATATGGGTATTAACACTTTTACTAATAAAGCAGAGAACAATGTTTCGACCTTTCTAGGTCATCTTCAGGTTAACATTTATTTCATTCAACAGTGCCGAAAAGAAAAAAAATAATCCCTAATTTTGTTAAGATAAAGCTATCCAAGAATTTTAATCAGTGTACAAATATTATCAATAATTTACAGAAAAAAAAAACTACTAAAAGCTGTGTTGTAAAGAACCAAATTTGTGATATACATTAGGTTCACATGAGGAAACAGGATGGTTCCGTGAACAACCCGAGATGAGTGATGTTGATGTATTATATCGCTCAACAATTTAGTCTGTGCATATAGTAAACGATATTCTTTATAAAGCTTTATATGAAGATAAATGGAGATGTTTGATTAATGTAAATCTCTTATACGCTTACTTCTATGTGATTTCATTCTCAGACCGTCTGGTTATTTCTTGCACTCGTGATTTTGCGGCTTTGTTTTTTTTTTTTTAGTAGTGTGAAACATGCAAACACTCATTCGTTAACTAAATCACTCCTTAAGTAGTTAGTTAGAGCAGTTTGGACTTTTTTATGTTTTATTATACTTACATTGTTTTTCTTCCATATAATTCTTTATTGACTTACGTTTATTTATTTGGTCACACTGTCTCTACATTGCGAGAGTTGGAGGCTATATAGAGTCTTTAGTTAATCATCGAACTAGATTAATGGTAACGAAAGCCATTCAATATATATATAGCCGCAAATAGTAACTTAATCATTAGCTAGAGACTCGAGATAGCCTCCAACTCTCTTTCGTAAAAAAAGGTCAGTGTGGCTGGATGAATACATGTATATAAATGACGAAATAAACAAAGACTAATCAAAACAGTTCGAAATTACTTAAAACAAAGGTGGTGTAGATGGAGCCACATACCTGAATACAAGAAAAACGAAAATGATTTGAGAGAATAAAATGATAATAATCTACACGGACTAAAAAAACAAACTAAGATAAAACAGTTCTGATACTAATCAATCATTTAACGAAGTGTCAGTATTTAGTCCTCTCCTCTCTACCCATGTACCTCTTTGAATTTCTCAGTATGAGTTGAAACTAGCATTTACTTTCACTGAGCAAATCGTACGATTAGAGTAGATAAAACCTTTCAGGTGGATTAAATGTTGAAATAACGTTAGTTGACAACTGTCTTCATCATTCTTTCAATGTTTGTAATTTTCTTCCAGTACTAGGTCATAGTTGTGACGAGAAAGAAAATAACAGATGGCGGGGGCGAAATTACAAATAAACAAAATAAAAATGAAAGCGAAAACCGGTAGCCGGTATCCAAAATTTTGTTTTTAATTAAAAGATTGTTATTTTAACGAGCGAGACATTTGAAACAGCTGTTTTGAAAAATATTTTAAATACGTTTAAGGTTATTTTACTACTTTTTTTCTTCATGTGTTGTTTCTCGATTCTTCCGTATCGTTTAATTTCAAGCTTATAATATTCTTGTTAAGATACAATAATGTTAAAAGCTTAAAATAGTTTCGTTAGGGAGTCTTATACATTAAGCACAAATAGAAGGACATCTTTGAGAATCTAGAAAACGTGATCGCCTGAAACAATTTAACACGAGACAAACATCAGTGACAACAAAATCGAAAACGTAGAAACATATGTTTATCACAATTAATCTCGTCGGTATCATAATCCAAACATAATCCATGTGTGAGTGTAAGAAGAGATACAGAATAGATTTAATATAGATACAAAAAACGTTTAAAACTGAATCAGTTTTAATTGTAAAAAAATCTTTACTCTTTGTAATGTTCTGTTCCACTTTATTTGAAATATGTATTTTAAAAACTGGTAAAAATTGAAACGTCAAACTAGCAAATGTTTATTTTATTTTTTATGAAATCGGTTTCAGCCTTTTTCTGTCACAAATTATAAACAGAACAGGAAATTTAGAGACAGTACATTCGTATTTAGGTTATTTTCTGAGAAGCTAATAGCAGTATAAAATTAATATGTATTATTATTAGTTTTTGAACAATATATTTGTTTACTGATTATTTTTACAGCAACTAAAGGATAAGTAACGTCTAACATATCCGTAACAAAGATATTTCTAATATGTAGAATTGTAAAACATGCTTAATTATAATATTTCTTTGATATAACGTTAAAATAATAACCAAACAATAATATTAACAAGGATAAATATTGAGTGTTTCCGGAGCTATGTGGCCCGACATGGCCAAGCGTGTTAAGGCGTTCGACTCGTAATGCGAGGGTTCGAATCCCGGTCGCCTCAAACATGCTCGCCCTTTCAGCCGTGGGGGGCGTTATAATTGTACGGTCAATCCCTTTATTCGTTGGTAAAAGAGTATTCCAAAGGTTGGCGGTGGGTGGTGATGACTAGCTGCCTTCCCTCTAGTCTTACACTGCTAAATTAGGAACGGCTAGCGCAGATAGCCCTCGTGTAGCTTAGCGCGAAATAAAAAAAACAACAAACCAGAGCTATGATACAATTTCGAATATTTAAAGTTGAAGGTTCTCTGAAATTTTTTTTCATACCTAATTTCTTCTATTCTTTCTGCGATTTTTCCAAAAAAATACGTTCTATAAACCTATGAGTTCTCGAATTATTCACCATATGCAGATTGTCATGAAGATTATCCTTGAAATTACATTCAATGGGATAAAATATTTAAACTAAGCAGCCTTCAATGGCTATCTACTCCAACTTGAAAAGACAGAAGCCTATTGATTCGTGTAAAAGTAAACATCATTATGAGAAGTGTTGTAATTTGTTCATTCTGTGCTGCTTTCAGTAAGACGGTATTTCTAGAAATTCACGTACAAGTAAACTTCTGATAAGAAATGTTAGAATGTATTTGTACGGTACTGTCTTCAGTGGCCGCTAATCCCGGATAGAACGGTATTTCTATAAAATTATGCAAAAGTAAACTTCATGATGAGAAGTATTGGAGATGTAGTATACATGATAATATAAACAATTTAAGGCGTGCGCTTCGTAATCTGAGGGTCGCGGGTTCGCGCCCGAGTCGCTCCAAACATGCTCGCCCTCCTAGCCGTGGGGGCGTTATAATGTGACGGTCAATCCCACTATTCGTTGGTAAAAGAGTAGCCCAAGAGTTGGCGGTGGATGGTGATGACTAGCTGCCTTCCCTCTAGTCTTACACTGCTAAAATAGGGACGGCTAGCACAGATAGCCCTCGAGTAGCTTTGTGCGAAATTCCAAAACAAACAAACAAAATATAAACAATATTTAAAACAACAAAGAGTATTTACTCAAACATGAACATAAAACTGGTCAAATAAACTGAACAATTTAATATGGAATAAATAATTTCCAGTATTAGGAAGCAAGTGTGAAAATCTTCTGGATACGTATAAATGAAACTGTACGTTTACACAATACGAAATATTGTAAAACATTTTTGTGCTTATATTTTATTTATGTTAGTTATTAGAATTGTTATGAAGATTTTTATTTTGTTTTTATAAAAAGTCTAACACCTAAGTTATTAAGGCTAATCTGAATTAAACTTATTGATAGGTTAAAGGTTATTGAAAAGAATCTAGAACTTAGATATGTAAAGGTATTAAATTGTACTAAATTTAAGTGTTTATTATATCGAAAATAGAATATTTACTTTTCTATTCTGACAATTAATGTTAGCAAAGAAGTATAAGTCAAATTTTAGAATTTCCAGCTAAATCAAGCTTAATGTATCAAATGCTCTGACCTGTAGTGGCCCAAGGTTAAAAACAGAAGGATCTCAAACATATAAAGGAGATACTGTATTTAAAAAAAAAGATTATTTCTTAATCCTATCATAATACATACATCACAGCAAGATTGTCTTCTTAACTCGGCTCGGCATGGCCAGGTTATAAGGCACTCGGACTCCTAATCCGAGGGTAAACCAAGCTTCATTCTCACCAGGATTTCCCGGAGAGACACTAGAAGCATACTCAAATTCAATCAATAGAAAAATAACCATAACCGAACTAAAGATCAATATCAAAAACTTGAAGAACACTTCCCCCGGACATGACCAAATACCAAATATTATTCTCAAAAAAAGTTCCACTCTCCTACTACAACACCTCACAAACATCATGAACATTTCATTAGCGACAGGGTATTACCCTGACACATGGAAAAAAGCCATCATAACAACGATCCCCAAGAAACAAACTAACAGAACAAATCCAGATAATTTCCGCCCCATCAGTCTGTTAAGCTGCCTTGGCAAACTGATGGAGAGAATTATCTCCAACCGTCTCCTCCATTTTTGCGAATCAAACAACATCCTTCCAGAATCTCAAAATGCCTCCAGAAAAATAGACAAACAACAGATCACCTCACACGACTCACCGAATCAATATACAAAGCTTACAACAATAATCAAGTAACCATCGGGGTATTCCTAGATGTCAAAAAAGCATTCGACAGCGTTTGGCACAATGCCATCATATACAAACTAAACCACCTACAAATAAATCCTACGATAGTCAAATGGATTTCAAATTTTTTAACCAATAGAACAGCACAAGTAAAAGTCAATAAAACCATATCCAAATTATTTAATATAACGGCAGGAGTGCCCCAAGGATCAGTCCTCTCTCCACTTCTTTACATAATTTTCGTCAGTGACATACCTTTTCCAAATCTAACATACACACACAATTCACAATACGCAGATGACATCGCAATCTGGAGCACCTCCAGAAACCCAGTAATGGCCATGTCTCGCGTACAAGAATCACTAAACAACGTCTCAACATGGAGCAACAAGTGGAGGGTCGTGTTAAATCCGACAAAACACAAGCAATCACCTTCTATAGAAAACTAAAGAAGCAAAGAAAAAATCTAGAAAAAATAAATCTATCACTTGGAAACACAACCATCAACATGAGCAAAACATCACATTCCTTGGCGTCACTTTCGACACAAAACTAACATGGAAAAAACACATAAACAATATACACTCATCAATAAGAAAAAGGATTTCATATCTAAAGACTATAACTGGTAAACAATCAAAATGCGCACCGAACACCATTATACAAATATACAAGGCTTACATCCGTCCACTAATAGAGTACGGATGTCAAGTAACATACAACATGTCAAACAACACACTCCAAAAAATCCAAGTGCAACAAAACAAAATATTAAAATCCGCATTCAGTTTACCATCTTTACACCAACAAATTATCTACACCAAATTAGTAATTTACCAACTATAAGAGATAGAATAACAGAACTTTCAATGAAATATTATCGAAAAGCAGAAAACAGAAACAAACTAACGGCATCACTACACAAATTATCAAGTGCACCAACAAAATACATATCACCATACAACATATTTCAAGAATCACAATCTACTCAACAAAGAATCTAAATACATAAAAACTATGTTATTAACATGAATTCCTTTTTTTTTCAGGTACAGGGCACACGACAGGCAAAACTTTCGGCGCCTGTCGTGTGAAAGTGGGTTTTCTCGGGTACTCCTGTTTCCCCCCACATCAAAATCTTCAGGCATTGGATTTCTAGATCCCAGCCCAGGCAACCTTTTTGCCAGACCCAGAATCGGGCCGTTTGATTTGATCTGAACTTGAATGAATTACATTCATGTTCACATCTAACCAACTTTTTCTTTTCGAGACAGGTCCCGACCTTTCCTTCTTTCCACTGCTACCTTTGCCTCCACCCAAAAGACCATTTAGTGAGACATTCCCCACCCAAAAGTCAAGAGTAATAACGATAATTAATTTATTAAAATAATAATAAAAAAAAAAACCACCACTTAATCCTAATAACAATCCACGAAAGGGGACGAAGAGGAACTACAAAGTTCCTGAACACCCCAGTTGGAGAGAGAACTCTTCGGATTTCTCTCTCTCTAAACTGAACCCCTGCCACGTTAGTTTAGTTTTAGTTTTTAGTTAATCCGAGGGTTGCGGGTTCGAATCCCCGTTACACCAAACATGCTCGCTCTTTCAGTCGTGGGGGCGTTATAATATTACGGTCAATCCCACCATTCGTTGGTAAAAGAGTAGCCCAAGAGTTGGCGGTGGTGACCAGTTGCCCTCTCTCTAGTCTTACACTGTTGGACGGTTAGCTTTGGACTAAATTTAAAAACAAACCAAACCAATCTTCTTAATTTAGAAAAACATCGAAATAATTAGAAAAGTGACATTCTTTATTAACAATATACAATTACAGTTGTAAGGCCAGTCTTTCTTTAAGCTTATACATTACTTTATTACCTGCAAAACAAATATTATTTAACAGTGAACTTTCAGGCAAGTTTGTAATTCATTATTAATACTAGCTTTAGGATTTGACTTAGCGGGCTAGAATGCCTTGCCTCTCTTTATTAGAACTTATGGAAAAATTTATGATATGTTGTGTTTTATACAAAATATGTTCCTCGGTTCTTGCTACATAATTATTTATTTTCTTATATTTTTCGACCAAAGTTATTCACTCTCCCATGAACAAGGATAAAACTGAACTTAAATAATTTCGTAGTGTTGTGAAATTATTTTGAAGATAGATGGAAATGTTTGTGTAAACGAATAATTATATAAGCTATAGATCTCTGGAATAATAATAACACAATGTTACGAAGGAAGTGAATTCCTATTTATAAATCAGCAGCTCCATTACACAGATAAAGAGTAGCTGGCATCATCAATACGAATAATTAACTACTTTGAGTGCAGAGTTTGAGATAATTCAAATAAATGTTAGAGTATTTATTTTATGTTGTGTTCATAATTATCCTGTTCTAATACAGCGTTAAATCTAATATAAACCACGTGAAAGACCTATAAATTTACGGTTGATTCGTATTTCAATTACAAACGAATATGAATTAGTTACCTTCTTTTATATAGAATGAAACAGTTAAACGTATGTGCGAAAATATTACACATATATATATATACTTTCTCGTAGCTTTCCGTACGGCTGAATTGTGTTTATTTAAAGACGTACAAGTACCGAAAGAGGCATATGGATTTTGGGTATTATCGATTTGAATTACATTCTACCTGTTGCAATAGAAAAAAACAGAGATAAGCCTTAAACAAATTAATAAATCAACTTATATAGTATGCGGTAAGAACTTTATTATATTTCAAATTGGATTAAATCTGCGAAAGATATAATAACTAACAAAACGCAAATGTATTTTCAAGACGGCAGGAAATGACCTAAGAAGATCGAAACGTTGCACTGTACTTTGTTTTAATTAAAGTTTTAATACCCATACCAGCCATCTTGAGAAACATTTTTATATTAAGTGGTTTCTCGTCATGACGAAAACGCAAATGATTACAATTCGTTCAGATTGACTACAATGTTCTAATGTAGAAATTAAGCATGAATTTAAGTTTCCTTTTTGATTAAATCAACTGGATGAAACTTAGTTAAAGATATTAGCTGATAGTTATCATTTTAATTATAACTCATTTCTAACTCATTTGATTTCATTAAAACAAATTATGGGTTTTAGACAAACATTTCATATTATTATTGTATGGGTTTTAATATTTTGTAAATTATAATTAGCATTAGACTCATTTTTAAGATATTAATTATTAGCTTTCGCTTAAGTTGTAAAACTTCGAGATCCTGTCTACAGATATTTTAAAAATATTTTCACAGTATTTGTCCTTACATTTAAAGAAACGCCATCTTCGTATCCAGGAGATTCAAGTTCACTACAAGTTAGTTATTTTTAGACGAAATTCTTTAACATAGATTATTTATGACTACCGTGCAGTGAGTTCGGTAAGAAGTTTATGCTAGGAATGATTGATCTAATATTTCAGCAACTTTAGGTTATACATAATATCATCTCTATCTGTTAATAATGCTATTAATAGCAGAAATACATAAATACCTCCTTTTTATACTTTGTTTACTTTCTTCGCAGAGTTATTTGTGGCGTTCGTGTTTCACAGACTTAGTTATTTACAATTATTTATTTATTTGGCAATTATATACATATCTAAATATCCAACTTCTACATTCATTGGCCCGGCATGGCCACGTGGTTACGGCACTCGACTCGTAATTTGAGAGTCGCGGGTTCGAATCCCCGTCACACCAAAATTGCTCCCCCTTTCAGTCGTGGGGTGTTATAATGTGTAGTTCAAGAGTTGGCGGTGGGTGATGATAACTATGTTGCTTTCCCTCTAGTCTTATACTGCTGAATTAGGAACAGCCAGCGCAGATAACCCTCGTGTAGCTTTGCGCGAAATTCAAAACAAACAAATCTACATAAAAAAATAAGGATGTGATCTTATTTCGACTTTGCAGGTTAGCGTTCTTTTGAACAATATATTCCTTTCTTATATTACACAAGATAAAATGTTCTTTAGAAATAATATAACAATAAAGAAAAAGTAATATATATACATGTGTATTAATGTACTTAGCTGTATTAATATCCAACGAGCGGGGAACTCAGTCACTGGTTGAAAATAATGTTTGCTTTACTATATCTTGAAGTTTTTTTTAGACGTAATAGAACTAAAAGTGTGTATGCGCAAAATGTTTATCTCGGTTTTTATCACTTTAGGTTTTTGAAAACAACAAACTAAAGTTTAAATTCATTTATTTACATGGAGTAGCGGAGCTTCAAAAGAAGAAAAGAGAAATCTAGCAAAAATAGTAAGTCATTAGGCGTAATAGCATTTGAAGAACAGTTATAAAATATTTAACTTGTTGAAACTCATTAAATAGCTTCTCCGTGAGGGGGAACTGTCAATAAAACATTTTATTCGGAAATGGAATGTTAAATGCCGACATTTCTGTTATTATTATATTGTTGCTTACTGAGTGCAAGAGTTCCGAGAAAACCTGCGATTGTCGTCGGTTTGGTACACTTAGTGAATCAGTGGTTACTACATAGCGTATACAGTAATATTTATTCTTACGATGCTAATTTGTATACAGGCAACCATCTCAGCAGCTTGAAAATTTACGATATGGGCAAGTACTGCATTTACAACGGTGAGGCTCCCTTCTACCGCACTAAATGCAACAGCCATAAAACTGCAGGGAAGATGCCGACAGTGGCAATAAAATAGATTGTAATGACCACTTAATTCATTGTTCATGTTAAGGAATGGCTATCTTTATTGACAAACGCGACGACTCTTTTTTTTTTAGTCGAAACTCACACTTCGTGTCAGGCATCTATCTTGACAACACACTATTTTGTCTATTAGGCCTAACATTTTCGTTAACAAGTAAAGAATTATATACTGTCTAGTTCACCTCTTAACATAAAAATTAGAAGTAAGCATTTTCGTCCACCAGCAATTGGCAGAAACTACTAAGGTTAGATTGTTCGTCTGAAATGTGATTAATGTAATACATCATGATGTGATAACCTTGTTAAGTATAATTCTAAGCATAAAAAATTTCAAATCACGGTTTCCTCTTGCATTCAGCGACGAGGAACGAGACTAGAACGTACTAGAACTATGACACGAGCTTAGGCTTAAGCTACTGGGCAGCAGACACTGTTTTACGAGGTTTTTATTTGAATTCAGATCAAATGTAAGTAGTACCAACGCCCATCCATAAAGACAAAGGTAAGATGTGTATGGAATAAGTTTCTCTATTTTGTGATAAGAAAACTAAGCACATGATCATATTAATTAAAACAAATGGTTCACTAATCGCTAAGATTACTGACTGAGCATGTGTAATCGGGGTTAAGGAATGTAATTGAACCTTTTTTTGTGTGTGTTTCTTGCTGCTGCCGAAAGTAAGATAAAAATAAAATGGCTCATTTTGGTTTTATTACCGTTGTATATTTCCTATTGTTGAAAATAAGTTAGCTTTTGCTTCGTTTTCAAAAATAGAAATTCTCATGAGTTTGGAAACTATTAAAAATTGCCAGCTCTATATTAGGATATAACTAGCAAACACTAACTAATAGGAATGTTTGATTTTCTTTACCATGTATTGATTTCATAGTCAGTTTTAAGCCTTTAGAAGATTTTATATTTTTCTTAATATCAAAATGATACACAAGAAGTGATTTAACGGTTTAGTTCAAGTATTTACACAACGGGCGTTTAACTGTGGTTCGCGTTATGTAACTTGAGGCGAATACAACTACAGCTTAATGTACCCAATGGATTAAATGTAAGTTCACTGTAACTGAATTAGTAATCATCATGTTAGTAATTGAATAATTGGAATGGTTTCGTTAGTTTACCTAAACAATGTAGTAATAAGCATGTCTAGCTGTAACAATGTTTATTTTTCAGTCTTATTTTAATGTAAAACGACTTTGTCGAGAATTTCTTTACAAAATTAGAAAATAATGTCATGATTTTTGCGTTTCTAATTTAAGTAAAGTAGAAAAAGCAGTAAGGATAAAAAACATTATCAATACTTTTGACAAGGCGCACTTAAAATACTAATAGTTGTTAACATTGTAGTTCAAGATACGTGTTGAAAAACAATAACCTTCAATATATTTGGCAAGAAAAAAATTGTTTTGGGAATATTCTCATGTTTTATGAACATCATTAACTAAGAAGATATGTGAAACTTGGATGTACTTCTGGTAACATTCTTTCAGTACACCTTTTTTTGTGTTTTGGTTGCTGACGTATGAAACAATGAACTAGAACCTGGGTCCTAATTTAGAATGGTATCCATTGTTTTTCGCCTTTTTTACCTCAATTAGGGACTAATGTAAGCTAGTATTATACTATACTTTTAAGGTTTTTAAAGGTATTAATTACGGTACAGTTTGTATGTGTGTGTGTGTGTATATATATGCGTAGGTTTATATGTGAAACCGAAATGCTTTGATCAAAAGCACCGACAGTTGATTTTAGTTAAAAGTAAAGTAATTTCAATACTTGCAGTTCTAACCTTTATTTAAATAAAGTGATTTATCCTTTATTTGTTTCTACCCTTTCCATTTCCACAGCGATCTGTCTGTGGACTTAGAACGCTAGACCTCAGGTTTCAGTACCCTGGTTGGGCAGAGCACAAATAGCCCATACTGCTGCTTTGTGGTTAACTTAAATGAACAAACAAATTTATATAACTTTAATAACTTTCGTTATTTTACAAGTAAAGTGATATTGTTTTTTAAAATTATTTGTAAACTATCAAAACTTCGAATTACTACATGTTCTCCGCCCACTATTGGTGTCGAAACCCGATTTCTAGCGGTGTTATGTCAGCGAACATATCGCTGTGTTACTGGAAGACGTTTTAGTTAAGTATAAAGCTACACAATGGGCTATCTGTGCTGTGCCTATTACGGATACCGACACCCAGTATTTAGCATTATAAGTCTTTCGATCTGCTACTGAGCTAGTCGAGAACATTTTGTGTAACTAACTGATACCGTGTTTCTCCAATAATAAGACCTACCCATAAAATAAGACCTAGTGTGATTTTTGGGGATAGTTTTAAAATAAGCCCTACCCTTAAAATAAGCCCTAGTTAAGAGTGGCAGGAAGAGGAAAGAAATAAAAAAAATTAATTTATTAACTAGTTTAATAGTTAGTTAATTAGTTTGTTTAAGTATTAATCAGTTAGTTTAATAGTTTAATAATAGTTTATTTTAAATGGTTAGTTTAATAGTTTTACTTTATAACCTCATTTTTTTAATATATCAAAATAAGACATCCCCCGAAAATAAGCCCTAGTGTCATATTTTGGAGTGAAAATTAATGTAAGCCCTGTCTTATTTTCGGAGAAACACGGTAAGTATTATGCCAAAGCACAAGATTTAAAGCGAACTAATGATCAGTAACCAAAATAACAGGTCTGAATAATTATTCTTGTATTTTTTATAGAATTGAACGATTTTACTTTTACTTTTCATAACCTGTTCTGTATGTAAATAGAATATTCAATATAAAAGAACGCGGTTTATTATTGGAATTGAAATGTAAAGTCATTTATTTCTCTGAAGCTAAGTTAAAAAATTCAGTTCCTAAGTGTTTAATTTCTGTAATAAAATTCAGTACACTTAGTTATATTACTGCCGGAAATAGTTTCAGGGGATTCAGAATTTTTTCGTATAATTTAGCAAATTATTTCATTTTGGTGTACAATTACAAGTTCGCTTCGCACCCCAGTGGTGAGCAGAGCACGGATAGCCCATTGTGTAGCTTTGTGCTTAATTCTACATAAACAAGTTCGTTTCTGTTTTATTCTTTTACTGTAAGACATAATACGAATATTTATACGAACAATATTATACTTAAGTTTTTTAGTTATTATATTGTTTATAAAACCCACGGATTCTCGCACTTAAAAACATTGCAATTCTTACATACAGCTCCTGTTCAGTAGTTTTCCAATAGTTTTCTCTCCTCTAAATGAACTAAAGCGTAATTGGGTGCTAATCCCAGTCATGTCGAACCAACAACGAAACGAAATGTAATTATAAAGTTTCATATGAATTCAGCCTTTACGTGTAAAAATATCTCACTTTTGTTGGAATTCAACCCTCATAAAGATACAATGGAATGTACGATATGCGATATTTTATAATTCTATATCCATGATAGAATCTGAAATAGACATTAGGTTCCTCTATCTTTTCTTTTTAATTCCAGAAATTCTTTGAACGCCTGAAAATATTTTCCACTGGTGTTTGTTTGAATTCACGAAATTCTTTCAAGTTTTATCTTCCCTTTTAAACATAACATGAATACGGAGGAAACTGACACCAACTAGACATTTTTTATTATGTTGCACCATAATTCTGACCATATTCACACAGATTTGTCGATTTCAGCTAATAATACACTATACAATTCACTCATTCCAGCCACGTATTTTATGAAACTAACAACTATTTCGTGTGTTTCACATATGGCTAAATTCAATTTCCACAAAGCAATCATTTCATAAACTCATTTCATATCCTTGTCATTTTTTGTTGTTTTCATTTTCAATTTACACTTCGAGAAATTGACTTGAGACTACTCTTTCTTTCCTGAAAAATACCGTCCGACGTTTTATATTTTGGTTCGGTTTATTTTGAATTTCGCGCAAAGCTACACGAGGGCTATCTGCGCTAGCCGTCTCTAATTTAGCAATGTAAGACTAGAGAGAAGGCAGCTAGCTAGTCATCACCACCCACCGCCAACTCTTGGGCTACTCTTTTATCAACGAATAGTGGGATTGACTGTAACTTTATAACATCCCCATGCCTGAAAGGGCGAGCATGTTAGGTGCGACGGGGATTCGAACCCGTGATCCTCAGATTATGAATCGAACGCCTTAACTCACATAGCCATGCCGGGCCAGTTTTATATTTGCCAATTTACTGCCAGAGAGGGGTAGAAACAGCCCTAATTATTTTTTTCTAAATTTTTTTCGATGTAGAACTGTCGTAATATTGCTGATAAGATAGGATTGTCAATAATTCAGACTCTACTAAGCCGTATTTAATAATTTTGTCAAATTTTCTTACGTTTTAAATTACAACCGAACCATTATTTTGGTATATTATTTTATTATTTAACATTTATAACCAATGTAAAGTTTCACCATTAGTTGTCTTAGAATTTCATACAGTCTGAACAGAAGTAATGGCACCTCACTTAAAAATCTAATACATTATGGTATTTGTAATATTGTGTTTCGTTTGAGAAAATGCCTCTAAAAATACTGTATCATCAATTTTTGTGTTCTGACGTCATAATATCGATATTAGTTCATTACGTTATTCCTGTGTGTTAATCGATTGTGATATAACAGAGTAATGGTAATGTGATTTTAACTAATTCTAAATGTCCCGTTTGTTCTCTAATTCTTTAAATTGAGGTGCTAATTAATTAAATACAGTATGATGTAACGGGTTTACGATTATTACTATTTAATTGTAAACTGAGAGTAAATTAATAACAATATGATGTTAGCCATCTTAGGATATCATAATGTGATCTACTTCTTGTAACCATGATTTTAATTAACCAGTTCAGCATCCTATATTACTAAATGATTGGCAGCAATTTTATTATGTGATTCATAATAGTGTAATGCCATTTAATTCTTTAGTGTGACATACAAACTAATTAATAATACAGCATAATTGATATCGTAATGGTATTTGGTTTTATAAATTGTGATGCCAGCTGATTAAGGTTGTTATGCCAACTGTTTCAGGATATCATAGTTCAAATTAACTAAAATCAGTTGCTAATTAATCAGTGACAGTATGATATGAACTGATTTAGCGTAACGTAATATTTGATGATTGGCTAAATTCTAAATGAGTAAAATCATGTTATCTAATTCATAACGTCTTCTGTGTCTCTAAGCTACAATGATAATTACGTAAAGATAACACGATGTTATCTGATTTAATTTATCAAAACGGCATGTAATTTCTTAAACTGTGATGGCAACTTAAAGATAACATTTATTAGGGTATGATGTGATAATGGATTCTATAATTAATAACTGAATTCCTTGATAACGTGATATGGGTTTGGATACCTGTATATTCAAAGATTTGATTGTGGCTGTTAATTGTTTCAGAATAGTTCAAAACAAAATTCATTAGGTTACTCTCTGGCCTCTCCATTGTTATCCCCTTGTTGAGATCTTGAAACAGTTTTAATGGGCGATTACGTCACTATCTTCTGGGGCGTGTTCCAGTTCTCTCAAACTGTTAATAGATCTAAAATTTGCATGCTCATTCATGCGAGTTAACAATTTCGTTTCAGTACATTTAATATAACCATGGTGACAGCA
Organism: Tachypleus tridentatus; assembly: GCF_004210375.1. Classification (NCBI taxonomy): domain Eukaryota; kingdom Metazoa; phylum Arthropoda; class Merostomata; order Xiphosura; family Limulidae; genus Tachypleus; species Tachypleus tridentatus. The sequence goes on along the minus strand of NC_134833.1, from coordinate 36,577,288 downwards.
AGGAAAAGTGAATTTATAACCAACATTTGATTATTTCAATGAAGAAAAGGAATTTTAATTCTAAAAATATTTTGTAAACAGCAGTTAGGTTTCAAAGTTGTATTTGAGGATATATTCTGTGAAGAGCATTTTGTAAATGATTTTTAATGTCTAGATAATATTTACCTAAACATGGCAAAACTATAGCTAAAAGGTATTTAAGAACTTTGTGTGTATGATGGTTCGCTAAACTTTTACAAATTTAAGGTATGTTAATAGATCAAATGTAATGGAACACGCCCAAATTATTTTAGGGCCTCAGCAAGGGTTAATGATGACCAGAGCTCTTATATAAAAGATAAAGAGAGAGATCATACACATAGCGAGGTCAGGAATTAACCAAATTATTATGCTATTATATTACTATTGATTGTGTAATCATATTATAATAAGATTACCATAATTATGATAACCAGGATATTGTAAAAGCATATGTTTCCCAGGGCGACTGAGATTATTTTAGACTACATGTTGTTCAGAATAGTACGTAAATAAAATGTGTAATATCAACCGTTTTTACAAATACTGCTTGATTTAGGTTCACTTGTTAAATTGTGGGACTGGATTCTGTAAAGTTTTAAAATTCACAACACTATATTTTCATATCACTCAGGTATTCTAGATAGTATTTTATTAAAACTACCGTTTCCACCCTCGCTCAAGATACCATTACGAAGCTGTTTTAGATAAATTAGACGTTTGTCAGATGAATAAGTAATGAAATTGAAAGATCAAATTTTCTACAAAATCTCACTGTCTGATCCATTTTGGAGGCTATAATCGTTTAAAATAGTCACAAACGAAAGAATATTATCAACCATAATCTGAGAGTCATGGGTTCGAATCTCCGTCACACCAAACTTTCAGCTGTGGGAGCGTTATAATGTCACGATCGGTCTCACTATTCATTGGTAAAAGAGTAGCTCAAGAGTTGGCGGTGGGTGGTGATGACTAGCTGCTTTCCTTCTACTCTTACACTGCTAAATTAGGGTCGGCCGGTGCGGATAGCCGTCGCGTGGCTTTGCGCGAAATTCAAAACAAGCAAACAATTTTACGTTATAAAAAGTTTGTGCGATAAAAATATGAATATGTTCGTCTTGAATTATTAGGAGTGCCTTCTCGTAAAAGTTGAAAGAAATTAAAATAATATTAGCGTACATTAAATTAACATTAGCTTAGCTGTTAGCGCTTGAAACTTAAAATGCAAGATAAATTGCTTTCGACTTGCAAAGTGGAAGTCACAGGGAAATTCAATTAATACATCTAGTATACAAGTACTAAAGAGCGAAGAACATGCGGTGTAACGTGGATCAGCTAAGAGAAGGATATCAAAAGCAAGTGTGAAACACCTTACATATAATTTGTGAGAATTGCTTTAGAGCGAATGCTTTGAAAAACAAGAGAAAGAACAAATTTCGACCAATTTCTAACGACGTCAAGCAAAAAAGTCCAATTGACTCAAATTTATTTAGTTTTTTTATTACGTTAATGTGAATATTACCTGAGGCAGTACACATGTGTTAAAAAAGCATATACTTATATAGGAACCGCTACTAGAAAATGTACGTTCTTCGACAGTCCAACTAACTGAGCTAGTTAGTAAGTGTGATTTATTACTTGATCATGTCTCTTTTAACTTTTTTCCGCTTTTGTAATAAGTTGTTGTTTCTTTTGTTCTGTTTCCCACCTCTCTCTTATTAGTGACGTCGTGTCTAGAAAACGTTTCAAATGTCTTTTTCTTCCATCGCCCATGGTTTCTCTAGAGAACTAAAGGACTTTGAATTTGTTTGAATGAAATTACTCTACGTTTTTAGGGCGTAAAAAAAATCGATCTGGTTCTAAAGAAAACTGACAAGCAGTGTATAGTGTATCTCAGTTTGTTTAAAATAGGTGTTTCATGTTTCTACTAATAATGTTAATCAAATGCTGGCGTATAAAAAAAACAATGTAAGTATTATATTCTTTGCTAATATGCAACGAAGATAAAAAAATCATAGCACGTTTTAAACCTTATTTTTTGTAATGTGCTTAGTGAGTCTGTTTGAAATTATTTTGAGCCCTAAGCAAAATATAACAATAATTCGTCGTTAAAGCGTTTTATTTTAACCATTTTTTAATCCCAGAAATTGACTCATAACCCGCACACCCATAGCATAACGTGAGGAGAATATTCTATGGTATCGTGGGATCTCGAACTCTGAGCTAGGGTTAATCACGCTTAATAGAAACGAAAAACAATTGAATAATAATGAATGCTAAGATACCTTTTTAATGAATAGCAAAGTGATAGCCATAAAAATAGTTCTATAGTTTGGGATAGAATGTTTTAAGTTGAATTATAAAGACACTCCTCTTGTGTTTTGATTTATCTCATTAAATATATGTATCCAGTGAATGTGTTATATGGGATTGTCTTCATTTAGTGCTTTTCTAAGATGATTCTTAAATTATTTTTACTTGTGGTAAAACTGTTTGCTTACCTTTGGTATCAGGCTTGAGTAAAACTAGCTGTATATTGTCTTTCTTACATCAATAATTCGATGGCTGGTCCAATGAATGTGAGAGCCAAGAGTATCCCATTGGTTAGCGTACTGTACTGCTCTGAGTTTCGCGTCTCGTTAACGCCACGAATATCCCAAGATTTGGTGTTGAGTAACTGTTTTTTGTTACTTCAAAATTAGGGACGCCCATATAGCCCTCGTGTAACTTTACGCGATATCCACCAATCCATCTTACCGCTAAGCCACTGGAAAAGAGCTTTAGGAAGAAACTGGACGATAAATCTTAGAAATTTCTCTGCAGACCTCAAGAAAGTAAACAAAAAAAATCATACTCAGGAAATTTCTCATTTTAGAAATTAACGCACATTTTAGGAAGTTTGTGGAAAAATGACATAAAATAATTTATTTTTTCTATCAGGCACATTAGAATATTTTAAAATGTTTTGTTATTAGATGGAATAGTTTTTTTATTTCGTTTTAGCTTTTGTTTGTCCATCATAGTCGGAATGTTTAAAAGTACTAAGTTTGAAATAATTTTTATCCAATCATTCTTCTTTGTTACTATTGTGATGAAACTAACCATCAGATCAAACGAATTAATCCATGTGTGTTTATAGCAAAGCCAAATTATCCTATATACTGTGTTCACCCAAGTTAATCAAATTCCTAATTTTAGCGTTTTAAATCCGTAGACTTACCATTGCCCCACCTGGGGGAGCCAAAAGTTACTTGTTTTTACTTCTAAAGGGTAGGGCATGACACAAAAGTTAGCATTTCCAAACTGTTAATACAAGCGTTCATGATTTGATTCTTGGTGGCGCAAAACTTCGCTCTGTAGTCGTGGTTGAACAATATGAATGACAGTGAAATTCCACTATTCGATAAGAGTATCTTAAGAGTTGGCGGTGGGTGATGTTGACTAGTTATCTTCCCTCTAGTTTATCGATTCAAAATTAAGGACGGCTTATACATAAGTACTCCTTGTATAATCATACACAAAACTTCTAACTAAACCAATTACACTACTACCCCTAGTGGCTGAACGGTAACCCATGAGGCTTAAAATGCTAAAAAACAGATTTTCAGTACCTGTAATGGGTACAGCTGAGATAGTATATTGTATAGCTCTGTGCGTTATAACAAACAATCAACACTTCCTTCATTATGTTCTGTCGTTAACTTATTTATTTTATCATAATATGAGCTGTAACGTGATATTTCAGTTGATTTCTTACCTGTCTCAAGATAGTTCATTCGGAACTTACATAAATCTCAACAACCAAAATTAAATGAGACAGTAATTGTACATTTATCACAGACAACTAGCATTGAATTGATAGAAAGCTTTATACTTAATTATAAAGAAACAAATACTTCATTTTTAACGAAATTGAAAATAACAACCGTATCAGGTTTAGTATCAGTGTAAGTTAATAATTAATAATTAGTAGGGGGTTTGTCTTTAAATTGTCCATTAAACATACCATTTCACCTTACCTCAAGACAAAACTACCTCGGATTTCATACAATTTTGTTGTAGTTTGTAGCTGAATAAACTTAGTAATCTTTTTTTTTCGGACAGATTTCGCAAATCATTTAATACCCACACTTTATTCAATAAAATGTTTACTGAACTATTATCATGTCTTGTTTCTATTTAAAGTGAATTAATTCTGCTTTGAAACATCAATATTTATTTTACAATTCAACAACTTAAATATTTGAAACGAACATTCCGTATTTTGTACCAATAAGTATTTTGAAGAGGCGTTAATTCAATGTACTATTGAATTTCAATTTAAAGATTTAATGGATGTTTCCTAATTTTATTTGAAACTTTTAATTGAATTTCCGTTTCATTTCTTCAGTGAATCAAATGATGTTAAGCATTCAAACGATTTCACAATTATTATGAGAGCTAGATGATATACAGACTTCATTATATTTAATAAGCTTTATCTTGCTTGTGTCTTTATATTTAAACTTCACACAAGTTATTGGATTTTGTTTATTATATTTTGCGATTTGTCGATAGTTCATGTAAAGGTATTTACAACTTATTTAGCATACGTTAATTTTTTGATGCATGTTTCAATTGTAAGTCAAAAAACTGGCGTAATATTCCTTGTGAATCAATAAAAAAAGACATAAGCCTGGAGCTGAATAACCTAAAAACATAGAGATTTTGGAAAAGAAATCTTATTGCGTTAAAAAAAGGGTAATTAAGTTTTGTTATTTTCTCAGTTACGTATTAGCATTTTATTTTTGGTATATTGAAACTAAACAGTTAAAAGGCCAAGTCAAAAAACCCTATGATTAAGGCATAACCATCCCTAATTTAGAACTACTGATCATAGGGAGAGCAAACTTTCAGTACTGTCCGCCGCCTAATAAGTGGCTGCTCTTAACCAAATAATAAGATTGACAGCAACTGTTTATACACCCTCGCAGTTGCAAGTGTTTTGCATATCCAGTGATATCACCCTTAGACGTTTCTATTCGCAGCTTGGGTCGCTAATCACTAAGATATACCTAGGTTGATTCTGCCCATCAATAATTTACTTATCTGGAATTTTGTTGCTTATTTCTTTGCTTACTTAAATATGTTGAAGATATATGTTCATCTTGCAGATATTTACATTCATAGTTTTGTTTCTCCTTAGGGGATAAATGTGAGGAAATAATCGTAGAAAAGATATAACAAACTACCGTTAGTGATCATCAAACAATTAGTTACACAACTCTGAAATCACTGGGTATAATAAATACACCATATTTTCTATTTTGGAAAACAAGGTTCAGAGGGCTCTGATAACTCTTTCTGTATTATTGTTTTTTAGTTTTTGTTTGTTTGGAAGTAAGCACAAAGCTACACAATGGGCTATCTGGGCTCTGCCAACCACGGGTATCGAAATCTGGTTTAATGTGGTGTAAGTGCTGTGCCACTGAGGGGCTTCAGTTTTTTTGCCATATTTCTTACAATTTAAAACAAAAAGTGGTGACTACTGCAAATGAAAGAATAAAGAATTATTAGAAATGTGGTATTAAACATAAGTTCTAGTGGAAAGTGACTGAATATATAAAATGGAACCATTTGAGTAGTGTAAAAAAATTGAAATTATAAGAGAATTTTTTTAAATTCGTGCCACACAAAAAATTTAGGAAATTTCAAAAGCTAAAAAATAAAGTACTAAATCAAATTAAACTAATATTTTAAGTCAGAGTTCGTCTGAAGTTTCATGAAATTTGGTTTAAGTGCTGCCGTTGTGAAAAGAATAAAAGTCAGAACAAAAGTGGCGCCCCTCATGGTCAAACACCATTCATGTTAGAAAAAAAAACTAAACAAATTAATCACTGGAAATAGAGACTAATTATTATTCTATACTTTATTGTGTTTATTGTTCTTGTTGAGAAATGCCTATTTAAAATAAGTTCGCCAGTTTAAGGTCCTGCAACACATTATTTTTTACGTTCTTTATAGGGATCGTTTAAATATACGCATTTACACTGAAATTTTAGAGCTTAGAACCTACAACACGTAAAGCCCGTATATTATACTAAACAGCTTAGCAACAAAAAAATATTTGGCCTGACTGTCCACTTTATTAGGAGTATTAGCTAGTATCAGATTTGACAATATTTCTCGTAATAATAGCTTTGGGTTGATATGGCATAAATTTTACAAGATATTGAATGGTGTATTCTTCGACTGTGGCCCATGCATTAATGACCATTTGCAATTATTTCATTGTTTTCAACAGAAAGTTGTACTAGTGAATGCAACGCTCAAGTTGTTCCCACAGACGTTCTGTCACATGAGATCTGGAGTTTGCTGTGTCATGGGAATGGAAAGTAGTCACTCTCATGCTTTATTACTCTATTTTAAGCAGTACGAAGTAATGTATCGATGCATTCAAAAGTCATACACTTGCACGAGAACATTCCCCACACCATTACACTACCTCCAATAGCTTGCAATTTTCGAAACACAAGATATTTTTAGTCTAAGTTCAGTATAAAAAAAGGGTGAAAGTAGACTCACTAAACAATGTGGCTTTTTTCTAGGCATTTATTTTTACAGTGTAAGCGCTTTTCTGCTTGCACCAAAAGTAAGCGGTTTTGTCGAAATATTTCTTGTATATTATAAAACATGATTTCTCGTGCCATCGTTTCTTAAAGTCTCCGTACATTTAAAGGACATAGGGCACTACTTTAATATTATTTTTCATATCTTGAAGAATTCCCCTGTATATAGTTTCAAAATATTTCGTTATCCTTTGAGGATAAGTTTTCAGTTTATGATTTTAGAAATTCTAACCATATTTGAAATGATCATTTCCTAGGATATCGTTTCAAAAGTTTTAGACTATATTTGTTCTGTTTATCATTTCATAAATACTTACTATATTACTTCTCGGTATATATTCCGTATGTTTGTACAATATTTTGACGGATACCTTCCGAAACGAGTTATAACAATGATTTGTCTAATGGCTTATCAACTTAAAAGTAAAATAAAAAACAGCGATTTCTAATAAACATAAGAGGTTCGGACTTCAAATCTCTGAAGGGAAAGCCGACCGTAGTGCGCTTTACGAATGTCATCTGAGTAATGATAGATGTAAGTTTATCGTGTTTTTTTTCTTAGCATGAATCATGAATTTTATTAAATTAGTATAATTTGATTTAAGCTGTATTCTACCATCAAACCCACCCTCAGTGGAATACTGTATTTTTGGACTACTGAGCTTTATAAAATATATAATCATGTGTAGTTGATGGGTTGTAGGTAAACTGGCTTAAAAGTGTAGGACTGTTTGACTTTATTATTTTCTGGGTTTGCTTTCGTTAAAAGTCTGCTATCAGGCGGTATATTGGGTACAGAATACCAAATAACATACAATTGAAAATAGAAAAAATAGGACTCAAATTGGCCATATATAATTTATAAAATGTGCAAACAGTCTATGCATCACATAAATTACGCTTATGTGCGTATTTCTTGTAGAGCAAAGCCACACTTGGGTATCTGCTGTACCCACTGCATGGAATCAAATCCTGGATTTTAGCGTTGTAAGTCCGTCGATTTAGCGGCCCGGCATGGCCTAACGCGTAAGGCGTGCGACTCGTAATCCGAGGGTCGCGGGTTCGAGCCCGCGTCGCGCTAAACATGCTCGCCCTCCCAGCCGAGGGGGGGTATAATGTGAGGGTCAATCCCACTATTCGTTGGTAAAGAGTAGCCCAAGAGTTGGCAGTGGGTGGTGATGACTAGAAAGAGTAGCCCAAGAGTTGGCAGTGGGTGGTGATGACTAGCTGCCTTCCCTCTAGTCTTACACTGCTAAATTAGGGACGGCTAGCACAGATAGCCCTCGAGTAGCTTTGTGCGAAATTTCCAAACAAACAAAACCGTCGATTTACCACAGTCCTATCGGGAGAACAAAATAATTCATTTCTAATTTTAACGGGTAGGGCGTGGCATTAAGGTTAGCTTTTCCAATCTGTGAATCCAAGGATTTGTAATCTGATTCTTGATGGTTGATAGGTTTATATGTTAAGTTCATACTGTCCTGAGTATAAAAGCTTAAATTAAGTAAACAGTATAGCGTAGTTTCAGACTAAAATATTACTTTATTAATTCAGATATTAATACTTGTAAAGTTTCAAATCCATGCTATTTTAATGAAAAAAAAAACCGAATCGTTCCCATTAAATGTAACATTTTTATGAGCTTTTCAAAAATATAATACTGTACCAAAAATAAATGTAAAAAGGTATTACATGACACTATGAATACAACTAATAGGAGTTCTGTTCAAACTAAGTTAAAGTATGATAATATTTACATATTTCGAGGTTACATTACTTTTGATGAGGAATAACACCAGTAGAGTCATACCAGACTCAAAATAACATTTTTACAGTTCCTGGTTAAATAAAAACTAAGGTGAAAAGTGTGGCAGTTGAAAACTGTTATATTTACTTTTTTGTTTCTTGGTGGCTCAGTGGTAAGAGGGCATAGTTTTGTTCTTTAGAACAAACAAACAAATTTCCCTTTGTATAAATATTTTTTTCAAATTAATTGCTAAAGATATATTTAGGAGCACTTTTAAAAAGGTCTGCTGTAGTGTTTTGCATTTGGTTAATGTCTTTGTGAACAATATGTAATAGTCATAAACTTGCACTGATCCTGCCTCGGGAAGAGTTTCCATGTTACCATGGTAATTCCATATAGCTTATATTTACATGGTCAGGTGTCTTTGTTATCTTTCATTGTAGTGTGTGTCATACCCACATGGAGAAGTGGTACAGTGGTTTATGTAAGTTATACAAGTTTATGAATTTACTATGTGTAAAGAGAGTAATCTAGGATTGTGGAACACTTCACATATACTTAGGATCTCAGTAAATATCTGAGACCCCACTTGATTTGTACTGGTTACCAATTTGGATATGATCAAGCTGGCTGTTATTGTTTCTATTGGATATTTAAGTGTTTCTTGACTGTTCATGGTATCCTATGCCAAGGAGAGAGATGATGATGGCTATATGGTAAATGAAGTCTACCAGGAAAATGTAAGACAACCAGATACATTGGGTATCTCTTCACTATCATCTTAAAGGCAATCATGAGCTTTTGAGCTGAGAATACATAGTGAATACAAATTGAAACCATGTATGGTGACAGAAGTGGATGAATGAGGAATGGCAGTGTGTACTCTTTTTATTTAGTACTCTGTATCTGACTTCATTTTTTATAATTCATGTCTCTCTGGATTGGGCAAGATAAGTTTGACCTCTTTCAAACAAAGGTAATGCCTCAGCTCTACATCAGTACAGCTGCTAGCAGCATGTAACTGTCTGTACTATTGATTTACAGAAGCCAGCAGTTAAAGAGATGCTAGAAAGGTAATATAACTCACTTTTTTAAATATTTTATGTAAGTTGTCTACTAGAATTAGTTGAATTTAGGAACAGGCAGTGCAACATTTAATGCTTCATTTCTAGGTCTAATGTTTGATGCTCTAGAAAACTTGACAAGTTAGAATGCCATGAATGATTCACTGTCACTGTTGAGGAGTTGTAGCACAGATTCATTTCTGTGAAGAACCAACCAATTCACAGGGTGAGCTGAAGGCATGGAAAGGTTTTCTTTAGCATGCTACAAATAGATTGTGAAAAAGATTTCATTGACACATTTGAGGAATAACATCAAGTGAACTTATGTGGTACCACACCTGCTTCATAGAAACAAAACATATCTCTAATTGTGGCTTTTTTCTATGGTAACATCATTTGAAATGGTCACATTGAAATGAGTGCTAAAACTAAAGAAGTTGCAAACAATAGCTTCATTAAAGATTATTCTTTTAAACAGTCTTAAGAGTCATCAGTGACCAACAAAGCTTAACATAACTCCCCATTCTGCAGATGAAGCAAAGTTTCATGATACAGTATCCATGGTTTTCTCTTGAAACCAGCTTGCACTTGTTTGAATACTTATCTGTTCTAGTGATATCATCATGTTAATGATGATATATAACTATGGTCATTTGTAATGATCATTGTTGTAGTACTGGAGGAAGAAATGACAGAAACCAACCATTTAGCTTTTATTACTTCAACTGCACTGCATCTGAAACTAAACACATACATTCCTAAACATCTTAGATAACTAGCTGAGGGTTGTGCTACCAATCCAAAATTATCACACAGAGAGACCCTTGGAAATTACACATGGAATTACTTAATGTATTTGTGTTAAATAATAACAACAGAAATACAGGTGAAATTTGACAACAAATTAGCCATCATTAGAGCTTCCTCTCAGCACTGATACTGCTGGCAGTGTTGAGATTGATCATATGTTGAAGGATAGAACAACAGAACTACCAAAAATTTCTTGGTGATCTCTAATAGCTATTGTAAAAAAAATGAAGAGGGAATATGAAGGGTTCAGATGAACTTTAGATTGATGAACATGATAATACAAATGGGCAAATGTCTAGATGCTTCTGAAAATGTTCATTGTTTCCTACTACATCTGACTTTAAGCTCCTGACAAGATAAATTAGATTAATTAAGTAGATATAAGAGTGTTTTCAGCATATCAGAAGAACTTTAAGAATTTTTCATTGTACCATTTGATATGTGTAACTCATCTGTTAATTTTTTAAGAGAGCGATGGAAAGAAGAACATAGAGGTTTTCAATAGGCAGGATAAATATTTAATCTGTTTGGGTGATATTTTAATTTATTATTGCATATTTTGGGCTGTTGCCAAGAGATTGAAAATGCTATTTAGCTTATCAAACACCCAAGTTTAATTATTGAAACCAAACCAAGAAAATTTACAGTAATTTGCACAGAAATAGAATTTATCTTGAAAAGATAAAAAGTCTATTTATTCTAAATCTCAATGGTTATGACTTAAGACCAAACAAGAATTTTGCAACTTGGTTTTGCATCATACTGTTGATAACCATACTATTACACTCATTGTCTTAGACTATTGCATACTTTGTGTGGATGTACAACTGGAGGCAGATTTTTCAATCCCTACAATGTGCATTGATAAAATAATTGATGTTGATTTACCTTCAAAAATATTGTCCATTTATCCTGGAGTTGTTTTGTCACAAATTTATTGGATGGCATGAAGTATGCAACTGTATATGCAAATTGTGTGCCAATGACTCCTGAACACAAGTACTTTACAACTTAGAAGTAACTCTTTTTAAGTTACCTTTCTTAAGTGTATGACAGAAAGCTGACTAGTTGAGTTTATCTTTGGCCATTCAAATGACTAATGAACTTAAAATATTAAAGGTATAGCTGCACATTGGATAATGATTAATGGTACCATAAAAGCTCTTAATGTGTGGTTCCTGGATACTGTACAGTGATCAAAGTCATTTAAGTTAAATGAATAGTGGAAATGTTGCTTATGGATGGAAATCACAAATATTTCATCAGATACTTTGGGAAAATGAGTTGAAAACCTCATAAATATCTTGGGTGGTCTTTAGCTGTAGAGCAATATGAAGTGCAACTATTACAGACTAAAAATGAACACAGTAATAACATGCATACATCTGAACTTAATATCATCACTTATGAGTGCAGAATAGGGTATTATGCAATTATTAGGAGTCAACCTGTGATATTGGTTTATAGAATTCTGAGGTGGGAGTTCTTCTAGATATTTCATATAATTCAAGGATTGAAGGGTGCAATAAACTATCATGGATGTACAGATGTGTTTTTACCAGCTGTATTCAATCAAAAACTGTCCTAAGTGTGCTGTTTAGAGAAAGGATTGGCCACATCATGGAAAACTTCAGCAGAAAGCATCCTATGTACCAAAACTGTTTTGTCTTCTATAAAAAGTGAGAATGACTTAATTTTCCTAGATAAAGTTCCAAATTACACCAAGCAAATACATTCAAAGCTGCTTTGTCTTCCTTTAAACGTGAGAATGATTTAGTGTTCCTAAACGAAGTTCCAAGGTGCTCCAATCCAATACACCAAAGTTGTTATAACTTCTGTAAAACGTGAGAATGATTTAGTGTTCCTAAACAAAGTTCTAAAATGCTCCAATCCAATACATGAAAGTTGTTATAACTTCTGTAAAACGTGGGAATGATTTAAGTTTCCTAAACAAAGTGACAAAGTGCTCCAATCCAATACACCAAAGTTGTTATAACTTCTGTAAAACGTGGGAATGATTTAATTTTCCTAAACAAAGTGACAAAGTGCTCCAATCCAATACACCAAAGTTGTTATAACTTCTGTAAAACGTGAGAATGATTTAGTGTTCCTAAACAAAGTTCTAAAATGCTCCAATCCAATACATGAAAGTTGTTATAACTTCTGTAAAACGTGGGAATGATTTAAGTTTCCTAAACAAAGTGACAAAGTGCTCCAATCCAATACACCAAAGTTGTTATAACTTCTGTAAAACGTGAGAATGATTTAGTGTTCCTAAACAAAGTTCTAAAATGCTCCAATCCAACACATGAAAGTTGTTATAACTTCTGTAAAACGTGGGAATGATTTAAGTTTCCTAAACAAAGTGACAAAGTGCTCCAATCCAATACACCAACGTTGTTATAACTTCTATAAAACGTGAGAATGATTTAGTGTTCCTAAACAAAGTTCTAAAATGCTCCAATCTAATACATGAAAGTTGTTATAACTTCTGTAAAACGTGGGAATGATTTAAGTTTCCTAAACAAAGTGACAAAGTGATCCAATCCACTACACCAGCATTGTTTTGTCTTTAATAAAACGTGGGAGTGGTTTGTAAAGGATAGGATACGTGTCCATGATTCACTGTAGAATACATATATATTTCAATAATTTCGGTATAAAACTAAATCGAATCACTAATATTCAGAAACGCTCAATTAAGTTGAATTAAATAAATTATCAGAACTTTTAGCGAAAGACTATAAAAAGAATTTTGAGCTTTACAGGGTGACTGGCAAAAGTCCAGATAGAACTAAGGAGTACGAAATACAATCTTTAATAGCCAATGAATTACAGCATACGAGATGAGGTTGTTTGAAACATTTGCTTGATTGTCGAAGTCACAAGTGAAAACCTCGATTAGTTATATATAACCGTATTTCTATAAAAGGTATAAATTCGCAGAATGACGTAGCATCCTTAAGATACATTATAACAACATATGAGTAACGAAGCACATTATGCTAATACAATAGCAGGTAGGCAAACAATTTATTAGCATAATAAGTTTTGTTGATGGTGAAACACGCTATGTTTCGACAACAAATTGGTATTTCTTTAGATATGAAGCTTTTTATTTATGATTGGTCTAGAAGTGTAACAAGTAAGAGAAACATAGCTTAAAATTCTGTTAAGAATTCCAGTTTTAACAGGCAGTTTTAAGCTGGAAAAGTAAATTATTTTCCATCTCAGTTAATTAATAGATGACATGGGGCTTATTCTTTTGCTTCATAATTTTGCCCAAGACAGAAATCTTCTTAACTTTGAATTGATAGACTAGTAAGGACACTAATTAACAGCAGTCAGTATCAACTCTTGGACGCTGTTTTCTGTCTTAATAGTGGGATTGACCGTCGCATAATAAACCCCCACGGCTGAAAGGACAAAGGCGAGTATGTTTGGTGATAGAGGGAATCGAACCTTCAATTTTCAGAATACGAGTCAAGCACTTTAACCACTTGACCACCTATTAGGCTACTCTCTTACCAATCAATAGTGGAATTACTCGTACATTATAATGTTCTTAAGGCTGAAAGGATGAGCATGTTTGGTAAGACGGAGATTCAAATTCACGACCTTTAGATTACCAGTCAAGTGCTATAACCACCTTTTAATCACTAGAAATACTGGCCATTAGCATTAAAGAAACATATTTATGTTGTTTCAACAGTTCCAGTTTATTGTTCTTCGCTAACGTTTGAAAGAAGGAGTAACAAACTCTTTCCTTTGTAATTAATAAAATTACTATATCTGTTTCAAGTCTCCCCCTTATTTTTCTTCCTCTGTCTAAGCTTTCATTGCAATAATTACTTCAAGTAGCCATACTGGAAACAGTCAATTCATTGTGATGCCGGATGACAGGTAATGTTTTCACTGCAAGAATGGTAATAACGCATTGCTGACAAATATTATAGCGTGGATGTTAATCTTAACTTTATCTAGCTTCGATAAAGTTAAAATACATATTGAGAGAGGTCAAACAAAAATCAAAATTGTGATCCACGCCCAAGTGCACGAGGAAGCATATATAGTAATTAAAACCCATCTCTGGATATGGCAGGAATGTTATGGTGGTTTTAACAACAATAAACACTTGGAAAATTCGCACAAACGTCTGACTAAATGCTAATAAAATAAAGCGAAGATAAAATTACCTAAAGTATGTTGAGGCGTCACAATGAATGGTGTTGTGTTGACATTGTATTTTCTATTTTGTTTGTCTTTCCCAAGGAATGGGTGGTCTTAAGATGTTGAGAAAGCTCTTTAACATTTAGTTTCAAAGCTTGTTCGAACTTATAACAGCTTGTGAACACTCATGTTTTTGCAATTTAAATTGAGTTCAGTTGTAATTACGTCTGCAACATTGAAGCATCGAATCAGAGAATTCTATTATGGAAGTATGTATTACTTATTATCCAGTAAATGACTAACAAATATGGTTAATTGATAAAAGGCCTGGAGTTAATATATCAAAGGTTATCTTTGAAACTGATTTCAGCAGAGCCTTAGATATTTATTTTGGTGATTTACACAAACGTAACTTTATACTAGACCAACACGTTACCAGTTTGAAATTACGTATAATTAATACAGTATTAAATAGGCAAAAAGTAGTATAACTATTGTGCATTATGTTGGAACAAAGTTTAATTAAGCAATTCTTTCGAATGTGCACTTTCCAATAAGCTTTGCTGAAACTAATTGAAAAAAACAAACAATTAATTGAAAGCGCCATCTTTTGAAAACAACTGTAACTTTAAATTAGAGATCAAAACGAAAGAGAAACAAAGTAAAAGTCCTCTCTGCCCTTCAAGATGTAGCTTACGATATGCTATTTCTCAAGGATGTACTCATTTCCTAATAAAAAGGCTTAGACCTGACTAATTGTTTGTCATTATTTTGTAAAAGTTTCAAATTATTATATATTTAGAAATAGGAAAGTGGCATAAGTAAAACCCGAGTACCCGTTTTGCTGGACGGATATTTAGAGTTCTATCTTTTAAATCTTTACAATTATTGATAACAGACGAATTTCTTTAAATGATAATAATTCTAATCAAACTAGTGATTTGTTTCTTTGAATTTAGGGCAAAACTACACGAGGACTATCTGTGGTAGCCGTTCCTAATTTAGGCAGATAGTCATCACCAGTGACTGCCAACCCTTCGGCTACTCTTTTACCAACAAATAGTCATATTATAACGCTCTCACGGCTGAGAAGGCGAGCATGCTCAGTGTGACGGGGACTCGAACGCTGGGCTCACAGATTGCGAGCTGAGCGCGCTAACAACCTGGCTATGCCGGGCCAGGCGGATAAAATGTTTTTTGTTGTTGTTTTGTTCCATAAACCTGTGCAATGAGCTAACTATCCTGTGTCCACCATGGATATGGAAATCTTTTTAGCTTGTGCTGAGCCACGTGGGAGGGTGGTGAAAAGTCATTGAACAATGTATAATTTTTTTAAGTCGAATTTTTAGTTTTACAATTGGCACAGTGGCAGGGTTGTTATCTTTTATTGGTTATTACCATCCGAAGTAAAAGTGCTAATAATCTTTAATAATCTTCAGTGTGTGTCATCCATTATACTCAGTTAAGTTTATGAAACCATAAATCCAAGGTCCGATTTGCTAATACCACATAACCCATTGTATATCTTTACGCTGAAAGTAAACAAATAAATACAGACTTTATGGTATCAAGCAAAACCTTTAAGCATTTATTTTATTAAGTAAACTAGATGTTATGTTACCACTGAGGTGAATTCTTTAAATAGCAAAATTCAGCTTATTTCTAACGAAAGAATGAATGATTAACAAACATGAATTTTTAATTTCTCTAGCATTAGATTAATTCAGTCGCTTTTCTTACAGTTTGCACTAATATTTTTCAAGCAAATATCTTGAATAAGTGATATAGATTTTTAAATGCTTCACTTTGATATTTACAAGTTATGACACAATGAACTGAAAGTCATAATCTAAGTTTATCTCGAGTAATTTTACTGAAGATAATACGTATTTTACTCTGTTTTAAAGGTAATTTCGAACGGAAAATTGTGAAGAAGATGAACATCACATTGAAATACCTTGATCTTGATAAAGTGTACTTAAATAAAAATAGTCATATTTTTCTTCTGACAAAGCCATTGAAAGTTTGACACACACAATATGTATTATATTATTATAAATATTAGAAGAAAACGTTTTTGTAAAGTGTGTGGCGTCACACTAACATTCGCTTACGATCGATTAATTAGTCGAACAGACCGTCACTCCTCTTGCAAGAAAATTTCAGTGTGTTGCAATTGAGGGGGCGTTCTTGAGCTGGCTATCAAAACTTTTGTTCTAAAGTGTTATTTATCTCAAGTCACTGCTGGGCGTTGACATGGTGCGCTATCATGTTGAAAGATATATTCCTTCATAACATTTCATCAAGAAAGAAATTGGCGGTATTGTCAAGGATGTCAAAGGACAAAGTAACACCATTTGTTTGCTTAGCTAGAACTAATAGACCAAGTCTAAAGCAGCTACGTTATAGCCATATCACCATTCATGGTTAAAGTGGCAGTGTCACATCCAAGCTTCTTTCAAACTCAGATCTGCAAGAGAACTCACGTGGATTACGGGGGCCCATCATTCCACATCAAGTTTTGTTTTCCATTGCTTTTAACCAACTTTATATATATTCAAGCCATTATGAGAGACAAATCCTTACATCGATATCATTGACAAATTGCTTATCAAGGTGCAGTCAAGCGATTAACTTCTGTACTAAGAAGTTCCTTGTGTACTGTGGATATATTGGCTTGGGATCATAATCTCTTAGCAAAGTCCCTGATGATGGATTCAGCTCTAGATGTGGCCATAAAATCTTTCACAATCGGTATGGGCTAATAAAAATTGAGCAAGTAAATACTCGTTTAAATGTCTACTACGGCCATACAGTCTTGGCTAAAATGTTTGCATACTGTTCTGTACTGATGTCACACTGTCTACATGTATGAAGTAATTATGGAGTGACTGCCCGACTAGTAATATAAGATAGAACGAACATGTACGAGTTATTAGTCTGGTCTCTATAAGTTGTTTTGAACATTTTTCGTTAAAACACGCATACAAACCTGTTTTGTAAAAATGGGCGTGCCTTTGGCATAATCCTTTTCCAAACAGACCAACGTTTTATTCAGGTATCATTTCTGTACTTGGCGTAGGATCGCGCTTCGTCACGTTCCAGACGTTATAGGGCGTCAAATTGTTCCTTTGCCCAGAAATATCATGAAGCAAACGGACCTTGACAGAATAGTAGGATGACCCCAGAATCCTGGAACGTCATCAGACTACAGCAGACATTGTTCCAAGAAAGACTTCTGGTAGACATCGAAAAACTACTGCCCCAGATGACCGTGTTTTGATCAGGTTAACACGCCAAGATCGAAATAAGTCTTGCAACACCTTACGAATGGCATGAACACATTCATTCTATGGTACCTAGAAGAACAGAGAATAGGGGACTGACCAAACAAGGTTATTTTGCAAGAAGCGCTATTTACAAACCAATATTAACAAGAATTCATCGTGTTACTTGGGCAAGACATAATTCTAATTTACAATTAGGTCACTGGCGGCATGTGATATTTTCAGATGAGTCTTGTTTCAAGCTTGTTAAAGCTAATGGAAGTATTCATGTTGGTCGTTTGCTTGGAAAACAGACAAGGGAGGACTGTCTTTTCTACGGAGAATACACAAAAAGTGGTGCAGTACATGATTGAGCAGCAAACTATCCAAGTTATAATCCTATCGACAAGTTGGAATGAAATAGCGGTGGATTAGATCAATAACCTTATTGACAGCATGCTGCATCCCCTTGCGAAGGTTATTAGAGTACAAAGAGGGCCAACCAAATACTGAATGTTTACTATGAACTAATATAAGGTTACAGACTTTGTTTATTACAATGTGATGTTATATTTTGTCACTATACGTTTTGGTAAGGTTTTGCTGTGATAAGTGAAATGTTGAATTACACATCTTTCCACAGGTGTCTTATAAAATATGTTTCTGTTATATTAAATCGTTCATGGTGTCTACAAAAGCCGCCTCATTATACAACTTTCATATATAGATGTTTAATATAACAAGTATTTTTCAGTTGAACAGTGCTAAGTGTATTTGTATTCCATAATGATATTATTGGTTACAAAATATGCAAAAGTTATGGACAAGTTTATACTTTTTATTTTTGCACTCTCGTCCGAAGGAACGTGAGTCTCTTTCTTTTTGATATTTTGACTCGAACTGGCCATATTTAGAAACTACGCCCTTCTGATATTATAAAACAATGTTTCAATAAGCTCAAATGCTCGTTGAAGAATGCATCGATAATTAATTGCAGTGTGCTATTTCTGTTCCTCTGGTAACACAATATATACTTTCTCTTGTTACCTTTCAAATCTCTATTTCGGCCCGACATGGCTAGGTGGTAAAGGCACTCGACTCGTAATCGGAGGGTCGCGGGTTCGAATCCCTCTCACAGCAAACATGCTCGCCCTTTCAGCCGTGGGGGCGTTATAATGTGACGGTCAGTTCCACTAAAAGAATAGCCCAAGAGTTCATGGTGGGTGGTGATGACTAGCTGCTTTCCCTCTAGTCTTACACTGCTAAATTAGAGAGGGTAGCGCAGATAGCCCTCGTGTAGCTTTGCACGAAATTCAAACCAATCTCTATTTTTAATTTTGTTGTCCTTTTTAAAAAAAACTTAATTGTGACTAAAATATTAATTTCTTAGTTATTAATAACAATTGTTTCATTTTATGTAATTTTATAAAATTATTTTTTGTAACACAAAAACTGGGTTTCGATTTTCGTGGTGGATAAATAGTCCTTCGTGTAGCTTTGTGCATAATAAAAAACATTTTTGTCTTGTAAATCAACTTTCCTTCGCTATACTGATCAAAACGTTTTGATCAATGTATTTATGATTATATTTCTAAGTATATATGCTTGTTTTTCTGTACAAATATCTTATTTCAAATCTATAGAATGTTCTTAACATTTGCCCAAACGAAATACCATGTAGGAAGAAGAATTAGTTTCTCTATCTGTTTGAAATTAATAGAAAGAATATGTCGTCTTTTAAGTTTCAACTTAATCTTTAATTGTGTTTCTTTACGTAACACTATACTGTAATATATTTGCTTTTATATACAATAGTTAATGTCGTCTAGCCAATTTATTTTACAAATTTAAAGAAGTTGATATAAATAGATGAACTTTAATCTCGAAATTATGTTTCTTATTGTTGCAGATGAAGACACAGTGTAACTTAGAGACTAGAATAATCTAAATGATAAATTAGCTGGCGGGTTTTATGTCCACATATCATGACTTTGATTAATTTTCAAACTGGCACTGCTAATTTAGCTCATCGGTTAAAAATACACTGAATAACATCACGCTTGATATCGCTAATAAAACTTCAGTTTTTGTTGTTTTTATTGGAGGGGGACTCTAGGATGTTTTTAGTATTTTGGAAGATCATTTAAAAGTTCATAATTGCAATTAAGTTTTGTTTTCAAAAAACGTGCTTGCTTGTTTTTTCGGTGTGTTTTTTCGTACAGATTCGAAACAAATAACATTCTAAAATTGACTTTTCGATATTTCTTCACAAGATTAAGTTGGAGACAATATAATGTCTTAGACTTAAAATTGTTATCGAATAAAGAAAGAAAAATGATTTGCTGTCTCCAACCAGAAATTAACGTCAGACTTCGACCGACCTGTGAATTACTAATAAGTCAAAAGTTTGTTTTCATTATAGGCTTAGCAGATTGAACGATTAGTGTTTAATTAGAATTCACTAACCCTTTTATTGAATTGGGATTGTAATCAGTCTGTATAATCCACGTATCTTACTTCATATCTTACTTTCAAATTAATTTATACTAGTAATCTGAATGTTAACCAAAACGGGAACTAATTCGTCGTAATAACGTTTTATGTTAAAACTTCATGATAAAATTAAATTTACAGTTCAGGTCATCTTTTTTTTTAACTCATCTTATGTTGATTTATTTACATTTTTCAATGAATTCTAATTGTAATATTCTCTGGAACACTGCCTTTGAGGACTGGCGATTAGTTGATAAAATATCGCCAATGGTTAATCTTCCAGAATTTTCTAGTGTACTATTTATCTACTATTAGTATTTTTCTTTTAAAACTGCTTCATTTTCATTTATTTATGTGCTTTGATTACTTGTTGTTTCTTTATTTACTACAGATATAGTGTTTTAAACACTGAATCTAATGGACTTCGTTATTTCCAATGTTTTGTGTAAAACTACATCAGGCTACTTACACATAGTTATCTCTACTTTTGAACTGATAGATTAGAGGGAAGGCAGCTAGTCAACAGTGCCCACCGCCGACGATTAGGATACAGTTATCTGACTCAATAGTGAGATTTGGTTGTCAGTCTTTTAGCGCACCCACAGCCCTAAAATGTCCGCCGGAACGCGGTTTTGCGAAAAAGAATCGCGAATCTTAAAACCTCGAATTCATGGTTAAAACAAACTATTCACTAGGCTTCGACTACCCGATGTAATAACGAAATATTTGTATGCAATTATTAGATAATAAATTATTACTTAAAAAAAATAAGTCTGTGGACTTACACTGTTAAAATCCCGAGGTCAGTTCCCTGATGTGGACAGCGCGCGCATATTCAGTTCTGTGGATTTGAACTAAAAACAAACAAACCTTTATTAAATGCGAAGATTAAACGTTATTTGAGCCGAACATAAAATTAGATTTTATTTTCTCACTACAGCATCAAGTACTTAAACAGATAAAAGTGATTCCAGAAACAAACTTTTGTTGTTCCCATGTACTTTTCAGGCTATATCTTCTTTCAGAAATATGAATATGACACTTTTTGAACTCAATCGTTAGAATTCTACAAAAAATATCTTATAACATGTTAACGACATCACTTCTGCTGTATCCAGAAACATCTTGTTTAATACCAATGTGTAATATAATAAGTAAGTGAATTGCAATTATTAGTTATTGCACTTAAGTCACTTACAAATAATATTTTTATGGTAAGGGCTAATAAAAAGAAATTTCCTTGGCGGCAGAATGGAAGTATATAAACTTACAATACTAAACCCTGCGATTCGATCCCCACGCGTGACACACTGGATAGCTCAGTGTGACTTTTCTCCAGAAAAACAACAACAAACGAACCAAACTAATAACACTATTATTATTTTATTTTTAATTATTATTTGATTTAAATAAAATTTACTATCACTTATAAAACTAACTAATACATCATTGAAGAAAATAACATCTTGAGATGTAATACAATTCTGTATAAATCTCAAATTAATTTCAAAGAAATAATTAAGAACAGGCATGTTTAGATTTTTTTTTGAGGTGTTCAAACGTACGTTATCGAATGTTTTCAAATTTACCTTCTTCCTTTTCCTTGTTGTTTTCCTCGCTCTAATCTTAGGATCGTTTTCTATTTCTATTCGCTAAACAAGTTTTGACGTAATATTTTTTGTTTAACTTATATTTTTTGAAAAACTGACGTCATCATTTTCATTCTTCCTGTTTAACAAATAGAGGTTTTATTTTTCGCATTATTTATTCTTTATAGGTTTATAGCGGTTGCTGATGGCAGTTAGGTCCGTTGTACGAGCATCTGTTTAATATTGCGCACTCCGGCATTGCCAGGTGATTAAGGCATTCGACTCGTAATCTGAAGGTCGCGGGTTCGAATCCCCATCACACCAAACATGTTCGTCCTTTCAGCTGTGTGGACGTTATAATGTGACGGTTAATCCCACTATTCGTTGATAAAAGAGTAGCCCAAGAGTTGGCGGTGGTGATAACTAGCTGCCTTCCCTCTAGTTTTACACTGCTAAATTAGGGACGGCTATCGCAGAAAGCCTAGCCATCGTGTAGCTTTGCGCGAAATTCAAAACAAACCAAACCAATTTTTCTTACTTTTTAAATATTTACAAAAAATGAACTATTTTAGATATTTAACCAGTTTTTAAGTGTTAAGAAGTCATTGCAATTTGACGAAATAGAACAATTTATGTACAAAACCAATGACTCATTTTTTTACTATATTTTCTGAACATTCGTCGACACTTTATCTGATTTTATTTTATTTTTATCACTTAATAGAACAAATAGCGATGTTTATACACTTAGTTTGCGTGAACAATGACAGTTACTGTGTGAACAAGATTAAGGAAGCTAGTTGTAATTATTAGTAAAACTGTATTTAATACATTTATAAATCAGATTTTTAGAATAAAGATTAAAAACACATTAGAGGATTTTTCTGCAACGTTCTGCAACCAATAGTTCTTCTTCCAATAAATATGATCTCTGTAGCTACCCAGCTCCAACATTTAAACAAAACAGTTGTTTTTCTGAGATCAAATTAGAACATAAATGCTTCTGCGTAGAATGCCTTCACATTATAGCGTAGTATCTATGAATGTACAAATTGTAATTGTTTTTCCTCGAGGATAGAAATTATACAGAACTGTCTTCTTACAGAAGCAGCAAAGGATGTTTAAAAACTAAATCGATTAATATAAAAATAACAATAATAAACAGTTCTATATATTGAATGGATTATCTGGTTCCCAAGGTTTAAAATAAAGGGTTTTCTGTGGTGGAGCAAATCTCAGACTTCAAGTTAAAGAACAGCGCCTTCCCGAAATTTTTGTGATATTAACCGGTGTACAAGTAATTTGATTTTTGCATAAGGACAGTTTTATCAAAAGGTGTGAAGAAGTACATCGAAAAACAAACAGAACATACATAACACACTACATGCTTTATGGTTCAATATTTAACTTATATTTGACAAAACTAATTCACTAGAATTTTATGTCTACATAAACATGCTTTTCAGGTCCTATTCCCTCTTTCGACATTTATTTCGTAAAAGACTTTTCAGTTGTAGGACAAATCAGAGCATTGATGGCTCGGCATGGCTAAGTGATTAGGGCGCTCAACCAGTGAACTGAGGGGCGCGGGTTCCAATCCCCTTCACACCAAACATGCTCGCCCTTTCAGCCGTGGGTGCGTTATAGTGTAGCTAACGATCAATCCCACTATGTGTTGGCAAAACGGTATTCCAAGAGTTGGCGGTGGTAATAATGACTAACTACTGCCCCTCTAGTCTTACACTGCTAAATTAAGGACGGCTAGCGCAGATAGCCCTCGTGTAGCTTTGCGCAAAATTCCAAAACAAACAAACAAAACAAACCATTCATAACCCAAAAGCATTTATTCTAATCAATTTCTAAAGAAATTAAAAACAGTGTTATGCATTTTCTCTTTGTAATCCAGGTGATATCATCCTGACGTTGACAGGGGCTCAATCTTGGAAATTGAGTTTGACATTTCAAAGGAGATTGGAATGTGTCACAACAGCATGCTTCAGAGGTCACCATATGAGAGAATTTGGTATGATGAGAGGTTTGTACATTAGAGTTATTAATATTTTTCCTTTAAACATTAATGATACGAAATTAAGTAGTTTTGAATTTCGAACAAAGCTACATGAGAGCTATCTGCGCTGGCCGTCCGTGGCTTTGCAGTGTAAGAATAGAGGGAATGCAGTTAGTCATCACCACCCACCGCCAACTCTTGGAATACCCTTTTACCAACGAATAGTGGGATTGATCATCACATATAACGCTCCATCGCTGAAAAGGCGAGTATGTGTGGTGTGACGGGGATTCGAATATGCGACTCTCAGATTACGAGTCGAGTGCCTTAACCATCTAGCCATGCAAGGTTGTAATTCAATAGTTAGTCAAGACACTATTCGTTCATAAAACGTAAAACACCTAAAACATACAATAAATTAGTTGCATTGGATTAATATAGACAAATTATAATAATATCTACTTTGATATTTTATCTGGTGAAGGAAATCAGTTTAAATGAAAGAGTCACTTGCAGTGAACGTTTATTTTGGTTATTTGTGTAAAAGCTGTACGAGTATGTTGGTGGCACATATGGTAAATTTATATATGAATAAGCTGCAGAAATTGTAACAAAATAATCATAAGATGATGTTCATAAAAATATTCTTCCTTGTGTTTGTGTTATAAAAAATAATCTCCCCCTCTTTAAATATAATAATTTTAAAATGTGCCATTTTATCTCTATCTAGCTGATGTATTTTTATCTTATCTGTTAGATCAAAATGTGTCGTTTTATTCTCATGTGTTAGTTATTGTCTCCTATTTGCTATTTAAAGTTATATCCTCTCGTTTGAGTTGGTCAAATTCTGATAATTGTTTTCCAGTATTGATACATTTTATTCTCACGTGTTAATGTACGTCTTTTATTTATTGTCTAATATTATTTTCTTCTTTTTGTCCGTGTTTTGAATGTTCCTAGGCGTTATATTATGTACTCTTTTTCTGCTTCGGTCTTTTTCTGTAGCATATGCCGATTAAGCTGTAGAATTCCTTCTGGTTCAACGGTTATACTGGTTTAACTTTATTTAATGAACATAAGCCTGTCCGTCAGTAAAATAGCGGTAACCATACGGATTTAAAACGCCAAACACCAGGTTTTAATTACCTGTTGTGGACCCAGCAAATAACAAGCCAATGTGGATATGTTGTCAAACAATCAGCCATTAAATCTACAAAAGTACTTGTGTGTGTTCATAGTAAGTAAGGTATAAGCTGTAACTTTTTTGTTAAGGATTTTATCTGTTATTTCCCACAATGGCGTGAACGTGATGTTTGGTATTTCTTTCAAAAAACTTGAGTGGTTAAAGTAGTGAAGCCATTAGCGAAATTTTTAAGCATATAATAAATATACTTAATATTACACATTCGTATAGTTAACTAGAGTAAATAATTGTAAATGCTTTCAATTAATCAAATGCCAGAGTTTACCTAAAATAATAAGTAAAGTAAATTAATCTATTGTTTGAAACTTCCATAAAAATAGTTGTTGAAAGGCTTTTCAACGTTACTCAACCAAATCAAGTTATTTAAGTAACTTAATTTAAAAAAAAATGAAATCAAAGCTGAGTTGATTTGACAAAAAATTTTCTTTCAGACCTTTTTATAGATTTATCCCCGTTACACTAAACATGGTCACTCTTTCAGCCGTGGGGGCGTTGTAAAGCGACGTTCAATCCCACTATTCGTTGTTAAAAGAATAACCCAAGAGTTGGCGGTGAGTGGTGATGACTAGCTGCCTTCCCTCTAGTCTAACACTGTTAAATTAGTGATGGCTAGCACAGATAGCCCTCGTGTAGCTTTTGTGCGAAATTCAAAAACAAAGAAAAACAAATAATTTATAGATTTGTAAGTTAGCAAATGATAAGAACATCTGAAGTATTTTTGACAAATCCTGTGCTTAATGCTCATGTTTACCATGTTTCTGGTAGGATATGTTTAAATATTATTCAGTTGCTTTCTGTTTATTAAACGTCTATGAAACCGCTATTCAATGATGTATATGTTTATAGTTTAAAGTTATATTTTAGAAATCACCTCTTTAGACATGACTGTTTTTTTCTCTTCTTATGGACCAGTCAGTGGCACAGCGGTATGTCTGCGGAATTACAACGCTAGAAACCAGGTTTCGATACCCGTGGTGGGTATAGCAAAGATAGCCCATAGTGTACCTTTCTACTTAACTACAAACTATTTTATGGCATTTTTCTAGATATTCTAAACGACAATTTGTTTACTTATTTCTTTAATTTCGCGCAAAGTTACACGAGAGCGCAAGCCATCCACAATTAAACAGTGATAGACTAAAAAGAAGGCAGCTAGTCACAACCACACATCACCAACTAACTACCCGGCTCCTTTTTATCAACGAATACTGGAACTGATCGCAACTTTATAATACTCCCACGGCTAGAAAAAGAGACTTTGGTCTGACAGGGATTCGAACCTGTAGGTTACAAGTCAAGCGCTCTGACCATCAGGCCGTTTCATATTATAAAACGATTTTTTCTTCCATTTTCGCTGTAAAATCTCCTAAAATACCTTTTACACTAGTTGGCTTTCCTTTTGCAACATTACTTCATTACTTTTAAGATTATAACCAGAATTGAGAAGTGATCATTACATGCTTCTCGTGTTCACTAATTCTCTCTTCCTTTTCCAAGAACCCTTACAGAAGGATTATTATTGTGCTAAAATTCAAAATCATTATAAACTCATTGTCATTCACTGGGTATTGTGTAATAAAACACAATATTGCGATACTGTTCTTTCTTCATCAACGTCCACGATTCACACTTATCCAGTAGGAAAACATCCTAAACTGCTTTAGACCCAAGTAACTCGACGTTTTACTGTTATACTTTACACACAGTTGTTCGTATTTCTTATGGACAAATCCCTGTTTAATACTTAGTTCTCTTTGAGTTAGTTATCCAAAAACAATCAGAGTGTTTTGTCAATACATCGTGTATTGTCTCATGCATTCTTACAATTTTTGCGATCTTTTGCGAAGTTTAAACAACTGGATGTATTTACAAATGAATAATTAAATACCATTTGACTACAAAATATCCATATACACTACTTGTTTTATTGCATCACTGCTTGCAGATTTTAACTCCATAAACATTCTGTTTGTTTGAATTTATTTCAGGTGACATTTTGAATTGATTTAACTTTCAAATGCCCTAAGTGAAACATCTACTCGACTGGATATTTTACTTGGTCTTTTCTTCTTCTCATCAGACTTTAAATTTCTAAATGCAGCAAAATACCTTAACATCCTTTGAAATACACGCTTTTCTAAACACTAAGTTTTGTACTATTTGGTTTTGTTTTATTTTATAAAGCAATAATTTCTTCTCCCTTCTCATAATTTTATTTATTATTATTTCAGTATTATTCAAATTTTCGAAACCTTTTAAGATGTTGGCACAAGGTTATTGATGTAGTATTTGTAACTAAAACCGAGAGTCGGTTCCTGGAATTATTCTTTGTTTTTTCATGTTCCACTTACGTTTTTTTACCGATTTAAGATTATAAAAAAGTAAAGTATTTAGGATTTACAGGCCTTTCATTCAATATTAGATCGTCATGATAGCCTTACCAAGAAACAACAAATTTTTAAAGCAGTCAATAAAATCAATAGGTTTAATATTCGTGATATAAATAAAAGTTCTTATCGTTCCATTGCTTCTTCAGCGTCAAATATAATTAAATGTTTTTGTATTGCTTAAAACATAACATTTTCGAAACAGGTAAGTCCGACTGACCAGTTCTGTTATTGAAGGATATACTTCCTAGACAATGATGACTTCTTCTTTGGTTTTAGATCTTATATGATGATTTCTGGGAAGCACAACATGAATATGAAAAGATATTTTTACATATATATCTGTTTTAGACTTTGTAATAAAATAGTTAAGAGAAATGTGAGAACAGCAAACATTTGACCCACTGGTTTTCTTGCTTCGCCAGTGTCCAGTCTTATAAAATTTAAGTTATTGATTTAAAACAGGTCTGAAAAAAAATATCATTATGAAAACAGGTGTCAATGGACGAAGGCCACTGAATTCACGTTTAATAGTGTCTAACAGTCGATGTGCAATTATCTCATAATAACATTTATGTAATAAGAATATATGATATGCTAATTACAAAACAATGTAACATAGAAACAAAAAATAGTGTCAGTTTTCATATTATTTTGCTTTGGTAAGATGTGTATTTTTTCTTCTTGGACTAAAACTGGTATTGTATGTTTATAGATTACGATTGAAAACTACCACCTATGCTACTTCCCAGTGGCACAGCGTTATGTTCTGCGAACGCCCATTGTTAGAAACTGGGTTTTGATACCCGTGGTGGGCAGGGCACACATAGCCTATTGTGTAACTTTGTGCTTAATTTCAAAGAAAAATAATTTTGTTTTAAAAAACATGTTTTGGTCCATTGTCTTTGTAACCCTATTGCTAACCTAGGTGATTTGTTTGTATGTTTGGAGTTAAGCCCACTACAGGTATCGAAACAGTTTCTACCAGTGGGAGTCCACAGACATATTGCTGTACCACTGGGGGGCTTTTAAACGGAATAGCAACTCTACTATACTTGTTGCTGCCACGTGAAAATATGACTTTATCTTTCTCATTAGTTACTCCAGATATTTTCATTACCTAGAAGAAAATTAGTTTTATTATTTCTTACATATTTGCTCTCCCATAACTTTTGTGCGTCATAAGTAGAATTCATTATTCAGACTTCTGAAAAGAAGAATTTAGAAATCAAATTCAGGGTTAAGACATGACATTATATTTGCTCAGGAGTAATTTCTTAATACAGTATTTCATACAAAATTATATATATAAATATTGCTGAGGATTTAATGAATAACAGTTTTATGTGAAATTAGGTAACAATTTTCAGGCGATGTTAAGCACTATAAAACATTGAATTATGACAAAAAGTACACATCTGGTTAAAATCAACATTGTATTTATCAGAGACGTATACGTTGGCGTAGAGACTCGCAGTACTTGATTCGCTTTTTCTTTTTTTTTGCTTCAGAACTCTTATCCATTCAAATTCTTCCCACGCACCATTTTTCATGTCTCGTCTAGTGGCTTTCCTTTTCTGTTCTTCTTGGCGCCATTTTCTTGGCCACTACTTCACTGTTAAAATCTGCCTCAGCCATCTTCTGTCAATCCGATCCAAACTTTACTACTATAAAGATGTTGTTTTCGTAATCTCATCTTCTGGTCTATTCTTCTATTTCGCTGAATTGTTCATCTAAGGAATAAACAACACTGTTTAAACCATTCTCACGTGCTAACTTAACACTGTTTTAACCATTCTCACGTGCTAACTTATGCATTTCGTGGCAATGTAACAAGACTCTTTAACGTAATGGTTATAATAAACGTACTTCGGTGATACAGTAATTTCATACTTTAATGGGATGACTATTCAGGTGACTAAACGTTTTGGAACCTGGTTTCGGATTTGCTAGTCAATATTTTTTTGTGAAAATTCAAATTATTTAGTACTGTGTACGTTTGTATGAAAAATATTAACACGTTCACGGTGAGGTTTATTTGTTTGTTTTTGAATTTCTCGCAAAGCTACACGATGACTATCTGTGCCAGCCGTCCCTAATTTAGCAGTGTAAGACTAGAGGGAAGGTAGCTAGTCGTCACCACCCACAAAAGCGATTTTACCTTGATAAAATATTTTATTATGTAATATTTCATCAAGGTAAAATCGCTTTTTCAAAAACTTAAATATGAATTTTACTTAAAACTAAAGTATTGAAACCCGGTGTTATAAGTCTCTTGCTTTGCCATTGACACAATTAATAACAGGCTCATCTCCAATGAATTTATATATATAAATCCTACGTTTTTCACCGCTGTATGTAGTTTATGAAGGTTAACAGCTACCACACCAACAACCATTTGAAATCTAGGTGTCCCTGATCCTCGGATCTACAAAGAGAAAGTGTTACTGAAAGAAACATTGAAAGTGTTATCGTACGTTACTCTTGTGTCAAAGAAATAACTGACCACTGCTAAGCATATGTGAAATATCATCCCAGTTGGTCACAATTAATCACTCTTGTGTAAATTCCGAAGCATTTACATAAAGGACTCCATCAAAGGATGGCAAAGTTAGGATGTAACCTAGAAGCTCTTTGCCACAGACTTGAATGTAAGGAATCAGGTGTGATGGTCCCTTCGGTTTCACCATTATTTCCCCAACTTTGTAAAACCATCATGTGAAATGATCGACCACAAAGCACTTTGCATCATTTGGAAGTACTTGTCCAGGTTTCGTGATAACCTGGAGCATGCTTTAAATTTAGCTGTGTCGTCTTAACCCTGAAGAAATTAGGGTTATTATAATGATATGGATCTGTTTGAATTGATTTGAGCTGATCCATTGATATACGCAACATGAACGTTTTGCGGTATTGTGACATTCTGAACCGTTGAACTGTCTGTATTTATTAAATTATATACAGGTTGTTCATATACACTTTTTATCGCCATAAAACACCGAGACACAGAAAACAATTTGTAGCACTGATCTGAAATAAATATCATTAAGATTATGCCTTGCCCGTTCCAGATCTTCCTTATGAATCCAACTGAACTATTCTGAAATATCAGATGTATCTGTGTTTTTCAATCAGATGTATATCAAGGTTAATGGGAAGTGCTAGTAACAAATTCCAGGTTGTGATTAATGTCAAAGGTCAGCTCGGCTCACTGTTTATAAAATATACCTTAAAAGTAAAAATCAGCATTTCCTCCCTGTTTTTAGATAATTTAATATAGCGGCTAATATTTAAATCGTGCAAACATCGATGTCCTTCTTATTGCTCAATAACATCAAAGGTGATGCTTATGTACATATTATTTGGTTGGTATTTCTTATATATATTTTTCATATTTTGACAAAGAAAACAACAATAAGAGAGAATAATGTTTTGGCTGGTTAAGCACAAGGCTGTACTTTTAATTTTATTAGAGAGAATAATGTTTTGGCTGGTTAAGCACAAGGCTGTACTTTTAATTTTGTTAGAGAGAATAATGTTTTGACTGGTGGAGCGCAATGCTAAACTCCTTAAACAATACATCATTAGAGAGCACAAGGCTGGACTCTTAAACAATACATAATTAGAGAGAAGAATGCTTGCATTGGCTAGTGGAACACAAGGCTGGAGTCTTAAACAATACATCATTATAAAGAAGAATGCTTTGGCTGGTGAAGCACAGGTCTGGACTTTTACAAAAGCTTTTTAGTGGACTATTTGAAGTTACCAAACACGGAAATAAAACCTTCCAAATAATTACTATTAAAGTGAAGTAACAGTGCAGAGAAGTATATAAGAAATGGTGTTTCCACAAAATAGTGACCGATAGGCATCCACCCTCGCATCTAGCGATGGTGGAGCATGGCAAGTGCTATAAGTCCACAGACTTATCACTCAGCCACGTGAGGGGGGAATTAATGATTTACAGAAAATAATTTTGATAAGCAAACAACTCAGCGGACTCTACGTTGAGTATAAGTTTTACATTTATTTCCATACCTTTTTCTTAGCGAGTTTTGCTTAAGATAACATATGTTAAGTATAAAGTAACAACGGTATAACGTTACTTAATGGAATTAACAAAGCATTGTTATCCGATATTAGTTAAAACGTTGCTAAATTTCGAACTTATTTTTAATATCGTACAATAATAAAACATTTTTAATACGAATGTTTTACATCAAATAAAAAAGGTGATTTGTGCAGGTAAAACAATATAATGAAGACAACTTAATGAGCTAAGATAATCACGTGAAATAGTTTAGTATCTGTTGCAACCTTTATCAAGTCACTTATATATAAATATGTTTATAATATGAGTATGAAAACCATAACAGTTGTCCAGACGCCTTAATGAGTTTGGTATCAGTGTCTCTTACGTTTTCTGTTATACTTACAAGTTAAACAACCAGGCTGTGTGTGTATGTTCGATTCTAAATACGTTGAAAATATGAGCAAAATATATTCTACCAATGTTTTAAATCAATATAATATTAGGAAAACGTATACATGTTAATAAAGTATTCTTTCACATATGAAGAATACATTTTAGTATTTTATAAAATAAAAAGTATATATATATATAAATTTACTTTGATATATGCATTGGACATAAATACAACTGTATGTATTGATTAGGTTATTATAATATCGCAAATACCGCTGCTTTCTAATTCCAGTAACGAAACAAAAACCTATAGTCCCCGTTACGTAGATCACGAGGCACGCCGCAAACACGCGCTGGGTGTGTCTTTTAAACTCTCAGCCAGCCTCTCACCGTGTCGGAGGCGTCATCTAGTCTCTCTGGGTTCCCGTCGTGCACGAAATTACAACGATTCAAAATGGCGACGTTGATGTTGTCTGAGGTGATTCATGATAAGAAGGTCGGAGGCTCGAACTCGTGCTGAAGTCGGATTCTGCCACCGACGACGGTGGAAATACATCAGGTTGTAACTGGCGGTCTTGCTCGTGATGAAACCCATGGTTCAGGCGGATACAACGTGAATGGTAGACAGAAACGAAATTTGTGTCTCGGTCTATACCGCTATAATTCTTAACACTGAACAGCTTGAAGATGTGCTCAATGTGATCTACAGCAGTCGAGCGAAGTTGAGGAGTGTCCCGCTGTGATCAGAGCGGCCACAGAGGAAGCCTGACCTATGATAAATAGTTCTTTAATATTGTCGACTAGCCAGTTTGTTTCGAAATGTTATTTGAATTGAGTTTAAAGTATTAGAAACGAAATCTTTTTTTAATGTAAAAACCTGTTTTGTTTAAATGTGTTTCTCTTTATTTCACAAGACTTGGTATGACTAGGGGGCGCTTCCACGTGAGGCATGTGGCACTCATAAGCTGTCTGTAAAATGTAATATGTTTTACGCTTTGTTAAGTTAAAGGTTCAAGATAAGAGATTTTGAATTTTTTTAATGAAGTTGAGTTTAAAGGTTAACAACAAACAAAAAAACGAGATTGAGATAATTTGAATTAAGGATATCTTCATTAATAATGAATTCTGGTGTAGTTCTCGCGATAACGAAGCCGACAACTTCCAGAGGGCGCCGAGTGGCTGATCTAATGCTCTACATCTACCCTGTAGATCCGAATTTGTCTGAATCGTGGTTACAAATTCGGTTCTAGAGAGGTTAATGTGGTACATGTGAAACAACTTCCATTTTCCAAGGTCATGTATGTCACTTTTAAATTAATATAATTATGTATGAATATTTTGGTAAACGATTTTTTATGTTACTAATATATGTTTCCTTGAGAAATAAAATATTTGTGTGGAATCTTGTATTGTTTATTATTTAAAACATTAATTTATCTAACGTAATACAGTAAATATTGTGGTTTCAGAACAAATCTGTACATATTGATATGAAGCTTATCTTTAGGTAATGTTTTTCATGACACGTGTACTAATTTTAAGATAAACGACATGTAATTCGTTATATCAATTTGTCATGCATTGTTTATCTGAGTCATAGCAATGTCACGTGATTCAGTTAATATAGTGGTTTCATGTCACGTACATTGTATATTTAATTCATTCATGAAACACGTGATCAGTTAATACACTAGCTTCTGAGGCGTATTGTATATTTAAGTCTTCCCAGTTATCACGTAGTTCGGTTAATACACTGGTTTATTACGTGATTTAGATAATGTACGCACATTTCACATACTTTGTATATATATAAGTCATTCCTATGGTTAAATGCACTGGCTTCTTTTCAGGTTCATTTTGTATTTAAGTCCTCGTAGTTTTCACATAGTTAATGCACTGGTTTCTTGTTAAAACCATCCAGTTATTATATGATTTAGATAATGTACGTACATGTCACATGCTTTGTATATATATATATATATATGTAAAAGTCATCCCTATGGTTGAATGCACTGGCTTTTTCTCAGGTTCACTTTGTATTTTAGTCCTCGTAGTTTTCACATAGGTAATACACTGGTTTCCTTTTAAAACCATCCAGTTATCACGTGGTTTAGATAATGCATTGGTTTCAGATTTTTTAGTTGCGTTCAGATTATTATTATTATTTGCTATTCTTATATCGGGAAAGTTGATTGACCAATTACTTTCTTTCTAAATAAATTAAATATATAAATAAAAAACGTGAAAGTAGTTGTGACAAAATTAATAGCGATGTATTTTATGATATGTATTAAGTAAAAATCATCTCATAATAGATGAAGACGACGTTACTACTACAAAAAAAGTTGACAATTCCATGAGCCTTAGATTTTCCCAAGGAATGCGTGCTACACGAGAATTTTGCTTTATAAATTAAACAGTTATTAAGGGTAATAAAACAAAATTTGAAGTATATGTGAGTCTTATTTTGAGTAATAGTACAATAGTGTATTTTAGAAGATATTAAAATTAAAATATAATTTATAATTGAAAAAATACAATTAAACATATATATATATAGATAAATACACGTCTTTCACCTACGTCATTTTTAAAGATAATAGGTATAAGATACTGAAATTAAATTAATAGTTTTCTACTGTTCGAAATGTCACGTTTACACACTAATACAGGATGCAGTACTATACTGAGAAAAAAATAATTCATTGCATCACAGAGATAATTATAACATTCAGAGAGAAGATAAAGCAAAATCAATAGACGGCAAAGGTTGTGATAAACGTTATAAGAGAGTCCATTATGATAAAAGAACAAAACTGGTTAGAATCCGACAAGAATGTTATGTTATTACAAGAACATTTAATGAAAATGTAAAAACGTTTTAGAACACTAGATGCAGGAAAATCATAATATCTAAATAAGATATATCGCAATATATCATGGATGGACTTATTTCACAATTAGAAAAAGATATTTTAAAATAAATTGACAAAAAGGACTTAAAATTTAAGAATAGTTTATGGGAATACACATTATGAAACTGGATCTTGAAGACAGAAATGAAAAAAAGGGTTCGTGTGCTACAACCCTAACAAGGAGATAACAAGTAACATTGTAACAGAAAATTCTGGTCCGATTCTTGGAAAATATACTTGACAAAACAAAGGATATAATGCAAGAGAAACTCCAAAGACATATTAAGGATATTCAGTAAAAATTAAGTAAAATATCTGTATTCAATAGAGTTTTTGTATTGTAACAATTTTATCATAAAGATATTTTAATGTTTATAATTTTATACGAAATAATTACTAAATAATTGGTTAAAAGAGAAACCTAATTAAGTTATATATATGAACAGAAAGATTTAAGAGATTACGAATGTTAGTACAAAATAAGTGAAGAAGATAGTTACAATACAAAAACAAAGAAACAATACCAGAAGACACGATGAAGGAAGATTGTAAAAGTTGTACGTAATGTTACAGATAAAATACCTGTTCAGTGCAAGAACATTACGTACAATACTATAATCAATATATTGTGATATAGGGAAAACTTCTATACGATGAAAAGCAACGTCTCTGTGTCAGCAGAAGACGTGTTACATATAAAAAAGTTAGAATTTAAGGTACGTTTTACCAGTTGAAAATAAAGAAAAAAACAAAAATTACGTAACTTACTTCAATATATGAGAGAAAGACTAGCCACACACAAAAAGACATTTCATAAGCTCGTGTCCAGATACATTACAGACAAGATACGATGGTGAAGTAACATAAATAAACATGGTAAACTAGAACATACCTTTCCTATGCTTGTTTTTAATTACAGGGTATACATCTTTTTAAATTTTGTCTTCCATCAAAGATCATTTTTCTTCTATAAATTACAGCTTATTCTTGTAATTGTTCTCTTAACTTCCCCCTCTTATTATTTCACCCTTTCTTTATCATATTTCCATAGTTTAATCCTTTCTAACAAATTTTCGATTTCACTTCCAGCACGTGTCGTCATCATGAAGTTGGGACTTGATTCTATTTTACTTTCATTGAAGATAATTACTCTTCTAAAAATAACGTTGTAGGTTTCTCTGATCGGCCCGGCATGGCCAGGTGGTTAAGGCACTCGACTCCTAATCCAAGGGTCGCGGATTCGAATCTCCGTCTCACTAAAGATGCTCGCCCTTTCAGTTGTGGGTGAACAGAAAAGAATTGAGTGAAGGAGGATAGTAGCAATAAGGTCAATGGAAGATGAAAACAAAATTATCGAAAAATGGGTTGGAAATGTGCAGAAGGACATTCGTGATGAGGAGAAACCTACTTAAAGTACAAAATGTGTCTAAAGACGACTGGAATGGATATTAGAACTTTAATTTGAATAAAATACAGAACAACGTTTTGACCTCCTTAGGTTATCGTGAAGATCATTAACGAAGTAAAAAACTAAAATAGCAAATGATCAAATTAGCTACACCTCTCTCACCGTCATACATCATTAAATATGTTATAAGGAATAGAACGATGTAGAAGGCAAAGCTCTTGGGTCCTGAATTAAACTTCATACATTCTTCTGCTTTTCCTGAGAGTAGTTTTCCTAATTTTTATAATTTTTATTTGGACATATTGAAGGATTTATTAATACGTGGCCAATTTATAGATGTTATAGGGGACGATGATATGTGATTAGGCTTAAAATTATAGGCTTACTCCTTTTATGGAAGTGTTCAGTTGACAATGGAACTTGAGTCATTAAAGTTGCACTGAAACAACTAAATTTACAATACAGGAACCATAAGATTATCAGATCAAATAATGTAGAAATAAACATCTCTTTCTGATGATGATCAGGAAGAGATCAAAGTTAAACCTAGATTGAGTTAATTAGACCACAACTCAGAAGGTGCTTTACTTACAATACAAACGAACATATTGCTTGGAACCATGCGCACGCGCACATACAAATGAAAAATAAATCTGCTCCAATGGTATGACAAGAGAAGGAAACTGTTGTAAGTGTGGAGAGCATGGATATTACATTTGAAACTGTGATGAATCAGCCATTAATTATAAATCGATGATACGATATTCAACTGCCGAAAATTCTGCAGTTGCTTCATTTGAAACAACGAGATGATTATTTATGCTTCTACAGCTAGTGTTGTTCCACCGGATCTCGTAATGAAAGCTAGAAGTCACTAGTGCTGCGGAAAGCTTTCGTACCTGACATGATGACATTGAAGAAGAATGCATATTGAAAACTGCCTTCAATTGGAAACATAAATTTGAGGTTCAACTTGCTCCAAACATATATATATAAAATCAAATCAAGGATTTCTTGAGCACTGCATGAACTGAACCACCATTTCCACTGGCAACAAGGATCAATAAATATATCAAACCTAGATTGCAATATAACTATCAGAAAAGTTGGTGGTCAAATTCAGGGGTCATGCATTGTGATTGTTATCACGAGCATATCAGAAGGAGAATGACCATAGATTTAGCTTAAGAGAATAACTCACCAGAAGTAAGTCAATCTGATAAAGATCCCTACGTTTCTACAGACACCACTTCCTAAGTATTATTAAGAATGGAGCCACCATTAGATTGCCTTGGCTGTCTATCTGAAAAGAACCCTATCCCAGTGTCAAGTTTTACGTGGTTATTAAGGGCATGGAGTTATCTCATCTTTGTACCATGGACAGTCAAGAGACAGTAAATGAGTAAAAACTAAGAAAAAAAATCTTAATCAAAGAGTCTTCGTAACCCAGAGTGATACAGTGTTGTATGATTTCTTTTTGTATTGTTTTTGGCTAGGGGGAGCCTTTATCGTCAAATACTAAGCACGTGGCTTAATGAAAAAAATATTTTATAAAGTTTAGGAAACGATTTGAGCGATACAAAACTAATGTTTGGCAAGACTAGATTAGGCTGTTTACTGATTACTGAGTAAACTAGTTAGTTACAGACACTTATGAGTGAATGTAAAGAATATGTCAACCACACTACACCTGCAGTAATTACCAATGATGACAAGATTTTTCACCAAATGTCAATTCAACACTGTAAGGTTTTCTCCGTGTTTTTAAGGAAGTAATAGAAATACTAGAAATACCAAAAGAAGTGAACAATCAAGTGAAAACTCTACTTTATTTCTTAATTTAGTTCTGTCGTGAGTTGCGTAAAACGTATAATTAAACAAGTAAAATGTTTTCATTATCAATAAGTAAGTTGTACTTTACATTGATTTTACTAAGAACCCAAAATAACCTGTTTAAGAAAATAAACCGTATTTATCAACGAGTGTCTTATTAATGACTGGACATTTCAGTGGACAAGTGGTTTTAGGTACAATTAATTGCCAACACAAAACTAAACTACTAACATATTATTCAAATCACTTCAGTTAGTTCCTGACACCATATTGAATTAATTTAGTCTCAAATTGATTTTGTATTCATAAAGGAATGGGTTATTTATAATATTGATAGTTTATTTTTATTCCAAGTGTCGAGAAGTTT
This sequence comes from Tachypleus tridentatus, assembly GCF_004210375.1. Classification (NCBI taxonomy): domain Eukaryota; kingdom Metazoa; phylum Arthropoda; class Merostomata; order Xiphosura; family Limulidae; genus Tachypleus; species Tachypleus tridentatus. The sequence continues at coordinate 36,538,975 of NC_134833.1, read as the reverse complement.
TCTTAAGTGTACGTGTTGTTTTTTTTTCCGTAATTCAAACTGCAAAAGAATTGGCTATATATATCTTTAACGTGTACACATCTCTGGCGTTTTCATCTGAAGCAACATGAAAGACTAAGTTCGTAAAGTGTATTGCACTATTGTGTTCGTTATTTCTAGGCGCAGATAGAAGATAAGTTGGACATCTTGACAGTCTTGTGAACAAGATATTGTGGAGATAAAAACGCCATGAAATTCGAAGTCGTTACGTCGTAGACACATAAAAGAGTGTTACCCCACTCCGACATCTTGAATTAACTTCTATTCGTTTTGTTATTCTGTACTTTGTGTAGTTGTGGCCAAGCTTAGTCAATGAGATGTGATATAATGTTACAACATTCTATTTTTATTCACGTAAAATACATGGTATACATATTAATATTTACTGAATTATTATTTGTTCTTTTATGAGTGAAAAAGTGTAAACATTTTTTGTTGTACTTCTTAAAATATCATACTGTAATATACACAGACGATCAGAAAACATCCTAAGATAAGATCACAGTGTTTTCTTTTTGTTTGTTTATTTCTTCACGCTTGTTATGAATGTTTTGCTTTATTTTCTGAAACTCTGTTTTGTTTGAAAAATCGAAGTACTTTTTATTTCTGAACACATGTTAATAATAATAACAGAAATACATAACTTAGTCTGTCAGAAATAATTTATTTTTCCGAATTCAAAAAGTTGAGTTGTTTTAAGTCAATATATTTTTGTTTGTATGCCATAAGATTTAATAAAAATAGCAAGGAAAACGTTGATGTTACTACTAAACTAAACTAAAAACGTACAACTAGTTAAAACAGAAAGAGTCTAAACGTAGTAATAAATAATTAAGAATGTAATTGCTGGTTGTAAAAACTTGAATATTTGGTAAGGCCTGGCATGGCCTAGCGCGTTAAGGCTTGCGCTTTGTAATCTGAGGGTCGCGGGTTCGCGCCCGAGTCGCGCCAAACATGCTCGCCCTCCCAGCCGTGGGGGCGTTATAATGTGACGGTCAATCCCACTTTTCGTTAGTAAAAGAGTAGCCCAAGAGTTGGCGGTGGGTGGTGATGACTAGCTGCCTTCCCTCTAGTCTTACACTGCTAAATTAGGGACGACTAGCACAGATAGCCCTCGAGTAGCTTTGTGCGAAATTCCAAAACAAAAAAAATGAATATTTGGTATGAGGTAATAAGTGCAAACATTCCATGTTGGATGTGTTATATACCATTATTATTCTTTATCCGTGATATGGTAGAATATGTCTAAATATTTTATATACTTGATATGGTGAAAAACCTTTCTTTACATATTTGATATGATTGAATATGCCTAATATTTTGTATATTTCATATAATGACATTTTTCTTTTACTTTGTATATTTCATAAGATGACATATTGTTAAAATTTCAGATACTTTACATGATGAAATATACTTAAAACTTTCTGTATTTGGTGTAACGATAGGTAAAATTTTACGTGTTTGGTATGATGGAGTATGCCGAACATTTAGCACGATAGAAAATAATAAAAATGTATACAAGGTCATTTCTAGGTTTCATTTGAAACGTTTGTTTTTTATTTTACGCAAAGCTACACGACTCTTCCTAATTTAGCAGTGTAAGACTAGAGGGAAGGCAGCTAGTCATCACCACCCACCGTCAACTCTTGGGCTACTCTTTTACCAACGGATAGTGAGATTGACAGAAACTTTATAACGCCCCCACGGCTGAAAGGATGAGCATGTTTGGTGTGGCGGGAATTCGAACCCTCAGTCCTCGGATTACGAGTCGAGTGCCTTAAACACCTGGCCAGGCCGGGCCTTTGAAACGTTATACTTGAATCAATAGATTTATTCGTGACAATGGCTTTTGTTTAGTTGTATCAAATTACAAAAAAAAAAATGAAACCCATACAGAGAAAAATAAAATCGATTTTCTTTTCATGTCTTCCTCATAACAAGAGACCACATACTTTTTTAAAGAGACTTCGCAAAAACTGTTACAACTTAAAGTTTTAACGATAAATCCTGAAAAGAAGTGCTAATTTAAAATAAAGTTTTAAATCCATGTTGCCCAACCTGATTGATTCGTTATTCCCAGAATTATATATATTCGCGAAAAATCCGTGCTGCTCACTCAACCTAGGTGATTCATTCCTCCAGAATTATACGTATTCGCGAAAAATCCATGCTGCCCAATCTGAGTGATATGTTCTTCCCAGAAATTTACGTAGTCAAGAAAAAAATCATGTTGCCCAGCCTGGGTGATTCGACCTTCCCAGAATTATATATAATCGCGATTTTTTATTTATTATTATTGAAAAGCTAACTACTTTTCCTAATGATTCTCTTGATTCCTTGCCTATTCTTCAAATTTCATAATAATTACCTTTTGAAATGGAATCTCTAGCTGGTCGTAGGCTATTATTAGTCTAATGAATGATGCCATGCAATTTCGCCTTTTTAAATCTTCCCTCTAGCGTACACAACCTTGAAGAGAGAAACTTTATTTTCCTCAAGGGGAAACTCGGCTCGACTAAGGATACACGAGGTGGTTTAAGCGCAACTCGCACCCAAGCCAATCACAGTGCTATATTTTCCAAACGTGCCAATCAACTGAGGTGTCTACGTGTACCTTATTACATACTAACTGTTAGATATTAAAAATATAATAGGTAGATTCACACCAAACATTTTCACAGAGTTTGCAAGTATATCATCTCCCCTTTCAATGTGACGAATATCTGCAAAAAAAAAAATCATTTTTTATTTAGAATTACAAGTACTAAAACTTTTAAATTTCAATCAGCAGTCGTAAGTTTTAAACTAATAAATATTTTCGATATCTTCATAAAAGGTGGTAAAAGTAATGCAGTTAATTTGTCTGACGGTTAGCACATAGTTTAATAACATTGAGTATAAATACACAAAAACACAAAGAAGGAGAACAGGTATTGTTTAATGCGAATTATAATTAAACAAATAAGTAATTTGTTTCACTTAAGGCTGGAACAAACTCACAGCGACTCTTATTTTTTATACATAAAATGAAAAACAAGTGAATGAAAATTTAAAAATTCAAAAACTAAATACCAGCATAAATCAGAACTTAAAGAAAATGACAGAACTGGTTTACGTGTTTAAATTACAACACTACATCAAATGTCATAAATGTTACAATCTTTTTCTTATTTCTCAAACGCTCTGCACAACTGGAAAATAAACTTTGCATCTTTCAAATTCGTGATGACATGTTACAAAGATTTCACCAAACTAGAAAACATAAAAACCAACAACAACAAATAATGAGAAACTATTTACGTTAAGCGACAAAAATTTCTTACTGACTTATGATTTTTTTTTCTTAGTTTCTTAACAGTAAATAGTGTCTAATTATTTAAATAATTAGTTAGAAAGTTGCAGCAATTAATGTTTTGTTTTTATCGTGCAAATAAATAATTGCATTCTTGTTTAAAACATCATGATTTCTTTGTTGTTGATTTTTATGTTTTCTAGTTTGGTGAAATCTTCGTAACATGTCATCACGAATCTGAAAGATGCAAAGTTTATTACAGAATAAATATTGTGATGTTTAACACTCTGTGTGTGTGTATATATATATATTATTTAACTGAGATCGTAATACGTTTAAATAATTTACAGTCACTTTATATATTATAGAGAAAAATGAACGTGCCTAGTAATGCTTAAATATTAAAATTACTTTGCATAAAAATGCTTTTTATAACTGGTTAATTTGCACTCTTATTTGAATTTTTACAGCAACCACCTTAGCACATTCAACTTATTTTATTCTAGTCAAAAGAATTTTTTTAAAAAAGTATACAAAAGAAAAGGATATAAAAAAGATATAAACCTCAAAAATCGTTAATACATAGACATTACCCATGCTCTATGGTCGGTTTGTAATGGTTCTCTTCAAAGCAATTTGGTTCTAGTCTACATTATTTCACAGTATAGTTTTATTTTCCAGTGTAGGTAGATAAAACTTTTCATGGATTGTAATCGATAATACTTACCATTCAGCGTTCTGTAGCATTATTTCTAGAATTTGTGGTTTTAGTATTAGGTTATTTTGATATATTTGGAAATGCATCATGATTTGACGTCATATCTCAAAATCGAACCCTTGGCTGGTGAAGCGACGCCTGATCTAAAAAAGAAATCGAACTTCTAATGCATAGCTGAGATCATTTTACGAAGTTTGGCCCTTTGGGCATATTTATGTAAAAAAAAGTCAATTTCCTGCCATAAGAATACAAAATTCCACATCGAAAGGAATTTGGTGCTCAGGATTCTGGTAAAGGCATATCTTCACTTACGTCACCTTTTTTTGTCCATGCTGAAAAGATTTTGATTGGAGGCCTACTAATCTATTGTCATAAAGAAGTTTCAGTGGAATAGAACCTCTCCTATACTCCTACAAGACAAGCTATACTCTTCTGCCATAACTGTCAAAATGTTGTGTTTGTTACAACCTCAGTTTCCAGTGATTTCTCCTTTCATAATATTAATCAACATCCAACATACAAGAACTTTTGGATGCAACGTAACAAGACTAAATGGAATTTTCAGCGACTAAAGCTTTGTAAATAAAATACAAGTGGTGTGTGTATTTTCTTATAGCAAAACTACATCGAGCTATCTGCTGAGCACACCGACGGGAATCGAACCCCTGATTTTAGCGTTGTAAATTCGTAGACTTACCGCTGTACTAGCGGGGGGGGGCGATACAAGTGGAGGATGGAAAAACACTCGTGAAACGCAATAGAAACGAAAAACTTTGAAAGACTTAAGTCAAACTTAATTAAGTGTATCAACGTAATTAGATTAACAGGTGGTGTAGCAGGACAATAAAATTAACAGATTATCAGTAGCATTATTAGATTAACAGGATATACAGCAGTATGATACGATAACAGGTTATTAACAATGTAATTAGATTAACAGAACGTGCAGCAGTACAATTAAATTAAGAAGGTATTAACAATATAATTATATTATAGCAATATAAGTTACGACTTTGTAACAATTACCTGTTTAAACTTATATTCACAGAGCTCAACTATTCAATGATAGCTATTGATATATTGCTTGGTAACTAGGTTAATTAAATATATTAAATATTTAATGATTCAATTGTGAAGGAAACAGAACAAAAGGTCAACCACCGTGTAGAAAACATATAATGAAAACTGACTTCACCCCACCGAAAATAAGGAGTTTCAGTTGTAGTGAAAATATGTATTTATTAATGTTCTACTTGTGTACGAAATTAATTATGAAGAAGAAACAGAAGACATACTTGAGGAATTAGAAAAATATATTTACAGTTACGTATATAAGAAACAAGAACTAGATTTTATGTCAGTATGAAAACATGCTTTAAAACTATAACGTAGACCTATGTATTTTGTAATATGCTCAACTCAGAATTATCCACCACCAGAATAATAAATACCCTGAGGATATAAGGAGCAGTAAACTAAATGGGTGGATAGAATAGTACAGAAATAGAACAGCTAACAAAGGATATCAGAATGAGGTGTAAAATATATGTCAGGCTGAATAGTAGGAAGTGACTGTCACTCTTACAACGTACCTACAGCGCCAAAACGTGGAGAGAATTTTATTTTTTTTTGGAAATAACGGATCGTGAACTACGGCACTTCAGATCTCCAGTTAGACAGACACGCTAACCATGAGTGATGTTACACAGAACTTACTTTAAAGGAAAAAAGAAAGAAAAGTATATAAACAAAAAAACGAAAACTGTTCTCAAAACGCAATTTCCGGCTGTAACACACTTTTAATAAAGGGCCACCTACCGAAAGCAGTTGAACCTCTGATAACGACTCAGGGTGTACAGCACCTGAAGATAGCGCATTTTAAATAAAGGAGCTAAAGTTTATTTGTTACTAAGCAATAAGGTGCACAAAGAGTTGTCGTGTGTGCTGTCCACCACGGATATTGAAACCCGATTTTAACAGCATAAATCTGCAGATATACCGCTAGGGAGCAGGAGCTAGTGACTGGAGAGAAGTTAAACTCGCGAAAAAAAAAGTACAGCATATCACATGAAGCGTTTTAATTTGCCATCAATTACACTGAGTGGATTCCAGTGCAGAACGAAGGATAAGAAACTTTTCTCACCATGAAAATTAACACATTAAAATTCAGCCTAATTTAAAAAAAAAAAGAGAGAGAGAAAGGGAGGTTATACCTGTCTACCCACGCAAAAAAAACTGTCATGGCTCACCTGTTCGACTAAATCTTCAAAGAGGACTGTTTGATGTAGTTACAAATCTAACACCAGTCGTTTTCTGGTCAGTATCACGACCAATACACTTAACATCGTTTTAATACTCTCTCACTCACTTTAACCCCTGTCTAGCTAGGGTCACGTGGCGTTAACCATAATACCAAGTTGACCCATTATTCTAACATCTCTTTCTAAACTGCTCGACAGCTATCAGATCACCATTAAAACTACGATAAAATGCCCCTATAGCACCGCTAGCACATACCGGAAACAAAAACTTTATAACACATAGTTTTAGATTAAACAAGAGAAGCACATTTTCTCATTAAACAGTCAAATGTTACTTATCCGGGTTTTCTAAGCATACTGCGTAATATCTTTCATGTGGCTCATTGGAAAAGAGCACAGAATTTCTGATCAGAGGGTTTCAGTTTCGCGTCCCGTTACCGTAAACAAAAATCATGCTACATATTCTTGTGTCCATGGGAGCGTTATTATGTGATTGACAATCCCATTATTCGTGGGTATTCCAACAGTTGGCGTTGGTTTATGTTGACTAGCTCTCTACCCATTTGTCTACGAGTTAAAAATTAGGGACGACTACTGAAGATAGTGCTTGCGTAGCATTGTATGAACATTTGATAACAAACAAATTAATTTTTGTAGATAATGTAGGTATTGTACCTAAAAACTGGGTTAAAATTTAGCAGTAAGATTTAGGTCATTTATTTACATAATGAATATATATTTATAAAAGATGCTTTTCAAGGTAAAAAAAAGTAATTAAAGCTCATTTTATACGAACAACATTATCTAGTTTAGTTATAATTTATGTACAGATTCCACTGAAAATTCGATAAAAATAGCTAGATGGTCTGTGAAAAAAATTAATACGAATAGAACAAATAATTTATGATTTTCAAATAAAAGCTAAATGAACCTATAAATCATAATATCACTAAACCAGTTTCTCTTGCACTGATAATACAACAATGTAATAAGGATTTTAAAAAATGAGAAACAACGTTACGTTATTTATATTAAGAATTAGTAAAGAAATTTCAAGTAAAACTCAATGATAACGAACGTACATAATTATACAGAGTGTATAAAAAAACAACAACACGAAAAGATTATCATTGGATCCACGAAAAATATCTCACAGTAGCTTAGTGGTAAATCTGCTTGTTTATGATGCTAAAAATTAAGTTTCGATGCCGGTAGTGGACTAACCAATTGTGTAGCTTTGTGTGTAACAACAACTCAAGAGCAACCTTCAGTTTTATCAGTCATTAAGAAAGTTACACCTAAAAATAGCCACTTGATACTTAAAAGCCAATCACAGGATAAAGATTTCATGGTTGGATAAAGGCATCAGCTAACTTACTTTCTTAATTACCGAGAAAATCTATTCATATTCTCTCCCCTGGGAGTAATTACAACAAAAGGCATGTAATAAACCTGAAGTTATGACAGTCAGTGTAAGAGAAGCGTCTAATTGCCAGACACAGCATGGTAGGTCCTATGGGTCCTATTCAATCTCTGACCACAAGAAAAAGGAGGACTTCTCCAGGTCACCCAGACTTTCCTTCCGGTTCTGTTGTGAGAATGTCCTTAACCATAATGGTTCAGTATTTGATACAATATGTAATCCAAAATATTCCTTACTGATGGTTTTCTTCAATCAAGTAACCAAATTATAATTATAACTTCAGATAACAAGGTTACATTTATTGGCCTTAACTTTTGATTATTCAAGTGTAAGGTACAGACGGCTGATTAAAAGTCTTTAGTAAGTTTCGTATTGTACCCATGAAAACTATTAACATATAACTTCCTGCAACGTTTGATATAGTTTTTTATAATAACTCTTAAGTGTTTGAAACGGAAAGCTACTGCAAAGATTAAGTTAGGAAGAAAAACTACAATTTCTTCTTTTTTTTTTCCTTGTTTCTCAGACGTTCTTGTCTCATCGTATTAAGTAGGTCGTAATATTTGACAAGAACCCTCTCACAACGACAATATTACTCTCTCTCAAAGGACTTAATTGGAATTTGTTTAAGCTGGAGTTGGTTGAATTTGTTTTCCATTCATAATGTGACAAATAATAGTTAAAAGTTCCATAAGAAAAGTTAGTAATAACGTATAATTTCATGTGACTTTTACATAATATATTTATAAAGGAAAAAATGCTTACAAACTACCAACAGACTCAATAAATGTTTAGATATACAAAATCAATTAATAAGTTAAAGTAACACTACACATTTGACACTAAAATGCACCAGTTCTGAACTTTTAGCCAATGCTTTTTCGATGTTGGGCTAGGCTGGCTTTTCCCCACCTTAGGACATGAGGCACGATTTATTTACATCAGAAATTAATGGTTTCTTTGGTTTAGTATTAAGTATACTATAATAAACTCAACTCCTGTGGTTTTAAGTAACATAGTAGCTTAAATCTTGTCGTTATTTGATACGATTCATGCAAAGAGAGGCCGTAAAACTATCATCACTCGTAGTTCTTGAAACAAAGGGGGCTTACAATAATAAATCTCATATTACTACAAAATAATCAATTTGTGTTAAGGCTAACGCTTTGTTATCTCTGTAGTGTTCAAGATCCATTAAGAGAAAAAAAAAGCAACATTGATGATCAAATAAGATTGAAAGTAGATAACACATTTACAACACAATACGTTTTGTTTTCAGTATAAGAGATAAGCAGTAACAAAAACGTGAACCGTTCATAAGTTGAAACATTGCTAAATGCTTGACTACTGTTTCAAAAATTAAAAATGAATGTTATACAGTTTTAAACATTGACTTATTTGAATATTCTTTGTGTAACAGTAATTTGTTCGTAAGCAAAAAATAAGGTTATTGGTAGAGAACATTTTTATTTTCCTAAAAATATTATTTTTAATAAAACTGTTTTATATCATACAAGTCCTACTTTTCTTGATATTAATAAGAACTATAGAATGTATTTCTCTGACTTATGACACAATTCTCATAGAACCAACGTTTCTTCCATATTAGGAAAAACTGTCACAAAGCAGCGTCGGTTTTCACATTAAACAAAATCGTTTCATCAATAGTAGACGTAGCCATCATACAGTAAATGTTGTAATATTAAACAGAAGTGTCTCACAAATAACACCTTTCTGACTTTAGTCAAATTAATATACAACAAAATGTATCTTTAACATTAAACAAAACTATTACTCAACTATTGTCTCTCTGACTAGTCAAATTATCATACAACAAAATGTATCTTTAACATTAAACAAAACTATTACTCAACTAATGTCTCTCTGACTAGTCAAATTATCATACAACAAAACTATGTTTGACATTAAACAAAACTGTCACACAACTAACGTCTGTTTTACTTTAGTACAACTATTATTCAACAAAGTATATTTAAAATTAAACAAAAATGTTGCACTTTGACTTAACCTAAAAGTAATATGCAGTAAAATTTGCCCTTGACATTATATCAAGTTGTTAAATGTGTATCTTTGAAATTAATCAAACTATAATAAACCAATGTTTTTCAACATCTGATAGAAATGTTGCACGAACTGTCATAAACATTAGTAAAACTAATTCACAAAAATAGCAATATTTTCTTAGTTAAACAACAGTTTTAAATGAGCTATCCATTACAACTGGTTATAAACGAAGTTATTTGGAGTTCCCTAACAGATAATGTGATACATAAAAGATGAGAAACAGCGTTTCCAAACAGAATACTGTTTTTGTGCGTTTACTATAATTATGTTCGTTTAAACTTTTATGTTCTTATAACTCCGCGTGTTTCCTAATAAAACACAGCATGTGCTCTTGGTTCCAAGAACTACAAAGTGGCTTATTGTTATATCAAAAACTTACGCACACGGTAATAAACTCTTCGAAAAAGACTCGTAGACATGAAACGTGGAAAAGAAAAACAAGAAAAAGATCCCACCTGCATTACAGGTTTGTCCCAGGGTCGATAAACTGGCTCACGATTTGAGGTTTGAAGAGTTCATGCGCACAAGTATGTTAATCAGTGATTTCCCACAAGTCCAACGGCGAAAGCGGACGCCACCCTAAGTTCCTATTGCATTTCCAGGCTCATCCAAACTCAAAATAATGAGGCTCACCAATTGTGGGTCAATAGAGCCCAGCGGACCAATTTAAAAATTAAGCTATGTGCAACGTTATTTACTAAATGGGCTTCTAACAGAGGACACGGACGTCATCCAGGCCTTGACAGTTGCCAGTGTTGTATACCGGTCTTCAGATGAAACTTTGCAAGTCTTTGGAGAAATGTTCATTTGATACAACATAATTCTCATTCTTCTATTGTTAAGACTCGAATATACGTAGGTTTCTAAGTACAAAAATGATTTTTTTTTCATCCTCACTGAGGAACAAGGAGATAAACAGTCGCCATATTGAAACAATACGTCTCTGTCACGATCTCCCATGACGTTCCAATTGCCGGTCAACGATTAGAAACATAACTGGCGTTCTATGGCCATGTGATATGGTAATTTCTTTTGGAGGGCGGAGTCTAAGCCCTGTTAAACGACAAACGCGAAGAAAAATTATTTCCATCCAATTCACCCAAAAATTAATGATCATGAGCTCGTTTTTGATGAACTCGCCGCCGTATTTGGAACCCAAATTTCCTCCCTGCGAAGAATATTCACAGGTTAACTACATTCCTAGCCAAGGCGAAAACTATTTCCCTCAGCAACCACATCATCATCACGGGTTTCACAATGCCGACGCGCAGCACGCGCCGTTAAATTATGACCCTAACAGTGGCGGAGCCCGAGTTTCCGCTTTCACAAATCACGGAGCTGCTAGTCCTTACTATCCGTCGTCATGCTCGCTGTCCCAGAGCAGTATATCAACACTTGAAAGGCTTACAAATCTGGGCTCCTCCATAAATTGTGTAGCGAGCGAACGTACTCGGGGCCGTGATGCTGTCTCTCCTGGGCCAGGACTATCGCCCGAGAAGTCTCCACCGTCTTCGCCGCCATCTCCGCTGACAGATTCTAATTTCAACGCAGCATCATCTTCTTCCTCGCGAAACGAGCCGTCAACCAACATTCTCCCGATAGATTCACCGGTTCAAAAGTCGTCTTCAAACCATGGGAACGAATCTCCGGATTTTGTGAACATCTCGAAACAACAGCCGGCTATCTATCCGTGGATGAAGAAGGCTCATATGGGGTCGGGTAAGTGAAGTTAATTCTTTGCTCTTCTATGTGCCTGAGCACTCTCTTTAAGGAGTTAGGTGGCTTCTTTAATGAGCGCGTAGTGGTAATGGGTCACGTGCGTAAAGACGATAAATAACCTCCATAGTAATAAATTACCAGCTTACTTGCTAGTAGTTTTGTTGTGACGTCGATGTTGTTCGCATAGATTAAAGTAATAATAATAAATCAAGAGCCTAAACGTGTTTTGGTTTCTCTCAAACTTTTTACTTCCTGTTAAGTACTTTCGAGAACCTAAACCGACCCATGACAAAAGATAACCAGTCGCTAAGAATAATGCACCTAAATTATTAATTGCTTAATAACACGAAAAGCGCTGCTAAAATAATTGAATTAGACGTTGTTTTTTTGTTGTTGTTGTTTTTCGCTTTTGCTTTTGTTTTGTTTACTCTTCTTCACATGTGTTACCATTTGAACCTGTACTGAATATACGAATTCAGTGTTATCTTACTTTTAAACACAAGATTATTTCATTATTATTATTATTTTAGGTAAATAACGTGTATTGTTTTACAATAAATAATTATTTTTCAGCGAACGGTAACCTATCGCCAGGAATTGAGGCCAAACGTCAGAGGACGGCTTATACAAGACACCAAGTTCTTGAGCTAGAAAAAGAATTCCATTTTAATCGCTATTTAACACGACGTCGTCGAATTGAGATTGCGCATGCACTCTGCCTTTCCGAACGACAGATCAAAATTTGGTTCCAGAACCGCCGTATGAAATGGAAGAAGGATAACAAGCTACCTAACACCAAGAACGTCAGAAAACTGAATCGCCATGTTGAAAACATTCACAGCAACCCATCGTCAGGTGTCCGACCTACCATCGGTCCGATCATGGGTCACCCACCATCACAAAACTCGACCCAGCCATCTGATCCAACACGACGAATCTCAAATCCCGAGAGCGGTGAAATGCTACACTTGGGTTCCAAAGGTAATTATGGCTTAACGGAGCTGTGATTCATCTAACTAAGACGTGTAAAACTAAGTGAAACCAGCAAAAATTATCTGGACTTAACTTACAGTCCAAGGGCGCAAGCATAAACTTAAAAGTCCAATCTATCCACATAACGCCTTTGATTATATAACTTATAGAACAATATCCTAGGTTTATTCACTTGTACAAATACTTGTCACGAGTGTGGAAGAGTGAACATCTAAGCTAAGGCAGAAAAAAACGTATAAGTTACCTAATAACATGAGATTAGTTTCAGGTAGAACAAACAACAAAACAACATGATGTTATTAAGTATCCACGTAAGTTGATGGTGTAGTTTACGTTTTCACTTTTGTAAACTTATGGTATGTGATACATGTTTTACAATAAGCACACTTAGGTCGCGTAGAACTTGTTTGTGAATTGTACAAACAAAATAATATAATAAGCCAAGAAGCGTTTGTCGAGTTGTGAGCAATGCAATCTAATCCATCTGTCCATTTGTTTGTTTGTCTTTCTGAGGAATATTTGCAATTAAAAACACACAAACAAGCAAACAAACACAGAACGTTATAAATCAAAATTAGGATCAAAGTAATAGGAGTTATTTGGACGTTAGTCAGAATGTCTAACTGAAGTTGTAAAAAACAACAACAACACATGTTTGAACGAACTTGTCTTTATAGTTTTAATCTCAGGTTTTCACCGAGCAACACTCAGGCTATTTTTATTCCGTTTTAATACATTATGCTTTCTCTTTTAATTTCTTCAAAAGTTTCTTCTAACATTTGTTTGTTTTTTAAGTTGCTTTTAACGTGGGAATAAATCAGTGTTAGAATGATTAATGGATCTTGAAAATCGCTGTTGTGAGACAGGCATTACCGACTTTCGCTTGAAATGTGTTACTTTAATGCTGAACTTTTCGAAAGAGCTGAGTCTATTGTACATGAAATAATATTAAACACCAATGAGCTTTCTCTCTTGGAATCACACATAAATTAACCATGAGAACAATACGATTAATTCGTTTTAACAACGGGTAACTAGCGGACACACACGAAACAGTATCATGCTTGCAATATCTTTGCACTTCCAATCCGAATGAAGTATAAATTACTCGTATTAAGTCCCCCAGTAACACAGCGGTTTGTCTGCGATTTTACAACGCTAGAAACCGAGCTTCGATACTTGTGGGTAGGGGGGCAAAACATTGATAGTCCATTGTGTAACTTTGTGCTTAGTTTTAAACAACCAAAATAAACAGATCCTAGTATTAAGCATTCTCTTTTGTCGTTTCATAAACTGATTTTATTTTGGATTAATATGTATATTTTTGTGTTTGTTCATTGTGTAAGTTTGAACAAGTTGACATCTATATAAGCCTTTTATATTTCTGGATCGTTCTGAAACTTTAACGTACTTCTGAAGGAAGTACGCTATAATTTTTATATAAAGCAAGGAAAGCCTATCCATAGGCCTAAACCTGACTCCTTTTTTTATACAAACAGACGCTTTGTAGCAAAAATACATTAGTTCTGTACAGTAAATAAGGTAAAAAGTTTAAGTGCGCGACGCAGCTCGTTAGTGAAGTGTACATTTTAGCAATTGAAGTAGACATTTACTGAAAATACGAGAAGCTAACATAAACTAACTTAACTGTGCAGTTGTTAATAGGGTGCCTGTAAACAGTGTTCCTTAAGAGCGTCTATAACTTATACAAACTTACATATCTCTGTTGTTTGCCTTCGTGGTTGTAACTAACATTTCGAGTTCATTAATACAACTATTAGCAGAGAATTTAGAATGTGTGATAATATACTGTGGGTTAATATCTACTATATCGTTAATAATGAATTTGGAGGAAAAAAAGTTTATTTTACTTACTGTATACGTGAATTAATTTTAAAGATTTTTGGGCAGCGTCAGCTGGTGCTACAAGGTCAATAAAGTTGCTTAGAGTTTCTGCCACACGTTGTGTCCATACCATAGGCCTTAGATAGCATTGTGTTCTTCATATTTTTTAGTTTAGTTCTAGAAATATTCCTCTGTTTGAAATTTATTGTTACCAAGTGTTGAAAAGAAATGTTACTTGTATATTAAATCAGGGCTCCATATAAGTGTTTGTTTATTACCTTTTAATCACACATATAGTTTGTTTCAAGGGATTTTAATTAATTAACGGTACAATTTTTCAAGACCCAGTTGGTTGATTTATCTCCTAGTTTTCATCAACGAGATTTAGGGTGTTTTTAGTAAGAACATAGGTATTTTAACAAATAGAATTTAGGGAATGAAATTCTGTGTCATAAATGTACACCTACAAAATAGATTTACCCATCCCATCTCTAAAAAAGGAATGGCTGAAGTTGTCAGTTATTTTCGTTGTTTAGAAAAGCTAAAGATCTCAGTTCTTTTTATTGTTTGAAAGAAAGAATTGAGAGTGTCAGTTATTTTTATTACTTAGAGGCGAGAGCTAAGGGTGTCAGTTATTTTTTATTACTTAGAGGCGAGAGCTCAGGGTGTCAATTCTTTTTATATCAGAATTAAAATTTCAAACCTCAGCTTTTTTCCATTTCCTGATTATTATAAAGGAAGAATTTAAGGTGACAGTTTATTTTTATTGTTTAAATATAAGAACTGTGATTCTCAGTTCTATTTATATTCGAAGAAACATTAAGTGCCAGTTTCTATATTCATTGTACTGAAGGAATAGTTTAGGATGTCAGTTATTGTTTCTTTTAGCGTTCATTTTTACATTTCAGTCACATCATTTGTTATCAATGTGCAACTAAGTATTCAAAAATGTGCGTATGCACACATTTGTGAGGAAAATTATTTTAATGTCGCCCGTATTTGTTCTAATTTTTGTTTTACAAATCTAAACTGTAAATTACAGTGACAACAATACTTAAATTGATTACAACTTAACGAATACTTAAAACCGTCAGAAGACTGAAGGCAGTGAACGCAGATCGTTTGTGCAAGAACATGGATGGTTCTTATCAAACTACGCTTACTGAGAAGCCCATATCCACACTGAAATCTTGTTTCATTTCCCTAATACATGTTTCCGCAATAATAGTAAAAATACACTATTTGAGAAATCATTGAGCTAAATAAAACCAAAGAAATATTGTACTCTTTTATTGATTTATACACCCAAACAAATTCACACCCCTATTAATTGTGAAATATAATTAGTTTACCTAAACAAATAAAATATTTTTTATTTGAAGAGTTACTGCTCATTTAGCCAAATCAAATGCCAAATCGGTTGTTCTATACCTGCTATATCATGTTCTGGAACATTCGTGGAGATTATTTGGAGAAAATGTTGGGGCTAATGAAACATTGGTAATATTCACTTAGAAAAACTTGGGTGTAGTGTACATTGTTGTTTAACCTGATTGGAAAGTAAGCAAACTTATGCACATAAATCATTCATTCATGTAAACTTTGTTGTTTTGTGGTGTATAGAGTCATGATAGCAAAGTGTAAACCTTATATATACCTATATATACATAGTTTATGGAGTATACAATATTTTATTTCGTGAATGGTTGTCATAGAAACTGATCCTTCCTAGTGTATTACTTTTGTGTATCATCGTATAATACATGTATAAAAGTAGTGCCATATCTATATACGTGTTAATGTTCATATTAACTTGAATGTTATTATTATGCCGAATCATGTTCAATCCTACCAGTACTATTTATATTAATTACGAGACGTCATGCACTAGGTCTAAAGGAAAGTGGGAAGAATCCATAATTGGATTCTGTTTTAATAATTCACATGGTGGAAGAAAAATGACTATAATATGTTATAACAGTTTAGGTTTTAAGCTTAACGTATAGTCCACTGGCATAGTAACATTCATACAACTCTTCAGAAAGGAATTTACTGTTTAACTTCTGGTTCAATAGGGGGTGTACTACATCAGTCTGAAGTCTACTATGGTAATCTTGTGTTAGTTCAATAGGGGATGTACTACATCAGTCTGAAGTCTACTATGGTAATCTTGTGTTAGTTCAATAGGGGGTGTACTATATCAGTCTGAAGTCTACTATGGTAATCTTGTGTTAGTTCAATAGGGGGTGTACTACATCAGTCTGAAGTCTACTATGGTAATCTTGTGTTAGTTCAATAGTCTGAAGTCTACTATGGTAATCTTGTGTTAGTTCAATAGGGGGTGTACTATATCAGTCTGAAGTCTACTATGGTAATCTTGTGTTAGTTCAATAAAGTCTAGTGTAGTGATATCGTTATTTTGTGATTGTTTCCTCATTAAAACTCTGTGCACCAATATAATATCTTGTTTCTATAGGTTTTGTTCTATTTTCTGTGGCAAGATTCTGTTATTTTTTTATGCTGCTTTAGAATAAAGCTTACTGAGTTGACCTTATGATTTTAGGTTTATGTAGTTTTGTAATGAAGCTTACTGAGTTGACCTTCTCTTGTTGTTTTTTTTATATATAATGAAGATCAGTAAGATAACTTTCAAATTTTTGTTCTGAAGTCTGGCGATTCTAATATTTTGATAAATTTGTAGCTCTTTGAAACGAATCAGACTGGGTTAAACTTCTAATTCAAGTTTAGTTCACTTTGTATAAAATGAATATTGTATTAACTGTTGTTAGGTTTTAATTTTTTTGCAATGAAGTATAGAGGGTAAGCGTTCTCTTGTTGGGTTTATACTGTTTTATAAAGTTTATTGTGTTAACTTTGTGATGCTTGATATACATCGTTTCCCAGTGGTTTAAGAATGTGTTATATTGAATCTGGTTGAAGGTTTAACACAATAACCTTCTGATTCTCAAAGGTTTGCAACTATTTTAAACTAAAGTTTACTGTAATATGTTTCCAAGATTGGAACTTCTAGTGCTATACGATGTATTTTTGTTACTTTTTAAATGATAGATTTTTAAATTCTGTTTTAGGCTTAACTAAACTGTTGTAATCTATTGATGCTGAGATTTTGTACCACTATTAGACTATGTTTTCCATAAATATATACATTGAATTTAGTCTTGTCACAAAAACTCATATGCATTTGACATTTAGATACTTAAAATAGTAAAATAGACAGTTGTGATGTTTTATGTATATTCGTTTAAAATACGAGATCACATTTGTACATATGTTTATGAGTATAGTTGAATAAAAGAAAACCAGTTTGTTTATAGCATTTATTTTACTGTTGAGACGAAGCTGAAATAAATATTATATCATATATGATTTTTCATATTGACAATTATTCATATACGTTTGAGTAAATTCCTGAAAATGTTTTGATCTATCGAGCTACCCCGTTTCTACTATATTGGTAAAGTACAGGATTTCAATACTGTAATAGAAGTGTTGTGAGCAGATTTACTTTGCTTAATTGTACATACTGTATAATGTGTTAAATGAGAACATTTTATGTATGTTTTTTAAACCATGATCGAACCTCTGTTTGTGTTCACTGACTGATTAAAGGCATTTCAGAATGTTATTTCATTTGTTTTGCAATCCAAACTGTCTCCATTATACATATACATATATATATATACGTTGATAAATTATATTTGGTAATAAGTCAAATAAAGCCTTTTTTTCGGATTATTTTACACTTGTGCAGAGAGAACTGGATTGTTGTTGTTTTTTTCTATAATTTGAGGTATGCTGAATAAATAAGAATGAAGCTATAATATTGTAGACATTTGTGTCATTTCACACATACAAACTTTTAACCTAACGTCACGCAAAACTTGACTAATTAACTAGGCCTAGTAATTTACAAATCAAACATAAAAGAATATATTAATTTTAATGTTTTAATTTCTAATTGGAATCACTTTAACAGAATACCCTCAAGTTGTTTATTTCGAAAGAGTGTGTTACTTATACTCGCCCTCTGCAAATACTTTAGGACTTCAAACATTCACTGAACTTTTGATTAATGAGCAATTAATAACTATTTTTATAATTAACGCTTCACAATTTTTTTTTTCAATTTATTTGCAACAAGATTTAAGATAACTTTCTGGAAAATTGTGATATATATATTTAAAAATTATATTACATTGGTAAACCTAGAAAGTAAATCCTATTTCTATAGATTATTTGTTTCAATAGCTAAAGAGTGCATTAACTGGCTCATGTACATATAAACACACACACACATGTGTAAGTCTGATTGCATCATTTATCCTTTTTTAAAACAGTAATGCTACTATTGTTTGTCTGAGACTATAACACTGTCTTTTGGTAGAGATAATAGAATGGCTACAGAAATAAATAAATAATAATACGTAATCAAAGGTGGCTTTGAGGCCAAGCAATAAGTAAAATATGTATTCGATTTTCATTCCTAATTTGGTCACTTAATATGAAAATAATTTTTCTATTGTTTTACTTTGAGATACCAGTCAAACAGAGCAATTGTTCGAAAGGTTGTTTTAAGTTCAAATATGTTAATGACCCAGTAAAATGACTGAGTTGTTATTAAGAAGAGATTATTTGTTTTATATTTATGATGCCAAAACATTTCTTTCTTTTTGTATATTCACGTTACGAGGCCACTCTTACAATAATATTTAAACAAATTGTGTGTATCGTTTGTTTGTTTTTAGCTTTGTGTTAAATTCACCAAATGAACTCCACGGTTTTTACGAGTCGTAAAGGTTTGATTTTTCTTAAGGCGTACTAAATTTGTGACGTTTACTATAAAACTTTTATAATTATATATCCTTAAAATACGTTTTGTATAATATCGTTTAAGACAGTTTATTGTATGTTATTTTATTTAACATGTTTATTCGAAGGTGAAGAAAGATTTTTAATAACTCCCATTACCAAAAGATATAATTTTTTAGTATATTTGTTATAAAAAGTAATAATATAAGAACTAAACCCTACAACTTTAATTTAAATTTAGTATGTGGAAACATCTTTCTAAACTAGAAGAAAATTACGTATGTTTACGTTGAATAGAAGTCTTAGTTTTTTATGATTCACGTTGTCTTAAATCACCAACGCAATATTTCTATTTTCATCCAAGTCCTAACTGTAGTAACTTTAATACTAATTACCGAATTTCTATAGACTTTTATTATAGTTTCCAAGTTGACTTTAAACTTGAATCTTAATTATCAGGTTGACACCAAATCTTAACCATTGCACCCTTAACCACAATAAAACTCATAGCAAGTTTAACTACAGTAAGCATGTGGAGCTTTGATAGGAAATACTTACTGGAAAAAACAACAAACAAACAAAAACGTAAAGGCAGTAGCAAATTCATGATTCCTAAACTCTTTGATGGTTAAATAGTAGATCGCTGCGTTGTTATCCTGTACAGAAGTCTACAGTTTTCACTTTAATCTTGGAATACTATTTTATGATAGAAAACAAATAATACATGGAAAAACATAATATATTTTATAAACTTCTCTCACGATTTTAATTATATTGTCATTTATTTAAATATTCCATTTTCTGATCAAAGAACTTCAATTTTTCTTAGAGAATTGTGATTTTCTGCTACAAAAAAACAAGCCTTCAAACCATTTCAACAGATGGCGCTCTACTAACTTTTCAAAAATACTATTCGAATTATGATTAAAACAGCAAATTAAGGATATCACACTATTAAATTATTAAACATAGTTCTGTAAGTTTTATATGAAATTAAACGTTTTGTCACAATTCTTTGGAAATGTTATATTAGCCTCAGTGGAAAAGAAATCTTTGAAACAATATAAAAACATACAAGTACATTTTATAATTATTTGGAGTTCATCGCTTTAAGTAATCAACATCATTAGATGACGTACAATTACTTAATATTTGTAGTAGTAAATGAAATGAATTAACTGTTTTGTTCCGTAGTAGTGCCTTATTTAAATTATATATCAAAGTAATGCTAAAATTTGTAGCTTTAACTAAAAGGAAAATATATTCAAAAGTGTAGTTGTTTTTCTTTACAGAGTAAAAGAATCTTTGAACTAAATCGTTTGGAGTTATTGCATAACAGTTTTACTTTAAAACCGTTTCACTGACAAGACATAAAAGAGATCGACCTGGTGAAATGCAGACTTTGATGACAGAATAATTTTTGATGGAGTATGATTCTTGTGAACCCAAAAACCATTTTTGTAACTCGCATACTAAACGTTCATATTAAAACGTCAGTTAAACTACTGAGTAAGGTATTACTTTTGTAACAAGTGAAGTGTATATTAATAGCTCTGACGTTTCTTTTGAAGTCAAAGATAAATAATTACTACAACTTACCTGTACAGGGTGAAGTATATATCATAATACTAATTACATTACCAACACAAATGTACTTCTGTAACCAAATATAATTTTCTTAAATTACACTTACAGGGTGAAGTACACATTTGAACAGTATTTAAACCAGCAATTTAGACTTAGATATGAGAAGCTACATCTAATTGACTGTAGGGTGTACATCAGAGAGCCCTAAATATAGGCCAAATTGTTGGTTATAAGAGAAAAATTTGAAGTATATATTTGCTCAACGTGATATACATAATTTAATAAATAACAAATTGTAAATTTTAAAATATAATTTTTATCTTTTGCTTCTTATAATTCTGGATGAATTAATGTTTTTCTTTATTTAGCCAGCAGTAGGTTAATGGAAATCAGAGCTATCCAGTTAATTATACTGCTTGTTATTCAATCAATTAATCAGTTGAAGCGGAAATTGTTTAATACATGTGTATTAACAAAAACAAAAGAGCATTTCATTGTTATTTATGCAATCCTACTGGAGTTGTAAAACACACAAACCGGAAATTCATGGTCAGTCTATCACTAAACTACAAACATTTAAACAGCCTTAACCATAGTTAAAACCATAGTAAGTTTAACTATAATAAACATGCAGGACCATGATAACAAATGCTTACTGGAAAAGAAACAACAAATAAACACAAACCTAGAGGTAGTATGTTCTATATAGGTCACTTGGAACAGACACGAACTTTACGTACAGTGGAGTGAGCATCTGAAAATCGACCAATCACAAATTAGAACGTGGAAAACAATCCAACTTCATTTTAACTTGAAATTTTAAACAAATTTGTGATTTTCAAAGAAGACTGCTACTAAGAAAGATTTCTAAAAGAATAAATGTATCAATAAATAAAAAGTTTTAGAATTAAGGGCATTATTACTTGGAGTGAAATTTTACTCTAAATGTACCATTGAAGCCAGTAAGCAGATGTTAAATTACAGATTCTCAAACGCACCGCTTAAGTCACATTCGTATTTTAATAGAAAACTAGTGTTAAAAGGAGAATATTTTGATACATATAGAGATAACGCCAACTTCACCCAAACACCATTATTCAAGTCAGATAAGTATAACTCTTTTAGTGGTAAGATTTGGTTTAACTTTTGACAACATGCTGTTTGTTTGTATTTTGATATTCGAGCAAAGCGAATACAAATGTCTATTTCAGATAGCCATCCGTGACTTTTAGCTCAAAGACCAGAAGGAAGGTAGCTAGTCAACATCACCTACCTCCGCCAGCTCTTGGGATAATGTTATCCGACTATATAATGGGATTTTACCATTATTCTTGAAGTACATCCACGGACCTAAAGTTTCCGTGATTTTGTTTATCAGTAACTGAAGTAACGTATTCACATTCCGGCATGTTAATCATTGGGCCACGCTCGATCAGTTGTGTTATCACGCGTTTCTGTTATTTATTTTCAGTGAATTTAATAACTCTGTACTATTATATGAATAATCTCGGGTGTCACTGTGGTCATTTTGTGGTCAGAGTATTTCTAAGTTAGTTTGTATTCTACATAAAGCATTATAACTGTCACGCTTCCTTTGATAAATTGTCAGTTGGTCATAACGAACCGTTGTTACTAAACCTTGTTATATCATTTCTTTTTTCAATCTGTCGTATTTACATTTCTCTACTGTTGAATAAAAACCAAGAAACCGAGTAACTGCACAACAAAGAAGGTTATCCAATTTACACGCACGAGAAACACTGTTAAGTTTTTGCTAACATTTTCCCATCAAATATTAATTTAAAAGTAATATTAAGTATTACACTCTTTTCCGACATGTTAGGAATGTCGAAACGGTTCCTATGTATCTCGTAAATTTTAGTTTTTATATACTTTAGACATTTCCAATGGGGTGCTTCTTGAGCCCATTGGGATCCTCAGCGGTAAACTTCTAAACGCTAAAATGTGGGGATCGATTCCTGTAATGGATTTAGTACTAATATCCAATAGAGCAGCTGTGCATTTTAAGACAAAGAAACAGTGATCATAATGGACTAATCTGTGTTGTGCCCGCCACGAGTGTCGAGCCCAGGTTTTTAGTATTTCAGCCTTCCGAATAACCTCTGCACTGGTAGGCTAGAAACAATAAACTTACTGGTCAACCAAAAGGAGTTACACTAAACCATTACGTAGAGGATTTGGTCAGGTCAGTGTGCCATTCAGCTAAAATCTGTCAAAGACACTTCCACCAATCACAAACAATAAACGTCTTTTTAACAGAAAGTTATCTAAGAAACTATAATAGTGAACACATTATGGTCGTGTGGAGGGAAACAGCGTGTGGTCACTTTTCATAATTCATTTAAATGAACAAAATTAAAAGTTAACTCGTTTTGGTGTTCTTAGTCAAGTGGAGTATCAGAAAAGTCATAGACCTGGTGACAGACTCCACAATCGACTTTACCTATAGCTAGTAATTAATCCAATACTGTAATATACCAAGTTTTAGCATAAAATAAGTGTATAGTTATATAAATGTTTTCAACACCAGAGACAAACAAAGAAAAAGACAGATCAAAAACAAAAAATGAAAAATAACCCACCCAACGCTGTTTCTTTGCACGCCTATGCACTATGATAGCCGCACCAATCAGAAGGAAGAATGGATCCGCGAGAGCTATGGCTGAAGAAGAGTGGCTAATCTGTTAGACTCTACAAATTGACGAATCAACTGGAAGACATAAACAGCCTTGCGTGACTCAAGGCTATAGGTGTGAGTTTTCAAGTGGTGTTCCTACGTATAAATAGTGGAAGTCTATCTCAACCACATCAAACTGAACTGTTTAATAAGTTTTTCTATCGGCTGAAGCTAGACAGAAGGGTAAACTTTGACCTAGGACACCATTATAACATAAATCCCTGTAATACGAAACATTTGCTGTTGATTTATTTTCTTAGAATCCCCGTGATGGGACAGCGGTAGTCTTTGGATTTAAAACGATAAAATTCACGGTTCGATTCTCCGCAGTGGAAACAGCAGATAGTTCGGTACAGCTTTGCTATACGAAAACACATCTTTTCTTAGAATATTTAAGTTATTAATAACTCTCCAGATTGACTCCTTATCCATTTGTTGGTAATAGGTGTGACAATGCATTCTAGTTGGATTAATTGTAATTTTTTAAATATGCAACAACAGTGGACATTATAGTAAAAAACAAAACAGTTTATTGAATATAAACACACACATATATATATATATATATCACCACTAACTGATGTTGAAATAATGCTTTTGCACGTTTAATAATTCGTATTGAATTTTTTATGACACCGACACCATGTACCTCTGTGGGACAAGGGTTTACGGACTTATAGCACTAAAATCCTGGGTTCGATTCTTCGCTGTGTACAAAATGCAAATAGCCCACTGTGTAGATTTACACTAAGCAAACCACTGTTAACGTCAGCTGGCTGTCAAGTCGAATAATAGTATTTGCAAATGTATTAAAAGATTTCTGTTTATGTTATAAATAACACACGAGAGGGAAGGCAGTTAGACAACAGCATCACCGCCAGTTCTTGTGTTATAAACTTTGACCAGTACTCTTAATCAGCACAACCACATCTTCAGACTGCAATACGACAGTAGGCTAAGAACAATAATAAAACTACGGACTTACAGTCAGAGCACGCTAACAATTAGACATGCCTGGCCCTCACATAACTGTAAAATAAACGCACACCAACTGAACAACTTTCATAAATAACTTACATCTGAAATTAAACCGGAAGGTTTAATCTAAACAGCATATAATGTGTGTAGAAACAGCCAGTTCAGACATTCTTCTGTTCAGGGTATAGTCAGCTTTAATTCTGAGCTACTGATCAGAGGGAAGACCAAGTACCTTTTGTCGTACTACCAATTGTATACTACACGTAGGTGGAAGTGCGGATAGTGTTCACAGGGATCACATCTCAAACCTTGGACATTTCGATCCGCAACATAACATGCTAACTGCTAGGCAAAGTCTGGCTCCCAAATTGAAACAAAATCAATCACTGCATAACATACGAACTAAAAGCGGAGTAATACATATACTCACTAGGTGAAACAACACTAACACATAACGTTGTTGCTTACAAGAACATTTTCAGTGTACGATAACCACATTAGTCCGAAATGTTTACTTCAGAAAAATGACAGTTAAACATATGTCATGCAAATTAATAAACTGAATGACATTGGTTAATTTTAAATCATAATATTAATAAACTGAATAACATTGGTTAATCTTAAATCATAATAAAAACTTTGAAAATCGAAACTTTTTGTTGCTTGTTGGAAGATTTAACAGTAGTTCTCAGTAACCATAGAAACTAATATCAAACTTTGTTAGTTTCGGTGTCTGAAGTATTCTCAGCACATACTGATGAGTATTACCATTTGAGTTATTAAGTGTTAATAATAGTAATATTATATAGTGCTATTAGCATTTCCGTTTGAGTTATTAAGTAGTAATAATAGTAATATTATATAGTGCTATTAGCATTTCCGTTTGAGTTATTAAGTAGTAATAATAGTAATATTATATAATGCTAATTCTATTTGCATTTGAGTTATTAAATATTAATTATAGTAATATTACATAGCGCTGATAGTATTTTCATGTTTTAATACTTAATAGCTCAAATGTTTGTTAAATATAATATTATGATTGTTTCATTATATTTTGTTTTCGAAATCATTCGATAGAGGGTTAGCTTGTTATTAGTTCACACACTAGTTCTCTGCACCTTTATACCTTATTCTGACACTATATAATTATCAATGCGTACACTTTTACAGTAAAAATGGGAAAATACTGCCAAACAGAAACGTTCACTAAATAAAAAATCTCATTGCAGCAGTGCAAAAGTGTCATTAGATTATTACATTAAAAGTTAGATATTATGGTATAATTCTAATGCAGATAGATAATTATATATATCGTTAATTAAACAATTATGTATGTCCTCTGAGGGGGAGCACATATATGATATATAAATACAGTCCAAAGGACAAAAGAAAAAGCTGTGAAATAGCTCTGAGCTTCAAAGTAATCTCCCCCACCTCAGCCTTCCTGTCTCGCCTCTGAATACCCTCTTTCCTTCCTTGTTCTTTCATGTAGTCAGACAGCCGATACCCATAGGTAGCACGAGAGTGAACCGTTCTGCGAAAGATTTATGACGAGTGTTACTGATCCCCAAGAATCTCAGAAGACAGAGATATATGGTTGTATTTATACCTCCGGCTCCTGGACAGGCTTTAATTACATTGCCGCTAGGGGACCGGTTTCCTGTGCATGGTTTTGTATATTAAGGAGCGTAAACCTGCTTGTCTTGCTTCTCATTTAAAGGGTTAGAGTGTTAGTGAGTCAAGCAGCAGTAGTTATACAGATGGGCAACAGTTCCAAGTAAATGAAGTAAGAAGATTCATGGAGAATAAATAAATGCACTTGTAAATAAAGTTTGTTTTTTTTATAATTTTATCTTGACAAGAGTTTAACTCGTGTTGAATTCGCTGTAGTTTCTTTAATGGTTGAAACTAAGAATGAAAAACAAAGTAAAAATGAAAGTGCGTGATTCTTTGGTTCGGTGCCGTGGTTTACAAATATAGTAACGTTTCCCACAACTCCCAGCAGGTGGTGAATAAAAGAATATGAAGCTGTTATTGTTCAGGACAACAACAACAAATGTTGTTTACTTCAATTGATCTTGATGGTGGACTTTGGATACTGTGATACCTTCTGATTTTGTGGGATATATATATAAAGATCCAAAGTGTGTTTTTCTTAATGTTTATTTCTTTTTTGTAACATAGAATAGCGTACCCGCTAAGACAGACATATCTTGTTAGAACCACAAACAAATATAGAATCAGATATACTGATGGGCATGTTACATAGAGACACAAATCTGAGTATATATACATATATATATATATATATTTGTGCATAATTACCTGATTAGGTATATAAATTATAAATAGTGGCGACAATACCAATTACAAATGTATACATATCTGTGTGTGTTTCTACATTCTTCATTTTCTACGAAGCAGTGAAAATAAGAACTTATTCCCGTCCATGTTAATTAGGTATATAAATTGTAAATGGTGGCGACAGTACCAATTACAACTGTATATATCTAAGTATACATATCTGTGTGTGTTTCTACATTCTTCATTTTCTACGAAGCAGTGAAAATAAGAACTTATTCCCGTCCATATTGAGTTGTTACATTTTTATTAAAGGGCCTTGCCGCTCATAAACTACAAAATTTGTTTTTAATTTCAAAATTTACTACCCATAACTTCACTTGTCGTCTTACGTACTAAACTATCGTTTCAAACGAAAACAAGTACATGTCATCAAGTTTTTGTTTTTTTATAGACTTCAAAAGGATCCGTTTCATTATAAAACCCTTAAAGAACTGAGGTATTTATTTACGTCGCAAGATGAATGTGGTGTTTAGAAAAACTGTTGGTTTCCAGAACTATAAGCCGTAAGACGTCTGAGGTCGTAAGACATCTTTCGACATTTCCGCCAATTACTGAAGTTTATGGGTCGTAAAATCATGACGAGTGTAGTGTTGACATATCATTGCTATCGCAGTAATATCTAACGCGACGTATTCGTCTTTCTCTGTTATATATTGAGATGAGCTGATAAGTAAAAGAACATTATTGCTCTGATGCAATATTCAATCCTAGAAAATAAATAAATAAATATTGACATTTTACCTTTAATCACATCACCTCCTTTTTATCTTTTCTTCCCCAGCTAACTATCTGTTTCTTATTTTGTCTGTCGCTTCTTCTGTTTAACCGTCTAGTTGTTTATCCGTTACTGCCCTGCTCTCTCTCTTTATTTGTCTGTTTATTAACAGACTGGACGTGGCCTAGTGAATGGTATCGAGGATTACGATAAATACGCCACCCAGTGGCACAGCGACATGTCTACGGACGTACAACGCTAGAAACCGGGGTTCGATACCAGTGGTAGGCACACATAAATAGCCCATTGTATAGTTTTGTGCTTAACTACAAATAAAACAAACAAAGCAATAATAATACAAACTCGCGCTCCGCACTCTAGCGGCACGGGTTAGTTTCAGGAAAGACTGTCAAACCTAACTATTCTATTAGATTAACTTCGAGCCTTACGAGTTTGTGACGGGTGTTGTTACCCGGCTGTTTTTATTTCTTTTTCTCTAATCTGTCTGTTTAGATTTTGGAACAGCTCGTGAAGATAGCTTTGCGTGGAATCCAACACAAGGAGACAGACAAACTGTTAATCAACAGCAAATCTATTGTACTCCCAAGTAATAATGATAATAAAATATTGTTGTTACTTTATATATATATGGCTCTATAATGTTGCTAAATAAGTTCGGGTCTGGATTGTTACTACTACGTTTGGCTCTATATAATAACTTACTTTTCAAGAATGTCTTACACTTAAATGACTTTATTTAGAAAGATATATAAAGCTCTATATGTACTGGATTTTACAGATATACATATATATATATGTATTTTTTACATAGTTTATCATAAACAGCGGGCATATCTGAAATAGCCTGTAACATTGTGACCTAAACATTCTAAATAATTGTATCATAAATCAAGAAAACGAAAAAAAAAAGTCGTTAATACAAGTACATTCATATTTTGGACACGCTAAACAGTCGGTTTTTTCAATTATTTAAAACAAAGCGTGCAATTTTTTCAGAGTTTTACGATACATAATCACGTTAAAAAACAACAAAGGCTTAACTCAGTAGTAGCTTTCTACGGTTATGTGATCATTGTAAAAACACTACATGTCTGAAAGATCATCTCTGGGTATTACCAGGGTCGTTTCTCACACGAACTGTCAGTACTCGTAACATTAGAAATAAGAAACTGCATAACTGTATAACCAAGGGACGTAAAGTGCGTGCACTTCAAAGCCAAAACAGAATAGAAAATTCGTTAAATGATACAATTTTATCTTTCATCTACATCATTATAGCTGACTGTTGTTTTCAACCTTTCCAACGTCATTCATACCTATATTTTTTCCACAACAGCTCACTCGTCACAGTTCGACAAAACAGATGGAAATACGAAATTAAAAGGCAAAGTTCTTTATTTTGAATTAATTATATACCAGACTGCAACAAGAATGAATACAATATAAAACAAACGTGTTTATTAAAATACAACTTGAATAAATAATAATAACTAATGACACTTGTTTAGTCCAGGGACAATTAATAATACTCATTCACCCTGATTTCAATTTCATTAACCAGTAGGTAAATCATTCATCCAGTTGAGAAGCACTTTTATAGTATATCATACGTACCAGTAGGTAAATCATTCATCCAGTTGAGAAGCACTTTTATAGTATATCATACGTACCAGTAGGTAAATCATTCATCCAGTTGAGAAGCACTTTTATAGTATATCATACGTACCAGTAGGTAAATTATTCATCCAGTTGAGAAGCACTTTTATAGTATATCATACGTACCAGTAGGTAAATCATTCATCCAGTTGAGAAGCACTTTTATAGTATATCATACGTACCAGTAGGTAAATCATTCATCCAGTTGAGAAGCACTTTTATAGTATATCATACGTACCAGTAGGTAAATCATTCATCCAGTTGAGAAGCACTTTTATAGTATATCACACGTACCAGTAGGTAAATCATTCATCCAGTTGAGAAGCACTTTTATAGTATATCACACGTACCAGTAGGTAAATCATTCATCCAGTTGAGAAGCACTTTTATAGTATATCACACGTACCAGTAGGTAAATCATTCATCCAGTTGAGAAGCACTTTTATAGTATATCACACGTACCAGTAGGTAAATCATTCATCCAGTTGAGAAGCACTTTTATAGTATATCATACGTACCAGTAGGTAAATCATTCATCCAGTTGAGAAGCACTTTTATAGTATATCACGCGTGCCAGTAGGTAAATCATTCATCCAGTTGAGAAGCACTTTTATAGTATATCACACGTACCAGTAGGTAAATCATTCATCCAGTTGAGAAGCACTTTTATAGTATATCATACGTACCAGTAGGTAAATCATTCATCCAGTTGAGAAGCACTTTTATAGTATATCACACGTACCAGTAGGTAAATCATTCATCCAGTTGAGAAGCACTTTTATAGTATATCACACGTACCAGTAGGTAAATCATTCATCCAGTTGAGAAGCACTTTTATAGTATATCACACGTACCAGTAGGTAAATCATTCATCCAGTTGAGAAGCACTTTTATAGTATATCACACGTACCAGTAGGTAAATCATTCATCCAGTTGAGAAGCACTTTTATAGTATATCATACGTACCAGTAGGTAAATCATTCATCCAGTTGAGAAGCACTTTTATAGTATATCACACGTACCAGTAGGTAAATCATTCATCCAGTTGAGAAGCACTTTTATAGTATATCATACGTACCAGTAGGTAAATCATTCATCCAGTTGAGAAGCACTTTTATAGTATATCATACGTACCAGTAGGTAAATCATTCATCCAGTTGAGAAGCACTTTTATAGTATATCATACGTACCAGTAGGTAAATCATTCATCCAGTTGAGAAGCACTTTTATAGTATATCATACGTACCAGTAGGTAAATCATTCATCCAGTTGAGAAGCACTTTTATAGTATATCATACGTACCAGTAGGTAAATCATTCATCCAGTTGAGAAGCACTTTTATAGTATATCATACGTACCAGTAGGTAAATCATTAATCCAGTTGAGAAGCACTTTTATAGTATATCACACGTACCAGTAGGTAAATCATTCATCCAGTTGAGAAGCACTTTTATAGTATATCATACGTACCAGTAGGTAAATCATTCATCCAGTTGAGAAGCACTTTTATAGTATATCACACGTACCAGTAGGTAAATCATTCATCCAGTTGAGAAGCACTTTTATAGTATATCATACGTACCAGTAGGTAAATCATTCATCCAGTTGAGAAGCACTTTTATAGTATATCACACGTACCAGTAGGTAAATCATTCATCCAGTTGAGAAGCACTTTTATAGTATATCATACGTACCAGTAGGTAAATCATTCATCCAGTTGAGAAGCACTTTTATAGTATATCATACGTACCAGTAGGTAAATCATTCATCCAGTTGAGAAGCACTTTTCTAGTATATCACACGTACCAGTAGGTAAATCATTCATCCAGTTGAGAAGCACTTTTATAGTATATCACACGTACCAGTAGGTAAATCATTCATCCAGTTGAGAAGCACTTTTATAGTATATCACACGTACCAGTAGGTAAATCATTCATCCAGTTGAGAAGCACTTTTCTAGTATATCACACGTACCAGTAGGTAAATCATTCATCCAGTTGAGAAGCACTTTTCTAGTATATCACACGTATAGCTTCATGTAAACAAATATATCGCACATTTCCCTGAACATTTCAATCGGTCACAGTAAAATAATAAGACACTATTGAAACTTTTACAACATATGAAGATGAAGGTGGGCAAAGATTTAAGGTACAGAATACAACATATATAGATGATGGTGTATAAAGGTACAGAATATAACATATATAGATGATGGTATATAAAGGTACAGAATACAACATATTTAGATGATGGTGTATAAAGGTACATAATACAACATATTTAGATGATGGTGTATAAAGGTACAGAATACAACATATTTAGATGATGGTGTATAAAGGTACAGAATACAACATATATAGATGATGGTGTATAAAGGTACAGAATACAACATATATAGATAATGACATGTAAAGGTTCAAGGTGTAGTATATTATTTTTGTCAAAAGCTCAAATAAATTGTTCTATCGTTTGCCACAGTTTAAAAAACAACTTTGAGATATGAGATTGTGATATGTGATATGAGATTTGAGATTGTTTGATGTTTCTTTTTTCTTTTCGGAAAAAAAAGATATTAAAGTAAAAAGTAATTAATCATATATACCTTACATGGTATCTGTGAATGTCAGTTTACCTGGAGGAAGTAGTGCAACCAAAGTATAATCATATATACCTTACATGGTATCTGTGAATGTCAGTTCACCTAGAAGAAGTAGTGCAACCAAAGTATAATCATATATACCTTACATGGTATCTGCGAATGTCAGTTTACCTGGAGGAAGTAGTGCAACCGAAGTATAATCATATATACGTTACATGGTATCTGTGAATGTCAGTTCACCTAGAAGAAGTAGTGCAACCAAAGTATAATCATATATACCTTACATGGTATCTGCGAATGTCAGTTTACCTGGAGGAAGTAGTGCAACCGAAGTATAATCATATATACGTTACATGGTATCTGTGAATGTCAGTTCACCTGGAGAAAGTAGTGCAACTAAAGTATAATCATATATACCTTACATGGTATCTGTGAATGTCAGTTCACCTAGAAGAAGTAGTGCAACCAAAGTATAATCATATATACCTTACATGGTATCTGTGAATGTCAGTTTACCTGGAGGAAGTAGTGCAACCAAAGTATAATCATATATACCTTACATGGTATCTGTGAATGTCAGTTCACCTAAAAGAAGTAGTGCAACCAAAGTATAATCATATATACCTTACATGGTATCTGCGAATGTCAGTTTACCTGGAGGAAGTAGTGCAACCAAAGTATAATCATATATACGTTACATGGTATCTGTGAATATCAGTTCACCTGGAGGAAGTAGTGCAACTAAAGTATAATCATATATACCTTACATGGTATCTGTGAATGTCAGTTCACCTGGGGAGGAGGTAGTGCAACCAAAGTATAATCATATATACCTTACATGGTATCTGTGAATGTCAGTTCATCTGGGGAGGACGTAGTGGAACCAAAGTATAATCATATATACCTTACATGGTATCTGTGAATGTCAGTTCACCTGGTGAGGAAGTAGTGCAACCAAAGTATAATCATATATACGTTACATGGTATCTGTGAATGTCAGTTCACCTGGAGAAAGTAGTGCAACTAAAGTATAATCATATATACCTTACATGGTATCTGTGAATGTCAGTTCACCTAGAAGAAGTAGTGCAACCAAAGTATAATCATATATACCTTACATGGTATCTGTGAATGTCAGTTTACCTGGAGGAAGTAGTGCAACCAAAGTATAATCATATATACCTTACATGGTATCTGTGAATGTCAGTTCACCTAAAAGAAGTAGTGCAACCAAAGTATAATCATATATACCTTACATGGTATCTGCGAATGTCAGTTTACCTGGAGGAAGTAGTGCAACCAAAGTATAATCATATATACGTTACATGGTATCTGTGAATATCAGTTCACCTGGAGGAAGTAGTGCAACTAAAGTATAATCATATATACCTTACATGGTATCTGTGAATGTCAGTTCACCTGGGGAGGAGGTAGTGCAACCAAAGTATAATCATATATACCTTACATGGTATCTGTGAATGTCAGTTCATCTGGGGAGGACGTAGTGGAACCAAAGTATAATCATATATACCTTACATGGTATCTGTGAATGTCAGTTCACCTGGTGAGGAAGTAGTGCAACCAAAGTATAATCATATATACCTTACATGGTATCTGTGAATGTCAGTTCACCTGGGGAGGACGTAGTGGAACCAAAGTATAATCATATATACCTTACATGGTATCTGTGAATGTCAGTTCACCTAGAGGAAGTAGTGCAACCAAAGTATAATCATATATACCTTACATGGTATCTGTGAATGTCAGTTCACCTAGAGGAAGTAGTGCAACCAAAGTATAATCATTTATACCTTACATGGTATCTGTGAATGTCAGTTCACCTAGAGGAAGTAGTGCAACCAAAGTATAATCATATATACCTTACATGGTATCTGTGAATGTCAGTTCACCTAGAGGAAGTAGTGTAACCAAAGTAAAAGTGGTAGATTTAGGTTACAGTTGGATCTTTAATATCATCAATGCTCTCGAAATGTATTCTTACATAGCGATATTATGTTGCTTGGTGTTCACAGGGTCGAGGTCGCTGGGCATGCGCATCGAAGTATATGTACACCTAACGCTCGAGACAGAGCCGCCGTATTTAGAAAACTTGCAAGCTGTACATAGATACAACTCATTATTTGTTGTTTGGACCTCACAGGGATTTCCTGTAAATGGGTCAGGAATTGAGTTGGACAGATATAATTTACGACCATGGTATCAGGAAGATGACTAGACTTTCTCCGGTAAATAGTTCGAGCTTCTAAGCTACAACCACGCTGTATATGTCATTGAGAAAAAAAAATGAAAAATAGTTCTGTGTTGGTGAAGCTGTTTGTGTGAAAGTCAAGGAAACGCATTGAAGAAAAGAAGCGAAAACAAACCACATTTCTACTTGCAGCTGTGATAGGACACACATGGATTCAGAACGAACTGACGAAGGTGTTTATTTATTGTAGTTAATCAAAGACACCTGGCGAAAAACAACGGGCATTACTATACGGACAAATCATTTCGTCAAAGTAATCTAAAATAGAGACAAAACATTTATTCAACGTAATCTGGAAAATATATATGTACATACACGAACTTTGAAATTGTCAAAAGGACTTTTAGACCACGTAATTGAATGAAATTACTTTTAAGTCTTCGCATGAACTGTACCCCAAATTTTAATATCATAACTTCTCAAGTTTACAGTAGGGCTCTCAAGATAAGTTAACATGGTATCATCATATGCAACAGAGGCATTTCTATAGTTTAAAATAAAATAAAACTTATTTATTTAGTCCATATAAAAAGCAAAAGTTAAGTGAAATATTACCTCACTCTGTAACACTAGTGTTATCTAGTGTTTTAGAAATTATTCGAAAATTTGCTTCTATATGAATCACTAATCTTAACTTTAACAATAACATACAATTAATGGTTTAGTTTAAATGCAATAGCATGTTAAGTTCCTCAGCTAAATGTCAGAAAGTACAAGGTTAGAATCAACGACATGCCTTTGAGCTTTCATGTGCAAGTGCGTTATAAAGGTGACAGTTAATCCCACTATTCCTTTAAGAATATTCATATAAGCGTTGGAAACTACTGACTGGTTGTTGCTCTACCTAAGGGACGGCTAATCTGGGTGTTTAGCTCATGTGGCATAAAACGCTATTCAAGTTGAAAATCCCAAGTACTACATTGGCGCATAAATAATGACTAGGTAATAAACTCAGTAACAAAAGTAAACTTTGTTAAATAAATATTCTATAATACGGAAAATACTTGGCAAGTTGTAGATCCGTTCTAAACGAGAACGCTGTTTATTAAACAGATCTTTAGATATATAGACGCTCCAACAACTTGCACGATAATATTGATTTATAGTTTATATATATATATATATTTGTAATTATCGTATATAATATGTACCCAGAAAATATGTTAATGTTTTGATTTCCAAACGTGTTGAAATTCCTGTGGTCTCCGTACGGCGCTGTCCGTGCATGTTGCTTTGTACCTTCCTTGGTCTATGTCCCATGTTATTTTGTATCTTCTTTGGTCTATGTCCATGCATGTTGCTTTGTATCTTCTTTGGTCTATGTCTGTGCGTGTTACTTCGTACATTCTTTGTCTATGTCCATGCATATTGCTACGTATCTTCTTTGGTCTATGTCCGTGCATGTTCCAGTGTACGTAGTTTGGTCTATGTCAGTGCATGTTACTTTGTATCTTCTTTGGTCTATGTCCGTGCATGTTCCTGTGTACGTAGTTTGGTCTATGTCAGTGCATGTTACTTTGTATCTTCTTTGGTCTATGTCCGTGCATATTACTTTGTATCTTCTTTGGTCTACGTCTGTGCGTGTTGCTTTGTATCTTATATGGTCTATGTTTGTGCTTTTTACTTTGTATCTTCTTTGATATATGTCCATATATATTGCTTTGTAACTTCTTTGGTCTATGCCCATGCATGTTACTTTGTATCTTCTTTGCTCTATGTCCTTGCACGTTGCTTTGTACATTCTTTGGTCTATACACTTGCATGTTGCTTTGTACCTTTTTTGTCTATGTCCATGGATATTGCTTCGTATCTTCTTTGGTCTATGTCCGTGCATGTTCCTGTGTACGTTGTTTGGTCTATGTCAGTGCATCTTACCTTGTATCTTCTTTGGTCTATGTCCGTGCACATTAGTTTGTATCTTCTTTGGTCTATGTCCATACATATTGCTTTATATCTTCTTTGGTCTATGTCCATACATATTGCTTTATATCTTCTTTGGTCTATGTCTGTGCATGTTCCTGTGTACGTTGTTTGGCCTATGTCTGTGCATATTGCTTTGTACTTTATTTGGCACAACGGCAGGTCTATGGACTTATACGCTAAAACTTGGTTTCGATACCTGTAATGGACGCACATCAGATAGCTCTTTGTGTAACTCTATGCTTATTTTTAAGGAAAGCTAAAATTCAAGTAAACAGTTTTATTAACATGATTTCCTTAATTTGAAGACAAAGGAGCCGACATGCTACTCACACAAAAGTGTTTCAGTAGGAAGATGGATACTGTTTGGTTGGTGCCATATAATAATTATATTAAGCTTTCGCACTATTATAACAGAGAAACATAAGTGAAAACAAAAAATCAGGCCATATTATATACTTAGAAATAAAAACATTCTACAAAAATACTGATGCTCTAACACATTCTCGAAATATAGCTAATTAAAATTATAAATTATTACTATTGTTTGAACAAAGAATTTTATTGTTTATGTTTTTTTTGGAAACTTAATTAATTCGCGTAAATAAAAACTTTGTTTTTCATTATACAAAATAATTTTTTTCTATGCTTGCATACTCTAATGAAATATTTTTCAAACTAACGTACACTTCGAGAACGCTCCTTGCTAGTACAGCGGTATATCTACGGATTTAAAACACTACGATTACGGGTTCGATTCACCTCGGTTGACACAGATGATAGTTCGATGTAGCTTTGCTATAAGAAAACACACCGAAACATAAGCTTCCACAATAAAGTATATGCGTGATAACGGGACATGTTATAAAGTCTGTAAGAACTATATCTTATTATTTAACAACTTCAGATTACATGAAATGAAATAAGAAAAAATAACATCATAAATAGAAAATGAAACGCTTTATTAAAAGTATTTCCTATATGAATTAGGAAACCAGCATCTAATGAATCAATTTTTCTACGGCACATTCTTACCTTGGCGGGAACAGCAGCGCCACAAAGACTAGAAAGATGCTTTAAATACCTGTCCAACCCCACTGGCAAAGTTTTAAAATATTCCTTTTCTTGTTTTGCTCAGTTTTTGAAATATAAAATTTATTTTCTTTCTCAACTTGTTAGGGACCATTTATTATAGTTTTCGGGTTTCCGTTTGGTGTTTATTTCTTCGATACTTTATCAATATCCATCAAGTTAGACCTGAAAACAAATTATTTCTTAGATGTCCTATTTCGTGTTTGCTATGCTGTTATATTACTAAACAAAAATCAACGTGGTTATGATATTATTTACTCTTCTTTGTGAGAGTCATTTAATGGTTAGTTTGTCGGGCTACGGATCGAAAGGTCCAGAGTTCGATACGTTATGCTGGTGATTACGTTCCGAACTTTTAGTTGGCGGTACCTTATAATAATGACAATCAATAACTCACTTGTTTCTGAAAATGGGCAGATGAAACTCTCGTAGCTGGTGGGTACTACTAGCTGTCTTTCTATTCGTCAGTAGTGTAAAATTAAAACGGTTATACCCAAATCCCAGGGAATATCTGACGTGTCCATTTAGATTGAACATTTTATTTCTTATTTTGTTTTGCGGGCTAGGACTATGAATCTAATGATTTATGAATAAAGTTCAGTTCTTCTAAAACGCTCACCGTACTTTGGGGTTGTAGGTGTGCTATAGGAGCGACAGTCAAATTCCTCTTTTCGGTTAGACAAGAATAACCTAAACGTCAGCGGTGGGTGTTTGTGGTTAACTGCCTTCTCACTAGTTTATTATTTGAAATTAGGGGGATGATTTTGTAGGTTTAAGCGCAAATTCAAATATATTGGCTTGCGAACTGTCTGTAATAGTGTAAGTATCTCGTAATTAATACATCACTAGAAGTAATATTTGGAAATTGTGTTAGAAAATGTCGAACTTAGAAAATATTTATAGAATCCTCTTTCATTGTAACACATGCACATCTGAGTCTAAAGAGTAAACTTGACATTATTAATTTAAATTAACACATTAGTGCAAAGTGTTTACCACAATGCTCTTTCATTTGTCAGCTTTCGGTCACAGTTCAGTCACGTCTTCAGATGTTTCACTTAACGGACTGAAGAACAATTTCAATCACAAGCATTCTAGCTCTTCTAACAAACGAGACATCAAGTCAGTTGTTTTAAACTTAGTTTTTGAATAACAAGTAGCAAGCGCCTTTTACTTTAGAAATTCGCCTGCTTTAAGTGTGAAAGAACGCTCAGTATTTCTTTTCAAATTTCCTGATAAATATGAATAAACTTTTCTGGCACTGTTTTACTTTTAAGAATTCGTTTTCCTTAGCCTAACTTTTTCGTAAAGTAATCATAAACTGAACATAGAACTGGTTTACTAATCTCCGTTGTTGATTTTTGCAGAGATTTAATTAGTTCTATGTTGGAGTACTATAACAACAGGTGGTCCTCTGAACGTATTATGTTCAAAGCTCCGAACATGCTACCCTCTGGTTTAAATAAAAATGTAATTGGAAAACTGCATGCTATTTATTAGATATACATTTAGTTCTCTTTAAGTAAGTTCGTTTAGTGGAATGTAACAGTAACTAAATCTATTGTGGTACGTCCTGTGACCGATTTGTAGTTTTTACCGTGAAAATATACCCAACTTTATTTGTGGATTTTTTGTCAATATTTTCTGAGTTTTTTTTCTATAAAGGTTCGTCGTTACTGCATTACATACTTAAAAAAAAAAGTAGGTTCGAACAATATATCCACCCTCCACTGCAGTAGCTAAGGGACATGTTCAAGTTGTGGAATGTTCAAATGAACCAGCAAATAAGCTTTTGTAGTGAATGATGCAAGTGACAGTACAACTATGACAGAGGGCCTCTCTGATACAGAGCGGGATATGACCGACCAATCATAAAAAAGCAAAGAAAAGAGGGCGAACCAGAGGTTGAACTTTGAGAGGTCATTGGGAGTTCCGTCAAATTCCAAACCTTTCTTATAAAAGAAAATAACAAGTTATGTCCTACATGCATTTAGAAACTTAAATAATGATAGGCTGAAGAGCCATGACGAAATAAAAAATGAATTTGGTTCCAAAAGACGTGACTTCAGTAATGTAGAATTAAAAATTATATAACATTTATAATTATGCTAAATTATAATGAGTGATTTGCAGTATTAAATGTTATTAGTATTTCTTCATAGTTAAACAAGGAGTTTATTTCCGTAATGATTAGAATATGTCTTCTGAACGATGTATCTCAATAGAAACTACTCTACGGAAAAAAATTTGTTTCTGAAACTTGTTGCTAAAGTTTATCGCGAAATTTTAATGTGTTTAATGTGTTATCAGTCTATTATTATTATTTTAGATTCGATAATTTTACATTGTTTTTTTTATATGTGCAAAAAGAAATAACTGACTTATAATGGGCCCGGCATGGCCAGGTGGGTTAAGGCGTTCGACTCGTAATCTGATGGTCGCAGCTTCGAATCCCGGTCGCACCAAACAAGCTCGCCCTTTCAGCAGTGGGGGCATTATAATGCTTCCGTCAGTCCCACTATTCATTGGGTTGGCGGTGGATGGTGATGACTAGCTGCCTTCCCTCTAGTCTTACACTGCTAAATTAGAGACGGCTAGCACAGATAGCCCCCGTGTATCTTTGCGCGAAATTCAAAAAACAGACTTGTAACTCAGTTTAAAACAAAATTCGTTAAAGTTGCGCCCTCTATTGATAAATTTCTGAAACATAATATGAAGAAAATCTAGTGAAGCAAGCTACTGGGTTCATGGATTTTTGTTCTAACATTGACACATGCAGAAAGAAATGAGATAGAGAAATAATTAAAGCACACGAACTGAACGTTTAATACGTTAATTGATAAAGTTTATAAGAACAAAGCTAAAGAAGCGCAAACGGAGACAGCCTCTTCAAATAACTTGGAAATAAGGATGCGTAGCCTTTAGATAGATTGAAAACCAATGTCCAGTCCAGGTCAGAGTAAATAAAGTTAAAGGCTGTGACGCCGGGTCGCTCATTCCACAGTTTTAGGATTTGTGATATTTTGTTTTGGACAGTTATATAAAAACTGTATTGACAAAGCGACTTAAAGCTGACATAAAGTAAATAATTTAGTATTTGTGGTGGATATCTTAATGTCAAGGATAACTGCTACAACACACTGTTAAAGTTAGGGGTTCGGCACCCCTCTCTCTCTTTTTCTTCTTTCAACAGCGCACCATTCGTCAACAATTCAAAACAAGGTTTGAGTATAAATTTGCATTTAATATATTTTTGGTTTTGCTATGTTTTGAGTCTGACGTC
Organism: Tachypleus tridentatus; assembly: GCF_004210375.1. NCBI lineage: Eukaryota > Metazoa > Arthropoda > Merostomata > Xiphosura > Limulidae > Tachypleus > Tachypleus tridentatus. The sequence continues at coordinate 36,498,579 of NC_134833.1, read as the reverse complement.
ATGGAAACGTGAATCAGTATGGTTCGTGACTTTATACAGATGTGCCCGCTTCTTTACTTTAACCCATTAGGGTGGATATTTTAACGCAACATTTGATTGGTTCATAGCTTGTTCAATGCGTGTATGTTTCAACCAATACAAATTAAGTTAATTCCTAACTTCCTTCATAAAAAAATTACTTAAGTAACGAGATTCTCATGAAAGAACGAGTTGAACGAACGTGAAAATCAAATGCTAACTGGAAAGTTAACTAAAATACAACAAAAAGGTTTAAAAAAACGAATATTTCATTGTTTAAAGAGCAAATATTTGCTATTCTGGTTTAAAGTTTGTTTTCAATGATAAACCAGTCAGTTCTTTTTTGTCTATAATTGAAAGAAATTAAATGTTTCATGTTTTAATTGACACGAGAAAAGATAATAAAACTTCTGTGGAAAATTTCACATTTATTTTGTAGGTAGGATATTCTATTTTACTTTTCAAAATATTGTATCTATTTGGTGTGGTCCTACTTTTCAGTGATTGTACACCAATCCCCATAAGATTATATGTATTGTGAAGGGTAAGGTATTTCAAATTTACTGGTCCCCCAGTGGCTCAGCGGTATGTCTGCGGACTTACAACGCTAAAAACCAGGTTTCAATATCCGTGGTGGGCAGAGCACAGATAGCCCATTATGTGGCTTTGTGTTTAATTCAAAACAACAACCTCAAATTTACTGAAAAAACATTTTGTATCACTTCCTTTTATTGTGTAATTTATGACAGGAAACACTATATAGTGCTGTCATCTAGTGACAGTTGTTATTACTTTTACCGTTAAAAACAAAGTTTCAAGTTTTATTCGCAGTACAAGTCCTGTTTCACGAACTATAACTAACAGGTATGTCAACAATACCCTAAAAACATGACGATGTAGCTTTGAGATCGAAATAACAAAAACGTGAGTGTCTTTGAATCTAAAAAAAATCGACTTTCCTCTTCTTTCATTACTTAAAAAAAAATAATTTAGAAACAGTATCTTTAATACAAAACTGCGGAGTAGCAGAAAACAAGGGAAATTCTGGCACAATTGCAGTCAAATAAATATCCCATAAATTGTCATAATACAAATGTTCAGATCTTTTGGTTTTCCTTGAGTGTCTCATCTGGCAGGGTGTTGTAAGAACTATGTATCTGTCAAATAAATAAATATAATAAATAAATAAATAAATAAATAAAATCTTACTATTACGGCTCATTTTCCCACTTCAACGTCTTGAAATAAAGTAAATTTTTCAAATCACACTGATCTTATTTAAAATTAGTTCTCCTTTTCACCTCCTGCCACCTAATGACATTTTTGGAATCAGTACTGACATCCGTTTGTTTAGAGAGTATCCTGTAATCTGACTGACCCTATTATACCCCTATTTAAAATAAGAATATATAACTATATTATTCGGACTACTTACTATTACTATTTTTGTCTTTTGTGATATTTAAATTAGAATAATTGATGTTTATGGCTCGGATCCCTATAACTTAAGATGAAGACAAATGGTTAAGGTACTGACACTATTATATTCAAGGAATTTCCATCTCTTATAAGACGATATATGGCTCTATTAAAAAAGAACATGCCATAGCCGTATCTACTTAAGAAACAATAGAATAGCTAATCAATACCACCTATCGGAAACTCTTGGCGATACTCTAATAATGAACAGAGCGGATTAACAGAAATATTATAACGCCCCAACGGCTGAAACTACGAACATATTCAACTGCAAGGTTCAAACCCGCAAATTGAGTGTCTAATGTCCTCTTTTACTTTTAATGAAAGATACGACCTATAAAGGCCTGTGAAATGATTCTTATTTCTCCACAGTTCGTGTTCATTAACATAATTAATGTTTGGTGTGGAAATTAATAACAGTCGACGAAGTGTTCCTCGAGGGGACAAAGATGTGTGAAGACCTTTTGTTTGGTGTGGAAATTAATAACAGGCGACGGAAGTGTACCTCAAGGGACACAAAGATGTGTGAAGACCTTTTTTTTGTGTTAGTTTCTAATCAGTTATCATCACACTTAAGACCAGACATTTTCAGTTAACCATTCTTAATATTATAATCTGAACTTTATAGTGTAAGTTTGTAATACATTATTTGCAGAAAAGTTATGATTTGTAGCCAGTGTTGACTATTTTGTTGAAAGCGGAATGAACACGAGATTTGATTACTTAAAAATTTGAATTTCTCTGTGTTAATAAACTAAATAGTTGTGACAACATAAAAACATAAAATATGAATGATATGATAGAATATGTGCACATTCTTTACACAAGTTTTTGATAAAAATGTAAGAAAAGAAACTCCAAAATCTTTATTTCAACACTGTTGTGAAGATAACAAACATACGACGTTTTCAGAAAGCTGCACCTATCTAAATCTATCTTAAAGATCATTTCTTTCAGTTAACCAAACGTTTGTTCGATCTTTTTGTCAAATTTGATCCTAAAAATACTTAACTGAACATCTCATCTATTGACAAAATTGATTTATTATTACATAGTCAACACTTTGGAGGAGCAACTCATAATATATACACAATACACATACTTGGAGGAGCAACTCATTATATATACACAATACACATACTTGGAGGAGCAACTCATTATATATACACAATACACATACTTGGAGGAGCAACTCATTATATATACACAATACACATACTTGGAGGAGCAACTCATTATATATACACAATACACATACTTTTTCCAACTTCCAAACATTGTCATAGTCTACTGATGATGGTATTCGTAATTTTCACTGCATCTCTTCACAACTTAGGTCAAGTTTGGCAATGCATTTAGTATATCTATGGGTATCGTTTCAGTAAACTTCCCACCTTCCAACAGCTGTTTGGTTGGTTTCTTTCACCTATAAAACACCTTATGCTTACAACTAATTAAAAGGTCTGGTCAGAGGGCATAGTGACTCTTAATTAACTGGTCAGACCAGAGGGCACAGCGACCATTAATTAAACACTTAGGTCAGAGGACATAGTGATCCTTAATTTTGAAATGTGGAGCAGAGAGAGCCAATAGTCCTCAGTAATCTCCTGCCGAATCAACCACTCTCAGACAAATAGTGAGACTGATTGTCACTCTTATAATGCTTTCTGAACAACGTATTAATGGCTCAAATGACTTAAATGTTTCGAGGAATTCTTGAGCTCTGGTCTTCAACATCCTCTTGGTGAACAAAAGAATTCAACTAAAGATATTTACATAAAATGGAAACTGAGTTGAGACTGAGGGTATATTTTTATAAGATTCATTTTTCGCGTTATTATCTTAGTTGGAACCTTGCAACCAACAAAGTGATGGACCCACAAGCAAATTTTTGTGCCTAAATAATTAAAAAGACCGTGATTAAAAAGTTGATGAGTTTCCTTATCACATCTATAATTCTACTAATATTTGTTGTCGTACATTCACAAACTTTACAGGAAAAACAACTTATAGATATATATATATGTCAGAAACAGCTTTGAGTCTCAACATATTTCTTTATAATATCTATAAACAAAGAACAAATGAACACAATAAATTATCATTACTGTCATAACTTATAATTCCAATATCAAATATTTGAGATAGTTCCCTTGCACTAAAGTATCATCTTTAAACGAAAATAAAAGCTCTACTCTTAGTATCTAACGAATAATAATAGTATTCAACCGGCCTCAGTGACTCAGCGGCCAGTTTGAGGGCTTACAACGCTAAAGATCGGGTTTCGATACAAATGTTGGACACACCATCGATAGCCTGTTGTGCAACTTTGTAATAGAAATACCACCAAGTATTTTTCTTTTACATATTTGTCCTAAATTTATTAAACTCTTATCGAAGATAATAAATCACATATTTCAAGATTTGGCCAGAAATTACTGTTTTCATCTGTTTATAAACAGAAAAAAATTAAACTATTTAACTGCACAAACATTAACTCGTAAACTGCTTCCTTCATTGACTGTTAATTTAAATTACTTTATTAATTGTATGTAATTGTTTATTTCTCGTTAAGTCCAAAGCTACAAAATGGACTGTCTATTCTGCTCACCACAGGTATTGAAACCCGGGTTTTATTGTCAGACCCACTCTTGAGACATTATGTAGTCACACACAACTACAACAGGCAACAGGTTAAAAGAAATAAATATAAAAGCAGAATAAAAGACTTGAGCGCTACAGTCAATAAAAAACAACAACAAAAAACACGTTCCTCCATACGTTATGTTTAAAAATTATTGCCTTACACCAGGTCCCCTCTTGTACAGCAATAAGTCTATAGATTTATAACGTTAAAACCAGAAGTTCGATTACCCTCGGTGGACTCAGCAGATAGTCCTATGTGGCTTTGCCTTACGGAAAAATACAATAACACACACCCTTTATATCAGTGCTGGATGTGGAATATGGTTAGCCAGGTGGAAAGTTTTGTTTTGTTTTTTGAATTTCGCGCAAAGCTACACGAGAGCTATCTGCGGCGCTAGCCGTCTCTAATTTAACAGTGTAAGATTAGAGGAAAGGCACCTAGTCATCACCGCCAACTCTTGGGCTACTCTTTTACCAACGAATAGTGGGATTGACCGACACATTATAACGCTTCCACGGCTGAAAGGGCGAGCATGTTTGGTGCGACCGGCATTCGAACCCGCGACCATCAGATTACGAGTCGAACGCCTTAACCCACCTGGCCATGCTGGGCCCCAGGTAGAAAGAGCTTGTATTCGAAATGCCATTGACAAACACTAAGGACTTTCAACCGTGAACGAGTGATACAAGTGACTGTCATTATTGGTATTCCATTTAAAAGGTTGTGGCTTCTGCTGACCATTGTCTGTCCTGTGACCATTTGCTTAAAATCAGAAACTGCTACTTCTGAGTCCGTGTGGTCTTTAGCTTGGATACTTAATAAACTCAAGTGAACGTGGGTGCTATTCATTTCGAGCAGTTCTAGTTATTTATAATATAGGTTTATTCTTACCTAATACTGACATTTCTTAACAATATTGTACCATCTTATAAATAAATAAAGTTATTCTAAAAATAAAAACAAAATAAAAAGATACTTCATCTTGACCCATGGTATACTGTGTGAATTACCTGTGTCTTATTTCAGGGTTAAATTGTTTCAATGTTTAGTGTCAACAACACATAAAACGTAGTGTAGGTCTCAAATACACAGCTTAGGCCCATCCTTTTATTTCGTACACCAAGTGGCGCCTATAGAATAATGATTTAGTTGAAATATAACTTTGAATAACCTTGGAAACATTTCTAATATCGCAAGTGTTAATAAAGTTGTTGTCGTTTTGAATTAACCACAAAGCTACACAATGGACTATCTGTGCTCTGCCCACCATGGATATTGAAACCTGGTTTTTAACGTTGTAAGTCCGCAGACATACCGCTGAGCCACTGGGAGGTATTTAGAATGAAAGCTAAGGTGATTGAAAAAGAGTTGTGTTTGTTTTTAATTTCACACAAAGCTACTCGAGGGCTATAAGTGCTAGCCGTCCCTAATTTAGCAGTGTAAGACTAGAGGGAAGGCAGCTAGTCATCACCACCCACCGCCAACTCTTGGGCTACTCTTTTACTAACGAATATTGACCGTCACATTATAACGCCCCGCGGCTAAAAGGGCGAGCATATTTGATGCGACGGGGATTAGAATCCGCGGTATATGAGTCGAATGCCTTAACCACATGACCATGCCAGGTCTCGAAAAAGAGAAGAAACACATTTTTTTCTAAATTAAATATATAAATGTTATATTCGCTCTTCGGATTGTTTGTTTGAGGTAAAGTACAAAGCTGCATAATGGATTGTCTGTGCTCTACTCACCACGGGTATCTAAACCCAGGTTCTAGCGTTGTACATCCACAGATGTGCAACTCTGTGCTACTGGGGGAGACGGATGCAAGCGTTGAATCTATAAATTTTTGCAACATGAGTTATGTGTTTTCATTTTCTAAAATGCTGTATATACGTAGTTTTCCTATGTAGTTGTAAAAACGTCAGTTAAAAACATTAGATGTAAACATGAGGTACGTGAATAATTATTCTAAAGTTAAAGAATATTATAAAATTCTGAGCCAGTTGGATTATTAACGATTGTCCCCAATTATTATTGTGCCATTTACGGTGATTACCATGAAGCTAAAGGCCGGGCGTGAGCTTGTTCAGAAATAATACATCATGCATATATTCTCCAAACTGTTTGTTTGAAGCTAAGCACAATGGACTATCTGTACTCTGACTATCACAGGTATCTAAACTCAAATGAGGGGTACTACTTAATTTCGTAATATCTTTCTCACAGTTCTGGTCACTAATCAGTCTTTCGGGCCTGCAGGTCGAATGTTGGAGACAACTAATCTGTGGTATCTAACTTGTAGAACAGTAGGTTTGAAAGCTTATAACGCTTAAATTAGGGACTGAGTAACCATGGTAACTAGCACAGCACAAATAGCTCATCGTATAGCTTTGTACTTAAAACAAACAAAAAATAGCTAGATAAAATGCATGTTTTCGTAAGGTATAGTCGAATTTCTAGCTTGCGTTTATTTTTGCTATTGTTATTAAACAATAAAGTTACGAGCTTAACTGAAGAAACAAACCAAAAGCAGATATGCTGTAAAAATTTGTTAGTATAACTGGGATGTAGCATTTAGCTGCTGAATAATGGAGTTTAGGTTTAACTTTATACCTAATTTTTATGCACGTTACAAAAACTACATATATGAGTTAAAACTGAAATATTCAAACTGATCATTAAACAAGCAAGTTGAAAACGCGTGTATTTATTGTGTAACATTACACAGTTATATTAAATACATGTTCAATCTTTTGTTTTTAATCTTTTAGACAAATCGAAACAATATTATGGAATCCTTTAAAGCATAATATTTGCATTCAAACAGTATTTCTTTCTCTCTTCGTGATTGGCTAAGACGGTAGATTGCTAACCAATAGTAATTAAGAGAATTCCAAATTAAAATAACAGAACAGAATGTGGTACAAAGTACAATTTCGACAAAACAGTTTCAATTTAGAAATATTTTCATTGTTACAGATCATTTTACCTGGCGCCACAAGTCTGAAGATCTTGGTGCTATTGTCGAAAGACATAAAATCGTTCGTATAACATAGCGTGCAGAAAATTCAATATTTCTTTGAACTGTTATATACAAATTACCTAGAATTTGTAATAATATTAATATAATACTATACAAACTACAAACGACATAGAATTGAAAACGTTTCCCTTAAAGTTTAGTCGAAATGCGATCTTACTTACATGTTGATCTCAATTTCAAGTTATAAACTGGAACATGTTTCAAAGAAAATATTTTAAATGAAAAATAGTATTTGTATGGTCAACAATTCTGATCTCATAAAAGACCTTATACGCCATGTATTGGTACGAACATTAAACTTCCTCTGAGCAACAACATTTTACTGCTACTTTCACTGCCATTTACAAATTACTGAACTCGAACTATCAGAGAACGACTTTAGAACTGTCCTATTGATTAGATTAGGTTTTAGCCAAAGCATAAAGCTATAGAATGGCTTGAGGTTTTCTATTGTGTTTTTACTATTTTTGTTGTTTTCTGTTTGTTATTTAACTCATAGTTCCATCTTTTGACCAACTTGAGATTAATTACAGCCTTTGCTATTGAGACTTCCCTCTCGTTAAGTAGCCTCCTAACGATTAGATTAGTTGGAAAATGATCTTTTAGATATTATGTAGCTGAATAATGACGTCACCCAGTAAACCTCCTCTTGTTCACGAATGTTAGGTGTTTTGGATACACGTTAAAAGTTGATGTATCTAGTTAAACCATAATCATTATCTACGAATATTAAACAAGTTAATTTATAGACGAGCATCAAGCTTAGTCTTTGGTATAATTTATATCAGTTTTTTAATACAGGATGTACAACAACACAGTAACATCTAGTAGTAAAAACATAACACATGCTAGTGTAATAAACACTAACATAAAAGGATCATGTTATTTCTTTCTCCAGTGACAGTACCGGTCTTTATTCTTTAAATTATATAGCATGTTCGTTTTGAAGCAAATTCATATGACTAAAATCAGCTTCAGTTAAATAGAAATAGTTCGTTCTCATTGTCGTTTAATTTGTCTACTTCAAAATAAACACTGAATAATTTTAAGACAAAATGCAAATGGCCGACATACATACACTGCTGGCCAAAATCTTAAGGTCAATGAACATAAAGAAAAAAATATGCATTTTGCGTTGTTAGACTCAACCACTTATTTGAGTAGAGCTTCGAAAGATGAAAATAAGAAAAGGGAAAATAAAAAAAAAACCTTTTTAGCACTTAATAGGGAAAATGTGAATATTATGAAATTAGTCTAAACACTAGCTGGTCAAAAGTTTAAGACCATATTGAAATGAAGCGATAATCGGTAGACACGAAGCGAAATTTAGTCATTTGTGTTCAAGCATTAGCGTTGTCAACATCTCCCGCTGACATGTTCTGTGTTACATTGGGTAAAAACATGGCAAAGGCTAAAAAATTGACAGAGTTTGAACGTGGCAGAATTGTCGAGCTGCAAAAGCAAGATCTCTCTCAACGTGCCATCACTGGTGAGATTGGGCGTAGTAAAACTGCTGTTGCAAATTTATTAAAAGACCCTGAGGAATACGGAACGAGAATTTCAAATGGTCGGCCCAAGAAAATTTCGCAGGCGTTCAACAGGAGGATTCGACGGGTTGTCCGGCAAGACACAACCGATCGTCGAAACAGATTGAGACCCTTACGGATGCAAAATGCAGCTCAAGAACAATAAGATAGCATCTACGAGAGAAAGGCTTTAAAAACCGTAAACATCTTCAAAGGCCACACCTCCTTCCACACTACGAAACAGCTCAGTTGAACTTTGCTGAGAAGCACCAAACATGGGACGTAGAAAAGTGGAAGAAGGTTTTGTTCTCTACTGAGAAAAAATTTAACCAGGATGGTCCAGATGGCTTCCACAATACCCGCAGGACAAAGGATTTTTTTGGACCGTCCAGCGTGTTCGCCCGAACTGAACTCCATTGAAAATGTTTGGATATAGATGGCAAGGGAAATCTATAGAAATGGACGTCAGTTCCAAACAGTGCATGATCATCGTGAAGCCATCTTCACCATTTGGAACAACATTTCAGCCAGCCTTCTGCAAACGTTTATATCGACTATGTCAAAGCGAATGTTTGAAGTTATTCGCAATGACGGCCGTGCAACTCACTTCTGAGATCTCTTGTTGGGCATTTCCTACCCTGTTTAGGACTTCTTTTTGGTATAGTCTTAAACTTTTGACCAGCTAGTATTTAGGCTAATTTCATAGTGTTCACATTTTCCCTATTAAATGCTAAAAGTTGTTTTTTTTATTTTCCCTTTTCTTATTTTCATCTTTCAAAGCTCTACTCGAATAAGATGTTGAGTCTAACAACGCAAAATTCATGTGTTTCTTTATGTTTATTGGCCTTAAGATTTCGGCCAGCAGTGTATATAGATATATGAGTGAAACGCAACTGAATTTCTAGTAGCTATGAATAACATATTAATTTTAAACTTGTTGCTCATTACTAAAATATAAGTGATATATATAACCGATTCAAAAGGCAGTGTGTGTCACGTCATATTGGATTTTTCGAAATAGGAGGAGTCATAAAAGCCAAAATGCATTCAGCCAGATTGAATGGTTCGACTACTGTCTACCAATTACGATTTTAGTGACAAGGTGGAAGGAGGCTGAGAGGGATAGATGAATGCCATGAAACCTCGTACACCTAGTGAGTGTTGTTATAATAAGCCTAAAGTGACAACGTAGTGTGGAAATACTTAACCTAGAACCAAATACATAAAATTTATTATGAAAGTAATTATATCGATACAGTTTTAAACTTAAATCGTCTCTGTTATATCACCAACGTTTCTAACGAAAAACAAACCTATTTAATCAACAGAGATGATAAATTAAGAAACCAACAAATATTTTACAGCTTTGTTGACTGTACATTTCATTTCATATTTTCAGTATATTGACTAACAATAATATTGGATTACACTTTAGTTGTTAAGCAACATGACATGAAAGCCATTCTTGTAACGTATTGTTCTATATATTAGAAGATGTTAAACTAATTGATTTTTTACCAATAATTATTCTACGAATATGCCACAAATTCATTGCAAAAAGGATCTTAATTTTGATTGGCTCACAAAGAAATTACCAACATCAACTACATTTCCCAGCCTCTTGGTTGGTCAAGCTTGATTTCGCAAAATTTATTTATTTCAGTTAGCTATAAAATGTGAGGTTAAGGCATACTGTGGGGTGAGGGTAATAATACTTGTTTCTTCATTTTTGAATAATTGTACGCTAGTATACATATATTAGAAATTGTTTAATTATTTGAATGGGTTTTCCAATCGTTGCAATGAGGAAAGAACCCAAATACATTTCACCGTAGTTGTCGATATTCACGGTGACTTTAGTATCTGACTTTTAGATAGGTTTTTTTCATTACCAAATACTTGTTAGTCGCATTTGGATCTCAAATAAATATGAATTATCTTTCTCATAAATTAATTGGTACTTTTACGAGCATTAAGCAAAACTTATGAATCTATCTTCTGTATGTAAATACAGATACGTAAATTCTCAGAAAAGTTGAATCTACAACCAGTATATATCTTCTTAATTACATTACTTTTTATAATTTGTGGAACCATATTGTGAGATAAATAGTGGTTTGGTTTGTTCTACATCGCTCAACAATTTTGCATCGCCATCTATTAAACGTCATTTCAACTAAAATGTATGACTTTTACTTCAAGTAAACATAGTTCTAAATAAAGGCACTAGATAGCACTACTGATACACTGGTTATCAACATTTTTCCTAGCACGCTTTTTGATGTTTATTGTTCTTAATTATTATAATTAAGAAAAACATATAAACAATGTATTACTTGATGACGGTAAAATTTCAACACCAAATAGCAACAAAGTATCAGTTTTGAATTGTGAAAAGTTCAAGATATGAAATTAATTATTAATAAACACAACTTGTGCCAAAGTTAAACCGTAAGGCTTTAAAGTTGCGGCAAATATAAATATAGAAATAGTGTAGTGTTTAAGAAAGATATCTATAGTCATAGTACCAACATTAAAGATAAGAGTTTTCTCCAGAAATATGCCATGATCATTGCAGTCAAATTAAAAGTTGGGGTCTACATGCATAAGTGCACAATGTTCTGTACTCCACTACCCATTCGTTTTTGTTATGTTCTGTACTACGGCCCGACATGGCCAGGTGGATAAGGCATTCGGCTCGTAATCTGAGGGTCGCGGGTTCCAATTTACGTCATACCAAATATGCTCGCTCTTTCAGCTTTGAGGGCATTATAATGTAAGGGGTCAATCCAACTATTTGTTGGTAAAAGAGTACCCCAAGGGTTGGCGGTGGGTGATGATTTGCTGTTTTTCCTCTAGTCTTACATTGCGAACTTAGGCACGGCTAGCGCAGATAGCCCTCGTGTAGCTTTGCGCGAAATTCCAAACCAAACCAAATGTTCTGTACCTCACCACCAGTAACTGTTCTGTACGTTTTTTAGCTACTCCAATCATTGTTTGTTACGTCCTGTACTCCACTACCAGTTACTGTTTGTTACGTCCTGTTCTCCTTCCGTTTACTGATATTCTTGAAATAAGTAAAATAAAAAAGTGTTTCATTGGTTTTTAAAATCAAAACGTAACCATGAAAATATCACAGTTAACACAGAACACAATATGCTTGCCTTTAAAAATGTACAAGTTGACATTATTCGCTATTTATGATTTTCTTCCACGGTTTAATGAATCACTTCTCATCTGGCTATGATATTATTATCAAACATGAATTAATAATAGACTATAATTCCCTCAAAATATTTGTTATTAAAATTGTAACATATTTCCGAATATAAGACAAAACCAAGCTGCTAAACTTTATATAGAAGTTCAAAGCCATAATACAAAAGAAAAGAGAGGTAACGACCTAAAAACGTTATAAACTGGAAATTACACACAAATTCTAAATAGAAGTGTTCGCGATCTGACCTGAAATTATTATAATCATTAATTCTACATCCTGAGCAGATCCGGCGCCATACTTTTATATGTAGGGTAGGGGCCTTTGTCTATAACATGTGGAGATCGCTAGCGTGTTAAATACGTTGGTTGTGGTGGCTAAGACAAGTTTTAGAGTGTTCCAGGTCTACATTTAGTGTTGTCCCATCCTTAAATAAAATTAAGTTTCCAATTTTAGTTTAATTTCTCCATTTTTTAGCCGCGACGTAACGGCTCATAGAGTGGCTCTCTCTCTTTCTTTTTTTTTCTTTTACAGATTTTAACATGTAGCTCATAGCTTCGCCATCTCTTGACCGATTTCAGATTTAATTACAGTTTTGGACGCAGATGTCAAACCTTTCGATTGATGCAGTGGCCAAGCCCAAGGTCTGATAGAGTAATCCTGCCTCAAAAAATTCAAGTGCCGCGGCTATTGAAGATTCTCTTTTGTTTTTTGTTCATTCCTAAAGTACGGAAATTTTATTTATAGAAAACCATAGTTACGTGTTATGGATTTTAGATGTGTGGTATAATGATCTTTATAATCTACATAGAAATGAATTATTAATTATAAATATTTTCAATTGAGAAAAGGTTAATGTATCAAATTTATCATTAATAAACATAAACTGCGCCAAAATCAGATAATAAAGCAATAAAATTGGGACAAATGTGTCACACGTGGTCTAAATATAAGCAGTAGGTGGAAAGCTATTGAGATTGTATTTTTTTAATTCGCGCAAAGCTACTAGAGGACTGTGTGCGCTATCCGTCCCTAATTTAGCAATGCAAGGCTAGAAGAAAGGCAGCTAGTCATCATCACCCACCGCCAACCATTAGGCTATTCTTTTACCAACGAATAGTGGGATTGACCGTCACATTATAACCCTCCTACAGCTGAAAGGGCAACTATGTTTGGTGCGACGGGGATTCAAACCTGCGACCCTCAGATTACGAGTCGACTGCTTTAACCATCTAGCCATGCCGGACCAGTTATTTAGTAAAAACTACTCAATTTTGACCAAAATATTTGCGCATACCTTCACAAAAAGTCACGTGAGCTATCGGTCTTGAATTCTTACTACAACTTCACCTAAGAGTGAAACTGGACCGTTTCTAGTTTTGTCATTCAGATTAAAAATTACCTATTTAAAGCAGTAAAACTGTAGTCTTAAAGGACGTGCAGATACACAGATTAAGCCATGTAAACTAGGTTAACAGTTTCTAGCACAAGTTTTCAAAAGAAATATATGGGTGGACGGTTACTATTCATTATTCATTGCTGACTTTTGAGCATAAATTTGTTAAATTATATATAATTCTCATTATCAAAGAGCGTTGAGCGTCATATGATACTTGCGCAAATAATGATGCTTGGTACGGCTGTACTAAGTGTTTGTTTGTTTTTTGAATTTCGCACAAACTACTCGAGGGCTATCTGTGCTATCCGTCCCTAATTTAGCAGTGTAAGACTAGAAGGAAGACAGCTAGTCATCACCGCCCACCGCCAACTCTTGGGCTACTCTTTTACCAACAAATAGTGGGATTGACCGTTACATTATAACGCCCCCACGGCTGAAAGGGCGAGCATGTTTGGCGCGACGGGGATGCGAACCTGTGACCCTCAGATTACGAGTCGCACGCCTTAACACGCTTGGCCATTATATTGAGTGTCTGTTGGTGATAACAAGAAACTGTTAGTATAGATTCCATGGCGTTACTATAAAGGAAGTTATTAACACTGTTTTAGAGAGGAAAACTACCGCTATATATTTTAAAGAATCTGGTTGGTTCTGCAAAGCATCGGTTCTGTATATAAAGTCGTAATCTTAAAGCTAGTGTTAGTTACTATCGAGTGCCACTTTCTTAGTTGTTGTGGTTTGTTGGTGTGTATTGACAGAAAGTTGTGATATCTAATACAAAATGATTGAGGTACGAAAAAAAAACGGCCAAAAAAGAATTGACTGTGCAGCTTAAAGGAATGAAATAAAAAGTGGCGGCTAAACTGCTAGCTACACTTATAACACTGATAATAATTTTACAGGAAATATTCATTAATTAGTTAGCTAGATTAGCTATATCTAATGCCGACGAGGTCTTTCGCCGAATCTCAGATCTCTTCAGATTGCCTGGAATACAACAAACATGTTTATGGCTCAAATTCTACTTATATTAGCAAACTGCTTGTCAGTAACAGTTACAAATTAAACCTATAAAGCGGCGAAGTGTCATTTTTCATAAATATTATGACAGTCTGAGCCTTAGAGTGCTTTCTTTCAACCCCGATGTTTTATTTTCCTGCAATGATTGTCGCAGTGCAACTTCTACTACGAAAAGTTTCTACATAATGCACTTAGGTTAGTGTTGTACTGATTCTGGTTATGTTTCCCAAGTGTTCAAACGTAGATCTCTGAAAGCTCGTTTGAGTTACACAAAAATAGCCAAAAGTATGGTTCGCAGTTGTACTTCCATACTAACTGGTATGGTGACTAAGGATTATAGTAGTTTTTTTAGTTCTAAATGGAACCATACATCCTCCGTACAAAGCTGGCAATTCCTTTAATATCATGATGTCAGGACCTCAACCATTTGTCTTCACCTTTGGATGTTTAATTTACAATGATAGCTGCTATAAATCAATTGGAAAAGTATTCCTGACATCCTTTGTGACATTTTTAAAATTCTTTACAAACAACAGAACGATATCATATTGTATATACTATTGCGGATTCTTAAGCAGACACACATCTCGTTTAGCATGAAGATGTGCAAGTTTCTCACAAGACACAAGCTATTCATCACTTCTAATTCTTCTTCTAACCAGATTTATGCTTTGAATTAAAGTTGTGCCTTTATTTTTTGTAAATTTTCCCTGTTTACAGCTCTAAATGATGTTCCTACTTCACTAATCCTGATAATCAGGTGTATCAAGACATGGGGTGTATTGTTTGTTTTCTTGCTGGACTCGCACCTTTCTGTTCTTTACCAAAATGGTTCATTCTACAGATACCCTTTTTTCCAAAACGCTAAATTTTCGTGTTTGAAAAGTTTTTATAATTACAAATTAAAAATATTTACATTATTTAACGTTCCAGAAGACGTTAATTTTAGGCAGCATTAACGTCACCACGTTTCAATCGAATCGTATCGAGAGGATAAGAGGTTTTACTTTGTGTTACCACTCGTCACGAGGATGACTTGTGCAAAAGGATTGGATACGCGAATTGTTAGTCCGTGGAAAATTATTTGTTTTAAGGATAAAAAGTGCAGAAACAATCAGTAAAAAAAATCGATAAATATTTTTGAAAAAAATCCTCAGTTCCCACAACAAAAGGTTTATAAAAACAGGGCGGAAAAATTCTAAGGCGGACATCACTGCGGAGGGCAGTAGAATTAGTAAGATAGAAAAAAGAAACTAAATAAAACAATGTAAAACATTAACAAAGGTAACAACACTTACATAAGGAAAACAATAATTATTTTATTAAATCCAGTCCCCTATTTCTTCTTTATATTCATGTATTAAGAAAGCTAATTAAAATATACAAGTTCTTTGAGCAGTGTAAAAGGAATGTTCTTTTCGGCATTTTTTTCTGCTATAGCCATATTTTCTTACACCTTATTAAGTCTTTTGTCTTATATCTGTTGTCCAATCATATAATTATTTTATGCGATGGTTCGAAAGAAGTGTAAATAACATCGAGAGATAAATATTCTTTCCGTTCGTATCACTTTGAATACGATAGTTTTTCGTAAGCTTTCTTTAATTACACTGTGACAGCCATCACTGTAAATGGATCACAGTCGCGTTCCTGGATTTCCTGGAAGCACTCGCAGTAGTTTCTGTATTCACGCTTTTATAAAGTTCGCTCGTTTTTTTCATTTGAAAAGCCATTCATCTTTCATTCAGTGAGTTTCAGAAAGAGGATGGAAAAACAGGTTTTTCTTTCTGGTTCATTGTTCTAGAAAAATGAAAACACTGAAGTAAACGCTTCTTTGCAGAGACAGATCAATAAAATTACTTTACACGAAGAAGTCTTATGCATGGCAATGGGGTAATAGAAAAATAGGCCCGAAACGTACGTATGATGGAAGATTTTGGAAGCACCGCTTTCGTCTAATGAGACACGTGCTCACTCAGACGGTTGTTTTAAGGGGAAAGAAAGAACAATAGGTGCTGGTTCCTTGAAATGTCTCATACGCACGACGTACGAAGAGATTTTTTTTTTTTTCAAATTGGAAGACTTCAAAGGCAAACTATTAAACCTTTGTGAACGAGGAAGATAGGTTTGTTGTTTTTTTGTAAGTAGATTTAAGACAGTGTGCTTAACATATGGGTTGAGTTTTATGAACTCCTAATGATTTTCTTAATTTCGAGACGATTGTTCGGATTATTGAGTCAGCACGAGGTCCAAACTGCCGTCTCAAAGTCAAGAATGTACAGTATGTTTGTGTGTTTTGTTATAGCAAAGCCACATTAGACTATCTGCTGATTCCACTAATGAGGGGAATCGAACCCCTGATTTTAGCGTTGTAAATCCGTAGACTTACCGCTGTACCAGTTGGGGACAAGAAAAACACAAGAAATACATTAAAACCTTTTACAGGAAAACATTTTGTTTAATTTTGCATTTGTTTGTAATTCAGCACAAAGCTGCACGATGGGCTATCGGTGGTCTGACCACAGCAGGTATCGACGCCTAGATTCTAGGATTGTAAATCCGCAGAGATGCCTCTGTGCCACTGGAGGACTTCATTTTTCAAAGACAGAAGTTGGTAATGCCAATAACATCAGTTAAGATTATGTTGTCTCATAATCAAAATAGATAAATCACTTGTTATGTGTTTGTCGTTATTTAGAAATGAAATCAATACCAAATCAGTCCAGATTGTTTCCAACATATTTGGGCATTGATTCATCTGATGATCGTAGCGCGCGGGCGACCTCTGTAGTGATTTTCAAACGAAATAATTCAACCAACTGCACATCGCGAAGCATCTGAAATACTTTTATCGAACCATAAATTTTCAACAATCTATATATGTTTGTGATTAATTTAAATGAAAAGAGGCGCAGTATATTCTGTGGCTTAGTTTCCGTAAAGTAATACTAATAATTATAATAATATTGATGAACAGTTTGTATTACTTTGTACTTCAGTCAACGTTTCGCCATTACAGCTTTATCAGGAATAACATTATAAAATCTTCCAAAATCACTTTATGATAAACCAGTCAGGTAGTGCAGAAAAACAGTAAAATTAACCTTAGTAAAGGGGAATGAGTGTAGCTGATTAAACCATTCTGTACTCCATTACCTGTCATTCTTCATTACGTTCTGTACTCCACTACCTGTCATTCTTCATTACGTTCTGTACTCCACTACCTGTCATTGTTCATTACGTTCTGTACTCCACTACCTGTCATTCTTCATTACGTTCTGTACTCCACTACCTGTCATTCTTCATTACGTTCTGTACTCCACTACCTGTCAGTCTTCATTACGTTCTGTACTCCACTACCTGTCATTCTTCATTACGTTCTGTACTCCACTACCTGTCATTGTTCATTACGTTCTGTACTCCACTACCTGTCATTGTTCATTACGTTCTGTACTCCACTACCTGTCATTCTTCATTACGTTCTGTACTCCACTACCTGTCATTCTTCATTACGTTCTGTACTCCACTACCTGTCATTCTTCATTACGTTCTGTACTCCACTACCTGTCATTGTTCATTACGTTCTGAATTAAAGTACCTATCAGTCTTCATTATTACGTTCTGTATTAAAGTACCTGTCAGTCTTCATTACGTTCTGTATTAAAGTACCTGTCAGTCTTCATTACGTTCTGTACTCCACTACCTATCACTGTTCATTATGTTCTGTACTACACTACCTGTCATTGTTCATTACGTTCTGTACTACATTACCTGTCATCGTTCATTACGTTCTGTACTCCACTATCTGTCATTGTTCATTACGTTCTGTATTAAAGTACCTGTTAGTCTTCATTACGTTCTGTACTCCACTACCTATCACCGTTAATTACGTTCTGTACTCCACTATCTGTCATTGTTCATTACGTTCTGTATTAAAGTACCTGTTAGTCTTCATTACGTTCTGTACTCCACTACCTATCACCGTTAATTACGTTCTGTACTCCACTACCTATCAGTCTTCATTACGTTCTGTATTAAAGTACCTGTCAGTCTTCATTACGTTCTGTACGCCACTACCTATCACTGTTCATTATATTCTGTACTGCATTACCTGTCATTCTTCATTACCTTTTGTACGCCACTACCTCTCATTGTTCATTACGTTCTGTAATCCACTACTTGTCATTGTTCATTACTTTCTGTAATCCACTATTTGTCACTTTTCATTACTTTCTGTAATCCACTACTTGTCACTGTTCATTACTTTCTGTAATCCACTACTTGTCACTGTTCATTACGTTCTGTAATCCACTACTTGTCACTGTTCATTACGTTCTGTAATCCACTACTTGTCATTGTTCATTACATCCTGTAATCCACTACTTGTCATTGTTCATTACGTTCTGTAATCCACTACTTGTCATTGTTCATTACGTTCTGAATTAAAGTACCTGTCAGTCTTCATTACGTTCTGTACTCCACTACCTATCACTGTCAATCACTGTATATTATGTACCTGTATCTCATTACTACATGTTGTACTCTACTATCCACTACCTATCATTTACTGTTTATTATGTTCTATACTCCACTATATATTACTGTTCATTACGTTTTGTAATCAACTACTTGTCATTGTTCATTACATCCTGTAATCCACTATTTATTACTGTTCATTACGTTCTGTAATCCACTACTTGTCACTGTTCTTTACACTCTGTATTCTACTATTGTTTGTTACTTTCCATAATCCAGTAGCTGTCAATCACTGTTTATTATGTTCTGTATCCTATTACCTGTTAGTCAAAGTTCACTACATTTTGTACCTCACTACCCACTACCTATCACTTACTGTTTAATACGTACTGTACTCCACTACCTGTCACTGCTAATTAAAGATAAGTTGTATTACTGTTGAGTATGTTAGAAATTTAAAAATACGGAAATCACACATGTAAAAACATAACATGGATTGAACTTAAAAATAAACGTTTGTAAACTTAAAAAACAATAATTGGTTTGAGCAACAGAAAATATGAGTTGTTTTTTTATCATATTCACAGCATATTTCCTTACCCATCCAGTTGTCCAGTTCTTTATAAACGTTTCACTTCATCTCAAGTCTATGTATTAAATCTTATGAACTTTCTTGTTCAACACTCAATGTAAAAACAATCTATCATTAAAATAAAGAGAAATTTATCTTTTTATGTACAAAACTTACAATGTTGAAGACGTTTTTGTTTACATTTTTTTATATGTTATTAATGGCCTGTAACCGACAAAATCACGGATCTTCAGGTAATCTGAGACATAAATAGTGTGGACAATGGGTCAATACGTAACACGTTACGAACTTATTGTAGTTAATACCCTATATTTTTAAATAACAGAGTGTTAAATATGTTTCAACACACTTTAAATAATACAATAGATCAGTTTTAAGTTTTCTAAAATTTCAGCGTTATAATAAACGTTTGAATGTTGATAGTAACACTGATGGTAAACATGAACCGCTCTTGGTATAAAAGATAAAAACATGAAATTGGTTTGAAAGAACGTTAGTTCATACTCTTCAACACGCTATAACAGTTACATACATAATAGTGTTTACTATAACAGTAATATATGCAATGGTGTTAACTACAACACTAACAAATGGAGGGAATTTAATCTAACAGTAATACTGAGCTTTATAAAATTAACATGTGTTTAACACTTAGTCTAGTAACAGTAACACTGAACTGTATGAAGTTAACATGTGTCAAACACTTAGTCCAGTAATAGTCATTCTGACTTGAATGATGTTAACATGTGTCCAACACTTAGTCTAGTAACAGTAATACTGACTTGAATGAATTTAACACGTTTGTTTGTTTTAGCATTTCGCGCAAAGGTATTCGAGGGCTATCTGCGCTGGCCGTCCCTAATTTAGCAGTGTAAGACTAGCGGGAAGGTAGCTATTCATCACCACCTACCGCCAACTCGTGGGCTACTTTTTTACCAACGAATAGTGGGATTGACCGTAACATTATAATGCCCGCACGGCTGAAAGGGCGAGCATGTTTGGTGCCACCAGGATTCGAGCCCGCTACCCTCAGATTACGATTCTGACACCTTAGCCCACCTGGCCATAGTTAACATGTGTCCAACACTTAGTATAGTAACAGTAATACTGAGCTGTATGAAGTTAACATGTGTCTAACACTGTATAGTAACTGTATAATATAGTGTAATAACAAGTGTCCGACACTTTGTATAATGATATTAGTAAAACTAACAAATTACTCAACACTTTGTCTAATAATATTGGTGTTAAAGCAAGTGTCCGATACATTGATGTTATAAGTACTAGTAACAACTGTCCGACACTTTAATGTTATCAGTACTAGTAACAAGTGTCTGACACTTTGATGTTATAAGTACTAGTAACAACCGTCCGACACTTTGTTTAACAATATTAAGACTGATAGCAAGTTTCCACTTTGTCTGGGGATATTAGTGCTGATAGCAAGGGCCTGTCACTTTATCTGGAGATATTAGTACTGATAGCAAGGGCCTGTCACTTTGTCTGGGGATATTAGTGCTGATAGCAAGGGCCTGTCACTTTGTCTGGGGATATTAGTGCTGATAGCAAGGGCTTGTCACTTTGTCTGGGGATATTAGAATATTAGTGCTGGTAGCAAGGGCCTACAATTTTGAGAAAATTAATAGCAGTAAAATATGTCTGACTATATTAATGCTGGTAATCATTGTCCAACATTTTGTTGTACGACATTAGTACTGGTAATAAGTGCCTGACACTTCGTCTGACGATATTAGTATGAAAACAAGTATCCAAAACTATGCCTTACACTATTAGTACGATAAGAAGTGTGCGTCAGCTAATTTAACGTCCCTGTCACACCAAACATGCTCGCCCTTTCGACCATGACGGCGTTATAAAGTTTCTGTCAATCCCACTATTTGTTGGTCAAAGAGTAGCCCGAGAGTTGGCGGTGAGTGTTGATGATTAACTGCCTTCCCTCTGGTCTTACACGGCTAAATTAGGGACGGCTAGCACAGGTAGTGCTCATGTAGCTTTGCGAAAAATTCTAAAATCAAAACAAACAAAAACCTAATCTAACAACTGTGGTACTGAAGTCGGTAAGTTAATGAGTCAGTGCTTTATAATTAAAGTATTAGGACTCACCAGGCCAAGTCAGATGCGAGAAACTTTGTAGTATTTGCTTACACCATTCTACTACAAATAAAAAAAAATATAAAGAGTAAACGTGTATGATGGATAGCTTATTGATGCTGGACTTAAACCGTGTTTAATGAGAAACAGAGATGAGGTAAAACCAGTTGTCGCAAGTATGGTAAGTCACGGATTGAGTGGTAGTGATGTCGGGTGAGGGAGAGAAATGGTTCGAGAGCCAACAGAAAAAAAATTTGGGGTTACAATCTCGCCTAATAGACCAAGACCGGTGAAAATAACAAACAAATAATTATCAAGTAAGATATAATTTCAATACCGATATTTTAATCCAGTCAATAAACAGAAAATCAGAGTAACCTACGGATAACAAATAAAAGTAAATAAATTTACATAGGTAGTCACAGATAACCCTTAACAGTCGTATGTCGTCACGTTATTGACGACCAAACACAACGCAATTCTGATTCATTCCAGTCACAGTAGGTAATACGGTTCAGACGCTATTTACGTTATCACATTGCTTAAGGTACCACTGTTCGTGACAACTGAATTAAGTTAATGAAGTGTAACTTATATCCCCCCCCCGCATGGGATCAATGAATCTCCATACCTTATTTGGTAAAGATCCATCTATAGGGGCGAAATAGTTGTAAAACACACATAAATCTCCATATCATTTTTGGTGAATATTCATCTACAGGACGAGGTAGTGGTAAAAACACATATAAAAACTGCGAAACGCTAAACTAATGAACCTAATGAACCTCCATAACAATTTTGGCGAAAAAAATCTATCCCCTGCAAAGTAGTTACATAGATTACATAAACACACAACAGATAGTACTATATTTATATAGATTCTAGCTCCATATATTATTGATGATTATATTCTCAGTTTATCTGCTCATTGCTCAGAAGAACAGGTAAACCATCAAGCTGGTTCTCTTGATAACCAGATTACGAACGGCAACAAAGACTTAATATATGCCAATAGTAAGTGTATTAAGATAACAAAGGTTCAAGACTTAGTATGAAAATATCAGTAATTGATCTAATGATAACAGGGTTAAGATATATCAGGATAATACGGTTCAGCACTTAACAAACTGTAAGTACTAAAATTCAACATCTGATCTGATGATAGTATAAATAAAATGCGTTAAGAAAGTTCTGAATTAAGTTTTCTATGTATCCTCCTGTTTTTCCTCAGAGTAATTTTTTTTCAACTTGTGACGAATATTTATTGGGACAGTTTGAAAAGTGTGGGGGCGCTTTCAACGCCACTGGAAATTGTTTGAAAGTTTTGTGCATTTTTAGTTCTCGTATCTTAAACTCTTTATCATAAAAATCTTAAAAGTTCATCCTGATAAATTGACAAGAATTGTTTGTAATAAAATTCATACAGTAAAGTGGTGAAATAATAAAAAATAGGCTTAAATGTGCTGCTAAAGAAATCTGGAACATTTTTGAAGTTGTTTTAAGAGACGTGTTTAACCTTTTTGTTTTCGTGTTAAACAGCAAAAGCTTTTACACAGAGTTAAGTCACTTACACAGCGTTACATATATAGGAACCTGGCGTTTGATCAGACCAGAAGTTTTCGCAGTGAAGCAGTATATTTAATTGGCTATTAAATTATATTCTGACGATTGATTTCCTTAAGTGATGGCCGTATAACAAAGTGTATATTAAATTGCCAAGAATGGAAGTCATGGCCTATCGTTCAGGTGATTACATGGTATCATATTAACCATAGTTCACTTAAAGTGGAAACAACAGCACTGAAATGTATTAAGTAAACAAAAGACCGAGGTACAACTTTTAATTCTGTAGGGGGACGAATATATAATAGTAATATTAATCTTGTTTTAAACATGCATTAAGTGCTTCACTTCATAACTGTAGTTAATAAACTAGATATTAGATATATTTATTACCAGGTTAACCTTGCACTAAATAACGGTAATAAGTAAACATACTTTAACCCAGTTCTGCAATTCATTGCCTCAAGATTATAGGAGTAACGATGGTGTTCGGATGGTCCGATTCTCCAAAGACTTGTAGAAGTGAAAAACAAGACTTAGAAGGATAGATATCCCGACAAGTTTGTGGTGCTTGGTGTTTTAAGTTGCCAGGAGGCAAAATCTTAAGGTTCAGACACAGCCACCCCAAATTTATAACTACTGGAAAGGAAAAACCAGCATGTAACCCTACCCGTCTACTTTTAACTGAATAACAGATTCAACTGAATGGACTAGGCATAACAGCGACATGCTGGGGACTCAAATCTTAGGTCTAGGGATCCGCAGTCCAGTAACGCTAATATGTAAGTGACGACAGGATTCCTGAATGGATAAATTTAAGAGCACGGCTGAATACACTGGCATATCCTTACGTTTTTGTTGCTCGTAATGGCCCAACATGGCCAGGTGGTTAGGGTGCTCGACTCATAATCTAATGGTCGCAGGTTCGAATCCCCGTCACACCAAACATGATTGCTCTGTTGTTGTTATAATGTGTGGTCAACCACACTATTTGTTGGTAAAAGAGTAGCCCAAGAGTAGGCGGTGGGTGGTGCTACCTTTCCTCTAGTCTTACACTTCTAAATTAGGAATGGCTAGCACAGACAACCCTCTTGTAGCTTTGCACGAAATTAAAACAACAACAAACAAACAAATCTTGTTTATAATACTAAAAATAAATTACTAGTAATCTGATAATTCCTTGAAATTCTTCACTTTTGTTGAACAATTTTATCATAATATTTTCTAAACTTGTGTTGATCTGAGAGTAAACGTTTACAGAAAAATTGTCAACATACACGTGATTTCTCAAATTTTCAAGATTGAAGAGAAATTTGTGAGGCGATCTCGAGGTTTCTTCATAACTTCATAGGTTTATAATAATTGCTTGTGTTTTATTTTCGTCGTCTTTACAAAGGTTTCAAATGTTTATAGATTTCAAAGAACCTTTCATAACACAAGTTTTAAAAGCCCATAATAAAAACAAAATTTCTTTTTACTGTTCTTCAGCTGATTGTTCAGTAACAAATATAGGGTTACAATAAGTCGGGTAGTAATTCAAATTATAATTTTCTTTACTTGTTCCTTTCTCGGACTTACAACATTAAAATCCGGAGTTAGATTCTCCGTGGTGAATAGAACGAAGGCAAACTGTTGTGCAGCTTTGCGCCAGTACAAACTACTGTTTCGTTACGCGTTTTAAATGAGCAAATTGTACATAGCAGCACCTCTAGAATACTACGTCTGTTTCATACTGCTACTGACGAGACCTTTCGCGTATTGCCAGACAGGTTACAAAGTACAGTTGGAATATTGTCATACTGTTTTCTTTCTCGAAACCGCTATCAGTCCAATAAGGAATGATATTTGGTAAATTATTGCACCCACATTGTGAATGTATTACTTGATGTTGTTGATTTTGTTTTTGTTGTTGTTGTTGGTTTAGCATACAGCTGTTCAATGGGCTATCCGCGCTCTATCCACCACGGTGAAATAAAACTCTTGAATTTTAACGTTTTATGTCCGGAGAGTTATCACTGACCAACTGGGGGACGCATTGTTTTAAAGTATAATAGTTATATAGCTGTTAACATCTAAGATCTGAAGCTGTCAACATCACATTTTCAACAACAACGATCTAAATCTTGAAGAAAAATTCGTTTCCCATAGTTATTTTCTATACGTAGTAATATAAATAAATTAATTATTTACACTAAACAATTCTTGATGAAATACTTATGTTCTAGATTTAGATAACGCATGTATAAGAAGTCCATCAATGTTGATTTTCGAAATATTAAACTACTTTGTTAATCTGAGCGGAACCAATCAAGAGGTCCCCAGTAGCACAGAGGTATGTCTGCGGACTCACACCGCTAGAAACCAGGTTTTGATATCCATGGTGGGCAGAGCACAGATAGGCATTGTGTAGCTTTGTACTTAATTTCAAAACAAACCAATCAACAGTTCAAACATTTTTTTAATGAAAACTATGATATACACGTACCTAATCAAATTAAGACACTACTCTCAGTAGTTCAGTTGTCGCGGAGAAGATTCGGTGAACTGTTGTTAAACTCCAAATAAGTTTTACGAAATTAAAGTTATATAGAACAGCCGTTCGTGTGAAGTGAACTGTGATCCTACACCTAAAGATTTACAAGTGATTGTTTAATTATGCAGTTTGGAATTGTTTCTGTAAACTTTTATAGTACATTAGCTTGTTCAAAACCATTATAAGAACTGTGAAACAAATTAAGTTACACAAGAAAGTAACGTAATTCATGTGAGATATCCACGGATCGTTACTATATTGTGAGACAGCGCAAGCACTTATTTAATGGTCCCCCGCTGGTACTGCTGTAAGCCTATGAATTTACAACGCTCAAATCAGGGGTTCGATTCCCCTCGGTGGACTCGACAGATAGCGCTATGTGGCTTTGCTATAAGAACACACACTTATTTAATTGCTAACTTTCATTTCTGTTGATAAACAAGAGGTTTATTTGACTGATCGAAGCGAGGGAATGTCCGCCACAGCCGCACCCATAACGACAGATGTCAGGGCTCACCTTAGAGACTTGGAAGTTCTAGGGTTCTGGATTAAGTTTTTTATGTATCTTCCTGTGTTTCCTCGGAGTAATATTTCTAATTGTGATGCATATTTCTGGGAGATTTTGAAAAGTGTGAGGGCGCTTCCTACGCCACTGAAAAGTTTTGAAACTTTTTATGTATTTTCAGTTTTCGTATCTTAAACTCTTTTTTCATAAAAATCTTAAGTTTATGCTGATCAATTGATAATAATTGTTTGTAATAAAACTCATACAGTAAAACAGTGAAATAATAATAATAAAATAGGCCTAAATTTATGATAAAAAACACTTTGAAGGTGAGAAAGCGGAAACTAACCTGTCTCGACAGACCAGATATCGTATCATGCTTTAATGACATACTGCAGAATTAAGAGATAGGATTTGTTTCAACAGTTATAGACGGAAGTTCTGACTTAACAACAATAAGTGCTGGCTTAACACCAACTAAGTGCTGACTTAACAACAACTAAGTGCTGGCTTAACAACAACTAAGTGTTAGCTTAACAACAACTAAGTGCTGGCTCAACAACAACTAAATATTTACTGCAGTGATGTTTTTGAAATTGACTTTTATCTTATACTAAGATCCATATGAAAACTGTCCATGAATTTTTTATTGTAAACTGTAGTTACCGTAAGATGCATCATCCATAGATGTTTTAAATGGAAGCTAAAAAAAAACGGAACAGTCTTGAAATTGTTCTAAGAGACGTGTATAGCCCTTTTGTTTCTGTACTAAACAGCAAGAACTTTTACGCGAAGTTAAGTCACTTCCAGACTGATCAGACCAGAAGTTTTCGCAATGAAGCAATAAGTGGATAAGACTACTTCAGTAATGGGTTACATTATAATTATATTACACGTCATTTGTTTTTGAAGAATCTTTTCGTGCCAATAGAAATAGACTTGTTCTTTCCCAGTTAGATGATGTCCTTCCATAGTATACATGAAGAAATAGAGACACCATGAAAAGAAGAATATGTTAAATTGGTTAATAACGCGATATGAGGACTTGTAAAAATGAAATAAGTGCGTAGTAGTTGCCTCTGAGGAAGGTGTAACAGATACCTTAACAAGGTCCACATCGACAGATATGAAAGTAAATGATGCAAATATGAACCACATGGACATGGTAAAGGTTTATTAATCCACAACGTAATTCGACCAATAAGTCGTATGTGAAACAAAACAAGTTTTAGTTTGTTGTTACATTCTTCGAAAATGCCAATACTGTGAATCATGCCAATGCTCAAATTTGCAGCCAAGAAGTTTAATCAGCAAATTTGAAAAAAAGTTCCAGATTGGACAGCTGGTGAGATTGATGAAGCGCTGAAAATCTGGTTCAGCTTCACGCAACACGAACATTGATGTGGTTACTTGTGTTGATAAAAAAAAAGAAGACAATATATCATATCTTTACGTTTTTTCCTATTGGTACTCGTAATTCCCCAGTTTACTCAAGATAAAACAAAAGTTTTTTCATCTTTCATTGCAGCTGAATCGAAGAAATAAAAACAGATTAGCAACGTCAATATTTAAAGCAGCCATCAGTGTGGCTGAAGACTGGAAAGGAAATAAAGAACCAGCACGCGCTCTTAAACTGAGTTCTCGTACGAAGAAAAGGTTTAACCATATGAAATAGAATGACCCTGCAACCGCTGACAACCATTTGCGTTCATACTATAAACAAAGCAGTTTTAATATTTATATGTGTGTATATATTTTTTTACCCATTTATTTGTAATCATATAAATAATAAGATATTCATTTTTTTCCCTTTTTTATATGATCTATTTCTTTGTTTTAGCGCAAACTCATAGGAGGCTATCTGCAATCTGCATGTGATTTTCTGAGATTAAAGCCACACCAGGCTATTTGTTAAGTCCACGGAGGGGCTCGAACCCTTTATTTTAGTGTTGTAAATCCGTAGAGTTACCGCCGTACCAGCGGGAGACATCCGCCAGTCTGTCGTTGACGGTTAGTAAAGTCCCATACGTCAGCGTCGTAAGTTCAAAATTACCGTTGAGGCCCGGGAGGCCTTCAATTTTGTTTGTTTTTGAATTTCGCACAAAGCTACTCGAGGGCTATCTGTGCTAGCCGTCCCTAATTTAGCAGTGTAAGACTAGAGGGAAGGCAGCTAGTCATCACCACCCACCGCCAATGAATAGTGAGATTGACCGTCACATTATAACGCCCCCACGGCTGAAAGGGCGAGCATGTTTGGCGCGACGGGGATACGAACCCGCGACCCTCAGATTACGAGTCGCACGCCTTAACGCGCTTGGCCATGCCGGTCCAGGCCTTCAAATCCAAATAAACGTTTATCAGAAACATTACTTTACGCAAAGTAAAAATTGATATTTTGTTTGTATAAAATCAAATTTGCAATTGAGTGAATAACGGCACAAATTACAAGTTTTATTTTTCTGTTTGTTTGTTTGGAATTTCGCACAAAGCTACTCGAGGGCTATCTGTGCTAGCCGTCCCTAATTTAGCAGTGTAAGACTAGAGGGAAGGCAGCTAGTCATCACCACCCACCGTCAACTCTTGGGCTACTCTTTTACCAACGAATAGTGGGATTGACCGTCACATTATACACCCCCACGGCTGGGAGGGCGAGCATGTTTAGCGCGACGCGGGCGCGAACCCGCGACCCTCGGATTACGAGTCGCACGCCTTACGCGCTAGGCCATGCCGGGCCTGCTGTTTGTGAATAAATACAGTTTTATGGAACTTCGTTTTTTATTGCGAATTAAAATTAGATTTTCTGAATACGTGATCACATTCGTAACAACAGATCGAAAAAACGGCTGGTTGTAGTACTTAAGTCTTAAATCACTATTTATAACATATACATATAATTTATAATTACCACTTTTAAATTTCATCAGCTTTTTAATCACAATTTTTCATATCTGATGACAAAAAGTAACCAAACGGGTTTTCCTAGCGAGAAGACTCTCGATATTTATACAAAAAAAAGTGTTTTGAAATATACTGTGGTAAATTGGGGACGAGATTATTCGCCAGGGTTGTTTTAGGACTTTTGTGCACAACGCTAAAATTTCAAAACATCTTAAGTGGAAATACTGTCTATGGTTAATATTATTATCATGAAATTAGGGTTAGCATTATTATTACGAAATTCGGGTTAAAGTTACTGACAATGACCTAGGACTAACTTTTTATTGGTGTTAAAGGTATATGCCACTCGATATGTTCGGTTAAAATAGCGTACTCGAGTTATGACTTATTTGTTAGAAATGGCTTTCCGAATTTCTTGCCCTCTGACAAGTGATAATATAACAGTGACAAATTAAATACGTCATCAACTTTCGTTTTAGTTTTATGGTAACAGAAACGTTGATTTGTTTGTTTGTTTTGAAGTTAAGCACAAAGCTACACAATGGGCTATCTGTTCTCTGCTCAAAACTGTTAATGAAACCAGGTTTCTAGCGTTATAAATTCAGACGCATGCCGCTGTGCCACTAGGGGGACAAAAACGTAGAAACAGGTTATAATGGGTAATTAAACGCATATAAGAATTAAAACTTTATAATGTACAAGAAATAACAATATATACATACTTCTGTTGTATCTAATAAACGAAAGCTATGTATAAAAAATGAGTTTCTCGTGTAACGAATCTATTATAGTATTTAATGAGCAGGTTATTGTAAAAGGTACTTAAGTACCTACCTAGACTAAGACAGCAATCAGATATCAATCTTTGTGGTAAATAATTGTTAATACGATAGAATAAGTTTAATCATTAATTAGTTATTAATTTTGTTTAATTAGTAATTAAAATAAATTAGTTACTAATTAATTATTAAAAATTCGTAATTGTATGGACTGTACTAACCTTGATAACGGAAAATATTGTTCTTACTAGCACTTAGATTTGTGTTTATAGATCTATTTCCTACAAAACTCACTGAAGTGTAAGTTTAATGATTTCCATACAATCAGTGATGTCGAGAAAACCCACTTTTAGAGAAATATATTTGTGAAAACGGCTCGTTTGGGTTGAGAAAATGTTTTACGTAAAATTAAAATATTTTTTCAACCCAAACGAGCCGTTTTCACAAATATATTTCCATACAAGTATGCAGTTTCTTTTGACTACACTGGCATATTTATATTGTCATCTCTTTGTATGAAAATATCATTTTACGGCATGACTTGTCTTTGAACTGGTATTTTATAGTAAAGTTACCAAATTTATAACTGCCGCTATCCCTAATTTCGAACTACTGGCGGGAGTGGAAGGCAGTCAGTCAACTTTACCATAGCAACCTCCATCTACGTCAAGGAACTGATTTTCATAACGTGCTCATATCTTGAAGTGTTGTGGTTACGTATGGATTCGAATCCGGTTCGCTTCTTCGAAATCCAGAATTCTACCATAGGATTAGTCGGTGTTATTGTGTCTAGTACAGCGGTAAGTCTACGGATTTATAACCCTATAATCAAGGGTTCGATTCTCTCTTGGTGAGCTCAGTAGTTAGCCCCATGTGGCTTGGCTATAAGAAACCACACACTCTTTTGTATACATAATTAAAAGTAACAATTCCAAATAAATGTTTAGATAACTTGGACAAACGTTAAACTGGAGAATACTGAGAAAAAAGAAGGAACTTATTCTAAGACACGGGAGCTTCCAAAGACACAGCGGTAAACCTGAGGAGTTGTAACTCTAGAATACGGTGTTCAATCCCTTGTGTTTCTAAAAAAAAAAAAAAGACGACTCATCATATTCAAAAACTCACTGCGTCCTCTCAATTCAAAAACGTGTTCCGCACTTTAGGACCACGGATGCGCCCATTTTTCCTTATCACTTAGTTCAAAATAAGGAACGGTTATTCGTAGAAATAAATGTGGGGTAATTTTGAGCAAAATTTCCACAACAAATAAAGGTGAAGTCGAAAATGAATAAGCGTGATATTGTTTGTCTTGTATTTTGGAAACAATTTATGTAAGAATAAAACCTTCCATCAGAAGAAAAATACACAATCACTGATAAAAGAAATACGGAAAGTTGTGAAACTCTTTCTAAAATGTTTACGAGGATTGCTGTTTATGTTAAGAAATAAAATGTATAAAACAATTTTTTTCCCAGTTACAGATTTCAAAATGTTATGTAAGAAACAAAAAACCTAATAATAAGACCGTGGGTTAAAGCCCCAGTTTCAACGAGAAACAATTATTTCATTAAGCCATTGAAGGAATAATTGAATCTCTTTCATGGTTGAATTTGAAGCTATATTAGATTTTCTTTAATACAGTTATATGCAAACGAATATTTACCGCTTTCGTTCTGTACGATTTCCAAATCATATTTTGCAAAGCTTTCAATGTTTTATGTAAACAGATTTTATGATCTTTGTTTTAGGCTAATATATTAGTAAATGATAATAATTCGTTAATTGAGAGCCATCTATTGTCATAACACATTAACACTATTAGTGCTATACATACATCTACTTTCAATGTTATACATCCAGTGTAACAATATTACAGTTCTCATTAATAATATATATATATATATATATAAACACTATCATTACACAACCAATGTAACGATTTTACATGCTGCATTGTGCACATCCATTGTAACAGTATTACAGTTACAATCAATACTGTAGATACATATACAACAATTACACAATTAGTGTAACAATTCTACATTATGTCAGTGTTATCCATCTACTACCAGTGTTATACATATCCATTGTAACAATATTACGGTTACTATGTACACTGTAAAGGGAAAGGCGAATAATTCATTAGAGAGATCACACAAAGTTCTCATATGATAAATAAGAAAAAAATCAGTTTTTATTATATAATTAATTAAAAAATAAAACATACAACATAACAAACACAATAATAGTTTTCTAGTCTGCAAAATTTTATTTCCTTCAATATACCATAAATACTAAAATAAAGAAGAATGTATATGTCATACACGCCTTATTCGTTATGTCCCGTGCTGACGAGGTTCTTCGTTTGATACTAGGATTAATCAAACTGTTTGGACTTGAATGAAGGTATTACTTGGCGACATCGGCTTGATTCGCAAGGCAACCCTAGACATCAGGACTAATCAGGCTGTTTGGACTTGAATGAAGGTATTACTTGACGACATCGGCTTGATTCGCAAGGCAACCCTAGACATCAGGACTAATCAGGCTGTTTGGACTTAAATGGAGATATTACTTGACGACATCGGCTTGATTCGCAAGGTACCCGTAGACATCAGGACTAATCAGGCTGTTTGGACTTAAATGGAGATATTACTTGACGACATCGGCTTGATTCGCAAGGTACCCGTAGACATCAGGACTAATCAGGCTGTTTGGACTTAAATGGAGATATTACTTGACGACATCGGCTTGATTCGCAAGGTACCCGTAGACATCAGGACTAATCAGGCTGTTTGGACTTAAATGGAGATATTACTTGACGACATCGGCTTGATTCGCAAGGTACCCGTAGACATCAGGACTAATCAGGCTGTTTGGACTTAAATGGAGATATTACTTGACGACATCGGCTTGATTCGCAAGGTACCCGTAGACATCAGGACTAATCAGGCTGTTTGGACTTAAATGGAGATATTACTTGACGACATCGGCTTGATTCGCAAGGCACCCGTAGAAACGAGCTTCTGATGGTTAACTCTACAAAAACCCAGATCTACAAGGCGGATTACGAATAGCGTTATTTATATGTTCGTTTTTCTCAAAACGTCCTGTAGATGAGGTGTCAATAACTTACAAAATCTCTGTATTTCTTGTTAACATCTCGAGGTTAAAGATAACCAGTTGGTGAGTATGACCTATTTCTTATCAACAGACTAAAGTATAATAACATTCTATATTAAGATTTTGCTGTTTCACGTCATTGATGTGTTTCTCTGAAAATCATTCACGTCAGATTTTTTTTTCCAATCGTTCTCTGATCATTCGTCAAAACGATGACTATCAGGAAAAAAAACTCAACATCACAGTGTTACCAACCATACCCTTAGAAATGAATTTAAAGGCTTATTTTTTCTTGTCTACCTATATACAAATATACACTAATTCTCACATTTACCTTTAAGATATGCAGTATTGCCTATACCAACCAGGCTACGTCCATGAACTTACCACGCAGTCAGTGTGGTTTGACTTTCGCCAGTGTTAATTCTTATATACCACACTTCAGATTTCATCAAATAACGATGCATACAACATTACTCACGCGCACTTATTGAACTCTAATTTAAACACAAATATTCCTCAAATCAAACTAAACATACAGTTGCCTTTCAACATTAATGTAATAATTTCAAGCCTAGTAATTAAGATCTCAGCAACATAGACAATGATTGTAAAAGAAGCAACATCTCGGCCACGCCTCTTTAATTTAAGCAAACAAGAAAAATTAGTTGACAGAAATAAGGACTTCTCCCCCTCTTCGTCTTTCACTTTGATCCATTTCTCTCGACTTTTCGATGGAGATAACAAAGACAACAATCTGGTTTCCGATGAATGTCATGCAATCATTAGCATGTAAATATTAAAGTTTCCACTGTCTTCTCATACAGTCAAGCTCATTATGCACTACGTCATTAATCTAAATCTTTGTTCGTCATATTCCTCGCAAAATAAATGGCGAAATAACCAAGAATGAGTCCAACGGATCGAAACTTATATTGTTTTATCTTAAACCTCCATACGAGATTTAACTTCTAAAAGAGTTTGGTTTTCGTTTGTTTTTTCTCAAATCATTCCTCGTACACATAAGAAAAAATATATATTTATTTCATATAGAGTCAATTAACTTTTCCCATTTATTTCACTTTGAAAAATTAGCTACTCACTAAAACCCTAGAACGGAGGGAAAGATTAAATAAAACTCCAGTGGAAGTTCTGAATTTGTTGTAGCTCGTGTCATCAGGCTTTTTTTTTTTTTGTATTATACATATTATAGTTTTTATTTATGAACTGAGTAGGTTACGCTAGGCTTTACGGTGAAAACAATTATAGAGAAAGAAACGTAATTCTCAGTGTATTACATGTACAACAAGATGAAATTCCACTGCAACGGACACAGATCTTTCCCTCTAAGAGTACCACCATGAAAATACAATGTCCTCTCTAAAGCATTGCCATATACACAGATATATCCTTCTCTAGAGAGCTGCTATGGACACATAATGTTCCCCTCTTAGAGAACTACCATGGACACACGGATGTTACACTATAACGCAGTGATATGAGCACATAGGTGTTCTCCTCCATACTATTGTCATGGACACATATAAGCCACACTCTAAAGCACTGCCATGGGCGATAGATGTCCCCATTTGGACCATTATGGTTTGAACTTGAAATTTTGTAGTACCATAAATGAAGAACATTCTTCCTAAGACGAACCCAATTTTTTCCATTTTTAAGTTTCAGATAAGTAGAGATGCACTAAAATATACGTCTTTTTGTTTTTTATCATGCATTTATAAAACATGCCACCGACAGACTTGTTTATCAATTGCTTATGCTTAAAGTAAATGGAAAAGACCTATTTTTCTCTTCAAAATATGCTTTTGTGACCCGGGAGCGTATAACGAAAACATTATGGGAGACTATATTTGGGGGCTGATACGTGAAAGTGATTTACATTACAGTCGCAAATCTCGAAAAAACTACTTACTTCTAAACATTTCTGTATAACTTTAGTATAAATACATGTAAATCTTGATTTATATGTTGTTTTATTCAGACCTTATATAAATGAAAATGTGCAAATTTGCCCGTTTTTACATAGAAAATAGGCTAATTTCTAAATTTCATTATCCAGGTCACAAAAGCAAAGTTTGAAAGAATAATGGTCATTTTCTGTACTTTTACAACATAAGCAATTAAGAAATAACGCATACTATCCAGGAACAAAATTTGTGTTACATTGTGTTATTTGTTGTTTATTCTTTACTGGTTTTTTTTCTGTCCTAATTAAGTATACCAATGGCCTCTTCTTGGAATCAAAAGTTAAACATAAAAACCAGTGAAATTAAAAAGAAAATATTAGCCTCAAGATTTTTCTTAAACTTAACATATATAATATATAACATATTATTTCATTTACTCTTCAGGTCTTGGCCAGACTTGGTCTAGTGATTAACGTGTAGAACTGTATATCGTAAGGCACAAGGTTTTCGTTGCATTTCACTTCCAGCTGTGGGCTGTTCGGTTAATAGTAGACGTTTTAAGCTGGTAGAACTTCTAACTGCCTTCCTTCTGACCGACCAGCAGTTCTAGATTAAAGATAACTATGTCTGAGCTGTACGGGTCTCCTCAAAGTTTATTCGACTAGATCGGTAAAATAAAATAAGTAATTGCACATTACAAAATGTAATACACAGTAATAATGACAGAACATGTAAACACTACAACAGTAATAGCTGCTGTTTAGTTGAGTAATATCTAGGCTTACGAGATAGGTATAGATAAATGAAGAAAAATTACATCAAAGTTCGGACTAAAATCCAGAAAGAAACATAGTGTGCACGATTTTTGAGATGGTTTGGTTACATCTTCAAACACAGGCCTCTGATACTGTAATAATAATTATTTGTCTAAAAATATATTATGGCCGATATTATCAAAAACTTTATTTATTATGAAAAACTAAAACAAATTTAGTCAATCGAATATAAATATTTGATCGAAGTCTTTCTAATAAGGGCCCGGCATGGCCAAGCGTGTTAAGGCGTGCGACTTGTAATCTGAGGGTGGCGGGTTTGAATCCGGGTCGCACCAAACATGGTCGCCCTTTCATCCGTGAGGGCGTTATAATGTAATGATCAATCCCACTATTCGTTGGTAAAAGAGTAGCCCAAGAGTTGGCGGTGGGTGGTGATGACTAAATGCCTTCCCTCTAGTCTTACACTGCTAAATTATGGACGGCTAGCGTAGATAGT
Source organism: Tachypleus tridentatus (assembly GCF_004210375.1). Lineage (NCBI taxonomy): Eukaryota > Metazoa > Arthropoda > Merostomata > Xiphosura > Limulidae > Tachypleus > Tachypleus tridentatus. Next base: position 36,462,443 of record NC_134833.1, on the reverse strand, counting down.
CCTCGAGTAGCTTTGTGAGAAATTCAAAAACAAACAAGTTTCTAATAAATTATTTGAAAACAGGTTTAGTACTTTTCTTCATCGAAACAATATTTATTTGATGAGAAAAAAATCTTAAGCTTAGTTATAAAAATCACACGTCGCCCGTTAATTAGTGTTTCAAATAATTACAACAACAGCAACAAAACAATACACAAGTAGAAGTCCGTAACTTTCACTCACGCGCGCGCGCTGTTCTCCATATTTATAAACGGACATAGTTTTAGCCATTTTGCAAATGCCAAAAAATTCCTAAAAATATCAGCTAACTAAGAGGAAACAGAAATCGCTGCGTATTAACAAACTCAGTACTTCAGTTTGTACTATATAGGCTTAAGGAAGAAACCATTAAACCAATCTCTAAATCTGAGTAACAAAGAGAACAATATTTCATTCTAATTTTTGAAGCCACCTTATCACTTCAAATACAAAATATGTTAAACCTATTCCTACAGGATCACTTGTGTTTTCAGGTTTGCCTTAAATTATAACGGGCAACCCCGTGAGAACGATTAATTATTACTCCAAATTTTCACCGATCTTCACAGTCGAGTAATTTTTAAAAATATAATAATCATCTTTTCATAATGTAATCAAGTGATATAATGCTTTTCGATACCGACACGTTTCTTCTGGCCTGTAAGACTGTTTGTTTGTTTTGAATTTCGCGCAAAGCTACTCGAGGGCTATCTGCGCTAGCCGTCCTTAATTTAGCAGTGTAAGACTAGTCATCACCACCCACCGTCAACTCTAGGGCTACTCTTTTACCAACGAATAGTTGGATTGACCGTAACATTATAACGCCCCCACGGCTGAAAGGGCGAGCAGGTTTGGCGCGACGGGGATGCGAATCCGCGATCCTCAGATTATGAGTCACATGCCTTAACACGTTTGGCCATGACGGGCCACATAAGTACGTACTTTCGTACGTCTACAAAAAAAGTGTGAGTGGTGTAACAAAAGTAAGGTTATAAATAAAGTATTGATGTATTCAGCACCTATCATTTTCAGATAGGCAGGCTTTTGATACACAGTTCTTACATTAAAATCAGAAATAAATTGTTATCTATAGCTGCGTGTATAAATGCAGTAAATTAAACTTGGAGGACTTATTACAATTCATCAACAAAACACTTACCTCTTGAGTTAAATACTTGTATTTTTCAGAAATGAATAATTCCCATACATGATTACAATAAACTAATACAATCATTAAGAAATGCAATACGTTTTATTAACCATACTGCATCCATTGTGACTAAATTTCTAAAGAGATCACACAGATAAATAACAAATAGTAATTTATGAATGGCAAATTTTAGTCCACGTGTCGCGTAATTTGGAAACACTAAAACTACAGTAGTTCTTAAAACTTCCCTCTTTTCCTTTTTCTGTAAAAAAGTTGCTTTAATTTACTTTAAAGTAAAAAATCAGCTTAAAACCTGATGAATATTTTTATAAGAATTTTCACAACCTGAATTTTTTTTTTTTTTTCCCATAACTACCAAACTGTATTAATTGTCATACGCAGACCTACTAAAGCCTATATGGACATGTATTTTGTACAGGCTCACTTCAGTTTGACACAGTCAATGAAATAGTTGGTCTCTTTTTAGTTGCGCTCATAACCACGGTGGGTGAGTGTGTTATGTGTGTTTTTAAATTATTTCCTATCCATAAAAGAAATAGCCAGCGAAGTTGAATCTGAATCTGATGTTTAGGGCCCTATTCATCATGGGAAAATTAAATATCTACAGACAGATGGAAAACATTATCGTTATAGTCTCTTGAACCGTTTCGCCCTATACCGAAATGACAGATGAGTAAGACCTACAAGGATATCTGTATCTTCAGTTTATAAAACGTCATCGCTGTAGTCTCTTGAACCGTTTCGCTCTATACCGAAATGACAGACGAATAAGAACTATAAGGATATTGTGGTTTCAGTTTATAAAACGTCATCCCTGTAGTCTCTTGAACCGTTTCGCTCTATACCGAAATGACAGACGAGTAAGACATATAAGGATATCTGTGTCTTCAGTTTATAAAACGTTATCGCTGTAGTCTTTTAAACTGTTTCGTTCTATGCGGAAATGACAGATGAGTAAGAACTATAAGTATATTTATGTTTACAGTTTATAAAATGTCATCGCTGTAGTCTCTTGAACCGTTTCGCCCTATACCGAAATGACAGAAGAGTAAGAACTATAAGGATATCTGTGTCTTCAGTTCATAAAACGTCATCGCTGTAGTCTCTTGAACCGTTTCGCCCTATACCGAAATGACAGACGAGTAACAACTACAAGGATATCTATGTTTTCAGTTTATACTTCAACAATGCTATTTGACTACATACTAAGGTAACGAAGTAAAAGTTCTCAGTTATAGAGGAATATGTACACAAAAGAAAGGTTCCCGAGTGAGCAAAATTCAAGTGTTAAGCACTTTTTAAGTAATGTGCAAACGTTTGAACTTGCAATATTTGTTGGTAAAAGCCAATGTTAGTCCTCACGTTTTTGAAAGTTGAACTTTTGTTTCATGATTCTAAAAGTTTCTGCTTTTCTTAAATATAAAGACAAGAGTGTTTTTACGTTAGCAAATAGAAAGTACAACTCTAAAAGTCTGGACTTTTCATTAGTTACATATTTTAAATTATCTCCATTTTGAAACTCAGTGAATAGCAAACACTGTTTATTGCTATATTTCAGGTTATGTTATAACAGTAGCTGATGTTATCTTATGGCATTAGCTTAGGTTACTTTATAGCACTAGCTTAACCTATGTTATAACACTAGCTTAGGTTATCTTAAAACATTAGCTTAGGCTATCTTACAATATTAGCTCATGTTAAGTTACAGTATTACCTCAGGTGTATGTATTACAAAAGAATGACGTCATCCACAGAAGAGAAAGATGTAACTTACGTATCGATATTAAGCTAAAATTACTATATTGACTAATGCTGGAAATAAAACAGCATCAAGATGACGCAATGCTGTTATCAGACTCGTTCAAAAAACACATAGTATAACTGAAACTGTTCTAAAGAAGGCTGTATACATTAAACGTGACCTGAGGAAGAGCATAGGTACAGTTAGTGGAAGAAATGACGAATATGTCAATCATATCATCTCTGCCACATTCACCAGCGATGAGGCCTGTTACCATTATCAGGACTCATCAGAATGGCTGGAGTACGAAAGACAAAGCGGTGGTACAGGCGCCATTTTTTCATGACTTTAGACACCAAACAGTGGCAGATCGTAAACTCAACTAGAAAAGTAAATTCGCAAAGGCAATGTCGTATAGGTGGCGCTATGGTAGAGACTGCCTAACTCTTAGGGAAAAATAATAGGCCAATAATGTTAGGAGAAATTCATTATTATGTTAAAGGATAAAAACAAGGCTGACGGATACACCTTACTAAAGTGGAAAGTGTAATTAATTATATCAGTATGTCTGTTCTTGTTATCTATAAATTCATTTCCTTTTTCTGCCCTCTTGTGTCTCTTTATAATACTTCTTTTAAGCGATAAACGTCTGTCGTGAAATCGGAATGAAAGCCATTGACTTGGTGCCACATTTTTCTGTAGAATTCTAGCATTACGTCCTTAAAACATAAAACGAAACAAGTGTAAGCCTACTCAGAGGCGTTGTGCTATGGTCCTGTCAAAATTTGTAAATACGTGTGAGGTCACCATCAGGAAAGATATTTCATATTTAGATGTAATTTATACTTTTAAATTTAAAAAATATATATATTTGCAGCAGTAATTACACAGGTCTTTAAATTTAAAGTTCATAAAAGTTGTTTTGGTTTTAATAACGGAATTTCCATAGTTTAATTGCGTAGATTTCGAAAATAATATTCATTTTATTCTAGCACGTGAGGGTTTTTTATTACAGAACAATCGAGAAGCCTCTCACGTCGCTAGTGGTCGAGAGACATCTTTAGCCAGTGGTTGTCAGTATTTTAAGAATAACAAAATGTGACCTCATTTCAATAAAAATGATTCACTTATATAGAAGTGCATACGACGTTTTGTGAAATGTTTGTATGTGATGGAGAAAAGTGGATACCATTTTCGGATTCAGAGTTCAAGAATTACTGTAGAATATGTAAAATATTTCAAAACAATAAAACCATCGCTGGACCTATGTTATTCATGCATACTTACATTAATAATAAAATGAATATGTTAATACGGAACTCAATGTATTTTAAATTAAGCATCAAAAAAGGGAGAGGGGACCGGGTACCACATAAACATTTTTACTTTTCAACCAATAAAATTCTTCTATTTTAAAGTTACTACCTTTAACCTCCCTTTGACTGAATGGTTTAAAATTCTCTGATAGACAGCAGGTCAATCTATTGTGTTTACAATTAGATATATCAATCTTTCTAAGAGAAAGAAGACATTGATAGCTCAGATGCAAGTCAGATGTCTTATAGCAAGAAAAGTCGGTATTTCAATACTCGAGGTGGGCAGACCACAGATAGCCAATTGTGTAGCTTTGCGCTGAACAACAAACAAACATTAAAAATCCACACTTTCATGTAAACATTTGAATTCGATTTATATTTTTTACACAGCATCCACAGTTTTTTCCAATACTTAGCAAGAAAAAATATCTCAGCTTTATATACGTAAAAATCTTCCTTTTTTTTTTTGTTCTGTCTCCAGAATAGGGTATTTACAGAGAACAATTACGAACCATTAATAATACAGTCTCGATTTTTGTATTCAGAGGAACTCCAATACATAATACTGGATAGAAAATACATACTGCAACTTGTAATCACGCGCCTGGCAACATTGTCTGTGGTAGAGAAAGAATTACAGTTGATGGTATAAATTTGCACACGCAGAACCTGCAATAAAACCGGGACCCTTTTCAGGGCCACGGGTTTCTCACGGTCACCACCTATTCCTGTTTCATTCTTGTTTCACGTCCATAGTAATCACGATAAATATACGTTGCAGAAAATCCCCAGGCGAGAGATATCAGGGGTTGTATCAGAGCGAAAAAATAAAAATAATGTGTAAGGGTATCAGAGTACATAATCTTCGATATTTCATGTCCTCTTTTTAGGTGAAAACATGGAGTGGGTTTTACGTTTTTACTACTATTGACAGATAAGATTTCAGTGAAAACCAGACCTCAAACAAACTTTACATCAGCAAAGCGTTCATTACACCGCAAAATGTCAAATGTAAACTGAAACTAAATAGAAGAACATGGGTACATCAGAAAACAAGAGTTCCAATCCAATGAAACTAATTCCTAAATTGAGAAATACAATTTCCTTTACAAAAGTCACAATAAAAACTTTAAACAATTATTTTAAGTTTACATTTATGTAAATTAACTGTACCAGCAGGTTTTGATGGCACAGCAGTATATCTGCGGACTTACAGTCCTTGAAACCAGGTTTTTATACCCGTGGTGGGTAGAGCACAGAGGGTCCACTGTGTAGCTACGTACTTGAATACAAACATAAAAATGTTTCGGTATATTTTAATTAATAACTAGAATTTAATTTCACCGCTGACAATTTTTAAACATATTTTTCAAAGTGTATTCTGAAGAATATTTTATAGTAATTCTTTTGTATATATTTCTCGAAAACGTCTTTCATATTCGAAACAATTCACGAACTAAACACAACAACACATTATCTAGATTTTAAAGGAACTCATACAAGGAGAAGTAATGTTGGCCAAACACTTGTTTCATTTAGAATGATCTAATTTTGGTTAGTTGTCTTTGTAATGTTTTCAGTCCCAACTGTGCAATAACTTTTGTCCCATCCTTTATACGTTCTTCAAGAATACACTCGTTATTTTAACAGAGTTCTTACCCAATAGGTTTTTCGTTTAATGTAGTTAAGCACAAAGCTACACAATTGGCTATTTGTACTCTGCCCATCAGGGGTATCGAAACCCGGTGCCTAGCGTCATAAGTTCGCTGACATACCGCTCTACCACTGAGGAGGAAGGAGCTTTCCCAATGGAAAATAATCTTGATTCGCTACAGAAAATAACAGAGAGATTGGGGATTTCAAAATAAAGTTTGATGGATGTAAATAAACTCAGGTTTAACCGGATTAACAGTTTTCTACGCTCGCAATAACGTAAATTACGACTACGATTTATTAAGATATATATATTCACGGTTTTGTTTACCGAAATAAACGATTTGAGCAAAGAATAAAATGAATAAAACACAACTTACATTGTTCATGTTGTTAATTAACTTACACAGACATTGTGATATATCATTACACCGAAGCAGTGAGAAGTCACGAAAAGATATAACAGGAATATAACTGGCCAGACGAGCTTTGGAAGAGTAATTGCATTATAAACCTTTCCAGACGAAACCTATTGCTGTTCTTTGGCCGTTTAGTTTTCGCAAGGGTTGACGGGAGAAAAGTTGTGTTATGGAGGCTACGCATTGATCACATTCCGTGTTTCTGCTAATCGTTTTATTTTTATGTGGGACTGCTTTGTCATTGTGTGCTCTTTATGAGACTCAGATCACAACTGGCAATGTTTTACTTTCGTGCCGGGCCCGGCATGGCCAGGCGGTTATGGCATTCGACTCGTAATCAGAGCGTCGCAAGTTTAAATCCCCGTCACACCAAAAATGCTTGCCCTTTTAGCCGTGGGGACGTTGTATAGTGACAGTAAATCCCACTATTCGTTAGTAAAAGAGTAGCCCAAGACTTGGCGGTAGGTGGTGATGACTAGCTGCCTTCCCTCTACTCTTACACTGCTAAATTAGAGACGACTAGTGCAAATAGCCCTTTGTAGCTTTGCGCAAACAAACAAACAAACTTGTTATCTATTTAAAAGTGGTCGTAGCATTTACAAAATAATTTATGTTTTACACGCTATGTTTATTTTTCGTTTGTTCATATTGTCATAACTTGATAAAATATTTCACTACTATACGTTTCGTTCCAGTTGCGCCAATTTATCAAAACATTCTAAATTTATCGTTCAAAGCAAGAACCTTTAATACACGAGGGTTATCTGCGCTAGCGGTCTCTAATTTAGCAGTGTAAGACTAGAGGGAAGACAGCTAGTCATTAACACCCACCGCCAACTCTTGGGCTATTCTTTTAACAACGAATAGTGGGATTGACCGTTAAATTATAACACCCCCCACGTCTGAAAGATTGAGCACGTTTGGTGTGACGGGGATTCGAGCTCGCGACCCTCGGATTACGAGTCGAGCGTCCTAACCACCTAGCCATGCTGGGACTATAATTACTGGAAGTAGCTGACATTTGCTAATGTTTGCACAGTGTATATAAAGCAACCCTTTTTATCCAGTGAAATATTTTAAAATCAGGCCTTACTTTGGTTGAAATGAATGTAACGAACTCTTTTATTGAGTGAAATATTTTTATACCACGTCTTACTTTGATTGTAATAAAGTTAAGCAACCCTTTTTTTTTTTGTTAGTGAAATATTTTACAACGAGGCCTTACTTTGGTTTCAAATAAACAAAACCAACCCTCGTATTGAGTGATGCAAAGTTTTCAAACTGGGTCTTATTGTCATTGTAATAAACTTAAACAACTCCGTTTTGTTAAGTAACATAAAGTTTACTGATTTGGCCTTGCTTTGGATGTAATAAAGTTCAACTACCCCTACATACTACAAAGAGTAGATTAGAAAAATCCTAATTTTTTTTATCACTAAACATTTTACAGTGATGATTGAGCGCTAACTGTTTTCTATTTGAAAACGACTATATTTGCTGGATATTTGGTGGAACTGAACAAGTAAAAAGACATCAGACATTAACGTTGACTCATAGAGTTGGTGTATATTAAGTATATTAAGATGTAAAACCGAATGTTTATTTTCTTTAATTTACTTCTTCACTTTAGGATAACAAATTCACTATTTTCTGCCAAGATAGCTGTTGTAACTGTAACCACAAGTTTGTGAATTAAATAAAAATTAATAACAAATGGTAGAAAATTCTCACTTTTGTATCATAATACACACAAACTGTTGTTTTTATGCCGTATTTGTTTACGGTTATACATCACCTCGTTTTGAATTTTAATTGCGGAAGGTATTATAACATTCCTCACTAACAAATATTATACTAACTAGGTGGCGCTGCGGCCATGTGGTAGAGTTCTGGATTTCAGCGATGACGAACCAGTTTTGAACCCGACGGTACCACAAAAAATCTTCTTCAACTTTAAGATGTCGGTGTCTTACAACAGTGATATTTATCCATTAGTGTTGGTGGTGTGTTCTGGGGTTCTGCTGATTAGGTGCTTTTTCTTCTGGCCAGTAATTTAATATTACTGAGATAGAAAGCCTTAGTAACTTTGCCATAAATAAAACACCCAAATACAAGTGATAAAACGTTTCTTTATATTACCAACCAGGTATTTACAAGGGTAACCAAAACTCAAAAGTTGTAATTCATAAGGATTTATGCTCTTGAACCTAAACCTACAATGTGCCTTTGCGTATATAAGTCACTTGTATTTAGTTTGTATAGGCCAATTCGAACAGCGAGGCATTTTCAACTCGCCTGTTCACCACCAGGCAAAAATAATAAATATAGAACGAAGCTAAGAATATAACTTACTTGTACTCCCTTTAACCTCTTCAGTGCTGTAGACGAGATAACTCGTCCAAGTCGATCGGTAATACAATGCCACGGACGAGTTAAGTCGTTATCAATAATACCTAACTTCAACGCTAGATGTCAGCACCAAACATGCATTTGACCTACTTACAAATTGTTTCACTTTCGATCCAAAATAGCGTCACGAAAAAGTTTCAAAATGAAGAAGCATTAAAGTTGTATTATAGCAGCTGAACTACTTGGCAGTCAACAGGTTAACTTAGAGGCTTAGCTTCTCAATGTTTGTTACCTATTGCTAGGTTACTCTGATATTACTGGTTAATATCAACAAAACTGAGTAAAAGCCATTCCACGTTCTTTTCAGTGATGATCAGTGTCGGGTCCGCGAGACTGCACTCGAAGTATAACTTGACAGCTTAATAAAAATTAATAGTGTGTTATTTTACTTTGCTACATTACAAGATAAATCTTTAGAAAAACACGAACACAACTGGCATCATCATAAAGTCGCTCGACAGCAACATCAAGTTTTCATTGTCTTTACTATAAATAAAAGGGCCCGGCATGGTCAGGTGGTTAAGGCACTCGACTACTAATCCGAGGGTCGCGTGTTCGAATTCCCGTCACACCAAACATGCTCGCCCTTTCTTTCAACCGTGGGGGGCGTTATAATTAACGGTCATTCCCACCATTTGTTGATAAAAGAGTAGCCCAAGAGTTAGCGGTGGGTGGTGGTGACTAGCTGCCTTCCCTCTAGTTTTACACTGCTAAATTAGTGATGGCTAGCGCAGATAACCCTCGTGTAGCTTTGCGCGAAATTTAAAACAAACTAAGAAATAAAAGACCACTAATTCATCCATCAAACCGACTGAATACTGTAATAAACAATTAATCATTGTTTAGCAAACAAATGTTATCATGTCTGTTTGCAAATTTATTTTAACTAAACCTTTTCCAAAGTTTCTCGAAAAACATTTACTTTTAATCATAGTGAAAGAAAAAGGTAATGGAAAACATGTTAATAATATCTCATTGTTTCTTATATTTAATGAAAAACATGTTAATAATATCTCATTGTTTCTTATATTTAATGAAAAACATGTTAATAATATCTCATTGTTTCTTATATTTAATGAAAAACATGTTAATAATATCTCATTGTTTCTTATATTTAATGAAAAACACGTTAATAATATCTCATTGTTTCTTATATTTAATGAAAAACACGTTAATAATATCTCATTGTTTCTTATATTATTTATCCATACATCAATACACTCATACAGAAAAAGGAAAAGTTACATGGGACATTCAGTTCATTCCAACCAGGGGCGTGTTTAACAGTCAGTTACCTATTTAGGCCGATCCCCTTTTTGATTTCGCTTGATGTATGATATTTATATAAACAGAGCCCGTTGGGCCACATCTGTTTTTAGCTGACTAGAAATTTAGGCTTAAACTCGCATCTGATTCCAATTCAGTTTTATTCACGTATTAATTATTATAAGCTGTACACACAACAGTGACAATCAGTGAAACGCATAGATAGTAAATACAAGTAAATTAACAGTTTATATAATATTTATCCAATACGCGAAGCGCTAAATGTAAAAATCTAAGTTTTAAGCAGGAAACAAGATAAGTATCAAAAATCCAGTCTCAGTGTTAAACACATGTGGTGACCAAATGAACTTTTATAATGCTAGTTTCATTTCACCTTTCATATACTAAACACGTACCTTTACTTGAGAATTGTTAACTGTATGCACAGGTTTCAGTTTACTGTTCAGAGGTAAGTTGCTAATATAGATCAGAAGTAAAAATAAACGTTTTATAGAAGCTAAATTAACTTAACAAAATGACCATAGAAGTATACATAATATCAGAAATCAATGTAAAATTAAAATATTATTGAACAAATCAAGTTGATATCTCCACTTTACAACGTTCTACTTACTATACATAAGAACTTAAAGTGATATCATACCACACTATACCGTGCTATACATAATAAATAGAGTGATATCATACCACACTATACCGTGCTATACATAATAAATAGAGTGATATCTACTACACTATACCGTACTATACACAAGAACTTACAGTGATATCATACTACACTATACCGTACTATACACAAGAACTTACAATGATATCATACCACACTATACCGTACTATACATAAGAACTTAAAGTGATATCATACCACACTATACCGTACTATACATAAGAACTTACAATGATATCATACTACACTATACCGTACTATACATAAAAACTTACAGTGATATCATACTACACTATACCGTACTCCACTTAAAAAATACAGTGATGGTCATGCTACAATGTACCGTACTATACATAAAAACTTACAGTTGGTACTTTTACTACACTGTGTCATGCTATACATAAGAACTTACAGCGATATCATACTACACTATACCGTACTATACATAATAACTTAAAGTGATATCATACCACACTATACCGTGCTATACATAATAAATAGAGTGATATCTACTACACTATACCGTACTATACACAAGAACTTACAATGATATCATACTACACTATACCGTACTATACACAAGAACTTACAGTGATATCATACTACACTATACCGTACTATACACAAGAACTTACAATGATATCATACCACACTATACCGTGCTATACATAAGAACTTAAAGTGATATCATACCACACTATACCGTACTATACATAAGAACTTACAATGATATCATACTACACTATACCGTACTATACATAAAAACTTACAGTGATATCATACTACACTATACCGTACTCCACTTAAAAAATACAGTGATGATCATGCTACAATGTACCGTACTATACATAAAAACTTACAGTTGGTACTTTTACTACACTGTGTCATGCTATACATAAGAACTTACAGCGATATCATACTACACTATACCGTACTATACATAATAACTTAAAGTGATATCATACCACACTATACCGTGCTATACATAATAAATAGAGTGATATCTACTACACTATACCGTACTATACACAAGAACTTACAATGATATCATACCACACTATACCGTACTATACATAAGAACTTAAAGTGATATCATACCACACTATACCGTACTATACATAAGAACTTACAATGATATCATACTACACTATACCGTACTATACATAAAAACTTACAGTGATATCATACTACACTATACCGTACTCCACTTAAAAAATACAGTGATGATCATGCTACAATGTACCGTGCTATACATAAAACTTACAGTTGGTGCTTTTACTACACTGTGTCATGCTATACATAAGAACTTACAGCGATATCATACTACACTATACCGTACTATACATAATAACTTAAAGTGATATCATACCACACTATACCGTGCTATACATAATAAATAGAGTGATATCTACTACACTATACCGTACTATACACAAGAACTTACAATGATATCATACTACACTATACCGTACTATACACAAGAACTTACAGTGATATCATACTACACTATACCGTACTATACACAAGAACTTACAATGATATCATACCACACTATACCGTGCTATACATAAGAACTTAAAGTGATATCATACCACACTATACCGTACTATACATAAGAACTTACAATGATATCATACTACACTATACCGTACTATACATAAAAACTTACAGTGATATCATACTACACTATACCGTACTCCACTTAAAAAATACAGTGATGATCATGCTACAATGTACCGTACTATACATAAAAACTTACAGTTGGTACTTTTACTACACTGTGTCATGCTATACATAAGAACTTACAGCGATATCATACTACACTATACCGTACTATACATAATAACTTAAAGTGATATCATACCACACTATACCGTGCTATACATAATAAATAGAGTGATATCTACTACACTATACCGTACTATACACAAGAACTTACAATGATATCATACTACACTATACCGTACTATACACAAGAACTTACAGTGATATCATACTACACTATACCGTACTATACATAAAAACTTACAGTGATATCATACTACACTATACCGTGCTATACATAAAAACTTACAATGATATCATACTACACTATACCGTACTATACATAAAAACTTACAGTGATATCATACTACACTATACCGTGCTATACATAAGAACTTAAAGTGATATCATACCACACTATACCGTACTATACATAAGAACTTACAATGATATCATACTACACTATACCGTACTATACATAAGAACTTACAGCGATATCATACTACACTATACCGTACTATACATAAGAACTTAAAGTGATATCATACCACACTATACCGTACTATACATAAGAACTTACAATGATATCATACTACACTATACCGTACTATACATAAGAACTTACAGTGGTATCATAGTACATTATACAATACCATGCATAAGAACTTACAATGATATCATGCTACACTTTACAGTACAATACATAAGAACTTACAGTGATATCATACCACACTATACTGTACTGTACGGAAGAACTTACAATGATATCATACTACAATATACCGTACTATAATGAAAACTTACAGTGATATTATACTACACTATACCATACTATACATAAGAACTTACAATGATATCATGCTACACCATACAGTACTATACATAAAAATTACAGCGATATCATACTACACTATACCGTACTACACATAAGAACTTACAGTTGATACTTTTACTACGCTATACTATACTATACGGAAGAACTTACAGTGATATCACACTACACTATACCGTACTGTAATGAGAACTTACAATGATATCATGCTACACTATACAGTACTGTACGTAAGAACTTACAAGTTGGAAGCCAGGAACGAAGATCAGTTTCTCGTGTGCAGACAAACAAATCTTGTGACCTGTTTTGAACCCTGGAAGAAACATTGTCATTATAAAACAAACTGCACTATAGCATACTACATTATGCATTTTATATAATACTCTACAATGTGCTACATTATATTGTACTGCACTAACTCATTTATACCTAAATTACAACTCTAGACTGAAGAATGAATTGTTAATAAATTACTCATGGCTACCTACTATTACACTACTGGTCTTCCTATTGAAAAACAGATATTTTAAATAATTATATTGTTTAAGCATATTTGACAAGTTCTTATAACAGGTGCTACCGCTCCTGTACAACTTACCATTTATTCTCACAGCGAGTATGTTTTATCTATTAATAACAATAAGAATTGCACTTTCATTTGGCAAGCTCTCATGACCTTGTAGTGCGAATTTAAAATCTACGAAATGAACAATAATTGTAAGGAAGCATTAATATAGATACTATCGCACGATCATCGTGTGTCAGTGACGAGTGAGGCCAGCAGGTTGCGCGTGAGACACTAACCCATCGCTATACCACGTGAACACAACATCACCGTGACAATTAGACCAATGGCAGTTCGCCTTGATTTATGTATGCGGATATAAGGGCGGAGCTTTGAGATTGATTTTCCAACCACATGTATACACTATTTAATATGTTTTATTACGTATAATGTGTCCAAAAGCTAAGCAGAACATAATTTATTGCATGTTTTAAACCGACCTATGATACTTATCTCGTTGATTTATGATATGTCTTACACCGCGTAATCTCAAGCAAACTTGTAACCTATTATCGTTCAGGTGACAAACTTTATACTGTTGATGTCTCTAATACCGCATTTCAAGGTGTAAACAAAGTTGAGTTATAAGAAACTATTGTTCCGAAACGCCCCTGACTTTATGCCTAAGTATCTAACTTGTGTTTCATGTAAACAGTAAAATAGCGAACATCCACAAACAAATAAAACAGCAACACACACACACATATTCCAAAACAAAGTATTTATGAGAAAAGCCTTAAAATACTCTGAAGTAAAAATTAAACGTTTCTTAATCTATTTGAACCCAAAGTTAAGTGTTTATCTTCTCATTAAAATTCATACACACACTGACCACACTTCAAGTGACCATTATATCATACACACACTGACCACACTTCAAGTGACCATTATACGTTAATATATCTCATAAATGGAGAAACTGTTAATAAACGTAAGGCTGCCATACACTTCAGGTCTGTATTTTAATGTGTATATTCAAAGAAATGTCTCTGTTTAAATGATATGAATGCCACATTTGTTTTTTTTTCGGGGCACACCCCCAATAGAATTAAATCTTCAGTTCTCGTATGCACTTTATCCCCCACTCCCTAAGTAACTTGGCTTCCTTTATCGGTGAATCCATGTGTTATTGATTGTATGTTTTCGTATAGTCACACAACTGGTCAAGGGATTACCTGCGCAATGGTCACTCTACAAAAAAAGAGTTGCTGGGATTTGATTTAAAGTAATCCTTGACAATCAAACTGGATAAGAAAATCCTACAAAACGGAATACAAAGGAAAAGTAGCCATAAATCTGAGCTTGAAGGCCCACAGAAATCGTAAAGTATGCAAATCATTATGATACGTTTCATCCATTGGTAAGACTATCCGATAACAATTAAATACGAAGTTTTACATAAAATGAATAAAAGCGAGTGGGTAAACAATGAAATTATAAGAAAAAACCCATTAAACTAAGTTACTTTAATCAACCATGTATATTATAAGTTACTTTAATCAATAATGTATGTTATAACAGCTTATTGGCATCAAAGTGAAGAATTATGAATTCTGGAGATATATAAGTATCTTTTGTTTTACACGATCTGATTTTAAAAGTGAACTAAAATGTGCTGCTCTTCAACGATTCTTTTATTTTTCTGCTCAATTATTCTTTCGATGCAGCCGAAAGTGCAGACAGGAGCGCCACAGGCGGCAGTTTTTTCTTCTTTTGTAGTGGAAAATGTGGGGAGCCGCTAATGATCCGTCAGCACTTTACTATACCACGCAGGGGGTATTCAGCACGATTTTCAGGTACTCCAAATGATATCCCACGTTTTCTTCCTACGTAACTAGCCATTTATAAGTCTTAGCAATCCTAAATGTGTGCCATGTTTATAAGTTCTATTATTCTTTACTCAAGGTAGCAGTGTCAGAGTGAAAATACTGCTGTGTCTTCGCTGGTCATGTACGTGAATAAGAGACTGTTATATATTATTTACAGTACTGTCGCGAATTGCGACAGTATATTTAAAGTGACAACAAATAACTTTGTACCAATTGTGTTAACTTATTTGCATGTCTTGTTCAATATATTATTTCGGATAAGCCGAGAATTACTGATAAAAAACAACAAGAAGCAAACAGATGAGCTTTATGTAATATTACAACATCAATCACACTTTAATGAAGGTTTCTGTCGATTGCCCATGACAACATAAAAAAATCAAAACAAGCAGTGTCTTAGAATAGTTACGTCTTCGTCAAAGCAAGAAAATTTGTCATTAATCATTATACTCTTAAGTTAGAAACTAAAGATATTGAGTTGTACTAGCTCCGAACAAAGGACATACACAATGAGGGGCGTAGGACATCACACAATGAGGAGCGTAGTATTATATACATGACCCTCTACTACAATAATTTATCATGAAGATGTATGCGTATATACCCTACGAGGAAACATACCAGTCCAAACGAGAAAGGAACAGTATCTTTTATTAACAAAGAAATCTCAGCGGTAAGTCAGATGCCTTATAACGAGAAAAACTAGGTTTCGATACTCGTGGTGAGCACAGCACAGATTGCCCATTCTATAACTTTGTGCTTAACAGAAACTGTCTAAAACTATACATCTGTAAGGGTATGAAAAGATCGCCTAAAACAAATAAAGTCCTAATGTTGCTAGATGTAAAAATGACGGGAAAATTGCTGTTAGATCAACAAGGAACATCCAAAGTAAACAGTCAATACGAAAGTATAAGAGGGGTAACACAACAACGAGCAGTGAGGTTGCTAAGGCAACAGTATGGTTTATATCTAACAAGCTTACTACGGAATCGACAACCAATAAAACGAAAACATCAGATTTCTAGGAATAAAACAACGCTGAGAAAATCAAGAACTCTGATAGAACAGCCCCACACACCTACATGGCTGATATATAGAATCATATAACGTGGAAGACGGTTCTGTTCCAGAGGGTAAACGCCATATTCTTTGTATTTCAGGGAATTTTCGCTCTGTGGTTTAGTTTATTTTGAGTTTTGCGCAAATTTACAAAAGGACTATCTGTGCTAATCGTTCCTAATTTAGCAGTGACAGACTAGCGAGAGAGAAAATAAGTATTCAATACCACCTAAATATTCTTTTACCAACGAATAAGGAGATTGTCCATAACTTTATAACACCCCCAAGGCTGAAAGAGCGAGAATATTCTGTGACGGAAATTCGAACCTTTATAATACGCCATATGATGTAGACAAAGACAATTTACCTGTTGGAAAAACGGACGAGCTATTGTTTAAAAATGTCAAATACTTTTCGGTATGTCAATGATTATTCTTCTCAAAAGACAATGTGACAGTTACAAGCTGGAAAAAATACAGAAGTATTAACAGCAAAAGACATAACAGTAATTACAATTTACCTGTGGATTGGTAGTAAACTAACGGACTTACAAGGCTAAAACCCCGTGTTCAAGTATCGTGGTGGACAGAGCTCAGATAGCCTATTATGTAACTTTGCTTTAAAACTAACAGACAACTTATACACGCCTGAAAAAGAGAAAATCTGAAAATTACGGTGAAATAGACTAATTGAACAGAATGTGGGGAATATCTATATTACAGGTGTTTTATATCAAAACTAAACGCAAATTAATTAAAAACTCATGATTGTCATGAGAGTATTATATACACCGATTTCTCAAAATGACATTTACTTTCATGATACAAACTTTTAACATGGAAACGAACAATGATATGCAAGTCAGGGTTGGTATTTTATCACATAAGTGTTTATTACTCCTTGTGATTTCACCATCAACGAACTCACTAATATTCCAGTTAACTGGTAATATATTTTTGCTCAGTAAAAAGACAAACGTGGAATTTCCATACCAGCGGGAGTAAAGAAATAAATTACGTTTCGTTCAGTGTTACCAGACATTACAAGCATTACATTAACAGGGGTATAATTTTAACACCTACAATCTTTTCCTTCCCTCAGTAACTTACACCAATCTCTGACAAGCACGTTTTACACATATATAGTTGTTAATCATGGGTCTAAGTGTATAAATTACGACACTGTCATAAAAAAAAAATCTTACATTAGACAGGCGCAAAGTTCTCCGAAGTTAGGCCTAACAGCTGTGTTATATATTAACGTATTCCACAGCAGTGTTGGACAAACGGCCACTGATTGTAACGCAAGGCCAGAATTATTATATAATCTTTGTATTTGATAGGTAACTTATTATATTTTTGATAAATATAAGCTATAATAAGCAATAGTATTGACAACATATATGGATTTTTAAGATGATCAACTTCAGTTGTTAATATTCCACTTGAGAAAACACATTTTGTATATAGAAATGGACCAACTCATAACTGCATTACTTAAGATGGTACTTTATCAGTGTTCTGAGTTAGTGTGTGACTCAGTCACATGACAAATAGGTTTCATTTGATTTTATTCAATAGTAAAATAAATAACAACAATTATGAATTAGCTGATGCTATTGAACTTCAGATGGCTGACGTTCCTTTGAATAGACTTCTTTGGTGATATTTTAGTTTAATCGAACGAATGTAATCACCCGTTGTTAATAGGTGGCAGTATAGTTCAACCAGTATTTATGAATGATTCACGTCAGTAAAACGTAACGCGATCCAAGAGTTGAGTGGAATCAAAGCATGTGAATCTTCCCTAACCGAAACAAAACGTTTAGCCTTTTAATTAGTGGCTTAATTATAGTGAATCAGTAATAACCTCGCTATTCTCTGTATATTTTTTGGAAAACCTGATTAGATATAATATTATAAATTACTTACGCAATATCTCCATACCAAAACACATTAGATCCAAACTGTGTTCTCAAATATAACACTAAGTTTTCTCAAAACTAACCCTACTTAGATATAATGCCAACTAATCAAAACTAACTTTATATTTAGATAAAACATGAAATATTTAAAATTAATTTTAAAAGTCCATTTAGAAAATCCTACGCCTTATTTTGTAAGAAGCTATTTTATTCTATACATATATTTTCGAAACAAAGTTGGTGTGATTATGTACAATGAAACTTGGAAATATGAACACTAAAAGTGCACACATGTAATAACTATATGTGTATGACATATAGCCCTCAGAAATTTGAATTTCCAAAACTATGAATTTTTATGTAACCCCATATCGAAGGGGCCGGTTGCTCAGCGCAACGGCTTCATGAGCTTTGGCGTTGAGCGAGGCCGACACCGAGAGGCCTCGATAGGGGCAGCATACGGCAACCTGGTCTTGTTAAAATCTCATTTATTATACACAATCCTTACTGTATATAGGAACTCGAATTTTATATTGTGTTAGCTAGCACTAACTGTATATAAGTATTATCACATTGGTTTAAAACAAACAAGACTTACATTGACAACGTAACATAATTGTAACAATTATCTGATTCGTAATGTAGATTCACGTATTTCTTGTTCCTTCCGACCGTTGCAACAACAGGAATTACGTGTTGACAGACGTTTGTTGGCGAACTATTCATACGAGCCTTAATATTTACGTTATGTTTTACATAAAACTTTTCAATAAGAAAAGTAGTTGGAATATGCTGTATGTATTATCAATTACATCGAAAGAAATCAGTTGGATCAAGTTTCAGAATATTACGGCATGGTTGAATTTGATTATTCAAAACCAGGATAAAGTTTATTTTAAGGTGTTCCTCTTAATTAGTTTGATCCTAATGAAACGTACCGTTTTCATTACTTTTCAGCGAGTTTTCGAAACTGTAACTTTTCCTGTAGTTAGTTATTTAACTGCGATAAAAATTGTCGGATACCTCGGGCAGGTGCTTAAAACAAGAGGAATCTGATTTGGTAGTTACACAAGGGGCTATCTGTGCTCTGTCCACTACGGATATCAGAACCAGGATTAGAGGTGAAGAAAAATTCATTTGAGGGTGGTTTGTCGTTTGTTTTTTAGAGAAAAGCCGCACTGAGTTACCTGCTGTGTCCACCACGGAGAAACGAACCTCTGGTTTTAGCGTTGTAAGTCCTTAAAATTACCTCTGTCCCCGCGGGGAACTTTCGTTTGAGATATATTACAACGAAAAAATAAAATTACTTTTACCTATACTGCTAAGTTAATTGAAACCAAATTTTAAACTCATTAGATACTACGAAGGAATTTTAATCCCGTTCGCACCAAACATGCTCGCCCTTTCAGCCGAGGGGGCGTTATAAAAAGTGACGGTCAATCCCATTATTCGTTGGTAAAAGAGTAGGCCAAGAGTTGGCGGTAGGTGCTGATGTCTAACTGCCTTCCCTCTAGTCTTACACTGCTAAATTAGGGACGGCTAGCGCAGATGGCTCTTGAGTAACTTTGCGCTAAATTCAAAATACAAATACGAAGGAGTTATACTGTTAAAATTAAAATAAGAATTAGTATTAATAGAGAAGGAATAGACACAATTATCCCGAGTTCTCTGAATAGAAGGATCCTCCGTGGCTCAACAAAAAGTGAATATATCATTGAAAAGTCGTGTAAAACTGTGTAGCTAAAAACAGTAATTTTAGTCGTTTCATATAAACGTATGATATTGTAATATTTTATTAATATATAGTTATATTCATTATTAACATTTGAATTAGGATATTGTGTCTTATCTATTTATTTCTTACATCTTGCTTAGTCTGTTGGTCAGCATCTCCCAAACATTTTCATCCACGTCCATCTCTTAATACATATATATAAATATGGTTTATTGTGCGCCCTCATCTCTTTTAAATGAACAAAAGAATGCACAGATACACATTAAAATACATATGTTAAGTAATTATGTATCATTTTCATTGATATAAATATATTAAGGTGCTTAATTTTTCATTATTTCACGACTGACTTTAATCACTTTTGTGCCTCAGTAAATTATTTGTGTCACTTTTGGGGAGCACACTTTGGGAAACGCTCTTTAAGTAATACATAGTAATGAATAGTATTTGATGTTCTCATAAAAAAATTTGCTCTGGAATCACCGTGTATTTAATTCGGCCCTATTTTATCAGAACTATAAACCACATCAGACCTCTTAACCCTCGAGTCACTGATGAGATCCATATGGACTTCATCAGCATTTATAAATACGTTTTTATGAACAGTTTATGCACTAAATTACATGTTGGTCCACGTACAAGATATTTAAACGAATCACCACCAACATTGTGATTGAGTCTACCATGTTTACTAACTCACTTTTCTATGAATCGTGTATAGAAAATGAGTGTTTTCACTCAAACATGTTCTCTAGACTAATTCCTCGAAGGAACAGCGACAAGTGTACGGATTTACATCGATAAAATCCAGAGTTCGATCCTCCGGGGTGGACACAGCAGTTAACTTAACGTAGCTCGTCTATAAAAACAACAACAAATAAAGCACACATTCTTTACAGTGGATGTTGTAACAGGTACGCAGTGTGTGAGAGGGGTATTCTAGTTTGTGAAATCAAAAGATAACACACATTATGAGAAGTAAAATCAGCATGCAAAGGGTACTAATGCTACTGGCGTCTGGGTGCATGCACACCCTTCAGAAAATGTGTTAGAAAAGGTGCTATAAAACTGAATCTGAAAAATATTTTATGTGATATATCGCTTGAACAATTGTGTGGTCGTTGGCATAAGATATACAAAAATCCAGTTAAAAACTAATAAATCATCATTCTGTTCTAACACTACATGACCAAATATACTTAACTTAGCATAACAATGTATGTTTTATTATAGTAAAGTACTGTACTTACTATGTACATACAGAATAGGTATTAACTGTTAAATTACCTTACTAATAATAATTAACTGTACGGCTATAGGATGTTAGATATTTCAATTACTGGCTATCATATACGTACATAAAGCACTACTGAAATGCTCCATTCATGTGGGGTGCTTTCCCATAAATAACTTACATACAGTTTCAGTGTTGATAACAGTGTCATAATGGTTATGTATCAAAGCACGAGCGCTCAGTCTTTAGTCAGTTTGTGTACACATAAGGTAATTAATTATTCAATCGTAGATGACGAAGGCTAACGTGAACATGAATTTATTATACAGTGGCAGTGTGGCAAAGAGTTTCCCTAATACAAAGGTAACTGGTACACTACAACACGTTTTTAAGCAGTTTAACAGTATCTCCTGGAGAGATGAACAAATCTTTTATGTATCGTTGATACAGTTCTAGATCATATATATCAGAATTTCGTATATGTTTAAATACTGTTAGATGTTTTGTACCGATAAGAAAACAATTAAGTGCTGACTGTTGTTAGAAGGATAACTTTGTAGTCCATAAAACAAAGTCTTACTTACTGATGCAACAATGTGAATATCCTATAAAACAACAACAAAAACAGAAACGAAAGATTTGTCACAAATTCTTATCGGTTGTTTTACTGACACAACAATATCAACATCCTATAAAACAATAATAAAAACAGAAACGAGAGATATGTTACATGTTATTATCAGTTTTATTATCACCAGTAGAAAACCAATGTATTCTATAGATTAGTTGTTCTTAATTTGTGGTTAGCATACATCCGGGTGTGTGAGGAGATGCTCATTAAAAACCTTTAAAAAGTCAAAGAAGATAACCCAACGCTTCAAAATTAGCGGATACTGTCGATGACTATTGAGTGAAAATCCTCGTCAGCAATAAGCATGACATATACGGCATGTTTGACATGCTATTACACATTCTTTACTTTTATTTAGGCAGGCCAGCTGGTTTAAGACATTCGACTAGCAATCCAAACATGCTCGTCCTTTCAGTCGTGGGGGCATTATATTATGATGATTAATCTCACTATTCGTTGGTTAAAAAAGAGTAGCCCAAAACAAATATATATATAATACATTAATCTGGTCTCACACTATTAAATTAGGGACGGCTAGCGCAAATAGTCTTCGTGTAGCTTTACGCGAAATTCAAAAACAAAAGAAATAAACAATCCTTACTTTGTTGCAGGTTATAGACGTATAGTTAACATTAAAATCTAAAGCTGAACATTCAGAAGCTCTTACTGATAATTATAACGTACTCCACCAGCCAGTATTTGTATATTGCTCACATACTATTGAAATATTTCTTTTGATTTGCTATGGTAATTCTGCGATAAAAAAAACAAACCATTCTGATACTCGCGGTGGGCAAAGCTGTCCACTAAAAATGGACCATTGTGTAACTATGTGTAACCACATTCTTTAGTTATTTTTAACAAGTTATATACACTAGGGACACATGCCGCTTACTTAAGTGATAGAAGATGGTTGTCGTATAAAGATCTGGAATTATTACCTTAAATATGAAACATCTTAAAACAACGACATATACTTTATATCATATTATCATGTCGTTACTTTGAATTCTAATAAATTTATGCGTGAAGAGTACACTGCTTGCTCATAGGTCTGATTTTTCACATAACCTTATAACTTACCACGTAACAAAAGCATAATAAAAAACAGACTGAATTTAGTTATTACTCACATAACCGTCCACGTTAAATTAATTACTCGCAGAATGCATAAAATATCTAACTGTCCAACCAACTGGGTTTCCCACAATATAGATCATGACCTCGACAGAAACTTGTCTAAAAGAAACAATGAAGCAAAATTTCGTATTTAAAAACAAATCTTTACGACAACCATTTTAAACATTCCTGACAAATAATATGGTTGCTATGTGGTTGTCTACACAAATAGTGTAATGTTTAAAAATGTAATAGGCCTAATATTAGTTTCTTACGGCGAGAAAATTATAAGTTTTCAACTCTGGAAGGAATTTTAAAAATAAATTTTAATCAACATGAGACATCTAATTCAGTTTTTCATCCTTTCGATAGGAAATGCTTCTTCCTGTATGATCAGCACTTCGAAGAGAACAAAAACTGCGCACCTGACGCTGATAGAGAGGAAGGATGTGAGGTGGTACTCACCACAATTACCTTTTGGTACGATAGATATATAATAGATGTATTGATCTATTGTTAACGAAAGCCATGATGTAGAGTTTCTTTATGGCTGTTGTAGTTTATGATTTGTTAAAGCAGGTTCGGGTTATTTTCGTAAAGTGAACGTGTTTTATAGATATAACGGTATTTTTTCTTGAACTAGTCAGAATTAATGAAAGGCTTGTTGTAAAGTTTGTTTATAGTAATTGTAATTTTTGCTTTCTTGAAACAGGTTTGGTTATCTTTATTAAGTGAGGCCCGGCATGGCCAGGTGGTTGAGGCACTAGACTCGTAATTTGAGGATCCCAGGTTCGAATCCCTATCACATCAAGCATGCTCGCCCTTTCAGCTATGGGGGTGTTATAATGTTACGATCAATCCTACTATTCGTTGGTAAAAGAGTAGCCCAAGAGGTGGCGGTGGGTGGTGATGACTAGTTGCCTTCCCTCTAGTTTTACACTACTACATTAGGGTCGGCTAGAGCAGATAGCCCTCGTGTTGCTTTGCGCGAAATTCAAAATCAAACAAACCTTTATTAAGTGAAACTATACAACATGTATATATATATATATTTATTTATATATTATTGTACAGTCTTGGACAAAAAGTTTGCATACTGTTCTATACTGATGTTATTGTCCACATGAATGAGGTAGTTATTGGGAAATTGCTCAAACAGTAACAGAGAAGGTAGCGTATAATCAGACAAGCATGGACCAGTTGTTTGTTATTCTCGTCTGTATAATTTGCGAGCATTTGTTCGTGAAAACACATATACTCACGTGTTTTGTATAAGAGGGTGTGATTTTAGTACAATCTTTTTTGAAATAGATCAACTCTTTACTAATACAGTTTCTATGTACTTGGTGTAGATTCATGCCTCGTCACGTGCCAAAAGTTATAGGGCGTCAAACTATTCGACCGTCCAGAAATTATATGAAGCAAACAAACATTGCCAGAACTGTAACGTATTCCCAGTCTACTGTATCCAAAAATTGAAATGTTTTCGGACTACAGGAAACGTTTTTCCAGGAAATTCTACTAGTAGACGCGAAAAAAAAACAAAATCAATCCCCGAAGATGATCGTGTTTTGATTAATTTAACACGTCAAGGTCGAAAGAAATCTTGCAGCACCTTACGACACGAATGACAGGAATAGTGAAAAGTAAACTGACCAAATAAGATTATTTTGCAAAACAAAAGGCTGCCTATTAACAAATATTAACCAGAATTCACTACTATCACCGTGTTACTTGGACAAGGCAGTATGATAAGTTACAGTCTCTTTTCCGACTTACTAAACGAAATCTGATGTTTTATAGAACAAAATGCGATCTATTGGTCCATCTCGGCTGTTCCATCCTTTAAACGAAATTAAAATAACAAAAAAAAAATTAATGTCAGCCCTTACCATCCATATATTTATCAAGTTTTTTTTCCTAAATTCACTCAAATTTACTGCATCTACAGCATTCGAAGACAACCCATTCCAAGAGCCACCCCCCCTCTTAGAAAAATAAAACGGTCTTAGCTGGAGATGATTCCTGTACTGGCAAATTTGTATTTGTGTCCTTGAGTCCTGTTATTCTCACTGTTAAGTATGAACAAAGTTGATGTATAAGCACTATCAATTCCCTCCAGATCTTTTTTTTAAGAGAAAACAGTTTGAGAGATTTCAGCCTCTCCTCATATAACAACCTCTCTAACCCAGACACCATTCTAGTAATCCTTTTCTGAATCCTTTTCAACAATTCAATATATTTTCTAATGTAAAGAACCCAAGACTCACCACAATATTCCAAATGTCTCCTAGCCAGTGACATATACAAAAAAACATTCTAGGCTGTTTAGATTTTTACTAAATATTTCTGTAAATACACCTAAAATCCTATTTTGCCTACCACTAGTAACAGCACACTGCTTGGATTGCTTTAGAGATTGATCGGCTGTTGCACCAAGGTTCCTTTCTTTCATCTGGTACAGTGGTAAGTCTACGGATGTACAACGCTAAAATCAGGAGTTTGATTCCCCTCGATGGACTCAGCAGACAGCCTGATGTGGCTTTGCCGTAAGAAATCACACTCACACCTTTTCTTCATAGCACTATTAAGGTTATACCTATCTAAATTATACTTATAGTTCAAATTATGATAACCCATGTGCATTTTCTTGCATTTATTATATTTAAAACCCATTTGTCATGCCATTTGCCCAACTCAGTAAATGATCTAAATCCTTTTGTAAATCAACAGCATCCTCCTCACAGTTATCAACACCCAAGACCTTAATATCATCTGAAACTTTAAGTCACTTATTGACTATTTTTTCGTCTTTGTCATTGAAATAAAAAGAGCAAATTTTCTAAGATGGAGTAATGAGACACCTCACTTATGATCCAGTTTGACTAAAATCCATTTGTAACACTTTCTACGTTCTTCCATCCAGCTACTTTTCTATCTAATTTGCTAACTTATCCCATACAGAGGTAATTTTTGCAGCACCTCGCCAAATGCTTTCTTAAAATACAGATGTATCAAATCTAGATCCTTACCCTCATCTTTGTAAGCAGTAACCTTTCTAAAGAATGTAAAAATATTTGAAAGGCAAGATTTTTCTTTAATGAAACTACGTTGACAATCCAGTAAAATTATAAACTTTGTTAAATAACTTAACAAAGCATCTCTTAACAGATTTTCCAAAACGTTTTCCACAAATGATATAAAATTAATGGGTCTATCACCTCCTTTAAAAAGTGGAGTTACATTAGTTAACTGTCAATCCTCTGCCCACTGTTTAAAGACTGATATGAAATAGTAGTAAGTGGCTTACATATCCAATCTTTAACCTCATTCAAAATTCTTGGAGAGATATTATCAGGCCTAGGAGTCTTATCATTTTTCAAACTTCCCAATATTTTCTTAACCAACTCAGAATTAATGCAGTCATCTTGTTTGATCTTGTTTCCAGTTATTAACTGTTCAAGATGTGGAATACTGCTTAAATCTTCGTAAGTAAAAACAGAGAAACAAAGAGTAAAATTTAATAACCCAGCCATCTCATAATCATCAGATACGTGCCTTCCTTTACCAACCTTCAGGGTTTCTAACTCCGTTTTGACATTCTGTTTATTCTTAATGTATTTTTTAAAATCTCTACTGTTAATTTTGACATTTTCAGCCAACCCTTTTGATGTCCTAATTTCTTGTTTCACCAACTTTCCTGTTTTTCTGAGTCTTCTATTAAACCAGTCAATTTAAATTAAATTTATTATGATTTTCTTTAATTTTATCTCTTCAACTCTTTGTTAGCCAACATAGTACTACTGATGTTACGACTCGTATTTGCTGTTTGCCTGGGGAACAGATATGAAAAGACTGTATTTTGTACAGGGAAAGGCCCGGTATGACCAAATGGGTTAAGGCTTGCGACTCGTAATCTGAGGGTCACGGGTTCGAATCCCCGTCACACCAAACACGTTCGCCCTTTCAGCCGTGGGGGGCGTTATAATGTTACGGTCAATCCCACTATTCGTTGGTAAAAAGAGTAGCCCAAGAGTTGGCGGTGGGTGTTGACGACTAGCTGCCTTCCCTCTAGTCTTACACTGATAAATTAGGGACGGCTAGCGCAGATAGTCCTCGAGTAGCTTTGCGCGAAATTCAAAAAACAATTACATTTGCACAGGGAAAACAGAGGAGGCAATGCCGTACATGTTTGGGCAGCTGTTCACCATGGTAGAAAAACTGCTTTTTGTATCCTCCAGGGAAACGTCAATGGCGCCTCCTATTTCTGCCATATGCTTGGGCAAGGTTTGGCAATAACTTTGTGTTCCAGGATGACAATGCCACTTTTTTGCAGTACGCTTACCGTACACGAGTATTTCGAATAGGAGGGCGTTAGGAGATTGCTATGGCCACCATACTGTAATCCATTGAGAACTGTTGGGCAGAACTGAGTCGAAAAATTGCTAACCACGACCCTAAACCAGCTATTGTAGCTAAGTTCTAGCGCTTCATAGTGAAAAGTTAGTGAATGAAATCACAATGGATTATGTTAATAACCTCATTAATAATACACTACGTCGTCTTGAGGAAGTCATTACAGTACAAAGAGAACCAACCAAATAGTGAATCTTTAAAATAAACTTATATAAGATTGCAGACGTTATTTATAATAATTTAGTATTATATTTTGTCATTATATATGTTTTAGTAAAGTTTTGTTGTGATAGGCGAAATGCTGGATTACACATCTTTCTACGGGTGTTGACTGTTCATGATGTCCATAGAACCTGTCTCATTATACAAATTACATTCGTAAGTGTTTAATATAACATACATTTTTCAGTTTGATAGCGTCAAGTGTATTTGTATTCCATAATTTTTGGTTTATTGAAGAAGGTTTGTGTAAAAGGTGTTATTATTCATAGTTTGGCGTAAAATTATAGCTATAAAACATTCTTCTAACCAAATATTACATATAATTTGTAATTATTGTCTGCTATGTTAGAGTATAAGTGTGATGTTTGTAGTTGCCTTTTAGCCTATATTAATTAATGTAGGTATTTGAGGATTACTTAAAATTAATGTTAACAGTTAATTATTCAGTTTTGTTTTTGTTTTGCTGGCACACTCTACAAAATTTAAAATTCAAAATTTAAAAACAGCTAAAATGGGAAATAAAAATCATTATTTAAAAACAAAATTTCGTCACTGTTTACTTGTAATTAAACACAAAGATTCACAATGGATTATCTCTGCTCTGCCCACCACAGGTATCGAAACTCGGTTTCTAACGCTGCAGGTCCGCAGACATGCCCCTGCGCCACTGGAGCCTTTGTCACTGTTAACGTTACATCATCAGGTATTCAGCACAATTCTATTCGACACTTAAGTACAACTAGTCGGTGACATCAGCTATAAAACCTTGAACTAGCTCAAGTACAAACCAACTCCTTGTGTTTTATTTATTAAAGTTCATTTATCAAAATTGCTTATTTTATTTTACGTTTATTAATATTAAATTCTCTACAAATAAATTTAACAGTGTTCTATATCTTTAAGATTTTGGTAGACATGCAACAGAGCATTTCCATGTTCTGCTATTCTAATACTTAAATTTCTACCAGTCTCCCCTATATAGAGATTATTTAAGTCCGTATTCTCCACATTGTAAACTGCTTCTTTCACAATAATAGTCGGTTTGATTCTATTTTTAAATATTATATTAATCTTTTTTTTTCTGATAAAAATACAAAATTACCTCTAACTGGAAACCTATACACCATTTCTATTTCTTTCCAAAGTCTTTTTATCGTATATGATAGGACAGGTGCATAAGGAATTACACGATAAACCGAATTATCTGAATGATATTCTTTTTTATCAACCTACCAGTTCTCAAGTATTTTCTAACCACATTAATAAAATAATCATTACTCATCACCAGATCATTTTACATATAATGTACTTCTTTATCCAATTCTCCTCTTAAGCTCCAATTAGTTTTTGCAATAGTTAATAACTTTTTATAATAACTATTTTCTTATATTTGCCACAAGTTGACGACCAATTCATGTACAAATCAGTGTGAGTTCCCTTTCTAAATATCTTCATTTTAAAAACATTATTAACCTCACTAACCATGAGAAAAAACAACTTACCTTCGTTCTCAATCTCATGAATAAACTTCATATTAGGGTGTAGTGAATTAAAAAAAAATACTAAAAACTGTTCAACCATTTGTCCAGAAATAAACCCAGTAAATGTATCATCATCATATATGATAAAAAATAACAACAACATAATTCTAGACTAACCATGGTTTTAACTTCATTATGCAGTTCAAGTTGATCATAAAATTTATCATTAAGTTGAAATACATTTTCGACTGTATTACTTTTAAAACTTCTGAAGAAAATTGCGTTCTTGGATTTTCATCTTATATAAAACAAAAAAGAGTGTAATCAATCAATTCATGATGACGAGAAACCAACTTGAAGTAAAAATGCATTATTAAGACAGCTGGTATGGGTATTAAAACTTACTACACATGCCATCGGTCTTGAGAATATAATGAATAGACTCGTTGATTGGTGCTTGCGTTAATAATGAAACTACATCAAAATTAACTAAAAAACCTACAAGGATTCAATGTATCTAATAACCTGGCAGAGTTTTCTGTGTTTTCTATAAGACATTCTCCCTTTAATGCCCAAAGTCTAAATGTTCTGAATAAAATATGACCTAGGTTATAATCAAACGATCCTCTAGTGGATTCAATAGGTTATTTAGGTAACCCACAAATGTAAGATATTTGTATCACTAGATTTCAAAAAAAAAAAAAATGTAAAGGGAATTATTTAATAAGTTTCTTTTTTTCAATCAAATAAAAAACTGGTTCAACTTATTTTCTCTATTTTCAGTCGGTTTGTTAATTAAAAGTTTATAATGCTCTTGATCACTTGATACTTTACTCATTTTACTTAAATAATCACAATAATTCATTACTAAGCCCGCAATACCTTTGTCAACGTAATAACCAGATTCTTAGTTTTCCGTAATTATTTAAGGCATTTCTTTTTCAGGCTAGGCTTAACACATTTAGATCTCGTCACCAATCTTTTGGTTCTATCAGAAAAATCACCGAGAATGCTAGATATTCATTTTTGGTACCTGTGGAAAATGAACATAGTTGCTTCCTTAACAAAATGATGGCCAGGTGGCTAAGGCGCTCGACTTGCAATCTGAGGATCGAGGGCATGAATCTCCATTGCACCAAACATACAGTGGTAACGTTACAATGTGACGGTCACTTTTCGTTGGTAAAACAGTAGCCTAAGAGTTGGCGGTGGGTGATGATGACTAGCTCCATTCCCTCTAGTCTTACACTGCTAAATTAGGGACAGTTAACGCAGATAGCCCTCGTGTAGTCTTTCACGAAATTCAAAAAAAAAAAAAATGTTCCCTTTCTTTCCCGAAACACTTGTTCTCTTTTCTCATCCTTTCTTCTTAACTGTGTAACTATTTTTCTAGCGAAATCTTCCAATCATTATTTTATATCCAACAATTATGTTCTTTTTTTTGGGAAAATGAAAAAAAAATCCCTTTTTTAACATCTGGTTTTGAACATCTGTTAACTAAGTTGACGATATATTGTAAACAAGTGGAATAACACTTAATTCGCTTTATCAGGCACATTCCTAGAATTATGGTCGAAATCGCTCCTTTTAACAATTATTAGCTTTCTTTCTTGGCTTGCTGTGATTCTGGTATCCAGATATGTAAGCGTTTTATGAACAAGAGAGTTCATCAAAGCGTAATCTTCGGAAGTAATCAGCCAAGGTCTCTTTTAACCCCAGTTTCCTATTGTACAAATATTATACACAATATTTGAAAACTATTTTTCCTCAATTTGTTTTTAAAGTTGCAACTTTTTTTTCTTCAAAATATGCAGTGTATGAAATCAGAAAAGATATAATAGTTATAGGATAGCTAAAGTCTCGTGTAACCTTTGAGAATACAGATAGTAAAGCGTAAAGTGCATAAATATTTAATGGGGTTTGTAACGATAG
The DNA here is from genome assembly GCF_004210375.1 of Tachypleus tridentatus. Lineage (NCBI taxonomy): Eukaryota > Metazoa > Arthropoda > Merostomata > Xiphosura > Limulidae > Tachypleus > Tachypleus tridentatus. The sequence continues at coordinate 36,431,016 of NC_134833.1, read as the reverse complement.
ATAAATGTATTATTTGTCCTGTTTTCTTTTTAAATACGTTTGCGACAAAAATAATCCCCGGGAAGTCGGTAGTGTCGTTAACTTGAAAGAAATGACCATACAGTTTAAGTTAGGAGTTATTTAGTGTTGTGTGAAATTTTTTCTCAGTTGCGATTAGCTGACCTTTAATTTATTTTTTATGCTTTCTAGTAATTCAACTGACACACTTCGAGTCTGAGACCTCAGAGTGCTGTGTAAATATTCCTCTGAAATCTGATTACTTGAGTTCTGGTAGAGTTAGTTTATTTCGTGATACAACACCACTGACTTTTGACATGTCAAACATTTGTTATACACTTCTGTCAATGAAATTTGGGTGGTAAGAAGTGGCTCAAGTGTTAAAGGAACTATTAGGAAACAGTAGAAATAGTTCTATATAGTTATAACTGTTATGTGTATGAATATTTCACCTACTTTAATCCATTACTAAAACGTATGTCTCACTATTGGGATTTTTGAAAAAAAAAAAGATTAATAGGTTTTCAATCAAAAGTTTTATGTTCCTGGAAGCCAAACAAAATTAGATAAATATAGAAACCTGATATTAGTTTTAATAAGGTATTTATTAATATGAATGACCTTCTAAATCCACGTCATATTTACACGTAGGGACTTTACAAGTGAAGTGCACGCGGATACTAGTAGACGTTTTGTAATGCGACGAAACTAAATCACGAAGATAAAAGTTATTTCGAGTTATTATGAAATAACATTTCCATATCATAATTCTGCTTCGTTACTTACCGATTGTTTAAGTAAGTCCAACCTTGTCAGGCACTCTTGGGATAAGAAAAAAAACAACAGAGGTCCAGTGTATTCTGGGTTTTGTCACACGTTACTATTTTTCGATAGATTTCATGGCATAGGAGAAACTTTTATTTCTCTGAGACCGATGTGGCTCAGCGTAATGTTTGAACAAATAGAATAAACTAGGTTTTTTGTTTATTTTTGTCAAAACTCACAAATTACATATGTATATGGTAAGAATGTTTTTGCATTTTATGCGTGTTTTTTGTTTTTTTTTTGCAATTTCACGCAACGCTACTCCTGGGCTATCTGCGCCACTCATTCCTAATCTATCTTGGGCTACTCTTTTAACAACGAATAGTGGGATTGACCGTCACACTATAACTATACCAGGACTAAAGGGCGATTGTGTTCGGTGACTGAACGTTGTTTTACGGCATTTGAGAACTCCGATCTGTAATTTAAGACCTGTGAGAGTGCGTGGGTGGATGAACAATGAAGTTAAGTTTGCATTAGGGGGAGAGCGAACTTTTGTGGATGTTCAGAAGCCTTTAATCATTATGAAACATATCGGTTAGAGGGGTTAACTTTAATATTATAGTATTTTAGTGTATAAATATTAATTACAAAACACAACTCTTTGAAAGCATGCATCGCATTGACGATTCTAGAGGTAATAAAATAGTGTTAAAATTCTCTTATTGACACAGATTACATGACTGTAAAAAAAATCCATAAAACGTACCTTTGCAAGGTCAACGGGTTTAGTGTGTCTTTGGTCCCCAAATCTCAGAAGTTGTTTTGTTTTCTTCCATGTGAATATATAACTCATGGTATAAGTGAAGGGCTTTATTTCACATCATCTAGCATCGACCAGTCTCAGAGAAACAGCTTCAAACTTTCTCACAGTTGTAGTAACAGCTTTGTTGTGGACACTCATGCAACGTTTTAAGTACATGTTTACACGTGATGGTCCAGGGGACTCAGGATTCTTTCCCTTTTTCAGAGCAAAAAAAAAAAAGACACGTGCAGAGCCTTCTTTACTCAGTTTGTAAACAGCTCAAGCAAAAAATAATTCATGTCCAAATAATGTGTTCACCTGCATAAATATACTATGGGAAGAAGATGAGAAAATACGACGTTGTTTACTGTCACATACGAATGTCCAAACAACATGTTCACCTATCTAAAATGTACTATGAAAAAATACGCGAAAATAAGGTTTGTTTTCTCTCAAAACAATACGTGCACTTGTATGTGGGAAAGAATACTCGCAGGTTACTGAATAGCTATTATAATCACTTTTAAAACATAATGAAAACATGTAGAGACAGGTATAAAACGTTAGGAGTTGCCCCAAATCTATACAAATTCAAACGATTTCCACATATAAACATAATGTGGGAACTGTGATGTCGTTAACAAAAGGCTTAAATAACTGTTAAGATACATTCTCACGTATCACCATACCATGCATGATTAACAAATACTTTTATTTAAATATTTTGTAATGCTTTTGTTGAGCTTCAATTCACTTCACTCTTTTTGTATGTTAATATAGTAATGGCACGCCTTCTATATTATTATATAGTAGGGACACGCCTTTTATATCCTTATATAGTAATGGCACGCCTTCTGTATCCTTATATAGTAGTGGTGTACCTTTTGTATCCTTACATAGTAGTGGCACATTTTTTGTTTATCTGCAAATGAATATATTATTCAATAAAAAAATATCCTAAGTCTGTTCATTTCTCCATGTGTTCTTTCTTATGCTTCAGAGCCAATGAGGTGATAGAACAAACTGAAAGAACAATCGGCTCTGTATCAAGGCCGTGCTGCTATTCTAACAAATACAAACAGCCATAAAACGACGGATTTACAATTTAACTTCTACCATTCAAACCACCTCCGAGGTTGTTATTATTTTTATGCGCTACTACAATAACCACTTTGTTTCTTATCTGTATAAAACAGTGAAATTACTTAGCTAAACAGCCATTACGTACTGTAACACCACAGTACGTGAATATCTGTAGGTGATACTTTAAATAAAACTATTAGACAGACATCTAATTAAACATGGCTGTAATGAAACAAAAATGAAATATTTATCTTATCAAATTTCATGCTATCTGTCATTCTTTCGTGGTTTATGCCGATTTTGCAATTCAGACAAAATCCATTGTCTGCACCAATTGTCAGACAAGAATCTGACTTAATATAACTTTCTATTTTAATAATTAAAATAAAATTGCGAATTTCACGTCTATATAAGAACTGGTTTCTAACCTTCTAAGTGACAAATTTATTGAGTGGAGAACTAAACAAAAATAATTTTTACTGAACTGGTTCTGTAATTAAATCTGGAAAATATCAATATAAACAATTGTAGTGCACGCAAGAAATGATGTTCGAATTAATATTTTTGACAATTACAATTATTGGAAACATACAGCCTTGAACATAATAATGATTACATTACGAGTATTCGCATATGGAACTAAACACGCTTTGCTCCTACCGTTAACAAATCTACGTAACCTACAAAGTAAAAATATATTCTAAGATTTAACTTACAATTGGTGACGTTTCGACCGGTAAACTGGATCCTGTGTAACGGTTATTGAATTCAAAATCGGCTAATTGCGGACTATTATTTCTGCAAAATTGTATTTCAGTTTTTTTTCCAAAGTGGAGCGAGTTGGTTCTGGATTTTTAAGATGGCGACCGTCAAGCTTCGAAACGTTTGCGATATCACATAGCTTTAATACCGAACTTTCAACTGCGTGTTTTAATAAAACAATTCTTTATCGTGAGCTGTAGTATGTTGAAAACGACAGCAACATTAGCTTTACCATCAATACAACACATGATCAACTCTCCCCACGTTTGTTTATTCGTGATAAAGTATGAAAATACTAACGTCCTATGCTCCAGTCTGTTTTTGAATTTAGATGTCGTAGCGAGTGTCAGTCAGTTCAAGTATTCACCCATCGGTCAACAATGTTTTCAGAAGAAATGCTAGCGTAACAGCCTCGCGTCCCTGGTAGACTGTTCTTACTTTATATATGTATACAAACTGAGTAGACGAAATAATGTTTACTCTACTTTCGCTCCCTACAGCTAAGTTGACCAACTTTCTTCAGGTTTCAACTGCTACTTTGATAGACTTTACTTCTCTGTTACATAAAATTTGTTCAGGAACTGCTTTGGGCATTGCTGTACTGCTATATTTCAACAACCTGCCTTTTACTTAGTTATAAGTTTAAAAAAATCTGAACCTAGAATTCGAACGAGTAGCTGCATCTTAGAATTTAATCCAACAGTTATTGTTGTTTTCGGATTTACTTATCTGGATTTCAAAATTCATCCGTGCGCGACTGGGTAAAGAAAGATTACTCAAGTTCGTGTTACTGTTGGCTTCACGAAATACAATTACAGACGAAACTCTTTACTTACATAATGTAAGGAAGCGGTTACTGAAACATGAGTAAAATGCATGAGAAGTTAACCGCAAAATAAGACCAAAAACAAAGAAACTTTACTGTAACCAATGGCTTTATATGGTTTCAGTTAAGTAACCGGTTACAAACGGCTCTGGAGCGTTGGTATTGGATAATGTTTTTAAACAAATATGGTGTTTTTTATTACTTATGAAAGACAATCTTCAATTGGGTGAAATCGTAAATAGTTCATCAGCAGGTGAGGCTTTCTGTCCTATCTCGTCAGCGCGCGCCTGTGCAGTTGCCATTGGTAACCGTCGTCACGTGATTTCTTAATTTCTACATACAGAAAAGGTGAAAAACCCGTATCAATACTCAACAAACGTTTGCTCGAAAATTCGGAAAATTTACAAATGTTAAGTACGACAGAAGTTCACATTATAAGAGCTCGTTGAGTTTTATAAAACATTTAGCAATAAAAGAAGCCGCAAGATAAAAAAGGTCGGTGCGTTTAGTCTAACAGTGACAACAGAGAAGGTTTCCCAGTGAAGTGTAAGACCCATGTTTCCGCGAATCAAAGCAACTTTTGATGGCGCATCATCGATCACTGGGACAACTGTTCTGCCAGCTGCCTGTCAAGAGGAAAATAGATCGACGTTCTTCCCGTCAAACCAAGACTTCGGCCAGTACGAATCCACCTATTCGCGCGGTGGCCGAGTAACAGAAAGGAAAAACGGGTACAAATATCGAGGTGAGGTATTAATAAAAAAATAAAAGAACGTGTCAGCATTAAAGAGTGCGCAAAGTACTGAAAAAACTGGTTTTTTAAACGTAAGTGTAAGAGATTAGAATTGTTTTCCTAACACTATATGTAACCTAGCTCGGTAAACAAAATAGTCCGATAAAGTGAACATTAAAATATCTTGTAAGATTTGTTGAAACGGATGAACATAGAAAATATTAACATTTTATAAGATAATACATACTCGAATATTTAACGTGTTACATATTAGTAAATAAACAAGGAAGGTAGTAACTCGAGTGCCCAATTTTGTATTCTAAGTGATAAGACAGTAAACATCGGTTTTGTGTAAAAGGGATAATATGATAATAACTTAAGTTTCACCATAACGTCCATAACAAAGTTTGAATATAAATATCACGGGTATTACTAATCAATTTCATATGCATAATAGTAGCATAAACAGCATAAATATCAGGTACATAAATATGATCCTTCCCCCGCAGTAGTTTAGTATTACGTCTGTAGATTTTAATGTTAAAAATTAGGTTTACATACCCCTGGTGATAATAGTACAGAAACTCTATGTGTAGCGTTAGGCTTAACAGCAAACAAAATATAATAGTAGCTTGAATATATACATATGCCGTGAAACCTTATAAGTGTAGTAAGTGTTGGTATAATTAGCCTAAAGTAAAGACGTAGTGTGGGATCACCTAGAGTCAAGTGTATAAAATTTATAATGAAAAATATAGATTTAGTTTTAAACTTAAATCATTTTGAACTAATTTTTATATATTTAATCAACGAAGACTAAATTAATAAATCAGACATATTTCCAGTTTTGTTGTTTATAAATTTCATTTTACATTTTAAATACATGGATTAACAACAATATTGTGTTGTTATTAAGCAACATGACATGAAAACATCTTCGGACTCTCACCACTAAAACCGGGTTTCGATACCTGTGACGGGCACAACACAGATATTCCATTGTGTGGTTTTGTGCTTAATTCTAAACAGACCTCAGCATAAAGAGCATTCTTAGAAAGTAGTGTTACCAAATCGCACTGGTCTCTCTATAAATTAGTTGTTAACCTAACTGATTTCCACCAATAGCTTTTCTATGAATACGCCACAAATTTATTTCATGAATGATCTTAATTTTGATTGGCTCACAAAAGAATTTACTGACGTTGGATTCCCTCAACTGTACTCTCCTGTCTCTTTATTGGTCAAGCTGGATTTTTTGACAAATTAGTCGCTGTACAGAATATACATAATATTAGATTAAGTACAAATACTCTTATAACAACTGTTACCAAACTATAGATCACTAATTATGTTTGTAAAAAAGATATACATTTTAAAATGTTCCACACAGTTTAAATTATTTTGAGTTTCATGGCTTTCAATATAAAAGAATGGGAAAAATACTTCAATAATAATATCAAAATTTCAGTAAAACTGGTAAAATTCAATTACCAATGCGATTTTCATGGTCGTTCGCTCTGAGAAGTTGTACTGAAGGAAAGAGTGAGTGTGTTGGATATAAACTATTTGAACTATAGTGGGAAACGTGACTAACTCAGGTCACGTGCCTTAAACATGCAGTTGAGCTCGAGCATCGTGGAGTGACAGATTTCCAAGTTTTGGTCAGTGACGTGATAGTCAGGACTGGCCAAATAAAATCAGATTAGCAATGGGTCAAGTTAGCGTGTCCGACTGTAGGACAAAGGGTCTGGGGTTCGAGACGCTATGCTACTAACATGTACTTATAACTGTATGTACATTATAAAACTGACTGTTACTTCTTTTATTCGGTCAAAGAGTCGAACAAAGTACTTTCTTTAACGGCGGGTGCTTCTGACTGGTTGACTTTCCTTTTGTTAGGAATTTAAAGCAAGAATCAACTTTACGTGAACATTCTACCACCACAATGATGTTTTAAAAACATTTATCTACACTGACTACTTTCCCGCTTCCCATTTATTTTTGAAGCACCTCATTTTGTATAATTTGTAATGATAGTACAACATCGTATATTTTGGTTCGTTGTTCATTGGTAAGGAGCCAAAATTCATGTCCTGTAAGAGGAACCGTTGACTTCAAATTAGTTGTATAACAAACAACAAAATCCAAAACCTCGGCACGGGGAGGGGAACTTTTGGTTGTGTAACAAACAGGATGAAACTCAGTTTTTCAAGTCACATAAAAGCATGTATGAACCTCGAGATATGTGAACAAATCAAGTTATTGAACGAAAGTGGATGTTAACGTTCAGATACTGAACTTTTAATAAAGTTGCTGACGTCGTATTTTCCCTGTCTCTTCATATTTGTGTGTTAGCCAAGAATATTTTTTTGCGGACGAACATAAGGATATAATATGTAATACAACACAAATTAGTATTGCATGTGTTTAGAGGCCAGGTATATCATTCTGGACAACAACACTTGTTTTATGATCGACTAAACAAACATGTTTTACCATAACACTTGTTTATCATCGACTAAACAAACATGTTTTACCATAACACTTGTTTATCATCGACTATATGAACCATGACTTTGATTATTGTAACACATGAGGCTTTATTATCTCTGGTAACAGCAACAGGTCTCGTTAGCAGCGGTATATAACAAAGTTTGGTTTAAAAGCTGTCATTGTTTTCACTTGAAAATGGCCTAATAGTTAAAAAGATCGAGTCAGAATCTGCAGGCATGGGGTTAAACGCCGTTTAACATGTTCAACCTTACAATTGTGTGTATGTGTGTGTGTCATTACCACTATTCCTTGGTAAAGCAAGAGTTGACGGGTAAGTAACGTTGAAGAGATGCCTTCCTTCTAATTAATAACTTCGAAACTAGATATGACTATGTAGATGGCGCTCAAGTAGAGTTACGTTTAATTCATAAAAAGAAACGTACTTGACAACTGTACCGAATAGTCTTTGTGGTTAATGGCGTAAACCGATATTTATAATAATGACTAGATATTTTGGTAAATATTGTTAATTTGTATTAGTATAAAAACTTACTCTTTGATTTCTATAGTAACTTTAGAACAACACGGAAAAATACTTTGTTGGGCTTACTTATAAATTATCTTTTCATTTAAGAAATTTTCATGAACAAACTTCAAACTATGAAAAATTAGCTTTCTAGTTTTTAGGCGACTTCTTTACAACTTATTGTTTTTTAGTTCTACAAAATAAAACTCTCTGTAAGTCTTCAATAAGTATCTCCGTGATCTTAAACTATGTAAGATTTCAATAACCAGCTCCGTAATGTTAAACTATATAAGACTTCAATAACCAGCTCCGTAATGTTAAACTATGTAAGGCTTCAATAACCAGCTCCGTAATGTTAAACTATGTAAGGCTTCAATAACTAGCTCCGTAATGTTAAACCATGTAAGGTTTCAATAACCAGCTCCGTAATGTTAAACTATGTAAGGCTTCAATAACTAGCTCCGTAATGTTAAACTATGTAAGGCTTCAATAACCAGCTCCGTAATGTTAAACTATGTAAGGCTTCAATAACCAGCTCCGTAATGTTAAACCATGTAAGGTTTCAATAACCAGCTCCGTAATGTTAAACTATGTAAGGTTTCAATAACCAGCTCCGTAATGTTAAACTATGTAAGGCTTCAATAACCAGCTCCGTAATGTTAAACTATGTAAGGTTTCAATAACCAGCTCCGTAATGTTAAACCATGTAAGGCTTCAATAACCAGCTCCGTAATGTTAAACTATGTAAGGTTTCAATAACCAGCTCCGTAATGTTAAACTATGTAAGGCTTCAATAACCAGCTCCGTAATGTTAAACCATGTAAGGTTTCAATAACCAGCTCCGTAGTGTTAAACTATGTAAGGTTTCAATAACCAGCTCCGTAATGTTAAACTATGTAAGTCAGTTTTAATAATTTTTATTGCTTGCCGGACATTGTAATGACAAAACAGCCACTAATATTTGCGCGATCGTTGAACTTGGAGTTTATGTTTGAAAATAATAAAATTATTAGAGCGATAACTATTTTGGAAGTTGAACATTTAGTTGATTTGAGTTGATAGATAAAAAAAGACACATTTGATCCACTTGTTGTGGAGCGTCAAAAATACGTCAGGTTAGATACGTGGTGACAAAGTGTCTCCAGGTTAATCAAATTACTTCCTTTCAGTATGTAACCATTAATGTAAAAACACCAAGCTAATGTACACTGTGAGAATCTCCATAGGTCAGAGGGAGAACCAAAAATTTGATTTAATGGTGACACCCTAACCTTTAGCACATACTATAACGAGCAGTCTGTCTAAAATCTTAACTATCGGATTATTTGGTTAAAGTTGATAAGACATAAGTCATTCAGTCATAGTTTCATTGATGATTTGTTTGTTTGTTTTGAATTTTGCACAAAGCTACTCGAGAGCTATTTGTGCTAGCCGTCCCTAATTTAGCAGTGTAAGACAAAAGGGAAGGCAGCTAGTCACCACCACCCACCGCCAACTCTTGGGCTACTCTTTTACCAACGAATAGTGGGATTGACCGTCACATTATAACGCTCCCACAGCTGGGAGGGCGAGCATGTTTGGCGCGACTTCATTGATGACGAAAAGAGGTTTGATTTACTATCTACAATACTGTAAGTAAAAGTCGTAAGAACCGAGTAATATATATATTTAGAAACTAATATATTCATTGTTTCGTGGTTAAGGCACTTGACGTATCCCGGCATCGAAACCCGGCGCAGAAGATACTCGCCCTTTGAGCCATGGTGTTTTTATAAAGTGTGGCCAACCCCACTATTCGTTACTCAAGAGCAAACCAAGAGTTGGCAGTGGGTGCTAACGACTGGTTACCTTTCTTCTAGTTACTACTTGAAAATTGGAAACAGTAAAAGATAGCCATAGTAGATTTACTATAAATAAAACAAACTAATATATTAAAACTAAGTTGAATAAACGGAAACTGCGCCTGATTTAGAAACACAAACGTAGAGGACGACGTTTCTATAGTTATCCGCCTTTCGTCTTCAAGTATCAAATAACTAATATATTATTCTGTTATAATTGTATAACTTCAGTATCTGATAAATAAAAAGTATTATTGCGTGTGTAATGTTCACTTACCTGTATAATAAATATGAATACTAAAGCAGACCTGAGGTAAACGTCATATTCACACAAACAATATTACTAACAATAGTCTACGAAACAACATGAAAATCCAAATTATCTTGTAAGACATCTTATTTTAGCGACTTGATGGCCTTTTGAAACTAAATTCAGTTCTTTGTATAATACTTAAATATTAAATCAATTATTTTATTATGAATATTTTATTTATTTATTATTTATTTAGAAGCATCTGTTTATCATTGCATTTGTTGATTTCGCCTGTGAAAGATAAAACATACATATATAACAAAAGGAAAATGAAATGTGGGTGATGGATGATGTGGCGGCATCTGTCGGCTTTATCTTTAATTATATCAAACATTCTTTGCCATAAGTCTGAAGACATGTTAAGAAAGTACAGATTTTATATCTTTAGAACACTTAGAACAAACTTACACACACGTGACAAAAATCGATCAAACATGGGGCTTAATTATTATGAAATAATAATTTTCGACAGCAGGTTACATTCTTAAATGTATCACAATTCTAGTATTACAATTTGTTCGTTGTTGAGCCGAAACTACACCGTGCCACAAGTATCAATCTGGTTTTTGGCTGTTTGAGTCCTGAGAGTTATCACTGAGGAACAGTTTAGTTTGAGACTTAGTTTTGACTTTTTTACTTATTTATATGACTGAAGGGAAATTAGACAAACAGAAGATTTGTTTGAAGTTTATTTTACTATTATATTGTAGCGACTCTATCATTTGATCAAACTTTCTTTCTTTATTTTTCTTTCTTTGAATTTTTCGGGTAAATTAATCTATTTTGTACTTGTTCTTATGTCACATTGGCCATTCCCATGTTCCAAGTATATTGATTATTTAAAATTCACAAGATATTTTAAACTTGTGCGTGGTATGCCGTAATGCCAGATGTAAAACTAATATATTATATATCCTGATCACAGATGGCGCTAGTATCAGAATTATAAAGATGGTAATTTTGGGGGAACAGCTGTCATATAGATGTGTGGTTAACTAATATTGATGATTGAACGACCTATTTCGAATTTCACCATAAACACAGTTATTATTAGTATTCTTAGGGGAGAAACGGACATTTGTCATTGTTAACGTTTTACATAGGTAATTTCGAAAGCAAAAACAGGGGAGCTCGTATCTTTGTCATGCACATTAATCTGTAAGTACGTTACTTCGTAAAGCAAATTTATGCCATTGGTAAATAAATGGAAAAAGCAAAATGCGGATGTGATAACAATAGTTCCGTGTGGACTTACGTATGATTCATTCTTCACACGTTCCTAAGCAGTTTTCCAAATAGTAGAAATGACTTAAGCCGACTTAAATAATTAAAGAGTAAGGCTATTATTACATTGTTTCTAAGGTCAATAAAGTTTTGTTTCACATTTGCGGATAATATTGATGTGAAAACTAAATTATTTTGTTTGGGAAAGTAATTTATGCCAAATTTGGAGTTTAAAAGAAATGTGTTTTATCTTTTCTTCTTCCTGGTAGAGAAGTGTTTGGATTGGTACGATACAAAGGTAAAATAACATCTTTTAACTTGATTATGTAACTTGTGATACAATTCAGTGTAACTGACACATAATGTATACCTAATTAATATTTACGTTTGCCATTTGCACCTCAAACGTAAAGCATAAATTTTTCATTGTACTGAAACAGTTTTAATACGTGTACGTTATTTTTTTATAAGTTGTTATTAACAGAAGACATCAAAATGGTCATAATATAAATTACATAGATGCATTCATGTGGCCTAAATAGTAAAATTATAGAACTAAAATGAATATTCGTCTTTTCTAATAAAACTGAATTCAGTGTCTTTTGTTTTTAGCACTGTTTCCTGGCCAGCATTGGGGATCGAATCCCTGATTTTAACGCTGTAAGTCTGTAAACTTATCGCTTAGGAGGCAAACTGAATAATAATAACGTTATCAAAAGTATTATTGTAGCAATTAATATGATTTTATGCTGGCTTACCAACTTGTATTCTATTATAGAGCTTTCAGTTGGTCTGTGGTGTGGTTTTTAACACTCATCAGCCATTCTATTGTCTAATGATGGGTAATATCTTTTATAAAGTTTGTTTGTTTTAAATTTCGCGCAAAGCTACTCGAGGGCTATCTGCACTAGCCGTCCATAATTTAGGTGTGTAAGACTAGAGGAAAGGCAGCTAGTCACCACCACCAACCGCCAACTCTTGGGCTACTCTTTTACCAACGAATAGTGGGATTGACCGTCACATTATAACGCCCCAACGGATGAAAAAGTGAGCATGTTTGGTGCGACGGGGATGCGAACCCGCGACCCTCAGATTACGAGTCGCATGCCGGACCATCTTTTATAAAGAGACGGCAGTAATAAGAATATGATTTGCTTGCTTGAAAGTATATATAGTTTCCTTACATAAAACTTATTCTTGGATAAATATATTGGAAATTACTTTCCATATTTGAACCCGGTTGCTGAATATAAATTACCTTAAGAAAAATAAAAAAAATTCGTTGAATGTAACAGAAAAAAACAAATCGATATGTAGTTCAGTATTAATGTTCACAACAATACTTCTGTGCGGTCGAATTAGCAAGTATTTGTAATGTTCCAACTATAGGTATCATTACACCTGCACTCGCATAAGTGAAGGTTCGACACGTATCACTGAAAGTTTAGTTGGCAGAGACTCGGTATGTGAACGAGACTGGGAATTTTAAAATATAATTTTCCACATATTTTGAATTGTAGTTTCCAGGACTTCTAAATTTGGGTCCCTGATGGGACCGCAGTAAGTGTTTACAATCCTAAAATTACTTCTAAATTTGGTTTTGTTTGTTTGTTTGTTTTGGAATTTCGTACAAAGCTACTCGAGGGCTATCTGTGCTAGCCGTCCCTAATTTAGCAGTGTAAGACTAGAGGGAAGGCAGCTAGTCATCCCCACCCACCGCCAACTCTTGGGCTACTCTTTTACCAACGAAAAGTGGGATTGACCGTCACATTATAACGCCCCCCCGGCTGTGAGGGCGAGCATGTTTAGCTCGACGCAGGCGCGAACCCGCGACCCTCGGATTACGAGTCGCGCGCCTTACGCGCTTGGCCATGCCAGGCCACTAAATTTGGTTCCCTGGTAGGACCGCAGTAAGTGTTTACAATCCTAAAATTACTTCTAAATTTGGTTCCCTGGTAGGATCGCAGTAAGTGTTTACAATCCTAAAATTACTTCTAAATTTGGGTCCCTAGTGGGACCGCAGTAAGTGTTTACAATCCTAAAATTACTTCTAAATTTGGGTCCCTAGTGGGACCGCAGTAAGTGTTTACAATCCTAAAATTACTTCTAAATTTGGGTCCCTAGTGGGACCGCAGTAAGTGTTTACAATCCCAAAATTAAGGATTCAATTCCCATTTTTGGACACAGTAGACAGCCCGATGTAACTTTGTTATAAGGAAACATACACGCGTACAAAATTGAATTAGATTTTTTTATAAACTTATTGATAGATTTTTTTAAATAACCTTTGTTACGTATTTATTGTGTTTTTAAAATGTAAGATTATTCATTGAAATGCCATCAATGCTTACCTTTTTAAGATACTTAATAGAGTATTACGTATTTTATAAAATTACTTCTTATGTTTTTGTTTATTTGTTCAATACATCAATACATTTTTTTTTCTTCAGGAAACGTTGAAAATGGTGGACAGCGTCGGTTACGCACTGCCTATTCTGATGTCCAACTGCTGGAACTTGAAAGAGAGTTTCGCTTTAACAAATATCTATGTCGTCCTCGACGTATACAGATTGCTGTCTCTCTTGCCCTCACAGAACAGCAAGTGAAAGTCTGGTTTCAAAACAGACGAATGAGATACAAGCGTGAATTAAAGACTTGTTCGAACAACGCAAAGCACGACACAGGGAAAGATAGCGTGGAATGTACGACAGAGAAGAAAGAAGTCCGTAAAGAATCGCTAGTCTCAACTAAGTGTATTTCTTTGTCAAGAGAGAGAACCCCTGAAAAATGGGGTGGTCCCATGGGACCAGGAGAAATAGCTACGAAAAATCGAATCAGTCCCGTCGACGACACTGACTTCACACATTTTCAGAAAGAACACGAAAATGACAGCAGACAACACATTTTCACTGGTAGTTATAAATACAAGATGCATACTTTCGAAAACCAGCCGAGTTATTGTGGAAAATTTGCATCACTAGATGGAAAACAGTGTGAAGACTTAGATAGAGTTACGTGTGATGCTTCGTCCCATAATACAGAGTATTATCACAAAGTATTAGCTACGCATGATGGAGAACTAACACTTCCAAATACTGAAGTTAAAGCAATCGAATATTCGTCAAATACCCTCGTGTCTTCGAGTGAAAATTGTGGGAAAATAATGAAATCAGGTACTCAAGAAACGCCGACTGAGAAATCACACAAACTGCTCCATATTACTAATGACTGTGAAGAAAACAATGCCAAAAATCCCAGCGTCCGAGTCTGTAGCACTGGCAGTTTTTCTATGCAGTCTTTATCCGAAACACGAAAAGTTTGGAACAATGCAGAAAGCGGCTGTCGTGAGTGTATTACTCCTAACTGGGGATTTTCAAAAATCAGCCCGAAATGTGAACTTTTCCAAAACCAACATTTTTCTGAACCAAGTGTCTTTCCAACTACTCTTTTTGTGTCTTCACACCAATGTAACCAAACAGTCTTTTATAATGCTGAAGCCGACACGGAGGTTTTGTCTAACGGATTTTATAATAGTCACAAAAACTGTAACGACAGTAACCGGAATAGCGAATCTTTCAGTTCCTTATGTCAAAATCCTGTTTTTCATTACATAGCAAATGAGTCTGGCTCACAATGGATGCCTTCTGAACCGGGTATTATAAAGTCTGCGAAGTGCAAAAACGACTCGAAATCTTGCCCTGTAGATAACAACGTCCAGTTTCCGTCAACCGGCAGCTATTTCTATCCGCCAAAAACAACGCGGGAAACATCTCATGAAAGTCTTAACGTTCTGGGTGTAGAAGACGCTAATCACGATTTGTATAACAACGACATGCGCATGTACGGACCTCAGCAGGGCCAGACTTTCCAGACAACTAGGCCTGACAAGAGTTCTGTAACTTATATTACACCATTTCAGGCTCTTGACTCGTCTAGAAACGCTTGCATGGACGTGTACACAAACATCAGCTCCAAAATCGCCGAGGAAATTCCTTTCCAAACAACGTTTATAAACTCTGACAGCTTTGGAGATTCACAAGTACCTTGCAGTCTACCTTACTGGGCAGAGTCCAACACTCACGGATTAGAGGCTTGTCACTTAAAAAATATGAACTTAAACAGTCATAACTCTTATGAACTTTTACCGCACTCTATAGCTTGGAACCCTCAATGATATAACCTTTTAACCCCTATTGGGAGGGAAAGGAATAAGCCTTCGTTTTAATGAAACTGTTAGCTACACAGAGAGCATTTGTATTAGCTGTAAAAAAAAAGGAAACTGATATTTCAAGGCTCGATAATTTGTGCACGAAAAATTGTAACTTGTTCTTATGTAATTATGTAATCCAAAGATGTTCTTATGAAATTAAGTAATCCAAAGATCAGAAAGAAAAAAAAATTCTAGTGTGGTTTTATTTCTTCTATTAAATAATGATTTACTAATAATATATTTTCAAATGAATTAATGAGTAATAGTATTTTGGTATTATATTTTAGTGTATGAGGTACTTATGAAAATTACCTACAGCTCCGAGTGTGTTTCTCTAGAAATTAACTTACTATAATAATAAATTAGTTTGTGTGAAGCATAGTGAAGTTTTAGCACCTGTTAGAAGTATTTAATGTCTGGGTGTTTAATTATGTGCACGATGCGGAAGTTTAAAACGTGTAGAAATAGTAGAGTTAAAATTAGCTAAAATGATAAATTAATTATTTGATAACACATTACGCTACGCTGCTGTGTTTTAAAATGTGCTTACGTTTATAATTCAATATATATGTGTAACAAATTACTTAGTTCGCAATTTCAACCATCAAAACGGAACATGTAAAATTAGTCATTTTCGCTTTGTACTTGTTTGTTCTTAAGTACACAGGGGGTTCTATGCGTATTTCACTTCATTAGGGATCGAACCTCAAATGTTATCCCTTCAACTTACCTCTGAGCCATCAGGATACTGCTTATCGAGGTTCAGTGTGAGATGATTGAAAGTATATAATAAAATTTGTACCCCTTGCACCCACTGTTTCACCCAACTGATGTATGGATAAAAACTCCGTTCAGTTTAGTGTGGTACCGTGATTTATACTGAGACACCATGTAGATTGATAAATATAGTTTTTATAGTATTAACTAACATATCATGATATCAAATGTAAAGAAAAACTGGCTGGCTTTACTTGAGAGCATATAATTTCAATAATTCAGCAAATTAGCATCAGTAATAGAATATTTAATTACTATTTGAATCTATTTTGTATTTATATTTATTTCCGATAACACGCTGTTTTTTTGTTTTTTTTCATGTACTATGACACAGAAACGTCCGTGAAATAAACGTTTCTCTTTGTGGTTTGTATCATGGTGAAATACCTGATTGGTCTTATATTGGGTTGAGGAATAATTCGTGAGCGTTTTTTCAAGTTAAACAAATATATTCATAAATAAAACGCTTTCGCAAAATAGTTCATGTCATTTGGTAGATAATTTTTTGCTCTAATAGATGGTGTGTTTGATTTTCATATGTCTTTAATTTTTGCTTTCGTTTTCAGCTCATTAAATGGACTGTCAAGTGGACAAAATCGAGCATTTTCGACACCATCTGCTTTTCGCATTTAATTTCTGGCAATTTCGTTTAAAACAATGCATACTATATACCTAGGTATTACATGAAATAAAGTATCATAATAAATGTTTTGGGTGTAATGTGTTCATGCATTGAAGTATTGTATAGTCTTGCATGTAATGCTTGAATGAAATTATTTAAAAACGCTCACGAATTATTCCTCAACCTAATACAAATAATCGAATTTTTATCATCACGTGTTTTGTTGTTTTTTTTTTTCAAATTTCTGCTGTCGTTTTAAACTTAATTTTAGTACTAAAGATATGAAATCAGAATTTTCCATTATCACAAAAACGTTCTTCTCCTATTATTATAATTCAAATTCTCTGGTCTTAGCTTTTATCTCAAAGTTCCATATAAACTAGAATCTCTCTCATTTTTAAACTAACTAATTTTGTTTTTGTAGGTGGTTTATGTTCTCTGGAGTAAGTTCATGATATCTGCTCTAGTCTTTAAAGCACTCTATTTTTAACTTTAAATTATTCTATTGTTACTTTTAATTTAGTTATCATATCCATTATTGTATTCTTATTTCTCAGCTCTGTTCTCAGTATTAAACTGTACTCTTCTACAGTCAGTTTTTTGTATTCAGTTTTAACTAAGTTCTCAGTCTTGAATTATGCTCTTCTAACATTAATTTCACATCATACGTTTTTTATACTGTCAGATTTGAACTACATGTAAACATGAAGTATTTTCTGCACTTTTAATTATGCTTGTTCACCTTGGAAAGGAATGTACCTATTTTATACAGGAGGCATTAGATATTAGTTACCTGCTTGTAAAGCTTTTAGTCGATTATTCTAAGGCAAATAAAAGATAGTTATAAAACCGGTTTTTATAAGTTTTGAGTGCCATTTCTCAGTTGGTTTTTTTTGTGACGTAGTTAATACGTCAGAGTGACATACTCTTTCTTAATGATTGACCATATCGAGACAGAGATTCACGAGTCGTCGCCTTATTGGTTAAAATACTGCATGAACGTGAATTCTGACCTTTTAAATTCACTCATAGTTCAAAACAAAAACGAAAACACGTGGGATTATAGCTTTATTTCATAATTCTATATTGTCTTGCTTTTATACATATATTACTAACTGGAATGTCCTTCAGTTGGACAGGTGAAATAAAAACTCGTTTGTAACAAAGAATAGCTAATTGTACTACAATTTCATTTTCTTAACATAATAAATACTAAAAGTGAAATAAAAATACATAAGGGTGTCGATACTGAAAACAAAGATATACAGTATTCAAGAATTCTAACAATATGACAGAAGATATATAAGTATGTTTAATCATACACCTAACTCCAGTGTTATTAAGTGTCGATAACTAATGATTATGCCAATGATAGCAAGAACGTTGTTAAAACAAATATTCGACTTGGTTGTAGATATAATTTTTGGTTACATCGACAATATATAGTGCCACATATTTTAATGCAAAATTCAGAATTACAAAACCATGTCTGTATTAGTAGATATAGAGAACTGTGTATAAATCTGAACAAGCACTTTACCTCCCACACTTGTAGTCAATATTTCAGATAAATAGCAAACAACCGTCTCTTCAAATACATATAATTGGCAGAGTGAAAGGTTAGAGTAACCCATACGTGTTTATAATGAAAATATGGAAGATGTTGGACAAAAATTATATATTTTTTTAATTCGATAAATGAAAACAAATCTTACTTCTTTAAAAAAAAAATTCAAGAGCCATGTTTTACCTGTTGTCCGTTAGATGTCGCCACTGAGGCATTTTAGCTCCTTAGGCAGTATTTGCTTTCTCCATCCATCACTGTTTATAGTTCTTCGCGTCCTTTTGTTCCTGTCTTCTGAACTGCAAGTTTCTTCAGCTATATATCTTTTGTTAAATAAAAAAAAAAATTATGTGCTACAAATTACTGATGGGCAAGCAGTAATACAAAAAGAAAATACGCAAAAGAGTCAGACAATCTATAACACCTAAATACGTACGTACAAGAAAACGTTCGTTGGATCACATTCTGAAACCAAATGATGGAAATAGATTTTTTTTATCACACAGACACTGGATTCATATATAAGTAAAACTAACACCAATACACTTTACCCACCAAAAACGTACACATACGCTCTGTTTGTTTACTTTTTCTACTGTCAGGGCTGATGAAATGTCAAATGACTCAAACCTACAACTAGTCCCAGTTTGTTATTGATGTACAAAACTTACCTGAAATCTCTGAGATGAACTATATTTACTTCTGCTTGGGTCACTGTACACCTCTGTCTAGCTTCTCATGCACATTAGATGTTACTATACATAACAAGTTTAATTCATGGAACATGGAGCACTTACTAAGGTATTTTTATGACGATTCTACCTCTTGTATTTCCCGACTCTGCTATATTGAGTTTTGTATGTTTTCTTAGAGCAAAGCCACATCGAACTATCTGCTGTATCCACCGAGGAGAATCGGATCAATAATTTTAGCGTTGTCTTACCGCTGTCTCAGTGGGGGACATAAGGAGTTGTCTCGTTCTTGACGTGGTGGCTAGGGCCCTCGACTCGTAATCTGGGGTCTAAGGTTCGATTCCCATCACCAGACATGCTTACACTTTTTAAGTGTGTGTGTGTATGTAGGGGGGTGATATGACGACCAGTTCCACTTTTCACTTCTAAATTATGGACGACAACCTTTATACGAATTTGACAAACGAGGAGTATTGTACAGACTAAAGTTGTTTCACTACAATTTCCGGAAGGAAAGCTGCCTGATTAGTCAAGCAAGTGTATTTTGTAGTTCTGGAAAATCTAATAAGCTTATATCAGTTGCTGTCCTTAATTTTGAACTACTGAACAGAGAAATAGAACAACATCCTCTCTCACACACCACACATGGTGAAGGATTGATTGTTACTCATATAACGCACCCACGGCTTAAAATGTGGATTCGAACATTGGAGAGATACTCGTGTTCGTGTAACGAAAATAAGGGAAGTGATTAAATTTTGTTAGTCTCATAATTTCGCGCGAAGATACACGAGGGTTACCTGTGCATAACTGTCGCTAATTTTAAACCTTTAAGTGGAGGACACCAGCTAATTAGGAACATCTACCACCAACCCTAGCACTACTCTAGTAATTAACTGTTACTCTTATACCACACCCATGGTCCAGAAAGGCGGGGTGTATTTTTTATGACAAAATGTCAGAAACCATGAATTTTCGGATTCACAGTCAGTGCTAATCGTTTGACTACGCAAGGCCTCGAGACTCAGTTTAGTCTCTTTTAGTCTGAGGCTCCTTTGCTGCGAATAAAAAAGTTTGCGCCTCCAGCTCGAACCTAGAAAAATGCCTAAAAATGTGATTATATAATGTCCCCTATCCCCAGTATTTTAGCATGTTGACTGAAAACCACTGCCATAGTAAAAACAATAATATTCCCTTTCGACACGCTGTATTATCTCATTAATTCAGCATAATTTTTATCTATATAATCTTTACTTGCAATTAAAATTAATGAGCATCACTATTTTCGGCCCACTTTTGGCGGCCCCCCAGAAAAAGCTTCACGGCCTCTTTGGGAGAGGGACACGGCTTCTACTTTGGGAAACACTGGCTTAGAACACCCATGAAACATATTTAGAACTCAATATAAAATATTAAGAAAAATTGATTTGTAGTTTTACAAAACTGGTCACAAGCTAAACCTTGTTTATTTTTAAAATTATGGTATTTATACTTCCTTACGTAGACATATTTTAATTTTGACTTTAATTGTTTGAGGATGAGAAGTTCGAGGGTCGTTGTTCTGTTAAAGAAAGTTAGCATTGAATATATTATAAAGTAATGGAAGTCTCTTTGAATAACACTTCTAACCCTATTTTCCCGCACTTCTGTTACTTTCTATATCATATTACTGATTTTTATCATAATTTATATAAGAAAGGGCAGTCTACACAAAATATAGTAACTTGAAAAAATATATTTTGTATTCGACTTACAGGAAACGTTCTTAAGCACTTATTTAAAATGATAATAATTATAGTTTAATTTTACGTTAAATATGTTATTACTCTTGATGTAATAGATTATATTTCTTTGTTGTTAAAAAGCTTCAAGTCACACGATGGGTGTTCTGTTAACTGCGAGTGTCTAAACTCGATTTCTAGCATTATAATTCATTAGAGCCATCTGGTGGGGTAATACATATAAAACCTGACCATAAAGTCACGAAGTAATTTTAAAACAGGAATGAATTAATTACACGAAATGTTAAATAAGAAAATTTTTTTCACAATATGTATTTCCTATGTACTGATTTACAAGAAACTGAAATGAATGTATAAAACCAAGAATTAACGCTTACGTTTCGAGTTTCGTAACCTTAAACAGAACTATCATTCCCATAGTCCTGGACAAAATATGTGATAATAAAATAAAAACACGAAAGTTATTTTGAAATTTTCATTAACTAAGTTTCTCTTTTTTTTACATAATTACGTTTTTTCCTTAACTTTTTCAAATACGAAACTTACGTTTTGTGTGTACGCATGAACGGTTTTCAACAGCTTTGTGTATAATATTTACGCCCGATAGTTGTTAAGTTGTTATCGTAAGGTATTCTGTACCTGAATGGCATCTCATGCAGCAAACAGAGGACAAGCACTCAGTCAGATACGTCTCTAGAATTCAGGTAAACGTCGTCCCTAATTTTGGACTATACTGACTACGTTAACTACCAGGACATGCCCGGCTACAGGGAGATACAGTGAGAAGCTTAAATGCCTGTTACTTTCGAGGTTTGTATAGCAGTGTATAGAAACTTTAGTTACTAGATACACCGTGATCATTTTAAGGCTTAGTGACAAATAAAATTAAATGCATTAGAGATAAAAATCTAAAATACAAAATTAGAATACATTGTAATTTAAAATATTGTTATAGGGGGGTAAGCCTAACTGGGTGAGAAAAGCCAGAAAATAAAATAATACAAGCCTAAGAACAAAAACTAAAATAAAGAGCGTCAGAGATATAAATCTAAAAGTACAAAATTATAAATTAGAATACAACGTAATTTAAAATGTTGTTATAGGGGAGTAAGCCTAACTGGGTGAGAAAAGCCAGAAAATAAAATAATACAAGCCTAAGAACAAAAACTAAAATAAAGAGCGTCAGAGATATAAATCTAAAAGTACAAAATTATAAATTAGAATACAACGTAATTTAAAATGTTGTTATAGGGGAATACAACGTAAATTAAAATGTTATTATAGGGAGTAACCTAACTGGGTGAGAAAAGCCAGAAAATAAAATAATACAAGCCTAAGAACAAAAAAACTAAAATAAAGAGCGTCAGAGATATAAATCTAAAAGTAAGCCTAACTGGGTGATAAAAGCCAGAAAATAAAATAATACAAGCCTAAGAACAAAAACTAAAATAAAGAGCGTCAGAGATATAAATCTAAAAGTACAAAATTATAAATTAGAATACAACGTAATTTAAAATGTTGTTATAGGGGGGTAAGCCTAACTGGGTGAGAAAAGCCAGAAAATAAAATAATACAAGCCTAAGAATAAAAACTAAAATAAAGAGCGTCAGAGATATAAACCTAAAAGTACAAAATTATAAATTAGAACACAACGTAATTTAAAATGTTGTTATAAGGGGCTTAAGCTTAATAGACGGGGAAAGGCCGAAGACAATATAATATAATAAAAGTCGAAAAATGGTCCCTGTTGAGCCAAGTTATTTTAATTTTTGCAAAGGCGCATTTAATTAAAACAGTGTAACGTTTAAAGTATACGCAGTTTCTCAGACTTAAAACTGTCGGACCTAATTAACATGTAATCATAAAGTATTTGATCAGAAAAACAGATTTGCACACGAGCATTGCGTAACTTCGAGCGCATTGGTTTAGGCCAAATAATTAATTAATAATCGAAAAACCCTTAATAGACTTTCTGTCAATCTTAACCAAACACGTGACAAGATTTATTATAAAATTACCATCACATGTATATACTTATCTCCAAAATGTGTCAGTCCTGTAATAATAGGTATGGTGGGACTTTTTCCTGTACACTTTAAAAAAAATAAACTACCATGTTTTCTGAATGTGCCTGTTGACTCCCCTCGACAGCAAGTTTAACGTGTTTTGGAACCCTAATAAAGCCATAAAGCCACAAGTGTACCTTATCGGCTCAATCACAATTATGTATGTTATTGAGCGTGACGTTTGGGCTCAGTCATAATTATTTACATAATATACCTTTTAAAATCAGTCATTTTTATGTAAGTAAAATATATTTTGGACTCAGTAATCATTAACGTTTACGTGCATGTGTTCAATCACTGCTATGTATATTACTGTATTGGACATTTTGGGATCAACTATATATTTATGCGCGTAATAAACTTTCTGGTTTGTTTTGAATTTCGCGCAAAGCTACACCAGGGCTTTCTGCGCTAGCCGTCCCTAATTTAGCAGTGTAAGACTACAGGGAAGGTAGCTAGTCATCACCACTCACCACCAACTCTTGGGCTACACTTTTACCAACGAATAGTGGGATTGATTGTAACATTATAACGCCCCCATGGCTGAAAGGGCGAGCATGTTTGATGTGACGGAGATTCCAACTCCCGACCCTCGGATTACGAGTCCGAGTCTGAGTGCCTTAACCACCTGACCGTACCGGGCTCTAAACTTTTTGAATAAATTACCTTTATGTAAGTAAAATGCATTTTAGGTTCATCATCATAAATGTTTTGGTTCACGTCTTGGGTTCGGTATCAATAATATGTATTTTTATAATGAAGGTTTAGGGTTCAGCAACAGTTATGCATATTATTATAATAAATGTTTTGAGTACATTCATCATACGTACAGTATATTTTTAGCTTTAGTAGTATATACATTGCGGAAAAGGTACTTTGAAAGTCAAACACGTGTAACTAGGTTATTTTGAAAATTAAATCAAATTGTAAAATGATAAATGTCAAATAAATATTTACAAAGTTTGTGTTTGTTTTTAATTTCGCGCAAAGCTACACGAGGGCTATCTGCGCTAGCCGTCTTTAATTTAACAGTGAAAGACTCGAAAACATAACTAACTGGAGGCAAATTCGGTAAAAGTGGACAATTTTGGATCTTATAGTCAGATATATGATAGAAACCGGAGCTAGGAAACTGTATATCATTCAATTTTTACTTTCATTGATCTCGGTAACAATTGTCGTTTACTGCTAAAATTGTCTTGTAATCTCCTATATCAGGGATTCAAAAACTCTGGTAGACGTATCACTGGTGGTACATTTAGCTAATGTCGGTGGTTCAGGACATAATTAACGTACACAATCATAAAATTTATAATAAACCCTATCTGAGCTTTCCACTCGCGTACAGACTCGCTCTCTACTTACTAAACTCGCCAGTATTTTCTTCTTTTAAAACTGTCGAAAATGGTACCATATATTCTTGAATTGTGCCATAAAAATAATTGCATCCTTCCCAGTGATAAATAAGTGTTAAAAACATGGATTTTTGTTATTAGGTTTTATCTTTTTCAAAAAAATATTAGACGTGGGTGTGTAGTTAAAAAAAAATTCAACCAAAAAGTGGAACTCGAGCCAGAAACGTTCGTTTGTTCCAATAGTTTAAAGATGTCTCAAAATGAAAATTTTATTTCATCATTAATTAAATTGCTCTTTTTAAATATATTTTTTTAATTTCGCACAAAGCTACTCGAGGGCTATCTGTGCTATCCGTCCCTAATTTAGTGGTGTAAGACTAGAGGGAAGGCAGCTAGTCATCACCACCCACCGCCAACTCTTGGGCTACTCTTTTACCAACCAATAGTGGGATTGACCGTAACATTATAACGCCCCCACGGCTGGGAGGGCGAGCATGTCTGGCGCGAACCCGCACCCTCAGATTACGAAGTGCACGCCTTAACGCGCTAGGCCATGCCGGGCCCCTTTTTAAATATAATTATAAAATTGTATTCGTCACATTATAACGTCCCCTTGGCTGAAAGAGCGAACATGTTTGGTGTGACTGGGATAACTTAAAGGCTGTTGTTGATGGTTCGGCAGTGTTCTTAATGCTTTTTAATTTGTTCATAATTCCTGGTTTTTTCACAATGACGACTTTGTACTTTCATGGTTTGACGTTAAATCTATCATACGTTAAGTCTTCTCTGAATAATATAACACAATGTTTATGTACGTATAGCGTGTTATGATGAGTAGAAAAAATATACAGATAATGTAATTAATCAGGTTTACAAAATAATAAACTAGGGAATATGCTTAGAGAAGCTTTCCACGCAAACTTTCTTTCATTTTTTTTTCTCGAAATGCCCATTCATAATTTGCTATTTGTTAAGAAGTTCCGTGAAAAGATTAATACTGAATATATGTGAAGAAGAAAGGTCCACTTTTCGAAGTATTTCAGGTTACATGGTTCCTGTTTGATTTGCATCAAGACTTCTTGAACCTACGTGTTTTTTTAACATCATGAATATTAAATATATGCGGCACAGCCAGGTGGTTGAGGTGCTGGACTCGTAATCTGAGAATCGCGGGTTCGAACCCTTATCACCAAACATGCTTATACTTTCAGCCGTGGGGACGTTAGAATGTTACGGTCAATCCCACTATTCGTTGGTAAAAGAGTAGCCTTAGAGTTAGCAGTGGGTTGTGTTAACTAGCTAGTGCAGACAAACCTAGCTGACCTACGATTTTAAACCTAACTGGACTAAGCACTTAAATGAAATTAGAAACAAAATTTGGCAGATAACAAATTACGTACAAAGTCGCACTGGCAACAACAGAAAACGCACTCAAAACATATAAAAACCTACGTACGCCACGTGGCAGAATACGCCTGCCCAGCGTCGTTAAATGTAACCAAATTATACTTAAAATGTGCTACAAACGATACAAAACTCCATGCTCGCTAAAGCATACAGAGTTTCTAGACACACAAGTACGACATTCTTACATAATTATGTAATCATCCCCATGTTGTTAGATGTACTTCAGAATAGATCAATAGATTACTTTCGCAAACATCTTAGCAGAAATGCACCATTACGAACGCTGAAACACTTTATCATACATGATGGTAATATACCTAGGTACTTCTCACCAATAAATCCAGTAAACACCTTATGTAATTCATTAGCCACGTACTACTAAACAAACCGGTAGATAGACGGAGTGTTAGTTTTATTTTAAAAGGGTTGATTTATGTGAACAAAACTTTGTTTACAATGAATGCACACACAAAAGAAATGTTTATATTAGAAAACTAAAAAATTGACGATGTATACAATTTAGGACATTGCCTGACAAGGGTCATTCATGTATGCGGATAAACTATTGCTACGCGCGTGCAGTTACAGTATAATGTAACAACGAGTTTTCCCAGCTACCGGACCGTAATCTACTAGAGAATTGACGTGAGCTTCGTCCAACACTCAAGAACCAAGTTAACAGTCAAGATGGAGGTCTAAATGTACCCGAGCCTCTCAGGTCACATGACCAAACAACAACCCAATGAAACTGATTGCATGATGAACAATTGTAGCATGGACGCAGTGATGTTAAAATGGTGTCTCCTAGTTACCAGACAGAACAATATCGGAGAATATTGTGGACGTAATCGAGTGCATCCAAGTTATGAAACAACGATCAAGAAGGGAAGCAGAGGTCCAGGGTATACCTGATGCTCCCGGGTCTCATGAACAAACAATAAGAGAAAGTAGGCATTAGTTGTATTTTGGTATGCAGGGCTCAAATACTATTTATCCATAAAACTCCACTTTTGATAAATAAATGAACTTGAATTATTCGTAAAAAAAACAAAAAAAAACATTATCTTGAAAGTGTCAATAATTTCATCATTTCAGAATATATAATTTAGTTTGGCGTATATATTTATTTAAAGAACGTTATTGCAGACTTAGGCTTAGCCCAAAGTATTTAAGGATAATACAGCATTGCGCGAGTTGTAGGAGCAAACCAATCACATACACTGAGGAATAACGCCTAACTTTGTTAATTAACAATGACACCCGGATCACACTCCGGCAAAATCTGTCCCTCGCCATAATTACCATAAACTTCTCCTCGAGAAGATTTTTACAAAGAAACTAAAACTTAAAAACAAACACCTCTTCCTTTAAGTTTGAAAAGTATAATTGAATTCAAAACATGGGGAATTATTATTTCTAAATTATCAAACATATGAAATAACAAATGTTTTTAATATCTTGTGTTATATAAATCTTAAAAGGACCTTAATGCCGCGGTCGTTTCAAGAGGTGCTCCTTCAACATTTATATCTTTCATGGCTCGATAAGTCAAAAAAAGATAAAATTCGACACTTTGTATTTTAATTGCCCTTTGTCGAAGAAATCAATAAGGAAAAAAATTAACGCACCATATAATTAGTTGTATTTTTTCTCAATTTTTGATAAATTAAAGTTGATTTATTTAAGTTGTCGATAACAATTTAATGATGAATATGTTAATTAAAATATGATGATACAATTTGGTTTTTTAATGATTTTGTTTTCAAAACGTTTGTTCTTTTGTTTTGTCACTAAGCTTCACAGTAGGTTGTTTGTGCAGTATCCACTACGGGAAGTCTTGCAATATAAGTTTGCTGAGCCACTGGAGAGTGATGGTCAAAATCAATTTCACAATTTTAAGGTGGAATGTAGAATGTATACAAACATACTCGTGGAAATGCGATTAATTCTGCATATTCTGATTCTTCTGTGTATAATAAAAAGCGAAACTTTAAAGTTTTTTTTTAAAGATATAATTAACTAATTACAACATTGAAAGAAACAGTCAAATGCTCCAGAATCAGACGTGGCCTAGTGTTGAACTTGTCGGTTTGTTGGCCTGAGAGTCTATAATTCACGTCCAATTACCGTAAAAAGAAGGATTAATAAATATATTCTACACTTTGTAGCCATACATGCGTTATAAGGGTCACAGTTATATCTCACTATTAAAGTATCTCAACGGTTAGCAGTTGACTAGCTGTCTTCTCTCTAGTTTATCAGTTTATATTTCGCAATGGTTAGCGCGAAAATCCGAAAAACAAACACCTTTTAGAAACAAATAAAGATGTTAATTTCAATTTCATACATTCTACAGGACTACTTGGATTAATAAAAGGTAGGACTGGTTAATGTTATTGTTATTAAAAACTGTGAAAAGTGATTCCAGTCTAGATCTCTAACAGAAACGTGCAGGCTCTTCAGAGTGGTGTTCCGTGCCCAATGAACAGAATTTCATCAAAACCATAACACCCTCACTATTATTATTTATATTTATAACAATACAACCGCTGTAGAATAGTCCACCTGTCTGCTTCCAACCCCATTAAAAACCGTATCAAGTCTCTGCATAATTCCACAAACTTCACAGCCTTATTTTAAGATTCCACTAGTGATGGTCCTAATGCTCAACTATAGGGGGTTGAGTTTGAAGATTTGCCATCCTAGACTTTTAATTAAAAGCACTAATAGTCAGAGAGAACACGCTCTCTTGACCTTGAGGTAAAGTGGAAATTTCTTTTGCTCTGCAGGTTTTAGAGTCGATCTAAAATGTTTGTTTTTTTTCTTCATATGCTCACTATCAAATAAATGATGCCGATGATGGTTTAATATATAATATATACAGCACATGGCAAACTACTGGGACTGTTTTATTTATTGATTTTCCTTGATCGCACCAGCCTACAGTCCACTGAGCTGTCTGATATAAAATACATAGCATATGACAAAGCACTGAGATTATCCCATTTATTGATTTTCTTTGATCCCAACAGACTATAGTCTATTTTTGTTTTAAATTCAAATCGCCCAAGGTGTTTTTAGATATACTATAACGTATTGGGTAACTGGTGTTAATGCTTGAAAAGTTGACAGATATTTTATAATGTGCGATCTATGCCAACTAAAAAGAAACTTGAATCACATTGGAATTTCCAACAGCCAGCTTCGTAAGCGGTTCCAAAACTTAAATAGCACTCGTCAGCAAAATAATAATGATATACTTGATTGAGTAAAATATAGATATAACATATATATAATATATATAAAT
Organism: Tachypleus tridentatus; assembly: GCF_004210375.1. NCBI lineage: Eukaryota > Metazoa > Arthropoda > Merostomata > Xiphosura > Limulidae > Tachypleus > Tachypleus tridentatus. Next base: position 36,401,906 of record NC_134833.1, on the reverse strand, counting down.
ACATATATAATTATGTAACTGTAATTAAATAATATGAAAAAGAAATCGAAAACTGCCGGTGACGAGTGTTTGTTCCGAACTGATGAGCCTTATATCGACTTATAAATAAATATATAAACGTGTGATGTTTTTTGGCCTAAGTTCATCGGTCTCTATTTTAAAATATTTGTTTCTTGTTCTTAAACATATTTTGCTTACGGCTTTCTAAAGTAATTATAAGAACGAGCAGAAATAGAGCGTGGAGTTCTAAAACATTTAAACCAATCGCACAATTTGTAAAGAGACCATGTTCTGGCCTTACCCAAAAACTATATATTTAACAGTAGAAAACTGCTGATAAATTGGTCGATTAGACAGAGAAAAAATTAGTTTAGAACATTAATCTGTTTGTAGACAAGTTAGCAGGCCCCGGGCGTAGTGCACGGTTTAATTAGCACTGTTGTGATGTTGGAGACGAGTCACAGCTGTTTACAGCAGACATTAAATGTAACGTTCAACAGCGCCACCACTAACAGAGGGAATGTAGTTTGGAAACACGAACAAAAGAACAAACGTTTTCCTACCAAAACAGACTCTCTGAGCAGCTGGATACACTTAGCTAGAGTTTGCCCGAAGTGGAAGAAGATGGATTGTCTCCTAGACTGCAGTAGACTGGCGGGCTTTCCCTGCTGCACGTTTGGAGGGCTGCATGAAAAAGAACAATTCATCATTCGGAACTTCGGATTGCCTAAAGGTTTGCGCAAGCGCAGAAACTAAATTTCAAGTTTATACAGGAAACCCTTTGCTTTCTGAGAGGAAATGCTTCTACTTATATACGTATACTATGTATTTGTTCTTCTCTATGTGTTGCCCTCAGTATGCTCACATCAAGACACATTCATACATATAGATGCAGTTATTACTAAACGCTTTGGAAACATAAAAACATTCATGTAAAGAATAAATGTATATGAGAGGTTTTTCGTGCATAGACGTGTGTAACGTCTTGTAACTGTTTATAAACTATATTTGAAGGCAGGAATACTATAACCAGTCTGCCTTTCGGAGAAGGAAATTCTATTATTTATAATATTTTTATTTGCTGCCACATTACAATATTTTGTTTTCGGCTGTTTGTTTTTTTATATTGGAAAATTTTCATTTAATTCGCTTTATTAACTGGAGTAAGCCAAACTTGGTAAGTTTAAAATTTAAAAAGATCCCCGAAAAAATTATTATTTTCTGTGATAAAAGTGTCAAATGTTAAGTAACCTTAGAATCTCAGTTTAAGTTTTAGATTAAGTTATACTGGATTTCAATAAATTTCACGAAATTCAGATATTTGACCAGGAACGTTTATAAATGTTGAACATTACAAACCACTCAACTTCAGCCCACTCACGTAGGACATTAGTATTTTTACGAAGACATTGTATATAATTTTATCCGTGGAATACTCGACGAAGAACCCAGAGCTAGCTAAGCTCCCTGTTAAATAGAGTTTTGAAAGTGTATAAATTGATGTAGCTTATGAATTGAATATTTTGAATCAAATGAAAGTATGAACATATGTATTGATGTATTAATCCGTATCCTCAGTTTAAAACCAATTTGTTTAACTTCTTTTGTTTTCGTAAAAACTATTCTGTAACGTTCAAGTAATACGAAGTATGTACGTATAGTTTACCTATCTTAAAAGATGTTTGGAATATTTCTACGGTGGCTTTAAAGTGCGATCCATTTTCAGTAACAAATGTTAAATACTGGCTTCTTCAGTTAAAATTACGAACTTTTTAAAACACTTATTGTTTTTTAAGGCGCATGACTGGAGAATAAATAATAAAGCTACTTATCGTTCATAAAAATAGGCTTCTGGTGTTTAAATCACACGAGGTAAGAAAGTTTGATTTTTAAGGTTAGGTTGATGCTCTGAGTCAGTAGTAAGTTTACGGACTTACAACGCTAAAATCTGGGATTTGATTCCTCGTATATAGGGTGCGTAGCTTGCTGTGTATATTTTTGCGAAAACAAACATGGAAGGAGGTAAAATGATCAGAGCACGGGTGTTATTAAACACGTAGTCGTATCTGTTTACATAAGTGAACTTATTACATTGTCACGCAAGAGTCGCGAGTTCGATTCTCTGTCCCAACAAACATGCTCGACCTTTCAGCCGTGAGGGCGTTATAGTGTTACGGTCAATCCCATTATTCATTGATAAAAGAGTAGCCCAAGAGTTGGCGGTGGGTGGTGATGACTAGCTACCTTCTCTCTAGTCTTACACTGCTAAATTAGGGACAGCTAGCGCAGATAGCCCTCGTGTAGCTTTTGTGCAACATTAAACAAACAAACAAAGGTTATCATATCTATTACTAAACATGTCGTCCTATCTGTCTATACACGTGAAAGTTTCACTTTGGACTTGTAACTAAAGGTGTGTTATTCGGTTACAGAAAGTTGAATTTCAAGGTGGACATTTTGGACTGGGGCGTGTTTAGACATCTTGAATAATGATACATTAAAGCCGCTGACTTAAACGTGACTTCTCAGATTCGGTTATGTGTCGTAACCATTTAAACTTCATGGAGGAAAGTCCACTTTCTGAAAAAGATCGGTTATTGATTGTTGTTTTTTTCTCATGCTAATTCTTTTCCGTTAACCCTAAGTGGTTTGGAATATCACGAATGGTTATATAAATATAGAATGAATATAACAAATTATAGCTTTACAAGAAGGTAACGTGTCTGTAATAAAAAAAAAAGAATAAAAGAAAAATAAATAAATATAGTGAACAAAACACACAAGTGTTTGTTTACTATTTTGAATTTCGCGCATAGCTACTCAAGGGCTATCTGCGCTAGCCGTCCCTAATTTAGTAGTGTAAGACTATTGGGAAGGCAGCTATTCATTACCACCCACCGCTAACTCTTGGGTTACTCTTTTACAAACGTATAGTGGGATTGATCGTAACATAATAACGCCCCCACGCCTGAATGGGCAAGCATATTTGGTGGTACGGAGATTCGAACCCGCGACCCTCAAATTGCGAGTCGAACGCCTTAACCCACCTGGCCATGCCGGGCCATATTTGTGCGAAACGTCTCCCACGAAAAGGTTTTATAGTGATGTGACAATAGCGCTTGTTTATTATTCTGTACTAAATTATACATGCATTAAAACATTACATTGTGTAGAATATATGTAATTGTGACTCACTAGATTTTATGAAACATGTATTACTTTGGTATAATATTTATGGACATTTTTTTTTTTTACTTAACCAAACGTACCGTCAACTCTTCCGCAACATTCATCTGACCGAACAGCTTAATTTTAGTCACTTTCAGAGCGCACCTACGACACAAGAGATCACGTACTTGAAGCAATGGGATGTGTTTCAAAACACCTCGGATTTTCAGTCTAAGCACGTGGACCAGTAGTACACACGCAGCCCAAAATTACATAATGTTTATATGTTCTGTACTCGCCGAAGAGGCCGAATTATGGATTTAAAATATTCAAGGATAGCCCCCGAGAAATGAAAAATGTTTGTGTATATTATATTTAATAAACGTGATTGCAAATAATATATTATAAACAACCATACAGATAAACAAGTTTCAATCATTTAGGGGCTACTGTATTTCATATGAGTTTTATTTTGAAATAAGTTAACAATTTACTACAACATAATTAATAAGTATATGTGGCAACTGAGGTTTGGGCGGTGTATTAACATTAATAAAGCAGTCTCAAAATACTTATTGAATATTGGTGTCCTTATTTATCTATTTTTTAACATCGTGAAAATGTAAAACAAGACAACAGACAAGAGATATAACTAGTAAAACACTCAGACCGACAGGAAATTCAGACGAATTAAAGACCGACGCGGAAATTGCGATTGCGGACGCATTGCTGGCGTTACCTATCTCAAATCTGGTAATCCATCAGCCAATCAACATTCAGCTGTCTGACTCTTGAACTCTACCTCATCAGTCTAGCCGCGCCCTCTAGAATACACTTAGATACTCTGTACGTATTTAGTCACTCTTAAGTTACTGAACTGTAAAATCAATTAAATAGCTATTTAAATGTATCTTCAATCATCATACGTGAGCGTAAGTTTGTTTTACAGAATGTCTTGGTTCGTGAACAGGAGAGTTTCATCTTGAACCTTTTGTTTAATGTAATTAAAAAGTAAATATCTTGATTAATTTTTCCTTTATAATCGTTTTCCAGTTAAACGATTTGAATTTTATGCTCAAGAATTATGCATATCGACCTAAAAGTATTTGTTTACTTCGATACAGCGCGAAAGAAATATTTTCTTCTCTTCGTGAATATAATAAAAAAGTATTATTGTTATAAAAAGATTTTGTACCTTTCAGTGCCAGTCTAATTTATACATTTTCTATCATATTATACACTTATTTTTCATTGCAATTCTATTTTTCAGCAACGTAAGCTTCGTTGGGAAAATAGAAATTAATACCAGAACGAACAAGTTTATCGAAAGTTCGAGCGTTTATTATGAGTTACCCGCTCTTCCCATAGGTAGATATTTGGTAATTGTGTTCTTGTTTCTACAGGTGTGTACTAATTAACGTATTTACTGTATAATAATTTTATAGAAGAAAAAATGTAGGAACGAGGCAGAAAATTACTTTACATAACATGGTATAATTACGCACAAAATAATATAGATATATGCATAATGGCGCTACAATGCAAATTGGTTTAGTTTAATACACTTCAAACTCAGAATTCTCCCATTTAATGTTAAGCCTCTGTTTTCTCACAGACTAAATGTGTATGAATATCATACATATATCAATAGCGATTAAAGTTTAATAATAAAATATAAAGCAATTAAAAGAAACCCTATACATTAATCAAATTATTTAAATCATTGAATTATTTTATGTTTCTAAACGGTGGGCTGAGGAAACATTTGTGGTACTTCTATTAGGACCTCGCTCCAGAAACACGCTGTTTATCAACCTTCTCTCGCTATTTCGAAAACACGATTTCACGTGGATACCTATTTGTTACTTTGACAAAAGTACGAAACCACGAACATTTTGTTCTGGTACTTACGCTTCAACAGTCGTAAGCAGTTGATCGTTTAGCCTAAATAAAGGTTAACGAGACTGGGATAAATCAACTAGCGCCTAACTTGAGGACACAAACCTTTATACAGACAGACATGCAGAATTTGTTACTAGCTGAACTCGGCAACAGGTAATTAATCTTGCTTTCTAATGACAGCGACAACGTTTGTCAGTAACGGGCTCAAGGCAACAAAGTGGTGTTAACCTCCAACACACTGTGCTATCTCTTTCTGACATTAACCTTAATGACTTCAGGTATATCGGCTAGACAAAACATTTCTTTATGTCAGTTTGACGGGTGAGAGAGGTAGAGTAAACCTTCCATTAGGATACAAATACACTTGACTTTGTCGAGAGCTAGAAATATATGTTTTCATAAGAGGAGGGGGTTCATGTTATTATTTACATAGTTGTTAAATTATGCTTGAATTAACACACACACAAAATCCTAAAAGAGTGTACGAAGAGTGAATTAAACCTTACATACACACACAAAGATTAGTGTTTAAAAAAGTTAAATATATCTATCTACTTGTAGAGAAGGAAAAGTCCATTTTAAAACTCAATGATGAAAGCTGTTAAACAAAGATAAGCAAAAAAATTCGGATATGTACGTATGAAAACAATATCTAATGAGGTATTATATATACTTTTATTTAGTAAATTTGTACCACGTGAAAATACTTTTAAAAAAGGAATCGATAAACACAGCTATCACCTACTAGCTTCTTTTTGTTAATGTGATAATAAAGTCCTTATTTTTAATATTTTGTGGCTCAAGTAATGTCTAGAGTTTTATTCAAAAAACCAATTCATTCAGTAATTCACAAAATATTATACGCGCTACAGAGTCTCCCGTTAGTGTTAAAACACACGTTGCTTTAATGTTGAAACATTTACCAACTTAGATGTCGTGGAGAATGTGGAAGTCACTCTGAAGTAAATGTATACAAAGTTTATAGCATCAAGACGGATTGCTTAATCAATTCGAAACACAATGTTATTAAAATGTAGGTTTACTGTTGTTTTTTTTTGTTGTTGTTGGCCCGGCATCGCCAAGCGTGTTAAGGCGTTCGGCTCGTATTTCGAGGATTGCGGGTTCCAATCCCAGGTCGCACCAAACATGCTCGCCCTCCCAGCCGTAGGGGCGTTACAATGTTACGATCAATCCCACTATGCGTTGGTAAAAAAATAGCCCAAGAATTGGCGGTGGGTGGTGATGACTTAGCTGCCTTCCCTCTAGTCTCATACTGCTAAATTAGGGACGGCTAGCGCAGATAGCCCTCGAATAGCTTTGCGCGAAATTAAAAAACAAACTGTTTTTGCAGTTTTCAACAATGTATTTTATCTTAGTAGATTATTCACGAAGACCCCTAGGTAAGTTTGATTGTGTTATATTTAGTAGTTAGATTAAAAAAACAACTTGCATGACCAAAATACCATTATAAATATATTTTGAGCCATCTGCCGAAAATAATGATTTCAATGATGATATATTATACAATACTATAACATTTATTTGAGTACACGTGTGACATTTATAATATTTGCCGTACAAAAAACAAAAACAAATCTGTCATGTAGAATACAGATGTTAGAATGTCAGTAGAAAGGACATTTTGTCAAGTTTACTGGAGGTCTGTGATAAAAGTAACTAACAATATATGACATGATAATTCCTAACAAATATCGTATCTTAATTTTTCGATACAGAAATTCTTTTAAAAAATAAGACTTAAATTAATTTTGCCAGCCCGAAACTGTAGATATGATACAATCTACGTGCGTGTAGTTCTATGCCTGCAAGTCGCGAATTATATTATGCTCAGATTTGCGCAGAAAGCTTTTCTAAAATACGTATAGTGATTGAAACGTAAAAATTCAATCTGGACAACGCACACGTTTTCCTTAGAATTATCGCAACGACGTTATGGCTGAATTTGTTTATTTGTTACTTTCTATAACACATTAATATGCTTTAGTATCTCACATTTTTATATATATCTCGTATCATTCTTGTCTTAGCATTTTTATTCTGTATAGATGAATTACATTTCAGGAGAATAAAACGGCGCTCTCGACCAGATGCAGTAAACATAGCCCAGAAAGTCAGTGTGAAACATGTTTATGATAATATAATACTTAGAATGTGAAACATGTATTATTCTAATGTACCTACGTTACTGCTTAAAATGTGAAACATGTACTATTCTAATGTACTTACGTTACTGCTTAGAATGCGAAACATGTATTGTGATAATATATCTACATTACTGCTTAGAAAAGGTAAGTAGATAAAGCAGGCAAAGAGAACGTAAGAAAATGAGAAATACAATCACAGGAAGAAACCAGAGGTCATAATAATTTTACTATCGTTATAACTGGATTTATATACCCTGACATTTCGAAGGACCACCCTGATCTTAATAACCAACAACCATTTCAATTAATATGATGGCAACAACCACCAGCCAATAATCTGTGTATCCTAAATTGTAACAGATGTATTTTTAATGTATAGACGTGTTGGTCCCATTATTTAACTGTACTTTGTTGACTGCACACTTCATGGCTCACATGTGTTATTTCTACCACTCACATCTTTTCACTGTTATTTTCAGTTTCTTTGTTCTCCAATAGTAATAAGACTACTTTTACTGACATATCAACATACCTTTTGTTTTTCAGACTTTGTTACTAGTAACGGAATAAGAACACCCTGAAAAGTTCGATGAACCACTTGAATAAATTGTTTTTCTTCCGTTTTTGTCTTCCTTAGTTGACTCTCCAACCCACATTTTCTACATTGTTATGCTATTGGTTCAAAAAATGTTCAGCATTCATCTAGCTGAAATATTCTTGCTTGGTTTATGTTTTCACTAATTAATGTTTGATTGTAACTAAAACAGTTTTTATATTGTTAACAGATGTGACACATGAATGACTTATAATATAAAATGCACACATTCCCCATGCGCTGCATCGAACTATAAACACATAATATTAACATTCGAAAAGTGAAACAATTGTTGTTGTTGTTTGGAATTTCGCACAAAGCTACTCGAGGGCTATCTGTGCTAGCCGTCGCTAATTTAGCAGTGTAAGACTAGAAGGAAGGCAGCTAGTCATCACCACCCACCGCCAACTCTTGGGCTACTCTTTTACCAACGAAAAGTATTAGACCGTCACATTATAACGCCCCCACGGCTGGGAGGGCGAGCATGTTTGGCGCGACTCGGGCGCGAACCCACGACCCTCAGATTACGAAGCGCACGCCTTAACGCGCTAGGCCATGCCAGGCCCAAAGTGAAACAAACACAATGTTCGCCAACATTTATCATATCTGTTCTCAATTTTGACGAGTTGTAATAATATTCTGGCTGACAATTTAAACTAGTTTTTCAAGGTTCAAAAAATAGATCTACGGAAATAATTTTGAATATAATTTTGTTTTTTACATTTCGCGCAAAGCTACACGAGGGCTATCTGTGCTAGCCGTCCCTAATTTAGCAGTGTAAGAATAGAGGGAAAGCAACTAGTCATCCCCATCCATCGCCAACTCTTAGGTTACTCTTTTACCCACGAATAGTGGGATTGACAGTCACATTAAAATACCCCCACGGCTGAAAGGGCGAGCATGTTTAGTGTGATCGGGATTCGAGCTCGCGACCCACGTATTGCATAAGTTGTTAATTGAGATACTACGGATACCAATATGAACCTGCACTGCTAAGAGAAAACCCAATTCATAAAAAACACAGAAATGGATATTAATTACCCCTTACCAGGTTCAACAATATAGAAATGGATATTAATTACCCCTTACCGGGTTCAATAATATAGAAATTGATATTAATTACCCCTTACCAGGTTCAATAATATAGAAATTGATATTAATTACCTCTTACCAGGTTCAATAATATAGAAATTGATATTAATTACACCTTACCAGTTTCAAAAATATAGAAATGGATATTAATTGCACCTTACCAGGCTTAACAATATAGAAATTGATATTAATTACACCTTACCAGTTTCAAAAATATAGAAATGGATATTAATTGCACTTTACCAGGCTTAACAATATAAACATTGGTATTAATTACACCTTACCAGTTTCAAAAATATAGAAATGGATATTAATTGCACCGTACCAGGCTTAACAATATAGAAATTGATATTAATTACACCTTACCAGTTTCAAAAATATAGAAATGGATATTAATTGCACTTTACCAGGCTCAACGATATAAAAATTGATATTTATTACACCTTACTAGGTTCAAAAATATAGAAATGGATATTAGTTACATTTCACCAGGCTTAACAATGTAGAATATTTTCAATAGAAATAAAACAAATTTTATACTTTAAATTTTGTATCGAAACATAATTCAGAACAACAATCAAAAAGTGAGGTCAAGAATATTGAAAAATTCCCTATGAACAAAACTGTAAATAATTTTGTTTACATCAGCAATTCCATTATGAGGAATAGAACTATTAAACTATCGCTGTTAATTACAATGAACAGGACCTCTAAACATTGTGTTATAGTAAAAAATAACTTTTGGTATGGATGTTTGTGACAAAAATGACATTTTACGTAAAACATTGGTGTCAGAAGACCAGATCATATGCCCACACGTTCCAAAAGACCAAATCACAGAACATAAGGTTCCAAAAGGCGAGATCATACACCAACCAGGTTTCAAAATACCAAATTAGAGACTCTTTAGATCCCAAAAGCTCAAATCACAGATCTGTAAAGTTCCAAAAGACCAAATTACAAACCCATAAGGTGCCCAAAAGAGTTAATCACAGACCCACAAGGTTTCAAAATACCAGTTCACAGATCAATAAGCTTCCAAAAGGTCAGTTCACAGATCAATAAGATTCCAAAAGGTCAGTTCACAGATCCATAAGGTTACAATAGACCAAATCACAGAACGTTAAGGTCCCGAAAGATTAAATTACACACTCATAAGATTCCAAAAGGCCAAATCACAAACTCAAAAGGCGCCCAAAGACTAAATCACAAACTCTTAAGGTGCCCAAAGACTAAACCACAGACCCATAAGATCCCAAAAGACCAAATCACACACTCTAAAGGTGCCCAAAGACTAAACTACAGACCCATAAGGTTCCAAAAGACTATATCACAGACCCATAAGATTCTTGCATAATCATCCGTAATTTAGAGCTGTTGACCAGAATGAAGTAAACTAGCCAGTAACACTAGAACAACGGGATTAGCTGTCACTGCTTAAACTGCGAGGCGTGTTCAGCAGGATATTGTGTCTAGAGCCTTAGAACTTTCAATCCACCGCCAGGTAAGCTAACCATTAAGCTATATACGGCATAACTAAAAGCGCTAAGGCAAGACCTTACCAGTGTATCTTTTATTATGTTAGGTTTGTGAGAAAATTTAATAGATTGAGAACTGTGATTTATGAATCGATTCTGACATACTGATATTCACATAGTTAATAATACTTAGGGTATCAAATTTATTTCTTTTTTGATACCAAGAAGACCCACAAGTAGCATCAAAGCTAAACCTACATTTTTCATATAAATAACAAGCATTGTGGGTGTGGTATGTCTCTCCTTTAAACAGAAGAATAATCACTTCCTAGTTGACTGGTTCAGTGTACTCTCCATTATGAATCCGATGACCCACGATTCGTATCTTTTTGCCACAAAAATCACACTCTGTACTTTGGTGTTGTGATTGCGTTATAAAAGTGACGGTTATTATTGTAGTTTTAAATCAAACACAAAGCTACGCAATTTGTTATCTGCGCATCACGGGTATCGAAACCCGGATTTTAGCGTTATAAGTCAGCAGACATACCGCTTAGCCACTGGGGGAACAAAAGTGACGGCCAAATTCCACTTTTGTTTAGAACAGCCCAAGAACTAGTGATGGATTCTGTTAACTGGGCACCTTCCTTCTAGTCTATCAGTTCAAAATTAGGAACGGATAACACATGCGTGCGTCGTGTAGCTTCTCGCAAACGTCCGAAACAATGACTTTCGGCATTTGGATATGTGTGTAAAAGCAGGTATTTCAGGTAGTGTGGTGTTATTTTTGTGTGATGATTGATTTCTATGTATTCCGTTAGTCAAGAGTTGAGTTTTTTTTTTCAAACTTATATCATTCAAGATCTTATTGCTTCTTCAATACGCACCCTCTTCCACCAGACTTTATAACCAACGTTCTTGTAATTCGTATGTTTTTACTACACCCCTTCAAGCGTGACTCCGTGACATGGGCGATAGGTAATTAAAAGTATTATTTTTTTAATATATTTCTCCTAAGCATGATTCAATTTATTAATATTAATGCAATTTTTTATATATAACTGGTATAGATTAAGTTCTTCAACTGTTAACAGAGAAAGCTCTAATTGCGGAAATGTTAAAAATACACAAAAAGGCGGTGCTCAAACAAAATTTATCACTAAAATTATTTGTTTCTAAATTTGGTGAAAAACTACATCGGCTATCTGCGCAAGTCATTCCTAATTGTGCATTTACAGACTGAAAGGGAAACATTAGTTAACAGCATCCGCTACCAACTTTGGAGCTATTCTAATTGTACAGTGAAATCTTCCGTTACTCTTATAACGCATCTACGGTTCCAAAGTGCGAAGTGCTTTTCTGTGACGCGAGCCATTGATTCTCAGCTTTACATTTTCTGATATAATTGTTTGTTTGTTTTAGAATTTCACGCAAAGTTACTCGAGGCTATCTGCGCTAGCCGTCCATAATTTAGCAGTGTAAGACTAGAGGGAAGGCAGCTAGTCAACACCACCCCCCGCCAATTCTTGGGCTACTTTTTACCAACGAAAAGTGGGATTGACCGTCACATTATAATGCCTCCATGTTTGGTGCGACGGAGATTCTAACACACGACCTTCGGATTACGAGTCGAACGCCATAACCCACCTGGCCATGCAGGGCTTTTCTGGTGTAATAACAAGAACGTCACTCCTGGCCTTAACCAATAAGAAAAATGAAAAAAAAATGTTTCGATTAAACGCTCTAACGAATTTGGTTCATAGTCCACTAACAGAGAAAACTTTACATAAAACTCGAGTGTTCTTTTTAAAATACAAGCACGAAATCTCACTGTTCACATTTAAAGGTAAATGTGCTTTAAAGTAAATGTTTGGTGAAGAGAGAAGTAAATAAAAATAGCAAACACATTTTATGCTCTCACAAGAGTAAGTTTTTTATTCTGCTCTAATGAAATCATTTACATATTACAATTTTAACTTGGGTTAATGGGACGAAGTACACACGAACTCGAATCTGTAAGAACTAATGGATGACGAATCTCGATACGTCGCGTTATACAGTAGGTATATAAAATATATAGTTTCTAAGGTGGTGGTCCGATTTTACTTTCTGTTCGAAGAGGGAAAAATGGTAAAAATGAGCCCTTTATTTTACAGAAGATAAAGGAAAGCGGTGTAAACGTGTAATTAAATTTATGGCCAAAACTACCATAGAAAAAGGATGCGCAGAAGTTCAAAAAGAAGTATTGAAAAAAAAAGTAAAACATACGCACAAAAAATAGAACTTTTAATAAAATAAGGAGAATGAAAATATAAGTTGTATGAAAGTAGCGTGAGAGAGTATATTGTGTACAGTAGAGTATATTGTGTACAGTAGAGTATATTGTATGCAGTAGAGTATATTGTATACAGTAGAGTATATTGTATACAGTAGAGTATATTGTGTACAGTAGAGTATATTGTGTACAGTAGAGTATATTGTATGCAGTAGAGTATATTGTGTACAGTAGAGTATATTGTATACAGTAGAGTATATTGTGTACAGTAGATTGTATATTGTATACAGTAGAGTATATTATTATACAGTAGAGTATATTATGTACAGTAGAGTATATTGTATACAGTAGAGTATATTTATGTACAGTAGAGTATATTGTATACAGTAGAGTATATTGTGTACAGTAGAGTATATGGTGTACAGTAGAGTATATTGTATGCAGTAGAGTATATTGTATGCAGTAGAGTATATTGTATGCAGTAGAGTATATTGTATACAGTAGAGTATTTGGTGTACAGTAGAAAATATTGTATACAGTAGAGTATATTGTATACAGTAGAGTATATTGTGTACAGTAGATTATATTGTATACAGTAGAGTATATTGTGTACAGTAGAGTATATTCTGTACAGTAGAGTATATTGTGTATAGTAGAGTATATTGTGTATAGTAGAGTATATTGTATACAGTAGAGTATATTGTGTACAGTAGAGTATATTGTGTACAGTAGAGTATATTGTATACAGTAGATATATTGTATACAGTAGAGTATATTGTATATACAGTAGAGTATATTGTGTACAGTAGATTATATTGTATACAGTAGAGTATATTGTGTACAGTAGAGTATATTGTGTACAGTAGAGTATATTGTATACAGTAGAGTATATTGTGTACAGTAGAGTATATTGTATACAGTAGAGTATATTGTGTACAGTAGAGTATATTGTATACAGTAGAGTATATTGTGTACAGTAGAGTATATTGTATACGGTAGAGTATATTGTGTAGAGTAGAGTATATTGTGTAGAGTAGAGTATATAGAGTATATTGTGTACAGTAGAGTATATTGTGTACAGTAGAGTATATTGTGTACAGTAGAGTATATTGTGTACAGTAGAGTATATTGTATACGGTAGAGTATATATTGACAGTAGAGTATTATTGTACAGTAGAGTATATTGTATACAGTAGATTATATATGTATACAGTAGAGTATATTGTATACAGTAGAGTATATTGTATACAGTAGAGTATATTGTATACAGTAGATTATATTGTATACAGTAGAGTATATTGTGTACAGTAGAGTATATTGTGTATAGTAGAGTATATTGTGTATAGTAGAGTATACTGTATACAGTAGAGTATATTGTATACAGTAGAGTATATTGTATACGGTAGAGTATATTGTGTACGGTAGAGTATATTGTATACCGTAGAGTATATTGTGTACAGTAGAGTATATTGTGTACAGTAGAGTATATTGTGTACAGTAGAGTATATTGTATACAGTAGAGTATATTGTGTGCAGTAGAGTATATTGTGTGCAGTAGAGTATATTGTATACAGTAGAGTATATTGTGTACAGTAGAGTATATTGTGTACAGTAGAGTATATTGTGTACAGTAGAGTATATTGTATACAGTAGAGTATATTGTATACAGTAGATTATATTGTATACAGTAGAGTATATTGTATACGGTAGAGTATATTGTATACGGTAGAGTATATTGTATACCGTAGATTATATTGTGTATAGTAGAGTATATTGTGTACAGTAGAGTATATTGTGTACAGTAGAGTATATTGTATACAGTAGAGTATATTGTGTATAGTAGAGTATATTGTGTATAGTAGAGTATATTGTATACAGTAGAGTATATTGTGTATAGTAGAGTATATTGTATACGGTAGAGTATATTGTGTACGGTAGAGTATATTGTATACCGTAGATTATATTGTGTATAGTAGAGTATATTGTGTACAGTAGAGTATATTGTGTACAGTAGAGTATATTGTATACAGTAGAGTATATTGTATACAGTAGAGTATATTGTGTGCAGTAGAGTATATTGTATACGGTAGAGTATATTGTGTAGAGTAGAGTATATAGAGTATATTGTGTACAGTAGAGTATATTGTGTACAGTAGAGTATATTGTATACAGTAGAGTATATTGTGATACAGTAGAGTATATTGTGTACAGTAGAGTATATTGTATACAGTAGAGTATATTGTATACAGTAGATTATATTGTATACAGTAGAGTATATTGTATACAGTAGAGTATATTGTATACGGTAGAGTATATTGTGTACGGTAGAGTATATTGTATACCGTAGATTATATTGTTATATAGTAGAGTATATTGTGTACAGTAGAGTATATTGTGTACAGTAGAGTATATTGTATACAGTAGAGTATATTGTATACAGTAGAGTATATTGTGTGCAGTAGAGTATATTGTGTGCAGTAGAGTATATTGTATACAGTAGAGTATATTGTGTAGAGTAGAGTATATAGAGTATATTGTGTACAGTAGAGTATATTGTGTACAGTAGAGTATATTGTATACAGTGGAGTATATTGTGTACAGTAGAGTATATTGTATACAGTAGATTATATTGTATACAGTAGAGTATATTTTGTACAGTAGAGTATATTTTGTACAGTAGAATATATTTTGTACAGTAAAGTATGTTGTATATGGTAGAGTATATTGTGTAGAGTAGAGTATATTGTGTACAGTAGAGTATATTTATACAGTGGATTATTTTGTATACGGTAGAGTATATTGTGTAGAGTAGAGTATATAGAGTATATTGTGTACAGTAGAGTATAGTGTATACAGTAGAGTATATTGTGTACAGTAGAGTATATTGTATACAGTAGAGTATATTGTATAGAGTAGAGTATATTGTGTACAGTAGAGTATATTGTATAAAGTAGAGTATATTGTGTACAGTAGAGTATATTTATACAGTGGATTATTTTGTATGCAGTAGAGTATATTGTATACGGTAGAGTATATTGTGTACAGTAGAGTATAGTGTATACAGTAGAGTATATTGTGTACAGTAGTATATATTGTGTACAGTAGAGTATATTGTATACAGTAGAGCATATTGTATGCAGTAGAAGCATAACAAAATAGAATATACAAACATACCCAATGGAAACTTTATTGCGCAATACAACAAAAAAAGTGCGGAAAAACTGGTAGTAGTTATATGTAAATATATACACTGTTAAAAGTGAAAATATAAGACATTACTGGAAGTATTTTAATTTAGCTGTTGTTTCAAAACATACGAGACGTGTTTGCTCCAAATGTATCGTGTGTATCCAAATGTATCCAAATGACTTTCATAATTTGTGACCATGCAATTTACAAGCAGTATAGAGCACTAAACAACGTTCCCTTTGCAAAGTTTTATAGGAGAATGAGAGAGGTTTACGAAAGACGACGGAAAAGTAGAAATTTTACAGCGAGAGGAATAGGATGAGAGAAAGAACGGATAATAGAAGCAAACAAAAAAGACGAATAAAGTAATTAAGTGTAGAAAACAGAAGTGAAAGAAGGCAGAAAGAAGTTCTAAATAGAAAATTACGGACAAAAATATTTTTTATGAAATGAAATAAGATTGTAAACAGACAAGAAATGGTAAATTGATTATGGTATAAATAAAGAACAGAGGAACGGTGTAATTCTTGTTTGTAAATATTGTTATGTATATAAAAAAGAAAATTCTAATTTCGCAAATGTCTGCCCTCTATCCAAACCACCTTGAAAGCCCCGCCTCGTCACGAGTAAAAGATGAATTAATTTTTCGCGTGTTGAGATAATTTACCTGATACATGCACATGAATAACAACCTGCATGTAAACGTATGGGTTGAGTCTGCATAGATTGTATGCAAATATCTTTCAGAGGTAAGCCTTCCATGAGCCCACCTATATCTATAGAAATCGATCAGATGTAGTTATTAATAAGCGTGAAATGAATAGATATAAAAAGTTATTACGTGAAGTTTCACAAAAATTAGTTGTTCAAATACAAATTCGTATATTTGGAAGACCGAACGAGACACACTTTTCTCACATTCACCGAAATGAAATTTTGGAATAATAATACATTCAATTAGGAAAAGACATTTAAATTAAAAAACACGACTATATTCAAAAAGAAAAGAAACTCTATTAAAGTCTGTTTTATTTTCTTCTATCATTGGTTAATAGAATATAACAGAAACAACATCTTGGGAGGCTGGAGAAATCAAGTTTATATGAAAAATATTTCAGTTTCTTGAACGGAAGCAATGGTTTAATAAATTAGTACAACATCACTTTGTATACTGTGTATTTCATCCAGTGTAGTACCACCCTACATATTATATACTTAACAAAAATATAGCATAACTCTGTATATTACATAGTAAATAAAATACATCACCCTATGTATTACATACTTAATAAAAACACAACTTCACCCTATGTATTATATACTTAATAAAAATACAACATCACCCTATGTATTATATATTTGATAAAAATACAACATCATCCTATGTACTATATACTTAATTAAAA
This sequence comes from Tachypleus tridentatus, assembly GCF_004210375.1. NCBI lineage: Eukaryota > Metazoa > Arthropoda > Merostomata > Xiphosura > Limulidae > Tachypleus > Tachypleus tridentatus. The sequence goes on along the minus strand of NC_134833.1, from coordinate 36,384,636 downwards.
TACAACTTCACCCTATGTATTATATACTTAATAAAAATACATCATTACCCTATGTATTATATAATTGATAAAAATACAACATCACCCTATGTATTATATAATTGATAAAAATACAACATCACTTTATGTACTATATACTTAATAAAAATACATCACCCTATGTACTATATACTTAATAAAAATACATCACCCTATGTATTATATAGTTAATAAAAATATAATATCACCCTATATCGCAGGCCCGGCATGGGCAGGTGGCTAAAGCGCTCGACTTGTAATTTGAGGGTCGTGGTGTCGAATCCCCGTCACACCATGCTCGCTTTTTCAGCCGCGGGGGCATTATAATATTACGGTGAATCCCACTATTCGATGATAAAAGAGTTGGCGATAGCTGGTGATAACTAACTGCCTTCCCTGAAGTTCTACACTGCAAAATTAGGGACGGCTAGCTCGTCCTCGTGTAGCTGTGCGTGAAATTCCAACCACACCCTTTTATAGTATGCACTTAATAAAAATATAATATCACCCTATATATTTATAATATAACCCTGTATACCATTACTTAATAAAAATATAGTATAACCCAATATACTAAATACTTAATAAAAATATAGTATATTCCTGTATATGAGACGAGCTTGCTCCAAATACATCGTGTTATAGACTTTCATAATTTGTGACCATGTTTTAATGCAACTCACATTTGAAATTTGAATAGTTTACCTCATGAAGCACCTTTCGTAACTTTGTTTGTTTTGAATTTCGCACAAAGCTACTCGAGGACTATTTGTGCTAGCCGTCCCTAATTTAGCAGTGTAAGACCAGAGGGAAGGCAGCTAGTCATCACCACCCACCGCCAACTCTTGGGCTACTCTTTTACCAACGAATGGTAGGATTGACCAACACATTATAACGCCCCCACGGCTGAAAGAGCGAGCATGTTTGGCGCGACGGGGATGCGAACCCGCGACCCTCAAATTACGAGTCGCACGCCTTAACCCACCTGGCCATGCCCGGGCCCCCCTTTCGTAACTCTAAGATCTTCCTCCTCTCACTGAACGAAATATATTTATTCTCGACAAAATGGGCGATGATGCTTTCTATTCCTTCATAATCTTCGTTTAAAAAGTAATGAAAAAGACATTCAAAATAAAATTGTTGGCTTCGCGAATGTTAAAACGAAACAATTTACAAAATGAATAGGCAAATGATATCTAACGACAGTAGAGGGCGTTTCGAGTAAAAAAATTCAAAACTAAATCGTACATATGTAATTATTATTACTTACATCTGAAAAAAGTGAGACTGCTACCGAGTTGTTTGAGTTCCATTTTTTTTTATAGGCACCTTGTCCTGTAGAAAACAGGCCCTGCCTGATATGGTCAGGTGGTTAGAACGCTCGATTCGCAATGTGAGGGTCGCGCACTCGAATCTTCATCACCGAACATGCTTGTACTCGCCCTATCAACGTGACGGTCAATCTTATTTATTCATTGATGAAAGAGTAGCCCATAATTTGACAGTGGGTACTGTTGAATTAGCTGCATTTCCTCTATTCTATTACTGGTAAATTAGGGACAGCAAAATACAAACCAAGCTAAATTTGTGCTCTAGAAACATGGTGAAAGAGACACATATGAAGTGTTTTAATCGCCAAGAGAGATTTATACGTGATAAGTATGTATGTAGGTTCAAATGCCATGAACTAGAGATTAAATGGATTAACCGATGGATCTTTGTATTATATATATATGGTAAAGCTATATTTATGCTTTAATCTAAAGCATACGAGTTTTAGATTAAACTCAGTTCAATGCAAAGCTAGCATTGGCTAGCTGCTGTTAACCCTAACTGACCATCGGACTTCTCGTCTAGTTAGCAACAACCTGCCATCTCCATTTACGATAAGGAATTGACTGTTACTCTTGTAACACACCCAAAATGCAGTGAAGGTTCTGTAGTATCGTATAGAGCCAACCCACTGCCAGGTCTTAAAAAATCGTGCCTTAATCGGAAATCCGCAAACAAACTGTAACTAAACACTAGGTGAAAGAAAACGACCGAAACGTAACATCCAGGACGGAAATGTTACACGGGGTATACAATTATCATAAGAAAACAAAAGGGAATCCTCAATAGCCGAGATTGTAATTAGGTCATAAATCTGTCAAGAGATGATGGCGTTATGAGCTAAAAGTCTCTACTTTATCATTCTATGAGCCGCTATGCCGCGGCTAAAAAAAAAAATCTCAAATCTGATTACAATAAAAGAAAGCGAAACGTAGCACTTTCTAAACAATTATATTGCGGAATAATTTTAATCTAATTAACAAATAAACTTATCTTTCATTGTAAGTAAACACAGCATTCTGAAGTGAAACCAGTAAAGGACAGACAATAGATTGTCTTGTGGAGAAACACTCTTTACTCGTTAGAACTTTTGATTTCCATTATAAAATTGGTCATGATTTCAGATAACCGCATAATTTTGTTTTATTTGCATGTAATAAATCAATCATATGCTAACACCCATGCATGTTCTACAACTTGGACTCCATTCATGCACTTGGAGAAGAACAGTTAGTGTTGGTATGAGTCACAATATTAATATTATAGTCAGTATAATTTATTGTCTTGAAGTATAATATTTTCGCTCTTTTTACGTATTATGCTTGTACATTAGTGTTTTAGTTGTTAAACAATAATCATATCAGTAATGTGTTACGTATTTATGTGCAATTAGATTTAGTTTTAACGCAAAGCTGGACAATGGAAAATCTACGCTTTTCAATGGAATTATAATACTGTAAACCCTGCATTTTACCTATATGCATATATATATAACATTTAAAATACAACTATTTTAATACAATTCTTTCTAAACCTCGTTAAACCAATCATTCGAAATATTCTAGATCATCCCCATTGATTTCTTTTTGTCCACTACAACATTTCAAAACGCCATTTTCAAACTTTCTTTAAGCTTGTGTATTTTGTTTCTACTTAAACCACAGAGCTACACAATGAGGTATTTGTGCTCTGTCCGTCAAGTGTACCGAAACCCGGTTTCTAGCGTTGTAAATCTGCAGACATGCCGCTGTGCCACTTGAGGGGGTGTAGGGCTCAGAGTTAAGTATTTAATATTTTTGCATGTGTGGGAACCCAACTCGATACGTCTTGTAAGTCACGCACACACTCTGCTGTATGAAATAAATGATTAATTTCCTACAGTCGTTACTAATGCGAGTTTTAACAACACAAACTACCACTCTTTCCAACATACACACAGGCGCATGCGCACACACAAAATGAACAAACATTGCAATACCTAATGAGGCACGAGATTTGAATATATTTCCTACAAAACTACGATTACTTTTAAATTTGTTTCGCTTTTGAACGATTCCAAGTGAGTCAGGAAAATTTCTTTCGTGAATAACTAAACAAACTATGATTAAAATAACCAACAACTAGCTAATTTGAATTTCACAAGATGAAATGCGTGCGTTGTATACATATATATAACTTTATTTATGGAGCTAAACAGAAATGAATTCAACGAAAATAACGTCTTCCGCGTTATGTTCCGTTACATCTTCTGTATGGTACTAATCTTTATTTCTTCCAAAAAAACGTATATCAAGTTTTATAACAATACATACAAAATATCTTGATTGTTTATCTCAATACAATCATTTTATGACTGAACGACAAGCACGAGGCTTATAACATTAAAATTAGATGTTTAATCCCTGTCGGAGAGACAGCTCAGATAACCCGTTTCATAGCTTTAAGCTAAGACAAACAACACATAACACTATGTAACAAAATGTTTACTTTTTCTTGTTCCTGGGCAGAAAGTGTTATTTCCCAATTGCTTACGCCTAAAGTAAATGGAAAAAAACAAACTATTTTCTCTTCAAACTTTGCTTTTGTGACCCGGGAGCGTATAACGAAAACATGATAGGAGACTATATTTGGGGGTTGATACGTGAAAATGATTTACATTACAGTCGCAAATCGCGAAACACTACTCACTTCTAAACATTTTTGTATAACTTTAGTATAAATACATGTAAATCTTGATTCATATGTTGTTTTATTCAAACTTTGTGTAAAAGAAAATGTGCAAATTTTCCCGTTTTTACATAAAAAATAGGTTAATTTCTAAATTTCATTATCCAGGTCATAAAAGCAAAGTTTGAAGGGAATAATGACCATTTTCTGTACTTTTACACCATAAACAATTAAGAAATAACACATACTATCCAAGAACAAAATTTGTGTTACATAGTGTTATCATTAAAAGGTAATATTCTTTAAAAAATATGTTATTTAACAAAACATTACTTGTTTTTATAGATAAAAATATCACATATATTTAATCCTTTTAATTTCTGTAGTCAGGTTGCATGATGTAAGACTGATGTTTAGACTTCTTAATGAATAAATAACATTTAAGTAACTTTATATCAGCTTTTATACATGAATTTCTTAGTTACCTGTGGAAAAAAAAGGCTTATTGGAAAGCACTTTTCCAGTGAGCGCTGTGCTTTTTATACTGAATAATATAGATAAACGCAGACTGTGCTTTTATTATGTAAATATACTGCTAGTTTATCACATTATCACACACTATTTGTATACGTTCTTCAAAAGAGTTCTGTTAATGACCATTGGCATTCGCATTCTTCTACTAAACATTAAATAATTCACATTATAGTACGTGAGCTGTGTGTACTCGATAGCTTTGAAGAAGAATACAATGTCAAACCAAACCAAATAGAATGTCACTGTTTTAAGAATGTACATTTTTAAGATAAAAAGTAAAAAACAACTGTAATAGAATAGAGAGTACAAAAAGCTCTATTTCTTGATAAATTACATATAGTCTATAAATATTTTACAACTATGTCTTTAGCAAACAATTTAATCCAGTTAAACCTGCAAAATGCTGTAAAACCCTAGCAAAACTATAGCGACAGTTGACTGTTTTGTGTTTTGTCATACATAGTCTTGCCAAACAAGCTCATTTTTATATTATAATCAAAATGCACATAGTCTTATCTATCAAACAAGCCTTATATTATGATCAAAATTCACTATAATTCTCTGTGTTTTCTGTTAAGCGTAAAGCTTAACAATGGATTATCTGTGACCTATTCATCACAGGTTTATAATTCTGATATTTAGCGATATAAGCTTTCAGCTTATCACTGAACCACTAGGTTTAGGCTTCATTAAAATATTTTGAAATTTCAACTGTCTGCCTTAAGACTGTAATATTTTCTCCTTTCCATGGAAATACAGAGTAAACATGTTGTCTTTAAGTATCGTTCACTGACTCACCAGAGATTCAACAAAGTTGGTTCATGTGTACCATGTTACCTTTAAGTATTGTTGTTTCTGTTGCTTGCGTTTCATTAGAGACGACTCCTGCTACAATTAAGTACCATGTTACCTGTAAATAGAATCTTAGTACAGCTAACTTGCTTCAGTTAAGTCCCATGTTACCTGTAAATAGTATTTTAGTAGAGCTGACCCTTGCTCCAATTAAGTCCCATGTTACTTGTAAATAGAATCTTAGTAGAGCTGACTCTTGCTCCAGTTAAGCCCCATGTTACCTGTAAATAGAATCTTAGTAGAGTTAACTCCTGCTCCAATTAAGCCCCATATTGCCTGCAAGTAGAGTTAACTCTTGCTTCAATTAAGCTCCATCTTACCTGTAAATACAATCTTAGTAGAGTTACCTCCTGCTCCAATTAAGCACCATGTTGCCTGCAAGTAGGAGTTTTATAGAGCTGAATCTTATTACTATTAAGCACCATGTTACCTGTAAGCATTGTTTTTTTGACTCACTAGAGTTTCAGATTTGAAAATCTTTATTTTGTTTCATGATAATTACTCTGCCACCAATTAGTCTGGAAGCCAACGTCTCAGAGGAGCATTAAAAATGTCTTTTACCGTTTCACAACATTATTTTTGATACTATCCGAAAGATCTATCTTTTAGGTTTAATTTAAGACCAGGTTTTGTCTTGTATCTCCTCTTTTAAGGACTGCAAACCTTTATTAATTCTAGGGGACAACATATTTTTCATGGAAGGTGGATATATTACCCACAAGAAAATTTGTCACTGCCCAATTTTCACACCTGACCCGTACACCTTGTCCTCTCCTCTCTGCATAACATTCTTATTAAAATATGCTAACTGGTTTAGCTACAAAATGTTTTCTAACCTTGCCTTTTACCCCCTGTTTTTAGTTTGCAGCTCACATATTTTATTCATTGTGTCTCAACTCGCTGCAAACATTTTCTACGAAAACAAGATATCCCAGTTTGTTTGGCATTCTATTCTTCATCAGAACTATCTGTTTTTGAGTGCTCGTTTTTAGTTTCACATGTTTATGAGGAATCTGGCAAGAGTTTTATCTTTCACATTTGCATATTGCAATGCAAACCAGGCTCTCAGCAGAGTAACTGCTTTGACATATACAGTAAGGTGATTTGAAGGTAATATCCTTCTTGAAAGTTTGTGGTGCTGGGTATGGTCAACTACAGTGGCTGAATGGCTCCCTCTTCAGCTGACGTTGGTAATTTGAGGTTGTCAGCTGTTGGTAGGAGGGAGGTCTTTATTCTTGACTTATTTTGTAACAAAACAGTCTGTGTCAGAACATGCTCACATCATCACTGTGTCATTTTTTGGTCGTATATTTGGCAAATAATTCTGAAGTAAAACCCTTACTCCCGTATCTCGTGTATTGCAATACCAAGCTATTGCATGGGAAGCTGTGTTGGTATACGTTGTCAAACCCATTTCACATATTGAACTTTTTCAACTGAGAAGAGGCCACTGGTTTATTTGTTTGTTTGTTTATTTTAGAGCAAAGCAACATTGGGCTATTTGCTGTGTCTAATTGCGGGAAATTGAACCTCAGACTTTAGCATTGTAAGTCCTTAAACTTCCCACTATTCCATCGAAGGACAGAAGTCACTACAGGAGACTCATTTTATCACAACATATGGTCCTCTAACCAATCTTCTGTACTGTCTCATACATGTTGATGGAATAAGATTTGTTTTTCACAATAGTTTTGAATCAGAGAATCACGTCTGATATTCCCATTGTCAGAATACTGTTATTTAGCTGGTGACTAGATTGCAATGTTGCTTGAATTAAGCGATACATCTTCTGCATATATCAAGATACTTGTATCAGCCTACTCTTGGATACTTGAGCAAATGGTTAAAATAGGTAAATCCTTGTCTTGGTCACTAACATCATTAAGCCCAAACCAACACTAAGATGTGGTCTTTGTATAAAAGCATTGGGAACAGTTTCTTTCCGTGTATTACACAGGAATAATGTTAGCACTGCATGTCTGTGCAACATCGATATATAGGACTGTAATGAAACAGGAAGAAATAAATGTATTTCATGGCTCATGGGCGTTGTCTGGATTTTTTCAGGTGTGGTCATTTTTGAAATCAATATTATATGTAGGTCTAAGTAAGTACCAGCCCATGGACTATCATAGCAAGATTCATATCAGGTTGAAAAAACATTATAGCAAACAAAAGAGGCCAGGAATATAAAATTTTAATATCATGCCCAGCAGTTTTTCTAACATTCGGTCGAATTTTTCGTGAAATTAAAAACGCATTTGAGGTCAAGTAGGTCAGGATCGTACGCACCATTACTCCTGGAGATGCCCACGCATTTTAATTAAAAACCCTACATGCCATTTTGCACTTCAGATCTTGTGCCAAATAGTTCAAAAACATTATAACTTTTCTATGGATATAAAGTGACATCTGACCCATAATAAACCTCAAATGATGTATTCTTTTAGAAAGTAATGTTGTCGGTTGTCAGGAAGGAGGTGAAACGTAACTGAATCTTGAAGATATTGGTTCTCAAACTAAATGATATCCTCGAAACTCGTGCTATGTAGGATGCTTATTTACATGTTGGAATTTCTCTAACCAGGAATGCTCCACGTGAATTATTTGTATGATGTAAAACAGATACTTTTTAAAATATTTTCGTAGCTACAGGGACGTAGATTCTCTGCGCAGGAAAAGTTACTGGACCACATTATTGTTTAGCATTGTTTGTTTGTTTTGAATTTTGCGCAAAGCTACTCGAGGGCTATCTGCGCTAGCCGTCCTTAATTTAGCAGTGTAAGACTAGAGGGGAGGCAACTAGTCATCACCATCCACCACAAACTTTTGGGCTACTCTTTTACCAACGAATAGTGGGATTGATCATCACATTATAACGCCCCCACCACTGAAAGGGCGAGCGTGTTTGGTGCGACTGGGATTCGAACCCGCGACCCTCGGACTATGAGTCGAACGCCTTAACAAACTTGGCCATGCCGGGCCTATTTTTTAGCACAAGAAATGTTTTTCTTTCTATCATACGTTGAAATGCACGTTAAAAAAAGCCTTTATTTTAGATTTGTATCCAGAGTTTAGGATAATGATCCTTTCAGAAAATAGACAGCATTTTTTTTCATATTTCGCTATTTAGTTATTACCGAAATATTAGATAAAAAGGCCAATAAAATCGGATAATAATTAATTATTTTTATACAACAGAAAATTCTGCTGTATAACATGTCAGTGTCATTCAGATGCGATTTACAAACCACTTTCTTCAATTTTTAGAAAACAGAATTTATGTACAAAACGTAGTACTATTTATTTTTATCTTAGTACGGGTTTGAACCCAGTGGCACAGCAGTAAGTCTAAAGGCTTATAACACTAGAAGTATTGTTTTGATTCCCCTGGTGAGAAAATTTGTGAAGCCTTATTTCTCCGAAATTTAGAGATAGTTTTAAGAAATTAATTGCATGAAAAGCTTGTTGTCCATACTTTTCATGGCTATTGCAAGTATTAACTCTTTTCATATAAATAATTATTTACTATTTATCCAAATAATTAATTTTGTCGTTGTCATGGTTAGTATGGCTTATACAGTCATCTCAAGCTAATTATTAAATACCAACTTCGTTTTATAACTACATATCAATTATTAACCAGTTTTAGTAAGTATGTCGAGTTATTAATACGTTACTAATTAACTGTTAAACTTGATGATCGTGGAAGTTATTAACCATTACAACGATTGATGTCCAATTGCCACAACCTTATCGTGATTAGTTTGTTATTACACAATAACTGTCCAAAAACTTCACGTCTTGAAATTAGAAATAAAAATGGCAGCTACTGAAACTTTCATAACTTCGAACGAAACCGAGTTTCTGTTTAGTTTTATTATAAATATTAATAAAAACAAAACACAGTATATATTTTTCTTAATATTGAGAATAAAACTAAACAGAAACTCAAATTCAAATTGATTTGTTTTTTCGAAACAGATGGAAACTTCAAGGACAAAAATAAAACCCTCGCATGTTTCAGCTTATCTATAATTACGTAAATAAATTATTATTAATAGAATTAAACATTTTGGTCTTTAAAGACAAATGATAGTTCAGAATGTGCTGCTGCTTGAATTTAAATAAGTATTTCATTGAGTGCTAATAATTTTTATGTTCACCTGAAAAATGAAGCCTTCCAAACGTAACATAGGAGATAATAGTTTAAAAATATGCGAGTAATTAGAATTTTTTTTCAATATTATAACACAAGAAAGAGACAACTTTCAGTTATTGAGACTTAACTTAGATGTTCAGCCTTATTTGAAGAACGAAATAGAGAATGTCAGTAGTTTTGTTTGCTTATTGTTAACTACATAGCGAGCTGTATGTGATTTGCCTAATTTTGCAGTGTAAGGGAAGGAAACTACTCATCAATGCTTATCGCCAACTCTGAGGCCACTCTTTTACCGACGAATAGTGAGATTCACCCTCACTTAGAGTGCCCACACGGCTGAAAGGATGAGCGTGTTTGGAGTGGTGGAGATTCGAACCTGCAATCCTCAGATTACAAGTCGTGCTCCCTAAACACCTGGCCATGGTGGTATAATAAATTTACCTTCGAAATATTACTAAAAACACGAATAAACGTAGAAGCTTTAGCAGATGGTGATGCTATTCGTTGTAACCTGTGTACTGATTAGCCAATTATAAAATATCATACTTCTGAGATCTAGTTAGTTTTATATTAACTTTTCTGGATAAAAGAGATAACGGTTTTAGCCGGACTTAAAAAAAAATTACAACTCTGTAATTAAACTGCTATGCAAATTTCCAGCCTTGTTAGGCATATAAAGTATTATACAATTAAATACAATGCTGTTATAAGAAAAAGGTAAAACTAATAAAATATTCCAGAATATTATAAATTTTGTAGTTATATGTCAACAAACTGTTACATATACAACTGTATCATACAAATAAAAGTGTTTATACTTGTTTATGGGTGATTTAGAAGTTCCAACTGACCAGTTATAAACTTCGTTAACTACGAGTGCAGATTTTTTTCCTTCATTAAAAACAAACATCGAAATTAATATTTATTTTACCATTTTCATTGGAAGCATATCAGTCACTCAAAATGAAATCTGATGAAATACTAAACACATAATCTAATGAATGTATTTTGAAAGCGAAAATGTAATTCGAAATAAAGCTTTATTTGGAAAATACATGAGATCATCTTATTATAAAGAAGCCTTAAATATGTTAATAATATCCATATATGACGTAAAAAGGAACAGTACAATATATTATATGTTGTTGTTTGTTATTAAACACAAACCTATATAAAAAGCTGTCTGTGCTTTGACCTTCAAGGGTATATAAACCCAGTTTCTAGCGGTATAAGTACACAGAAATATAGCTGTGCCACTAGGGGGCGGGAGGCATACTATATGACTAGCATCACAACTAATAATAAAATGAATTGTACTTTCTAGTATTTATTATGCTTGAGTTTGACGCCAAACCTAAATTTCTAAACATGTTATGAATTTTGAGCCCAAGAATTAGAACAATCAGAGGAGATAAGGGACACATTAAAGTGCCTCCCCCCGATTTATACGTTCTTGGTAATATACCACTATAATAACTCAAACAGTACACAATTATACAGTTACTTAGCTTATTATGTAAATCACAACTATACTGACAGAATACGTCACTTATACATTTTACCTCATCATTAATTGGTGAACAGCCCCCAGATGTAATCTGGACTATATATAGAAAACAGGCCCCGCCTCTACGAATATGACCTGTCTATTAGAAATTAAACTCCGTCCGTTATGAATTTGAAAAAAATACTTGGAAAAAATTCATGTTTGATATATTCGACTTGGCCATTAGCGGGTATACTATCTGATAAATTGAAATTCACTCAAAGTGAGCAGACCCAGCCCACGAAGAATTGAAGTTGACCAATAGCAAGTTAACCCACCTCTTATGAATTTTATATTTAGCAGGCTGACAATACTCTTCGTAGTCTGACCTTTTACTAAACAATGTTATAATACAAATTCCCTTTAGTCTGCCATGCGCTATTAAAATATATCCAGTGCCAGTTTACCGTACGTTTCTACTACTAAACTGTGCACAACTGTTCCGTAAGCAACTGCTTATATTACACTTACGATATAGCTGTAAAACTATCAATCGACGGTTATTATTTATATATATATATAAAAGTATTATATTTCAGTTTTTGAAGGTTCATTGCCATATCTCGTCAACGACCATTTCTGAACGTTTTACTTGAGCAATATTAAATAAAGGATCATTTTAATTATGATTAATCGTTTGTTAGCACAGATTTTGTCTCTACAGTTGACTTTAGGTTTTGGTTTCGTGATATTTAAGATCACATTAGCTGAAACTAACTAGGTCATTATGTAAAGACAACTGTCAGCTGCAGCCAACAACTTAAGGTTTAACGCTTCCTGTTAGTTATAAGTTCACATTTTTGTTTAAAAATCAGGTCCTATTTATACCTCGCGAAGATCGAGTATCTAAGAAAGCATTTAAATCAATTGTCCAGATATAACTTTTTTTTTTTTTGGAAATTAGGTTTTATTGTAGTATATGAATTATTTTTGTATTAATTCGATCTTTTACATACGCTCCAAAAATCTAAGCAATCTTCATGCTTCTTATAACAGTACTTGAGCTTTTGACCGGAGTTATAAGTGCCACAAATAATGCCATCATATTATTTTTTTCCATTGGCCTAACATTTATCATGTATCTAATAAGATATATCATTTCATATTTCAAACGAACATATCCCTTGTTTATAAACGTATGGTTGAAAACATGATATTTTAATATTTTTGTTATATCGAATTTATGCTTTGTTCTTTATATATTTCGATATTTTATTGTATGGTTTTTATTAAAGTTTATGTATTACTTTTATTATCAAAGTTATAACACCCAAAATTGTCAGTTTTCCAAATTCACCATTGTACGTAATTCTGTGACAAAATTATTTGTAAATATTTTTATAAACATATTTATATGAACTTTTTTCCTGTACAAAATTAAAAATATACTGGTTTTATAAATATATTTAGAACACAGGTGTTTCAAAGAGAAATACAAAACTTTACATAAATGTAATTATTTTCTGCACAAATACGTTTTTGTGTAGGTATTCTCAGCTTGCCCACTTTAACGTTTGATTGACATTTACATGGGAAGTAAGGGAAGATTCAGCCAATCAGAAGTTCAGGATTAGCTATGATTGACGTATCCCTTCCCTTCGTGTTAAATTCATAAATACTTGGAAAGATTCTAAGGTGAGAAGAAAGGGATCTGAGAAGTAAGCAAAAATTGTAAAAGACGGAGTGAGAGGATAGACATCAGTTGATTGTTATCTATATGGGATCGCAAAGTTGAAAAGCCTGTGATAATACGTGTGAAAAAAAGAACAGGTGGTTTCTTACAAAGTTATTCAGACTTTTATATAAATCCGCAATTTACCTACTTGTTTTTATATTTGACAACACCTATTACATTGTATTGAGTGAAGTTATGCTTGTTATAACACGCTATGTTGCAGTTCGCGAGCTCGAATCCTGTCACCGTACATACTATGAGAGCGTTATAGACTGATTATCAACCCAATTTTCGTTGGTCAGAGAATAATCTAAAACTTAACTGTCGGTTATATTAACTAGCTGTCTTCCCTTTGATCTATATTTATAAATTAGGGCAGATAGCCCATGAGTAGCTTTGCACGAAATTCAACGAACAAAGAAAAACCACGTATATAGAGAACTGACCAAAACTATTTTTCTACATCAAATACATATATAGAACTAAAAAGTAATTAGTAGGATTAATTTCAATATTAATAGTATTTCTGTTTATATACATATTTCAAGTGATATAATTGTGATTAACTAAAAGACAAGCCCTTAAGTAATTTAATACTTCAGTAATTTAGGGTAAAGAAAATGTTTAAAGAGCCGATAAATATGGCCTCATCGTAATTCTAGGTTTAATTTATTACACAGTCATTGTTTCTGAGAAAAAGTTAAATTTTGCGAACATTAAGACTGCTGACAGAAGAAACTTGCCCTGATCTTTATTCGAAAAACAATTGCTTTTAATTGGCTGATTAAGTTTGCGTGATGTCTAAAGGTAATAAGTGAACGCTCCCTAGATAAGAATTAGTTCTGGTTTTATTTAGCCGAAAGTACCCTTTCTGGTATGGTCAAATATTCTTTCAACGCATTCATTTTATAATATCGTTATAACTTTATTTTTTGTAATTGAATATATTCGATAACAACAAGTTAAATTACCTTTAATGTAAACGTAATTAGAATATATATTATAGTTTCAGTTATTTTTACTGTTGCAACTTCAGAACTCCACTCACTTTTTATTTTGTAAACTAAGCACTTATTGACACTTCTGAAACTGATTTAAGTAGTAAATGATAAATTCACTCGTCTGCGGCCTTACTTTTGTTAAAACAGTAGAAGTTTTAAACAGTTTTAAAAGTTTTGTTTTAAACATTAACAAATTATTACTTTCAGAGATGCGCCTGATAACGGGACGTCAAAATAGAAACCTTTGAAAATGTCATCAGAAAATAGAATATTTAGTATTTTAGTGTCTGAGATGATACTGAGTTCCACTTCTTGTGCGTAATGGAGCCAATTTTCGTATAGTTTACTTTTTATTTATTATTTTTGTTTCAGACTCAAAACTGATGAAAAAGTTTAAAAAATTACTAATACGTTTTGCACTTGATTCTTATGAGCTATGCCACACAAAAAAAGAATGTTCTGTTAATAATTGTGAAATTCGTTGTCCGATTAGAATGGTTGCTAAAGCTAAACATGCACCTAACCACTTAGGATAAATATAGGTTTTATTATAATTTAACCTGAGGATCATAAGACTGGAAGTTTAATAAAGTGCTTCTGTTCGTAACGTGTAACGTTCTTCATTCTATACTGAATCCACTACAAGGTGTAAGAAAATAATAATTTATTAACGTCCCTGCTCTAACATACATAAACTGCTGACGAAATAAAAATTTTTATGTGATGGCTTAACCTGCTTGACGAACTGAGCAAACCATTTCGTCACCACCAGCTTGCCCCATACTAAAAATATAATGAAATACAATTATTTGTATTTTTTTTGTTAAAACGCACAGTGGACCTGATAAGAATCAACTGCAAATCGTTTTACCTTTTTTTATCAGTTTTTGTTTTAAATCTGAAACAAAAATAATACATAAAAAGTGAACTTGGGCTCTGAATTTCAGATTTGAGGAGCAAGGTCCCAAGTCCAACATGGTAAGGTTCTTAGAACAATCAACTTGTAATTTGAGGGTATAGATTTTGAATCCCCGTCACACCAAACATGCTCGTCCCTTCAGCCATGAGGACGTTATAATGTGACGATCAATAACACTATTTGTTAGTAAAAGAGTAGCCCAAGAGTTGGCGGCTGGTGGTAGTAACTAGCTGCCTTCCCTCTAATCTTACATTGCTAAATTAGGGACAGCTAGCGCAGATAGCTCTCGTGTACGTTGCGCGAACTTCGAACAGACAGATGGAGCGAGGCTCGAATATATGTGATACCATAAAATATCTTCCGCACTTCAACTTTTGAGTTTGTTATGAAAACTTCATTCAGTCTTTCAGTATAGATGGTAAATGTTGGTAACTGGCTTCCTTTCTCCATTCTGTAGTTCGAGATTAGGACTAGTGATAAGTAGCTTTGGTAGCTTTTGCGCAAATAGAAATTACGAAAATATTTCTTGAAACTGTGAAAGATAAAACTTGTGAATCTTGATTTTATATGCCAGACTCAAACAAATCAATAATGTTGAAGGTAATGCAACATTCTATACAAAGTTGAGTATTTGTATGAATAAAGAGGCTGCTGAAAAGAACATGTTAATATGTATGTGATATTCATGTTACGTACAAAATGTGATATAAACTATCGTTTCTACGTTATATAAAAGGAATGTTAATGTACAATATATTTATGTTATATATGAAATATGATTTAAAATTAAATATGTATGTATGCTATGTATGACGCTTTGTATAGTGTTGAATATTCGTGTCACATATCTTGTTTGTTAACATACATGATATTTCTATTGTATATGAAGTGTGCTATAAGGTTTGTTGTTCTTGTCACATAGCATGTTTGTTGGTATATAAGAAATTCATACTGCATACGAAGTGTGATGCAGTGTTTGTTGTTCATTTCATATAGAACATTTGCTGATATTCATGCAATATATTAAGTATGATATAATACTGGATGTTCATGTCCCGTAGAAAGATTGCTAATATGAAGATGTTCGTACAGTACATAAAGTGTAATATAATTGTTCATGTCACATAGATAGTTTAATAATATGCATGATAAAAACACTTTGTGAGCTACTAAGCGATTAGTTTTAAATTTATTACTCCAAAAGGAAATGAATAATTTAAATAAACTTGATGGAAATAGATATGCAATTACGAGAAATTTTGTAACATTGTTACAGTAATGTTAGTAACCTTATATATTTAACTGTGTTTTATGTATTGGGATTATACCAATATTAATGTTAGTAGCCTTATACATTTACCCGTGTTTAATGTATTGAGGTTATAAGAACATTCATTATCCTTACGTGTTTATCAATGTTTGATGAATTTGTGTTTTAACAATAGTGACAGTAATAGCTTTATACACTTACTTTAACAGTTTATTCGGTTTTCTACATCCTGAACAAATTATAATTGTAGAGCCGTTAAGAATTCTTTTCAAAGCTATGTATGTTTTTAGAAAATTTATAATACTTTTTTTTATCTAAGGAGTAGTTTTACTTTTAAATAAACCCATAAAGATAGACAAAAAAGACAAGTGTATCATGTTCAAAGAAATCCCTCGTCAATTTATTTACCATTGATTTACCCTGAAGGGTCCACGTAAGACGTTTTAAAAACATATCATGAAACGTTTATACGCCAAATTGCTTGTGTTCTTGACATGGTTCTTGGCAACGTAAGAGCCACAATAATAATAAAAAAAAGAAGACAAAATAGCAACAAATGGCAGCTAATCCCACTAACCGCTGCTAGAGCCCTCTATGCATTTTGCGTAGAAAAATCAAAGATTGCACCCACTAATTTGCTGAGTTCTTTACAATGAGTATTTTAATAGATAAAAGCATAAAATTACTCAATACGATGGAGTAAGTGGGGCCTCATCGCTGTAGGGAACGGTATCAAAAAGAAAATCTTAGTTAGGGAGTTAAACTCTAATACGAAAGTATTGTTTTATCAAACGAAGCGGAAATTGTTAATTATAACATAAAAGGCTAAATTTGTAGTTAGTTATAAAAATCATAGAAATTACAAGAAAAAAATCCATGTTAAAATAATTAAATTAATGCTGTGATTTATATATATGTATACGTACATCCTTCTGAATAGGTTACATCCCTAAATGAATATCAAACGATTTGAATAAAAAATATCATAAGTCATAGAACGTCCTTTTCATTAGTGTTACCGCTCCATCCGAATAAGAAAGGTATACCTTTTGTGTAATCCAAACTAAGCTATACGGGAATTTTGGTTATAATACCTTGGATGTGGCTCATAATTTTAATTAATAGGGAATATCACATTTATCTTCTCATAGATCAAGTTCTTAGACGTAATATATAAGATAATGACTTACGATCAGAATAAAATACGTTGTTAAAGCGAAATTTAAAAAAATCGATTTGGCCATCAGTATAGTCAATTATGTATAGTTTCCTTACATTTGTAAATATAAAGATTAGAAAGAATTGTTCCAAGAGCTGTAACTATGTTAGACAGAATATACTGTTTATGTAACTCTTTCTTCATTGTCAGTAACTATATTACACAGAATATACAATATTTAACTTTTTCTTCATTATCAGATATTTCTCAGTAATTATTTTCAGAGAAAAGAAACAATATTTCTAATTCTTTCTTTGTTGTGATTAATATTAACTTGTGATCAAAACAAATTACTTAAATAATGTAAAGCTAGAAATGAATCCATTAATAAATATATAAAGTAAAAAAATTATCTTAAGTTATTAGTTACAATGATTAGAACGCCTTATTTCATCAGTTGGACACTCTCGCTGTTAACCACATTTTCGGCCATAATTCCAATAATATCTCAGGATCTTCTGATAGCTTAAGATATTTATGCTAGCCCTAAATACAATTTTTAAGCTAACAGTGCTAAACAATGTTCTTAAAATAAAAATGTGATAATAAACGATAAATGAGAGTAAAAAACGTAACTTTATTTGGTGTTGTAACTACTATAGCTAATATTATCAGTGAAATCAACAACAAATAAACAGAAAAGCATACGTTGCTTAAAGAACCCACAAAAAGTAGTTCTTGTCTTAAACCATAGTATTATATTTATTTTAAAACTTGTGTTTTCTAACACCTATGTCGCTTCACGAATGAAAATTTATTAAAGCACCCGAACTACACAATTACATATATATACATGGGTATCATATATGAAATGATTGTCGATAACTACATTATGTACCTAATGAACCCTACAAATTACAGAGGATATTTTTAATTTATCAAACAGGGACAAACCAGAAAGATTTAGTAGAAAGATATAAAAAGAAATTATTATTATAGTAACAAAAGCTATGAAAAGTTTTTGTTAGGTTGTACATTTATCTATATGACTTACGAAAGAATAAAATATATGCTTAAAGCAAAATTAAAAATTAATATGTTAATCAGTGTAGCTAATTATGTACATTTTTCTTACATTTCTAATTGTAAATATTAAAAAGTATTTTTCAATATTCGTGACTATTTATTTAGTATCAGAAACTATATTAGACAGATAATATAATATCTGTAACTCGTTATTTTTCATTGTAAGTGATAGAAGTAACAGTATTTACATCTCTTTCTTCGTTGTAATTAATATTAACTTGTAAGTAGAGCTGAAAATGAAATCAGTCAAGTTAAAATAAGTTGACAACATGATATGAGTAACCTTATAGATCAGTGTCTATGCACAAAATAATACACTAAATTTTATTCAAATTAATGGCTTAACTAAGGGAAGTGGTTGATAAAGTTTGTCTGAAATCCACAAAAAGCTTCTTTTTGTATTACTTATATAACTCAGAGAAACCTTAGTTAACTTTGACATTTACTACACCCGAGGGTTCAAAGTGACTCGTGTGACTCCTCAATCTGAGTAATGATGCAGAGATAATAAACGAAGCTGATTACAAATTAGAAATTCTTTATTGATTGTAGAAGTGAGAAATAGAACATACGTTTAGGAAGTTCAATGGCTTATAACGAGTAGATTTAGAAATGGTTATAATGAGAGAGAGAGAGAGATAAAAAAAGCTCAGACAATCCGTTAACTAAACAGTTATTTTAAAGAACAGATGAAGCCTACCTTGGAAATAACTTTCTTCAGCAGCGGAGCCCTGTCTTTACGGCGAATGCCTGGAGTCAATAAGAGCGGCCCCGCACGGCGCCGCTCGACACGCCTGTCAGGGAGAGTAAGGCTATTGAACGATGAGGGAATCATTCATTGATCAATGTTTACATCGCTCCATCAGTTCCGTCCCTCTCTCGAGCACAATGAGCGTTTTTTATTTCCGAAGTCAATTTGAGAAATTACATGTGAGTGTATTCTATTCAACGAAATTCAAGTTCGTGTGATTTACTCGGCTCTTCAGCGTTGTCACCGTGAAAGCCAGTTAAGCTTTGTGCACGAGCCGAAACTGATGTACTAGTGGAAATTTCTGACGTCACGGAATTGCTGGAGGCTTATAGGTAGTGTGTATCGGAGATAAACTAGATATTAACGCCAGTTTTCGGGCTCATAATAGAACTAGAGACCCCCAGAAATCTAGGGAAGTGGTTGGTTTCCATGCATTGTAGCCAACAAAGGCGGTTCCGAGGTCATAGTAAAGCGCTATTGGTTGGTAGAATCACGTGGCTTGTTTAACCTATAATTCTGTCATTTACCGTTCATGATTTACCGTCCATTTATTTTCTGATTTATCTCCAACAACGACAGCTGATTTGTGGCACATCCTCAAAGCTTTTTTATCTGGAAAGACACTCTAAGAAGTTATGAATTCCAATGTTGTACATTCCACTTCGTGTCATAATAGTCAGTCAGGAACCTACGGAGCTCCTCTTTATGGGCCCGAATTAGCGGCTCCCCATATTTTTTACGGGCAGTCTCCGGACCATCTCCCACGACCTGACAACCACTATGTCGGGAACAGTGTGGTCACTTCTTTTCCCGGTCTTGACCACCGTTCATCCTTGCTTAATCGAGAGGGTAATAATCAGTTACGAGCACACGATACATCTAGTGGAATGGCCTACAGTAACCTGGACGGCAGCGTGCGTTATGTCCACCCAGGGCGTCTCGGACATTCGGAAATTAGCCACAGTGGAAATCACGCTCTCAGTAGTATGGGGTACGTTTCCTCGTCGACGGATCCCGGACAATCTGATGCTACTCAAATGGCTGAAAATTTTGCTTTCGGAGTCTTGGAGTACGGTTCAGAAGCAAAATGTCCTCGTAATGCGTCTCCTCATCATCAAAATATGATTATAACGGGTTCAGAGGGTCGTCGTAACGGGCTTGATGTTCACGACGTTGATCCTACCACGGGTCCTCATCCTTGTATGGCTACAGTGGGCCTCCCGCGGAGGAATGGTTTCGGCTATCAGCAGGGCTATGAAGCTTCTCACCGGGACACCTGCCAAAGTGACAGCGGCACCTCAGAAGGTGCAGTTATCACCAGTAAAACCTCGTTGATGGCTCAGCACCCTGCCCTTGTCCCTAAGTATAAATGGATGCAGTTCAAAAGAAACATGTCAAAAAACGGTAAGTTATTTTAAGGATATCTTAAAAGTCCTATTAATATTTCCGCAAGGGAAAGTCTCTCATGTTAACATGATTTATAGAAAACGGAGTAAAACAGGTCAAATCTCCCAAAAATTGTCTGTTTTCTTGAGATAATAAATGTGACATTTCTCATTTCGTTGGTAAATTGAACAGTTTTCTTACATTACTTTGCATCTACCTTCAGTTTCTATTATATATTTTTCATTCGTGAGTCTTTAGTGGTTGGTACATTAGACATTTTTTTGCATCACTTTGCATCAGTTTTCAGCTTTTATTATACCTTTTTATTTGTTTTTTTAAAGTCTTTAGTGATTAGTACACTAGACATTTTTATTACATCAGTCTAAATCATTCTTCGTCTTTTTTATTATACATTATTTGTTTATTCCTGAGTCTATAGTGATTGGTACATTAAAGATTTTTCTTGTATCATTATGTATCTGTCTTCAGCTTTTATTATACGTTTTCTTGTTTACTTTTGAGTCTTTAGTGACTGGTACATTAAAGATTTTTCTCACATCATTATGAATTCGTCTTCAGGTTTTATTATATATATATATATATTTGTTTATTCCTGAATCTTTAGTGATCGGTACATTAGACATTTTACTTACATCATTATGGATTCGTCTTCAGCTTTTATTAAAGGTTTTTTTTTGTTAGTCCTCAGATATTGTATGATTGATCTACTGAGCAGGTGTTTTAATTATAGTGTACTCTGAGTAAACGCTCAAACAGAATCCCTTAACCTTTTTTTTTTTTGTTTTCTGGACGAATATGGTTCCGATTTAATAACTTTTTGGTTATGTTTTTAATTCTCGCAATGCTAAAGCGAGTTTAAAACAGATGTATTACAACAAGCGATCTTCCCGCCATCCCATACTTTCTGACAAACCGAGCATGGCGTCCTGGTAATGTCTTGATTTGGTCGTCACGTGCCATTCTTTGTATTCTAGAAAGTCAAACTGAGGACTTGGATGGCATTATAGAACCTGCATTGTAACTGTGCACAAACATGTTATTAAAACTATGATGCTCGGTTCGGTGTCACACTAATTTAGAGCTTTTTATTTTTGCTTGCTGTACCAATTTTGTACCAGTTAAAAAATCCAAAATTAGCAAAAAGAGCCAATGATACTTGTGCATAATCTTTCACAAGTTGGTGAGTACTTAGAGCTTAAGTTCTGCAATAAAATTAACATTGTTTGTAGATAACTTCTAACAGCTATAAAGTACATTCATGAATCTGCATGTTAAAGGGAGTTTTCTAATAGGAACAAACACTGTAACACTTTTTTTTTACGCTGTCATAGATCTCATGTTTCAGAAAAAAAGTTATATTTTCTGTCCATAGGGCGTTTATTCGTAAAACACGTTCAGTTGTTTAAAAGTCCAAAAATTTCACTTAGCGCTTGTGGGAATATTTTAGGAGCTAACTTTAAAAAATCCAAAACTTCTCAGACTCTCATTCATTGAGATGTTTAAAGTCATACTAAGATTGTTGCCCCTCAGTGACTCAGCGCTATGTCTGTGGAGTTACAACGCTAAAAACCGGCTTTTGATACCCGTGGTGGGCAGAGCACAGATAGCTCATTGTGCAGTTTTGTGCTTAACTCAAAACAACAACTAAGATTTTTTTTAGTATTAGACCTTTTGCTAGCAACAACAACAAAAATGTCTAGGAACGACATCATTTACAAATGTATAAATTTTTTGTAACGTTGAAAAATTTAAGTCTAAATATCCAATAAAATGCTAAGAAGAATAAAAATGGTAATATTATGATCTATAACATAAAAATATTACGTTTATAACGATGGTTTTCTCACGCATGACTTCTCGGAAAGATGTAGTGTTACTTTGTTAAGGTGTCTTGAGACTATAGTGACAGAATGAAAATATTATTATAATAATAAAATCAGTGGTAACCCTTTAATTTAATGAAAGTGTTTCAAGATATACGAATCTACAGTAATGCAAACATCTTGGTATCGACTTCACCAAAACAGAAATCTTAAAATATGAATTATGTAGAATTGATTTTTATTCTATGTGTTGAACTGTAGGTTTGGAGAAGACGAAGTTTCTAGTTTAAGTGGAATAAAAATCACCAGACTCTTAGCATTTAGTTTATGTTATACAAGTACAAAACTTTCTTACTAGCAATCTTGTTTGTCAAAATACAACAAACAAATCAGAAGAACTTCATCAAAAAGTGAATTCTAAAGGCTAAAAAAATCTGTTCAAGAGAAACCTTTACGAGTGCACGCACTTCACTAAAGTGTCATTATTAAGTTGAAAAAACTAGAAAGAAATATGTTGCCAAAACATAAAATAAACAGTAGATGAGTTATTTTAACTGTTAGAAATAATAACGTCAAATAAACAATTGGTTGAAACAGAACTCGTATGGTGGATCAACTCCATCAAAATCTCGTTTTGGAAGTAAACAAATATATCTCGTCAAAAACAAATATTACGAGTACGTAAGCTTTACCAAAATGTCATTACAGATGTATAAAAACTAAATTTATTGTTAAAGACTATAATTAAGCGTAGATTTACCCTTCGAAAATGTCACTGTAAAGATAACTGACATGTAAAAATCTGACATGTCTTTGAGCAAAAGCTTTTCACGTATGTCTAAGGCACCTGAGGATATGGAAGCACACTTGTAACTCGTAATTTTACAAAAGTTTCATAGTAGCTGTGGAACAGTTGCGATGTAATTAACGTTATTTAAGATACATTTTTCAATATCTAATTACTAATTAACCATAAACTACATTTGTGTTTATCATAACTTGAAAACCACAAACATGCTTTTAGATTCATTCTAATTCACTTTCATGTTTGTAATTCATATTTAGATAAGTTGAAGAAAAATCTCGTTACCCATTTCATACGTAATCAGAAGAAACAAAATTTACTCTAAACCAGAAAAACTTCAAAATAAATACAAACATGGTGATTGTTTACAGAAGCGTAAAGATTTTACTTTCTAAAAAGAAATCAAACATAAAACAGCGACATTTCTTTATATTGATAATTTCAACAGTCCAACATTCTTATTCAAAAATCTTACTTTTTCTAAAAAGAACAAACAATAACGACAGTGAAAGGTTGCAGGAGAAACTTACAAAGCACTACTCCTACAGCACTCCTACTAAGCACCTAGTTCAATTCCACGCATGATCTGTCTCGTACACCCATGAAATTGGCAGAATTGGACATTTGTTTTTTACTTTTTTTTTCCAGAGTGCAAACGTGATTGAACAGCTATACATGAGATAACCACTGTGTTTGTTTCTTTTTTTTTGTTATTGTTTTTGACGTTATTTGTATTTAAGTCATGGATTACTATTTGTGTCATATTAATGAAAGATAGAAGTAGACAAAAACACACATACTGAAATAAGTTCAGTAACATATAAAAGTTCTCTGACCCACATGAGTAGAAGCTGACAAGCTGTAATGAGAAACGGTCTGAATTCGTAACAGATTTTTTGCCTGGTATAACCATTATAGTACGAAAACAAAACAAACTTTCGTAAAAAGAAACGTTCTATTGTATAGGTGTATGTAGTTAGTAGGCTCAACATACATGATTGATGGTATAAAACAGCAGCTGTCTCTAAATGAGATAATACTTATGTATCACTACACTGATGAGTAAAACTTATTTTAAACAAAGAGCATTAAGTAAACATCTTGTTGATTGCTTCTATTGTCCTGCTCATAAATTCTCCAGTATATGATCTGTTTGTGTTTGTACTCGTCTAGTTTTATCTGTGTTTAATATGTTGTTGAGGGGAGAGAGGGCTTGTTAATCTTGTTCATATGGAACAACCAGTTCTCGGTAACTGACAAAGCTAATGATTTCTGACGTCACGATGATTATGTATACTTCATGTTTTTATTACCCTCCCCCCCCCCACAAAGACCTTTCTGGGATATTGTCCCTCCTCTTGTGTTCTGAGTGGCTACCTGCAATTCACAACAGCTTCCCTTATTTTTTCCTGACCTCAATGGAAACGTTTGAGGCTCCAAAGCTACCTGTTTCTACCACTTCATGATGGCGTATACAACCAATTTAAATCTGAGTATAACTTATGATTACCAGGTGCTTTGGTAGGCTGTCATACTCAACGTCGTCTTATCGCTTCAATTATCTCAGTCGTTTTTGGTGAGTTTTTTGTTAGTTGTTCTACTAAAGACAGTTTAAAGTGCAGTATTAATTATTAAGAAAACATCTTAGAATTTCTATGAACTTCAATGACTGTAATATACATGTAAGTCATTATTTTACCTACACCTAAAATCCGTGTAATTTATCGTGTTTTTTTTGCTCTATTCTCTCACTTGCAGATAGATGCAGAAAAAAAAACTTAACAAGTTTGTTATGCTTAGGAAAATAAAAATACAGAAAGAAACAAAATAACTATTGATTTTGGTTTGTCTGAAATCATGCATAACTTAAGTAGAAATGATCCTACTTTTCTATAATATATAATATCATACTTACATTTATTATACTTTGCTTAATAAATATTAAAACAATATGTGTTCTGGGGACCAGAATATATTGTCTTGATTGAGAAACGTATTAAGACATTTTTTTCTTGTCGTCAGAATATTAATGTATTTGAAAAATATGCCAGTTTAGTAAATCGTTTATTTAAGAAAAAACATTTTATTGTGTTCGCTCAAAGGGGACAATATTATATTAACAATCTAAATACATGATATAAATACATTCTTTGTTTATATTCTTTACATATATCCCTCCCTCCGACCCACGTATACGTTTTTTCAGTTTATATTTATTTATATTTAATAAGGTTAAAAGTCGAGTATTTACGAGGTGCTACTTATAACTATTTAATAGTGCAATTGTCGGTTTTATGTGCATACAAATGAGTGTATGTTGATGTACCAGTGTAATATGTTTGTTTTTGTAAATAGTGAAGCTCCATTTGTTCAGTTAAAGATTTGATAACGTAACTGTTGACAGACTGTAAAAATTTGAAAAAGGGTAAAATTCTGAAAAGCCAGTATTATAAATCTGACAGTGATTTAGCTACTTTATTATTTTGATTGAATTAATTACTAACTGTTTGGATAGTTAAACTTTCCAGCATTATGGAAAAAGTCAAGTCTTAAAAGGGTTGATTGAATTAATTACTAACTGTTTGGATAGTTAAACTTTCCAGCATTATGGAAAAAGTCAAGTCTTAAAGGGGTTTTTCCTCATTGAATATGTTTTAAAAGATAAAAAGTTAAAGCATAACGAAAGTCGAGAATGAAAAACGTAATTTTATCATTTATTTAAAACTCTTACAAGAACATGATAATAATATATAATATATATATAATAATATATATCTTGATTCTCTTAAAAGTAGCAATTTGTTTGTTTTGAATTTCGCGCAGAACTACTTGAGGGCTATCTGCGCTAGGCGTCCCTAATTTAGCAGAGGGAAGGCAGCTAGTCATCACCACCCACCGCCAACTCTTGGGCTACTCTTTTACCAACGAATAGTGGGATTGATCGTCACATTATAACGCCCTCACGGCTGAAAGGGCGACCATGTTTGGTGCGACCGGGATTCGAACCCGCAACCCTCAGATTTCGAGTCGAACACCTCAACACACTTGGCCATGCCAGGTAGATAAATGACTCTGTGAACCTGACAATGACCGAAGAAGGTCGAAACGTTGTTCGTTTCTCTACATAAAATATTTTCTCAACCCAAACGAGCCGTTTTTACATATATATTTCTCTACAAGTGGGTTTTCTCGACATCACTGATTAAATGACTCCAACATTGACAAGTTGTGAAACGTTGAATAGATGAAAGCAGTTTAATAATTGAGTAAAATATGAAAGCTTTTCATAAAGCAACATATATTAACAGGAAATAAAATCTAATACATTTATACCTGAATTTTTTTTTTTAAGGTTAGGGAATTGATTTTTATTGCAACTTTGCTGATTTATAATCGAACAAATCAGTTATTACCTGATGTCCGAGGTCTTTATAGAAACCTGAATAAATGCAAACAAGTTATATTTAGCTTGTATCCTCGCAAGAAATGAGGAAATCAGGCACTGAAATAATTTGAATTCATTGACTTTTACTTTAAAAAGAAAATAGGTTTACAAAAAGAAATTAAGGATGCATTAATATAATATAATATAATATAATATAATATAATATAATATAATATAATATAATATAATATAATATAATATAATATAATATAATATAATATAATATAATATAATATAATATAATATAATATAATATAATATAATATAATATAATATAATATAATATAAATCCCAGCTATAGCTAAAATCCTTACGTATTTCGACAAAATGATTATTTATTAGCTTAGTAAACTATCTACACAGTCCTATATAATTTATGGAGCAACCGTTAGTTTTTTGTTAAGCCAGTTGGATACGCCCACACGATTGTTCGATTTATATCTCATGGTTCAGTTGTATGCTAGTATTTTTCCACCCTTGCAACCAGTACGAACACATCACATTTACCACTCGTACAAAACCGGAAATGATGTTAGTTCAGTTTTCGTCACTACGCACATACACTTCTCTCGGTTCGGTGGTAAACTTGAGGTTTATAACGCTACCATCCGGGGTTTGATTCCCTGTGGTAAACATACATAGCTTATTGTAAACTGTGCACTTAACAACAAACAAACAACTCTTCTCAGAATTTATTCCTAAAATAACAAACAAATGCTCCTACAGAGATTCAGATATTCTATCATTTAACACTTCAACTTAACGTTCTCGTGTGATAAATTTCACCCAAAATTTTATTGGCTCTTTGAGATTTTTGTGTATTTAAGATATATATTTATGCTTAATAAACTGTGACTATGTTGGTCTATATCCTAGTTTTCCTGGTATATATATGAAAAAGAAAAACAATATATGCTACGATTTCGGAGTAAAATATGATCCCATATGAATTGTTTTTTGTACATATATATATATATATACAGATATATATATCGCATAATGTGATTATTAAGAGATATTACATTACATACAGATTTATTGTGTTTGATGCAATGACAAAAATATTGCACCATATGTAAGTTAAAGTATGTGATGAAATCGTGTAGAATTTTGGCATTATAATACACTTCAAAGATAAACACGAATAACAAACCGTGCGCTTAGTCATTATTACTTATGGTCTCATGTTGTTCTAGAAATGTAAAAGTAATATTCTATTGCTAAGTACAATATACAATCAGCCAGATGTAATAGAAATTGAAAATAATAATTATTATACGAATAGAGGGCGTGAATGAAATGTACGTGGCGGTAATCGTGTATTCGACAAAATGAAAACCCATTTTTTGTATCTAATAATATGCTGATTGTTAGTGCTTGGAATTGTATTGTCTGTATTCATAAAATTCCTTAACGGGATTTTCAGGACAAAAATAAAAGGCGTTGTTTCGTAAGAGAACTGTACTACCAAATATGTATTAGAGTTTCAGTGTAATGGACATTGTCCAATAAATAAACACTGTTCTCTTTTATATAGGCCCGGCATGGCCAGGTGGATTAAGGCGTTCGACTCGTAACCTCAGGGTCGCGGGTTCGAATCCCACTTGCAACAAATATGTTCGCTTTTTCAGCCGTGGGGCGTTATAATCTGTCGATCGGCGTTGGTAAAACAGGAGCCCAAGAGTGGGCGATGAGTGGTGATGACTAGCTGCCTTCCCTCCAGTCTTACACTGCTAAATTAGGGACGGGTAGCGCAGATAGCTTTTAAGTAGCTTTGCGCGAAATTAAAAACGAACTCATCGTGCTTATTACCCAGTATCAAAGATTCATGAATAATGTGCTACAATTCACCATTTGTGAAAAAAGTTAGTGTATGTGTGTATGGAGCATTCTGAATCTAAAACTATTTTTAACAATTCTAATGAATCTAATATATATTTGTTTATTTGTTTTCAAAATGCAATATGATTCATCACATTTAACGGTAAATAAATAGGTTTTCGAACTCTTCATTAATGTATGTAAATGTTACAAAACGAAATGCCAGTGGTCAGTAACTTTCATTATGGTTTGCTGTAGTTGTGGCTAGGTGGTATGTGTACGGGCTTAGAACCCTCAAAATCGGGTTTCGATACTCATGGTAGGAAGGGCCGAGAGAGCCTACTGTGAAGCTCAAACTTACTCTAGTAAAGTATTTGATTTTATATTAAATCAACAAGTTTTTAGAATCTCCACAGCCTGGTGTGGTCAGGTTGTTAGCGCTCTTAACTCGTAATCTGACGGTCGCGAGTTCAAATACCGCTCAATAAACATGCTTGTCCTTTCATCAGTGGGGGCGTCGTAAGTGACGCTCAATTCCACTACTCGTTGATAAAAGAATAGTTCCAGAGTTGGCGGTGGGTGGTAATGATTAATTTCTTTCCTTCTAGTTACATACTGCTAGATTAGGGACGACTAGTGCAGATAGCCCTTGTGTAACTTTGCGCAAAATTCAAAAACAAACAAACAGAAACAGTATAATAATTGTTAAAAATAAAACGTCGAACAAAAATTAACTTTTTTTTGTTCATCAGAGAACTGAGACATCTTTATCTGATGAAGGCTTAAAAACAGTTCTAAATATTCTTTACAATGTACAACTAAATAAATCATATTATAATTTTGGCTTTGTTTTCGCGACTTATTTGTGTTCCTCTATAAATATCTAATAAGCATTTTAACAACAGAGATAAAATATAGCCCCTACCGGTAATCAACGGGACAAAATTAATGACAGGCGAAAAAAAAATTTTTGATTGCGCTTTTTCTAACAATTATCGTGTGTAATATATTTTCTTCAATTTTTTGTCTGTGATGAGAGGACTACATTAACTGCCACCTAGTGTTAAATCGGCTTTATAATCTCAGTGGAATATTAGTAATTTAATTTAGATAACAGTAATTACATACATCAAGTTTACATAGATGTATCTATATATATATATATATTAATAACAATCCAGCATATAACACAGCCATTCGTCTTCCTATTAAAAAAATGGGCTACTAAAGAAGATATTACATGTATAGTGAAAATTACTGCGGTGCTAAGATCAGTACAACAATGTTATTTCTGGTTTAAAAAAAAGTGGGGAAACTATGATATAGAGTGCAATTAGATTTACAGTACTTTCCAAGCTTTGTTGGTAAGGGTTGAAACTTGTTTGTTTTTTTTTTTTTTTAGGAATTTCGCACAAAGTTACTCGAGGGCTATCTGTGCTAGCCGTCCCTATTTTAGCACTGTAAGACTAGAGGGAAGGCACTTAGTCATCACCACCCACCGCCAACTCTTGGGCTACTCTTTTACGAACGAATAGTGGGATTGATCGTAACATTATAACGCCCCCACGGCTGGGAGGGCAAACATGTTTGGCGCGACGCGGGCGCGAACCCGAAGGGTTGAAGCTAACATATTCTGATATATATACACACAAGAGCTAAATTAATTTTACTCAGAAAAAGCGATTGATACAAAGAAATAAAATAAAATTGTTTACCTTTATATATATATATATATCTGTATATAATATATTATTGTTTCTAGCATTAACAAAAACATAAATAAATACAATTCTCTGGTAAAGAATTAGGATTTCTTGTATTAATACGTATGTAAATACTTATAAAAGGAAGTGTATGAAATGTCATTAACAAGTTAATAAAACAAGTACGTTCATGTAAAAAAAAAATTTGCCTAGACATGTAATGTTGTACGATAAAAACATACAGTAATCACGTTGTTATTTTCTTTGCTTTTGGTGTTTTGGAATGTTCATATTTATACTGTTTTTTTTTTACCTTTTGCAGTTAACGTCCCCGTTAGTACAGCGGTTAAAGCTACATTAATTTAACGGTACAGAAGAGTGTTTATGTGTTTCCTTATAACAAAGCCACATGGGGCTCTCTACTGAGTCCACCGAGGGGAATCTAACCCCTGATTTTAGCGTTGTAAATCCGTAGACTTAACGCTGTACCAGCGGGGGACCGTACAGCAGAGATATTTTATTAATTAATATAGTTATCGTTAATTTTCCACGCTCGTCTTTTAAACTAACTTGAAAGCACGTGCTTTCGTAACTATCAGTATTTGGAAACGTGCTGGGGAACTCAGGAAAATTATTGTTTGGATTTATTGGTTACTTAGCAACAGTAAAAAGGTTTCGTAAAGAGTTTTATGCCTGTTGACTTACGCGACTTTCCAATTAAGTTTTTTTTTGTTTTTTAGAGTACACGTACAAAGACAGAGTATAGAGATATATCGAAGCGATGGGGTCTACATTAATGGAAACTAATTCGGCGGAAATGTTATTTAACAAACAGGCCTAGCATGGCATGGCGGTTAGGGCGCTCAACTCACAATCTGCAGGGCCTGGGTTTAAAAACCGACACCGAACATGTTTGTCATATCATCCATAGAAAATTACAGTTTGAAAGTCAATCCCATTCCTCGTTGGGAAAGTGTGTGTGTGTGTTCTCATAGCAAAGCCGCATCGGGCTATCAGCTGAGTTTACCGAGGGGAATCGAACCCCTAGATTTTAGCGTTGTAAATCCGGAGACATACCACTGTACTAGCGAGGGGCTAGAAGAAGCATCCCAAAAGTTGATAGTGGGAAGTGCTAACCAGTTGCTTCCTCTCATAGTCTATTATTTCTAAACTACTGATTGTCAGTAGCTTTGCTCAAAATTTAACAAACAAAATTCAGTAAGTTTTCATGTTTTAGCCATAATTTTGTGGCTCTGAGTTTCAGTATACATATATATCGATCCAATAATCAGAGATATAGTTAAAAAAACTACAGATTTTCGACGAACGACGTGATAATTTTGCTTTTTAAATTCGTTCGTGAATTAAACCACGTTACACGTACTTAGAGAAAGTACGTGACGTATCGATTTTGTTTCGCCAGGTTTTCTGATGTCGGTATGGCTATAGGCCTGTGATAGTGTTCTTGACAGCTGGTGTACAGCCAGTAATGTGATTTTAATATACCAACCGATTAATCTTCCCGCTGGATCACTCGGTTTGTAATTCTCTTTGTTTCGCTTTTAGTCACTAATAATAAAGTTTTATGTCTAGCAGAATAGCTGCATCGTTGAATAACGTGACGTAAATTTTATCTTCAGAAGTATATAAAAAAAAAAATTTCTTCTTTCTTATTTTTTATTAAACACCCAACATTTCGGCGACTCTTGAATATTTAGTTTTGAGGAGTTGATTAATGTTGCTTATATATATATATTGATATATGAATTAACTCCCGTATTTCGTCACACTACTTTAAACTACGTCTTTCCAAAAGTCTTACGCTTTTCTGTTCGAATGAGATCACGCGCTATGGGAATATTAAAAATAAATTAATTTTTTAGTGAGTTTAAAACATTTTATAAATCAACGTGGATTAAGAAAAAAGAAACTGAATTTTGTTTCCTATCGGCAAATTATACCAGATTAAAACCAATAAATACGAACTAGCTATTTTGAAGGTGTGAGAAAAGATACATCACATAATAAAAAATCCCAGCTATGTACCGACTTATTCATTATCTAGATTCAGGGCCTTTATACTGTGAGCTCAGTAAAATGAACTTTGAGTAGAATCATCCCTTGAACAGCTGTCTACTAAGAACTTCCTTCTTTCCAAGCAACTATGAAGTGGTAAAGACAAAATACTTGTTAAGAACTTTGTTACAGGACGTGGTTCAAAACCAATGTCGCTCGTAGTTGCCCTGTTGTGTTGCACACCGCCCATTATATAATATAGAATTCAGCTAGTAGCGGACAAATATTGAGCTCGCCATCCACGAGGGTGGGCTATTGGTTTCCTTAACCCTACTTCTGTATCTTAGAAGTCTTGAATTTTAAACCTTAAATACTAGGGATAATTCTTTTGTAATTACTATAATAGATACCCCAGTGGCTCAGAGGTAAGTTGAAATTGTTTTTTGTTGTGTTGTTTTTTTTACCATCGCAAACAGTCCGTATCATGCCTTTTTGTTTATAAACAAATCATGGTGACCATATAAGATTTCACGTTGAATTATTGCTCTAAGTGTTTAATACACATTAAAACACATACGTTTGTACAGGAATTTCAGACTTATCTTTACATCTTTTTATATAAGTCAATCTAGTTAGAACAGATATAAGTTGGATATTCCAATTAGACTTGGGCCATGTGTAGCCAAATGTTAGAGTGCCTGTAACATTATTTATTCCAAATCTTTATGGTTCATGTTCTCTTACTCCTTTCCTAAAGTGGGGTCTATATTTTGGGGTTATAGATACACTAAGAGATTACCGTTAAATCAAACTTCTTCTGTTTTGACCCTTGACTCACTCAGTGGCATAGTGGTATGTCTGGGGGCACACACTGCTAGAAACTGGGTTTCAATACTCGTAGTGGGTAAAGCACATATAGCCCATTGTGTAACTTTGTGCTTAATTCCAAATAATCAAAGCTTCTGTTCTGGATCGGTCTTTAGATCCTTTCGTTGGAACCTGCGATGATCGGGTACTTTCTATGACCTCTCCTTCCATCCAGCACAGTTGCTATAGCGCGCAGTGCACCTACGTGTCTGCTAAATGTTATGTATGTGAGAGTTGTGTGCCTATTATACTCTTGAGTTTCAACCAACCTTTTCATGGCCGTGTCCGTTCGTACATCATCCATGGTATTTTATGTCGAAATATACTTTTCTTATCTTAATGTCAAACACATTACAAGTAGCCTGAAACTTGATGATAGTTCATGTTGACTAATTGCCTTCCATCTAGTCTATTACTTCAAAGTTATGGAGTAATATTCGTAGATAGCTCTTGTATAATTTTGCGAAAATTTTCTAAACACAATAGCATTAATTTTGTTTGTAGAGCTAAAACGGTCTTTTAGCTAAATAATGGATTCCACATTTACCTTATCATTTCTATGGAGTTGTTTTGATATGGCATAATTTCCTGTTCGAATTTCGAACGCTAAAATCAGGGTTTGATTACCCTTTCGGTAGACTTAGCATATAGCCCGATGTGGCTGTGATATAAGAAAACACATACCATTTGTGAAAAAACAAACAAATTACAGTTTGCTTAGAAATATATTATTTTATTGAAAAGCTTTTACTCGTGCGTGAGAATACTAAAACACTAATATAATAACAAACACATAAATGTGTCGTCAGCAAACTAAAATCTTTATGGTCATATAGATCCTGCCCTATAACTTAAAGGGTAAATGAAACAATTGGTGTATTTTTAAACGTTTAACACTCTGTTAAAATCATTTCTTTAATTATCACATTTCCTATGATCATTTTTATTTGTCATAATCCAGC
This sequence comes from Tachypleus tridentatus, assembly GCF_004210375.1. NCBI lineage: Eukaryota > Metazoa > Arthropoda > Merostomata > Xiphosura > Limulidae > Tachypleus > Tachypleus tridentatus. The sequence goes on along the minus strand of NC_134833.1, from coordinate 36,350,815 downwards.
TCACAAGTCAGATCATGAGTATCATGGGATAGGGCATGGCGGTTGTGGAGGAGATTCGTCAGCTAGTAATGGACCCGGCAGAACAAACTTCACTACGAAACAACTAACAGAATTAGAGAAAGAATTTCACTTCAACAAATATCTTACTCGAGCACGACGAATAGAGATTGCCAATGCTCTTCAACTGAATGAAACACAAGTGAAAATTTGGTTTCAAAATCGAAGAATGAAACAGAAGAAAAGAATGAAAGAAGGTCTCGTGCCGCCAGAAACCATCACTCCAGAAATTACTTCCACTTGCCATGAACACAAACCCGTTACCAGGATACCTCCATCGAATGTTTCCAAGGTAACGGTTCTGCCAGCCAATAAAGGAACTTGCTAGTAAACATTGTAATATTACAACAAAATAAAAATAAACCAACAGTTTCTTTGCCGAGCCGTGAAAAAAAAAAAAAGAACCTACGATTTTCGGATGATTGCTTAAGAAAATTTTTGGTAAAACACTCATTTCTTGTAGGACTATTGTGGACCAAGCACCAAATTGTAAAAGAAAATGAAAAAACAACAAAATGTGTATTTATATATATTGTATGCACAGAAAAACAGATTTTATGAGACCTATATTAGAAAAAATAACAGTAGTTAAATCCTACTTTTATTATTCTGATTTCTTTCACTTTTCAACTCACACGTAAAATTATCAATATGGCACGAAAATACTGTTTTAAACAAACACGTAAACGTTTTTCGGTTAATATTAGGCAAAAATAAGTTTAGAAAACGTATTTTAGTATACTCGTTCTTTTAGCTAAATAATGGATTCCACATTTACCTTATCATTTCTATAGAGTTGTTTTGATATGGCATAATTTCCTGTTCTGCTATTAAACCATAACGTCGCTGATGTAAATAGTATTTCATTAAAACTTAACTTATTTGACTCTATGTTTTATTCTATATATATATATATATATATATATATATGCGTGTGCTTGTGTGTGTTTAAATTTAAATAAATCTTACTTTATTGTAAACAGCATCCATGAAAAGACGATGTTTTATAAGAATAAAAAAGACTAATATCCTTTCCATCCTAACACCTTACTTTATTGTAAAAACACCTATAAGAAGACGATGTTTTATAAGAATAAAACTATTATTATCCTTTCCATCCTAAAACCTTACTTTATTGTAAACAGCACCCACAAAAAGAACGATGTTTTATAAAAATAAAACCTATAAAACGATGTTAATATTGTAAACAACACCTATAAGAAAACGATGTTTTATAAGAATAAAAAGTCCAATATTTTTCCATCCTAAACCTTACTTTATTGTAAACAACACCTATAAGAAGACGATGTTTTATAAGAATAAAAATATTATTGTCCTTTCCATCGTAACACCTTACTTTATTGTAAAAAACACCTGTGAGAAGACGATGTTTTATAAGAATAAAACTATTATTATCCCTTCCATCCTAAAACCTTACTGTATTGTAAACAACACCTACAAGAAGAACGATGTTTTATAAAAATAAAACCTATAAAACGATGTTAATATTGTAAACAACACCAATAAGAAGACGATGTTTCATAAGAATCAAAAGACTAATATCCTTTCCATCCTAAACCTTACTTTATTGTAAAAAACACCCATAAGAAGAAGATGTTTTATAAGAATAAAACTATTATTGTCCTTTCCATCCTAAAACCTTACTTTATTGTAAAAAACACCTATAAGAAGACGATGTTTTATAATAATAAAAATATTGTTATCCTTTCCATCCTAACACCTTACTTTATTGTAAACAACACCAATAAGAAAACGATGTTTTAAGAAAATAAAAAGTCCAATATCCTTTCCATCCTAAGCCTTACATTATTGTAAACAGTACCTATAAGAAGATGATGTTTTATAAGAATAAAAATACTAATATCCTTTACATCCTAAAACCTTACTTTATTGTAACAAACACCTATAAAAAGACGTTTTATAAGAACAAAAAAGACTAATATCCTCTTTAGCCATAAATAAAGTGTTCCTAACTTGAAATGTGAGTACAATATTAATAAGTGTAAAACAAATAATATGAAAAACAGTGTAATTCATTGACCCACTTATAGCTTCTACAAGTTAATCTTGGTTAGTTGGTATTGTGATGTCAGTTCTTTCTTAATAAGTAGTTTTCCGTTTCTTTGTGACAGACACATCTTAAAGTGGTTTCATTGTGTCTGCCTCTCAGAGGCAGATTTCTTCACACAAACACGTACTAAGCTTATTTTATATGTTTGTGGTCATTGCTGAGCTGTTAAAAGATCCACATCTACTCCACAGTCGTTGATGTTTTGACTTATTTTTAATTTGTCGTTAAATGAACCCGGTTGCAGAATAGGATATACAAAGCCAAGGTAAATAAAAGATGCCACAAAATTAAAATAAATAAAAGATGCCATAAAGTCGAAGTAAATAAAGATATCATAAAATCAGAGTAAATATAGATACTACAAAGTGAAAATAAATAAAGAAGCTATAAAATCAAAGTAACGAAGATATTACAAAGTCAAAATAAAGATTCCGTAAAGTAAAAGAAAATGAAGATACCACAAAGTCAAAATAAAGATTTCATAAAGTAAAAGTAAATGAAGATACCACAAAGTCAAAGTAAACGAAGATACTACAAAGTCAAAATAAAGATACCATAAAGTCAAAGTAAACATAGATACCACAAAGTCAAATTAAAGATTTCATAAAGTCAAAGTAAACGAAGATACCACAAAGTCAAAATAAATATACCATAGAGTCAGAGTAAACGAAGATACTACAAAGTCAAAATAATGATACCATAAAGTCAAGATAAAGATTTCATAAAGTAAAAGTAAATGAAGATACCACAAAGTCAAAGTAAACGAAGATACCGTAAAGTCAAAATATGGATACCGTAAAGTCAAAATATGGATACCATAAAGTCAAAGTAAACAAGATACCGTAAAGTCAAAATAATGATGCCATAAAGTCAAAATAAGGATACCATAAAGTCAAAGTAAACAAGATACCGTAAAGTCAAAGTCAAAATAAAGACAGCACAAAGTCAAAGTAAACAAAAAAGAAGCACATTGTTAATTAAACTGGCCAATAATTTAAACTTCTGTTGGGAAAATTAATCGCACAAAAGAAACGATTGTAAAATATGTAATAAAATAAAAAAAACACTTTGAAATTTTAATAAAACATTTGGTATTATTAAGGTGCTTTTGTTGTTTTTTTACAAATTTTATTTATATAAACTACCAGACCAAATTATATCACATCAAGAAATATCAGGCCAGATTATATATAATGCTTTAATGTACAAGTAATGTCTAGTGATGTCATATTAACTACTTTCATACACACGAAACTATTTGGCCATATTATCTGAGTGCTTTCATTTTGAAATAATTTGTTAAGCTAAATTATCTTACTGTTTTAATTTTGATATAATTTACCATGTTGGGCTATTTTAGTGCTTTCATAAACAAAAACTATTAGACTACGTTATATTAGTATTTTCGAAAATACACTCTAAACTATACTAAGTTAAGTTACTCGTATATTTTCGCAAAATATCAAACTAAGCTATTTTAAGCTCTCTTGTACCTTGTAGAAAATTTGTACTTGTGACCTTTCGAAGCATGATTAACAGATATACAAACATTTTATCAACTTTTCATAGACTGATAGAATTAAAATATATAATTAACGTGTATTATGAAGCAACATAAGTGAAATATGATATTAAGTTGTGTGTGTATATCAAGAATATTTTATACACTGAAAACAGAAATAGTAAACAGTGAACCCCCCATAAGCTTGAGCACTCATTACTTTAAAATTCTGGGTTCGATCCTTGCTTTATGCATATAATAGATGATATATGCAGTGTGACACTTAACAACAAATAAACATATTGAAAGATTACTTAAACCGAATTTTTTGTTTTAAGAACATGCAATAAAAACATAAGTTACATAACTCAAAATTGCAGGGGCGTTTCATTGCTTGGAAATTCAGTTCTAGTTTAAACTGTATAAGGAGATGTACATAAGTTACACAGTCCAAAACTGCGAGGGCGTTTCATTGTTTGGAAATTCAATTCTAGTCTAAACTGTATAAGGATATGTACATAAACTACACAGTCAAAAATTACGAGGGCGTTTCATTGTTTGGAAATTCAATTCTAGTCTAAACTGTATAGGGAGACGTACATAAGATACACAGTCCAAAATTGCGAGGGCGTTTTATTGTTTGGAAATTCAGTTCTAGTCTAAACTGTATAAGGAGATGTACATAAATTACACAGTCAAAACTTGCGAGGGCGTTTCATTGTTTAGAATTTCAATTCTAGTCTAATCTTAAAGAACGGCTTGATTTGATATCTTGATTAGTTGAGCAAATCATCAGTACAGCTGATAATCAGTATTTCTAGTCTTCTGAATTTGACAAGGTCACCAAGGACACAAACAAACCAATGACAATGTAAATGTTAGCCTGGTTTGGTTGCTAGTGTTGTAAGGCAGACCCAAAATATACTTATAGGGTACCAGAGATGTATATTCGGAGTAAAACCAATGTTGTGTAAGTACATAAGTTTAGTTAATGAATACAAATCATAGTATTATATACTAAATGTACATACAATCGCAGCTTTATAGCTGTTATAATGCTTAAGACTATCATCAAACTTGCTTTAAAGTAATTCATTTTGATTTCTCCAATAATGGTTCCTCAAAATTGGGTCTGGCATGGCCTACTAATTAAGGCGCTCGACTCGCAATTTAAGGGTTGTGGGTTGGCATTTTTATTATCAAACATGCTCGCCTTTTCAGCTGTGGGAGTGTTATAATGCATCAGTTAATCATATTATTTGTTGGTAAAAGATTAGCCAACGAGTTGATGGTAGGTGATGTTGACTAGCTGCCTTCCCTCTTGACCCAATGCTAAATTAGAAAAAACTGCTAGCGCAGATAGCCTTCGAGTAGTTTTGCGCGAATTTCAAAAACTCAAACCAAATTCTCATGATTACAACCTAGGAAGTGCACTCCCCTTGTAAAACATGTCAATAGGTAGCTAGTAATTTTTGATTTTAAACAAATTTACACAAAAGTTTAAATTATTAGTTAATAAACACTTTCCACTTAAACAAATCTACTCGCTGTACGAACCATAGTAAAAATTGTTTCCCTGATATAATTCTATCGGTAAAGTTTATTTATATGTCGAACAATATATGCATATAATTGTAGCTTCAAACAAAAGATAACTTGTGATTTGTTATAATATAGATAACATTGGTTTAAGATCTTTATATACGCATCACGTGATGATAATATTGGATATGAGAAACATACAATCTTATTTTGATTCCAGTCATATTGGAAATAGTTCTATGAAATAAGAGTAGGAAAATGCTGGGATTAAACGTTATGAAAAAGCCTAAACTTTCACTTAATATTCCTCTTCCAAATTCATGTAATCTGGACAGTATTTATACAATCATTTCCATGCAACCATTTGTTTATTATTTAAAATAGTGACTTATATTTTGGTATTTTCTGCTCAAATTTGAGTTCAGATTAAGAATTTCAGCTCTTCTGTTTTTAAGTGTCTAGTAATTACATAAAATAATTAATTTTGACGTTACAGTGTTATATATTAAAGTGAGCGGAGTCTGTTATCTGTTGATAAATTTAAGACAGATATTTGAGTAGGTGGAGAATGTTACTTGATTGTCACTGATCTGTTTCTTTGTTGTTGCTAACCCTAATTCTTATATTAAAGTGGTGAAGTCTCTTACCTGGTATTCATTGAAACAGCATCAAGAAGCTATCTTTAATTTGGAAATTAATATTTGCTGACTCAGTATACATTTTTATTTTTGTTAATAGTATTATTTTTTATGTTCTCTTATGTTTCTGTTTGCCATTGTTTTCTGCCGCATCTCGAAGAAATAGTTTAAATGTAAGAGATAACATCTAATATTTTTAAATACACTATTAAAAACAGCGTTTAATGAAACTCTTTAATGATAAACTGTTGTTATTATTCGTTAAAACAGGAAAGCGAAAATTATCAGAATATTACAGCCTATATAGTCTTAACCTTAGGAAATCAAAATCAAGTTTTCATGCTTAAGACTATGTCAAGTATTTGGTATTTTCAACTGGATCAGCACCCTAAGCGGTCCTTGGCCAAGTCAGGAACTCCATATTTTAGTACTACTGGCAAGAGGTAGGACAATCAACCAGCAGTATGTGCCACCTACCTGGCTACAATTAACAGAACAACAGAAATATTCTGTAACAAATCCAGTGTTTAGCTTGAATCGGGCATGGAAAAACGTTGATAGTTTATTAATATGAAAGTCCAAAAATATGTTTGGATTTCAGCGATGTTTAATTTCAGGAATTATTCATACACTAAATTTAAAATTAAATAAATTTGTGAAAAGTTCTTTCCTTAGTCACTTTCAAACGTTTATTACTTCCGCAGTATAGTAAACCAACACTATCTAATAATGGTTTACAAATAAAAAAAATTACAGCATGTTTAAGATTTGGAGTTTCACATCTAATTAAATATTAGAAAAGTTGTTCTTCTGTTTTCTTACCCACATACACTGGAATTATAGGCTGAACTCTTAAAATAAAGTAACTAGATTTGTTTTTCTCCCATAATTTCACACTTCTGTGTAAATACGTGTAATTTGTATTAAATATAGTTTTGCCAGGGCACAGACGAATTTTGTATTGGTAAAATGTATGAATATTATTTCTTAAATCTTTTCGTTTTACCATACAGTATAAACCCTGAATAAGGATCCCCAAATCTGGGTTTTAGAATAAAGTTATTTTCAAGTTGCTGTGAAAGGAGCACACAATATGATTTGTTAGGTTTGAGGACATTTTTCGTTTCTAAATTCTTGGGAATAGCGAGATGTTAATGCAGTCTCATTTCTTGAACTGTAGAAGGCCCGGCATGGCCAGGTGGTTAAGATACTCGACTCATAATCTGAGAGTCGCGAGTTCTAATCCCAGTCACACCAAACATGCTCGCCCTCTCAGCCGTGGGGCGTTATAATGTGACGGTCAGTGCAACTATTCGTTGGTAAAAGAGTAGCCCAAGAGTTGGCGGTGGGTAGTGATGACTAGCTGCCTTCCTCCGAGTCTTACATTGGTAAATTAGGGACGGCTAGCTCAGATAGCCGTCGTGTAGCTTTGCGCGAAATTCAAAAAACAAACAGACAACACAATCAGCCCTTTTCTGAAACTTTGAATAGCTTACAGTTCCCGAGATTTCGCGAGGACATCACAGAACGTGCATTATTTCAATAAAGCTTTTGACGCAGAAATTTCAATGTGCTAGAGTAAGTGAAACATAATTTTTAGAAACAATTACTATTGTTTGGATATTTTTTCCGAAGAACTTATGGTTGATGAAAATTAATCTGCAAATAGAAAATGAAGTAGAGAAAGAACGGAAAGGAGGAAACTTCTACCTATCATCATAAAGAAGCTTAGTTGAGAATGTTGTCTGTTGGTTTGCTTGTAGCTTTTTGGGGGGAGGAGGGTTGTCTCCTAAGTTACAACTAATATGTGTGTCACATGAATATAACGAAGCAGGAGAGAAAAACATATGTTACATTTTATTTACAAACACACTTTTGAAATTCCATGAAAACCATACTTCAGCGGTTCCTTCGCCGTGGAATCCTAAAGGAAATACTTGGAATTTTACCCAACATAATTCAAAGAGGGCGCAGTATGTAGTTAGTCATCGTAGTTGTAAAAACTCTTTGACTGCAGTAATGTGTGTTTTATGATGATGTGGTTCCAGGTGGTTTAACGGTAAGCTTGAGGATTTATATGTTAAAATTCGGAACTTGATTCGTGGTGGGCATAAGCTCGTTTCACATTACTGAATGAAATAAAACTTTATGTAGAAAACGGTTATAATAAAAAAACAACAACTGATTTGTGGGTAAATATGACTTGATAACATCAATAAAATCTTATCAGAGAAAATTGTACCCACGTTTATAAGACATATAGAATTAAACCTGTTTTATAGATGAGAAAAATAACTTATAAATATGCTATAACATACTGTTTAAAACATTTAAGAGTATCCGTTAATAACTCAACTACAGATGAGAAATATTTGATTTTGATAATCCTACGTAAAAGTGAAGTTTATTAAATGTTGCTTTAAGGTTAAAACAGTTTAACAGCAGTTGGTAATTTTTTGCAGCGTTTTACAGAAGAATGAGTATGTTATATTAAAATAACTTTAAATGTTCAACTGAGTAAGTTACATAACACAACAGTCAATATAAATTTGTGGTGGAACGGCATGTATCAGAGCTACTAAATAACGTTATTTGGTTTTGTTGAGTTAATGTGGTGCCACCAAAAATGTATTACTTTTGGTAAGCATATGGGACTTCTCTTTTCAACGCAAAATATTCTTACACTGAGATCGCAAAGATGGTTCCACGGTAAAATGTGTACAAGTGTCATATATATATGTATAGATGCATATATATATATAAATGTTTGTTTTTGCTGCTTTCTTTATGTTTGTGACCGTATATAATAATAAACCGAACGCAATGCTTAACGAAACGATTTATTTGGGAATGAAAACCATTTCAACGAGCGTGTACGAAGGAACAGTATACATACGTTGAATACACGTGGTGGTAATGCATGATATTAAAGAAACTTCGTGGTGTAATTATTGTGAAGATATATAGTTTCCCGTCATCCGTTGCGTTGCAATTAAACGAGAATAATTTAGGTTAAGCAGTATGATGCACTTACATTCAAGACACAAGTGCTGTGATATATATTGATCTGAATTTAAAATACCATTTAAGGTTGTTACGTTTCAGTAAACTTTAAATGTTAATACAGTTAAAGTTTGTACGTAGAATTATTTTATGATCAAATATACGTTTCGCTTATCTCATCAATGCTTTCAATGCTTATATAATAATATTTTGACAAATATGTTAATTCTACTACAATCACACATATATATGATTAATTTCAATTCTTTTCGTTTATATGGTCTGTTTTGGTTTGTTTGTTTGTTTTAGAATTTCGCGCAAAGTTACTCGAGGGCTATCTGCGCTAGCCGACCCTAATTTAGCAGTGTAAGACTACAAGGAAGGCAGCTAGTCATCACCACCCACCACCAACTCTTGGACTACTCTACGAATAGCTACCAACGAATAGTGGGATTGACCGTAACATTATAACGCCCCCACTGCTGAAAAGGCGAACATGTTTGGTGCGGCGGGGATACCAACCAGCGACCCTCGCACGCCTTAACCCACTTGGCCATGCCTGGCCCATTTTGGTTAGTTATATACAAATAAACTCGTCTAACGATACTGAAGTAAAGACTTTACACATTATGATTAAAAACATATTGCATAGATATAATGGTCGTTTCGCTTACTTTCCGAAGTTATTTTTGTATCAGAGTAAAAGAAGATTTTTATAAGGAAACAAATTAAAATTTTGAATATATTTATATAAGTGAGTACGAATGTACCGGCATTATAAAATACAGAGCTCAGGTTACGATGGTAAAGAAAACTGTAGATTATTTGGTTACCATAACACCACAACAACATTGTGAGGATATGAGTTATCAATTAGCACACAATCTTGTTAAAGCTTGTTGTTGTTTTCTAACTCTCGCATCTAAAATGTTTTCAAACTTTTATGAATACTAGGCAATAGGAGCCCACCAATACAGGGAAGTAAACTGAAAAGAGAATTTTCAAACTGAACGCACTTCAAGCACTTGAAAAAAAACAGCACAGACACCTGAGGTGTACAGGTATCCCCTGTCACAAAACAAAAAACAATTATGAATGTTCATTTATGCTCTTTTGTTCTTGTAGGGTAACTAAATAGCAGAAGCAAACTTAATTAGCACTTTGTATCCCATAATTCATTATTTACAGCATTACATAAAAAATTCGTCTTTTATTTTGCAAGGACTGCGCGCCTTTCTAAAGTGTATGTCTAAATTTAAACTGACATTCTATTCCAAGTCCTATTCTTAAATTTAAGTTATTTACAAGTGTAAATATATTGTCTTTATAAGTACTGCCACAACAATATTCCATACAATGTTGTCTTTATACAATACTGCCACAACAATGTTTCAAGTAACGTTTTTATAAAATACTGCCACAGCAATATTCCATACAATGTTGTCTTTATTTGTATAAAACTGATTACAAGCCTTTTCTGTACGACAATATTCCAAATAATGCTGTCTTTATAAAATACTGTTACAGTAATATTCCAAACAATGTTGTCTGTATAAAAGACGACCATAATAATGTTTAAAATAACGTTGTCTTTATAAAATAATACCACAGTAATGTTCCAAATAATATAGTCTTCATAAAATACTACCACAACAATACTCCATAATAATATTTTATATTGTCTTTATAAAATACTGCCACAACAATATTCCAAATAATGTTGTTTTTATAAACTACTATCACAAAAATATTCCATATTAATATTTTATATTGTATTTATAAAATACTGCCACAACAATATTCCAAACGAAGGTAAAGGGACTGCATCACGATATCGTATAAGGAGATCTTTCCACAAAACATTAAATTAATCTAAAAAATTATGTGGTTGTCTTCAAAAAGTAACTTAGCGTTAAAACTTACTTCTTTTGCAAAATATTGATTAAAGATATAACATCAACATTTTCAATCATTTGTGCAATGATTCAGCATGAAAATAGGGAAGACAATTATCAAACAATGATTTTTGCCCGCATATAGATCCTCCTACTTCTATACCTACCATGGGTCAGCAGTATTTTTATACGTTTATTTACTTGTTTCAGAGCAAAGACACACCGAGCTATCTGCTGTGCCCATCGTCGAGAATCAAACATGAATTTTGCGTTGTTAGTTCGTAGACTTAACGCTATCGCATCGAGAGAGGAGGCATTTTAAAGATATTACAGCGCCAAAATTCAGGGTTCAATTTCTCATAGCTCATCGTGTATCTTTTGGCTCAGCCAAACAATCGATTTCTCGATCTTCCGATGAACAAGAACGACACGATATTCAGTAAACTTTCCGGCTCATCTATTGAAAAAAAGAAATATAACATGTCCAGCGGGATCTTAAAAGCACCTTGAAGCACAAGCTTACATTTCAATTTTTGTCATTGGTAAATTACATTGTTTTAGGTATCTAGGGTAGCCTGTGACGTATAGAAAAGAGTGGTATGACTTCTCAAATTATGAACAGTTATTTAGAAATTCGACATTCAGGTTGTTATCACGAACATTCCTTTTTTTTTTTTGTTCCTGTCCTCTTTCACTTCTTATACACTACGTTCAAATTTTACACAATGTTAGAAACAACTGTGCAATAGAATATCGTGATGCCCTTTACCTTTGAACGGTCCCTATTAGGCCTGGCATGGTCAGGTTAGGACGCTCGACTCATAATATGAGGGTCGCGGGTTTGAATCCTCGTCACAAAAAACATGCTCGCCCTTTCAGACGTGGGGGCGTTATAATGTGACTGTCAGTTTCATTATTTGTTGATAAAAAGTAGTCTAAGAGATGGCGGTGGGTGGTGATGACTAGCTGCCTTCCTTCTAGTCTTACACTACTAAATTAGGGACGGCTAGCGCAGATAGCTCTCGTGTAGGTTTGCATGGAATTCAAGAACAAACGAACAGTCTATATTTGTTACCTTACGTTACAAAATGTGCTTTGCAAAAAGTCAAGCAATAGATGTACTTTTAACATATTCTTATGACATTACGAAAAGTGATAAAACTTATCCAATTAATAGCAGCAAGGTTAATCCGTCACTCAACAACATATTGTAGCTGCTGTTTTTATACATTTCAGTGAGTGAGAAATTTAGTCACACAAGATGTTCCGGTATCGCTTGCCAACAAAACACTATCAGCACGTGATAATCTGGTGTTTGACGTCAACAAACTCCCTTCCAAGAGAAGAGACAGCCTCCCCCATGTTGATGACACTATCTCTGTTTCCGCTCCTTGCTTGGAAGTAATTAGATCTAACTCCGCAACTGAAAGCGGGAACCCTCTTGCTTTGTAGAAAAGAAATGAACTATCTCAGTATTGATGATGAATGATTAGTCAACGATTCATTGCTCCTGAATCGATGGTAGAGAGGAAAGAAAATCCAAAGATGCGGTAAAAAGTTAAAAAGGATTCATCGTTTGAAATATATTGATTTTTTAGGATAAAATGAAAGACATTCTATAGTGATTTGCTACATATATTTCTTGTGCCTTTTCATCCCATCGTATGAGAAATATAAATTAAAAAAATAAAACACTTCATAGAAGTATTTTATATTAAAAATATTTTTAAAGATCAACTCCACCTGATTAGTAGGTTTCCCTTACTATGGTAGCTAGTGTATCTGTCTACAGGTCAAAGTACCCGACATTCGATGGTGGACGTGTTAAAAGTGTGAGAGTCAATTTCCAATGACAATAGATGTTGTTAGCCAGTTGGCTTCCCTCTGGTGAGAGCTCTCCGCTAGTGCAGTATATGGATTTACAACGCTAAAATCAGGGGTTCGATTCCTTTCGGTGGGCTCAGCAGATAGCCCGATGTGGCTTTGCTATAAGATAACACGTACACTCTTTGGTGAGTATTTCAAAAGAACATATGGCTACGCTATAAATCATCAGCGTCATCAAGCTGTTCAGCTCAAAAAGTGCTGTACAGGTTTCTTTATATAATCTTTTAACCATATATTATTTACTGAGTTTTTACAGGATCGAAAATCTTGAATTCAAGGGTATATTTGTTGTTATGCACAAAACTACACAGTGGGCTATATGTGTGGTGCCAATCACGGGTATTAAAATCTAATTTTTAGCATCAAAAGTCTTCAGACTCAGTACTCAGCCACTGTGAGGAACTTTTGATATAGGCAACAACTCATTAGAAAGCAAAATTAGGTCTAGCACTGAAAAAAAAAGGCTAAATCCTGTAGCCTAGTTTGTTTTCAACTTGAACTCTCTTAATGAAGCGAAAACCTTCGATCTGGTGTATTTAGATTTTCGAGCAAAGCTGCACAGAGGAGCTAGCTGGTTAACATAATCCAGCACCAACTCTTGTGCTACTGTTTAACCAACCAACCAACATCTAGACTGACCGTAACGTTATAATGCCCTCACAGCTAAAAGGGCAAGTATGATTGGTGACGGGGATTCGAACTCGCTACTCTCATATTCTGAGTCAAGTTCCCTAATTACCAGACTTAAACCTTAATAAATGACAATTAGTCCCAAAATTACAACTCTATTTTGACTGTAAAAATCAACAGAAAACGTTGTATGGCATAAGCTAAAAAAAACCCAACAAAACCTGGCGATTAGTTCCTCACGACACGTTTCCGTAACTTTTTGTTTGTTTGTTTGTTTTGGAATTTTGCAGAAAGCTACTCGAGGGCTATCTGTGCTAGCCGTCCCTAATTTAGCAGTGTAAGACTAGAGGGAAGGCAGCTAGTCATCACCACCCACCGCCAACTCTTGGGCTACTCTTTTACCGACGAATAGTGGGATTGGCCGTCACATTATACACCCCCACGGCTGGGAGGGCGAGCATGTTTAGCGCAACGCGGGCGCGAACCCGCGACCCTCGGATTACGAGTCGCACGCCTTACGTGCTTGGCCATGCCAGGCCATTTTCCGTAGCTACACTTCAGTGTTCAAAATTAAGATGAACAGATGACAGCACTCACGGACGTAATAAATGATGTAGCACTTTTTAATTACTTTTGTAATTTCATTTTGAATTCAGGTTAATAATGTTTGACGATTCATAATGCGAAAAAAATACATACAATGGTCCATTACAGAGATTAAAAATACAAATATGCTATAATGAGGATAAAAAAATTTTCTCTATGAAAGTAATTGTCTTTGACTACGTAGATGGGCACACAGTCTTAAAAGAATATGTTTTAAAAATTCTGACCACTGTACCAATAGTTTTATCTCTTAATTTTGATGGTATTGGAGCTATCTGATAAATGAATATATATGTTTTATATTGAATACACAAGCCTACATAATCAACGTTCTTGTTGTCGCAAGGCGGTGTCATTAATCTTTAATCGCAAAAGAACGACGTGGCAGAACGATGATGATTGGTCATCACGATCTCGTGCAGCGATCAATGTCTCTAGGACTTTCTTGTCTGGCTTTTAATACGTATTATTTGGTCTGAAACTTATCTCAATTAACACGCATCAGTGAAGGGAAAACTGCTAACAAAACAAACATACAGTGTTGGAACACTACACGTGTGATTGTTCCTATAACTTCATATAAGACTGTACGTATTATAAAACAACGACAAGAGCAAAACATTTTGTGGTTTTCCAGTTCATACCTGACTATTTAATTCTGTTTGAAGCTTCATTATGTCTGGTAACGGTACCACTGATTTTTGTATAAATTCTTCCACATGTAATTTAGTTTTTGTATCATGAGCCATATTGTATTTAAACAACAAATTAAGAGAACCGAAATATCATTTATCGGTGTTTAATTTTTTTATTCAAAGAAAACAAATCTTGAAGTCAAACCTTTGCAGAACAGCGCCGTCTATGTTCCTTCTAAATCACTTCAAATTATTTTAAAGAACTTTCAGCAAAGGAATCTAATTGTTTTCTCGATTATTTTCTCTAAGAGATTGGCGTTAACTGAGGTTTAAAACTAGCCATATCAGATTTACATGGAAAGCCTACAAATATAGTGACAAATAATACGACTCACTTATGACATGACTTTAAGATGATGGGGGGCTACTTATATGTGCGGAACTACATGTTAATTGGAGTTATTTGTATGCTAATTGCTTTTGACACAGTTTCAGAATTACAGTGTGTGTGTATATTAGTAAATCTAATAATATATATCAGCTTATATGATGATAGATTGAGGCATTTATAACATCATGTTTTATTTTCGCGGATCGTAAGACAGAACGGTTACGCAAAATATAATTAATTTTTGCCTTAATTTCATGTAATGTGTTGAACAATTTAATGAATTTACATTATTGTGTATTTTTTACATCTATTCCAAAGAAACTTCAGGTTCGTGTAATGCCCAACAATCATATGAATTTACATTATTATCATTTAGTCAGTTGCATCAGGTGCATCGTTTTTGTTCGCAGAATCCACAAACTATTAACCGTATCAAGTACATACTGTTTTTATGATGTATCATACAACAGATTGGTACACAATTCAACCGTCATTGTTTATGAGTAACAATGTTATTCCAACAGTAAGATTCACAGAGAACAAGCCTTCAAAATTTCAAGAAATCAAGTCATCTGTGGAAACTGGGTGAAAACTTTTAATAAACTAGCATCTTCGCATGTGTATCTTTTCCTACTAGGTTTAGATTGACGTTTCATGTACAGAGGACCATTCCAAATCAGGTAATGTCATCTTCGTCGTCTGCTGTATTAAAGCATAAGTTTGGGACTATTTGTTGTTGTTTTTTCTGGTAGATAACATTTTGGGCCCGGCATGCCCAGGTTGTTAAGGCACTCGACTCGTAATCCGAGGGTCACGGGTTCAAACCCCCATTATACCAAACATGCTTATCCTTCCAGCCGTGGGGGCGTTATAATATGACCGTCAATCCCACTATTCGCTGGTAAAAGAGTAGCGCAAGAGTTGGGGGTAGGTAGTGATGACTGGTTGCTTTTTCTCTGGTCTTACACTGCTAAATTAGTGACGGCTAGCGCAGATAGCCCTCGTGTAGCTTTGCGTGAAATTAAAAGACAAACAAACAATCTGACCTATTTTGTAGTTTTTGTTTTATGATTTCTTTAATTCCTTAATAACTTCCATATTTTACTGGTTTCTACATATCAATAGTTTGATGAACAATTTCCCTAAAGATGGCTTTTGAAAGTTTGCAACCTAACTTCACTCTCTGATCTATCAGTTAACAAACTTTCATGAAATTAAATGAATAAAATCAAAGGACATGAAAACAAAACACTGGAAGCTACAGCGATATTGAAACGTTTGGAAAACATTAATAACTTCGCAAACATACTGTCCACGTATAATCCAGACAAGAAGACTATTCGTACAGTTAACATTGCTGTAAGCTTCTACACACCCAACTAAACTTTGTAAATCCATCACACAACAGTTGAATTTTACACAAGTATGGCTGCAGTTTCATTTAAATATTGCATTATTCTCAGCGTTTGTTGCTTGTAAAAGTTTGTTTGTTTTTGAATTTCGCACAAAGCTATCTGTGCTAGCCGTCCCTAATTTAGCAGTATAAGACTAGAGGGAAGGCAGCTAGTCATCACCACCCACCGCCAACTCTTGGGCTACTCTTTTACCAACGAATAGTGGGATTGACCGTCACATTATAACGCCCCCACGGCTTGAAGGGCGAGCGTGTTTGGTGCGACCGGGAATCGAACCCGCGACCCTCGGATTAGGAGTCGAACGCCTTAACACGCTTGGCCATGCTGGGCCATACTTGTAAAAGAGTTATATTAAACATACTTTAATGGCGTAGTAACACAATAGAAGCTATGGAATTGCTATGCGGCCATGAAGGTAGGGTAAAAATGTTTCCACATGTGTCTGTGTATTTGAGTATGGTTAGTTGCAGAAAATACGTAAGCACCGTATTTACTAAGCCGTAGTCACAATCCGAAATTAAATGATTGGTCAAAAGTTAAATGTCAGTGAAAGGCAGTAAATTATTTTTTTAGCTATAGAGTTCGAGACACGCTACGTACAGTGATGTGCTTGGTCACCATTGGTTATTTTTGTCTTCTGTTGTTTACTCACGTGTCGAAAGTAACATGTAAAAACATTGTAAAGTCATCATGATAATGTTGTATTTAGCTGTTTAACACTGCTCTGTTTTTGCTTACTGTAACACTAAAAGGGACAGAAATATAATAAACACAACTGATGTCAAACAATCAAGTCTCTTTTACAACTGCTTGTTATAAGTTAGTGATAAAAACTAACGTCATGAACACAGTTTTGGATCTTCAAACGAAATTTATGACGCTATAATACATTTTAACGTGTTTTTTTTCATAATAATTCCGTTAACCTATAGCAGGTGATATTGAAATTATTAACCTTCGTCAGATAAAGCATCACTTGAAGCAGTCTAAACACTCTATATTCTTGTTTCACAATCTGATGACACCCTCAGAAAAGTGTTTTGCAATTTAAAAAAAAAAGACACATAAAAACACTTCATTTAATGGGAGGCCACTGAAATGTGTATTAGTTTTATTAGCCTAGAACATATTTGCTACTTTTTTATAATTTGTTTACATATAAAAATAGTGCTAACGTGTAATAAATGTGTGTTCTATAAATATCCTTCAGATAACTAGTACAACTAGTAAAAACATTAAGGAGAAGGATGTTTTATGTCGTAGAATTTGTTTACTTGTTGTTACACACAAAGTACTGTTTGTTTACTTGTTGTTACACACAAAGTACTGTTTGTACTATTTGTACTCGACTCATCACGGGTATCGAAACCTTATTTTTCAGCGTTGTGAGCTATCATTCTTACTGTTGAGTCCCTGGGAAGATATTTTGTAGAAACCGACTACTTCTTACTGTTGAGTCCCTGGGAAGATATTTTGTAGAAACCGACTACTTCTTACTGTTGAGTCCCTGGGAAGATATTTTGTAGAAACCGACTACTTCTGTTTTATATTGAACTATTAAGAAGTGTGCAAATTAGTTCTTTTAAATTTATGAAAACAAAATAAATCAAATAAAAAGTTAAATGTAGCTTAAAAGAAGAAAAAACATCTCGCGTTAATCAGTTAAAGATATGGTTATAAGAATCTCATATGTTTAATAATGTCATTGATTCATTCTTTCAGCCCTGTTTTAACTTAGTAATCAAAGATGTGTAACACTAGAAGTATGTTATTGATTTGCATTAAAAGGTATTTTCACTTATAACTATTATACAGTATATACCAGTTAAATCACTGGTTTAAATAGATAATCCGCATATAATCTAGCTGAGTTCTTATTGTAAGAAGATTTATGAGAACGTTTCGGTTTTTGTGGTTTATAGTTTCGTAATGATTCTCACATTTATAAAATAATCAACATTGGCTCCTCATACACTATTGTTACAATACTTGTTGTATTCAACAGCTTTTCTTTACTCGAATTCAAAATCCGATCTTCTATATTGCCTGTTATATAATAACACTTGAGAAACGGTCCGTTTCGTTTCAGTAACCCTCCTCTTTCATTCAACCGAAGTCAATCTTTCATTCTGGGACGAGTGTCGACGACACTTCCATAAGCTAACAAGGACCTCTGAGGGGGGGGGGGACACAACAATGAGATAACAGTGAGATTGAATAGCACTTCTTCAAATTGGCCATACTTGTGTATGGGGGGCAGACTGGGGCCTCGTGTCTCGTGTCACCAAAGAAATTTATCGTCGCCAGTTGGAAGCAATCCTGGCCGGCATGAGACACAGAGACACCGCGGCTTATAGCATCCTTTCTTCCTGATCCTTTAACACTATTTACTTTGTTTATCAGGCTCTGTTCATTCATCATACAGTCAGAAGGTTCGTGCAGGTAGTGAATAGGACAGCCTTGCCCATTAATCATTGAAACCAGGTTTTTTTGTTGAATATGTTTTAAACGATGAGAGATCACCCAAGCACATCTCAAAGTAATGTGTCTCTGAGAGTGGCCCAACGACTGGTCCTCTGTATGATATTGCCACATATCACATTATATATTATACTTTCATTCTGTGTTGAATGAAATGGGGAAGCGAACTTATGTTTAAACAAACAAAGTAAACTCTCTCTTCAACTTACTTTAACAAGTGATATTGTAACCGTTAATAAATAAGAGGGAATCCTCATTAGTTGCGGTACTTGAGATTTTTCTAGGCAGGATTAGAGCAAATTAATATATGGGACCTTTGTTTCATTTTGTATTAGCTGAATTTTTTGTGTGCCCAGTGTGGGACGCTCGTATGTCCTATTCGATTTTATTACTCATCAGGATTTCTACCAGTCTACTCTCAAATTAAAATTCTTTCAGGCAGGATTGGAATAAATTAAACTATTAGAATATGGGTGAGTCAAATACCTAAAAAAAAACAAAACGGTTTGATGTCATAAGTCCAAAACTGTGATTAGATCCGAAATCGGTTAAGAGATGATGGAGCTATGGGCTAAAAGTTTGCACTTGAAAAAAACAAACAAACACACAAACAAGGAGTCGTTCAAATGGCCGCTTTGCCGCAGCTAAAACCATACGCATAAAACGGAGACTTAATAATACAGTTTAAGTATTAGTTCTAGAGTTAGCAGACAAATGAGTGTGAATATTGGTCTTAGGCAGCGTTTGTATTTTTAAGTGTTACGTCTCGATTTATTTTGTTTTGGATATTCGCTCAAAGCTACACAAAGGCTGTTTACCCTAATTTGGTACGCAACAAGTCAACAGTATCAGTTGCCAACGATTAGCCTGCTCTAATCAAACAGTGGGATATGACCATCAATCTTGTAACGCATCCATGGCCCCAAAGTGTTTAGTAAGATTTTGCGGAAACTGATTGCAAACATTGGACACTCAGGTCCAAAGTCCGGTACATTAGTCCTGTTCAAATTAATATGCAACACTTTTATTATTTCATTTATTTCTCATGCTATTAATATCCGTAAACACACATAGTTCTCTCATCGTAATTATCAGTTATACATACGTATGATTTAGTGCTGAAATAAAGTTGATATTTCAATTCCTGAGCTTTGAATTATAACCTGTTCATATTTACCCAGTAAATGTTGGTAAAATACCTTAAGTAACAGGCTTATGTGAAAAAAAAACAATACTGTAATTAATTATATGAATCTTATTAACTGTTTGTTTATTTTGTTATTAATAGCAAATGTGTACAATAGTTATCGCAGCTAGGCCAACCCCAGGAATCGAAACCTGAATATAGGCAGTAGTAACCCTTAAGCTTACTGATTATCAACAATAGGCTAAAGTAACATAAATTAATTATAAAATAGATTGTGTAAAAAGAAATAACAGGTGGTTTAATACCCACAATTTTCCTCTTTTTTTTCTCATTTCAAATTCCCAAACTGTAAAAAAACAAAAAAAAGATTTGTTAGTCTGCAACTATAAACAAAATTATATTTGTATGTTTGTAATTAAGCACAAAGCTACACAAAGAGTCATTAGTGCTTTGCCCGCCACGGGTATTGAAATCCGGTTTATATCGTTGTAAGCCCGTAAACATAACGATGTTCATGCTGTAAATCTAGAATGCGTATTAGAAATATTAAATGTAAAATGAATTGTTAAAAAAAATGTACAATATGCATTATTGTTACTGGCTATTATTAATAAACTTACCTGAATAATGGTTATTGTCAACGTACACGCAATTTGTATAAATAGTTGATGGTGTGCAAGGTCTTCAAAATTCATTATAATAATTGGAAAATTAGCTATTTTCAGTATTTTAATGTTGATAGGCTCATTACAGTACCTTTTGGTTTAGTAACAAGCACAGAACGATGGACTATCTGTGC
The DNA here is from genome assembly GCF_004210375.1 of Tachypleus tridentatus. Classification (NCBI taxonomy): domain Eukaryota; kingdom Metazoa; phylum Arthropoda; class Merostomata; order Xiphosura; family Limulidae; genus Tachypleus; species Tachypleus tridentatus. The sequence continues at coordinate 36,330,096 of NC_134833.1, read as the reverse complement.
TCTGCTCGCTGCGGATATCGAAACCACAATTTTAGTGTTATAAGGCTCCAGAGTTGCCACTGAACCACTGGGGTAGTAAAGGGAGGGGCGCAGGTTTTTTAGTATGAATAATAAATTATTTTGAGTGATGAGCTAAAGAAATGTCCTTCACTGAATATTTCTTCTGAAAACACTGTCGACCTTTCTTCTAAACCTCATTACTTAACTTTACGAAGCAAAAACAAACCAAGTCACGAAAGACTAAAATTCGTTCGCTGTTCTAGGATAATTATAGATTATATAGAGGTTGGAAACTTAAACATCGAGAAAACAAAAAAGAACCAAGATAAACGTAGAACACATTCTATTCAAAATGTTGAAAACAAATTTTTATTTTAAAAACATATCTTACATAACACTCTATACAAAAAATAATTCAATAATAGAACACTTATTACGTAAGTGTTAGGTTTCTGTTATTCTATTATTCTAGACATGAATAAAATCACATCAAAGGTCTATTACATTCACCCAATTATCTCGTGCCAATATGTCTTTCTTTTTGATTCTATAAATTATGTTTTATGGCAGTAATTTAATTTTAATTATCGGTGATTAGACTAGACAGTTCATTTTTTAAGTGGGGAACTTTAATCGACATTCTCTATGTGTTCTTCACCTATACATATTTAAACAGCTGTAGTAGCGCTTGCGAACAATGTTGTTTGTTGCATTTCTCTGTCTTAGGCTTTTTATTACCATCAAGTACAGCGAAAAGTTTAGCATCATCCTAGAATTGTCTGATGTCGCTTCATGAAGTCGCCTAGTCAGTTCCGTTCCGTTTTGAAGTATATATAGAGAAAACTGAAGGAGAAAGAACAGAGACCTGCGAATTTAAAGTTTATAAAAATTGTTTCGGTTCTAAAAACAGCTTTTTAATGATTCAGCTACGTAGATTTAGAAACTAATATTCATTTTATTTTATTATCTAAGGGTTTTTTGTTTACAAATTGGAAAGAAGAAAACTGTTACTGAGACCAGATTTACAAAAAAGTTATCACAATTGGGTTATATAAACAACCACTTGTTGCCATAGCAACGAACAAATAACGTCGAAAAGAAAAAAAAAACGCACAAAATCTTACTTAGGTCACATTTGCAATCAATTTACCACAAATATAACAAAATATATTAATTCGTGATGACGAGAAACCCACTTGAGGTAAAAATATATCTCAAGACGGCTAGTATGGGTAATAACACGTTTATTAAAATAAAGTAGAGAATAACATTTCGACCTTCTTAGGTGATTTTCAGGTTAACAAACCCATACCAGCTGTCTTGAGATATAGAACATATTAAGGTAATTTAAGCTACCTCTCGTTGCCAATATAATGTCAAAGTGTACGAACAAAAAAATACTATCCGGAAATGACTCGTCATGTAGCCTGTGAACCGTTTATATACTAGCGGGGTATTTCTCGTGGGTTCTAGAACGATTGACAAGTGTCTCACTTCGCTATTGGTCTAGAAAAATCTATAGCCAGTAGTAGTCAAAATTTTAAGCATAACGAAATGTGATCCGATTTTAATGAAAACGATTCACTTATTTAAAAGTACATACGATGTTTTGTGAAAAATCTGTACGTGATGCAGAAAAATGGATATCATTTTCGTGGTTCAACGTACATAAATAACTATACAACATGTAAATATTGCGAGACAATAAAACAATCGCAGGCTTGTGCAATTTGAAACTAATGTGTACATTATTTATGTTATAGTTTTATGAAATTTTGTGAAAAATGTGTACGTGATGGAGAAAAATGGATATTAGCTTCGGATTCAGCGTAAAGAAATTACCGTAGGACATATAAAACTTAAAAGACTATAAAATCCGCACAGGCCTGCGTAATCGCTTTGTTTGTTTTTAATCGTAAAGCTACACGGAGACTATCTCTGCTAGCCATTCTTAATTGAGTAGTGATAAACTACAATGGAAGATAACTAGTCAACAGCACTCACCCCCAAACTCTGGGGATACTCTTTTACCAACGAAGAGTGGGATTGACAGTAACACTATAACGCCCACACGGTTGAAAGGGTGAGCAAGTGAAATGACGGGGATTCGAACTTAGGACTATTAGATTATAAATCGAGCGCTTGAACTACCAAGCCGTACAGGGTAACTGAATTTTTAGCGCCTCATTGAAATCTTCCTGTAAAAGATTGTTTGTTTGTTTGAATTTCGCACAAAGCTACTCGAGAGCTATCTGTGCTAGCCGTCCCTAATTTAGCAGTGTAAGACTAGAGGGAAGGCAGTTAGTCATCACCACCCACTGCCAACTCTTGGGCTACTCTTTTACCAACGAATAGTTGGATTGATCATCACATTATAACGCCCCCACGGCTGAAAGGGCGAACATGTTTGGCGCGACGGGGATGCAAACCCGCGACCCTCAGATTACGAGTCGCACGCCTTAACACGCTTGGCCATGCCGGGCCACCCGTAAGAGAGACTTAAAAATCTTGTAAAAAAAACGTATATCAAGTTTTATAACAATACATACAAAATATCTTGATTGTTTATCTCAATACAATCATTTTATGACTGAACAACAAGCACGAGGCTTATAACATTAAAATTAGATGTTTAATCCCTGTCGGTGAGACAGCTCAGATAACCCGTTTCATAGCTTTAAGCTAAGACAAACAACACATAACACTATGTAACAAAATTTTTACTTTTTCTTGTTTTTCGGCAGAAAGTGTTATTTCCCAATTGCTTATGCCTAAAGTAAATTGAAAAGACTTATTTTTCTTTTCAAACTTTGTTTTGTGACCTGGGTAATGAAATTTTCAAATTTACCCATTTTCCAGACCATTTCGTGTAGATTCAGTGCTGAGTAGCTGATAGAAAATTTTCTCGAACTTACAAGAATTTTCAAGTACTTTCTAGAATGTTGTACATATAACATATATATATATATATATATACTGGTGCTCACCACTTAAGTTTAATTCTATCTGCCTAAGTGAACACATAGACCTATCTGATTTTATCAGAGATGGCATCAAGAAGCTGTAAGTATTCTCAAGACGCATCCGGAAGCCTCAAAACTGTGCTGCTCCATAACGGGAATAAGTATTTGTCTCTTCCCCTGGCTCATTCGGTACACCTCAAAGAGGAATACAACAGTGTCAAGACCTTGCTATAAGCCTTGAAGTATGATGAGTATGGCTGGGAAGTTAACGGAGACTTCAAATTGGTGACATTCCCTGCAGTGCACTACAACGGGAAGCACTTACCACAACAGACCGAGTTCTTTATGGGGCGGCACAGTGTCAAGTGTGAGTCACTATGGACCTCCAGAAGGTGTTGGTCCCACCATTGCACATAAAACTGGGTCTTATGAAACAATTTGTCACAGCTCTTGATAAGGAGTCTGTAGCTCTCATGTACCTTCGAGACTTCTTCCCTTAGCTGTCTGAGGCAAAGGTCAAAGTTGGTGTCTTCATTGGACAACAAATAAAGAAGATCCTGGAGCACACAGAATTTCCCAAGAAGTTTACTAGAAAGGAAAAAAAAGTTTGGGACAGCCTTGTCGCAGTGGTTCGGGCAATCACAAGGCCGAAAATTATGTGAAACTGGATGAGGCTCTGGTGAAGAACTACGGCAAAATGGGCTACAGGATGTCCCTGAAAGTCCATATCCTTGACGCCCATCTTGATAAATTCAAGGAGAACATGGGAGCACACTCAGAGGAACAAGGCGGGCGCTTCCACCAAGATATACCGGACTTTGAACGCCGTTACCAAGAAACGTATGACAAAAACATGATGGGAGACTATATTTGGGGGCTGATACGTGAAAGTGGTTTACATTACAGTCGCAAATCTCAAGAAACTACTCACTTCTAAAATTTTTTGTTCATTTTTGTATAACTTTAGTATAAATACGTGTAAATCTTGATTCATATGTTATTTTATTCAAACTTTGTGTGAAAGAAAATGTGCAAATTTGCCCGTTTTTACTTAGAAAATTGGTTAATTTCTAAATTTCATTACCCGGGTCATAAAAGCAAAGTTTGAAGGGAATAATGGCAGTTTTCTGCACTTTTACAATATAAGCGATTAAGAAATAACACATACTCTCCAGGAACAAAATTTGTGTTACATAGTATTATGATTTCTCATATACGTCTGCGACATCGTTTTGTAATATCTTTGATTAAAAAGTGTTAAATAAAATATTTTAATAATTTTTTCTACATTTTTATTATTGTGGCTCATTCCTAAAACTTTAGGGTGATGCAAAATGTTTCGGTTTTTAATAAATAAGAGCCAGTATTGCCTCAAAGTCATCTTTAATATCATTTATAATATACTTGGCATGGCCTGATAGTTAGGTCACTCGACTTGTAATCTGCGGGGTGGCGGTTTCGCATCCCAGTCACCGAACATGTTCGCCATTTATGGAAAAAAAAAAGTGAAATTTAAAAAAAACATTAACATTTATACCAGTAGTGTCGCTTTCCAAAACTGGCATATAAAAATCGTCTGTTAGTGACTTAACCCTATATTCCAAACCTTTCGGATCAGGTTAAGTTTGGATATAGAATAAGTCCAAGAAAATATAACACATAACATGAACATATATGTTTATATAAACGCTATATATAGAAAGAGTTGTCTTTACTGGCCTACAGAACTCCATTATTTTGATATTCATTAGTAATGACGCGTGAGGCCGGATGATGTTTAATGAACCGAAGCCTGTTTCCGCTGTTATCTAGAGTATGCATGTGGCTGTTGACGTGATGGCGTTTGCTTGCGAGAGTAGCAAATAGCTTGGGACAGAGAGTGCAAACAGGATAACGTCATCAGAAAGTCACAACACAGATAATTAGTCCCGTAAAAGACTCCATTGTCTGGATAAAACAAGAGTGCGGTGCTTATGAAAGGGCTGTTTTTGTAGTGAATGAATAGTAAATCTATTTTTCATAATACTTCGCGATATAGTTCGCTTTGTATAAATTTTGTTTATCTGGTTAGTAACACGTGAGAGGTTAAAAAGCTCAGCAAAATCCATATCATGTATGAAGGTAAAAAATATTTAGAAAATCGGTAAAAATGGTTAACTGATTTATAGTTTGTTCCTGGTAAACGGAATAATTAATATTGTTGTTTTTATTATTGTTTTAGTTTATGTATGTGCACACAATTATCTACAACGCTTCGTTTGTATCAGTTGATACAAGATATGGGTAATAGAGTGCATAGATGAAAAATATAACTTGATTATCCACTGGCACGTTATACACTGAATTATTTTCTCGTGTGTTTTGTATGTGAAAGCCAAGTATTTCGTAAACATTACAACGGGAATAAATATGAGTGTATATATACAAGTTATAAAATATTAATTATTAGTTAAAGACCAAATGCAGATTATAAGTAACTGATACATTAACAAAACAAGTTGATTTTGGTAAAGCTTATAGATTGTTTGTTAATTTTGCGCAAAGCTACACGAGGGTTATCTGCGCTATAGTTGGTTAATTATAAAAAAATAACGGAAAAATCTGTTTCAAATATTAACAAATATGATTAAATCTATTGAAAAAATATTAACCCATAATAAATCACTTTAGTTTTAAAACTATATAAATTATCTAAGTAATTATAGACAAATTAGTAATTAACAGTAGAACTAATACTAAAAAACAAGAATGCAATATAATTAATGACAGTAGTATAAAAAAAGCATGTAGTTATATGTATGTAAGTTATTATAATTCTTTTAAAATAACACGAACCAAATTATATATAAAAATGGTTACATATAGATCAAACAGATATAATATAATATTAAATATGTATATATATATATACATATAATCGTAAACCTAAAACTGACTACTGAATATAAAATTTTGTAATATTTCGCCCCAAACCAACCTTTTTTAAGCAGTGTTTGTTTGTTTTGACTTTCTCGCAAAGCTACACGAGGGCAATTTACACTAGCCGTCCCTAATTTAGCATAAGACTAGAGGGAAGGCAGCTAGTAATCACCACCCACCGCCAACTCTTGGGCTACTCTATTACCAACGAATAGTGGGATTGATCGTGACTTTATAACGCCCCCACGGCTGAAAGGGCAAACATGTTTGATGTAACGGGGATTCGAACCCGCGATCCTCAGATTACGAATCGAGTGCCTTAACCCCCTGAGCATGCCGGGCCTTTTCAGAAGCGACAGTCAACATCATCCACCACTAACTTTTGAGCTACTCTTTTATCAACTAGTTCTGGGATTTACTGCCTATAACGCTCCTACGGTTGAAAATGTGAACATATTTGATGGGATGGAGATTCGAACCCATCACCCGCATATTGCCAGTCGAGTGTTCTGACCAGTGGACTATGTTATGTCTCAAAAGTAGCAACATTACGAATTCTAGAATGGAAAAGCTACATAAAAAGACAAAATTATAGGTTAAGTTGTAAAACACATTTTTGATAAATTAAAACTGGTAATAACATATATACTTAACACGTCAATGGAAAAAGGAAACTTTCAAGACATGTAACTATATTTAAACAGAATTCAGAGGACGAATTCTTGTTAAAGGAAACAAAACAATTTTTTTATTGACAGTCTTAAAAATTACTTTTTTACAATCAATAAATGTTTTCTCGAATCTTCAGTTAGGCTACATAAAAATATGAATACATAAAATGAATTACATTTGGTATTTAATAATTTTTAAGAATGAAAAAGTACCTTTATCCATAGAGTTAGTTGATGTATCTGTGTTTAGTGTGTACATTATAAAACGTAAAATTAAAAAGTTTTACATGGTAATTTTAAAGAAAGTTCCGCAGTTCAGCGCATCATATCTTTCAAATGATATAACCTAGGAACATTAATTTACACAGGTGTGTAAAGGATCCATCTCCAAATGCCACAATTGCCACTTGTTGCTAGCATGGGTGTCGCTTTGGTTTGTCTATTTTTTCCACACATTTCCCACGGATATAATTAGGTCTGTTGAATGCAGTGTAGTTTATTCAACCAATATGTGCACGTTTGTGAACAAGTGATATGTTATTACAACAGATAATGCAATATTGAGGTATCTCAAAAAATACCGTAGGTCCGTAGAAGACCTTGCTCTATTGTTGTTGTGTTCACATTCATAAAAAAGAAGAAAAAGATAGACAACCGACACTTACTGAAATTATCGCCGAGGTCAGCCATGTCGTAGCAGAACTAGCCAACCAAAATGTATTTGGGTGAGTAACAGTATACGTTATGTTGCCTGGTGTCTAGGTGTGTTAATTTCATTTGTTCTAAAGGTTTTTTAATCAACTTTGCGAATGTTTCCTTGGAAACTGTATTGTATTCAAGCACTGAAGAAGACTTGATGTGTTGATTTTGGAATACAGTTCTTGGCAAAACATGAAGCACTTTCAAAAAATATGAAGTGTCAAAACGTAAAACTGTATTATTTCCTTGGAAACTAATACGTATGTAACATTTTCTAAACACCTTAATGCTAAGGTGACAGTGTGTTGTGGTTTCGCAGTGGACTTTGTTATTAAACTGTATCCTTTCTCGAAGAACCAAAGGAAATGTTGTAAACACTACAGTATTAATCTAAGATGGCGCCTCTCCCCTCTTTAATAGTAGGTAGAATATCTTCCAGAGAATATTTTCAGGACAGAATCATCTCATATCACATCCCTTCTAGCAGATCCAGCATCAGATGATTTATGATTGTGGGAGTGCTCGAAAATCACACATTCATTATGGGAAGTCAGACCTCAAGGATTTAACTGTCCTTGAAATGGCCAACATACCAGAAGAGGTCAGAGATGCACGGTGTTCTGTAATTTCCGTTTTCATTTCGATGCAGTATATTCTGGACGCCAGAGAAGCACATTCTGAACAGTGGTTAAGACCACTCACATACAGATGTGCTGATAGCAATATATGATAAGTATGACATTTGCATCCGGGTGATAGATACCCTTAATATTATTGTAAAATTATTTCACCTTCCGATGCCATACTTCTTGTGAATCTTAATAGTTGCCCTGTTTATTAGTAAGATAATTATTTAAGATCAAACATTGAGGAAGCATATGAATTTATATGAGATGTTTTTCTTTCTTTTCGATATTTATGTTCTGATGTCACTTCTTCCATAAGTAACTAAAATAAATACCGGGTAAGTGACGTCCCTGGTGGCTGTAAGATTTAGGCATTATATCGGTAAAGTTCGAAGGTCGATTCCTACGGTGATCATACCATAGGTAGTCTCACATGCGTATTTACGTTTAACTATATACAAATAAACAGGTAAGTAACATTGCATAATTTCCTGTTAACTGTCTTCACTGAAAAACTGATGTTTACATTTTATTCAACCAATATAGACCCGGCTGGCCAGGTGGGTTGAGGTGTTCGACTCGTAATTTGAGGATCGCGAGTTCAAATCCCCGTTTCACCAAACATGTTCGCCCTTTCAGCCGTGGGGGCGTTATAATGTGACTGTCAATCTCACTATTCGTTGGTAAAAGAGTAGCCCAAGAGTTGGCGGTGGGTGGTGATGACTATCTGCCTTCCCTCTAGTCTTACACTGCTAAATTAGGGACGGCTAGCGCAGATAGCCCTCGTATATCTTTGCGCGAAATTCAAAAACAAACACACAAACAGACTTATAACTTAGTTTATCACACCACATTTGATTTCTCGAAATATGAAAAACCATAAAAGACAAAATGCATTTATTTAAATAGAATAGTTCGATTACTGTCTGCCAAGTACGAGTTTAGTGACGGAGCTGCAAGAAGGCCCTGGGAGGTGCCATGAAACCTTATAAGTGTAGTGAGTGTTGGTATAATAAGCCTAAAGTAAAGACGTGGTATGGGAAAAACCTCGCCTCGAGACAAATGCAAAATTTTGTCAAAAAGTAAAAATATCAAGTAAATTTTAAACTTAAATCGTTTATTAAATAAAATATTTTCTATTTTATCACAATTTTTTTCAATAAAAAACATCTTTAACCAACGGAGACAAATTTATCAAGAAATATTTTTTTTCCAATTTCGTTGTCTAAGCATTTCATTTTGTACTCTTAGTACATAGACAAACATTAATATTAGGTTAAACTTTTATTATTAAGCAACATGATATAAAAGTCGTTGTTGGAATGTAGTGTTACCAAAACGCACTGACTTTTCTATATATTAGAAGTTGGTAATCTAACCGAATTTTACTAGTGATTATTATCTGAATACGTCATTGATTCATCTCATGAATGATCTTAATTTAGTGGCGTTTGACAGGGTTGAATGCACTTTTCTGCTTCTTTGTTGGTCAAGCTGAAAATTTGTTTGTTTGCTCGAATTTCGCGCAAAGTTACATGATGACTGTCTGCGCTAGCCTGCCAAATTTAGCAGTGTAAGACTAGAGGGAAGGTAGTTAGTCATCACCATCCACCGCCAACCTTTGGGATACTCTTTTGCCAACGAATAGTGGGATTGAACGTTACATTTCAATGATCTCATTCTTAGTGTGACAGGTATTCGAACCCTCAACCCATAGATTACTAGCTGAGCACCCTAACTACCTGGCCATGCTGGCTCAGTTAAAATAGAACTATAACTAAAATATTGGTAGAGGGACCCGGACTTTTATGAAGGTCCGTGTGCTGAAAATGCGTGTGGGCTATTTTTCATAGGAAATTCTGTGAATTAATGCTCTCAATGAAAATTTTATATTTTATATTATGTTGTTATTATAAAAACACAAAATTATTAAAAACTTAGAATAAAATTTTAAAGTTGCTAAAGTTCTGAGAGGTAGGAGAAAAAAGAATTAACAAAATTAAAAATTTTAAATCAGACACAAAAAGACTAAAATTTCTGCAGCAGAACCAGACCGTAGTTCATTTTTAGGTCAGAAGTTTCCAAATATATGAAGGAGCAGCATTAATTTTTAATAGATCACAAATAGGGAAAAGATAAAAATATGTACTATCTGTTATATTTCTCTTTCATTGTTTTTTTTTTTTAATTTCGCGCAAAGCTACTCGAGGGCTAACTGCGCTAGCCGTCCCTAATTTAGTAGTGTAAGAATAGAGGGAAGGCAGCTAGTCATCACCACCCACCGTCAACTCTTGAGCTACTCTTTTACCAACGAAAAGTGGGATTGACTGTCACATTATAACGACAACACTTCACTGCAAACACGATACATATAAAAGAGAATATAGTACGTTATTTCAAAAAGATGTAATCGATCGTGTAGTTATTGCTACTATAGTCTAAACATCTAAATCTTACTGTTTTTGAGTCAACTTGTAATTTCAAATATCGTGTACGTACTTCTTGGCGCTGTGACTTACACACGGCAATCACATAATAATAATAAAGTTCAAACTTTATCAGTTTCAACTCTGCAATTGCTATAGTTATCTTAAACTGGTGCATAAAACTCTATTTAACGAAAGCCTTTTTGTATGAGCAGAAACTGTAAGATCAATAATAGAAATAAAAAATAAAGAAAACTCGTGTGTATCTCTAAGAGAAGTCCTTACTTTTGAAATAAATAAATAAATAAATAACTACCGGATGTATTTCATTCCTTGGTTAGTTCTAAGGGCACATGCCAGATTTGGCATTTACGCTCACATACAGGCCTTTGTCAAATAATGATTTATATAAATATTTATTTCATAATAATTATCGATATAATGTGTTTATGAACGTCCAAGAAATATACACATAATACAAATAGTGTATGAACATTTAACAAATTATACGTTAAGTTAACATAATGTGTGTGTGAATTCAGTTGTATGGAAATTTTGTAGTGATGTAAACGTTAACTACTCCAAAACAGTGGTTAATTTTGTGTGATTCTGTACAAAATACGAGAAGGTTTCTATATATGTCAGCATTATTAACAAACTTCTCTCAATGATTTGTTTCTTTTGTAATGATAATTAAACTTATTAGATACTGTGTTCATCATATGGCTCCTCTTGAGACATCTCAGTGTTTTCATTTTTATTATCATTTCAAACTTCGAGCTTCTTTCTCAACTCTAAGAAGGTAATTTTAACACTTAACGCTCTGTATTTTTACTGTTATAATATTACGATGACCCAGAAATAGACATCCAACGAGCCGACGACAGGCCATGTTTAAAATTCTTCCGTATCTGTAATACCCCACGGTTACACTGCTAAATTAGAGACGGCTATCGCAGATAGCCCTCGTGTAGTTTGGCGCGAAATTTCAAACCAAACAAACAAGCTATTACTTTTTTTGACATTCTCCCCTCCGCCAGCGCTGTGTTTTCTATTCGTTCGTCTTTCAAAGTGTTTGCTTGTTACTTCTGCAGACTGCTGTGCACAGAAAGGGTGTTCTTAAAGGTTATACATCATATATATATAAACATAGAGCATAACATGTTACTATGAACATTCACAGAAACTACAGCAATTAATATTTATTTCACACATCAATCTTCACACGTGGGTGGGGCCTGTTTATATCAACAATTCATTTGAATGGACTATAAAGTTAAATGATAATTTAATAATATCGTCATCGTAATGATAATAATATGAGGTTTTCTCAGGAATCACGGTCCAGTTTTCCAAAAACCTTACACGACCAAAATAAGGAAAAAAAACCCAACAGATGTAAGCTATATCTTTTTCGCTGGCTGTTCTATGTAATTTAAGGCTTTACATCATCACGCGCGTGCTATATGTTAGCGTTGTTTATGTATTTTGTAGTCCTAAGCATGCTTATCATTTTCATAGTTACATCAACAGTAAACATGTTGTTTAAAGTAAAACATCAGTTAGAAAATCAGTTACTTTTCCTGATGTACTGGCATATTATTTATGTTAAACGTATTTTTAAACCTAAATGTAGAGTATAATATTTCAATAGGCTTAAGAATAAAATATCAAATTTTAAAATAAGGAATTCTATTAACTAGTTCACAACTCGATGCCAGTTACAAATGGCTCCAAAGTCGCTTAAGGATAAAATGTCAAATTTTTAAATAAGGAATTGTATTAACTAGTTCACAATTCGATGCCAGTTACAAATGGCTCCAAAGTCGCTTAAGAATAAAATATCAAATTTTAAAATAAGGAATTCTATTAACTAGTTCACAATTCGATGCCAGTTGCAAATGGCTCCAAAGTCGCTTAAGAATAAAATATCAAATTTTAAAATAAGGAATTCTATTAACTAGTTCCCAATTCGATGCCAGTTACAAATGGCTCCAAAGTCGCCAGTATGCCAAAAATGATTGGCGAGAGTAAAATCAAACTCATTGGAAAATGTATGAAGTAAATGTGACGTAGTTATTAATTTAAGTAACTAACTCTATGTATTATTAACTAAGGCCTAAAGACAAGACTGCTTACGGAGTGGTTGAAATCACAACTTACAAACCGGATAGTCCATGAATCGATTGTTCTTTCTTTTTTATTTCGAACAAACTACTCAAGAGCTATCTGCGCTACCCATCCCTAATTTAGAAGAGTAAGAGTAAAGAGAAAGCAGCTACTCATCACTATCCATTGCCAACACTTGGGCTAATCTTTTACCAAAAAATAGTGGGAGTGGTCGTCACATTGTAACGCTCCCACGGCTGAAAGAACAAGCTTGTTTGATGTAACGGGGATTCGAACCCTCGACCCTCAGATTACGAGTTGAGCGCCCTAACCACTTGGTCATACAAGGTCAGTCATGAATTTGACAATAAATACGTAAAGTTGTCAGTCGAGTAAAGCAAACTTTAACATTCTGAAGTCTTTAATAGTCAGGGTGTATTGCATATGCAAGTGCTTTGTTTTTCTTTTTTCAAACGGATATCCATAAAAAAAAATCAATAATCGATTTTTAATTCAACGCAATCATATTTACTTTGTGCTTGTATTTTATTTGACCTTATCACTTTCTTATTGACCCCCAGTGGCTCTGCGGGATGTCTGCGGACTTACAACGCTCAAAACCGGGTTTCGATACCCGTGGTGGGCAGAGCACAGATTGTGCAGCTTTGTGCTTAATTCAAAAACAACAAAACAACAACAATACTTTCTTATAATTTGGTCATTTCGTTTAGTTCTTTAGTAGAACATGTTCTGTGTGATAAACATACCTTCGATCAAAGAACACTGGGTCATACATCCACAAAAAGAGATTTTCCCCATCGTTAACTACAAAGGTCCACAGGTAATTACTTCATATAAAAAGGTAAGTTTGTCAATTCTCAGCAGTGTAATAATATAAAAAGTATTTCAAGTACCACCACCATAATCTTGTTTATGTTACATATTTACAATTTGAGTTTTAGAAATGTAATTAAATATCACCAGAAGACTGAAGTTTGTTTCTGAATAATCCATTTAAAGATATCCATATTTGTATTATCAGTGGTAATGTAATTATTACTTCATTTAAAGATATCCATATTTGTATTATCAGTGGTAATGTAATTATTACTTCATTTCATATGCACTTCATTTATTATGCACAACTAGCTACTTGTTTATTAATTCGTAAAATTCTCTTGGGTGCCAATTACCACTCAAGGTCTTGTTTGAAACGCCATGTGCATCAATATTAACTTGCTACAATAAGTCAAGCTTCATCAGCTTGTGAACTGAATACCAAGAATCTTACAACATCCTCCTAAAAAAAAAAAAAGTCTTCTCTTTAATTTCATTACTTTCGCAGAGGAGTGAAAGTTTCAATTCTCTTTGTGTATGATTGGCCCATAATGTAATATGCATATCCTAAATATGATATCATCACTAACCATTCAAAACTTATTTCCTTTGTCACTGTCGAGAACGCTTCCACACTGTATTTTGGCAACGCTCAACAATATACACAGTCGCCTAGCAACAAAACTTTGTTTTGTTTTGTTTGTTTGTTTTGTTTTTTTGGAATTTCGCACAAAGCTACTCGAGGGCTATCTGTGCTAGCCGTCCCTAATTTAGCAGTGTAAGACTAGAGGGAAGGCAGCTAGCTAGTCATCACCACCCACCGCCAACTCTTGGCCTACTCTTTTACCAACGAATAGTGGAATTGACCGTCACATTATAACGCCCCCACGGCTGGGAGGGCGAGCATGTTTGGCGCGACTCGGGCGCGAACCCGCGACCCTCAGATTACGAAGCGCACGCCTTAACGCGTTAGGCCATGCCAGGCCCAGCAACAAAACTATCATCTGTTTGTTTTTAGGCTAACTATGGTGTGTTTATGTTGAATGCTCAATATTCATGTTGATTTGTTAGAAAAGTTTGTTTTTTTATTCTTTATTGTTTTATATAACTTTGGTGATATAATACTAAAACAGTTTAAATTCAGAAGTTTTATGACATTGAGTTGTAACCAAAAGCAAAATAAAATTCACCAAGTAGTATTTCAACTAAGCCATACATTGCGCTTAAGTATTAGAACTAATGTTTAAATTAGACTACATAGGCGTACTTTTACTAGTGTTATAGGGTCATTGTCTAAAAAAGTTTCAAATGGTGAATAAATGTTAACTGATACACATTATTTTGGTATTTTAACACATTTGTTACCTACTTGCACTTAAAATATGAAGAAAAATAAACGTTTATTGTTAGTAAATATCTTTTATCCTTTGTACAGAGGCCCGGCATGGCCAAGCGTATTAAGGCGTGCGACTCGTAATCTGAGGATCGTGGGTTCGCATCGCGGTCGCGCCAAACATGCTCGCCCTTTCAGCCGTTGGGGCGTTATAATGTGACGGTCAATCCCACTATTCGTTGGTAAAAGAGTAGCCCAAGAGTTGGCGGTGGGTGGTGATGACTAGCTGCCTTCCCTCTAGTCTTACATTGCTAAATTAGGTACGGCTAGCGCAGATAGCCCTCGAGTAGCTTTGTGCGAAATTCAAAAACAACCAACCAACCAATCCTTTGTACAGTCGAAAGAGTTGAAAATTGGTGTCGGTATTTAAGAAGTTTTAAGTTTGGCTTGTTTGAAGTTAAGCACATAGAAATACGATGCGATATGTGTGCTCTGCCCGCCATGGGTATCAAAACCTGGATTCTAGTCTTTTAGGTCCGCAGA
Organism: Tachypleus tridentatus; assembly: GCF_004210375.1. Classification (NCBI taxonomy): domain Eukaryota; kingdom Metazoa; phylum Arthropoda; class Merostomata; order Xiphosura; family Limulidae; genus Tachypleus; species Tachypleus tridentatus. The sequence goes on along the minus strand of NC_134833.1, from coordinate 36,314,970 downwards.
CACGCCGCTGTACCACTGGGGAGGGTGGTTAAGTAGTGAACAAATGTTAAATGATAAAGTTTTTCTTTCATTTTTTAACTCTTATATTATCTTCTTGGCTTTAAAACTAGAAGGAAAATAATTATTATTGGTAGTAAATATCTTTCATCAGTTGTTCACACGAAAGAGCTAAACCTTTGTGGCGGAATGTGTGCACTATTTTCTCTAGTTTCTGACCTAGGATACAGTAAAATGGCTCAAGATTACCAAGTCAGTATCTTCCACAGCACACACGTACTTTTCTATACAATGATATTTCATTCTTCTGCGTAGGTTTCACTAAAAATGTTATGGTTAAAGAATTACTTCGAGACTGTTGAAATAAGTAAAGTTTATGATCGTTTGAAATTATACAAAGCTACACAATAGGCTACCTGTGTTCTGCCTACCACGTTATCGAAACCCGGTTTCTAGCCTTGTAAGTCCGCAGACATATCGCTGTGACACTGGATAGCTAATAAGTGAAGAGAAGGTGCATTTTGGAATATCAAATATTGGGGAAAGATAACATTTTATAAGTAAATTGAAATTATCTAACTTGTAGTACGGTTATTTAACTTGGTTTCTTGAATCTTTACGCCCAATTGACTCCCTTTTTTCTTATTTCTGGACCGGACGTTATCTCATGATTAATGTGCCCTAATTGCAAACCTGAAAGGACGTGGTTGCGTGAAAAGAGTGACACTCAAATCTTATTAATTTATTAGCTGCTGTTACCTTCCCTCTAGTTTATCATTTCACATTTAGAGTTGGTTATGCACAAATAGTCCTTATGCAGCTTGCATAGTAAGTATGAAAAATATATTTTTTTCTAGAACCTCTTAAGGGCTTAAACATTTTAAGAATATAATGATTATATGCTACGGTTTGATTTTCTCGTGATTAATGTACAGTTATATAAAAACCTAAAATGGCTTAATTTATGTTTTAAGCACGTTTGGTAGCCTAGTTCTTTGAACCGTAGCAAAATATAAAAAAGCAGTATCTTAATAAGAGAACTCTTGATTTAACCCTTTAGCTAAGTTAGAATAATCACTTGTTTTTCGTCAACTAGTTACACTTGGAAGAGGAAATCGAGAGGTTGAGATGTTTAAAATGCTACAGCTGTAATCATAGATTAATTAAAATTATTAAGAATTATATACGTAAAATAAATATAAAATATTCAATTAAAGTAAAACAAGACAAAAACAAAAATTATGTACATGAGGATTGTTTAAGATTCATGATATCCAGTAACTTTAAAAATGTGGAGTTCGTCTCCTTGGAGAAGGAGGGAGTAAGGTATGAATATCTGATAGTTAAGGATTTTTTTGTTTCCTGAAAATGTTGTTGATAAAACAACCATTCTTCTACAGAAAAAATGGTCTCTTAGAAACAGGGGACACGCATGTGACACGAGGCTCCCAAGTTCTTTGGAGGGGAGAACGCAGCAAAAAATGTTCGGGACCTTTTAGGGTAGTCCATGAGAAGAAATGATCATTGCTAAAAATCATTATCCACGTGTCTTGAAATCGGTCTTCAAATCCAACGAGCGTTACGTGTTTATTAACTAATACTTGTATTGTCGAATACAAAAGTTACACAAATTTCTCCCAAACAGGTAGACGTGCGCGGTTATCAGTGGTTAGCACGATTTTCTCTTTTTTTTTTCCTCCCATCTCGCCATAATTACGAGGGTGGTTTCTTTTCAAGACCGGTTTTTACACAGCATTTTGTATGACGTCTTTATAAGACTGCGATAAGTCGTGTCTAGATTTAGTTTGAATTATTTTGGAAAAGATGGTGTCTTATATTTATCTATTGTTTAACAGAAAGCAGTTGATGTAACTCGCACGGCCCGGCATGGCCAGGTGGGTTAAGGCGTTCGACTCGTAATCTGAGGGTCGCGGGTTCGAATCCCCATCGCACCAAACATGCTCGCCCTTTCAGCCGTGGGGACGTTATAATGTGACGGTCAATCTAGTCTTACATTGCTAAATTAGAGACGGCTAGCGCAGATAGTCCTCGAGTAGCTTTGTGCGAAATTAAAAAAAACAAAACAAACAGTAACTGGCACACGAAATGTAGTCATGTAGGCATATGTCATTTAAATTATTCCTGGCTTTAAAATTCTTTGACCGAATTTTGGAATATTTATCATAATAGTTATTGATTTCTTAAAGAAACTTGAACTTGATACCATTATCTGTCTTATAGAATTACTCATTGTCATAAAATGCGTAAATTTTGATAGTCTTGTGTTAACCTACACAATAGATTTATATATATGATTGAAAGTATCGACATATTATATTAATCCGCCAAGATAAACAAAGATTAAATGAGCCAACTGTAGTATAAATAGGGATTACTGGAAAGTCAGCAGATGTGGTTGAAATGGTTGTACTGAAAACAAGACAAACCGTATTTTCCCAAAAGTTATTTATATGATCAACCTGAGCAATACTAATAAAACAAGCAAGGAAAAACTTTTCAAAAAATGGAGTAAATGAAAGGATGGCTGACATGATTTCTTCAAAAATGATGCAAACAAGATAGTAGGCATGATGCAACAGATCATTATGATAGTAGGCATGATGCAACAGATCATTATGATATTATTAACATGCTAAAACGGATTGCCCATTTTCTCTGGAAAAAAAATGGCATTTCTTTTGAAGTATTTCGATATTATTGGGAATTTAGTTTTCTTACTTGCAAACAAAATATATTTTACCTCTGTTTAACGAACAGAGACAACTAAAAATAACCAATGGTTTGCCATCTCTACGTAGATTGTTCTGTCAGTGTTATACTGTAATCTTTCAGAAGTTTTTATGTTGGTAACAGATATTACAACATGTAGGTACTGACTGAATATTACATTATGATAAATCCCACGTGGTAAGTATAGATACTTACGAGATTCGATTTTCCGCAATGATCATTGTTTGTTAACTATTTGTTGTTAAACAAAAAGCAACACGAAGGACTCTCTGTGTTCTGCCCATCATGAGTGTTGAAACCCGGTTTTTAGCAGTATAAGTTTGCAGGCATAGCTCTGTGCCACTGGGGGATTCTCCCCGATGTACACGGCAGATAGTCAAATTTGACTTTACCGTAAAGCACACATACAATATGATGTGTAACGTAAGTATAAAATAACTAATTTGAATATTTACTGTGTTACTTTAATTCAGTTTTGAAAAAGAGAAAGAGTACGCGCTATCGAAATATCAACCTTTCTAGCTGGTTTTAGGTTTAGCAACAAGATAATAATGGAACTACAACATGTGTTTAATGGAAAGGTTTAAAGTATTTTGTAAAAAATCCTGAGATTTCCTTACTTTGTAATTTCAAATGTGATGCTTCAGTTAGGCCTTAAATTTAAGGCAAAGTGATATAAGTGTTCAGAGAGTTCGTTCGATTATGATTAAGCCATTTCAGTGTTGCGCTTTAAAACTATATTTATTTATGAATTATTTTAGTTAGCTTTTGTTGGAATATCACAGCAGTTGTTGGTATATGATTGGTAGAATAGAGTCATAGCTAATCATTTATGATACTTGAATGGCCAGTTCTGGTAAAAAAGAACAACAGATGATAATTTTTAATAACTGGCTACTAATTTAGATGTTGTGGACTGGGCGTGGCCAACCAAGTAACTTGCCGGATTACGTACAAAGGTTTAAGGTTCTTTCAACGAAGCCACTGAACACATTCAGGTGCGAGTGTTTCTAATAACGTGTCGTTTGGCCTGAAAATATAAACACAGAGTCGATGATATAAAAGGTAAAATTATTACAGAAGATACGTAGGTACTTTGGTTTAGTTTGAATTTCGCTCAAAGCTACACGAAGGCTATCTGCGTTAGCCATCTCTAGCTTAGCAATAAAAGGCTAGAGGAAAGACAGCTAGTCATCACTATCTACCGCCAACTCTTGGGTTACTCTTTCACCAACGTATACTGGGATTAACCGTGACTTATAACGTCCCCACGGCTGAAAGGGCGAGCATGTTAGGTGAGATGGAGATTCGAACCCGCGACGCTCAGACTACGACTCGATCGAGCTGACAACCTGGCCATACAGGTCCCAATAAGCTATTTGCGTTCTGTCCACTACGGATACCGAAGCCAGGTTTCTAGTATTCTAACACATACTGTTATGCCGCTGGGCAGACACGTAGATAAATGCCACAGAATTTACCAGGAACTAACGGAAATGTGTTTTCTGAGCTAATTGCCCCTAATTTACAAGAGATAGAATACAGATAAGGCAGCTAGTTAACACGAACCACCGCGAATACTTAAACTATTTTTTTATTATTAAATTGCTGGATTGGCTGTCATATTTTGAAACCCTAACGGTTGAAAGAGCGAATATATTGGGGAACAGCTTTCGATACCGCGACCCATTGATTTCTTCATAATCACCAGATCATGCCAGACTCTCACGATAATTTAGAGACTTTGACCATCGTACACTGACTTATCAAACTACGACAACAGTAAACAAGACAAAATAACAACAATTATATACCAGGTTTATAAAATATATTTAAATATTAACGAAACGTGTAAGAACACGTGTGTATCAGTAAATACTAAAAATATACCGATAATTATCGGGAAAAAACGTCATGACACACGCATACATCCTTATTTTGTAATTACACGAAACTTGTATTAGTAGGAACTTTATCACAATTATCAATATTAGCACAAACGTACTTAAAACTTACAAATTAACACAGTTACCAACAATTATGAAACTAGTATTATTAAAACGACACAAAAATAAGAACCATAACTCTAAATATATTATTCTGACTTCTATCATTCGAACATTAATAGTTAATCAACAAGCAGCAACAACTGTTAGAGTACATTGTTTGTTTGTTTTGAATTTCGCGCAAAGCTACACGAGGGCTATCTCCGCTAGCCGTCCTTAATTTAACAGTGTAAGACTAGAGGGAAAGCAGCTAGTGGCCACCACCCACCGCCAACTCTTGGGCCACTCTTTTACCAATGAATAATGGGATTGATCGTGACATTATAACGCTCCAACGGCTGAAAGAGCGAACATGTTTGGTGTGATAGGGATTCGAACTAGCGACCTTCGGACTGCGAGTCGAGTTCCTTAACCACCTGGCCATGCCGGGCCTATAGGTACATGCCACCACTACCACTTATCACGCAAATGTACCAGCCGTTATTAGATATAATCATGTTAGTTATCTCAGTATATTCCAGCAATATTGTCTGTCACATTGAAAAATTATTAGCCAATGTTGAAGATTAGCGAACGGACGTACAAATCGCTAACACAAATATTTTAAGTTGTATTTCTCGTGATCATCTCATCTTGAAAACTCGCGTCCTCTAACTTTTTATTTTTAACCCATTTAAAAATAATTGAATATTACACGCTACCATTTAAGTTATTTTTTCAGCCGAAATAGGGTTATAAGGTATAAAATGATATATGGGTAACGGATTGGGTTAAATATCTCAGAATTGTCTGCGATTGTTAATAAACCTGTGGCGGATTACAAAAACGAAGAAATATTACATAATTTCAACTCACAACATTATTATAAACAGGAACATTTTGTTTATTGTTAAGCGCAAAGCTAGGTGATGGCCTGTCAATGCTCTGCCTGATGCGAGTGTTAAAAACCGCTCTTTAAGTCTCGGAAAATTGGAAAACGTTTTCAAATAGCAACTCAGTGGACACTGACCATGAGCCTGAGCAAAAATCTATTTTGTTTGTTTGTTTTTGTAGATGTTCTAGTAAATATCATAACACTATTGCACAATGAAACATTTGTCTGGTAGTAAATATCATAACACTATTGCACAATGAAACATTTGTCTGGTAGTAAATATCATAACACTATTGCACAATAAAACATTTGTCTGGTATTTTGAATTCAATATATCAATTTCATATGTGTTTATCGCTTTCATTCTAACAGTAGTGTGGGTACAGCTGAAATTAGTACAATAACGTTTAGTGCACAGCTTTGAAAATGTTCCCCTGGACGTTTTATATTTATACATTATCATTCTAAAATGTCACCATTTACAATCAGTTCTAACTGTCCTTAAAAATAACAGGTTACAAATATATGAGAAATGCTGTGCTCCACATGCACACAACTTGTAATTTTTTCTCTACCAGGAAATGCTTAACATCATAAACATATTTTATGAGATAGAGTGTAGAAGAGATACACCGCTATCTATGATGTCATCTCATTACGAGAACAGTTTCCGCTCATGTCGCTTGTGACTATACACGTGTTAATGTCTCATTTTCAAATTCCGTCACTTTGTCATGCATTAACCTGTGCGATGTCATGTGCACGCGCACATATGATATACATGTAACGTATTGAAAGATAAAACATTCATCAAAATGGATATTAAAACACACTTCTAATTTTATAACAATGCCTTTTAAATTTACACTTTTCGTCACATCATAAAAAAAATAATGCACCCCTTTAAAAATTGTAAATTACAGTACAACATCCCTACCAAACTGAGTTATGTTGTTTTAAAATTACATTTTACAATTTTCCACCAATATATGGTAAATGTGTACGTTTATATAGTGAATAAAAATCGAACTGAAGTTCCATAACAACTGTACGGTAATTAGAAAAACCTCGAATGTTGATACCAGCGTGCAACAGAATCACAGGTGACTTTATAATAATAAATTGTTTGTTTGTTTATTTGTTTTAAGCACAGAGGTACACTTTAAACATTAAGCGTTGTGCCCCATATAGGAATCGAGTCCCAAATTTTAACACGTAAACCCTCAAGCGTACCGCTGAGCCATGGTAAGGGGAAGGGGGTAAAGAATTTGTGCAGAAGAAAAATGAATACCATGTACACTACAATTCAACTACCCAGATCTTGAGAGAAACTACAACTTCGTGTTGTTTACGGGAACCAAGAACTTAATCATTGTCAGAAACCTCCTCCCAATAACGTGAAAGCCATCAGAGTCGTGTAGATCCTGCCTGACTAATCTCAAGGCTTTGTAAGTACCTCGGCTGCACCAACTACTAATTATGCTAATCAGAAGAACTAGGAATTAAAGCAAACGTGATAACCAAGGTTTTTATTATCGGCACAGTTAATCACTTTGATGCTCTACGCTGGTTGTAAAGAGCCTATAGGTATACCCGTACATGGCTATCAATATACATACTTAAGTGAACACCAGCAACCCATACCAAGAAACATCAATATAAACGAGGACTGTTGACTTCTAAAGGACTTTTTTCATCAGTATTAATTTGTAAACCCATTTGTTACGGACTGTACACAATTTCCTGCTACAGTGTATGTGAATTTTTCTTGGTCGGCCATCATTCGTCATCTTTCCGTCCAGTGATACTATGTTTATAAAAAAATACATCTAAAGATTGGTGATACGTGTGCTTTGTGCTTCTATTATTCGTCCAATTGAATCATGATGTATTAAAAAGCCACGTAAAAAACAACGAATATTTCCTTACTGTGTTCATTCAGTAGTTGTACCGAATGATTTATTGTGTATTAAAACATGTGATTGATCTGATGAAAAAACTTCCCACTGGTCAACGTAATAAAATCGTTCACCATCGATCTTCAAGAATTCACTTAATCGCTTAATTGGTGTCCCGTATCCAGTGGATAATTGGATTATTCTGTATGAGACAGGACTATATATAAAAGAAACAAAGAAGAGTGAGTGTAAAAAAGGTATCTTTAGCATGTCAAAGCAAATGAAAAGGTAAATGTAAAGTTTGACATACGGTTTAAAGTGAATAACGCAGGATTGAGAGTATAAGGAGCTACCATAATGCACCTCAATCAGGGGATGAGGTCTAGGGTTAAGCCCTCCCTCCCAGAAAATTAATATAATAATAACATTCACATTTGATACACAATTAAAATAAGTGGTGCTATCGCATTGACGCCTCTAGAATAAACCTCATAAGTAGCAGCGAAAACTTGTATTTACTAAGTCTATGAAGAGCGAGTAAATGTTTGTCGACTTTTAACAAATGGGGGAGATTGTACATCTTCACGACCCAGCCCTGGAGGGAAGGGGGTCTGTGTGGACGTGTGCAAAAAATCTCGGAAAGTTTTCGTTTGATTTTCCTCGCATTTTGCACGAAGACTGAGTGTCCCCAAGGACCAGATGATTAAGTTTGTGTAAATTTATGTAAAAGGTCAAACATTGTCGTTGTAATGGAAAACGATGATTTCGAAACACAGTCAATGAAGTCTTGATTTACAGTCCGTACACAATAACCTCTATAATACGCTACAGTGGCGCCCCTCAATATTTTATATACTAATTGTTTAATATCGCTAGAATAATTTAAATATAGGATGCTGCTTTCGGTTTTGTGCGACGTTTAAGATGAATTATATCATAGACTAAACTACGTTATAACATATTTTGTACGCAGAATGATAAAACCTAAACAAATTAGTTAGGTAATAAATAACACGCCTTTTTTTTAGCTAAATAAAAATCTACAATTACCTTTATAAATTTTAAGAGGCCGACTTTTGTACAAGTTTTTATAAAACCGGTTACATGTGGTAACTAACTGCCTGTGTACGTGTATAGAAAAGAAATACTACACATTATATTATTCGTCCATACAACTTCTACGTGCAGCAACAGGCTCAGCATAATAATTCCTTTATACAACGAGAAATTTAAATAACTGATACGCTTCACAGCAGTTTAACAAGTCCACCATTTGTTTGCTCTACGTTTGTATTTTATCTTAGTAAAATACTTATAGACTATTGTGACCGAGTAATACTGACCTAATGAAACGGAAGAAATTATCCGCATACATAGAAATGAAAGATTTCCAATCGTACTGCTAGTAAAAAGTGAAATATTTAGTTTCATTTTCAGAAACGCAAACTTGTGTGATATCTTTCTACCTTTGGGTATGCTAACATAAATGCTCATGCGATGTCGATTGATATAAATATTCTTATGACATCTATTTATCTCTTGATGTACCAACATGAATACTCATGTAATATCTATTTATATTTGGATGTTTCCACATAAATACCCACACGCCACCTGTTTATCCTTGGATTTTCAACATAAATACTAGTGTAATATCTATTCATCTTTGAATGCTCCAACTTAAATTCTCGTATGCTATTTGCTTATTTATGAATGTTCCAAAATACATACTCATATGCTATCTGTTTATCTTTGAATTTTCCAATATAAATATCAACTGTTCAATAGCAATATAACATTTGCATGTTATAACCAGACTTTATCAACAAAAATCACAAAATTCATATCATAAAGCAGGTTAACCTTAACTTTGTAAACAGAGGCCAGAATTCGACAAATCTATCAACTTCCAGAACGCTTATCTACGCACGGCTTTCATCAGCTCGAAGTGATTTCAAATGTTTTCAACCAACAAAATTAACATCGAGTTAATAAAAATACGAAACTCTATAGCCCTCTAATTGGTTTTTAGAATCTGCGTGTTTTATGCTAACACCGTGACTAGATTTACAAACACATAGCAAATTTAAAGTAACATCCACATTGTTGAAAATAAGCCTCATTAAAGTATATAAGTCACTCTAAACTTGAAAGACACCCGTATGTGTCACTTATAGCTGACGTTTTAACATAAATAATATACAAATTAGTTTCAAATTGCACAGGTCTGCGATAGTTTTATTGTCTCGAAGTATTTACATGTTGTATAGTAATTTATGTACGTTAAATCCGAAAATTATATTAACGTTTTTCTATCACGTACAGACTTTTCCACAAAGCGTCATATGTACTTTTATATAAGCAAATCAATTTCATCGAAATCGAGTCACATTTTGTTATATTTAAAATGTTGACAACTAGTGGCTATAGATGTCTCTAGACCAATAGCGACGTGAGAGTCTTATCTATCGTTCAAGAACCCAAACGTAATAATAAAAAAAAGTCATTGTGGTAAACGAATTAATAATATAAGTAAGAGTTCTTTTCTTACCGATTAAAAAAAATACTTATGTGGTAGAAAAAATACGGATTAAGTTTTTAAAATATCTTTAGCTGATTTATGGAAAACACGTTATTAAAACCAAAACAACTTTTATGAAGTTTAAATTCGCAGGCCTGTGTTATTTGACAAACTGATATAATACTTACGTATAAATTGGAAATTTCTGAATTTCATACGTCGGTAATACCATGTTTTATCTGTTCAAATAATCACGAATTATTCGATCATTGAGATAACTAGGAGTGATCTTTTTGCAACGAAAATTTTGGGTGTTGCAAAGTTCTTTATGCAAAAACTTATAAGTGCTTTATTCATATAGGTGACTAAGCCTGACAGGGCCTGGTGGTTAAGATTTCTGTGTGTGTATCTCAAGTAACAGCCCTTAACTAATATTTATCTACTATCCAAATAAATATTATCATTTACATGAGAAGTATTTAGACATTTTTGGTTATATCAGAAGTTTGATTCCCCTCGGTGGACTCAGCAGATAGCTTGATGTGGCTTTGCAATAACAAAACACACACACACACTTTTGGTTATGCCTCCCTCTATCAAGGTGAATTAGTAAAGAAAAGGCATTCCCTCGCAATCTGGGGGTTCGAAACTCGTTATATTGAAAGTGCTTGCTTTCACCATCTTTGTTTGGTAAAGATTAGCGTAAGATGTTGGATGGGGGTAGCCTACCCTCTAGTCTATCACTTATAAATCTAAATTAGAGGCGGCTGATAGCCCTCCAGCAGCTTGGCGAGAACTTCGACAAACAAACTATGCACGATGAAGTGAGATATTTAGCGGTTTGCTTTGTTTTGAATTTCGCACAAAGCTACTCGAGGGCTATCGAGGGGAGTAATCTTAATACAAAATCTGTGAAGCTGTAAATGTTTTCACTTCTGCCCAAGTTATGTTTCTTTCATACCTTTCCATATATATTTCTTTTTTAAGTTTTTCTGTAGCAAACAAGATATATAATTTTGTTCTGCTTAAAGTTGGAAAGAGTACTGAAACTATAAATAACATAGGCTTAAATGTGCTGATTTATATATAAGACTAGATGGAAGGCAGCTATTCATCACCACCCACCGCCAACTCTTGAGCTAATCGTTTTACCAGCGAATAGTGGGATTGGCTGTATCATTATAACGCCCCCACTGCTGAAAGGGCGAGCATGTTCGGTATGACGGGGATTCGAGTCCGCGACCCTAATATTACGAATATTTTGCAGTCGGTATATAATATTTATTATTAGAATAAAGGCTACTGAATATTTTCTGAAGTTAGTTTGTTTGTTTTGAATTTCGCGCAAAGCTACACGAGGGCTATCTGCGCTAGCCATTCCTAATTTTGCAATGTAAGACTAGAGGGAAGGCAGCTAGTCACCACCACCACCGCCAACTCTTGGGCTACTCTTTTACCAACGAATAGTGGGATTGACTGACACATTATAACTCCCAACGGCTGAGAGGGCGAGCATGTTTGGTGTGACTAGGATTAGAACTCGCGACTCTCAGATTATGAGTCGAGTATCTTAACCACCTGGCCATGCCGGGTCTTTTCTGAAGATAAACTTCACACTCGTAGTTACCATTACAATAATAACTAACGTATCCAAAAATACAAGTTTGAGATTTCAATGAAGATTAATTTACGTATGAAAAACCATAGTATAGACACCGTTACTCTTACACTGTAATGATTCTGTAATTAGTAGAATCAAATTTCGAACATTTCAATATTCATTTTTATCAAACCTATGTTTCAACAAGGGCCATATATAAAACAAAAAAAAAAAACACAATAAAATAAAGACACGAGTACATTTTCTGCTTTTATTTTCATGTACTACTCTGGTTAGCAAATACTGGTTTCTGTGACAATAAGTTTATAATGTAAATATTTATCTCAGTAGGCACATTACTAATGCTCAACTAACTTCACCACATTCATATCAAAAATCTGAAATTCAAACCACATGCTTTACTTTTTACCTTTCCAGTCATTTTTCTTCCAAAGTTAATTGCGACAGTGCTTGAGTTGTAGGAGTCCCTGTTTGTTTAGACAATTTGTGTGCATAAGGTGTCGTTCATTTGAACAATCTCAAGACATTACTTGTATCATTATGTATTATTAACTCCATGGGCTTGTTCCCAACCTGTTAATCATATAGTATCTATCAGGGCCCGGCGTGGCCAAGCGTGTTAAGGCGTGCGACTCGTAATCTGAGGGTCGCGGGTTCGCATCCCCGTCGCGCCAAACATGCTCGCCCTTTCAGCCGTAGGGGCGTTATAATGTGACAGTCAATCCAACTATTCGTTGGTAAAAGAGTAGCCCAAGAGTTGGCGGTGGGTGGTGATGACTAGCTGCCTTCCCTCTAGTCTTACATTGCTAAATTAGGGACGGCTAGCACAGATAGCCCTCGAGTAGCTTTATGCGAAATTTCAAAAACAAACAAACAAACAAACAAACAAACCAGTATCTATCAAATAAAATCTTATATTGTTAGAAATGAATGATGCATTGATAAAACAACTCAGTGTCACTAAATATTAGCAGTATATAATTTAAAACATTATCCAAGCTGTCGAAGCATGCAATGAAGAACTGTTATTTAACCACATGAACCACCAACTGTTATTTTATCACATGGCCCATTACCTGTTACTATATCACACTGCTCATCAGTTGTTAGTGTATTACATGACCCACAAAATGTTACTTTGTCACATGACCACCAACTATTAATGTATCACGTGACCCACAAAATGTTATTTTGTCACATGACCTCCAACTGTTACTGTATCACATTACCTAAACACCATGTTATACAAGGATTTGTTGGTTTGTTGATAAAAAAGTTATACAAAAAGCTATTTGTGCTATGCCCATTACGTATATGTAAATCTGGATGCGGAGGAGACTTCACAACAAAACCCTTTAAGTACAAATAAAGACCCAGTAACTAAACTGACAGCGCATGATTGAAAGAACAAAATTACTTACAAGGTATTGGCATCGGCCCGGCATAGCCAGGTGGGTTAAGGCGTTCGACTCATAATTCTTGGTGCGACCGGGTTCGAACCCGGTCGCACCAATCATGCTCGCCCTTTCAGCCGTGGGGGCGTTATAATGTCAAGGTCAATCCCCTATTCGTTGGTAAAAGAGTAGCCCAAGAGTTGGCGGTGGGTGGTGATGACTAGCTGCCTTCCCTCTAATCTTACAGTGCTAAATTAGGGACGGCTAGCGCAGATAGCCCTCGAGTAGCTTTGTGCGAAATTCAAAACAAACAAAACAAACAAACAAGCTATCGGAAACGTGAAAAGTCAGTAGAGGCCTAAAAATTTCGCTTTGCTTATTCGTGTGTGATTTATTATGCACGAAAACTTGTGAGAGAATAAGAAACGTTACTGAAGATAAATAATATGGAGTTTTCAGTCAGTAGAGTTTGAATATCAAAACGTGCAACTCATTGTATACGGGTAGCCACATGTGAATAGGCGCCACCTGTTAAGTCTGCTCAAGATGCTTTTCATGAATGTGCAGATATTGAAAGGGCAGGGTTAGCGCCAATATTCAGCACCATCACACTTGGTGTAAAGCCACCTTAAACATTTTGTAACTTTAGTATAGCATCTTCGATTCTCGTGTGCAGAGCACGTTTTACCGGCAACAGGACAAGTGCTATAAATTTTAGGATTCATAGTTTGGACACGTTAACCACATTTAATAGGACAAATATGTATGAAGCTTTCGTTTATATTTTTGCTTTGTGGATAATGGATTGTTCCACCATATGAAATCCATACTTGTGGTAAAAATAGAAGACCGTTAACAACTAGATCGTGACCTTAAAGAACATTTTTGTACCACCTGGAAGGACTAGTTACAAAAGCTAGGGCTAGCTTTTCAGCCACCTTTAAATGGCTGAGACTTTTAATAAACAATAGAGACGACTTGTACAAAACACCTGTCGGAACTTTAATCAGAGCATGCGTCGAAAAATAGCAGGAGTTTTTCAGGCCAAGGATACTACAACACCGGTGGTTCTCAAACCACTACTACCACTCATGAACCCCTTTAGAAACTAGAGACAAGCTCATGAACTCCAAAGTCGGGTCTAACTGAATTGGTTCTACAGTGTATAAAAATGGAATTGACATAAATAAATATTCAAACTACTAAAATTTCTATATAAAACATTATTTTCATTCAGTCAAACATAGTATTCTTTTTATTTAATTATAACGTAAAAGCTCGATCTTTATCGTTGGGATCCTCCTTTAGGATGTTCACGAATCCCCGGGAATCAGCAGACTACAAGCTAAGAACCACGATGCTGCATTGTATTATAGCTGTGATCTCTTGGACGCCCTCTATAGTTATTTTTGGTAGACAGTATATTAGTACTGTAATGTGAAATTGTTTGCAATCATACAGACATAATAAAATATTATTTCATAAGCACACCTTATTATACTCTCAAAATAAGGTAATTATAATATTGTTTGATTTTGAGATTATGAAATGAATTTCTCAATTCTGCTCTTGTCATACGAAAAGCATGAAACGAGACAAGCTACCTAGTGATACAAATATATTAAGTAGTCACTTTCAAGTCAGCGACAGTAAGCCAGGTCTAATTATAAATACTGAAAACCTTACAGTTGTAAGTAACTTACCGAAGTTAGCTTATGCATTTATAAGCTTTCTTTTTTTACTAGACGTTTAAGCAAACAGAGTTTAGTACCAATAGTTTTATCAACCTCATTTTCTCGTGTAAGAAATATATCAGAAATGAGATATGGGGAAAAAACCGTAATAACGAACTGACTCATTCTGTCCATTAGCTTCTTTTGTATGCCATTATCAGAGCCACCAACTCTGAATCGTTATTAAGAACGATGACTGCGTCTCTCTATGATCTGATCATGGCTTAAGTTGGGCGGTTCCTTTCAGTACGATGGCGGCGACTGCTGTCGGTGAGATTGTTGCTGACAACCGACTTTTGGGGCGGTGATGGATTCGCCGGACGACTCCCGAACTGCTCTTGTTAATTACAGGCCAACCATACACAACCCTTCTATAACCTCCCACCTTCTCGCCTCTATGGCTCCGAGCAGGAAAAATACAAACCCCGTGGTTTTCATCTTCATCTAATCAATGAATGGTGCTTTATCCTAGCGCTTTGCTACTACTGTATGTCGTTATGTATTTATGAATAGGCTACGGTGGGAGTACGTTGTATCCTTTAAACTACTGCATGCGTATATTTTTAAAAGTAAACACATTAGTCCTAAGCCCATGGGTATCAATATTTGTTAAGGTAAAGAATTTTCAGGCAAACCTACAAAAAGAGCCCTCTAGTGCTTCCGCTACGACCCGCAAAACCTCAAATTTACATTCCAGGAACGATAATTTTTAGGCCACAAATGAAATAAAAAATATAATTCTTTAAGTGACAATTATAGTTTTAATTTTTGTTACAATCTGTTGTAATGTAATGACATGCCTTATACAATATGTTGAGTGTAAAAATATACATGTTTTGATAACATTTCAGCTGAATATTTGTAATGTTAACTCTGCTATGCGTGTATAATACGTCTCAGAATATCTTTAGATACAGCAACTTACTAATGCTATCAAAGATTGTTGTTAGTTTAATTTAAAGGGAACCAAATGACATAAACAGGGGATCTAACATGGTAAACACATTCACAATTTTTATACACACTAAGATACAATTAATGTGAACATATTTTTCTTATCTGTGGGAAGAATAAGTATATATATTTTTATAGTATTACTAATACCATTTTTTTGCCTAGTTCGCCGTACTCAATGTCATATGTGTATATACATACACACATATGATGAAGCTTCATTACTACTACTTCTTTCATTTTCGTTTCGTTTAAAGTTAAGCACAAAGCAGCACAAAGGGTTATCTGTGCCCTGCTCTACACGTGTATCAAAATCCGGATTTTAGAGTTGTAAATCCGCAGGTGTGCCACTAGGGGGCTCTGTTTGTTATGGAACTTTGAGCGAAATTTCATAGCCGTAATAACGTGTTCTCCTTAACATTGTATATATATATATACATAAACATATATATTATTGTGCTGTTCATATAGATAATTGTGCTCCGGTCGAACGGCGGTAAGTTTATGAGTTTAAACGCTAACATCTGGGGTTCGATTCCTTGCGCTGGACACAGTAGATAAGGAAATAAACAGACAGAAGTATTTACTCATTATGAAAGTTGAAATTCGGACTACAGAAGGTAATTTTTTGTCTCATCACCCTTTAAAGATCTGGTTGTAACAATCTCTCTTAAGAATTTATTTTGTGTTCATTTCTTACATTTTATTATGTTTCGCTAACTAAAGTAAATATTTTCTTAAAACTAACCACAGGCAGTGAACGGTGTAGTTTTAGATGCACGTATGAATTAGTAAACCGTAACACCTGCTCTTAAAGTTTGTGTACTCAAACGTGTTCTTTACGACTAAAGACAAATGTGATAGAGAGCCATATATTTTATCCTTTCTACATTATAGTTTGATATTTGTACTTGGCTTGTTTTTTTATGCGCCATTTCTTTCTTAGGCCTTATCTGATCAAATACTTCTTAAATATGTACATACGTGCGAGTGTTTGTGTGCAATACAAGAAAGAAAAAGCTGACAAAGTTGTTCAAACATATTCAGTTTGGCGTAGATCTATCTAACACGAGGTATTCTAATACAAAACTATATTAACCTACAACGTAAACAAAGTAATTTGGACTAAGAGTTTTACAGTATATAGAAGTAAAGACTTAGAGAAAATATTATTTATCTTTCATAGTTAATTAGACCTACATACCAAAGTGTTTATAATTAGTACACTTATCATGCATTCTGTTAATAAATTCAACTTTTGTATCCCATATATTTATATATATGTCTTATTAAGTATTATAGCACATCAGAAAATTCACTTCACTTAAAAAATTTATTCGTACAATATAAATGCTTTGTTAATGAATCATGTAACGATGAAATCATAAGATTTTTGTTTTGAATTGAACTTCTTTCGAATAGAGGTCAAAAGCTCTTTTTTTAAAAAAATTGTAAATAATGTACACAAGTTACCTAAATGTGGCAGGAACGCGTTTCTGTGTCATTTAAACCAGTTGTTTTCTAGCCTACATTTATGTAATTATAGATCGTTCTTCCGACGTCTTCTGCTTGTGTTCCTGTTTTGCTGCACAAAACTAGAGGGCAGCTCTGTCCTTATTAAATTAAGTGTAGGGCGAGTTGAAAAAAGCAACAACTAGGAGACCTGATTCAGCATTGTAAGCTGTACTTCGTTAGCATGCGTTATTTAATTTCGGTTTTTGCTTATAAAACTTACACATTAAAAGCATTTAAGTAATTAAATATCCGATAACTGCAAAAAAAAAGTACAATATTCTACTAGTGTTTGCTTTAATATAACTGTACGAAGTCTGTTCAAAAAATACGCGGACAGACGTCATAAAACAAAATGTACTGTATTTAAAAGTTACAGGTCTAGGACCCCTTCAAAGTACTCTCCTCCCCAACGCACACACTTATCCCAACGGTGTTTCCACTTGTTGAAACAGTCCTGGTACGCTTCTTTTGTATTGTCCTCCAGCTCCTTCGTCGCATTTTCCTTAATCTCGGGAATCATCTCAAATCTTCTTCCTTTCAAGGGTCTTTTGAGTTTGGGGAACAAGAAAAGATCGCAAGGAGCAAGGTCAGGTGGGTGGGGGTGGGGAAGAACAGTGATTTAGTGTTTGGCCAAAAACTCACGAGTTTTGAACGCTGAATTTCGCAGCAACGCGGTGCATCTTCAATTTTTCGGTCAAAATCTCGTAACAAGATCCAACTGATATCCCACACCCTTCAGCAAGCTCCCTGACAGTCAGACGTCGAGTTGCCCGCACCAGGGTGTTGATTTTGTCGACGTGTGGGTCGTCAGTTGACGTGGAAGGACGTCCAGGACGCTCATCATCTTCAATGGACTGTCGACCATCCTTAAAACGTTCATGCCACTTGAAACATGCCGTACGCTTCATAGCAACATCACCGTAAGCCGTGTTAAGCATAACAAAAGTTTCAGTCGCAGATGTTCCAAGTTTAACACAAAATTTCACAGCAAGTCGTTGCTCCTTCATGTCATTCATTCTGAAATCCGCCAAACGAAAAAATCGCACTTCACTTAAAACCGCGTAGCTAATACACAAATAAAGATATCTGCAATCGGGAAATGGCGTCGTAATCAGCTGATCTGTGCAAACCTAGCGACATCAAGCGGATTCCCCTGGAACCAACTGGAGCCGTGCAATTCAAACAGTCCGCGTATTTTTCGAACAGCCCTCGTATGCCAGCCACATCAGAAACACTTCTAGTTATGAGCATGCGCATATCATAAGGGAATGAAATGTTCCTACAACATTTCGGTTTTGGTTTTGAATTTTGCACAAAGCTACACGAGGGCTACCTGCGCTAGCCATTCCTAATTTAGCAGTGTATGACCAGAGAGAAGGCAATTAATCATCACCACCCACCACCAACCCTTGGGTTACTCTTTTACTAACGAAAAGTAGGATTGATCATCACATTATAACGCTACCACGGCTGAAAGGGAGAACATGTTTGGTGTGACGGGGATTCGAACCCACGACTCCCGGGCCACTTACAAAGGGACGGGGTAAACGCTTTGCAATTCTAGAAATTTCTCCATTATATAAAGCAAAATAAAGGCACTCGACTCGTAATTCGAGGACCACAGGTTCGAATCGCCATTATACCCAACATGTTCGTCCTTTCAACCGTGGGAGCGTTACAAAGTCACGGCCAATCCCACTCTTCGTTGGTAAAATAGCAGCCCAAGAGTTGGCGGTGGGTGGTGACAACTAGCTGCTTTCCCTCTAGTCTTACACTGCTAAATTAGGGACGGCTAGCGCAGATAGCCCTCGAGTAGCTTTGGGCGAAATTGAAAACAAACCAAAATTACCTATTGAACATCGTTTAGCTTTAAAAATGTATATTGCTTGTATTAAACACGAGTGTAGAGTTCCAGTAACTTTCATAAGTTTCACTGGCTATGTTTAAACACTTTAATCACAAAACGGAAAAAAACGAAGAAGTTTAGCAAATGTTTCACTTACCACAGCCTTGTTTTTACCACTAAGAACATTTTTAGGTAAAATCATGGTTGTAATTAATGAAATATTTGAGAAAGGATCAATCGTTTTTGTTTTTCTCACATTTGTAATAAGGTAATTTCACCTAGTATTGACGGTTTCAAATATCAATTGGATTTTTAAATGAGTTAGGTTATTCATTATATACTGAGTTCATACTGTTTCAACGTTAAAATCTGCTGAAAGTGTAAAACTAGGCTGAATATTTAGTTTTAGAGTCTACAAATTGTTCAAAATAAAATGAAGTCAACAATATTTTAATTAAAAATTATAAACATATTAATTTTTCAACATACGATTGGAGGAAGGCCTAGAATTTAGGATTACTTGTATTGGTTATTGAATAATTGTCTTTGTCCAATCGCGCTTATGTTTACAACTATTTGTAACGCAAAACACCATTCGTAGATAGAACAATATGCGTCATTTGGTTGGCTATCTCACTAAATTAATCCCGCCAATCAGAGCATATATGTGTGATAGGGAACTTCTTTGCCAAAAACATATTAACAAAAAGGGCGTTTAAGCAACGGATACACTATATTTGTATATGTATTTGATCTCGACCGCTATTGGCTATAAGACATGACAGACAGTATCGATAATATCTGGGCGGTAACGTTTAAATTTAACCCAATCGGTGCTCAACATTCTGCTATGAACGCAGAAATTATGTCGTGATAGGCGTTCTTTCAAAGCACGCTAGTCGTGGCCTTGCCACGGGCGATTGATTAGCTTTGGAAGTCCTATTGGGTAAGTAATTGAAATAATGTCTCACACTCAGCTTTTAATACTACCACCTGTTTAATTCTCTTGAACATGTTTTATGTTTTTATCTTGTTAATGAGAAGATTTCTCTCTTCACAAAACGGTATAACAAACTTTAAACTCTTAAAGGTAAACTAATATGTTCGTCAAGTGGACAGAATGAAATATCACGACTTAAAAAAAAAAACTACATAAAACCTAATGAGATGATAAAAATGAAGTTCAGAATTATTTTGGTATTGTCACAGACACGTCCTTCTACAGAGACAATCTGCACTCTTTTCAGTGTGCTTACAACCGAGTCGAGGTAACCTTCATCGTTTCAAAATAGAAGGCATCTAGCATAGACAGTCGAGTAAATTCGAGAAAAATTCAACAAATAGAAGAGCATAACGTAACATGAATTTATACAATGCGTGAGTACGCAAATTAATCTATTTGTTTGTTTTAAATTTCGCACAAACCTACTCAAGGGCTACCTGCACTAGTGGTCCCTAATTTAACAGTGTAAGACAAGAGGGAAGGCAGCTAGTCATCACCACCCACCGTCAACCCTTGGGCTACTATTTTACCAACGAATAGTAAGATTGATCGTAACATCACTCAGCCCCACAGCTGAAAGGACGAACATGTTTGGTGTGATGGGGATTCGAACCCACGACCCTCATATTACGAGACAAGTTTCTTAACCACTTGGCCATGCCAGGCTAAATTAATCTATCACAAAGTTTTAATTTTTACTGTTAACAATGGTCATTCAGAAATTTGTTGAAAAAAATCATCTTTTGAATGTTAATTTTCTGACCAGATTTTTTACCAACAGGTTTGAAAGTCATTTCAGATTTTTTTCGTCTCTCACAAGTCACTGCCCAATAGGCTTTTCTTTACATACGAAGAGTTACCAGCTAGACTGGAGAATGAGAAAAAACATTCTATGAAATACTACTTGTTTACATGCAATATAACACTTTAGAAATGATTTAAACACTGAAAGCTGGCGAAGCACTTAAAAACAAATAGGCCTAAACGTTGCTACAAAAGCAAATTAGCAACAGATTCATTTTTTTGTAACAATAGGTTTGTTGGTTTTCTAAAATTTCGCCGTTTAAAGCACAAACTTCATACTTTTAATTATTTGTCTGTTATAACATCCAAGAATATAAGCTTGACTAAAACATTGCGCGAAATCATCAAATGTTTACTTAGAATGCACAAAGAACTCAGCAGTGAAGTTAATTAAATAACTTCTATGCTTTTGAGTTACTCGCATACTGTTTAGCTATTGTTAATCACAAATTATGCACATTGAAATACCTGTAATCTTTCGAGCACGGGTATCAAAAATAGATCTTTCACGGTTCGTACGTTATTAGATCAGTCATGGATTTTCAGTCAACCTGATACATAATTTATTAATATATATATATTTAAAACACGGCAATACTCTAAAATAAAAACGTCCAATGTTACTTTTGTGGCGTTCTTCCAAATATGCACAAAATAAACTCGCACTAAACATTTTCTCAAGGAATGTCTTTCAGGAACATTGAGATTTAAACACGAGTGAAATGGATAAGGAAAACTAAGAGACCAACAACTGTTTACTGTACATTTGAATTTTCATTAATAATTAAAATATTGTTTCCATATTAATGTCTTTATATAACTATCTCCATTCACTACATTGAAAAACAAGAACAAAAATTTTTCTCACACCCAAAATATCTTCCTATATTGTCTAATCAAGCGCCATCTATTGACTCAATCAAGCATTTTCCGAATATTGGTCGACAATTTACACTTTTGTTTTAAAAGCAAAACACAAACATGACCACTTTTAAAAAACATCTGGTTGTGTCAAAACATTGAAAAGATAGTACACGTAATTCACGGTGAAAATTAACGAGATAAACTACAACACTATAATTATTATTTTCTATTTAAATATAATAAAAAAATCGTCGCTATATAAACAAGATGAATCGAACATTATATGCAAGTTTATTAATTTTGGTGTTTTGAAATGCTTATTTGAAAAGTTCTCACAAAGCTAAATAAGTTATATAAGCATAGCTATCTCTAAATTTGAAGTGATAGGCTAAAGAAAATAGTTTGTCAGTCCCCTGTTATAGTGCGAACTGTAGCCAGTTAAGGTGTAGAATCTATTATGTGAGTGTACATGGTTTACATTTAACTTGCACTGTTCGGAATACACATTCATTTTTACTACTTCAATTCAAATGTTCTAAAAATGTACTTTATTTATGTAATTTCCAAGGAAATGCGCAAGATGATACGAAAATGTTTTTGGACTTTCGCGCAAAGCTCCACGAGGGCTATCTGCACTAGCCGTCCCTAATTTAGCAGTGAAGACAAGAGGGAACTCTTGGGCTACTCTTTTACCAACGAATAGTGGGGTTGACTAACATTATAACGCCCCCACGGCTGAAAGGACGAGCATGTTTGATGCGACGGGAATTCGAACCCGCGACCTTCAGATTACGAATCGAACGCCTTAACTCGCATGACCATGCCGAGCCGATACGAAAATACACGTTGACACCAAAACAACGCTGAAAATATAGAACACTGATTTTTTTCCTCCCATGCTTATGTATAACCAAACATTTCAGCACAGACTTTTACCTGTATTACTCGCCTTGAGTTATCGTAAGATCATAAAAAGAATCGTGTTTAAAATGACTGTTCCATCTTTCGTACATAAATGCTTGCACTTGAATAAATATTTCTTTATACAAAAACATTAAGTAAAGCATAAATAACGATCTCACAAAAACGTACATTTATTATAGCTACAAGAAATTCATTATATTGTGCATTTCTCCTCCTCGTGTGCAATTTGACACAATAACCTCACACAAATCAAACTATTATACATATATGAAATGGAGATAAATTACACCCAAGTAGAGATTAGTCCAACAGATGTCTAATTAATACCTTTAGTACAAGACATTGGTTTGGTGATAGTGAGAAAATACGAGTATTTTGATTTAAAACAATAACTAAATTTGTCTTAATTGTTTAATTCATACCAGATCCTCTGCTGCTTGGGATACACCATTAACGAGATTGTAAATAATACTTAAAACGTAGCAAGCCAAACAAGCTCAGTTGTTAAACATGAACAACCTCGTAGATATATTAATTAAATTTATAAAAATCTAAAGTACACATAAACTTGAACTAAACCAACACACAACTTTTCATCAATCAAAAGCCAATTCTGGCAAGTTCATTTTAAATATTATTGAATCCCTTTATTGAAACAGGAGTAGAATGAAACGTTACTAGACACTACCAAAATAAATTCATTAACTAATAACATAAAAATTGTTTTAAATAGATAAATCAGTAGTTTTGATAACACTGTGTAATATTTTAAGATATACAAGTCTTTAAAGTTCTAGAACATTTTTCCTTTATTACAAGGAGCAATACCTAAGTTTATCCAAAACAAAGATTTAAAACAATTAAGTAATTTGTAGCAAAAATTTTCGTTCTTACAAATTTAGTATAAAGTTAAAGTCCTTTACCAGTAGTACTTACACAATACTAGACCAACATATCATGTTTACCTGAAGAAAACAAGAAAATTAGTATTTGTCTAATCTTACACGGATATTTTACTTCCGAAGTTCATCGCATATACTGAACAACACAATGTTAAAACCAGTGGCTAGTCAGCTGAATTTTCAAAGTTAATGTATTTTGGGTTTAAATGTTAACCCTAAATCCTCATCAGTTGTTTATAAGACTGTATTCCTAAACTTATATTCAGTTTTATAGAAAATAAAGTCAGAGAAAGATGGCATTCGTAAACAACTTTCAGAACACAATGCTGATTTATTTGGTTAAGTGCAAATTATAATCTTTAAGTTTTCTACCATATGTAACACCTCCAAGAAAGATACCATGTCATTTTTCTTATTTTAAGTTTTAAAGGAGTACCACTCCATATACATATTGTCATTGAAATTAGTGATGAATAAACACCTAATAGGTTTGAAAGCTAAGCAATTCTTCCATATTCAGAAATAGGTCCCTTCACTTAAGACAACAGTAGTCTATTTGTTACACAGAAAAAAAGGCCTGTCCCTTAAATATAATATAGAATAAAAAATTATTAATTTGAAATTATCTTACTTTTTAAATAATCATAATATTTTCCCACAGATTTTTAACTTTCACGACCAACATCAACATTTCATATTATCACACCTGTGGTAAAAAAAAAGGTAAAATAGGCATTGTTTGTTTCAAATATCTGTACATATGCTGATAAAACTTATTACTCTAGAAAGCAGTCATGCAATTTTTTGCTGACACAAAATGTAAAAAACATCACATACAAGTGAAATCAGTATTTCTAGATAAATTTAAGCTGGTCATTATCCTATAACCATTTTCTGAAACTAAGTAAGAGAAAGTCTCGTTTCAAACATAGTTTATAAACAGCATATTCTCTTTGTTAGTATCCTACCCAATTTAAGCAAGCAAAACATCTTCCTTAGACATCAACAAAGTAACTAAATCACGTTTTATGGCGTCAGTTTACACTCAGAAATTAAACATACAATATATAAACTTTACAAGCCACACCTAAACTTAGGCATGCAGTTTTTAATCCTTCAATGGGTATCTTCACCTATTAACTTAACTTATAACTTAATATTCCATTAATTTTTCTACAAGTGGTAACTTATAAGTTTAAAAAAAATATTTATAGCCTATACATATATAAAACTTATGAATTCAGTTAACCAAAGAAACTAAACTATTAACTAATATAAAAACTGCTTTATTATTACGACTGAATATCGACAGATAGACAAAGATTAAACTTTTTCTAGTTCTGAAAGTTTATACCAGTTGTTCATATTTTCTTGTCTTTGGAGAATTTTTCCTGTTAATTTAAAAAAAAATAAAAAATCTAAATGGAGTTTCAAGCAGTACAACGACTGCCAAACTTATAACAGCCAAAGTTTTCTACTAGTATGTTAAATATGCTTAGTTAGTGAAACTATGCATCTAAGAAAATGGGCAAAGCTATTCTTGTTCATAAAATATTATTAATCATTTCCCTTCGATAGTACTTTTGAGAGAACCTAATGAGAAATAAATTCTGATGAAGCAAAGAATAAGAATGAAAATAATGATATGGTACTTAAAATATCTGACATATTGAAGCAGTAATATGCCACTCTCAGAATTAAATAGTTCTACTGAGTTTTAAAAACCAAGTATTTTTGTTTAAAAAAAAGATTTTGAAATTATTTCCACATTACCAATGGCAAAAAATAAAACAAAACTAGTTTAATTTGAATAACAAAGATCAAAAAGTAATGTTTTTCTCCAAACAAATTTGTAAAAAATATTTTATTGGATTATAATTGTAATATTTTAACATAAAACAGAAAGTTTACAATTTGTGAGCACACAAGCTGCATCGTTCATGACTTTTGATTTTTCCATTGAATTTAGATAGATTTGTGAAATTACCAAGACAGATTAAAAACTACTGTATGCAGACTTAGGTTTGTTATTAAAACAAGCACCTAATCTCTTTTTTTTCCTTGCCTGCAATAATTTCTTTATGGAAATGGAAGATCAATTTATAATGTCTTGCTTTCACCACTTAGATCTTTAAAACACCAAATGTGTTAGTGATATTTACATACAGAGACCCCTACACATCCTTAGACTTTCTTAAAAAAATGCAAACGTACACAAAACATTCAGTACTGTTTGTAAGATAGTTAATTAACCAGTTTTGTAACACATTTCAAAGTAATTTATTTACTTTATTAACTCTGTTTATTATTTCAACTCAAATCAGACATGGAGGGCTGAATTTTGAACATGTTAATGATTCTCTGTTAAAAGTACAGCATACTATGAAGACAAGTATCGCAAGTGTGTGTTTTGATTTGGTAAGACCTAGGTAGGAATATAGAGTAACAAGTATGAACTGTTACCAGTTTGGAATGCTGCATGAAACTTAATTAAGGCACTTTTTACAAGTAATAATTACGAAAGAGATTAATTAAATAAAAAAATTATTCAAGATTGCTTGATATTGGTACAACTGTTCCCTTAGCAACTGTAAATTTTGTTGAATAATTGGGTATGTTTATTTAATCTACAAGTTTTTACAGAGGAATTTACCCATATTCCTAACTCTTGTTTCTACAAAGCATCAGATGAGACTAAGCACTAACTTTCCACCAACATTCCAGCTTCATTAGCACTAATAACATTAGCATCTATTATATCTTTATTTTCATGGAATTCAAGTTGTTCTATGCAACCTCTGTTGTTCTCAGTAGCACAGGAAGCATTAATTTCTTTAGGTTCATGGTCCTTGGGCTTCAGTTGTTCCTCAGTTTCCTCTGTAAAATAAATAACCCATTTACTGTAGAATTTACTACTAAACTGCTCTTTCAAACTGCTTCTAACATATTGACAAATTACAAACAATTAAATAGCAAAAAGTGTTCATGAGCAACAAAAACAGTAAGTATAGAAAAGCAACCATTTTCACAACATAAAACAAAATAATACCCATGTATATGTCAGGTTTTTTTGTATGGGCTGAATTCTTTACAATAGGTGTATGTAGCTTGTTGGTGATAACTTTCAACAATAAACAAACAGCACATTGTTTACTAGTTTTAATAAAATAATATATGGAAAAAAGTCATATGTATACAAATGTTTGGTACATTGTTATCACAGTTGTATTCAAAACTTTAATAATTGTCCACAACAGACTGGTTAAGTTTCTTTAGAGCACAACTACTAGAACCAATTATTTCTTATTTACTCTGTTATTACAATATAATTTGTTATAATTTTACTTTAAAATTGCTGCTATACACTCTTTATACCTAGACTTAAAATCACTCAGTCTAAATCTATCTAATGAACTAAATGTTTAACGCATATTTATTCCTAGACAGAGGTCTAGAACATTCCACACACTATCAGATATTATGATGCAATACTCAATTCAAACATCAATAAAAAATACAGAAAATTTTAGTAACACGACACAATAATACCATAATTACTAATTCATAACTATTGAACTACACAACGTATGATTCACAAAAAGTTATGTAAACAAACTTGTGATAAATTACTGCTTCTAAAAATAACTACATTTAAAAATCACTCTATAAAAACTATCTAAATCAGCTTTTCCTAAGGTGTGGTCCACAACCTGGTATTGGTCCATGAAAAAAAAAGGCCAGTGTGCAGAAAACCGAAACTAAACTAATTTTAACCCTTTCAGTATTAACTGTCATTTTAAAACTGTATACAAATCTGTATATTTGAAAAATTTATTTAAATCAGTTAGTAGAAATATATTCTAATAAAATTAATACTTTCTAATACATTATAGTTTCAATTTTCATTTCATCTAACTAGGATTTCTCAGTATTTCAACTAATCTAACATAACAGGAAGGAAAAGTGACAGTTTGTACTTTAAGGCTATAAAATTATAGAATTCACAGGTTGACAGTTGCTTTTATACCTTCAGTCTCTTAAGAATTAAATTGTTCTCACTTAGTGCAATTTAGAGCCAAGGATTAAGTTTTATGGTGTTAATAACC
This sequence comes from Tachypleus tridentatus, assembly GCF_004210375.1. NCBI lineage: Eukaryota > Metazoa > Arthropoda > Merostomata > Xiphosura > Limulidae > Tachypleus > Tachypleus tridentatus. Next base: position 36,287,257 of record NC_134833.1, on the reverse strand, counting down.
TTGAGATTCTTGTGAAATGCTGCAAATTTAAACCACACATTAGTTAGACATGTCCCCTTGCGAGTCCAAGCTGATCTTCTCCTGTATGCAAGAAAGACCAAAGAAAGGCTTTTGTCTCACATTAAAGGATGATTTGTTTATTCAATTTAACTGGTTCTCTGACACTAAAGAAACCCCCTCTTCAATATGAATAGATAGCTGCAGAAACATACATCACACAAGAAACCTCAAGTGATACACAGATGCAGCCTACTTCTGGTGAAACTGAAGTTAGTGAAAATAACATGCCTAATTATACATGTTTAAGTGGTATGCAGCTTGGTAACAAAGAAAAGAAAACAAAGATCTACTAGACTCGACAGTATTGTGATGAATATTTGAAGTATGGTTTTATAAGTGGTGGTAGCAATAATGACTTGCCACTACGTGTTCTTTGTTATTCAACATTATCAAATCAGAGTATGAAACTGTCAAAACTGAAACACACTTGGATACCACACATCCAAAATACTCAAGTAGATTTTTTCATAAGTAAGAAAAATGAAATAGTGTTTTTCCAAACAAATAATTTCACACAGTTTTTCCATAAGATCTTCCAATGAAAACTTGATTATGGTCTCATACGAAATTTCAAAACTAACAGCAGACAGGTTATTTGCACACTATTGGTGAAACATTAATACTTCCTGTAGAAAAAATAATTACATCTTGTGTTTAAAAAAACAACAAGAAAATCAGTTGAATTTGTCCCAATCTAATAATACAGTGAAGGTAGAATTGTGGATACAGCGAAAAATATTGAAGAAACTCTTATACATCGAGTTCATCATTGTCAGTTTTTTTCATTACTAGTGAATAAAGACACAGACATAGCAGATAATGCAATTTAATATGCTGTTAGATATGATTTTCAGGACACAATTCATAGGGTTTATTGCTTTGTAAACCACTTCCAATAAGAACAATGGCTGATGAAATTTTAAATTTAATAAATAATCTTATAATTCAGAGCAGTATTAAATTGATTACTGATGTTGCCTCACTCAATGGCAGGATCTCATAAAGTAGTATTTCTGAGGATCTGAATAGTGGCCCCAGACTGTGAATGGGTGTATTGTAGCTTTTACTGTGAGGTGTTAACTGTGAAGAAAATACCCTCACTTTGCAAGAATGTATTAATTTCATAAACTACATAAAAACTAGATAGTCAAATTCCAGCATCTTTACTGTTTTGTGCAAAGAATTAGGAAGTGACCATGAGCATCTCCTATTACACTGTGAAGTTTGATGGCTATCAAAAGGAAATGTTTTAAAAAGACTTGTCAAAATGAAGAATTAAGTTATCTTGATTTTAGAGCAACATCCCCCCATCAGCAAAGGATGCAATGTTTGAATTCAGACGTTTCATAATTTGTATTGGTTAATTAAGGTGGCCTATTTATGTGAAATTTTTGGCTTCTTAAATGAGTTAAATCTAAATTTATAAGGTGCAAACATAAATATTTTTAAAGTGCAGGAAAAGATAGAAGCAGCTATTAAAACATTAACTTGTAGTTACATCGAGTTGAGAAGAGAAATTAAGTCTTTCTCTACTTTAACAGAATTACAACACTAAAATGAAGAAGGTAATATTCCAGATGAAATTTCCTCATCAGCCAAAGAGTATCTTTGGTACTAAAATCATGCTTGAAGGAATATTTTCCTCTAATTGACAGCAATAAAATGGGGGTCTGGAACCATTTTATTAATGACATGGAAAATGAGGAAAGATTACAACTCAGTGAATCAGAAATTGATTCTATTGTAAAACTGCTCTGTGACTGCACTGAAAGACAATTTTAGTCAAGTCTCATTAATTAATTTATGGCTTAGCTGTCATGCTGAGTATCCAAATTTAACAGAAAAAAGCAGCAAGATCTCTTGTGCCCTTTGTCATGACTTACAAGTGCAAATCAGGCTTCTCAATGTCGGTTTTCTTAAAAAACAAGTACAGGAACAGATTACATGTTGAGCTAGATTTGAGGATAAAACTGACTTCTTTTCATCCTGATTTGAAGTTGCTGTGTGATGAAAAACAGCATCATCCTTCTTATTAGATAAATTATTTCTTAAAATAGCATTAATAAATATACAGTGTAAAAATTAAATAACAATGAAGTATAATTTCTTTTATTTCTTTTTACACAGTAATACTATAAAACACCTGTATATTTTACAAATGATTAAACTATAACTTTCAGCTTGATGTTAAGACTTAGCCATGTCTCAGCAGGCCATCTAATTAGGTATTTGAGGAGGCCTGTCCTCAAAAATAAACCGGTTCCTAGTTGGAAAAGTTTGGGAAATGCTGATCTAAATCATTACTATCACATTAAACGTAAACAAACACAGCTGTGTATATCTAATAGTATCCATATTTATCATCTTTCTATTTCATTTGTTTCCACCTTCAAGATGCATTTTTAAAAACATTTCGTTTCTTGAATAATGAACTTAAATTCCTTTTTGTAACTCCTTTATTAACTTAAGCAACTGCTCTGAAAGACAAAGTGATTTCATAAAGATAATGCACAAAAACATGTTATTTACATATATTAGAATTTTTCCATCCCACCAAAAGTGGTGATTTCAGAACAATGAGCACATTTACATCATGTCAATGTTATTTTAATTATATGTTTGACCAGATGTAGTAAACATTGAAAGTGCAAGCTGTGCTAAAGGGTTAAGATGAGTAGCACAAGCATTTAAATCGTTTAGCAATGGGCTTGGTCTTGGGACCAATCTTATAATCATTTTGTTCTTGCAATAGTTTTCATGATATTACTTTAAAATCAGTAAGCATATGTTCACAACATTTGGTAGGTTATTGGTAAGCATTAAAAATACTTTTATCCATAAGAAAATTTTCAAATTTCACCTGTGAAATCCTTATAACGTCAAGATAGTTTTATCATACATTTTGTATGAAAAACTTAATATTTTATGTTATTTTCACTAAAGAATCTGTATGGATTCATTTGATTTCACTGATCTCATAACCATCATATAAAATTAGGAAATGAATATAAATGTCTTTTTCATTCTAGAATGACGACAGATTATAAAACAAAAACATAAATGTTTAGACTAAATTGCATAAATCTCATAACATTATACACTTGTATTATTACAAGTATATTAATTATTTTTATTATATTGACCTTTCAGCTGTATTTGGCTAATAATACAGAAGTTAAAATGATGTGGTGTACATGCAATCATGTTACCATGTCCAATAATATAAGAATTACTTAGTTTTTAAAGAGTGACCTACCTTGGCTGTGTTTTATTGGACTAGTATTTGGTAAAATAGAGTCATATTTCAAATATTATAAATCATATATGTGTATAGATTATTACTATTAACAAACAGGTTCTTAAACCTATTTTTCTTAAATCATAGAAAAATAAATGAAGAAATAAAGCCAAGAATTATCTCTTCTAGTTATGACCTTTGTAACAATTACTGCTTGTATTAGCCTGCTAAGCCTTAAGACATTTTCATGTGAAGGATGTGAGATTACATAATCTTTTTTTTAGATTATATATATTTGAATAACCAAAAAAGTTAATAAATTACTTCGTCAATACCATAGGATTACATTACAATTTATTAAGTTTAATATCTAAGCTGTACTTGTATTTATAAAAAATAGAAAATATTTGAAGGGCTCATAACTCAAATTACCAGTACAAATATTTTATCTCGAATGAAAGAGAGGATGCCATTAAATTTGAAAGTGGCTGAAAAAATCATAAAGGAGACATTCAGAGCTTCCAATTGGTTATTCATGTATTATATATAGAAATGCATAAAACAGACCATTTCCAAAAATGTAAAGAGGTTAGTGGGAACCACTGTGCTCGATTCATCAAATATAGTGATAGATAACCAAATAGAAAAGATAAAAAGGTTTCTATTTTAAATTCTAGCTTGTCAATATCAGTGATTTGAGTCCCTAATTCATATGAAACAGACTTAGTATTTTGACATCACAAACATCTAATTTGAACCAATGCTGCATTCAATAAACCACATGACAAACACACACAAAAAATTTATGTTTAGGTGTGTTTAAAACTTGTTTTTTAAAGTTAAGTAATTAAATAATGTATAATATGAAAATTTTAATTATAATCTACAATTTGATATTAAACTTGAGAGAAATTCATAAAGTAGTAGTTTACTAATATTTAAATAAAATAAATATTTAATAAAATCTTAATGCAAAGTCAATGAATGCGATGATACAGCCTTGACCCATTATCCATCGTGAATTCACACAAGCACTTTAAAATATTGATTTGTGGCTAAGTTTTCCAAGAACACTATTATTGATCTACACAAATTATTTGTAGATGCTTCTGTAATAGTGTAATAATTACCAATGATGTTTTAAGTAGAAAACCAAGAGGTGATAAAGGATTATCACTGTTAGGTGTGGTCTATAAATGATGACTTTTAAAACAGTTAAAGGTTATCTCTTTACTTTTCCTTTAAAAAACTAAAATTCACTAAGACTCTGGGCAGAAATATTTTTGATTGGTAGAAAACTTAGTGGCCTGTTATAGCCAGGTGTGTTAAGGCATTTGACTCGTAATCTGAGTGTCTTCAATTCGAATCCCAGTCACACCAAACATGTTGCCATTTCAGCTGTGGTGGCATTATAATGTGATGGCCAATCCCCTATTTGTTGGTACAAGAGTTGGCAATGGGTGGTGATGAGCTGCTCTAGTCTCTGTATGACTCTAGTCTCACACTGCTAAATTAGGGATGGCTAGCGCAGATAGCCCTTGTGTGGCTTTGTGTGATATAAAAACAAAACATTTTTGTACTTATCTGTACTAAAAACTTATTTGTACAAACAAATAAAAATAAGAAATACTTGAAATTTAATACTTGCAGATCACTGGAAATCATGTGACATTTCTCATACTTAAAAATTCTCCAAAGCTACTCATCACTACCTGATGTATCAGACGATCCATGATCTGAAATTTCTGATGAATACCGAGTTTCAGGAAGCTTGGGAGCGTGTGGCTTGTATTTTCTTGCTGGGTTTACTTGGAAACAATAACAACATCGAAAAGCTGAAAGAATAACCAAAACATATTTTTAAATGTTGAGACTTCATCATGACTTCATTTGGAATTATAAAATGGATGCATGTTTCAAACATTTGTTTGTAATTAAGCTCCACGTTATACTATGGGCTAAGTGTGATCAGCCTACCATTGGTGTCAAAATCTGATTTTTGGCTGATCTGTCATGGAGTTATTTAAGGAAGTTAAGAAAAATGTGATTATATAACTAAAGAGATTACTGTAAATATATTATATTTTGTACAACATATACCTAACACTGAAACACTATGGTAGCATTGCAAATTGCTACTAACACTTGTGTAACTGTAGCTACAGCAACAGATCAAAATTCTATCAGCTCTACAAATATACTCTTCAAAAAAAGAAATGCAAAAGGCAAAATTTGAGACATATTGTTAACAAGTTTATTCCGGGTAGTTCTGTATGACATGTGTGAAACTTTGCACATTCACTGCTGAACATCCAAAGTCTGCAAAGGCTAAGTCCACGCCACTAGGTGAAGTTTAACGCCACTCAACGCCAATAATGAGTATGCCCCCGTGAGCATCAATAACTGCTTGGCATCTCCTGCCCATGGAAGTGATGAGATGACGAATCACATCCTGTGGAATGGCTGTCCACTCAGCCTGCAAAGCTGCTGCAAGCTGAGGTAGAGTCTGCGGTTGAGGTTGTCGCCGTCGCAGACATCGGTCCAACTCGTCCCAAAGATGTTCGATGGAATTTAAATCTGGTGATCTGGAGGGCCAGGGAAGAACGTTGATGTTGTGGTGTCTCAAGAAGACAGTGATGAGTCGAGCTGTGTGAGGACGGGCGTTGTCATGTTGAAAAACGTCGTTGACGCTCACCATGATGGGTTGCACATGGGGCCTAAGAATCTCGCTGACGGTTGCGCATAGTCTGATCGAAAACCTACGCAGCCCTGGTATGGTTGAGGCAGTAGACGCCGCAGTGGTGGTCCTATCCCAAAGGTGACGTAACCGGATGTAGCGAGCTTGTGCAGGCGTGGTCACACGAGGTCTGCCAGATCGTGGACGGTCATGAGTTGATCCATGTTGTTGGTGACAATTCCATAGCCTTGTGATGGTGCTTGGGTGGACATTCACAGCTCTGGCAACATCTGATCAAGATTCGCCTGCTTCCAAGCGACCAATGGCGTTGTTGCATTGTGCTTCAGTCAGTCTTGGCGTAACTGTATTGGGTGTCGGTGGCTTAACACTGAGCTATGGAAACCGAGAACCCGTCACTTTTATAGGGATTTTGCACATGTTGCACTTGCAGAACATGCAGATCTCTCAAACAAATTTATTGGACATGCATGCGTTTTGGCAAAAAATCCAATGTTTTTCTCCGTTTTTAAAGTGCACAACTTTTATTGTCATTTTGGTCTGACAATCAGTGCCTTAACACGTGTAACATCACATACTCTGAGCTTGTAAGGTTATTACATATATTTCTCTTTAAAATAACAAAAATATCCCTTTTGTGTTTCTTGTTTTGAAGAGTATATATATATTTTTAAAGTAATGCATTTTCAATTAACATAAAGTTCATCATTTCATGAATTATTATGGATTAAAATAACTCCTTAAAAACATATTAATGTACCTTAATCAAGTTACAGAGAAAAACATTTAAAACACAATAGTAAAATGAAGGTCATGTATTTTTTGATTAAAGGTTTAACATTATATTTTACAGTACTGATAACTAGATGCTATTCATCATAACCCATGTTTTTAATACAAATACTAAAACAATAGGTCTATATAAGTTGCACTTTTACTATTACCAGTATACCTTACTGTCACTAAACAAATATTTTTTACAATATCATTTGTAATAGTTAATGTGCATCAAAAGGTACTACTGTTGAAATAAAATCATTGCCTGCATAATATTAAAAAAATTTACCAAATAACATTTATCACAAAGCACAGTGGTACTTAGTATATAGGGATAGACAGGGAAAAACACTGCCATCACATATCATGTAATGCTAATCAAAATCTATCTTAAAACAATCTGAGAAACTTTTATAAACACCCGATTTATGCTTTAGAGATTTTCAAAAGCTATTAAAGGTCTTCAGTTTAGCCAAACAACATCACTAAAGTATAGAACTAGCGACTAGTGTAACAACCAGATGTTCTACTGATTATTCTGATTCTGATGTCACAAGAACTAACACACCAATGCTTGAAGCTGTTTTGATTACTTTCACACCAAAATGTTGCATTTTAACTTGGGAGATTAAAAAACAATATAGAGTTTTACTAATTTCAACACGTGATGTCCATCAAGACAATTCATGAAGCCAGGCTAAAACTGCTTCCTTCATAGCGACTGCCATTCATTAATATTAATTGTATAAGAGTGGCAACAAATAACAATAATAATAAAACATGATGATGTAGGGATGGCAATGCCAAAAGTAGCCACTGACTCAATGTTACAAACTTAAGGGCATTAAAGGTAAGACTTTAAAGTATTACCAAGTTAAATGTTTTAGTTATAGGTAAAAGTTTTTCTTGGAACGATTTGGCTACTTGTGTAGGAACTTTTATATGGTCTTGTGTATTCAACTCTACCTTGTTTCTTGACTTTCTGTCATGGTCATCCTTACATCATCCTTATTTTTGTCAAACTTTGTTTACTTTACAAAGATAAAATTATTTTTGAAGGGACATTTCAAATAACAACAACAAACCTCAAAACTTATCATCCATGATTTTTTTAAGGAGTAGAAATATTTCATCAACTTGTTCTCTTTCAACCACAAAAAGAGGCCAAAACAATTTTATTCTTAAATTACAATTTAGGAAAAAACGTCCACAGGAGTTATCAATACATTCTCCCTATATTTAAACATTTTACTAAACATCTGTAAAATATAAAACAAAGAACAAAATAAATTTATGAAAATCTACAAATCATCCACATCTCTTAAAGAAATATGGAAATGAAACTACTATCGATAACCATCATACAGAAACAATACAAATAATGGTTCTAGGCACCAACAACTTGACATTCTGTCAAATCACTACCAATTAAATTCTTTTAACTGAAGAATGAAATTAAAAAAGGTATTTAAAAGCACTCATCTATAAAAAGACATTTGTGATGAAGACACAAGTAAAAGCCAACTTTTATCATGTTTAACCACATGTTACTAACATTATTAGAACAGCCTTGAATTGTATGAAGTGTTTTGTCACAGATACAAGATTTCTGACCTTACTTAAGCATCACATGCAATAGAATAAATACAGACCCGTTTTATTTTTCATCCTATTATATGAAAAGTCATAATTAAATATTTCTTTAAAATTTTTCAAAAACAAAGTTATAAATGTATTTGATTTTTTTAAAACAGACTGAATCATATTTAATTTATTTATGTTTATCACACAATGAAAATTTATTTGTTAGTATATGTAGAAACAAGATAAATCAATTAGCAATAAAGGAAAGTATTTCTTTTTATACCTATATATTCAAATTCTTCTTTCAGTGCCATTCCATTATGAGAATTACAACGGCAGCATATCAGAGCATAACGGTTTGATGGCCCATCCCCAACCATGTAGTCAATGAAACAATCAAACACGCTTCTTTTTTGTGACAAGATTGGACGTGGGGTTGGAGGACGTATAGGCTGTGCTGCTGAACAAAGGAAAATAAAACAAATTCATGTTAAACAATTTATGTTGGTCCAATGAACTACTAAATACCCATAATTTATTTTAACCTTTGATTCTTCTTTCAGTAAGCTTAACAGTGTAAACATCAAATGCATTCTTAGTTGGAAAGATTAGAGATTACACATACACATATTGCCATTATATATGCATGTATGAGTATATATATAACTTATATAAAAGCCAATGTGTGTCATATCACATCACACTTGATTTCTCAAAATGGAAGGAGTCATAAAAGTCAAAATGCATTAATCCAGATACAATAGTTCAATTACACTGTTTGCCCATTACAAATTAAGTGACGGGGTTGTAAAGGGACAATGAGTGCCATAAAACCTTGTAAGTGTAGTGAGTGTTGAGATCACCTAACCTTGAGTCAAGTACATAAAATATATCATGAAATGAATAATATTGATTCGATTTTGAACTTATATCATTTCTGAATTAAGTTATTTTCTGTTATATCACCAACATTTTAAATAAAAAAATAAACCTACCTAATCAATAGAGACTAAATTAAGGAATAATTAATTATTTTTCCAGTTTGTTGTCTACACATTTCATTTTATACTGCACATAAACTAACAACATTAGGTTAAACTTTTCTTTCTAAGTAACATGAAATTAAAGTCACTCTTAGAATGTAGTTTTACCAGCATATACTGCTTTTTCTGCATTACAAGTTATTAATCTAATCAATTTTCACCAATAATTAAATATAATTATTCTATGAATACACCACAAGTTCATTTCATGAACTACTTTAATTGTGATTACCTCACAAAAGGAATTTATCAACATTAGACTGCCCAAACTGCATTTTTCTGCCTCCTAGTTGGCCATGCTTAATTTCCAAAAATTCATTTCAGTTAACTATGAAATGTGAAATTAGGTTATACTATGGGGTGGGGGTGGTAGTACTTGCTTTATCATTTTGAGGTACTATATATTTTAAGTTGATAAACATACCAAACTGTCCATTCCTTTGACTAGTAACAGATGTATGTAGTGTAACAGGAATAGGCTGACCACGAAAAGGAACACGAGGAGGAAGACCTGAGCGACGACGCAGCTCTGGAAAACACATAAAACTTCTTGGTGGTTGAAACCGTAAAATACACAAAAAGGTTTTTATAATTTCCTACATCTTGCAAGCTTCATGTATATTTTAAACAACCAAACACTAATTTCACAAACTTAACACTGAGATATTAGGGAAAAAAAACAACAAAGGTACCAAAAATTTAAACTGTCCAGAAAAGAGAAATGCAATTTAATTTGTTATGCTGTACCACTTTCACAAATTAACATAAGTAAGATACACTGCTGGGCAAATCTTAAGGCCAATGAACATAAAGAAAAAATATGCATTTTGCATTGTCAGACTCAACCACTTATTTGAGTAGAGCTTCAAAACATGAAAATAAGAAAAGTAAAAATAAAAATAAAAAACTTTTTTAGCATTAAATAAGGAAAATATGAGCACTATGAAATTAGCCTAAATACTAGCTGATCAAAAGTTTAAGACCATAGCAAAAAGAAGTCCTAAACATGGTAGGAAATGCCCAACAAGAGGTCGCAGTAGTGAGTTGCACAGTTGTCATTGCGAATAACTTCAAACATTCACTTTTTCATGGTTGATATGAGCATTTGCAGAAGGCTGACTGGAATGTTATTCCAAGTGGTGAAGATGGCTTCACGAAGATTATGCACTGTTTGGAATTGATGTCCATTTCTATAGCCTTCCCTTGCCATCTACCCCCAAACATTTTCAATGGAGTTCAGTTCAGGCAAACACACTGGATGGTCCAAAAGAATCACGTTTTTTGCCATGAAAAAGTCCTTTGTCCTGCAGGCATTGTGGATTGCAGCATTGTCCTGCTGAAAGATCCAGTCATTTCCACACAAGTGAGGGCCTTCAGTCAATAAGGATGCTCTCTCCAACATGACAATGTAGCCAGCTGCTGTTTGATGCCCCTGTATAACCTGAAGCTCCATTGTTCCATGGAAGGAGAAAGCACCCCAGATCATGATGGAATCTCCTCCTCTGTGTCGTGTGGAAAATGTCTCCGGTGGAATATCCTTATCATGCCAGTAATGCTGGAAGCCATCTGGACCATCCAGGTTAAATTTTTTCTCATCAGAGAATAAAACCTTCATCCACTTTTCTACGTCCCATGTTTGGTGCTTCTCAATAAAGTTTAACCAAGCTGTTTCGTAGTGTGGAAGGAGGTGTGGTCTTTAAAATCGTTTATGGTTTTTAAGGCCATTGTTTTGTAGATGCTGTCTTATTGTTCTTGAGCTGCATTCTGCGTCTGTAAGGGCCTTAATCTGCTTTGACAATCGGCTGGTGTCCTGCCGAAAAACTCGTAGAATTTTCCTGCTCAATGCCAGAGAAAGTTTCTTAGGCCGACCACTAGAAATTCTCATTGTGTACCCCTCAAAGTCTTTTAAGAAATTTGCAACAGCAGTTTTACTATGCCCAATCTCACCAGTGATGGCACGTTGAGAGAGACCTTGCTTTTGCAGCTTGACAATTCTGCCACGTTCAAACGCTATTAACTTTTTAGCCTTTGCCATGTTTTTACCCAATGTAACACAGGAGATGCTGACAATGCTAATGCTTGAACACAAATGACTAAGTTTCGTTATGTGTTTACCAATTAACGCTTCATTTCAGTATGGTCTTAAACTTTTTACCAGCTGGTATTTGGGCTAATTCCAGTGTTCACATTTTCTCTATTAAATGCTAAAAAGGTTTTTATACTTATTTTTCCTTTTCTTATTATCATTTTTCAAAGCTCTACTCAAATAAGTGGTTGAGTCTAATAGTGCAAAATGCATTTTTTTTTTTTTATGTTCATTGGCCTTAAAATTTTGGCCAGCAGTGCACATGCTAAGATATCATAATACATATTAACATTTCATAATGCAATGAATTCCCAACTTTGTCATAATGTCTTCTTCTCATCATAAATTAGAACAAACTAAAATATGTTACTCTATTTTTCTAAATATTATATAATAATTATGTACATGATGAAGCCATTCTTGTTTTAAACCAAATAATAAGAAAAATTCCTATAACACTCCTCTTCTATATAGTGTATTAAAGCCTATATTTGCATTATGCTTAAAAACTAACAATACAGCCTTGACTTAGTTAGTGTACTTTAACAATCATACAAAACTGAGTATCTGCAAACACAAAACCTTAGCAGCTATATCATCTAGATATTAATCAACACCTTTCCGAAACACACACACAGAAAATTTGTTCATTATTTACATTTGAGGAACAGCTTTAGTTACCAACTTTTGTGTTTACTTACATTAAACAAAGTAAGATCAAAGCACATGAATCAGAAACAAAATAAACTGGTCTCAAATTACCCTTATTAAAGTGACTGTTCAGGTAAGTAATTTGCCAACTGCTACCTCACAAAACCTTGAACGGTCACAGTTTGTTTTCTGTATTTCAGAAATTGCTGGTTTATATTTGAGATGAAAATAAAACAACAAACTGAACTAGTTTTTAATAATTAGTTCTTTTGGTCAATCAAGTGAATAGGTTTTTTATTAGACATTATGTAGAAGAAATGGAATGTAAATCCTATTTCAAACCTAATTAAAAAATGAAACACTTAAAAGCCTCACAGTTAGCTGTCTCCAGGAAAATTACCCTTAGTTCACAGCTACATCAGTATACAATCATTTTCCTTGTCACATATTCACAAATTCTGTATCAACAACACACTGTAAACATCATACACATAATATAACTTGAATCCTAGAGACAAAAGGTAATAAAAAGATCTCTAAACCTAATTTAAGTTGTTTTGTTTATATCTCAGTAGCTTCATGAATATCATGCTGTTTGTAAAATTTATGCTTGAAAATAATTCTAGACTCCTCTCAGTTAATAGGCAGTATAGTATTATAAATATCTCGTGTAACCACCAACTTATTTCTCAACTTGTTTACAAAATTTTTTTATAACCTTTGCATCTTAAGACTAATGGTTCTGAAGTTTGTGCTTTATAAAAAGTATTACAATCATTATATGGAATTTTGCATTTTTTCTTATTAAACTGTATGAACACTATTTTAATTATGAAAATAAGTATCATCAATATTACAATAATAATAATAATAACTATCCAGCATAATGGGAGATTTTTAAAACATGTCTTCAACAAATATTCAAATAAAATATCACAAAAGTGGAGACAACAGACTCCCCATACTTAACTGATGTATTTGCTTTTAAGTATGGTCCTTCAATTGGAAAATATGTACTAGTTTCACATAATTCAAATAAAAGAATAAATTTCAACAATATCAATAACTGAAATGTTTTATTGTATTAATAATTTTTAAGACAATAAATCACTCCTAATACTAGTACTTCAGGTAGATAATTCATTATCATGAGATCAATTATCAAATTTAGCAAATAAAGCTGATGAAGTTTTGATTTTACTTTTATCTAATTTATTACATTAATTTAAATGATTAGATAAATATTTTACTAAATTATTACTAGAGCTATCAATGCCAGAAACAACAGGTCCCAAAGGCAGTATTCCTTATATAATTTAGGTGGAACTTATTGTATGTGAACAAAAAGATTATGGCATACTAGTTTACATTCAACATCACTGGGTGTACATTTAACATTTCAAAAACGTATTTCAATTTCCACTATCATTTTAATACTTAATTTTGTGTACAGGGTTATTAACTCCATTTTCATAATAATCAAAACTTCATTATAATTTTGCCTGTACTAGTATTATTAAATTACTGTAATTTTTAAGTTTATTCAAAAGCACTTCACTCTTTAAAATTGAATTTTTTCTCCTGACTGATGTTCATTGTTTACACATTAATTTAAGCCCTGTTATATTTTTAAAAAGACATTTCATTTCTATAATATTTTCATTTATTTCATTATTGGTAGAGGTGGGAAAAATTTAGCCTAAGTCTTATGAGCTGTAATTAATTAATTAATTACCAGAAATATCTTCAACTATATTTAGTACATCTAATTTCACAAATTTATCTGCAAGTTCAAATTGTTTAGTTGTAATGAGATATTTAAAATTATCATATAGTGTCTTTACATTATTACTATCTTGTATCACATCTAATACCAACTAATTAAATCTACATTATTCCAACAACGTGGTAATAGAAATCTACTCACTTGCACATCATAATCATAAGATGTTTCTTTAATAAAATATTTTACATCAGTTGTTTTGTACAAGTTTTAAAAGCACCTCTTAGGGGAGTAATTTATCATTTTATCAACTTCATATAATTTTACAACAAGGAACTTTAATAAACTTGTGAATAATGCAACTGTTGTGACATTTCATGGAAATTATATAAATTTATTGACAACAAAAGTTTCTTTCACACCTTAACAAAGTCCTATATTAGTTAACGTGAAAAACACCCAAAATACTTTCCATCTGTTCACCATCAAAAAATATAGTCTAGATTTATATAGTTTGAAAATTAAAACACTGTCACATAGAAACTAGAGATGCAACACTAATAAAAATAATAATAAAATCCTGGGATTTTTTTTTTAGATTTACACTGACAAATGTAACTATTATTATGAAAGTTCTTTTATCACTTTTAACTTACTGACATATTAGGAACACAATTCAAGTGTTGGTATTAAAAATTAAATCAGGTTGGTAATAAACATGAAAAATATCAAATTTTCTTAAAAGTTTTTTTTCTTAAGTCAATATGAAAATACCGATTTCAATACTTCTTTGAAATCGTTCTGGATAGGACTAAATTCACTAAAGATTTTTAAAAATTTAATAGAAATACTGATTTTGTGTCTTTCAAATAATTATGGACTAACCTTACATTTACATTGTTTGTTTTTTGAATTTTGCACATCCCTAATTTAGCAGCACAAGACTATAGGAGAGGCAGTTTGTCAACTCCATCAGCTGCCAACTCCTAGGCTACTCTTTTACCAATAAATAGTGAGATTGACTATCACATTATAATGCCCCAAAGCTGAAAGGGTGAGTATGTTTGGTGTGATGGGAATTCAAATCTGTGACCCTCATATTATGAGTAGTTGAGCACCCTAACCACCTGGCCATACTCAGCCTCACATCTCACATTTACCTATCAGATAAACATAGCAAATCATGTTTATTTTTGGTGTACACAAAGCAACAAAACATAAATAATCTTAATAAAATTGTTCTTTTATACTATGATTTTTGTTAATGTACACATATTTATAAAATTTTGAAGGTAAACATTACAAGACTTTCATCCACAAAATATCAGGTTTTTGAATTAAGCATTTTCTAATAATTTTTTTTCTTTCAAAATGTTGACTATCCAACAAGCAGAGTAATTTGAATTTTATGATTAAAACTATTTTTATGCATCAGAAAAGTTTTCAAATTTCACATGTGAAATCTTTATAACCTCCAGATAATTATTACTTTTTTTAAAGAAAAAAATTTATATTTTATCTGTTCTTTAATTATCAATTAAGAATCTCTATGTTTCATAGATTTGACCAATCTCATAACCACCATAAAACATTAGGAAATAAATATAAATCATGTTTTCTCTTTCTACAATAACCACAAATTATAACTAGAAAACACATAGGTTTAATATAAATAACTAAAATATCACAACATTATACATATTTATCATTTTGACCTTTCAGCCATTGCTGGCTACCTTCATAGAAGTTACAGTAATGCAGCACACGTGCACTCAATGTTACCATATCCAAGAATATAAAATTGACCTGTTTTGGTTGTGTTTTAGTGAACTAGTATTAAATACTACTAGATTTGTATTAAAATGTATTTTGTTAAACACAGAACACTAAATAAAGAAGTAATGCAAACAATTATCTCTTCCAGTTATAACCTTTTTACTTTGTTGCTGCTTGTCATAGGTTGTTGAGCCTTAAATTTTGCATATGGAGGATGTGAAATGATGTTTTAAGGCTTTATATATGTGTTACATGTGTATGTATATATACACATACACATATTTGAATAACTAAACAAATAATAATAAATTACTGTACCAATACTATAGTAATCCATTATAATTTATGAAGTTTAGTAACCGTGACTGTAGTTGTGTTTAAATGAAATATGTAATTTTGAACAGGCTAAAGAATAAACTTACCAGGACGAAGGTTTGTCTCAAAACCAAGAGATGACACTGTTCTATTTGAATATGGCTGAGAAAACTACTCAGCAAAAAGAAAAGATAGATGGTTTTCACTTTATATTCTAGCTTTTAAATATCAGTAACTTGAGTTTCTAATTCATTCAAAATTATAGACTTCACATTTTGATATCACAAACATCTAATTTGAACCACTGCTGCATTCAACATACCACATTACACACAAAATTAATGTTTAGGTGTTTTTTAAATATTTAATTTTAAATTAAGAAATTAAATAATGAAAGATGAAAATTTTGAACTTACTACAGTTTGGTACCAACCTTAACAACAAAAATTCATAAAATAGCAGTTTAATAAAATTCTGACCCATCATTCATCATGATAAAGTTAATATACCTATATTAATTCACATTTAACCCTTATACATACTATAACAATGATATATCATAATCAAAAATATTCACTAAATAAATAATTTTGATTATTTAACACTCCTACACAAATTCACATTCAATGCTCATATGTATAATAATAATAATAATAACCTATATTAACTCATGTGACAAAAATATACTGTTACATACATATGGGATCATTTCAAAATTTGTGTGTTGAAACTTGCATACACACACACATTTCAACAAACTCACCTACCCACAACTATTCCAAAATTTGTTTTAGAAGCTATAATATTCAATTAAAAAAAAAAAGTGTGAAAAAATATTCACATGTAAAAACATTTAGTCCAGAACAATTTTTGGGAGATGCTTGTCACAAGGATTTAAAATATTGATGCTTCAATAAGCCTTAAAAATAATTATTAACCAAAAATTAAGTTCCATTAGCAGTTTTGTGTTTTATACTTTGATTTTTCTAAACTTCCAAAACTGCTGAATTTTTGTTTATAAGCACTACAGTAGCAAAAAGTTGATCCAGGGGCAGATTAAATTCACATTATACAGGGTGGCCAAAAAATCTGGGCACCCCTTATTTAAAGCTCTTGTTCACAATTTAGCTTTTCATATCTTAGTAATAACTGTGACAAAGGAAATATATGAAATAAATGATGTTTTGAAACAAAAAATGTTGCATTTTGCTAAGGTTATCTCTAACATGCTAAGGAGAATGCCACATTGTACAGGGGGATTTATCATCCCATGTCATGAAAATGAAGGCAGACATTTTCGACTAGTAATCAAACCCCTTGTGAATTTCTGTCAAAATGAGATACATAAATGTCAATATGCAATAAATTCCTTCATGTGCACTATTTTTATCTGAAGAGTGATGGGGATGCCCAGACTTTTTGCTCACCCTGCAGTGTAAAACATGTTGAAAATTACATTTCATAGCCATCCATAAAATTTTCTGTTAAACCTTTATAGTGGGAGAAATGTCCAATGGTACATAAAAAAATGCTTCTTTGTGCACAGTACTGTGTATATAATTTCACAATTTCATACTTTAACCCTAATGTTTTTCACATTTCTTCATCAACTTTTCGGTATCTTTTTGTTTAGTTACGTCACTCAACTGCAATTTTTCTGACAATCCCATTTTCAGTTTTGCAGTTATTTTGGTTAAAGTGTGCTGATGAGTAGAGTAGTGTGATGTGCCATCAGAACAGGATTAACTTGTTAGTTACAAAAATGTTCCAGAAATGAAGTTTTTCTTACTTACATTACAAAAGGAAAACCTAGTAATAGTTAAACCATTTTAAAGTTATCATAATTTTGAGAAAGATAATTACTGATACAATCAGTTTTGTTTAGGATTAAACTTAGAAAGGATTGTGTTAACTTGAGTATCATCCACTGTTTTAATTTACTTGGTGAAAAAAGACTGACCATTATCTCACCAAACTTCTGGAACTGGGTATATCCTATTCATCATCGTACAAGAAAATATTTTCTACATGGAAACAATGGATGTCTACGTTATGCAAAGATCAGGTCCAGTTTGTGTACAATGTAACTACAAACAGCCAAGTCTGAATCCTTCTACAAGTCTCTAAACAATTTTAATTACAATGACTGTTCTTTCCAACATATTAACTATAAATATACATATTACAGAAACAGTTATCAGTATGATTTATATATGGAATTCATCGAGTTCAGTAAGTTATAAATGCTTTAAAGTTCTACTTTAAAAAATGACTTTGTCAAGCACCTATCAACACATTCACATCTGTGTTTATGGTGGTTATAAAGAAGTCCAAGTCTATAGCACTCTAACATAGTGTAAACTCTACTATAACACTATAGTTAAAAGAGTTACTAATGGCCATTGCCACAGCAACATGGTTTGACCTTAAGTTACTCTCCCTAACTATAAAGACTAAAAGCTTGCCTGTACTTTCCCATTGCATTTTACATTATATCTAATGTTTACGGAAAATACTCACTGAAGAATTTTAAGATCTACTTGATAGTACTTAGATATGTAAACTTTTTGAGATCAACACAATAAAATCTAATTCAAACTGTTTTCAAAATGAAAAAAAAAGGTATATTAGTAATTTACTTTCATTTATTACTTCTAACATAATATTAAATTTTGAAAAAACAAAAACTCCTAATCACGTTTTAGTGGCTTAACTATCCAAGCCTAAGTAGCTTCAATATATGAAACTAGCATTTATCTCTTTTGAGAATTACACTCTTTAAGTAGTATTATGAAGTGCTTTAGATCTGAAAGTTTGGTATTTCCAAGTTATTCAGCTGAGCCTTGAATTAACAAATTGAATCATTACTAGTATCACCATATAAATAACACTGCACAACAATTTTTTTGAAAAGTTTTGCTTCCTGAAAAGTTTTTGCTGATTGTGACAAATACCTGGTGGGTATGCACAAATATAGTTTTGGTTTTGCTTCATCACGTAGGAACTGAGAAATAGACAGTTAACTGTTTACCAGCAATAAAGTATTCAATTGCATTTATGTTTCTAATATGCTATTAAGTTCAACATAATTAAAAGTGTTTTGCTCCTGATTTTTGTTTGTATTCAATGTCTGGTGCATCACATTGCAGTGTCCAACAGTAGTCTGCAAGCATTGACGGATTCCAGTTACCCTGACATCGATTTTCCATTGTAGCAATGTCCTGGTGAATTTGGCAGATTAAATTCACATTATACAGGGTGGCCAAAAAACCTTGGCAAATGTGGATGTGATTTTTGTGATCAGCAGCCAAACATCTATAAGGAATATCCAACAGTGTTCAAGAAGCAAAAACTTTGTTGTGCAGTGTAATTTTACTTTGGTATCGTACTTCATGCTGTCATATTGATTACTGAATATAGTGAAGTTAGCTGCCCTTTTTACAATGGAAATAGTTAACACCTTTAGGGAAAAAATATTTAAAATGAGAGATATGACATGCTAGTTTTATTTCATATACCTACCCATAGTAAAAACATAAAACAATATGCAATTAATGTACAACAGATCAGAACATTTTCCATATTATTTATAACTAATTTTGGAAAATAAAGTCCAATTAGTACATAAATTTTAGCATCAGCATTAAAAAATTTGTAGTAAATTTATATTTTTGGTGAGTCTACAATTTTATTAACATTTTCAAGTTAAGAGAGTAACAACATTTTAAAAATTCATAGTTTATCCACTGTACTGATAAATTTCAAATTTTAGTCACATTACCAAGTTCATAAAGTAAGTTGAATTGAATTTTTTTTATTCTTTATAAATGACTAAAATTATACAGTGATATAACAAGCTTACATTTACATGTTCCAAACACTGCACGTAATAAGAAAAATCTAAAAATAAATTTGAAAAGATGATAAAATAAACTAATTTAAATTGTGGGTAACAAATGCATGACATAAATAAACATGTTAACAATGCCGTTAACCTAGTTATGAAGTGTCTTATGGTATCATTAGCATATGGTATCACTGGCCACAAATAACTTGCCTTTAACAAAGTGAACCAGTTAGCAAACTTACCAGTATCATTTTCATTTAAAATTGGTCTCTCTCCTGATCCATTTTGTGAATGCATTTCTTGATAATTCTGTAACAAAACAAAAAAAAAAAAAAAGAGGTAAAAAGAGAAGGTTAATAAATTACTAACATTCTATCCGCTAGGAAAAATATTCAAACAACTGTAACTTCTATAACCATTATAATTTTGAATAAACACAAGCATTTATCAGAAAGAAAATACTAAGCAATAATTAAACATTGTTCCATTATATACCACATTAGAATGTTGATTAACCTAAGTAAAATAGCATGTTGTACTTTTTGGAGCCTTTAACACCATGCTTTATCTGTTTATTTCTTACAATTTTATTTTTCATTTAGTTTTAGTGTGGGTGCTAGAATTTGATTATGGGGAAAATTTAAAAAAACTCTCTCCTTATGCCTTCTCCTAATTGAATAATTTTAAATATCTTACTATTAATAACATCTATTAGGCCCGGCATGGCCAAGCTCATTAAGGCGTGTGACTCGAGGGTCGCAGGTTCGCGCCTACCAAACATGCTCGCCCTCCCAGCCGTGTGGGCATTATAATGTGATGGTCAATCCCACTATTCATTGGTAAAAGAGTAGCCCAAGAGTTGGCAGTTGGTGGTGATGACTAGCTGCCTTCCCTCTAGTCTTAACACTGCAAAATTAGGGACAGCTCGGTGCAGTGGGCTAACAACCTACTCACTTAAAAAACCTGTTGGAGAATCCACAAGTGATTGTGGCCCTATGTTCCTTGATGGAATCGAGTGGTGAATGAATGAATGAATAACATCTATTACATATGTTTTGGTACTGATAATTAAGGATATTGTTTTTAACTTGCTAATCAAAGTTTGTTCTTTAATCCTTCAATTATGTTTAGGATGCATTAAATCCAACATTGGTTTGCATAATATTTTCATCCAATTAAGATAATAAGTTATGCAACAAAAAACTGTCAATATCATGAGAATATGATCAGAACATAGCAAATACACTTATATTCAGGGATTATCTGCTATTTATTATAAATCAGATTTTGTAAATCCCATTCTCATACTGAGGAAATTAAAAATTACTCATACTTAAAATCCAACTGTGTTAACAGTTATGTATGTAAAAGCTGAATAAAGATTGCTATTCGAGTGAGTAGAAGGACTGGTCATTGTATATGTAAGGCATTTATGAACTTGGGTCATTAACTTGTAAACTTACTACATGTTGAGCTTCAAAAGCAGGTCAAGTGTGACACTTTCTGAAAGAATTACATTTTTTGTCCATTGATACCTATGTAGATATAAACAAACCTGTATCTGATTATACCCATTTGTTCCTAGTTGTTGCAAAATCCATCTTTTCACACAATATTTTCAACTAACTGTAAAAAAATCAGTTTATTGAAGTATCAACAAAGAGTTTATATGATCTGGTTATAGTATAACAACTGATTGTAACTGAAGATTGGTATGAGTTTCTCATTAATGAAGTAAAAGCGTGGCATTTTTTATACTAATTACATTTTATGCACTAAAGTAACTAAATTTCTCTTTGATGATATGATGCTGGAAAAATGGTAAAGTTCATGTTTCTGAAAACTCCTGTTATGAACAAACATATCTCAAGAGAGAAATCAAGGCTTTTTCCTTAAACCTGAAACAAAAATCAAGTAAGCAGATTTCAAAAAACTTTATCATATCTATTGTCACCCAATCTATCAACAATTTAAGATAAGACTACTGAATGGTTTCAAAGTATGTTTTGGAACTTGTGATGAAAAGTAAACATAAGGGTTTTAATTGAGCTACAAAAAAATGTAAATAAATGGATGTATATATATATGTAATCCTACATTATCATCTGTTAAACTTCTGTACATACAGACTGTGTTGATGTCTTTATTAAAGTAGTTGCTAGTGAAAATTTGCAGGGATTACTATCTGGCTTTGTAACAGTGTCTTTTGAGAAGTAATGAAGACTGAAAAATATATATTCAGTTTAAACATTAGATGAATTTGTATTTATTATTTCTCACTGAAAGAACAGAAAAACCCTGTTTCTTATGATATTGTAACAAACTATACTAAGTGATAAAATTTGTAGACTTACCTAAACTAAAAGTGTGCCATCCTGTGCACTTCCAAAAAAAGTTTAACATCAAAATCAATAAATTGTAACGACTTGTATCTTTTTTGTGTCTGTAAATCTGAAGATAAATAATTTTACTAAAATGGATGCAAAGAGCATGAACTCTCTTACTCTTTAAATATATGCAAAGTACAGCTGTTCATCTGTCTGGTGCCTTGACATCACAACAATGTTGTGAGAAGCTAGGTGAACCAATTTCAATGATATTATGTAAAGGAAATCAGGTAGATCTGACACCAAATGAGTGACATTTGATGAAGTACACAACACTGACATCTTTAGTGATCACTCAGGATGTAACAATGTATAATAATATTTCATAAAACATGATACAATAAAAGGTTTAATTCTGGTTTCATACTTACGTGGTTATAAATTGCACATGATGTGTTCCAGTATACAATATGCATGTGTAATATGCATTGGCCAATAGCAAATGACAGTTAAGTCAAGGTGAAAATTTAGAACCTGGAACTTCAGAGCCCTTTAACACATTACAGATCAGATGTACAAAAATATTTTGAGTTTCCTGTAACTACAGGAAATGGTTCTACAACACTAACAAAAATAAAATGACAAATACCAAATACATAAGAAGGAATACAACAAGCTGGTTGATGCACCTACTCCAGTATCACACCGATGATGATTTGTGGGAATTGTAAAGTAAACTGGTAAAGCCATACTTTGCATTTATTGAGGTAAAATTAACCATTGTTATGATCTGTTTTTCTGGAGGAATAGTTTTAAATGCAAGTAACATATATTTTATTTGTAAATAAATATGCTTTTACTGAAATCGCTACTTGTGTTGATCTAAAACATAATTACTTGTAAGTTATTTAAACAGAGATGTAGGAAAGCTTTCATGTTTCACAACAAATACTGTATCATGTCATGAGTATTACAATACACATAATATCTTGAGCCTTGTGTACTGTCTCACCCATACCAAACACCCATATTTGGTAGACCTGCATTACATGTGGTACACATGCATGCTGTCCTGCCATCCTTATGAAACAAATGCCACGCAAGATGTAGGTATATTTTCTGGTGTATTTATATACACATAAGTGGCATAGCTCTCCATATGTCTGTCTGTATCGTGCCTTTACATCCAAAGTTGTTATGAAGATTTGACTGAATTGATTTCAATGGAATTTGGTAAAGAAACTCAGTTAGACTTTACCAAGTGTCATCTTTAAAAGGATAAGCAATCTGACACATGGTTTGAGCATGCCAGAAAGATCAATTTGTACTACATGATGGTAAGTGATAAGTATTGTCTTATCTCCAAGCCACTGAAATAAATACTGCAGGATGCATGAACATGTTTGCTAGCATATATCTTACGCAAAGCTACATGAGGACTATAAGCACTAGCCATTTTTAATTTATTGGTGTAAGACTACAGGGAAAGCAGCTGGTCATCATCACCCACCACCAACTCTTGGACTACTCTTTTACCAATGAATAGTGGGATTGACAGTTACATTATAATGTCCCCACAGCTGAAAGGACAAGCATATTCAGTGTGATGTAGATTTACACAGCTAGAGCCACATTTACAAACCTGTCTTGTTAAGTATCAACCACATCATTGCAAACTTGAAAGTAAAAAAAAATCAGTTATGCCATCTCATCTAAAAAGATAATTTTTCTCAATATATAAATAATAAATACTTTTATACAGTTTAAAATCATCAGAGGAAGGGCATCTTAGCCTGAAACATAATGAGTATTAAACATTTATTTTAAATTAGCCATTTTTCATTGTACAAGTTTCTTCCATTCTTCCTTTCCAATAACACAACAAATTTATTAACACAACAAATCATCATCCAATTAACATTAACAACTTTAAAATATTGTGCAATGAAAACAAAATTAATAGAAGGAAAATCAAGGAAGTATAATTACTCATGAACTAAAATATAATTTAAATCAAAATGAAGGTGTCACCCAATGCATTTTCTATATTGGAGCGAAATGGTCACTCAGTATTTCATGTAATAGATGACAGTTACCTGATGATGGCCAAGTGAGTGGTGAAAAGTTGTAATAAAGTCAAATAAAAAATAAACAATCCACTCAAAAGCTATATCTCTGGACTTTTATTTAAAATGCATTGCAGATATCCTCTTCTAACACCAAATTAAAGTTTTATTTTGTCTTGGAAAAAGTTTTGCTTCTGTATTTATCATCCATAAATAAACTTTAATAATGATACATGCTCACCTCTTGTTTTTTCAGAAATTCAGGGTCAAACTTTTCCAACAACTCTTTGGCAACTTTGTACGTTTCATTATTCATCACTTCATCTAGAACTGATTTCTTTTTTTTCTTTAGTCCAGTCAGCTGTTCTTCATTTCTCTTAATGGCTCGAGTGAAGTACCAATGTAGTAGTTTCTTCAGAATAAAAATTCTAGAAAAGTAACCAAAGGTAACTAACTCTACCTCATTATAACTGCTGGTTAAAGCTAGATAAAGTTGGTTGCAAAAGAATTTGCTAACTATATGCAACAACATTCATTTTTCAGCCATATGATGTAACACATTGAAAAGTTATTTTCTGAAGTTTACAGTGGAACGTTAAAATGAATAAATGTTGATATCAGTTGGTTCAGTTTGTAGTCTTCAACACATGGAAATAAGAACATATAAATTATTATTCTTGATAGGACAGTATTCAGAAGTTCTAAAATATATACTTGTTGTATCTGTTCTTTGATAAATATGAGATTCCCCTGAACAATCATTTAATAAGTACCTGTAGTTATCCATAAAAAAAAAAACTGGGACAGGAAAAACATTAATGATTATTTTCTTCATTAACATTTTCTCTTACAGATTTACATGTTAGGAAAATAACATACATTATTTGCTACCTTTAGAATAATAAGTAAACCAAACAGAACATTTTTATAAAATAGTTAATGAAACTATTATATAGATTTGTATATGATCACATTATTCTTCAGATTTTCTTTTTAAATCCATAAAATTCTATTGCTAGGTCCCTAAAAATACATTAGCCCCTAGGCTGTCAGGTAGGTTAATCCATCTGAATACATAGATATGAAATAAAATGCATATATATTTTCTATGTCCTGCTGCATCTAAAAAATTACACAAGTTGTATGTAACTTCAGAAACCAGATCATTTCATGTTGCTTTTTCCCCCCATGATAATTTATAATCTTTTAATCCTTTTATTTTAATTCCTGATTGGTCATCTAGTCATAATCCATTGTGACTATAGATAAGCAACCATGAAATGATGTACATAACTTTCCTTATATGATCTAGAACTTAGCAAACCTTAATATACTTAAGCAAAGGCTATGGCATGTGTTCTTTTTAACTCTCAATGAATCATAAAATGCTGTGAAAGTACCTCTAAATTAAACCTTTCATTACAAAACATACACTAATATTAACTGCCTTTAATTATGTTCTTTACATATCCTAAAGAGCATAAAAGTCTAAACATAACTAAATTCACTCTATAGACTTATATATATATATATATATACAGTTTTAACAAAATAAGTTAGAAAACTTACAAAACTGGAAATATTATTAAAGGCAATGAATGTAACACCCCATCACTGAAGGTACTAGGAAAGAACCAAATATAGAAGACTATAGCAGCCAAAACATACAACAGAACAGAATAAAGAATCAGAGAGCCCACTAGATGTTTATGAGCCTTCTCTGTGCTTTGTTTGTATTCAGAGGTGGCCTGGATTTCCTGGAAAAATCCACAAGACAAATGTTAGCTGAATATTGCTCAATTAACATGTAATTCCAAATTACAAAAGCTACCTTATAAATTTAAAATTTATTTTGAGATTATAAGAATTATAGTAAGATAAGTACTTTTTAAATAAATTTACTAGGACAAATTAGTGAAACCGGTTTAAAAACATGGTAAAGCACAGAAAATAGGTTATAATACAGGGTGTTTGGAAAGTCACTGTGCAGTTTTGTAATCATATTTTATTCAGTCTATTTCAAGCCAGCAACTGATAGTGGTGTTTGGAAACAAAATAAGAATCCAAACCTGTATTGACACCAACGGGGGTCATTTTCAACATTGTTTATAACTGTCATTCATATTTACCTCCTGTATTCTATATTGAAACATGTCTGTTAATAAATATACAAGTGTACAGTGACTTTCCGAACACCCTGTAATATTCAATATTTGCACAAAAAATCAAATTTCTGACAAAAAAAATTGTTATAAAGTTTTAGAGTACTCTGTAATAAATGTATTACTACATGACACATAAAATTACCCTTTCAATGAAAATTATTATGTCAAAATTCCTTTTGAAGTTTAACAGCTGCCATTGGGCAAAAATGGCAATGGTAATGTACAAGTGTGTGATTTAATTTTTGCACACCATACAATCAATTATACCTGAAATTATTTCAATTGGTAGAGGTACATGAACAGGGGCGTAGCTTTTTGGGGGGGATAATTTTTGCAACCATTTATATGGACTGTTCAATTTTCAAATTGGTAATCTCTGATTACGTGAACCTGAAAGCTGTAAACATACAGTCACAAAGTAATCTTGTTGCCACGATACTTGCATGTATACTTAGGCCTACTGACTGATACTTACGAACTATCGCTTAGATCGAAAAGCTTAGAAGCACGCCTATATTAAAGATGTACATTTCGGCTACTAAAAAAGCCTACATCTAGGCCTAATTATGTAATTCGATTGATAAGAACACGAGAATCGCAAGAACAAACACACAATTTGTAGGCCCGTGATGCAATAAAATAATTCAACAGACCAAACTGTAAGGGGAGATGATTGTATGCACCATACCCCCCACCTAAAATGAAGGGGGGATGTATATCCCAATCCCCCCAGGTTCTACTCCCCTGTGTAACATGAACCACGCTTACAATATTTAATATCCTCTGAAATAAATATTATTATGACTTTTGACCTGTATTGACTTCACATAGTAGTTTTTAAAGTTTTTCCTTAACCTTTCTAATATGGGTGGGAGGATTCCACCTAGCTCATATTTCCAAAAGTAACCATAAAACAGTTGTACTGTAACTTTTTAAGATATATACATATCTTCATAAAATTTTGCATATTATCAGTATACCTTACAAAGTATCAGGTTTTTAAGTTAAGTTTTAAACTTTGTAATTAATTATTTGCAAGAATATTATTTTATTTTTGAATACTGACTATCCAACATGCAAAGTAATTTTGATTTTAAAATTAAAAATACTTTCATACATTATCACATTTCACATGCAAAATCACCATAACCTCCTAATACAGTGTATATTCCAGATGGTTATTAAACCTTTTTGAATGGATTTGGTCGATTCTACTGACCTTGTAACTGCCATAAAGGAAATAAACATAAGTTATATAGTTTTTCATTTTTGAATTACTACAAATTATAACCCATATGGTTAGTTTAAATAATGTAAACCTTACATTTTACATATGTAAAAATTTATTATTTTCATGTTATTGAACTTTCAGTGCCATCGGACTAATGTTATAGAAGTTGAACGACACAGTACAAATGTTTAATATAAATAATTTAAATGTCATAACATTAAACATTTATTTATATTTATTACATTGACCTTTCAGCCATTAATGGCTACCTTGAGAGAAGTTACAATGATTGAATGCATGTGCCCTCATATTACTGTATCCAATAATATAAAACTGGCCTTTACAAAGTAACCTGTTCTACTAGACAAGTACTGTGTAAAATAGTCACATTTCAGTTATAACAAATTATATATACATATACATTATTACTATTTACAACTGCATTCTTAAATTATAAAGAACTATGGGAGGGACATTCTGAATTTTTAATTGGTTATTCAGATGTCAGAGACAGAAGTAGGTATTTGGGCTTCCAAGAATGGAAAGAGCAGGATGGGGCCACTGTGTTTGCTTCACTAAATGAGGCAATATTTTACAAAAAAGAGGGACATTCTTATTTTATATTCTAGCTTGTCAATATTAGTAATTTGAGCTCTTAATTTGTAACATACTATATACTAATACAAACCAGTGCTGCATTCAACATACCACGCAACACACAAAAATAAATGTTTAGTTTTTTTTTCAATATTTACTTTTAAATTAACTGATGTATAACATTACAATTTGAATTACAATGTACAACTTGATGTCAAACTAACCAATATACACTCAAAAATTGTTTGAATTTAAGTCTACAAACATGATGACGCGACCTTTGATCTGTGACCACAGGAAGGCCTATTAGACTCACCTCAGTAAGATTAATTGCAATCTTACATTGTTTAGATTCTATGTTGAATGTTTTTTACTCAGATGACAGGTACACAACTTTAAAATGTTTCATGCAAACTATACTAGTTCTTACCTTTTCTAATGTTTCCAAAATTTCTCTAGTTAAAGGTTTTTTCTGAAAGTGAAAAATTGATTTAAATAGAGTTAACAATAAATTTATTACAATACACATTTTAATGAAATGCAAAACTCCCTTTTATTAAATTCATTAGAAAAAACCTTTAAAGTTTCACTTAATTAATACAAATCATTTGCATACTTGTATAACATAATAAATAGTATGTCACCAAGAAGACAAAGCTCATTTAATTGGTAAAAAACATCCAGACAATTACAATTTAATGTGTTTTCCTCATTATATTATATTGGTAACAATATTATAGTATGCTATTGCTAACGAGCTAATTAAACATTTACCTTGTAACAACCAAGGTACAAAGAAAGAACCAAAAATAAAAACCAAAGCAGCCAAAACATACAACATAACAGAATAAAACCTGTATTATCACAATATTATTGCTATGATTTTTTAATTATTAACATAAGGATATCACTTTTTGTATTAACTTCATATAATAGTTTGTATGGTCGATTTACTTATATTTATTACTTTTATTGTATTGACCTTTCAGCCATTGTTAGCTAAAATGAGTAACATCACACCATTGAAAAATTTAAATAAAGTTATAACAAGTTTTTAAGATGATTAACATTATATTGAACCGATTTTGAACATGCAAATAAGCAAGTCACATGACAACCACAGCCAACAAAAAGTCAAGTATTCATCAGAACAACATTCTGCCTTTTTTTTTTTTCTACATTTCTTAGGCAGTGTGATACCTCTGAAAATTGTTCACTTGTTGGCAAGGGCATGTAAAAATCTTTTACAGTGCAAATTACTGATACATTCAGACCATTAAAATGTATTCTGACTTTTCAAAATGTACTTAATGATATTAGTAAACAAAAGACAATGGATCAACTTGGAGCTCCAGGACAATCAAGAAAAAGACCAGCAATATATCAAGACATGTAGTTGTGTGTCGTGAGGCCAAAACAACCTGCTTCAGGACACTTCCCATGTTATAACAGCTATGACAGATTAACAATTTTCCATCTTCTAGATCTCGGACTGTAGTGATCCAAACTATCATATTTTCAGTGGATGCACTCTTCTGGGCTAACGAATTCTTACTTCACCTACCAAATTTTAAGGGCAATCCATTATAGCATAATCAAGACATAACATCTCCAATTCTGAAAGAATTTCTTCTATTTCTTTTTTTTTTTTTTTTTATTCACAACAAAGTATGGAAATTCTACTTGATAGACAAATATACTTAATGTTTATGGATTTTTTTTTCAAATTTAGTTCACTGAGATCTTTACAACAATAAGGGGTCTCATTTGGTGTAAGTATGAGCCACATATGCAAAATTATTCAAGAAAAACTTATCGAATTTGATGAAAATGTTTGCATACGTCTACTAAAAGTCATGGAAGTTGGTGGTCTAACATTTTTACTAAAGCTTCTACTACACGTAAAAATGGACCACTTTTAGTTTTTTATTATTCAGATTAAAGATGGCTTATTTACAGCAAAACTACAAGGTGAATAGACATGCAGATAGATAAATATTTGTTAGACCAAGCAAACTAGATTAGCAGTTTCTAACTCCAGTTTTTATAACTATATAGGTTTGATGGTTATTATTGATTACCCCCTTGCTAATGTTTCAACACAAATTCCCTAAACTTTATCAAATTATCCTAACTAAAGAGCATATAGTATCACATGATATTAGCTTAAGCAATTAACATAAAAAATGATGCTTGATATGGCTGAACTGATTGCATGGGGGGGGGGGGGATAAAAACCTGTTAATCCAAATTCAATGGTGTTACTATAACGGATGTTATTAACATTGTTTTAAGGAAAAAAACTACCACCATATGTTTTACAGAATCTAGCTGCTTTTGTAAAGATCTGTTCTTAATAATAGAACTATGAACTTAAAGCTAATATAGGTTATTATCCAGTGTTGCTTTCTTATTTGGTGTGGTCTGTTGGTGTGTATTGACAAAAAGTCATGATATCTCATCAAAATCACCTTACAAGTGAAAACAAGGTGTAGCTTTAAAAGGATTTGGTGTGTGACTTAAAGAAATAAAATGAAAATCGGTAGTCAATCTGGTAGCTACTCTTATAGCATTGATGAGAATTTTACTGTAGTTTAGAGCTATCAGTGAAGCTACCAGTTTGGCCACCAGTTTTGATTTCATTCCTTTATGCCACATGCTTAATCCTCTGTTCAACCATTACTTACTTCAAATAGCTGGAAAATGAAATGGATATTCATTCTAATATATAAAAATGTATATACAGGTCAAATCACTGGTGACAACACTTATGTATTTCTTTGCTAAAAACTGCTGAAAATGATGATGCTGGGAACTGTTGTCTTTGTATACTAGATGGATTATATAAAGTTTCAGAATGGAGGAGTGTGCTTTGGACATGGCAGCATTTGTGACAAAGTTTTTTCAATGGAAACTATGTTGCAGAGCCATTTTCAAGATGCACAGTTATCAGACCGAGTATGACTAGATAAGGCAATGTGGATTGTAATGACATGATGAGACTCCATAACCATTTTAATGCAATGTGCAAAAACAGAGAACTAGGCAGATTAGACAATTATTAACCAGTAAAGCAATATTTTGTTCAAGAAAAAATAAAGGGTCTAAAGAAGGATCTGTATCAGCAAGTTGGGGAATTGAATAGCATAACCAGAGAACTTAATAAACTAACAATGATTTCCAGGTTCTGCAGGGAAGAATTGAAATTCACTAGAATATTATATCATTAACAGGAAACTAAATCCACTGGCAGAACTAATGACCTTATACTGAAATATGAGCTACCAAAAAAGTGGTACTTTTCTTCAAGGAAAACCCATATAGGAAAAGAGCATTACTTTAGTGCATGACATGATATAACAAGTATCCATACAGGTCATTATAAAATTTCCTGGCGGACTAGCTTCAAACTGCTTCTTTTCTGTTTTTATCTATGACAAAATGTAAATAAATTATTTTTAGATTATTACCTTGTTTAAAAATTTTGGTTCAATTCAAATATTACATATCATATTTTTGATAAAATGTGCTTGATTTTTTTAAAAACAAATTGTATAATTAAACAAATTTACTAAATTTATAAATTATTATACAACTACTCTGTTTACTAGTGTCTGTAATTATTTGAGTATGTGAAAAACTAATTTTATATTGAGATTTATAGTATCTGTAGGCTTGATACTATACCACATTTCTAACGTTTATGTTAAAAAACAAAAATGTGTAAACTGAAACTCACCTTAAATTTACCTAAAACAGACCCCATAGCAGCAAAAAAGTATCTGTTCAAACTCAGGGTTTTTGTTGTGGCACATACAATGAACTGAAAAAAATGGAACAGTACATTAAAACAATTATACATAGCTTGAAAACTAACTTCAGCAACAGGCATTTTTTTTTTATACTGTGTACACAGTATATCAGAGTTGACAACTCAAAAGATCTAATAAATTACATGCCAGATTATCAAATTTTTATGGTATTTACAGGAACATTAAAAATGTTTTATTCAAACGTTCAGTCATTATTATCAATTTTGTTTTTTTGATCATGCACACACATATATTACTCATATATATGGGCACATGATATCTATATATTTGCAAGCCCATAGTTTATTTTCTAGAAATATAAATTTGTAAAATGAAATGATTAATAAGTAATACAAAGTAGACTTCATTAAAGACAAAAATACTATAGAATCCAAAATTTCATCTTTGTGTAACAAAATCAAATCTACATCTATTATATCACATTCATACTTGACTTGTATATGATACAATGTTTAAAAAAAAACATTCATGCTGCTATTACCTTGCACAATTTAAACTTTTAACTTGATATACTAACAACTGCTTAACAGTAATCACTTGCTACTGCTCAATGGTAAAAATATTTGGAATTATATAAAAAATAAAATAAAAATATAATAGTAAAAAAATCTGGATAAAACATTTATTTTCTAGTATGTCAAAGCTCACTAGTTACAAATATAGACTTACAGAATATCCTGGATCATAAAAAGAATGGTATAATTTCCTAAAGGTGTAATAAAGCTTTTCCTTTAGATTTTAATTGTATGACCCTGTTAACTGCTCAGACCAGAGGCTATTAGAAACCATATGTGCTAAACTGAAAAATTAACATATTATGCTTTCATATTAGAATTGTTTTGTTTCTCATTGCTCCAGATGTCTACAGATTGCCAACCCTCAAACTTCTAAGAACTTATTAGTGAAAGCAAAGTACAATAATTCAATGGCACTACATCTGCCATAATTAGTGCCCACAAGGCATTCTGTCCAATACTAAAACTTATCAGGCCAGCTAGGATGATGGTCTTAGCACGATCATAGTCAAATAATCAAAGTTAACAAACAATTAGAATCAAATGCAGAGATAATACCCCAAACTTATAAAATCTATGCATGGTGAATATAAACACTGTTTGCTTAAAACACTCTCAAGCCATGTTTTTCTTTGAAATATATCAATCATATTAACTGACAGTTAACACAATCTCAAACCCATGTCAAATAATGAACAATATTCTAAATAAAACAGTAAAATCTTATAATGTAATTCAAAACATTAATAATGAATACAACTGCTATTACCAGTTACTAAAACAGCTTATGGAATGAGAAACTTCCATCTCAAGTACACAAGGTTGTACAAGGGACATTAGTCATGGCAACCACAAAGGCTTACAGGTCTAACAAAATGCATAACAAGGGAAGAGTGAAAATCTGATAAAAATGAGAGATATACCAAATAATTAGAATATAATAATAAATTTTTCAACTTATAAGATAATACATGTACTTATGAAAAAACAACAATCTAAATCCTGAAAAGACACTGGGATGAAGCAATTTTAACCATCACTTATTTCACTGCATTGAAATGAAAATCATGGAAAAGTTTGTCACAGACAATGAAAAAAAACATTAATCAAATTTTAGACTGTCCTGAAAAATCACAAAATAAAGTGAGAAGTCAGAAACCTAAGATTAGAATATATAATAACATGGTGCAAACAGACAACTGTGAAGGATGCAGACTGAGGGAAATTTACCAGTAACTGAAGGAAATGCAGTATAAAATCACATCTGACAAAGAAGTCTGAAAACTTCCAAAACAGTAAGTTAAACCAACTTGTAAGAGATTTTAAGAACAGAGTACTGTAGCAATTGAGGTTGAAAACATCTTTGATGAACACTATGAAATGATTCAGTTTGAACAAAATAGCACTAAATGGAACAGAAGGGTCAACAAAGTCTGTCTGTATTTAAATAAAAATAAAAGAGTGGAGAAAAAAGGAGAAGATGGAACCTTTGATAAAAATTTTACCATGTCATTTCCTTAGAGATATAAGAACAGTATATTCTCTGAAAGAAAAAGGAAAGAACACATCACATCAAACCAAAAAAGCAAGTTTTTAAGATATACCTATTAAACATAGATCTTTTCTGAACCTTCTCCAACAATTCAAAGTTATCATTTAACCAAAGGAACCTAAACTAAGCCCAATAAAGTCTGACCAGTACCTCACAGAATGAACTAATGACCTCCTTTGACTTAACACTCCATATTTCCAGGGATGCAACATAAAATCTTATTTGGTTAATTATTAATTATTTTAAAACTGTTAAAACTGTTTAAAACTGTGTGTGTGTGTATTTGTGAGAGAGATGAGTGTTCATGAAAAATACACTGAAAAATTATGGAAATGATATATCAGAGGTAACTGTGGCATGTTCATGTTAAAATGTGAAAAAGAAAACCATGTTCATTGAAATTGTTTCTAAAGACTTCCTGAAAAGATTCTTTATATGCATTGAAATCCTTTATGGCAAATTATTTCTGCCATTATTATTTATTATAATCATTATAAGTATGTAGATGAAAAAAATTAAAAACTTAAACTCACCCTTTATTCTTTAGGAAAGCACAGATTTCTCTCTTAAACTGTTGGCTTCCACTATTGCTAATAGCAACTTATTCCCTTGGTTAACCAACCTGTTATAAGAAAAATAACACTGTATTAACTTGAGCCTAGTCTTTCTTTTCCAAATCTTAAACTTGTGTCTACTCATCTTAATTTCTTCAGAATAGAGTATAACATAGTCATTGTATAAAGATAAACTGAAATATGTTACAATTTTGATAAACAGAAGAGATTTGGGTGACATGTATATATTTTTTTAAGATTGTGAGAAGTTTGGAATTTATAGATCTTGATGGGATTTTCAGAAAATATTATGCACACATTAAAAGGCAGAAATTCAAGGTGTGGAAAACTGAGACACAATTCCAGTTAAGGCAGTTTTACATTTCCAGTAGGTTTGCCAGCCTTCAGGTGTGGCAGGAATTGGAACAGAAGTTTTAGGAGGAAACTGAATGAGAATTTTAGAGATGATGAGTGGATATAAATGAAGGAAATAGTGTTTCTATATGTTCTGGATGGATGCCATTTATATTAATAATAACACCTATAAAACAAACTACTTTTGAACTCCTGGAAGTAACTTTTATTAATCATAATTTATTTTATATATAGTCTTAACAATGTATTATTAAGGTAATTTAAGTGAAATAATTACACCTTTTGTTAACTCAGTGTCATCTTACTAATAATATTAATAATATGGTGGTGTACTTCCAAAACTTTAATAAAAAGACTACACTTACAACTTAGAAGTCAGGCCAAGTATATACTAAATATAAACGTTTAACGTCATTTCCTGCTTTCGTTTTTGCAGCTGCCTGACCTCCTTTTTATGGCTTTTTTTCCCATTTTGAAATATTTTTGACCATATAAAAATGACTTCTAACTAAATAAGAAATGAACACAGATGAATAATTTTGCTTTTTCTTCTTTATCATACATTTTTTATCATTCTGATGAAAAAATGAAACAAATAAAGGGAAGAGGTACGTGAACTTGACCCTCACTAATCTATAAAACTAGATATTAGACAAGGAGAAGGGCCTCCTTTTTATTTTGGACGCAAAACATTTTTTTTTTTTTTACTTAAACACTACAATTCAAGGTAAACAAGTTGAAGTTCAAGGTTCCAGTACTATTTTACTAATATTTAGCCAGTATGAAATTTTCAATAAACAGTACATTAAAAATAAATGACATATTTTTAGAATTAAAATCGGATAAGATTGTAGTCTCAAAGTTCTTGTGGATGTATATTTCTTACCGTTGAACTTCAAATTCAAATAACATAATCAACCCCATTGCTATCTTATCTCACGTGAATCATTTCCAAATTTTAAACAAACAGGTTGTACCATAAGTACATTACAGATTTTATATAATATTGGTAATTAGTATGAAACTAAAAAATAATCTTATGAATAAAGTTATTACATTATGTTAA
This sequence comes from Tachypleus tridentatus, assembly GCF_004210375.1. NCBI lineage: Eukaryota > Metazoa > Arthropoda > Merostomata > Xiphosura > Limulidae > Tachypleus > Tachypleus tridentatus. The sequence goes on along the minus strand of NC_134833.1, from coordinate 36,251,181 downwards.
TTTTATACTGTATCCTATACACTACTTACCTCCTTAACCAAATATATTTGGTTGTCAATGCATGTCACCAGCCTTTCACGACGACAGATTATCCCTCGTTAGTCGGCGCTAAAAACAGATACTAATCTTAAAAATAAATAAATAAGAGAAAATAAATATAAAAATAATAACCTGAAATATTTTTCATTTTAACAGTTTTTTTCCTTCAAACACCTTCTACTGAATATAATGATTCCATTTTTTTTCTCAAATATTACAGAGAATATGGTTAAAAAAGCAACAAAATCACACCAAAATGGCTACAGGACCGAAAAATACCACTTTAAACAGCAACAGACCCATCTGATCATTCTGTAGAATTTACGCATTATAACATAACACAGCACGAAGTGACCTTACTGGTCCATCAAAGCTCTCTTATCCATCAATTAATTTTTGTTACATCCCTTCAAAATTTGTTTTGAAGTTTGTAACCAAAACCTAATCTTCATGTGCAGTAAAACATTAAACATAACTGAGCAATGATCAGTTGCACACAAATATTACCCAGTCTCCAACCTCTCAATCAATTTCAGTATTAGAAGTTAAAAATAAATCTAAAATAACGTTATTTCTAGTAGGCTCCCTGGCAAGTTAACAAAAAACGAGCAACAAAATTGAATGATTTCTAAAAGTCTGTCCCCGTGTTCTCTAATATTTCGCAATCTATATTCCCGACATTAAAGTCCCCTATTTCACATAATAATCGGTTTATATTATAATTGTATTGTGCTCGTAATTCATTAAACTTTAAGCATACTATAGTATTTTGTATTTGTAGTGTCTTATATGACACTATTTAAACATGTTTCAGTTTAAAGGACATTAGCCTAATAATTATCGTAACGAGATAAGGATCAAATTTTCAGAGCTCAATCAGAGATATGTATTTACATATGTTATGTATTTCAACCGAGGACTGCGATAGCTATTCTTAATATTCAATTAACCGTAGCCATGTTGGTAACAAAAGCTTGATGTCAAACAAACAACAACAAAAACAACTGAGCCGAAGTAAACTTTCACAAACTTATTGTTCTAAATAAACTTTTGTTTCGTAATGACTAGTATATTTAAATATAATTAATTTTAAAATAACATAGTTGTATAAAAATTGGCCCGGCATAGCCAAGCGTGTTAAGGCGTGCGACTCGTAATCTGAGGGGCGCGGGTTCGTATCCCCGTCGCGCCTAACATGCTCGCTTTTTCAGCCGTGGGGGCGTTATAATGTGACGGTCAATCCCACAATTCTTTGACAAAAGAGTACCCCAAGAGTTGACGGTGAGTGGTGATGACTAGCTACCTTCCCTCTAGTCTTACACTGTTAAATTAGGGACGGCTAGCACAGATAGCCCTCGAGTAGCTTTGTGCGAAATTCAAATTCTTTTATGTATAAAAATTAATGACTTAACACTAAAATATTACAATAATAAAGGAAAGTGACTTAGTTATTATTTTGAACAACAGCGTTCTTTACTGACAAATTATTCGATTTATTTAATGATGCTGAGGAGCATTACGAAATACTATGTATGATGATAGTACTATGGATGATACGCAACAAAATATAAATGTGATATTTTAGCTAAAACTTATTTCTCAAAAGAGTAAATTGGATAATTCCGCTATATGTTTGTCTGTTTGTTAAATTTCGTACAAAGCTACTCGAGAGCTCGTGATAGTTTCCCCTAATTTAAAAGTAATAAGCTAGAAATAAGGTAACTAAATAACACCGCCAACCTTTTTGGCTAATTTTTGTGAAAGAAAACGGAATTGATTGAAACAATATAACTTCCCCGCAATAGAAAGAAAGGAAATAAATTGGTTCCATGTCTGCAACTTGCAGATTACAATTTGAGCATCCTAACCACTGAGACACGTCAAACCTGTTCGCCTACATATTGGAAGATTCGCAAAAATATATTGCAAAGTAATTCTCTGTTTCCAGTGAATTCAATTAGCTCTATGCCAGTAAATGAATAGACGTAACACAAAGCGTTATACACAATGATGTACAAGACTCAGCTTAATCTCTTGTTATTTATTTGAATCAGTAACATCAGACTTATACAAAGTGATTAACACTACTCACTTGACTGTTAATTTCTATTCAAATATAAGGGGCCCAGCATGGCCAGTTGGTTAAGGCGTTCGACTCGTAATCTGAGGGTCGCTATGACCAAAATACACTGTAATTTGTAACGTATAAGTAACTGTTATATTTTGCTTGCTTTCAGCTCAAGTCCCCTCGATAAGTAAGGCTGTGTACTTTAGTGTAACACACGACGAACATTATGCCCTCTTACAATAGATGTAAACCCACACAGGTGAAATCTTTAATAGTTTTTTGTAATAAAGAGAGTTAAAGCTGTAAAACACACTAAGTCAAGACTTTTTAAAAGTAAAATAATTTGAAAACACACAAACTTTCCTATAATAATGTGAGAATTTTAAGAGCTCTCTTTGCAGAGATATAAGAGGCGAATTAAAAGTGGGGGAGGAGCAAAATTATTTTACTGAGCGATCACAGGGACACTCATTACAGTGAGTATTACAGGCACGCTCATTACAGTGAGTGTCACAGGCACACTCATTACAGTAAGTATCACAGGCACACTCATTACAGTGAGTATCACAGGCACACTCATTACAGTGAGTATTACAGGCACACTCATTACAGTGAGTATCACAGACACTCATTACAGTGAGTATCACAGGCACACTCATTACAGTGAGTATCACAGACACACTCATTACAGTGAGTATCACAGGCACACTCATTACAGTGAGTATTACAGGCACACTCATTACAGTGAGTATCACAGGCACACTCATTACAATGAGTATCACAGGCACACTCATTACAGTGAGTCCTGTAATTGTTTTGGTTCTGGATTAAATTTGAAGCATTATTCTTCTCTCTCTGCGAATAATTTTTCTGATTTTGATATATTTCTACAGGGATAGAATCCTTTCACTCCTATGCCCCTACTTAGTGAGCTAACGAAATTTCATAAGTCGTACACAAAAACTGAAGTCCCCTGGGCAGACATGGCCTTAATTACCATAATGATAAGCCTTAGTTTAGGGGCGTAATAAAAGCCGAAACCAGTGCTGGAGCTCTATACTAAAAGGGAATGTACTAAAAGCTGGAACTCCGGTCGGAACTCTGTATATAAAGATGGTGGGCTGGCCGAAAGCATACCAATAAGTTACTACTGGATAACAATAGAATCCTTGGTTAATACCAACTGAGGAGCCGCCTGCTTTTCAAGGTACTTCTAATCCAAGGAATTTAAAACAAGTCTTTCTTTCATTTATCAGCAGATTGACTAGAAGCTTGGTTTGGTTATACCTTGGTCAACAGTATTTGACCTAGTTATATGAGAATTCATACATAGATACTTTTCTACAGGTCATACATGCTTACAAACAAAAATGGTGGTATTTCCCAATTCTAATAGGGGAATCAAGGTGCGACAAAAAGAATAATTTTATCTTGTTGTTTTTTGACAAATATTCTACCGTATTTCAGCCAATTGAATTCAATAATTCAGCCAATGCATATGGAACTTGGTTCAGAGTTATTATTTTTTGCATGTCCTAAATTATACTATATTTAATTTTGGATATTTTGTATTTTTCTCAATTTTTCAACAAGTAAAGCACAAATTGGAGTTTTTCGTGAAGTATTTAAGTACATGCTAACTATCTAACATGGGATTTGGTACAAAAATACTTTTTTGAGGACCCAAGCAGTCATACAGATAGTTTCAATTGTTCTGTGTCTTTCATGAATCTGCAGTAGTGTTATGCACTAATTATTGTCCACACAGTTTTTTTCACTATATAATATTGCTAGCTGTTTCGCCGGTGGGAGGCTATTTAACTAACGTAGTTCAAATTGTCTTGAAGTCGGAACTCTAAATAAAATAAACGTGGTAAGGTATAGGAGGTCGTTTTGTAATTTATGTCACATATCTCGTGAATAAGAAATGAAGGTAGTGTTACAAACTAATTATTATGAGTAAAAATTATTATTATTATTTACTTTACAATGTAAATATGTATTGTTTCAGTTTGGAGCTCAAATTTCAACAAAACCGGACATCTAACTTAAATTTAATGTGGATGTATAGGAGGTTATTCTGGATTGTAGTGAATGTATTGTCTACTAAAGAAGTCTTAACTGTTGTTACGTTTTATGTTTGTTTTAAATTATCCACCTATATTTATAATCTGTATGTATATAAAAGACTAATGTTCGTCTGGCCTCAAAATTCCTCTCACAGTTTAAGTTCGATTTGAAAAAAACTTCGCTCGATCTTTTAATATTATAATAGAAAGTTCCTAATAAAGTTTCATCACAATTTGGTCTCTTATAAAAATTTTATTTAGCGCATGTTTCTTTTTTTTTAAATTAATAAGTCAATAACAGTTTTATATCGCATCAAAATGAAAACTTTTATGAAAAAGACCCTCGTCAAAACTGAATAAAAAATAGGACCTTATTTTATAACTTTTTTTTCTATATCACTTCCTTAACGAAGAAATGCGGATTTTTCCTTTTTACTAAAATACCTCAATTTTCTAAACTTATTATCATCAACGAATTTAATATTTGAATAAAACTTCTAAAAATTTACAGGAATTTTATAGTAACTCAATCTTTGTAAGTTACACGAGTATTTTTGTACTTTAGTATGAGTATAACAAACATTGGAAATTAGAATTTCAAAAACTGTCAAACATAAAAGTGACAAAGTGAAAGACTGTTTGTTTTCGAATTTCGCGCAAAACTACACGAGGGCTATTGCGCAAGCCGTCCCTAATTTAGTAATGTAAAACTAAAGAGAAGGCAGTTAGTTAGTCGTCATCACCCACCTCCAATTCTTGGGCTACTCTTTTACCAACGAACAGTAGGATTGATTGTTACATTTTAACACCTGTATGGTTAAAAAGTCTAGCATATTTGGTGTGAAAGAGATAGGCTTGTTCACGAAACTATGAGGCACGATCCGCTGAAAAGAAGGGAGGAAGAAACCAGATATACATAAACATTGCATATTACTCTCTAGGGTGCAATTAGAATGTGTCAGCAGCAGTTTCTTGACTGCTCGTTCACTCGTCAAGATCCTGACCGTTAACTGTTTGTAGGGCAGCGTTTCTACTAGTCTATTTAGTTATCGAGGAAATATTTTATGAAAATGAAGCCAATTGTGTTTCTGTTTTGATTTTAACAATTGTTTGTACGAAACAGTTCCTCAGTGGGACGAGGCAAGTTTTCAGCCTAACGACGCTAAAATACGGGGTATGATTCCCCGCGATGGATCCGAAGGTGGCCTTACTCTAAAACAAACAATCAAAAGTAAACATCATTTCAGGCCCATATTATAATGCTTCTTTGTTGTCTACTGCCCGAAGCAACATGGTTTTATAGTATTCAGTGGTACATCTCATTTTTGTAGCGATGTAGCGATTAGGATTAAGTTCTCGTACTATGAGCTTGAGGCACTTTGTCACGTTTGTCTTGACTGGGTTCCGTTGGTTTTATTGTCGCAAATTATTGGTAGGGTTCTGGTCGGTGCACTATCTTTTAGTGACGAGTTTCTGCAGAGTTTCGGTTAGAGTTCCAGCTTTTAGTACACTATCTCTTCAGTTCCTTAGGGTTTTGAAGGCTAAGATCTGTACTCTTTACTCCAGTAAGCTTGCTGATGGCGCTTGGACAGAGGTGATTTGCTGAACAAGAATGTCTCAGTTGGATAATGTAATGCTTTTATTCGTATAAGAAAACTAGATAATTGCCCAAGTGCACATTTTTCCTGTTTACTTCGAAAGAAAGCAAAATTTTTAATAAAACTTGCTTACTAAAATTCCTCAATTTTCTAAACTTATTATCATCAACGAATTTAATTTTTGAATAAAACTGATAAAAATTTACAGGAATTTTATAGTAACTCAATCCGAACTACTTTTTGACTACAGTGGTGGAAATCTCATATAACGTATCAAACTCGCAAGATTCACAGGTTTAAACAGATACGATAATTATAATCGTGATAATACTTAAAGTTCACGCAATTATTTAACCAAATAAGTAGCAGTAAATACAAAAATACTCTAAATAATATAAAGTCACCAAAAACTGAATTCATCAGGCAAGTTCTAATATTTCTCATGTAAAACAAATCATCACTTATACGTCATTCTCACAAAACCTCAGTCTTGACCAATTGGTTAGTTAGTCATTCTACCGCCAGAAGTGCGTTAGTTGAAATTTTATGCGGTGTGATAGTGGCTGTATAGCCGAATCTTGCCAAGTACAAGATATTGTTTGTGTTTATTGTGAATGGGATTTACCCATAAGGGAAGAAAATAATCCCTCAAGAGGAGGGACGCACGTCTAAATCCTCCAGCGAACAGTCCCGGACCGTTTAAGGTTAAGAGCACTGTGGGAAGAGATATTAAGCACAGTAAGAAAGAAAAGTTTGATAATGATTCACTTAAACACACTGTAAACTCATATTTTGAGCGCAGAGAGTGTAGTTGCTTTGTACCAATAAACGACGCCAAACAAACGAGTCAAATTTCATCCACGCTGTGTGGGCTGTGGCGGAGACCAGCCAAGAAGGGAACATGAAAACTGATACCGTTGAAACTGCAAATACGAGCTCACTACAAACTACAAAAGAGGTAAAAACACGCACATACAACACCCTAATCACTTCACAGAGAAATTACATCAGTCAAAAGAAAAATATCACACATCAATCGCTAGTAACAAAGATTTAAAATTCACCTTTGCCAGCACCGTAAACTACAACGCAAACCGCACTGAGTCCACCAGTGCTCACTAAACAGCACTTGCTTGTTACCAAGCAAATCCTGCTTCAAGTAAAAATAAATTAACAAAAACAAAGAAGCACTAGTACTGAACACAAAACCAAATAATTACAGTATAAGTCGTAATTACATGGGAATAATGTACCCGTAAGTATAAACGCACACACGCCGGGACAACAATCCTTTAGTTGGGGAGCCAGAAGCATCTTCATCTGGTTTATAAACAAATGTTTCAGAGTGGTACAGCGGTAAATCTACCGACGTAGTAGATAGCCCAATGTGGCTTTGCTCTAACAAGACAAACATAAATAAATATCAAGCCATATATAACAATAAATTGTATCACACTGCACAATACAGAAGGGAAAAAAAACTTCACAGCACTGGATTCATACATGATACACTCACTCCTGGAGTGTCGTTTCATTTAAATTTACGATATTGTATGATGATATCCAAGATGGGCTCACTTCCAAAAGGGACGAGATAGAAGACATAATCAAGACACACTAATACAGATATAATGTTCATTATATACGTCATGCTATACAAATTTAATACATTTATGGATACTCGACAATCAGATTGTTAAACTGACCATAACATGAACTGACTCGAAAAGAGCCTTAACAAAAAAGGAGGTAAACCAGCAAATAAAACAAACAGCTGCCGTCCAATCATCTTGACTAACTGCATAGGCAAAATTTTAGAAATAATTAAGAGTAACAAACAATTCACACTTTTGAAAGTCACATTCCAAATACCAGAAGTGCAAAATAATTCAGGAAATTTTAGCAAACTATTGGTCACTAAATTAGGTTAGCTGAGACCATACTAACTAGCTTTAATAAAACAAGAATGCACCGACATCTGCGATCTCGATATAGAGAAATCATTCGACATTGTATGGCACAACTATCTACATTCCGTATAACAAGGTAACTATCGCGGATCGTCGAACTTTTTCTTTGTTTTTTTGGAAAATACAAGGTATAGGTTAAATATAGAGGGCACCTACTGGGAGTAGTTTACTTCTGAGGCAGTAAATAAAACTTACTTACCCAGGGAAGGCTTGCTTAGTCCTATTTAATTAATCAAGCATGTGAGCAATGTACAACAACAGACCCAAATATCTGGTTTTGCCTACTATTTCATGAACAACGTGGCAATCTGAAAGAGTTTCCCGACCCATTTAGTATTAATTCAAATAAATAATTATTGCCAAAAACAGAATAAATCTAAAACCTATAGTTGTAATATTTTCCAAATCTATCGATACACATAGAAATCCACCCTAATTCTATTTATATGGAATTTATCTCCAAACTTTTAGGCTAGAACATTCTTAGGCTTAATTTATGATTCTAGATTAACGTAGGTAAAAAATATTACTTAAATCTGAAACAGAGTAAGTGACAAGAAATCTATTCGAGGAACCTGTCCAGTACAAACACACGAACAATGTAATGAAACTCTACTCAGACTCAGTTATAAAATGTACCTGTCAAACGTGAGTTAACATTACACTTACATATATAAATAGAAAATTCAATACAAAACTCATTTCTCACAGCTGCATACAAAGTACCCAGAACCACAAGTTCAGAATTCATGGATAAATATTCAAACATAAAGACAAACTCCAACATAGTTTAGTTTTATATTTTGAGAAAACCTTAAACAGAAACAATTTACTAAGTTACATAGATCATATACATGATAAAAATATTTACATTTCTCTCCCCATTTAGCATCTATTATAAGCACAATAACAACCTACCGCAAATACACATACTTATAAATACGATAAGAGGAAATTTACAGCAATACGCATACTTATAAGTACGATAACAGGAAATTTACAGTAAATACACATACTTATAAGTACGACAATATGCAATTTACAGTAAATACACATACTTATAAGTACGATAACAGGAAATTTACAGTAAATATACATACTTATAAGTACGATAACAGGCTGCATACAGTAAATACACATACCTATAAGTACGATAACAGGTCACCTACAGTAAATAAACATCCACCTCTAAGCTCTAGATTACGAGTCGGGTGCCTTAACCACCTGGCCATGGCGGGCCTTTGGAGATTCCCTCCAACCCTACATTACTGAACATATCTTACAACAAATAATTATAATATGGGTTTGTACTTTTATCCTGGGGAAGTGGTTTCACGCTTCGAGACGTGAGAGCCATCACATACTCAGCCCATGCGACTACAATTTTGAAGGCTATCGATGAACATATATGCGCAGTTGTTTGACTGTCTGTGCCCGTTAATAGTGAAGGCACTGGTGGATGATGAGAAAGTGATCAGTTCTGCAGGAAATCCCCATGTTTTCATGAGTAGGTACAGATAGCGCTTAGGTTTTCCAACGTAGGTACAGATAGCGCTTAGGTTTTCCAACGTAGGTAGTTTTGCAGTTGCTACGAGTGAACGATACGTGAAGAAAACAGGTCCATTCATTCGAATGGAAAAACAAAACATTTGTGTTGATCTAATGGTTTAAACCTTTAAAAGCATCTCCCAGTTGAACTTGGTTGTAGTGTTTACCTAACAGTTTATGAGTTGATCTATACCAGTTACAATCTGTTTATCTAAGGAAAAAAGACATAAGTTAATAAGACATTTAGGTAATCTATTTAATATTGCTAAGAAGGTATTTTTTTAACTTAAACATTAATAGTGATGATTATGAAAAAAATGTCGTCGCTATACATTTTGTTTGAAAGAAAATGATACAAGTGTTGTTTATAGAATTGATTATTTTATTAAGTTTCTCAACAGATAGGTCCCCAGTGGCACAGCAGTGTGCTTGTGCACTTACAACGCGAGAAACCAGGTTTCGATATCGGTGGTGGGCAGAGCATAGATAGCCCTTTGCGTAGCTTTGTGTTTAACTTCAAAAAACTCGACAGATAGAAGGATAAGCACATTAAAATTGTCAAGAATTGTTTCATTGTTTTTATTACAAAGCTACAAAAAATATGTGCAACGTGGGAAATCGAGCCCCAAATTTTAGCGTTGTAAATATATAAACATTACTTATGACTTATAGGATGACACTGTTATTAAAAATTATTTGTAAAATTAAATAAAATTAATTAAAAGTTGTGATGTCATAACCATTTAACTATTCAATAAAGTTTAACTTCCACAAGTGTTTGTCCACGTCTACACAATATAGATTGAAATATTAAAAAAATGAAAATTATGTGCCCCATGTACATTATTGCACACATAAACAAAACGGGATACGATAACTGCTAATCGATTCTAATCTGGGCGATAGCTGAACAAACATTTCTGTCCCTCACAAAATCACAAAAAAAAAATTACTTCGTGTTAGGTTATCCAGAAATAAATGTCGGAATTCTCACGATGACATTTAGAAGCTGAATATTGAGTAATAAATCATTGATTGGTTTATTTAATCCAAGGTTTGTCGCTTATAAGGTATCTTAATTGTCTGCTGTTTCAATCAACTCTACTCAGAGTAAGTTTCGTAACCCCCAAGGCAGCATGAACATGAAGGACTTTCGTCTGATTTTCCTCTACGATTTCAAACTTGGACAAAAAGCTACCGAAATTACACGGAACACCAACCAGGCATTCGACCATGGATCTGTTACTAAACGTACAGTTCAACGTTGGTTCCAAAAGTTTCGACATGGAGATGAAAGTCTTAAATACCACGAAGGTCGTGGAAGGAAGTCATTCTTAGATAAAAACACGTTAAGGGCAGCAGTTGAGACAGACCCTCGCGCAACAGTAGGTGAGCTCGCAAAAAAGCTAGGCACAAACAAATCAAGCATTGTTTACTACCTGAGTGCGATTGGAAAGACGAAAAAGTTGGATAAGTGAGTACCGCATGAGCTGACTGAAGAACAACAAAATCGGCGTCATGAGACTCGTCAAGGATGATGCTCCAAAAATCGAATAAATTGGGGATCGAGGTTCTGCCTCATCCACTTTATTACCTAGACCATTCCCTACATATTTTCATTTTTCAAACACTCGTTTTGAACAATAAACGCTTTCAAAACCAGGCAGCTGCAGAAGAAGCTTTGAGGGAGTTCATCGATCATAGAAACTCTGATTTCTACAGCAGGGGCATAAACAGCATCGTTACACGTTGTCAGAAATGCGTTAAAGCAAATAGTGCTTACTTTGATTAAAGCATGTTTTACAACATTGGCTTATACTTTTCCAAACTTCGTGCGCGCGCGCGTGTGATTTCTTATAGCAAAGCCACGTCAGGCTATCTGCTGAGTCCACCAAGGGGAATCGAACCCCTGGTTTTAGCGTTGTAAATCCGCAAACTTACCGCTGTTACAGCGGGGGACCCAAACATTGCAGTAAAAAACTACATTTATTTCTGGACAACGTAATAACTCAGTACAATTAACAGCAACAACATTTTCATCATTTTTGTAACATTAGTTCACAAACTTTGGCTTCTTTTGGGTACATGTTATTTTCATCTTGAATAACGTCTTATGGGGACGCATAGGGTAAAACACCGCATCGGATAATTTAAGAGTTCAGGCATTACTAACCCCAATTTTGAGCTTTTTTTTTTAGCACAAAGCTATACAGTAGACTTTGGTCTTGTTTGTTCATTGTAAAGCACAAAGTTACACAATAGGCTATCAGTGTTCTGCTCATCACTAGTATGGAAACAATTTTTACCGTCGTAGGCTTGTATAGTTACAGCTGAGCACTGTAAGACACACGATAGGCTATCTGCGTTCTTTATACAGAGAGAAATCAAACCTCGGATTTTAATGTTGTAAAACCATAAACTTTCTGTTTACACACTAAATTTATTTTAAATTCAACTTTAAAATAAATTATATAATTAGATTCCTCTTCTTATTTACTCATCAAATCTTCTATTATTAGCAAGTCAAATTATTTGCTGCTTATAGAGAAATCATTTTATTTCAAAATACCACAAATACACAATTTATATCACCTTACAGAGCGAGTTTATTCATAATCTTTTAAAATGGTGTTTGTTTGGCTTTGTTTTGAAATTCGCACAAAGCTACACGAGGGTTATCTACGCTAGCCATCACTAATTTAGTAGTGTAAGACTAGAGGGAAAGCAGGTGCCCCCCGCTAGTACAGCGGTGGGTCTCCGGATTTACAACGCTAAAATGAGGGTTTCGATTCCCCTCGGTGGGCTGAGCAGATAGCCCGTTGTGGCTTTGCTATAAGAAAAAAAAAAAACACGGAAGGCAGTTAGTCATCACCACCTGTCGCCATCTTTTGGGCTACTCCTTTACCAACGAATAGTGGAATTGACTGTAATATTATAACGCCCCCACGACTGAAAGAGCGAGCATGTTTGGTGTGACGGAAATTTGAACCCGCGATCCTCGGATTACGAGTCGAGTGCCTTAACCACCTGGCCATGCCGGGCCTTTTAAAATGGAAAACAGAGAGTACAGAATATTTTGAATAAAAAATGCTTTAAAATTAGAGGTCAGTTTCAGTTACAGCGAGTAAAACTTGAATAATGTAAAAGCAAATAAACAAATAATGTGAGAAAGATGTAACAGAGTTTTAAATCTAAAGTAGTTTATTAAAAAAGTGTTATTGTGCAGATTAATTTTGATTTTCTTTTTCCAATGTATTTTGTTTTTGAATTTCACGAAAAGCTACACGAGAGCTATCTGCGCTAGCCGTTCCTAAATTAGCAGTGTAAGACTAGAGGGAAGGCAGCTAGTCATCACCACCCACCGCCTACTCTTGGGCTACTATTTTTACCAACGAATAGTGGAAATGATCATATCATTATAACGCCCCTACGTCTGAAAGGGCGAGCATGTTTATTGCGACGGGTATTCGAACTTCAGATTACGAGTCGAGCGCCTGAACCACCTGGCCATGTCGGACCATAACGTATTTTCAAAAATATTTGAATAGTAGCCAGGAAACAATGGAATATGATTGTGTAAAGTTAAGTCTAGTACTGCCTAGTAGTTAACATGTTCGGACTGTAAATCCGAAAGGTTTGAGGTCTGATGCAACAAAACGTTTCACTGATCGTTGTTTGGTCAAGAGACCTGGGAGAATCAGATACACCTTGGACCTCTTCCTCCCTCTTGGGCTACTGGTTTTGTTCTTGATTGTCGTGTATGAAGGCCACATTAATTCTTCGATACAATTCGGACCGGAAGCTGGAAAACCTCATTCTTACATTAAGCAGCCGTTGAATGCGCATTACATTGACACACGAGAGGATCTTTTCAAGCCATGTCCATGAATGTACAACGTAAGTTGTTTTCGTGTGTGAGTATGTGCCTTCTGGTATAAACTTCTTCCTCTTTTCTTTCGTTGTCAACATGAAGTTTCTTTCACACAAGCAGTTCCATACATGCCGAGAGAAAACATACAGCACTAATCTCACATTTCACTCATACACGTGATGAATGAAATAGGACTACTGCCCCTCCTTGTGGAACACCTGCCCCTGGAGAAAAGTACTCCGAGAAGGTACCCGTCATTTTCATTCCAGCTACCCTGTTGTTTACAAAGTGGAGAGCCAGCGAATAATACATCGCGCTTGGTTCCTCATTGGCCCAGCGGTATGTCTGCTTAGAAACGTTAGAAACTAAGTTTTGATACCAGTGATAGGCAGAGCACAAATAGCCCACTATGTAGCTTTGTATGTAATTCCAAACAAAAGACCTCGTGGTAGTTTCATTTGTGATATTTAATATTTTATTCTGTTGTGTCATACATACCGTATCGAATGTTTTATCAACATCGGTTAAAATGATCAACTATGAGTCTTACCAGATGGTTTTTGTTTTTTCTTTCATTGAATCTATTTTATATTTCAGGTAACTTTGATATCAGTTCGAAATAGGGCAAAGAACCGAGGATTTTTTTTTTTCTGGGAGTTTTCTAATGCAGCTGATTAGGTTGATTGATCTGTTTGTTTTTGGCTTTCCTTCTTTCAGAAACATTAAAACATCCGCCAGCTTACAAGCAGTTGGTATGTAACTTGATTTTAGAGATAGATTAAATATAGCAGCCAGATGTTCATACACACTTAGTGTGCCTTTTTTGATAAGTGTACATTGTATTATGTCATGTCCAGGAGTCTTTGTTCTTGTCGTTTTAAGCGCGTCTTGTATTTCTCGTTTTGTTATTGCTTTAACGAGCTGTTGAGGCGTGTGATCTTGAGTGTTACAACTTTGTTGTTGGACCCCTCTAGAAGGTGGGTTTTGTTTACGATAACAGGTTATTAAGTTCATTGTAGAGTGATATGTTCATTGTCAGTTCGTTTTGATGTTTTTTACGTGTTTTCAAGGTGCTTTCTTAATATTTCTGTGTGTTTGTGTTTGCTAAGATGTTAGTGTATTTCAGGGATATGCATGTTTATTTGTATTTTTTTCCAGTAATTTTTTTAAGTGAGACCACAAGCTATTTAGCTCTTCGTGCGTGTTAAGATTGAGTAATATTAAACTTACTTATCGGTTTTCGTATTTATTTCGTTTTTTTGTAGTGTTTCTAAGTGTATTTAGTTCAGTGTTTTTGTGTAGTATATATATAAATATATAAATATTTTCTTTCTTTTTCTGCGTTCTTTTATTTATTTAGGAGCACCTGTTCATGGAGTTCCATATATGGTTGTGACACTGCATTTCCATTAGGCTACACGACAGTAATTATCAATTATAGTAATTACCATTGATAGTTTTTCCTGGTAGATTATTATTTAATATTTTCCAAAACTACACGAGGAATATCCGCGCTAGCTGTCCCTAATTTACCAGTGATAGACTAGAAAGAAGCCAATTCTCGGCCTACTTTTTTCCACCATTTTAACGCACCCAGGGCTATAAAGGCTGGCATGTTCAGTGTGATTGGAATTCAAACCTGTGAATCGCAAATTGCGAATCGAGCGCCCTAATCGCAAGGCTAAGCCAGGTTCGTGATATAATAAGAGAGACAGAAATACAAAATCATCGGTATAATGCATTATAATTGATTACAGGACAGAAAAAATTATAAATCTTATAACGTTGTTGCGTTGATTTATTCTTTAATTCATTATATTTTTAAGTCATTAAAAGAAATTAATATTCGTCTCACCCTGAAAAAGACAAGAAAGCGAAGTTTTAGATCTTCACAGTTAAAGTTTTTTCTTCACAACAATGATTTATATCTTCAAAATAAATTTAATCAGTTCACATTTTTACAGCCTTCATGGTACAATTGCAGCCTCTCTTACATTTTTGGTTTGTTTTGAATTTTGCGCAAAGCTACTTGAGGGCTATCTGCGCTAGCCGTCCCTAATTTAGCAGTGTAAGACGAGAGGGAAGGCAGCTGGTTATCACCACCCACCACCAACTCTTGGGCTATTCTTTTCCAACGAATAGTAGGTTTGACCATCACATAATACCCCCACATGGCTAAAGGGGCGAACCTGTTTGGTGCGACCGGGATTCAAACCCGCGACCTTTGGATTACGAGTCGAACGCATTAACACACTTGGCCATGCCAGGCCCTTCTTAAATAAACGCATTTCATATTTTATAATATATTGTAATATTAATGACGTCTGTGAGGAGAAGATTAAAAGATAGTCCTCACTTTAAGATAAAGATATAAAGATGAAAAAATAGATAGATATGTCAAGAACTTTTAGAGATTAGGTACTTGCCAAGTTTTCTTATTTCTTAAAGCTGGAGGTATACAGGATAACTTTCTGTATGAACTTCCCTCTCCGAAATAAAACCAAAAACAAAACATAAACGTTTCTTTTATTAACGCGCTTGTATTTATTTCCAAAGAGTTTGTTCATCTACACTGTTTAAAAGGCAACATTATTAAGTGCACTCCGGCAGAATATTTATAATAAAGCAGGTGGCATGTAACGTGAATAGCAAAGAATTTTAGATCAATAAACCAAAAGCGTCAGGTATTTCAGATGACGTCACGAACGCCATTTTTATGATCAGTTTACATAGCACAAGGCATTTTCTAATTTTCGAGTGGTTGGAGGGTAATATGATACCATTTGGCTGCTGTTCTTACGGATGTAATAATAGGGTAGGGATGGATAAGGTATTTTTTTACACTTATTAATTGTTTGAAACCAAATTCAACTTAGAATTTACTTTAAGCTTACGAGAAAAATTCTTTCGTTTCACACTTGATTATGTTTCGGCACACATGCATGATCTTATGAAGGCAAAATCACGTGCTGCAACATTTCCCGCCTTACAGTTAGTGCTACGAATACAGGCACCTCTTCAAAGAACTTAATTTTAGAATAGCTTCTGTCAGTATGAATTTATTGAAAATGCTGAACTCTTTATTATTGTTTCATACTTTGCTTATTTAGTGTGAAAACTAAAGTTAGCAGTTTGTAATGTTTCATTATCAATATATATATATATATATATATATTAAACTAGAATCCAAACTACAGTGACACATAGACGTATATATGTATATACAAATAACCTTTATTTCAAACATAAACAACTCATATATAAAATGAACTATAAAGAATTCTTAAAATATATAAACACTGTCAAAAATAGTGGAGTTTAACTATATTTAGGTGTTTCGTGTCAAAATTTTTTTGGACTGTTATGTATAATGCACATAAAACTCGATAAATTAAGTACACCGTAATACGTATCCTGTGACATGAAAATCCACGAATGATAGATGCAAACGTAGGGCGTTCAAGTTCTAACAGTGCAGTACAAAATATTTAGTGAAAAGTAGAATATAAAACATATCTAATGCTTCCAGTAAATACGCAGTCATTCTTGAACGTTATATAGTAAGTTATTATTAAGCGTAAACACTTATTATGCTTACTTAATAATTAAAGTTACATATAAAACTGTCTAAAGTTGCCCTCATATAATTGACGGGTTCATAGACAAGTAGTGAAGTTCATTGTTTTGTCGAACCTGATTAGAGTTACCACCTTTGAAGTGAGAAAACAAAATTGGCTTACCCTCTTCCTATACACACTTCAAACGTTGAATTACAGAACTAACTCAGGTACGTATAGTAATACACTGTATAAATATATACGGGGTGGTCAGAAATTATATTTCCTATTTTTTAAGTTTAATAATTAATTAATTAAGGAAATACGACCATTCATCTTGTAGACCAAATCAAATATTTTTTATTGACATGTTGCTATACTTTCTACGTGTACACCATAAATGGCTCTCATCACGTCTAACCAATAACCAAAACCAGGGACGGCTAGCGCAGATAGCCCTCGAGTAGCTTTGCGCGAAATTCAAAAAACAAACAAAAGCAATCAAATTACTATATCTTCTTGCAAGTTAACAACGATACGAGTATCCTGAGCTCAGTCATAACGTATTCAAACGCACTGAGCGACCAGCTGTGCCGTTTCAGAGCGAAGTTTGAGTTTGCAAGTACCATACTGTTGTACACCGCACTGAACAAGCAACCGCTATGCTGTAAAACCATGTTCTGTGTAGGGCTGCGACGATTATGGACTTTTGTAACCGGTTAATCTTTGCCTCGTAACCGAACCGTAACCCGTTAATCGTGTAATCATCACAGCCCTAGGAATTTGCGCGTGACGGCCGCACCGAACGTTAACAAAAACTCTAAAGGCTTTCAACAACAATAACAACAAAAATTCAACCAAACAAAAAGGCAAGCAGTTCGTAAAATCGCGATTGGCAAACATACCAATGTCAAGGTCAAATAATGGAATATTTACATGTCGATAATCGTATTGTTTTCCCTCGTTTATTTTTCTCGGAAAAAAAATCTTAAATTAACCGGTTAGGAAATCCGTAACCGGTTAAGAGCAGTAACCGAACCGTAACCAGTTAATCGTGTAATCGTCACAGCCCTAGTTCTGTGAAGGCTCTGCTTGTTTGTTGTTAAGCGCAAAAACTATACAATGGACTATCTGTGCTGTGTTCACCACTGATGTGGAAGCGCTACTTTTATCGTTAAAAGCTTTCAGACCTACCGCTGTGTCACTGGAAGTGTCTTGGGAAGACTTACTCTTTCGTATTTTCATTTCTACTAAGGCAGCTAATTATATTTCAGAAAGGTGTAGCCATTTCTTAATACTTTCACACTTCTAGGTAATAGATATAGTATAATACAGTTTTTAAACTGAAGGATACAAATAACAAACAGTACGTCTACTTATACAATAAAGTGTAAAAAAAGGCTATTAAAAATGAATTTATATATATATATATAATTCTGATTGAGACGTTGATATGAACTTAAATTAAATAGTGAATAGATATTTTCTAGTTTATGTTTAAAACTTGGCATGAATGTTCATTTCTACTTAACTTGTTCATCATTGAGCTCTTGTCATGATACGTACAGTTTTAACTGAATCTATGAAAGATGGCATCATGAAGAGAAATGAACCTTTCCATGAACATTGTGGTGATACCTGTGAGAAAGACGTGTTTTTGTTGGTTTTTATTTCTGTATTACCCTTCCCTCGAAAAAATTAGTTATGTAAATTTTTGACTTGTAATATTTCAATAAAGAGTAAATTTAAAAGTAAAATAGATGGCACTATATTTTGTTTTTAGAATTTCGCGCAAAGCTACACGAGGGCTATCTGCGCTAACTGTCCCTAATTCAGTGGAAGACTAGAGGGAATGGAGCTAGTCATCACCACCCACCGCCAACTCTTGAGCTACTCTACGAATAGCTACCAACGAATAGTGGGATTGACTGTCACTGTATAACGCCCCCACAGCAGAAAGGGCGATCATGTTAGGTGTGAGGGGGATTCGAACCCACGACCCTCAGATTACGAATCGAGGTGCCTTAACCACCTGGCCATGCCGGGTCCTGTAAGTTTATAAACTAAGTGTTGCCTATTTAAGCTACCTATACAGATACTAAATTAACATTTAAAGTTGAGGCCTTATTCTACACCATTAACAATTGTTTATTTCTTTGTTACAAAATCTCGTGCATTGCTACTCGAATATTTATCTGTGTATAGCCGTCTCTAGTTTTGAACTGAGTGATCGTTTAGCCCGCCAGTCTTTAGTTGTGACGAAAATGCCTTCCAATGGCTGAAAGCAAAATCTGAAGATTTATAATGGTAAGAACCAGTAGCTTTGTGCTTAACTACAAACAAACACTTAAAGTGGGCTAAACAAATAGAGTTTCCTATAGTTCCAGTATAGCCATTCCCATTTACGATGTCATCGTTAACGGATTTTGACAATAAACAAAATGATGTTTAATATTCTCACGAGTGGCGTCTTGTTTAGGCATGTTAACCCTTACAAATGATCTACCTTTGTCGAGACTACGCTGGACAGATCTCAAAAAGAATGTTTGCTCATATATTTTTACATTAGATTTACCCGGCATGGTCAGGTGGTTAAGGCAATCGACTCGTAATCTGAGGGTCAAGAGTTCGAATCCCTGCCACACCAAACATACTCCTCCTTTTAGTTGTGGGGGCGTTATAATGTTACGATCAATTCAACTATTCGTTGGTAAAAGAGTTGGCGGAGGGCGGTGATGACTAGCTGTCTTCCCTCTATTCTTACACCGCTAAATTAGGGACGGTTAGCGCAGATAGCCCTCGAGTAGCTTTGTGCGAAATTCAAACAAACAAACATTAGATTTAGTGAAATTTTTGGCAAGTGTCTTCGAATATAATTTTCAGCATTCTTCTACAATCCTGAAACAAAAGGCTAGACACATGTTGCTCTTTGACCTCATCTTTAACACCCAGAACGTTTATCAGGTGCAATTTCGGAATATTTTTGTTTTTTTGTTTCTGAATTTCGCGCAAAGCTACACGAGGGCTATCTGCACTAGCCGTCCCTAATTTAGCAGTGTAAGACTAGATGTAAGGCAGATAGTTATTCCCACCCACTACCAACTCGTTGAGCTACTCTTTTACCAACGAACAGTGGGATTGACCGTCACATTACCACGTCCTCACGGGTGGAAGGTCGAGCATATTTGGTGAGATGGGGATTTGAACCTGCGACCCTCAGAGTACGAGTCGAGTGCCTTAACCCTTCTACTTATCTAATCAACAATTTCATTCTTCCCCTGTATGTATGTATCGTATTCATCATATGTATGAAACTTCCAATAAGTAGTAATTACTGTTTTTAAACTTCAAAATATCAAGTTCAGTTATTCAAAGATGGCCTATTATTTTAGTCAATCATGTCCAATAATAATCTCGTGCATTTTTTAAAAGTTTATGCGTTTTAGAATACATAACTATATATGCCCAGTTTTGCCATTACCCAATGTTACTATATTTTACTTTCTGCAAATCACAAACATATGTAGCTTTCTTTCACCTAAAAACATACGTTAAACAGGAATAAAATTTTACTCTCAGTAATTCTGACAACAAATTTTTCTTTGAATAACACAGTGATGATTTGATAAATGGTTTTGGGTATGAAACTTTCAGTTTTATGAAATATGTAAAACCTCCCTGATAATTTTAATCAGTATTTATGTTTGAAACGTTGTAACAATACAAATAAAGTAATTGAATTGTATAGTAATCACGACTTTTATTAAAACAAATATTGTTTTTCAGAAATTCACTATAAAGATACGTTTCTGAAAACTGATTTTCATGCCTTAACTCTTATGTTAAGTTTATACATTAAAATTGACTTTTGGAAACAGATGTCACGCAATTCGTTTTATATTCAATGTAGGTTTTGGCGAAAGTACTTCTGTTAAAAACATGGGCGATGAAGTCTATTTCTGGCCATTTCCGTTTAACAGGCAAGTCTATTCAGTTACGGTTGGTTATTCTTTAATAAGAGACTTCCGTTTAACTTTCCAGCAGCTTTAAGTATATGTTAGTTACAGTAAATAAAACTTGGTTTTCACTTTGCTTAAAAAAACAAACGAATATCCCGGAAGATATATCATATCAGTCGATACATATTTGTAGAAGACATTTACTACTGTCAACTGATCAAGTAACACTGCACAACAAAGTTATTGGTCCTTGAACACTGTGGGTGCTCCTTATAGATGTTTGGCTACTGATCACGAAAATCACATCCAGATTTGCCCATCACGTACCGTTTCATCGAAATCTTTAGTTTTGCTGCAGGGCAACTGGAGTCCATCAATGCTTGCTGACTACTGTTGGACACTGCAACGTAATACACCGGACATTGAATACAAACGAAAATCAGGAGCAAAACACTTTTAATTATGTTGAACTTAATAGCGTAGTAGAAACATAAATGCAATTAAATACGTTATTGCCGGTAAATAGTTAACTGTCTATTTCTCAGAGTTCCCACGTGATGAAGCAAAACCAAAACTATATTTGTGCATACCCACCAGGTACCTGTCACAATCAGCAAAAACTTTTCAAAAAAATTGTTGTGCAGTGTAATCAATAAACGTACCCAAGTATAAATAATACAACTTGGAAAATTAGTAACTTAAATCACATTCTTAATGTGGCAATTACTAAAAAAGAATTATATTTAATTTTTTTATATTTCTTAATGTAAAATATTTTACGTTTCATTGTTCGTACCATGTACACCTTTTTATTTAAAAAAATAATTGAAAGAAATAGTCTAGGTGTTTATCTTTTAAATTTACACTTACTGTGGTTTTATATACATATATGTAATTATTTTCATGAAAACTGTAGCTGGGCTAAGATTTTCCTATGAAGTGAATAGCATTTCACGAGCTCAGGGCCTGGGTTTTCAGACAATCGACTCACAAGGCCTGGCATCCGTGTTTTCACACATGAAATGGTTAAACGTGACAAGGGTAGTGCATATACTGTGGAAGAGATGCTATTGTTTCGGTTATCTGTAAACTTTCTCAGTCTCATTTAGATTCTTTCCAAAATGCCTTTAGATTTTTGTGAAGGTCAGTTTCTCACACCAGAATTTGTCAACAATTAGAAAGTAGAGCTGCCAATTGTTTTGCACTCTCTTTGGCTTTATTTCTGGTTGATTTCTCGTAAAGATTGCTTCTTACTTTGTTTTTACATTATTTTCTGTATTATTTTTAGATCCACCTAGAGCCACATGTTCTGTTTTAATTTGGCATAACATTCCTTGTTTTCTTCCAGCTACTGCAGTTACTCTTTCTTCCTGTAAGGTAATTAGCGCATCTAAGAAACCACGGAATAGAAAATATGGTTAACTCTTGATGCTGTGACAATAGGATTTGTTTGTTTTTTTTGTACAGTTTTATGTTTTTCCCTGAAGGATGTACTAATTTATAATCTTCATAATGCTTATGTATCAAAGGCTTGAAATTCATACTATTAAAAATTATATTTTTTAGAAGCCAAAGAATATGAGAGTGCAGCGGGGAAACACACAGCTTGAACTTTAAAAAATGCTGACAAAACTTCTGCACCTAAGTTTAAACGTAATCTTACAAAAAATACAAGTGATAGAAGTTCGATGTGAGACCTGTGGACTGGAGGTACTAAGACCTCAGAGAATAATCTCTTCAGGAGACTCAGACTATTGCAAGCCGAGCTACTCCATCCCCAACCTTGGTTGTGCCACCCATGCCAGCTGAAGGAAATTAGAGGTACCATTGATGGGAAAAGAGTGTCAGCCAGAGTTGTCTTATCATCAACAGAAAGTACCTGATGATGAGGATTGTGACTCGTGTTGTAAAGAAAATTTCTCAGTTTGTTACGGTCACAGTAGTTCAGGAGTTCTTACAGAAGCGGAAAATATGTTTTCAGTAGAAATTCTTCACCCTGACACCCAGAGACAGACGTAATATGTTAGTTTGAACATCAAGTTTTCCAGGCATCATCGCTATCTGTATCCCTAACACTATGAGTGTCTTAAGCTGGTGTTGGGAGAGATGCCTCTGGAGGTATAATGTTTCCAATATCGCTATCGCTTCCCTGAGAGCAAGATGACGTATATTTTTCTTTCAGCGTTGAAGTCTCCAAATCAAATGTCGTTAGATTAAATCATTCCAAGCAGAATATCAAATGGATGCTTGCAAAGTTTGTCAATTCTGATAGAACTGACTAAGTTAAACCTAACCATACATCATGATAGTGTATAATAAAATACAGAAGAAATTGAGCGACTGTTTGCTGGGCATGCTCATGTTTGCCAAGAAATGTAAATTCCCGTGGAAGCTATGTTGATTTATTTCTTTTACAGATGTGTCATATTATTTGTAGAAATATGTTGAATGATTAAGATTTATTTTAGCTAACACATATGAATTTTGGTGTAAGCGTTTAGTCACTCTGGGGCCCGGCATGGCCAAGCGTGTTAAGGCGTGCGACTCGTAATCTGAAGGTCTCGGGTTCGTATCCCCATCCCGCCAAACATGCTCGCCCTTTCAGCCGTGGGGGCGTTATAATGTTACGGTCAATCCCACTATTCGTTGGTAAAAAAGTAGCCCAAGAGTCGGCGGTGGGTGGTGATGATTAGCTGCCTTCCCTCTAGTTACACTGCAAAATTAGGGACGGCTAGCACAGATAGCCCTCGAGTAGCTTTGTGCGAATTCAAAAACAAACAAACAAACTAGTCACTCTGGTGGATATGGTTGGAATTAAAAGCTTTGAAAGTAGTTAGAATGGTCAATTGGTTGAAAGTTGAATTCATAAAAGGAACTGTTATTTCACGCTTTTTGGACTGTTGGTTAGAGTTTCATGAAGTGATGTCCGCTTTACATCAGGTGATAACCACTTGATTTTTATAAATTTAGGATAGTTTGTTATTGTAATATTAATTGAAGTGAAGAGACGTTTATCACGTTTACTACTTAAGCTATTGAGCAGAATTTCATAAGCAATGCCTACAGGACATCGTACGATAGCTATTGTACAGTTTAGAGCAGTTTAAATTGGTAGATGTAATGACTAAGCTATCGACTGTTTGTACAAAAATAAATGAAGGTAAAAAATTAATGGGATGAAAGGGTATTCAACACACATTTTTTAATCAGTCAACTGGTGTTTCGTGGTAGCTAAAATATTTACATTTTGACATGCCTACAATTGATTAGTAGGATTTGTAATAAACCTGGATGTTAAAAGCTTTTGTGATTCTGGCTTTCTGAACATTCAGATGTAATTTTTAAATTAATATTAGCAAAATGGTTTGTGTAAAAAATCACTCGAGCCGTCTTGTGTATATGAATGCATAAAGTTAAAGTAGCATAGCATTTACTCACAAGCTTCTGAGACCTGTATGTGATTTGTACATGTGCAATGAAAGAGATGAGTTCTTTATTAACAATAATTACGAACCAAGCTGTGATAAGCCTTAGTGGAAAAATTATTGGTCCACTAGATTTCGTCTTCACTTATTCTCTTGTAGTGCTAGCTATAGTGGGTGAATGGACATATTGTGATGTTTCAGAAATCGGCATTTCTAACCATCTGAAGTGGAGAATTAGTTCACAGTTAAATAGTTTAGTTAGCCTGTGTTATTCTGAGTTATATTAGTGCATGCTGTAGCTCGTATCAGTGAATATTGATCCTGGTTGAAGGAACATATAGTTAAAAAAATCTTATTTATTTCGTGATACTAAGAGAGTAATTTTCATTGATTTTGAGATGACATCATAGTATTAGGTAATGTAGCTATTGAAAAGTAATAGTAAGAGCTCCATGGGTTGTCTAGTTACTATACTTAAAGTTCTTAGGCAGTCTGCAGACACTATATGATGACTTGTGATTCTGATATATATGGCATTATATATGTATAACTATATAAATTGATTATAAAGTCGTGCATTGTGTTCAAAGAACTATTGTACAGTAATGACAAGTGCATGAGATTGGTAGTCGCGAGGTTTGTTCCCCATAACTGCACATATTTAAACATTATTCATCTGCTCTTTTCATCAGTGACGTAAGGAAAACCCTGGAACTTGCAAAATATCTTGTGAAATACAGATGACTTTATGTGAAATGACGTCCGTGAACATTGATAGAAATGCCATTTTATCCAAATAAAGGCGCATTGCAAAAGTAAATACTATACATATAACATACTTTGGTGAATACAGGCAACTTCATGGTAACTTATATCCATGAACATCGATGGAAATGTTATTTTTCCATATAAACCTGATCTTTGTGATAGTTTCCTAGCCAGAAGTCTGCAATAGTTACGACAGAAAGTGTTTGTACCTCTGCGTCTTGAGTAGTTTTTTCCTCATAACTTAAAAAGTATCATAATTAGTATAATGAAAGTACAGTATATTATAAATATTATACTAACACGTATCTACATACATTTTTATGTAAATTAAACGACAAATAAACTGTTTATAAACAAATAATCAAACATAGAAATGGCAGAAAGTGTTCGTGCGTCTACTTTAATGGTCAGTTGTGTAGCCTTTCAGGTGAATTACTTGGCGCAATCTCTCCTCATAGTCCTCCATGATCGTTTGACAGTACTCGACTGGTATTTTCTTCCATTCTTCTTTACAGAAGACCTCCAACTCTTGCAAGTTTTCCGGATGACGCTGATGAATTCTGGTCTTCAACTCATGCCAAACGTTTTTAATTGGGTTGAGATCAGGTGACTGTGATGGCCACTCTAGAACGCTTATAGCCTTATATGGTTCTTTTGCAACCAGAATTGCACATATTTCAATGTGTGCTTAGGGTCATTGTCGTGCTGGAAGATCCAACGACCCCCAAGCCGCAAGTTCCGAGCATCATTCTTGATATAAGTGCCTAATATATCAACGTACTCTTCTTTTTTCATGATTCAGTTGACGCGGTGAAGGCTGCCTACACCAGAAGAGCTGAAGGAACCCCATAGCATGATCAAGCCACCTTCATGTTTAACTGTAGGGACGGTGTTCTTTGAACGATTTCGTTCCCCCTTCTTACGGAAAAATATAGCGGCCAAAAATTGTGGCCAAAAAGCTCGATTTTAGTCTCGTCTGACTAAAGAATACTCTTTTAATAGGTAAAGGGTTTATCTACATGCTTTCTTGCATACCTCAATCGTGCTTCTAAATAAACAGGCTTTAAATATGGAGTTCTACGAGGACGGCATGCTTTGAACCCAGAACAGCGTAACATGTTCGAAACTGTAGAGGTGCTTACTTCAACCCCAGTTTTCCTTACCCGTTTCTGTATGTCATTACGTGTTAAACGAGGGTTCCTACTAACTTCTCTGAGAACATTCCTCTTGGTTATATCTGGAATTTTGGTGAGGCGTCCGAAACGAGGGAGGTTAGCAGTTGATCCTGTAAGCTTAAACTTGGCAATTATGCTTTGAACAATAGATTTCGGCACATTAAGTTGTGTAGCAATACTTGAAAGAGACACACGAGGCTTGTATTTTACAATAATTCGTTTTTTTTTTTTAATCACTGGACAGTTGTTTCCTGTTCGTCATGATGACCAAGCAGATAATGACGGAGACGGCGTTAACTTGTCGGGAGTACATTTTTTGCTTGCTAAATTCTAATAATTATGAGCCCAGTGTCTAGGTCCGGAATATAATGTAGTTTATTCGCCAAACTAAAATTTGTCGGGAATATCAGTTTTTTTCACACATTCTGAAATGTACGAACACTTTCTGCTTCTCCCATTTTTGGTTATTTGTTTATAGACAGTTTATTTGTCGTTTAATTTACATAAAATATTATGCAGATGTGTGATAGTATAATATTTATAATATATTACACTTCTATTAGCCTTCTCGTGATATGATACTTTTTAAGTTATGAGCAAAAAACCACTCGAGACGCAGGGGGTACGAACACTTTCTGTCGTAACTGTAGGTTCATTTTAGATGCTTGTGGTAGCCAAACTTGTTTAACGTTGTAGCAAATAATGTTTTTGGCTTCAAATAATACAGATACAGAATATAACTGAGCATGTCAAGTTGCTGAGGTTGTGGATAATGTGTTGTCAAAGAAGTGTGTGGTAATGTTTACCACTGACAGAGCATATATACTGCCCACTGGGCCAGCTACTTTGACAATATTGGCGTGATAATGAAAGAAACCATATAATACATCCACTTTTACTGGATGCAGGTGTTTTTCATCATTCCCACATGGATTTGCAGTTGTCCAGTTTTGCAATTCCATGTATGAGTAACTCCATGAAGCATGAAGTATATCTCTTCAATCTAAATTACAATGAAAATAAATTAGATTCAAGTTGAACATTGATCATCTAACCAAATAATGTCAAGATGAGCCTTACGGTCTGTCTTTTTAATTACTATAAAACTCTGATCTTTTATGGGAATTGATGCAATGTAATTCACAGAGCTTTGTAAACAGTGCTACGTGAGATGCCAGTTATATTAGACGTACTATGTGAATTATGTGAAGCTTCCTCGTATTCCAAATATAGACTTTTAGTTACAATTACTGCAAGCGTCGATTATCAGGTGCTTCCTTTAAAAAACAAATCTATACTAAACAGTATTTTCGATCCCGGGTCTCGGCGATGCATTGAGAATCTTTTATACTAGGCCCGGCATGGCCAAGCGTGTTAAGGCGTGCGACTCGTAATCTGAGGGTCGCGGGTTCGCATCCCGGTCGCGCCAAACATGCTCGCCTTTTCATCCGTGGGGGCGTTATAATGTTACGGTCAATCCCACTATTCGTGGGTAAAGGTGTAGCCCAAGAGTTGGCGGTGGGTGGTGATGGCTAGTTGCCTTCCCTCTAGTCAGTCTAACACTGATAAATTAGGGACAGCTAGCACAGATAGCCCTCGAGTAGCTTTGTGCGAAATTCCAAAACAAACAAACAAATAACAAATCTATACTAAACAGTGAATGTTTATTGTGGATGTGTTTGTTTGGGAATTATCGCTCTTACAGTACACCCCGTGTGTAGTGCATACTTTGTTTTAAGCGACAGGTTGCGAACCATAGATCCCCATAAAGGTATGCTAAACAAAAGATCATATCCAGCATGAATGTTATGGAACAGGAACCATTAGGAGGAGTATTTTACCTTAAAAGTAGTCGCATTGCTACTTGAGCAGTTTATCCAACTGCTAACAAAACTCCATTAAGCTGCTGTTTTTTTTACTGGGATTGGCTTGAAACACCTAAAAGGACGAACTGAAAATATTTTGCAGTTACTACTTTTGTAATAACATGTTCAAAGTCTCATAATTGCATATTTTTTTGCATCATTATCTTTACCATGTCACGAATAACATACCTTACGACCACCTGATGCACCTTGTTATTTTCATGCATGTACAGTTTTGTACATACATCTGGGTTTTACTTTATTATGTTCATGAATCTCGTGCTGCATACATAACTAAGTGATATAATATGTACGCATCAACACAATTGTCAGAGTACAAATGGGTGAAAGTAATAAAGAAATTTATCTTACTGTTAAGGTTGTCTCATCAAGGGAAAATATACGGTATATTTATCTCATATGTTCATTCATATTGGTGAAAGATTTCAGTTTTTTGAATAGGGTCTTCGTGCCGCGTAGCACATGCTGGTGATAACACAGAGAAGTGAAACTCCTACCAGATACTAGAAGAAACAGACGGAATAATTGTACTCAGACATACCACTGTATCACTGGAGGCTTTAAGAAAATAAACGATGCATTTTTGGGAGGTTTGTTGATTTATTTTAGGACAAAAAATGGCCAGGTGATTTGGCTACTCGACTCGAAATCTGAGTGTCGCACATTCGAATCTCAGACCCACCAAACATGCTCGCTCCTTCAGTTGTAGGGGCGTTATAATGTTACAACCAATCTCAATATTAATTGTGAGAAAAGTAGTCCAAGCGTTGGCTGTGGGTGCCTACTTGTCTTCTCTCTAATCTTTCACTGTTAATTATAGGCGGATAGCGCAGGTAGACCTTGTGTAGCTTTGCACGAAATTCAAAAATAATCTCTTACTGTGGGGAAAATGAATCCATGATTTTAGCGTTGGAAGTAATTTAGGCTTAAATAACCCACCGGGGGACTTTCTGGATGGTGTTTAAGTTGTGAATGTTGAGCCTCTGTAGATAAGTTTATTCATTCGCAAAATAAACAGTGACAATGAAATATTTTTGAAAGATTATATAACAGCTATACAAAAGGTTATTTAAAATACATAGTTAGGCATCTACGTATATAACTTTTGAAAATTCGTAACTTGTGAAATGATAATAGATATTTTTGTATGTGTTAATTGCTTCAACATTATCAAAAAAACAGAAACATCAATTGTCATACGCATAAAGCGCCATCTTTAGGGATACCGCAGTAGCTACTGCCGCAAGGTCATTTCAAGAACTATCTGCTAGACGAACCGGTGAGTTATTCTGCTCTTCGTTGGTAACGGGTATCAAATTCTCCTGCTGAGAACTCGTTTGTTTAAAAGGTACAGTAATGTAGCTTTTATAACGTAATGTGAAAAATTGAGTTGTTTTTGTATAAAATAAGATAGGCTACGCATACATTTTTTAAAATATTTTAACTATTAGTTCTACTAGTAAGTTGTTCACACAGTTGTAATGAAAAGTTGTGAACTAGAGAAAATTTAGACACTATTTAAAATTATAAGATGTTTGACAGAACGTAGAAATACCAAATAGTTGATAAATGTATTTCTTCCATTTATTATTACGATTATAATGATAATGTCAAGGACTATTATTGTATTCAATGTATTTAAGTGGTATTTTTTTCTTTAAGTTAAGTTGTTCAAGTTTCACTTGCTCAGACTGTTGTGTTGGTAGTTGTCAATTAGCGGTACATACGCGGTAGTTTAGCATAGGCTATATTTACTCAAAGTATTTGTTTTACTCTTTTTTTTTTTTTTAAGTAATGTCAGCTATCTACCTTTTGTAGCGGAGGCCTACGAAATCTAATTTACTTGATATCAGTATTTGGTGGTAGTGCTAATAATTATTCTTGATCCAGGTTTTGTAGAATTATTTTGAAATTGTCGTTGTCGCATAATGCTAATAATGGCAATACTTTTGAAAAATGGTAAAAACTTTTCAAAGCGTTTTTTATGTTTTAATTTAGGCTTAGGGTGAACTTTATGAACATAGGACATAAGTAACAATCCTTTACATAAAACACGAGTATAACAACATCGATAGCAGTTCCTGTTTTTATTTCTAGTTAGTGTGCTAGTGCTTTTAAATTTTTGCTAACGCCGAGAGAATCAGCTTCATTTGTTAATTTTGTGGTTATCTGGTATGTGAACTGAATATCAAGTGACCATAAAACTTTCGAAAAAAAATCATTGTTGTGGGTAACCGTTATTCGTGGTTTCTAGAGTATCATTAAAAGTCAGTATATTTTTTACTGCAGAAGGAATTGTATTAGTGATGTATTCGTGTTATGATAATATAAGTTATGAAATATGTATTTGAACTGTTTTAATAAGGTACTGATGCGAGTTCTATAGTGTTACTTTGTTATATGTACATGCATTTAAAAAAGCAGTGTCCATTGAATGCTACTTTTCGGGAACTTTTGATGTGAATCAGTTAGCTATCAAAATGTAAAAGCGTGATGGTTTAGAATACGAGTTACCAAATTACACTGATTCTCTATTTGAAAGTTAAAAATACACTGCGTTGAAAATCAGTATCGTATATTGTTGGAAACGCCTCGTAGTGAGGACGTACTGAACTACTTTACTTTTGAGATTTTTCAAACCTTTATCTTGGGTGCAAAGATACTGACTTTTACAGTAAGTCAAGCTAACATAGTGGTATTAATGTATTACTATACTATTTTAGTATTTTGTAATTAGGTCTCAATACAATGTTTATTTCGCAATTGTGAACTTTTGTTGAAACCAGTTAGCAGCAGTATAGATTTTGGACGAAACCTATGACTTAGAAAGTAGACAATATTTTTAACTATAATTTCAGTTCAGTTTCTCATGACAAATTGCGAATTCTGAATAACTATTAGGAAAAGATAGTTTTCTTATTCACCACAGGGATAGATGAACTTCATTTTACATTCTCTTCAAAATCCTCATACAAATGTATCGTAATTTGAGATATCGGTATTAAAAACCACCCTCTAACGAGTGCTTGGAAACTATTGCAAACTTTTCTTCTCGTACGATACCAAATGTGTGTACAGAAACTAGACATGTATAGAGTTAATGAATCCGTGTAATTTGTAAACGCCCTGTAATAAATTATCATGACGTAATACGGGAAGCATTAGGTTTTGTAATATTGACCATTTTAAAGTTGTTACAAAAACTGTTAAATTGTGGCTTCATGTTTATATATTCCAGGGGTACATATAATTAGAATGTATGTAGCTAGATTCTTATTTAGATACGGTAAATTAGTATGACCATGTTTTTTCAGTTGGTGACAAGTTTACACTACATTTCTAACTTTTAAGTGAACGCTAGGGGGTTTGAGATGTGGAGCTACTTAAAATTTTATTCGAACAGTTAATCATTAAATTATATAGATATAACATGCAATCGCGCTTATTGGATATTGCGCTCGAATATTATACATTAACGAACCCATTTATTTTTATATAATAACTAGCTTCTTCCACATGTTAGACTATATATCTTCAACAATGCCATCTCTTAGCTCAATAACAATAAACACGTAAATCACGGGAAGCTCTTTAAATACGTGATAGTTCTAGCAGAAGGGACAGCAGAATATACTAAACTTCTACTGATTATCACCCCGTTTCTAACTCAGCAGTTAAATATTTATAGACTAGGGCTCAACATTCGTTGGTGTCATAAATTTACAGTTAAATATTGTGGATAAGCCAATATTGAATAAATTCATTGCACAATGGGTTTGTTACATCGTACATTGTGATTCGGTAATTCAAGGTTAGCTAAGATCGTTTGAACGATAAGGAAGTGCAAGTTGTTAATATTGACAATAACTGTGTAAGATAAATGTAATGATTAAATAACAGACTCCTGAGTCTGAACGGGAAATTATGTAATTCCTCACAATATTTGTTTTTTTTACAGTTGTGGCACAATCATATTAGTGCGTACAGTTATGTTTTTAAACGTGCATATAATGTGTGTGTATATATATGAATAACCCAATAGTCAAGTAAAATCAATCAATCTAAAAGAAGGATTGTTAAAAACAGCAAATCTAAACCTCTGACAAATCATATTTCCTGATAAAAACAAATCCAAACAAAAATTAAAACGCTGCACAAATCAAAAGGATCTTCAGGGTACAGGCTATAAAGTGGGATATAAAATATACCCAAGGTTTTGGAGGTGACTGAGAAAGTAGGACCCATATTGCGGTGGGTGTACATACACGTGTAAGTGTTAACCTCCGTTCGCCAGTCTCGCATTAAGAAATTCATAAAACTAAAACACTCAGAATTGACTACTAATAATAAAATCATGAAAGGAAATTGAAATTAGGAGAGCGTGATGCGATTCTTCGAGCCACACGATGTCCCACATCTACATCGCCCTTCACTGCTTGCAGACAGTTGTGGGAAGGTGACTGCTCTGAAAATGGAAAAAAACAACAAAAAACAACTAAAGCTATTACTACTTGGGGGTGAGATAAATTTACATCCTGAAGGTGGCATTCCAATCTCACTGTAGTAGTAAAGCACTAATTTGTATATCTTATCCCAAGTGGCAGTACCCGAGTTTGTGTGCGTTTTATATCCCATATTATAGTCTGTATTCTGGGAATCCATTTGATTTGTGCAGCATATATTTTTATTTATTAAAAATACATGGAAGGGAAGAAGAGAACTTAATTTGGAAAATACTGAGTTTCAGTTAAAACAATTTTATTTCTCTTAATAGGTTTATCAGCTTATGGAATGATTTATCATCAATTGGTGGGAATCAACACCTTAAGTTTTAAGGGGGAATCGAAAGTTTTTTAATACTAAGAATAGGTTTAAAATTTTCTTATAGGTTGATGTGCAAGGACAGCTTTTAAAAACTAAATGATTTCTTGTCCTTATGTTTTTATTATTAATTGAAACTTTGTTACATGGGAAAGTTTAGGCGCGATTACACTTCATAATTATTGATATTCATGGCCATGTAAATCTATGAGCGAGATAATTTTTCACTATAAATTTCTTTTCAACTCTTAGTCTGAGGTAGTTAAACTGGTTGGACGCATGTTTATTTTGTACACAGTATAAGTGGTAATGTTTGTGTGTGTAGTATAAAACTTAATTGATACTTGAAATCGTCGGCACTTGATAATTCCATCTATAAAACTGAGGAAATGTAAGACATTCCGCCTTTACATTTAAACGACATTTAGGTGTTGATAAAATCTCTTTTAGTAATAAAATATTTTAGTCGAGACAGCGTTACTTTTAAGTACATTGTGTAGAGGGCTCTTCATGAGGGACAAAAGATTTTTGTCGTATTTAATTTTTATGAAATAAGTTTGATTAACTGCCGCTTTGAGACTTCAGTATTCTGTGGAAAATTCACTTGTTTGGATTGAATATTTAAGACAAAATTAGTTGCACAAATATAAAAAAAACGCATATTACTACTTTCTTTCCTCTAGTTTTCAGACATATGCGTATTTTTTATAAAGCAATAAAAATACCTAATGAGTAGACTATAATATACATGTATTTGTTGGAGCACTTAGCATAACAAACGTCACTACATTCAAGTATAGTTTTGTGAAATATATACAATTGAACATGTACTTGCCATTTCGTTTAAGCTTTTGTGTTACGGGATATGAATTTCGTAACTGAATCACAAATTTGTTCAAAATATTGAAATAAACTGTCAAACCCCATCTGTGATTGAAACTTCTTTGACTTGAATATATTCGTTATCAGTGGTAAATGTCAAAGTATTCAATTTATCTACAGAGTTTTCCCTTGCTACAAGTATTGTTTAATTACAAGTTAGAGCTTGTAAAATTATGATATTTTAAAAACTGGTATGACTGATCACCGAGTGATCGAAGCATGTTACCTATTTTGAAAGCATTCATTCTTAGTGTAGAAGCTGTAACTTGTAAACAAATAATAAAAAAAAGTCGTGTTATCAGTTCGTCTGCTTTGATGGTTACGACACGGTACTTATTATTCTAAATACTAACGTCACACTAAACGATTTTTTATAATCGGAAAATTAACGGTGAAATCATTTTACTTAAAACCATTTGATAAACTGTACTTGAAAACTATCAGGAAGCAAACAATGTTTATTATAGAAAAATCTAAAATCTAAACGTCACACCTTTTGCGGATACAATTTGATGTTTTGAAATTAACATTTCTGGAGCAAAATCTAACTGCTAAATCCCACGAATTTGACTTAAAAGCAAGACGAATAGTTTCTACGTTTTTTAAAATTAACATGTCAATAATGTAACATTTCTATGTTAATGATAACTTTCGCGCGCACAGTGCGAGACAATGAAAATATAACTATTTTCTTGATATTCTGGTTAATAATAATATGCAGAAACACATAGGTGCAAAATAGTAAACTAAGTAACTACTTTTGAAATCCATTTGTAAAGACAATTCAATCGAATATTTCTTAATAGTTCATAGGTCTTATTTTTGGCTCATTGTTATCACAGTGATGTTCTAACCTTCAGTAGTTAACCTTCAATTTCTTCAGTAGTTATAATATAATTTCTACAAATCAGCTATATTATAACTTGGAGAAAATGTTAGGTTGTAGACTTGGAATTTATAAGGTGTGTGTCAAAGTCCAGACGACAAAAGCCGGCAAGCCCAATTTGTGTGAATCGCGTTCACTCAAAAGGTCCGCGTGTCTGTCTACGAGATAGAGGTTGGCTGAACGTGACCGGAAGAGGTGTGGAATTGAAAGTCCTCTACCTGTAAGATTGCTCCTACATGAGTTCTAGCACGTAGGTGCCACACAAAGATAAGAAAACGCCTTTGTTCTTAGTCACTTTCTATAAAGTCGGTGAAACGGTTCGAACAAAAATTTCAATATGGGAATTTTGGGCTGCAGTGAAATTGTCTTTCGCTCAAGCCAAAAAGGAAAATCGCAGGTAAATGTTTTGTAGTTGTAAGCAGTTTTATCTTTATTCTATATATATATATATATATATACATACACATGTCAAATCAAAGTTTAACTCAAATTTATGTAAATTCTTTGTGTGCGTAGCACAAATATTCATGTTACGAATAACTTAATTTTGATTTTAAGAATATTATTTTAGTTCGTTAATTAAAATATAATCGTATATTGTTAGGTTTAGAAATATTTCACTTGAAGAAATGCATTCGGAGGGTATAATGGTTTTTAATTTCATTAGATACATTGCTATATATTTGATAATTCTTCGTTTTGAATGTTCTTACAAACCTGGTAAATATGGGTATTTAACTAACATGTAGTAATTTAAGATTTGTTTCATTGTTGTAGAATTGTAGAACCAAAATTTAACCTTCTTGTACGTTTGTTATCAGTTCACGATGTTGAAACTGAGGTTACATTATAGTAAAGATAAATCAACCAACCAACTTAAGCGTTGCAAATTAAAATTTGGTATATTTTTGTGACGCAATAAGTTTTTAACATTATGTGCCTCCTCTGAAGAAAAAACGTTACCTATCTGTAGTGATTATTTCTAATCGATTTTACTACTTCAGGATAATAAATTATAGGCTCACTTATTTACTAAATTTGTTTAATTTGGTTGCTATATATTCGTATTTATTAGAACAAGCTTCATTACGAGTTTCCCAACTATGGGAATTGTATAAACTAACGGTGTTGTAATTCAAGTTTTATTAATTGAAAATAATAGGGAAAACAATTAACAACTAGACACCTTTCAAACTACGGGTTTCTCTTTTTATCCATTTCGTTCGTATGGGTCGACTTCGAGAGTGAATATCAGTCGCGTGAAGCTCGAGATAATATCGCTTGAACAAATACAGCAGTGAAGCTATTTCATCCTACAAAGTGCTAATACCTATTACAAAAACTATACTTTACACTTTGTAGCACCGATTAGATTTATTAAGCTTTGGTGGACAGTTTGACTGGGTTTGTATACCGCAATCATTTTGATAGCCTTTTTTTTCAAAATGCACATGGTCTTAGATTATCCACCGTCTGAAAACTTAGTATATACATGCTCTTTTTAAAATTTGAAGGCATTTTAAAAATTCTCTTTTGAAAAGAGAAAATAGCGCGTAGTTTGCTTTGTTGCAATGTCTCCCGTACGAGCCCTATGGGGAGGTGTCGTTTATGGCGTTGACTGATGGCGAACAGAAACTTAGTGATTATTCAGCTCTAAGAATTGTTGAATTTGACTTTTGAAGTATGGAAGCTTGGAGATCATGTGTGTAAAGCTGACTGTATTTCCAAGATCACAGTTCACATATTACATAGTTGATGTAACTATTATTAATATATTTTGGTTTTTAGAACCAAGTTTTGTATACAAGTGGTGCAAAAAGTTGTGCATTTAGCATTAGCTTTATTCATCTTTATATATTCTAATTCAGATCTAGTTATTACTTTAAGAATTTAATTAAATTTTTCATAATTGAATATAATTTACAGCTTTAATATGACTGAGCTACACTGTTAATTGCAGTGGTATATGGTACTTGTAACTCTAGTTTAATTTTCTGTAGATTATAAAATTGGGATGAAAGTGTAGAATCAGAACAAACATTTCTCAGTTGTTTCGTAGAGAAACTTGTTGTAGAAACCTTTTTGTTTCAGAACTTATACAAATTTTCCAATTGGAAACCACGATAAACATTGGAGTTAATTTTTCATGAAGATTTCTAGTATGTATAGAACTTGCTAGTCAGTGTATAAACCCATCTAGCTGAATGGTTCAGCTGAATCACCATAACAGCTGGCTATGGTTTTGGTGTTAGAAGTTTGCAGTAAGAATACAAGTGCTAGTATATAATTTAACTACTCACTATTGTTAACCCATATTGCACATTTGGTTATTAAATTAACAGAAAACAAAGTTTAAGAAAACAGATGTTTTAAGTTACTCATCTTGAATGTTAGCTTCATTGGTTGAAACAATTTCATCTAAATAATTGATCTGTTGTGATGTTATTCTAGTATTTATATTCAGTCTTTTAAGAACCATGTAAATGTGCATGGTAAAAGTTAGAAAGTAAAATGTAACTACTTGTAATACATGTGGATATTACAAAAGTAGATATGCATTGATTCCTTTTCTATTTATCAACAGATAAGTATTCCCTCTTTTATGCTGTTATTTTTAAAATGATTGTACTGCAAATTAGTAGTAGTGGAGGCTAGTGCTATGCAAGCACTTAGGAAGGAAATTATGAAGTGTTTTGAAACTTTTACCAAGGATCAAAGTTCCTTGTTTGTAAGTTGATCTAATATTTCCACCTGAGTTTGGTAGAATCTTTTATGCTGCACGTGGTAAGAGATTAAAGCTATCAGTGTGTGCTACAGAGCTGAGAAGTGCATAAAGTACTGATGTTTTGTTTTAAACAGGTTGAGATTAGTTAGCATTTAGTAACAATACATTTAAAAGCATCTAAGGAAGTTGTCAAAAGTACAGATGTTGGCTACAAATGGAACTGGTAGGTTTTTTTTTACTGGTCTTTTAATGGGCCAGGAGGTTGGAATCACTATCTCTTTAAGATTGTACAAGGCCCAAGGAATGATATACAGCTATAAATGCTAGTATTGGTAACTTTAAAAGAAATAATTCATATTTTGTGGAATTGAAGTAGTCTTTATGATAAAACACAGGTCTTTTTTCATGTGTATTTTCAGAAAGCAAAAATGCTTTATATGGTTTTGTTGAAAAATTATTGTTGCTTCTGCTAGTTTCATACAAATGCTGCTATGAATAATTGCTAATATTTCTGGTCAGAATATAATGTTAATATTATGGTTTAACGTGGCAGCAGAGTGAAAAATTGACCTGTGTATGTCAAGCAAGTCCATATGAAAGACTGAATTGTGCTATTAAGCAATACATTGTTTTTTTATTAGATGGCTGTTACTCAGAGTCCTAGGGCACTAGGCCATCAGCTTCATGCAGCCAATGAAGAATCAAGGTTTGATCATCTGAGTGCTCTTGACATTGATTCTCACCCAACCTTTACTCGTTTAACTGGCATCATTTGTACTATTGGTGAGTGTACTAAAAAATGAAATTACTATGAGTCTTCAAGAAAGTGCTGTTTACTCAGTACAACTTTATCTTTTGTATGAAGTACTTTCAAAGTGTACAGCAGTGGAACATATTACGTTCTGTAACTTTCATATCCACTCCTGTAATCTTATGGCTATATTGTTTAACGTCATCAAAATCCATTTGATACTAAGTATACTAAAGATTAAGTTTCTGAATTTGTTCCTTTTTTAGGAAAAGTTGAAATGCTTGGTTTGAGACTTTGTCAGCAAATTTAAGTTGACTTTAAACAGTGTTTTATATTTTTACTTTGTCTAAATTGATTCTGTCAGAAGTACCCAATGAAGTTAGGCTTCATTGAGTTACAAAAGCTGTCTAATGAATGTATTTTATATTTTGTTGTCCATTGTAATTTAAAATTTTATTCTATGTATTCACTCATCTTTTGAAAATGTCTACATATGTATCTCACAATTTTAAAATACAACTTGATTAGTTGTATTCTCTACTGAGTGCATGTTGCATTATATGTAATATATCTTATTTAATTTTATAGGACCTTCGTCCCGAGAGGTAAAAATGTTGGTTGAAATGATGAAAGCAGGAATGAATATTGCTCGTATGAATTTTTCCCACGGCACTCATGAGGTAAGGACGCTTTAATCATTCTCATTTCTACTTTATTTATTTCAAAATATAACTTCTTGTTTATAATTATTTACAGAGGATTGAATATGTTATATCAAAAATATTTTGAATATACAAAAATGTATTGTGATGGCACCACAAAATATTACTTTCCAAACAGTATTTAATAGATCATTTTGACACAATATTCATACACTTAGATCATAAAGATATGTTTAGGTGGGAAGCTTAGAATTTCTAGGATAGGAGATTTCTTGCACTTCATGGCACTGGAAAACAAAAGATCGTGAATTGACATGGAAAACCAAGACTGTCCAGAAAAACTTGCAATGAGCTTTATCTCAGCCATGGTAACAAAGTGAAGTGTTTTTTTTATTGGGTGTGAATCCACAAGCACAAAGGTCACTGGAGTAGAGGTCCACATGCTGCAGGCAACTGTGCAGATCATAATAAAAAAGACTTTGTTTGGAAGAGTGACAAAAATTGCTTCTATGACATGCCTGCTCAATCTTTACAACCAAGCAGCTGGAAGATAAACTACTATTCATGCTATTCCATAGAAAGACATCATAATTGACTTGTTGAATGCACTTCAACATATTTCTTAGAGTTCAGGCTGTTTTAACTGATTTGACTGATTTTTGTAATCCATCCAGTGAGAAGAGAAGTGTTTTAGATTTGCTGGTTTTACATTGGATTCTTTTGCAAAGAAAACTGCTGCAAGGCAATGGTCAGTCATGGTCATCAGATATAACATGACCTGATGTGGTGAGACTACAGAATCATTTTTATATAATGTATTCAACATCTCTATTTGTATATGCTGTTTTTTGTAATTGTGTGAATCATATGTAATTCTTTAATACTATTAAGTGTTGGTAACTAAGAATTAACCATAACATATATTAAGAGAACTAAGAGACATCAACAATTAGCATTTTTCTCAGTGTAAAATTTTTAAAAATAATTTAATATGTGCTCAGAGCCTGAAAGCTTGTATTTGTATAAAATTACATTTGAGTAATGTAAATCATGTAATTTGTTTTGTAGCTTTTCACTAATCTTATCATTCTTCAGATAAAAATTAGATATAACATGTATATAAAAAATCAATGTACTAAAGTGTTATCAATAAAAAAATTTGTTTTGTAATTATTGCAGTGTAACATAATCCTATAACTAATTTGGATTTAAATTGTGAAACAGTACTGCTAAAAATGTCATTTTCTAGGAATGAGTACAACATTATAAGCTTAATATTTTTTAAAATCCCAATATTTTATGTAAAAAAAAATTTATTCTTTTATCTCAGTATCATCTAGGGACCATCCAAAATGTACGAGAAGCAGTGAAAATTGTTAGTCAAGAAATTAATATGCCACATTCTGTAGCTATTGCCTTGGATACGAAAGGTCCTGAAATTCGAACAGGGCTTTTGGAGGGTGTAAGTAACACAATTATAAATATTTTATTAATATTATCCTTTCTTAGTTCATGTTTTTAGAATTAAACATGAAAATAGTGCTTGTGAATCCATTTCTATATTTACAATTGCAAGAATGTGGATAAGATTTTTTTTTTGTCATCAGCACTCCTTATACTCTGTGAGAATTCAAAAATACATCATAAAGTAAAACAACTAATTTAAGGTATGATCTGGACTAAATTTCATCAGAAATTACCAGATCAGATATTAAGAAAATTAGGAAAAGTGTAATGCTGAAAGCAGTTACTTTGATAGAAAAAGGCTATTTCATAAGAAATTGGGCATCTTTGATTTATTTAAAATCTAGCATAAGTTTTTTTTTTTTATGAGCCTAATATTTAATGAATTAACTGTTTACATGCTGGAGAGATGCATATAAAAGTTTCACTGTTTTTAAATGCATTTTATGCATATTATGATATGTATAAAATACAGAAAAAAAACTGTTTTTTATATCATACAAAATTACTGTTAAGTCAAATTTTAGTAATTTCACATGTACACATTAAAATGTAACAATTAACATTGTCAGTACTTTAAAGACTTGAAATTTACTATATATTGAATGGCACTTGTATCATAAGAAAATCTAACATTTTTTAAAACGTTTCAGTACATGGGATAGTAAATGTTAGTGTATATCCTACCGTGATGCTGGTTTGATAACATTACTGGCTTCTAACTTTAATATGTTAAGGTCTATTGATTTATTGAATGTTTCTTTTATCAGTTGATTTGAGCATAATAAGAATGTGTAAATGTTACAAATGGGCTAAAAATTGAGTTATGCTACTTGTAATAAATATTTTAAATATTTGAAGGTAATTTATTAAAGAAAAACAACCACAAGATTAAAGTTTTCTTCATATTGCAGGGTCCTACAGCTGAGATAGAACTTGTGAAAAATGATACCATTAAAGTTACAACTGATGATAGCATGAAGGAAAAGTGCTCGAAGGATGTGCTGTATGTTGATTACAAGAACATTACCAAAGTGGTGGTCCCTGGCAACAAAGTATTTGTTGATGATGGTCTGATTTCTCTTGTAGTAAAGGAAATTGGTAAGAAAACACTGAAATCCTACTTTTAAAATATTGGATTTGTTAACTACTATCAGTAACATATACAAAATGTTCTTACCAAATTAATGTTAAGATTATTGAAAATTTATGTATTGTATTTCAGTTTTGTATAATCTCATTACACAGTTTTTTGATTTTCAGTTTATGGGTAGAGGAGACTTGTAGAGCAGTTGTATGTTTTCTTAATACCTGATCTGGTAATTTGATGAAATTTAGTCAAGATCCAACCTAAAATTAAAGTGTTGATGTTAACAATGATCTGTTTCCTTCAACTCTTTCAACATGAGCATTTGACCAATCATATGACCTCTTTGTACTTATTTAAAGTCTTTATAGATTTAATATTTTAATTTTCAATATAATGTGAATATATTCATACAATTTGGTAGTCCTTCAGTTAACATGTCTTTCACATAAAAAAATTTTAGTGAAGTGATTTTAATAAACTGTAATAGATTTGTCCATGGATATACTGATTATTTGTTGTGATTAATCTGTGTGCAATTTAATTATCTTGTTAAGGTTAAAAATATTTTTCCTCATCTCAAAAATTTTTTTAACTCATTTTTAAGTATTCCTTAAAACATCAAATACATTTCAAAATTTTTTTTACACAAACTTTATTTTAGATGTTATTTTTACTACCTTAAATCAAAACTGATTGGTCAATTTGACTGACTTCATAGCTATCACAAGAAAAAATCAAGATAAATCTAAACTACCTTTTTTTTCTAGTATATTTCAAATTGTAACATGAAACTGCATTTGTATATTCTAATTGGTTTAAGCTGTAAATAGTATACATGTTTAATTTTTGTTTTTGTTGTCATTTGAACCATATTTAATTACATGCCATTATGTTGCAAGTTGCTCAGAGTAAATGCAGCTTACATTACACTATCAAATTATGCTCTCCACGAGCTGCTTGCATGCTTGCTTCATGAAACATTATTATACATAATCTTAGCTAACCTCAAGATTCCTATTTCTATATTTCAGTTACTTTTATAATAATAAAGAATAAATGTGAAACATGAAATAAAGTACTTACCCAATCTTTTTATCTTGCTGTTGATTGTCAAGGACATTTAATTTATACTAAGGATAGTAATGCACTAAATGACTAATTAAATAATGCACCAAAGAAAGAGAGACTCATAACATACAAAATGTAGACAATTTCCTCCACCTCTCACAATTTTTCTGGTTTTCTAACTGTGACAAGAGCTGTTAAAATTCATTCAAGCTAGTTAAGTTTCTCACTGGAAGGTTGCTTGTAATCTGAGTGAAACTCTCTTCAGAACACTGTTATGCAATGTCATTTGATAAATGAAAATCTTGACTTTCTATCAGTTTTACTTAATATATAATTCAAATGTAAGAGAGAACTATGAACATTTTCAGAAAGAGAGGATGTGGCCGTTGGATATGACAGGAAGGGTTTGATTTTTCAATCGATAGCTCTGTAATCAAACACAATTGAAAGTTATGGTTTGTCATAACTACCATGAAGGTATACATACTATAAC
Source organism: Tachypleus tridentatus (assembly GCF_004210375.1). Lineage (NCBI taxonomy): Eukaryota > Metazoa > Arthropoda > Merostomata > Xiphosura > Limulidae > Tachypleus > Tachypleus tridentatus. The sequence goes on along the minus strand of NC_134833.1, from coordinate 36,208,406 downwards.
TGTGAAAATACTAAATTTATCTATTTGGCAAGCTTCAAGTAAATACTAAGTCTTGTTGTAAAAGGTTTTTAGTAGTTTTTATTGATATTTTGTCAGTATATATATGGAATCTGAGTGCAAATTGTCATGTTAAGATTTAAAATTACCTTTCTTTATCAGAAAATTGACAAATTTGATTTGAACGATCTTTAAACCTTCCAAACTAAATATCAGATTTTTGTTATTTTTCCTATTCCTATCTATTTATCTGGCCTATTTGACTGATCTCATAACCACCACAAAAAATATAGGAAATCTAAATTATCTGTTTTTTTTCTCGAATGACTAAATTGTAACAGGAAACCACAATTTATCCTAAATAGCTTAAGACTTGTAACATTATATATAATTTTATTCTTTTAGTAACAAGTGTCTAATCTTGCCACAAGTTTTGAATCACTTGGCAATTGTGCATTTCACATTACTTTATATTGAATTATGTAATGCATATGTAAGAGCACATCATATGAAAGTTTTTTTATCTAACGTAAACTAGCCTTATCTTACCTAATAACTTTCTAATTTTTACATATTAGAGACTTATAATAAAAAATACACTTGAAAAACAAGAAATATAACAATTATCTTGGTCTTGTACTTTTCATGTTGACTGTTGTTGAAACTTGTGCTAATGGTACTATTGCATTAAATTTTTTATTGAATTAAAAATGCACTTCAGAACATAGAATAATAACCTATACAAAGCAGAAAATGTCTAATTGTTTAATTTTTCTGGTTTTTTAACTTTGGGGTGAGAACTTTTAAAAATTCAGCTAAGTTTGATGTTTTCTTTTGGAAATATAGTTTGAACAGAAAGTGAAATAAACAATTCTGTGTAAAGAAGAGAATGGAATGTTGTACAGTAATTTTTGAAAGGGAAGATAAGACGGGTGTAGCATGTGGGTGTGATTTAGTAGTTTGACTTTGTAAATAAGATTGAAAGCTTTAAAAGTTTTGCTTTGTCTGAATCTTTTATAATAAATGACATTAAATTCTCTATTTCTCAGAGGGTATGTTAAATAAATTGCAAAGAAGGAAGACTTAAAGAGTAAATGTCAAGTTTTGCACAAGGGGAGATTGATATATTAAAAATATTTCCTTATAGAATTGAGAAGCTAAAGGGCTTCAATGTGTCCACTTTGACTTGTTGCAGAAGGGTTAATGTATTGTTATATGTATGGCTATATATTTATCAGTTATATGAATAACTGACATTTTTTACATCTTGTTAATAGATGAGATCACAATGTTTCATATTTGTATGATATGCAGGTGCCGACTTCTTACATTGTGAAATTGAAAATGGTGGTCTACTTGGTAGCAAGAAAGGGGTCAATCTTCCAGGAGTTATTGTGGATTTACCAGCAGTGTCTGAAAAAGATAAAGAAGACATATTGTTTGGAGTGGAGCAAGGAGTATGTGACATTATAATGTTTTAATACAAGGATTACTGTTTATTAATTGCATTGTACTTTAATGTTAAGAGATTAAATTACTTATCAAGTATTGTTTAGAACTGCATACATCTTAGAGACTTAACTGCCATTATGTTATGGAAGGATATAATGGAATAGTTCTTTAGTGGGTAAAGAAAGTTAAAAGGTTTGGCTATATTAAAATCTTGATAAACTGTTTAGATGTAATTTTATTATAAATTGATTTTAAGTAAGTACAATGTATAAATAAGGACTAAAATTAAAGCACTTAATAAATATCATAAGTAAATACAAAAACATGAAACAGTTAATGTCTAAAATGTATCAGTATTTTAGGTGAGTAGAACGTTTTAGTGTTTATCATTCATTTGTATTACTTTTGAGAGGTGTACTGTAATCTATATCATAATGCTTTTGAGAATTGTTTTAAGTTTTCATCTTACTGAAAGTTAAGGTCTGCTAAAAGAATTTTTCTTGTGAAATAATAAAATCTTACAATTTTTACAAAAATAAAATAGTCAAAAAATGAACAAGTATTGTAGTTCAGTAATAATTACATATGAGTTGTTTATCACCCAGTTTACAAGTTGGGAAAACATATCATAGGTTGATTCCCAAACAAAGCTTTCTAGTACTATTTTTACCTAATTCTGAACAGAGAATCTGGAATTTGAATTGTTAATCAGTGTGACTAAATTTGTAGTAATTTTTAGGCTTTTAGGGAGTAAAACCCACACCCCTCATAAATTACCATTTAAAATGCTGTTGTGGCTGCTCGTGCTGTGCCATACGAGATTTGGTTTCTCAGTTCTATAAAGCCACTTCACAGTTTTTAGGAGTTTTATCAACAGATATGGCTGAGGGAGGTTCAGCAAAGCTTATTTGCCTCTAGAAGGGTTGGTAAGTATAGTATGTGCTTGAACATGAACATTTGTATTTTGTGAGAGAAATTTAGCCTGGCCAAATCCTGGAGCACCACATCTCTGGCTGAATGCAACAGAAGCAAATTCTTTTGACATTAAAGTGCAATTTTTATAGGTGAACAAATCATCTTTTATTGGAGCACTTTTTTGTCTTGAACACATGAAATCAAGACACCCCTCTATGGTGTGTTCCTTCCAAATTCAGTATCGGCAACTTGCAGAATGGATGTTAAATAAGATTAAAGAATATGAATGAAATTACCATAAATTAAATATTAAATTTTTATGGTACATTTCACTTTTCATAAATATTAACTTAAACAGTTAGGAATGCAATGCAAAATAAACTGTTTACACTGAAAATCATTACAGATGTTTACAGAATCATGAAACAAATGAGGCTGATTTCAATTTGAAGATGTAGTAATTTTTTTTCAAATAAAAATAAATACCTCTTATGCTGTATTACAGATATTGTTTCTACTTTGAGTTTATATTTTTGAATATGAGATAGCACACTAACTGAAAATAGTTGGCTGAAGGCTTCTATAACCAGGAATAAAGGACTCTATACAGCTGAAATAAAAATACTTGATGGGCTGTAGGGAACATCCCATCAAAGGAAGATTAATACTAGTAACAACTATTTGTACATAATCACTGAATCCATTTAACATTACTGGATGTTCAAAGTGTACAACACTGTGTAATACCAAAGAATATTCATTGCACTTTATGTTGTGAATGTGTTATAAGAGTGTTAGTCAGTGCTTTAGTATGAGTGGTATTGTGCTTCTCATTGGCTATATTAGTAGCTTTGATATAAAAAAAGTAGAAATGCCAGCTTTTTCAGTGCATGTGTCATATTTATAAATAACGCACAATGTTAGTTTCGTTAGTATACTTATTGATTTACTGTGGCTCACACTGTTTCTTTACATCATGAATTTGGTTTTAAAAATATAGGTAGACATGATTTTTGCCTCGTTTATAAGAAATGGAGCAGGGGTGAAGGAAATTCGCAACATTTTGGGAGAAAAAGGCAAAGATATAAAGATTATTCCTAAGATTGAGAATCATGAAGGTGTTAAAAAGTAGGTATTTATATCAAAAGTTAGTAAATATGGGAATGAATTATTCTTACCAATGATTTAATGTATTCATATCTATCCATACATCCATTTGAGAATCGTAATTATGATATAACCTTTTATTATGAAGTTCCATTTTGTATTTCAGTAAAGATCTACACTGGTTTTAAGTTAGTTAATAGTTTGAAAGAAACAGTTGATACATTTGTTTCATGAGAACCATCCATTCTCATCAGAGTCGGAAAGTATGAGTAGTTGCATTTTACCTATTTTTTTTTCACACTCGAGAATAAGCTTATAAAATTGTGATTCTTGGTAATAAATAAAATTAGATGCGAAACTGTTATTGGTACGTTATGGTTCTGTTAGGTATGTTTCTAAATGTGCAAAAAAAAGTTGGTATTAATATATATATTTTTGTGTATGTTCTTGAATTTTGGTTTAAGGGTATTTACAAGATCATGAGAAGAATATGGAACTTTAAGGGACATTAATAAATTACCATTTCCTTAAGGATCACAGATAGGCAGTTGATGTGACTAGCATGTATACATTGCAAACTTTGTACTTAGATAGGCTGAGCATTGGAAAGGTAATTCTCAGTATGGCGTAGAAGATATTGGTTTTTACAAAGAGGAAACAAAAATATTTTGTGGTGTGGTTAATAACAAATGTTAGCTGAACATAAAATTAGAACCAGACCACCAACATAATGACTAACTTCCATCAATTACTGAAACTGTGTAAGCCAAGTGTTTGCTAAACAGAAGAAGCAGTAAGAAAGATCTTTGAATGGTTTTCTAGGTAGTGCTGTACAGCAAGATAATTTTATGTAAGGCTTTGGCTGGGATGGTAAGTGTTTGTAAATGATATTAGGACCAGTTATGTGGTAACAGACTTTTGTATGGATTACACCATAGTGCCAGACTGTTTCTGCTAATAACGTATTGATACCAATGACTAGATGTTAATATGTGGCTGAGGTAAACAAGGATTATCTACTTCATTTTATAAAGTTGTTGGAGAACTAGTTTCTATCTAGTGCTTTATGGTCATGATTATTTATTTGCTGTGAAAAAGTGTTCATTTTTGCAGGAGTCCTGTGTATGGAGGGTGATACCTCTGTGACCAATAGATGTTTCAAAAGTATTAATGATATATTCAGTTATTTTAATGTTTGAAAATGAAATGTCAAAAGTTCTGTGTAGTGTAATAAATTAATTTTCAAAATGTATAAAAGTGGTTCTTCAATTTGTCATATTTTTAGATGTGTACACCATTATGGTTGTTTTTATAAACTACTGTACTCGTCAGAGAGATCTTGATTAAATGTTAAATGAGGAAACCTGTAGCACATGTATGTAATGTTTGAAAAAGATACTGAGGAAGTTAATATAGCTGATTTAAAATAAACAATAGCTCAAGGGTTAATGTTTGTATTGAATGTTTAAAAAAAGGTAGTTTATGCAGTTTGAGGTGGATTAAGGTTTACATACTGTGTTGTACATGAATCTCTATGTACCATATCTAAACAGAATGGTGGTGACTATGGTCTTACACATCTCTTCTCCATGAAACACAAAGAATTTTCAATGTTAATTCATGTATTCATTGAGATATAGAGGGTGGACAAAAAAAAAGTGCAAACCCCTGAAAATTTTAATTTCTTGTCTTTTATTAGATAGCAGAATATGTTTTTTGAACTCACTTGGTGAGATCTGTTCAAACAGAATCTCAAATCCTAATTTTAATTTTGGCTTTTGTAAATACCTGAACTTTTCATGATATTAGTTACATGTTATCTAAAAAATTGTTAGTGTTGCTGTAGTTCCTTATATTTTCTTATTAGCCTACAAAATAATCAAGTTTCTGCAATAATCAAATGTAAAAATGAAATTTGAAATAACACAAACTAGTTTCACAAGTTAATATTTAGTTAGAATTCCCAGGATTCAATACTGCTTTACATAGATGTTGCATGCTTTCAGTGAGCTTGTGCAGATACTGAGTAGTTGATTGCCATCCTGTTTTGAGTACTTCAAAAAGTTCATCTTCCACGTTTTGGCTTGCAATCTTTCATTAATTATTTTAACTCAGACCATAAATTTTCAATATTGGGTTGATATCAGGTGATTGATCTGGCCATTTCATAACATCAGTTACCTTATTTTGAAGATATCTTTTTAACAACTCTTACTGCAGAGAAGTTTGTTTGATCATTTTGTAGACTAATTATACAGAAACTATAAATGGTCACTATTTTATCAATCTCCATTTGTAATTTGACATTTTACACCTGAAACAAATGTGATCAAATTGTCAATCAGTAGATCATGAACTATATTAGCTACCTTGAGTAATCCTTTGTTTGTAGTTTAGTATAAAGAAAGATAAATTCAAGGTAACTGCATGGAGTCAAAATAGGGGTTTGTTGTTTGAGTAAATAACATCTGCAGTATCTCTAGCCTTGTTTGTTTACTTATGTTTTTACAATCCTTATTTATAGGTTCTCAAATTATTAGTATTTTTATTCAGTTTGTTGTTTTAGAATTTAAAGAGGAAAACAAGACATTTGAATTTTTTATACATTATGACCTAGTATTTTTAATAATGTATTTTTCTTTCCCACAAGGTTTTTTTGCAAATTTTTCAGAAAAGATGTTTTAATTTTTTTTTAAATCATGAAATTAACTTTGTAAGACAAGTGTAAAATTTTAATGAACAATACCTGACATTTAAACTACCCCCAGAATTGATGAAATCATTGAAGAATGTGATGGCATCATGGTTGCCCGTGGTGATTTGGGAATTGAGATACCTCCAGAAAAAGTTTTTCTTGCACAAAAGATGATGATCTCTAAGTGTAATATTCTTGGAAAACCGGTTATCTGTGCCACTCAGGTAAATTGTGAACTGATATTATGCTGATATTCCAAACTATTGTTTTCATGTAAGTTAATATGCAAATGATATTTAAATTTTTGTTCAGATTGTGGCTTATGAAATGTAAGCAGTCATATAAAACATTGTTAGTAATATTTCAGTGCAGTGTAACTGTTTTCTAAGTCATGATATTGTATATACTGTTATAGGTGTAGAATTTTATTGTATTAGCTAATTTCTAGGGAATGTCAAAATTTTTTTGAAACTTTACCGTGGGAAAGGACAAGGTGTTACAAGTGTTACATGAGTGAATTTATTTTAACGTTAAAATAATTTAACAATTTAATGGATTATTTAAATGTTTCCTGCTGTATAATTGTTTGAAAATAACTTGTTTTGACCTTTTGAATTGCAAGATTATTGTTTACATAGATCTGGGTTTTCAAGTGTAGAATAGCATTGTAAATAGTATGCCATACACTAGTCCAAAAAGTTTCTATTAGTCCTATTGGTATAGAATGGACAGATATTTTTCTTACTTCACAATTATAATAGAAATTCTCCATTTTTCACTCATTTGGCTAATGATTTTCATAATTATGTAAGAGGTATGTGCTTCTAACTGCCCCTAGTGGGCACAGTGGTAAGTCTGCAGACTTACAATGCTGGAATCTAGGTCTTTATATTCAAGGTGGGCAGAGCACAAGTGGTCCACTGTGTAGCTTTGTGCTTAATTACAATCAATCTTCTAACTGACAAAATTAAGAAATCAGCACTAATTTGAATGTATAAATGCACATTTTAAAAATCATTTGAAATTTGTTTTTATGGGACTGACAATCTGTTGTTTAGCATTCTGGATTTATGGTTTACATCCTTGTTGCCACAGAATCTTGCTTTGCGCTTTGGAGCTATAGGTAATGATAAGAGTTAAATACCACCATTTGATCTGAGTAACCCAAGAGTTGCCTTTTGTCTAATCTGTATCTTAGTTCAAAATTAGGGATAACAAGTACGGGTGGCCTTTGTGTAGGTTTGTGTGAATATACAAAATGCAGTTATAAAATTTTTTTTCTATAATTTATTTTAAGGCTATTTTACAAGTATATATGGAAACATTTTGAATTTATTTTCACTTAAGCACAGTTTGAAGTTTATAAATAAAGTGGATTTATTTTTTAACGATAGTTATTAAATGTCAATTTTTAGCATTATTTTTTGTTTTGATTAAAAATGGTAAAAGTATTACCACTGAGCAAACTGATAACCTTATATTAAAAAGTCAGATTTTATGAATTTAATTTTTGTGTTTTATTGATATTCTATTTGTATAAATAAGTATTGGTATAATATGACTTTTTTTTTAAGATGCTTGAGAGCATGGTAAAGAAACCAAGACCAACTCGAGCTGAAAGCTCTGATGTAGCTAATGCTGTCCTAGATGGTGCAGATTGTGTAATGTTGTCTGGAGAAACAGCCAAAGGAGATTACCCCCTGCAAGCTGTTAAAATCATGGATGCCATCTGCACTGAAGCAGAAGCTGCTATCTTTCACAAGCATGTTTTCACAGAGCTTAGTACTAAGACTCCAGTTCCTCTTGATGCTGCACATTCTGTTGCTATAGCTGCTGTCACAGCTTCTATGAAGTCTCTGGCATCAGCTATCATTGTTATCACAACAACAGGAAGGTAAAGTCTGTTAGTTACAATAATAATAAAAGTATGTTAATGTATGAGAATTGTAGACAGGCCAATATTGTGTTACTGCTGAAAAAAAAAGATTACTTTTAAGGTTGTAAAAGAACTTTTCACAAGTCGTATGGCTAAGCAGAACAAATGGTAATGAAAAATTTGCCAAAAAAATTGTAATGACAGATTTCTAAGGATGCCAGAAAGATTTAATATTTACATTATTTTAACCATTAGTTGTTTATTAAATTTGGAGAAAATTTGTGAAAATGTAAATAAGCTATACTATTTTGCAATAATAAATATAAACTTTGGAAATGTTTGTTTTTACAACTAACAAATTTTTCTAATTCTTACTGAAAGAGTACTAGATAAAGTTTATATAATAAATTTTTGGACAGCTGCAAATGTAAGGTTTTTAAGTTAATGTTATTCAGAATTTGCAGACTGAAATATCTTGTATTTCAATACTTGCAAGTGTAGTGCTGGACAAAGTGCAGATATTTTTAAATAGGCCTGAAGTGTTTTAAATTGGAGTAAATTAAGTGGGTTGTTTCTTAAGACATCCTTGAATTAATAGAATCCAGGAAATACACGAGTTGTCAAGACAAATACTTCTAACATTAAGTTTGTTTAATACAAAACCTACATCTAGGGAGAGCATTAACATTTGCTGTATATTTTGATGGTTAAATTAGATTATTTTTAATTAACTTCTGTCTCATTAGTTCAGTCAGAAAATGGTTCATGTGAAGTGAAGAAGTACACAGGTAATGTATCTAACATAAAACTGTAAGCCAGATATTGTAAATAAGGCTTTAGAGACCCAGACACAAAAGACATTCTTTAGTGACATGAAGTTTTTTATGAATGGAGCTAGATGTACAGTTTTGAAAGCAGGGATCTTTATATTTCATAAACTTCTAAGTTTATTCAACGAAGTTGCATATTTAGTTTTTTATCATTGTCAGTGAGTTAAATTTATTTCTTTGATTTTGTATTGTGTAGTGTGAATCAAAATAGTTCTTGGTTGTAAGTGTGATCGTGAAGTATAGTAGACAGAATGCTCTCATTAAGGTTTGAGTCAGAATGTGGAGTGAACAAATTAAAAAGCTGTGTTTAGTAACTTGTTTCCGTTATTTTAGTTTCAGTAAAGCTTGTTTTAGTGTGCAGTTATAGTTTGAAAGTTATCTCAAATTTGCCTTGCTGTTAGTTATGTGGCATTTTGCAGATATAGCATATAGCATTTCATAGCAGCTATGAAAAAAATATTTTTGGACATTTTTCTTACAACAAGTATATTCTGATTTTGGCAGCTTTGTTGTGATGACTGTGTTTAATTGGTGAAGTTGACAAATTTGATTAGATATTATGCATTTTGGTTTCTGTTGACAAGAATGTTAAGAACATTCTTATAAATTTCAATGACTAAATTATTTTCTGTTAAACACTGAATCTGATGAAAATGTTATTCAAAATAGGACTGCTCACTTGATTGCCAAGTATCGTCCACGTTGTCCCATTGTTGCTGTTTCTCGTCTAGAAACGACGACTCGAATAGCTCATTTGTGGCGAGGGATCATCCCACTTCTCTATACTGGTACAGTTATTCAGATATCTTGTTTCTAAAGTATCATATTTGTGAAAAATGTTTTCTAGTTGGGTAGTTAATTGTGTACCTTACAAGGAAATCTAAGTTAAATGTTAGAAGCTAGTTTAGAAGTCTGCTAGTTATTAATTTTTATCATTCTATGTGTAGAGCATGTACAGGTTAAGGAAAATGTGTAATAAAAAAATTAACTGGAGAAATCTACATTAGTGAAGTTTTGAAGTATAGTAATCCTCTGAAATTTGTAGTTTCTTCATTTTGTTTCAGGAGAGCGAATGGAGGACTGGCCTCATGATGTGGATGCCAGAATCCAGTATGCTATTAACTTGGGGAAGAATAGGAACTTCATTCAACCTGGCGATGCTGTAATTGTTGTGACTGGTTGGCGAAAGGGAGCTGGAGCAACAAACACCATGAGAATTGTGTACGTTGACTAACGTAATCTTCCTACTGGTGTTTCAGCTGTTGAAGAAGTACCCATTGTGTCTAGCTTGAACTAGTTTATATTGTTGTGAACAAATTAATTTAAAAAGACATTTCTGACAAATATCTGTTGTGATAGTTAACTTATTAGATATTTAAACCTTTTTGTTTTTACATATTTATCAGTCTGAAACCAAAGCAAATGCCAAGTGTAAATGGTGTTTAGTGTGGGAAAACTTATTTTATCTGTTTAATTTATTAACTTCATTTGTACAACTGATCTTCTCAGTTTCAAGTGTCTTTTCACATTTTAAATCACTTTAATGAAAAAGTGTAATTTTTAATTTATTTCAAATGCTTTTTTAACTTATTTTACTACAGTTAATGAGTTTCGTATTATTACTTTAAGAAATGTAATGCACTTAAGAGTGCAGGTACTTCTATGAAAGTGCTGCTTTTTACTCTATTTTTAGAAAGTGGGAGTTTATTTCAAAATTTGATCTGGATGATTGCATGGTGGAGTGAATGCTGTTTTAGTTGTAAACAAAAGATGTACTATGGAATTGTTTCTCTAACTGGTACTTTTTATTCTAAAGTATCTATTTATTGTAAAAGAAAATGCACTTTTTTATTTTTTTGTTCCAGCATTGTGTACTTGAGTTGTCATATTGTACTTTTGTTTCACCTGAATGAACAATAAATATGATCTGCTGAACTATTTTCGTTTTTCATTTTGGTGAACACAGTAACATCTTTCTCCTGAATGAACTTAGGCTTCAGGTGAATATTTAAATTTAATTAATATTTTACTTTGAGAATTTACATTTTCAATAATGTTACTGCTGCAGGTTGTGTGAAATCCATACTGTTTCTGGAGCTGAAATACATCACATGATTAATTATATTTGTAGGAGAAAGTGAGATATTGGTGATTTGAGTTATCTTTGAAAACCAGTTCTGTAATTTATTACCACTTGTTTTAGTTTTGTTTACTGAAAAATTTGTAATACATTAAGAAATGTAATGAAGTACCTTTTTTCTGTAACATTTAATTTAAAAGGCAATATTTTAAAATACCAACTGTGCCTTTCAAGGTAAAAAATTACCTTTTGGTAATAAAATTATACTAAACAAAAAAAATGACATACTTCAAGTAATGAGGATTAATCAAATACAAATATATAAGAATATTTATCCTGTGGTTTGTTGAGGTCAGCCAATATCATAGGACAAGGCGAGTATTTTTGTAGAAAAATCTGTTTAGAACTAGTAAATCATATGAAATTTAATATGGCCAGGTAGTTAAGGCACTGAACTTGCAATCTGTTGGTCGTGGTTTTTGAATACCCATGTAACACGCTCTTCTCTCCAGCTGTGCTGGTGTTTTAAAGTAATGATCAATTCCCACTATTTGTTAGAGTAGCACAAATGGCAAGTGGTGCTGATTTGCTACCTTCTTTCTAGTCTATCACTGCTGAATTAGGAACGGCCACTGCAGATAATCTGTTTTAGCTTTGTGTGAAATTCTTATACCTTATGAATATTCATAATTCTCTTGTAGCAGCATAATTATTGAAATACCATGTTGCACAGATTTTTAACGAAGAATGTATCGAGTTAAGATTTATTTTTAACCAGTCTTTCTTTTCTTCAGTATAAATAGTTCACATCCTAGAATTTTGAGTTTATTTTTCACATTGTTGGCATAGAGACAATATTTCGTTATATCGCCGGCCGGTGAAACTGACAACTGGCGTTTAAGTTGCTGCAATACGCACTTGGGGCAGCGATGTTAGTTGCACTGAGTGCACGGAACTTATCCATTACCCTTTAATACACTGTTTTGATTGTTTATGGAAAATATTATAGTAGTTTTACGACTATTTTTTCAGTACTTCCTGATAAATATGACCGATGATTGGTGCATGTCTGGTTATAAAGAACACTAGAAACAAGCCATAAGCATATAATAGAAATTAATCAAATTTCTTATTTTTAATTAAGTTATTTGCTTTTATTTAATTATGAAGATTAGGTAAATATTTGACTAAAGTAATTAAAACAAAACAAATTCGAACGCTGTACTAACTCGCTTAATTGAGAATTAAAGATAAAACAACAAAAGACTCGATTATTCTAGAATTATCCTTCATTTTTCAAAAGCGTTAACATTACTGGTAACTTGAATCTAAACAAGTCCCTCGCTTGTACAGCGACAAGTCTACGGATTTACAACGCTAAAATCAGGGGTTCGATTCCCCTCGGTGGACTCAGCAGATAGCTCGATGTGGCTTTGCTATAAGAAAACACTTTCATGAAGATGACATCAAGATACGAAATATGGAAGATCTCACGCCACGAACTTAGTATCCATGGTCATCAGGCTAAGGTTAATTCTCTTCAGTTAACACACAGTTTATTTACCAAAGTTCTATCAAAATGTTAAAAAAATCTCTTAAAGTAAACAGTTTAAGAAAATTTAACAAAGAGATATTTATAGACCTTCCTAATAAAATAATTTAATCTTTTCGATTATACTTTATATGACCTAGAAAAATGGATTCTGGCTAGTGGTTACAATTTACCTTTACAATAAAAGTCCGAAGTATGAGGGTTGTCTATTGAACTGTAAGCATTTGGTATAGCAATTGTTTAAGCATAAGGTATCGAAGAAAAAAAGCAAAAAATCTTTTGATAACATACGAACTCGTATAACTGGCATTGCTTTAAAAACATTCGAATAAGAAGGATTGTTTTGAATTTCGCACAAAGCTACACGAGGGCTATCTGCACTAGCCGTCCCTAATTTAGCAGTGTAAGACTAGAGGAAAGGTAGCTAGTCATCACAATCCACCGCTGACTCTTGGGCTACTCTTTTACCAACGAGTAGTGGGATTGATTGTTATTTTATAACAGCCCCACGGCTGAAAGGGCGAGCATGTTTGGTGCGATGGGAATTAGAACCTGTACCTCAGATTATGAGTCGAGCGACCTAACCACCCGCCCATACCGGGCCGAATAAGAAGAAATTTCTGGCCATAAAAAGGTCAAACACTAATAAAAGTGCAGCTATTATAAAATCATACCATTAGCACCCAAAATCAGTGCTATAATTTCAGAAGCACATTATTGCAGAATTACTTCCTCTAATACGAATTTCTAAAGTATTCTTTTCCTTACTGATGATCAATGTTACATTGCTACAGTCGTTTATGGTAGAGTTCCTATTAATTTTACAGAAACTCTTGAGTTTATGTTGTTCTCATGGTGTGCAAGTACTCAACAAGACGTGATAGCACCACAAATATTCCTTAATTGAAAAAACAAAAAAAAAAAAATCTAAATTTTATTATAAATGTGCATATTTTACGGCTTATATCGTGGCTATTAAAAAAAAGTAATTCTCATCGAAGGACGAAAATAAATATAGGATTTGCTATATATATTTTTAAAAATGAAACGACTTCATTTTCATTGTTTCCTAGGTTTCGAACTCCTCCCCCCCATTTTCTGAATATTCTTGTATAATATTTAATTATGACTTTATTAGTAGAAAAGCTGCACTCTTTCACTGATTTAAGTAACCAGCGAAAGACTGGGATGGGACCTTTAGACTACTATTTTACTAACTACCAATGTAACATTGGATTGAAAATTTTGTATTTGAATTTTGCGCAAAGTTACACGAGGGTTATCTGCGCCAGCCGTCCCTACTTTAGCAGTGTAAAACTATAGAGAAGAAAGCTAGTCATCACCACCTACCGCCAACTCTTTGGCTACTCTTTTACCAACGAATAGTGGGATTGACCGTAACATTATAACGCCCCCATGGCTTAAAGAGCAAGCATGTTTGGTGCAACGGGGATTCGAACCCGCGACTCTCAGATTACGAGTCAAATGCCTTAACCCACCTGGCCATGCCGGGAAATAAATCATTTCCTACTATTTTCTTAGACGGAAGAAATAAAAACGTGTTTGTAACAAAGGGTAGGAAATTCTGCTTTCATTTTTTTAACATAATAAACATTAAAAGTGCAATTAAAAATACATAAAGGTAGCAATGCTGAAAAGAAAGAATTATATCAATATGAAATCAGATGGAGGTTCCAGCATCCCCTTACGACCTTCCTCTTGCCAACCTGTATTAATCGCTGTGCCAATTGATGCTGATTTGGTAATTTATTTCAAAATTATATTTGAAATTAGATGAGGTGTTGAACCTTTCTTATGTCATCCTGTGTCACTGTATCAGATTAGGTGGTGATTGATCAAGAAATGTGGAAACGTTTAAGGAACAGATACACTCAGGTATTGAATTTTATTTAAATAAATTTTACAGTTACTTTAGTGAGAAATGTGGTAAGCATTAGCAAATTACTTTTGTATTACTTTATGATAGGTGTCGTAGGTTAATATTGAAGGATAAAACTTTTTTTCGGTTAACTGTGACACCTGACAGGAAAATGAAGACCTATTTACAATTAAAAGCAATAAAACGTTAAAATCTTATACAGTCAGTAATTATTAAAACAGGGACTTGCCCTAAAAGCCCTTGTTGTAATAATTTTTTCTTGTGTAAGATTTTAACCTTGCATTGGTTTTAATTGTAAATAAATCTTTTACACAAGCGTCGTTTTAAAATTATTTATGAGAATAAAGATATATAGTTAACCTTGCTATTATTTACCATCTTATAGAACTTGTTAAGGCCTTGTGGATACGTACGTATCATTGTTACTAATATCAGTGTTACACACAAGAATTCAAGATAGCAATACAAGTAATTAAAATCTTTTAATTACGTATCTATATATCTGCATACATTTCTATGTATAATAGGTTTTTACGTTTACACCTCTTCACTTATTGTGAATGCTATTTCAGATTAGCTCACTTAAGTCTTCATTTTGTTAAAACCCAAACGATGCTCCTGTTATTGTACTATTTAAAACATACTGTGATTCATAATCGTTGATATTATCTGGACATTAAAGGTTTTGAATAAATATTTTTAAAACACATTTTCTCATTAGTATCTTGTTTCACCTCTCAGAATGTGTTGTCATTCTGAAAGAAAATTTATAAATCTCATATCATTGTTTAAGTTTGCAGCTTTTTGTTTCCCTCCGGTGGTGTTTAGAACAACTAATGTTTAAAAAAACCAGACTTGACTTGGAATTTATATACTTTAATCATAATGGAAGGTTATAAGCTAGAATCCCTGTACAAGTGTTAATAAGGATTGCTATCAGAGATTACATATCAATACAAACCGTCGTCTATTGGATGAAAGAAAGGGCTCTAATGTTGGCCTCCTGTGTTATGGTTAAAATTAACAGTTTGAGCATCAGAATAAGCTGACCAATAATTTTGCATCAACACATGTTGATGTTTTATTTATTCATAAGGATATTAGGTAACCGTAATAACCTTTAACACACATTAACCTTTAACCATATTTAAAAGAATTTCAGTTTGAGAGTTGGCTGATAGAGATTTTGATGAGTAATAAAATCGAATCGCGCGCGCCCCACGATTGGTATTATTGGTGCACAGAAGAGAAAAAAACATGGTCTTATAGATTAATTTACTCTTATTCTACCTAAAACAGTTTCAAGTGCCAAGGCTATTGAGAATTCTCTCTTATTTATTTGTTTTATGTGAAGGTAAAAACGTCAATTAGTTTTAAAACTGCTTCAGTTACATTGGGAATTGCCATTTGACTGATATATTCAGATACATCACTCCCTCTCTAGCCCAGTACCAAATAATAATGTTAACAAAGTTTGAGTTGCAATATTCAAAAACCAAAAGTATGTCCTCACTCAGCAACAGAAGTCCGGTAGTTTTTGTTCAAAGAAATCATGCAATAGTTGTACAGTGTTTCTTTATTTATCTGCTCTTAGAAACGAAATCAGTGACATTTCTAATTAAAACAGCCGTTTTATATCAGCTCTTATAAAAAAGGTACAACAGTTTGTTATTCATTCTATCAGTTTATTAGAATTGTAATAATCGCTTTTATTAATTTACATACATGTATATGACTGTAAAGAATGTGTATGTGTGTAAATATACGCATATAATTACGTATTTCTGGACATTAATACACTATTTGTTGTGGGAAACCTTGTAACAGCTTCATAACTTTATATTCAGTACTCCATAGTAAACATTACTAGAATTGGTGGTAATACACCATTTGTTTATGGGGAACTTTATAAACTATTTTTTGTCTTTCTTTACATAATAAATATGGTTGGACCTTAGTGTTATAACATAAAACTGTAAATGAAAAATTAAAGCAAACAATTATCTCTTATAGTTATGATCTTTGTACTCGGTTTTCTGTTTGACATAGGATGTTAAGCTTTTCAAAATTTGGCACGAGGAGGATACGAAACGAAATAATTTATTATACGTTAATATATATATATATATATATACAGATGAATAACTAAAAATCACAAACAACTATATCAATACCATATAATTCCACTAAAATTTATCAAGCTTAATAACTAAGATGCACTTCGGCCTAACAAAATATGGAATTTCGAACAGATTAAAGACACAACTTACCAACTTGAAATCTTAGTTTAAAAGAGTAAGAAAGCGTAATAAAACATTAAAATGGTTGAAAGCCATTAGGGGACATTCTGAGTTTTGTATTGGTTATTCACATCTCATATATTGAAGTATATAAAGAGGTGAGCGGGGTAACTGTGTTTTGTTCAGTAAATGAGTAATATCTCAACAAATAGAAAAGTAGGAGGTTCTTATTTTGTATTTGTAACTTATTAATAACGGTAATATGAGACCCTAATTCGTACAAAATTACAGACTTAGTACTTTGACATTATAGACATCTAATTTAAACCAGCGCTGCATTCAACATGCAAATACAAACAAAAATCGATGATTAACCTTTAAAAATATTTATATCTACTTTTACCTTCAAAATCTGAATGATGTATAATACTAAAAATGGAATTATAATCTACAGTTTAATTGCAAACATACTGACATAAACTTATGAAATAGATGTTCAATAAAGATTTGAGTGCGAATTAGCAAACGCAATAATATGGTATTTGACTCTTAATCTATCTGGGTTAAATACATCAATCAAAAGAGTTTGATCTCCTGAGCCCAAAACTGTAATTAGATCTCAAATTGGTCAAGAGATGTCGGAGCTATGAGCAAACATTTTACCCGACAAACAAAGAAACTTAGAGACGTTTTATTAGCCACTTAAACGCTGCTAAAAATGAATTGAAAACCTAAACATTCATCTTGCCATAATAATCTACAATTTTCAAAATAATAGTATGGGTTTATACAATGAATAGGAATATCAAAATAATATAAATATAAATTATAATATCTGCAAGATTAAATTATTATCATCACAAAAATAATAATGATTTAAATTAAACACGAAAGTTATGGCAATTCTTGTGTTGTGATCGTTAATTCATGATTTATTGAAGCATACTTAAGTTTTATCTTATGTATTATAGTTAGTGTCCTACTAAACAAACAAATCATGCACTCTATTACTTACATGGTATTTCTGTCCATTAATCTCTAAAGCGCCTACATTTTAGTTAAAGCCTGTTATGTTAAAGATAGAAAATGGTTTATGTTTCTGTACTCTGTAAGGTCCAACATATATAAACCTTGTCAATATAGTTTAACGGTTAAATGTTTCGGTTTACAAGCGCAGGTCTTCACAGGTTAATGTTGCCCCGCAGCAAGTCTTCCTAGCTTAATGTTGCTTAGAAATTGCAGTGTTTCACTGCAACAGATTAGAATTGAAACTTAAGTTATCGACAGGTTTTCTAACTGTTAAACTACTGAATATAATTTTAGCTAAAATAATGCTAACAAAGCTTGTTCTCCCTTTTGTGTTGTAATCAACTCTTTATAAAACTGAGAGCTATTTCGATATTATATCAAGCTGCAATATTATCCCTAGATGTTTGGTGGGATGTACTGTTGAACAGGCCTATCATTCTCAGTTTTTAAATCGCCATATAATATTGTTTGAACTCTGGATTTTGTTTTTCTCCACTGAAATGCTTTTTGTCTTTGCCCTTTCTCTTTGTCTCCTGCGGACCCCGTCAATTAATTCTACCTCAACTATTATAATTTGTTTTTCTTTTTACAGTCTGACAAAGAATCAATTGTAGACAGATTTTTTGAATTTTTTATTCTTATAGTAAGTATACTGAAATCATTGTTGCACACTCTGACAGTTTATTTTTTGTAAAGATCAAAGTTTGCATAATAGGCTAATTGTACTCTGTTCACCGCGGGTATTGAAAACCTGAATTTTAGCGTTATATGTTCTCAAAGATGGTGCTGTTCAACTGCAAGTTATTTTGCTTGTTTGTTTGTTTGTTTTGGAATTTCGCACAAAGCTACTCGAGGGCTATCTGTGCTAGCCGTCCCTAATTTAGCAGAGTTATTTTGCCAAATAAAAAAAAAATAAATAAATATATTTTAAACGTAGTAAAAGCCATCGGGACTATTAGGAAAATTATTAATGTCACATAAAACAACATGCACCATTTCAATTGCCAAGTCTTTAAAACAGTTGATACCTCAACATACAGTGATACAGCGGCATGTCTGCCGACTTACAAAGCTCGAAACGGTCAGACTATAGATAGTCCATTGCATAGCTTTGTGCTTAATTACAAATAAACAAAACTCAACCTACACTAGAGAGACGAATGACAACTGTCGAATGTTCGATAATAGACTATGTAGTATACTATTAACGAAAGTAATGGCAAAAATGTAGAAAGAACATTTATTACTGTTTTAAATATGTGAAACATTTTTATCTATGGTTCGTTGAGATAAAGAAAAAACAACTTGGATTTATAAATCCATCAGTATTTTACAGCACTGAGACACAAACGAATAAGTAAGATAGAATCATCAAATTATATTTATGAATATTTATAATAATTTCTTTGCGCTAGTATAAAAGGTATTTAGTGTTCATAAAGCTGTTGTTGTTTTTGGAATTTCGCACAAAGCTACTCGAGGGCTATCTCTGCTAGCCGTTCCTAATTTAGCAGTTTAAGACTAGAGGGAAGGCAGCTAGTCATTACTTCCCACCGCCAACTCTTGGGCTACTCTTTTACCAACGAATAGTGGGATTGACCATCACATTATAACGCCCCCACGGCTGAAAGGGCGAGCATGTTTGGCGCGACCGGGATGCGAACCCGCGACCCTCAGATTACGAGTCGCACGCCTTAACACGCTTGGCCATGCCGGGCCTGTTCATAAAGCAAACCGAAAATGTGATTCCAACAAGTTTTCAGTATTTTCATACAAAAAGTACGGTAACTTCAATATATATTTTTGATATACACAAAAATTATTTTGTTAGCTGTCCCCAGTTTGAAATTGACAGATTAAAGGAAATGCAGCTAGTCAGCACCATCTGCCAACTCTTTGGACTTCTCTAATCGAATAATGAGATTTGATTATTATCCTTATAACACACCCACGGCTTCAAAGTCTAGAGTGCGAGATTTTCGGAACAACGAGACGCGAACCATGGGCCTACAGGTCCATAATCTACCATGCTAATTCTGGGCCACGTCCTCTCAGATCAATATAAACATGACACAAATGAAGCGACACTCAGCCATGAAAAGCCAATGAATCATATATAATGTCCACTTTTTTTGTGTTTCTACGTAAAATGCATTTTTACGCTTTAAACCTTCAAGTTTGATGAACTCCATAATAGGAAATAACAATAAAGATTGGCAGGCTCTAAACAATAATTTTCATTGTTTCGTTATTTCTGCCTCTGTTAGAATGAATAAAAATAAAATTACACATTTACCACGATACTTTTTTCTTGTGAAAATTATTTCAAACACTTGAATGATAAAAGAAATGTGTTTCATGTATTAATGATATGAATAATCTTTTTATCTATCTATCTATGTGTATATATATATATAAAACACAGAAATCTATGTGTCTGTCTGTTTATCCTTTATCTAACTACTCCTAGGTTGCTAGGCCAGTCTCATTCAAAATTTATGAAATGATAGGCTGAAATAAGCGGCAATTTGCTGGAGGTTCATAACCCCTTTATCCCCCCAATTATTGCTGTTATTAGGCGTTTATTATCTTTGAAGTAAGTTAACTTTTATGGCATTCATAGATGGCGCTACGCTCTTATACCAAAATAAAAAAAAACTATTAATTATCTGTTACTCTAGATATACAAGCTGAGGTGGGTACCTGTTATTTATCCAAGTTATTATTTAAAAAAAAAAAAAAATGTGGAGGTGGATGCTATGATAAATAACAAAAAATATCTAACTTTGGCATAGTATATTTACAACACAACACATTATTACTGTATTCATTATTATCTCACCAAATGTTTTGTATAAGCTCTAAGAACTCAAGATGCACATAACTGAAACAAGCTATGTGCTGTGCGATGATCAGTCATTGGCCGCAGAAGTGCTCATGGGACGAAGTAGTAAGATCATAGGTGCTTAAATGTTTTTTATTTTTATTTTCCCTTTTCTTATTTTCATCTTTCGAAGCTCTACTCAAAAAATTGGTTGAGTCTAACAACGCAAAATGCATATTTTTTCTTTATGTTCATTGGCCTTAAGATTTTGGCCAGCAGTGTATATATTAAACTTTCTACAACACAATGTAGGGGTAGGTCATGCTAACGTCTCATACTTCTCAGAGAGTGCAATTGAACTGTCTTTGGAGGAATATAATGTACCAGAAAAAAAACAACAAAGGCTGTCACTATTCTAATGAATATAATTAAACTAAGTGAGCCACTCTTATTTCACATGACGTGATAGCTGACCAAATACCACTATTTCAAAACAAAATGGTCTGATCAAAAGTGACAAACCGACCGGCTTATCTGGTAATCAATATCATCAAAACCTGGGTATCAGGAGTAAGTACTAAACATAAACAGGGTGAAGGTACCAGTGCTCCTAGTGTCTATAAATAAATGAAGAAATTCGCACACAGAACCTTAACACACTAACAATGTTGTCCGAGATGGAGCTCTGAAGGTTGACAGACTCGTTCTACAAACACCTTTTCCTTTGTAATGTGGCCCAGCATAGCCAGCTGATTAGGACGCTTGACTCACAATCTGAGGGTCGCGGGTTCGAATGCCCGTCAACAAACATGTTCACCCTTTCAACCGTTGGGGCATTATAATGTGACTGTTCTTTGGTAAAAAGAGTAGCCCAAGAGTTGGCGGTGGGTAATGATGACTAACTGCCTTCCCTCCAGTCCTACATGGCTAAATTAGAGACGGCTAACGCAAATAATCTTCGTGTAGCTTTGTGCAAAATTCAAAATAAAACCTTTGTAATGCATGGTTCTTCCCTTACGTATGTGGCGAAGTCATACGTACTTCCATATTTTTGGGCCCGGCATGGCCAAGAGTGTTAAGGCGTGCGACTAGTAATTTGAGAGTCGCGGGTTCGCGTCCCCATCGCGCCAAAGATGCTCGCCCTTTCAGCCGTGGGGGCGTTATAATGTGATGGTCAATCCTACTATTTGTTGGTAAAAGAGTAACCCAAGAGTTGGCGGTGGGTGGTGATGACTAGCTGCCTTCCCTCTAGTCTTACACTGCTAAATTAGGGACGGCTAGCACAGATAGCCCTCGAGTAGCTTTGTGCGAAATTCAAAACAAACAAACAAATAAAAATCCCTATTTTTAATTTCATTTATGATGAAGTTTATAAAGATGCCCACTTATACCCATAACATTACTCAGTCAAGTATTTAAATTAGCGTAGCTATTATTATTTTTTGTAACTAACACACAGTTATATGATTTTCCATAATGGTAAATTTAACTAAATAATATATTTGGAACAAAAATAAACGATGATTTGGGTGTAATTAGACTTTTAATTTTTATTATCAACCAATAGTGGGATTGATCGTAACATTATAACGTCTCTATGGCTAAAAGGCGGGAGTTTAGTTGGTGCGAGGGGTATTCGAACCCGCGACCCTAACGGTAGGAGACGAACGCCTTAACTCACCTCGCCATGCCGGGCCGATTTGGTTTTCCTTAAAGTTTTTAAATAATTTGATGTATCACAACAGCTAGTTTTGTTAATCTAATACTAGGTACTGGGCCTAACATTTATCTCTTAATATAAAATATTATAACTACGCTATCGTTATTTCTCGCTATAAAACTGGTTAACTAACGTTATACAATTGTCCTTTTTTTAAGGCATAATCTATTTTAGGGTACTTTACGTATACTTTTAGTTACGTTCAGGGGTATTAGTGAATAGAGTAGGATTCACGTGGTTTTAAAACAATATAGAATCTGTACTAGTGTCAGCTCTATAGGTAATGCTAATTTCTACGTGTCACGCGGGTGTTGCAAGATATCACTTCTATGCTGTATATCATAAATGTAACACGACCAAAGCAAGGCGTTACTGGCGCAACGAGAAAGACAATAGCGCAGGCGCACTGTACTGTTTACTGCAGATTTTGCTTGAGATTCAATGTTAGAGCGAATGCGACGACGTTTAGATGTTCAGTTCTAAGAGATATTTAACAGGAATTTGTCCTGTATTCTTCTTAATTAGTTCTAAACGTGGGAACAAATATCAAAGGCTTATCCAGCAGGACTTTCACTGATATCTAAAGATCACATCAAGATACTAGTTATGAAGACACTCTCGTGCTCTTGTAAAAAGGAACCTAATGGAAATATCCCCTGTCATCATTCCTATGGTTGCCATGGGGACGAACCGCCAGATACACACTATTCGTGTAAGTTCAATACGGTTTGATCATTTGAAATATTAAGAGTAACAATTACAGAGAAATTTGTTTGAATTTAAAAAATATGCCCGAAATAATTTGTAAGTTATCTGTCATCATATATGTCAACCCTAACGTTTAAAGTGACTGTGTAAAATTTTGTTTAAACTGTGACTGATTTCGTGAACTTCTATGCATTATTAATGTGAAATAATCTGTAGGTTATCTGTCAGCATGTATGTCAACCCTAATGTTGAAAGTAACTGTGCAAAAATTTGTTTAAACTGTGACTGAAAAAATGTAAATTAATTATACAAGACATGCGTGAAAAAATGTAACTCTTCTTTCATTTTTAGTGTGTGAGACATTTCTCATAATCACTTAAAGTACAATAAACAATATGTGTGAGTATATTTAACATGAGGTATTTCTCAGTGATCGTACAAGATTACTAGTCAGAGGAGACAACATCTGTGTGTCTTTCTTTCTTCATTGTCAGGTATTTTCAAATAAATATAGTATACAAAATAAATAATACATGTAACTCATCCTTCATTGTTGGATATTACCCAGTAACTATATTGTACAGAAGAAATAATATTTGTAACTTGTTCTTCATTGTCAGATATTTCCCAGTGAGTATATTTCACAGAAGAAACAATATCTGTAACTCATCCTTCATTGTTGGATATTACCCAGTAACTATATTGTACAGAAGAAATAATATTTGTAACTTGTTCTTCATTGTCAGATATTTCCCAGTGAGTATATTTCACAGAAGAAACAATATCTGTAACTCATCCTTCATTGTTGGATATTACCCAGTAACTATATTGTACAGAAGAAATAATATTTGTAACTTGTTCTTCATTGTCAGATATTTCCCAGTGAGTATATTTCACAGAAGAAACAATATCTGTAACTCATCCTTCATTGTTGGATATTACCCAGTAACTATATTGTACAGAAGAAATAATATTTGTAACTTGTTCTTCATTGTCAGATATTTCCCAGTGAGTATATTTCACAGAAGAAACAATATCTGTAACTCATCCTTCATTGTTGGATATTACCCAGTAACTATATTGTACAGAAGAAATAATATTTGTAACTTGTTCTTCATTGTCAGATATTTCCCAGTGAGTATATTTCTATCTGTAACTCATCCTTCATTGTTCTTAACTATTGTCAGATATATTTGTAACTTGTTCTTCAGTGAGTATATTTCACAGAAGAAACAATATCTGTAACTCATCCTTCATTGTTGGATATTACCCAGTAACTATATTGTACAGAAGAAATAATATTTGTAACTTGTTCTTCATTGTCAGATATTTCCCAGTGAGTATATTTCACAGAAGAAACAATATCTGTAACTCATCCTTCATTGTTGGATATTACCCAGTAACTATATTGTACAGAAGAAATAATATTTGTAACTTGTTCTTCATTGTCAGATATTTCCCAGTGAGTATATTTCACAGAAGAAACAATATCTGTAACTCATCCTTCATTGTTGGATATTACCCAGTAACTATATTGTACAGAAGAAATAATATTTGTAACTTGTTCTTCATTGTCAGATATTTCCCAGTGAGTATATTTCACAGAAGAAACAATATCTGTAACTCATCCTTCATTGTTGGATATTACCCAGTAACTAACTATATTGTACAGAAGAAATAATATTTGTAACTTGTTCTTCATTGTCAGATATTTCCCAGTGAGTATATTTCACAGAAGAAACAATATCTGTAACTCATCCTTCATTGTTGGATATTACCCAGTAACTATATTGTACAGAAGAAATAATATTTGTAACTTGTTCTTCATTGTCAGATATTTCCCAGTGAGTATATTTCACAGAAGAAACAATATCTGTAACTCATCCTTCATTGTTGGATATTACCCAGTAACTATATTGTACAGAAGAAATAATATTTGTAACTTGTTCTTCATTGTCAGATATTTCCCAGTGAGTATATTTCACAGAAGAAACAATATCTGTAACTCATCCTTCATTGTTGGATATTACCCAGTAACTATATTGTACAGAAGAAATAATATTTGTAACTTGTTCTTCATTGTCAGATATTTCCCAGTGAGTATATTTCACAGAAGAAACAATATCTGTAACTCATCCTTCATTGTTGGATATTACCCAGTAACTATATTGTACAGAAGAAATAATATTTGTAACTTGTTCTTCATTGTCAGATATTTCCCAGTGAGTATATTTCACAGAAGAAACAATATCTGTAACTCATCCTTCATTGTTGGATATTACCCAGTAACTATATTGTACAGAAGAAATAATATTTGTAACTTGTTCTTCATTGTCAGATATTTCCCAGTGAGTATATTTCACAGAAGAAACAATATCTGTAACTCATCCTTCATTGTTGGATATTACCCAGTAACTATATTGTACAGAAGAAATAATATTTGTAACTTGTTCTTCATTGTCAGATATTTCCCAGTGAGTATATTTCACAGAAGAAACAATATCTGTAACTCATTCTTCATTATAAGATACTTCCAAATAACTATATTACACATAAAAAAATACAATATCTGTAACTATTTCTTCATTGGCAGATGCTCCCCAGTAGCAAAGCGGATTTACACGGCTGAAAACCGGGTTTCAGTACTCCTGGTGGGCAGAGCAGAGATAGCTCATTGTGTAGTTTTGTGCTTAAGTCTAAACAAACAAACAAATAATTTTCAGAAATGTCCCAGTAACTATAATACACAGAAGAAACAAAATCTCTAATCATTTCTTCATTATAAAATAGTTCCAAATAACTACATTAGACGGAATAAACAATATCTGTAACTCGTTCATCAGTGTCAGATATATCTCAGTAAGTATAATATACAGAAGAAATATCTGTGACTCTTTGTTCATTGTCAGATTTTCTCTTTCTTATTTTATCAAATATTTTTCAATAACTATACTATATATATATATATATAAAACAGAATATCTGTAACTCATTTTTCATTGTCAGAATATCTGTAAACTTTTTCGTCATTGTCAGGTATTTCTCAAAATCTATAATAAACAGATAAAAAATATAACCCTTTCTTCATTATCAGGTATTTCCTAATGACTCTACCAGATAAATGAAACAATATCTTTAACATTTTCTCCATCGTGAAGCATTTCTCAGAAGAAAACCAAATGTTACTCCATCTTCATTATTACATAATTTTCATTAGTGTTTCCATCACAATGTGAGTTATTAATTTGTAGAATATAATGTTAGAGGTAGTGAAAACTCAGACCATTTAGAATACATATGATTGTGTTATCAGATGTCATGAAAATGACTAAATGATTTAAGAAAAGGACGAAGAATTTAGGCCATTAGTGTAACTTTCATCAGTAGTAAGTAATGTGATGGCGACTGTTTTATATCCAGGTCAGTCACGTGTGTTTAAAAAAAATTGTTTGTTTGTTTTTGAATTTCCCACAAAAGCTACTCGAGGGCTATCTGTGCTAGCCGTCCTCAATTTAGCAGTGTAAGACCAGAGGGAAGGCAGCTAGTTATCATCACCCACCGCCAACTCTTGGGCTACTCCTTTACCCACGAATAGTGGTATTGACCGTCACATTATAACGCCCCCACGGCTGAAAGGGCGAGCATGTTTGGCGCGACGGGGATGCGAACCCGCCACCCTCAGGTTACGAGTCGCATGCCTTAACACGCTTGGCCATGCCGGCTCGTTTAAAACAATTAACGAAGTTATTTATTCCACAATAACACATGCGTTAAAGAGAAACAAGTATTCAAGGAGAAGAGTTTTTGGTTAATGTATTGCATGAAGTTTCGGATAGAGCTAGAAAACTGTTAAAATAGCGTAGTTTTAAAACATAATTTGACTAGAAAAGACAATATGTATGATATATTAGTACAGCTGAAAGTTAATAAGGATCTAAGAATTTCACACTACGTTAAAGAGAGACATTTCTGTTTCCCCGTTTACCTCCCTCTCTTTCTTTAAACAACTATAATTATCCTCACTTCTAACCACCCATTTCTATCTTTCTCTCACTTCCATTCTCTCCGTCTGTTTGGAAACGACGTTCAAAGATTGCATTCTGAAATTGATGCTTAACAAAATTTCAGCCCATAAGTGGCCCAGCGGTAATTTAAAAGGGTTGTAACGCTATAAAAACTGTGTTTTAATACTCATGGTGAGCAAAGCACAAATAATTTTGGGATTGACTATGAACAAACAAATAAAAGTTCAGTGCTACAGAGCGTAACAAGAGTCTCTTGTCCTCATCCGCCTTGCGTGCATCTGGATTTTCTTGTTCCAATTTTAAACGGTTCGTTATTTTTATAATAAAGCAAGAAAGGAGTTATATTATTTCACAGTTAATAAGCCGGTTGCATATAAGCTTTAATGTAGCATTGGTTTACTTCTTTATTTATTTTGTGTCCCCCATTGGCTCAGCGGTATGTCTGCGGACTTACAACGCTAAAAACCGGGTTTCGATACCTGTGGTGAGCAGAGCACAGATGGCCCATTGTGTAGCTTTATGGTAATTCAAAACAAAATTTATTTATTTTGTATTGGAGGGAGAAATAAACCATGTAATAAAACACGCATATCATCATTGATAGATTGTTTAAGCAGAGTATTCATGATGAAACTTTGTAGAATGGACGACAACTGCCTGTTGTGGAAACACAAATGTAGAGGACGACGTTTCGAAAGTCTTCTGCCTTTCGTCTTCAGGTGATTTGCGTTTATGAAACATTCTAGAATGGACGCCATTGTTTCCAGGTTAGTGTATGTGTGTGTGTACGGTGTTGGTCTTTTATTGTGTCCTGGTGGATCGTGACACACTAACCTGGAAACGATGGCGTCCATTCTACAAAGTTTCATCAACGCAAATCATCAGTTTGAATTATGTTTAGATTACATTACAAAAACATTATTTTAGAATCATACACAAGATTTAAATGCCCATACTATTCTGCCATTTGTTTGTGTATTGAGAATTAAGCACATACCTACACAATGAGCTATGTGTGCTCTGCCCACCATAGGTATCGAAAACCGGTTGTTAGCGAAGTGAGACTGCAGACATGCAGCTGTGCTACTGGGGTGCATATTCTACCCTATTAAACCTATATATTAGGGTTATCAGTTAGAACTTGATACCAGTAAAATCTGTGTTGAAGCTGTACATAATGTTGCAGAAAAGAATATTCGAAATGTTTCTAAGTTTTTCTGAACCAGTAATTTGTATATTATTTTAATATTCTTGACAAATTTTGGTATTTTTGAAAATGTGATCCACAGGACCAGTGAACTATAACTTTTATCAAGCTTTTACAGCCTCGCCGCTCGCTAATTTCTGGTGAGATATACGCAGGGAATTGTTGTAACGTTAGCTTTTCATAGTGTTGGTTGTTGGAATGATAAGCATTTCGTAGTATTTACTTCGAATAATTTGAAATACACGTGATACTATGATTAGAAGCATATTTACTGTTGATTATTCCTCAATGGCATTAATTGAAACTAATATGAAAATTAAAAAAAGTTCATATATAACATTCAATTTTATGTTTAATCACAAAGCTGCATAACAGACCTTCTCGGCTGTGTTCACCACGGACATCGAGAAACAATTTTTAGAGTATAATATCTCAATATTACCGCTGAGTGGGGGTAGAGACAGTAATATGAATTAAAAGAAACAACATAAAAATAGCCACTAAATGTTTGTATAGAATATTTCAGATTTATAAGTTTTATATATATTGTTTTGAACGTTAGATGTACAACTAATCAAGTAACGTAAGAACTAAATGGAAAAAAAAAGTAAAGGAACAACTACTACATACTGTTAAGTTGAATTAGTATTTTTCGAGGTTCAAAGTTGAGTCCCTTTGGGTCCTAGATTTGTGTGTGCTTTTGAGTCGTTCCAAACGCTAACGATCTTGTTTATTCAAAAATTCGGCCATTTTGAAGTCAAGGTTTAGAACTCTGAGTCCACGTTCGTTTGACACTAAAAGAAGACGTTTCTGGTTCATTATCAGGAAATAGTTTTCGTTGTAGTCTTCAAATAGCTTCGTCTACGAATACTTGGCACAGCCTGTGCCTTGTATTTTCTCGCCAATTTTTTCTTCTTCCATGGCTCACTTGGGTCCTTTTCCTGCCTTGCCGTATTCTTAACTTGCACAGCAGGTGTGCCGTGAATCATATTATTCCATTGTTTAAGACACGCCTATCATATTTTGGAAAAGTATTGTCGATTCGAAGGATGTTAAGAACTATCATTATATAAGCTCAAAACCTTATCATAAACTTTACTCCCTAATGTTTACATTATCCTGAATACAGAATGAATAAAGAAAAGGAACACTGCCTGACTGCCACAGTTATAGTCACATAGAAAACGAGACTCTACGTTACTAGATTCCTGTATGCTGGTGACTATTTACAACCGCAGTCATAAACAATAATAACTTTACAGAAAACCAACAACGCTTGTATTTGATTATAGTGAGTTTATATATAAGAAACTGTGAAGCTAACTACAAAATGCTATTACACTTCTCATTGTATGTATGTTAAGCGTTGCCCTATGGTTTAGAGTAACGTGTTGCGGGTATAAAGTTAAAGTACGCGATATACCGTTGAACACCTTTCACACTTTCCAGTTGTTGAGGCGTTGTAAGATTGTTAGTAAATTTCGCTATTCGATTAGTAATAGACGAGGGTTACTACTGATTAGCTTCTTTCCTTCTGCTTAGAAGTTCAAAGTTTGGGGTCTCTAACTTGGTCATTTGACTCAAGTATCGCATGACTTGCCATCTTTGAGGATTTCTTATTAAAATTAGGGACTTGTAAAGTAAAGTCTTTCGTTTTTATCCATGACTTTTTGTTCCACGTTTTTGCAAACTTTCAATTTTGAAATATCCAGTCAAAACTAATTGTTAAATAAAAACTTCTGGTCCGGAGAAACAAATCGTGCTGAAAGATGTTATTCGAAAATACAGATGTTGTGAAGTCATCTTTGTTACATTTCAAACTGCAATGTTGTTTTAATACATTTCAATGAATTATTGGCTATTCAGATTTGTGTCTTTTTCAGACATGTATGCATTAATTACACAATGTTATTAAAAATTTAAGATCTAAGGTACCTGTAATAAAACTTAAATGCCCCCCGCTATTACAGTGGTAAGTCTCCGGATTTACAACGCTAAAATCAGGGGTTCGATCTACCTCGGTGGGCTCAGCAGAGAGCCTTATGTGACTTTGCTATAAGAAAACATACATACATAAAACTTAAATCGTTTTTTTATTTAACATACACAACTTACACGATCTACATTTCAGTGATATAATATGTTTTCCCTTTATGGTTTGTGTAATACTTGAACACAGACCGTAGAACAAATATGCTTTCTAGACTGTTTAAAATTTCCGTAAAACTGCGCGTGGTTGTTGCTGTCATTATATCGATTATCAACAGCATTAGAAACCTCACCCTGAAATGTCAGCGAGCACGAACCTTTAAGGACACTTCTCTGCAGTACATCAGTGCTTTGCAAAGCGGAAAATAATTAATTCCGAAAGTGTTCACCACGCTTCCCAACAATTCTTTATGAGAAAAATAAGGTTTCCACTTATTCTACCAAAGTGTTTTTAAATATTTGAACAGCTCACGGCGTTAATCCAATTTAGTTTAAGCGAACTGGCGTTCTTTAACGAAATCGAATAACAATTAAATGAACTGAGTAAACGTGTTGTTGGCGATCAAATTTTCCTACTTGCTTTGAAATGATTAATATTATAATTCATTTAAATCAAATGTATAAAAATTAACTTATCTGCAAGGATAACAAATGACAGTAAATAGACGATCCTAGAAAAGTTAAACCACGTTACACCGTCTCAGCATTAAATCCTAATCTTAAAGGGTAACATTTTTTCCATCGGTCTGACAAGAAAGTTAAAGAGGAGACAGTGCTTAACTCTGTTTAAAGGGGCTGAAATTGGTTTAATAGGTTAACGATATTCGAAAAAAACGTACGTTTACAAAAGCTGAATTAACTAGCATAAAAATACTGTACAAAAACGATATAACGAAGTAAATATTACAGTACATGTAAAGGACTAATAACAGTTTATAGCGTTAATTATTATGAGCCTCTTCTAACCTGTTAACTACTGTCAATTAGACGCTGTATACCAAAACCAAAGATTTCAAGGAAAGCTCAGTCTAGTTTCTTGCACTGGAGATATTTACGCAGCCAGTGATATGTATGATGGAAATTAAATATGATAATTACAGCTACATATCTCAGAAAATACAACAATACTTTATAAATGATGTCATTTGAACGATTTCCTATTGCAGTTGTCATTTAGAGCATACTTATATTCAAGAAACATTATCACTGTATATTAAAGTTTGTACACACGGAACAAAATGGCAGATATTAGTTACAAACTATCCAAATTAATTTGGTGGATTAAATTGATAGACATCGTGGTTTTTTTGTAGAGCAAGATTCACACTGGGTTATGTGTTATATTCACCGTGGAGAATCGAATCCATGATTGACCCACCGAGGGACATATAAACAGTTTTAAACACTGACAAGTTTTGTTATACCTATTCTACATATGTGTTGTTCAACGTCTGCACAGTTTGTGTATCCCATTTGTGCTGAGGGGATGCTCCTGAAAACAACATCCTGGTATTTTGTGATGTCCACCCCATGAAATAAAAATGTTGTGTTTTTGCCTTTATTCCTGAAAATGTTAGATAAATTGATGCATAAGTATAGTAGTTTGGAACCTGTTTGTAGCGCAAATGTTCTACTGACTTGCAGATGTAACACTGTTGCTACAACTCCTCTCACAAGGATTTTACCAGGATATGGAAGCGAACTACCTGAGAAATTGATATAAAATTGCTACTTGAGGCCTATTTAGTTTAATCAGAAACCACAAAACTAAGGAAAAGTGATCGAAAATAAAATACGTGGATTAAACAGGTCGAAGTTATGTTACCAACTTTTACTAATACGTGGATTAAACAGGTCGAAGTTATGTTACTAACTTTTACTCCAAAAAAAGTCCCTTGAGGTTTCTCCTCTGAAAATCCTAACTAGCCTAACTGAAGACATTTATGTGGTTACGTCACTCAGTTTGAACATCTTTCTCCAACAGATCGGATTTGTTTCAGGTTTTAACTCCAGATATGTACAGAAAAGTATACATTTCAGATTCTGATAAATATTATACATTCATGGAAAGATGGTGTGGGAACTTTGGATATTTGTAAAGCTTGATAGAGAAGAAAGGATCACTGAATTACTTGTATTATGCTTTCCTTTATTTGCAGAGCTTGATAGAGAAGAAAGGATTACTGAATTACTTGTGTCATGCTTTTCTTTATTTGTAGAGCTTGATAGAGAAGAAAGGATTACTGAATTACTTGTATTATGCTTTCCTTTATTTGTAGAGCTTGATAGAGAAGGAAGGATTACTGAATTACTTGTATTATGCTTTCCTTTATCTGTAGAGCTTGATAGAGAAGAAAGGATTACTGAATTACTTGTATTATGCTTTCCTTTATTTGCAGAGCTTGATAGAGAAGAAAGGATTACTAAATTACTTGTATTATGCTTTCCTTTATTTGTAGAGCTTGATAGAGAAGAACGGATTACTGAATTATTTGTATTATGCATTTCTTTATTTGTAGATCTTGATAGAGAAGAAAGGATTACTGAATTACTTGTATTATGCTTTCCTTTATTTGCAGAGCTTGATAGAGAAGAAAGGATTACTGAATTACTTGTGTCATGCTTTTCTTTATTTGTAGAGCTTGATAGAGAAGAAAGGATTACTGAATTACTTGTATTATGCTTTCCTTTATTTGTAGAGCTTGATAGAGAAGAAAGGATTACTGAATTACTTGTATTATGCTTTCCTTTATTTGTAGAGCTTGATAGAGAAGAACGGATTACTGAATTATTTGTATTATGCATTTCTTTATTTGTAGATCTTGATAGAGAAGAAAGGATTACTGAATTACTTGTGTCATGCTTTTCTTTATTTGTAGAGCTTGATAGAGAAGAAAGGATTACTGAATTACTTGTGTTATGCTTTTCTTTATTAGGGGGATTCATTGCGGCCTATCCTGTGATTTTTAAATTAGTACTAGCAATTTGCATTCGTTTCATATTTTGGATGCTCGGAAGATATTAACAACAAAGTCATTGATTTTGGTGAAGAAACGTTTATTTGAAATTTAATACAAATTCTGTTTGGATTGGTATGTATTTATGTAAAATCCTGTATACAGGGATCTGGTTACTTCAGAATATTTTGTCGTATATAAAATATAAACGATCTGTAGAACGTAGCACACACCAGGAGATCTTTGTACAGAAAATTATAAAATCCAGTACGCTCTAACTGTTGTTACTTTCTATGTGCATAAATGTATATGTAACATATTTCAAGAAACAGCCAGACACAAGTATAAGAAAAAACAATGTACAAGCAGATATTTATATAGCTATGCGGAAAAGAGAGTATAGTGCGCATGCGCGCACATCATTGATTGCTTTTACACAGCACTGGTACAACGTTGGGAAGAGATAAAATCTACAGGGCGAACTAAAAGGAGTTTCCCTTTACTCGGTGTATCATGCAATATAAAGCGACATACAGTAAAACTGAAAGATGAAAACAGGCTACCATGAGAAGCTATAGCTCAAAGGTAATTTGTTTACCAGCTACTATTATTATTAGATCCGTAATGAATAAATCCATTTCATTGTTAATGAATATTCGCATAATTTTTAGTTCGCTCACCTATTTTCTGGCATCATTTGTTGTAAGAACCATATGATTACTATTTACATGCTTACATAATTACGTCTATTGTTGGTTCGACATGGCCAGGTGGTTAAGGCGTTCTACTCGTAATCTCCGTAACACCAAACAAGCTCGCCCTTTAAGCCGTGGGGACGTTATAATGTAACGATCAATCCCATTATTCGTTGGTAAAAGAGTTTTCCAAGAGATGGTGGTGGGTGGTGATGACTAGCCGCCTTCCCTCTAGCATGACACTACTAAATTAGGGACGGCTAGCGCAGATATCCCTCGCGTAGCTTTGCGCGAAATTTCAGAACAAACAAACAAACCGTCTAACGCTTTATTTTTTCGTACTATTCTGTTCTCGACACTCACACACAAATATTAAAGCTTGGATTTAGCCCTTGGCAACCTGTTTTCAACAAAAGATATTTAATTTATGCATCAATGACAACCATTTGAGGCTTAAGATCCAAACCAACAACGTTTTGTTTATTTGTAAAAAACAAATCCAGAGACTGTCAAATATTCCACACGTGTTTAAAAAATCTACACACAACGTCTGAAAGCTCATTTTGGCAAGCTATTATTAGTATGTTTACGTATTAATTAAACATGGTATTTAAATGAAAAATATGGATTCAATGGGAAGTTACTTATAGATTAGCTTTTATAACTGTGCAGCAATGACCTATATATATATTTTATGTTGTGCATAGATATTCACACAAGCGCGCTCATATATATAACTTAAAAGGATGAATAAATAGTAGCAAAGTAATGTAAACAATGATTCGTTCGTAAAAAAAACATAATGTTGTGCCTTAAAAAAATTTTGCATATATTTTTATGAATTTGAAACTGAACTGATTAACTGAAAGAAGATCATATATGATGATAAATATTTATTATGCAATTAATGAAATTTATGGATTGCATTTTTTAATGTTTCGCCGACCACAAAGAGCAACATTTATCGTGTTTCGATGTCATGTTGAATTTGGGTTACGAGTTAATCAAACTTGTCGTTGAACGCTTTTTGTTTGTTATTTTTCTCGCAGTGAACTTCAGGAAACGAGAAAAATATGTTTGTAAGAAGTAGCAAATTTTCGGTTTGTTAGCAAAGATACAAAAAACAGCCGAAAATAGAAGCTGAAGTGAGAGGAAGACATTACACAATGATTTGAATTAATAATAACACTTATTTATAAGTATTCCTAATTACAACTAAGCTTACACACTGTTTGTTTGTGAACACTAATCAAATATCGTGTATTTATTTACAGAATTTAAGTTGTTTCGTTATTTGTTTACGTTTGAAACGCATGTTTTTATTACACCAATATTTTGCTCGATAAATGATATTTATAACAAAGCAATAAAACACCTCTAGTTATGTTCTAAAAGTGCTTTATATTAAGCTTGTCGCTTCTACAGTAATAATGGTGAAGGTATCTTATGGTTATTAAAATGATTTGTTTTTTTAAATTTCGCACAAAGCTACTCAAGGACTATCTGCGCTAGCCGTTCCTAATTTAGCAGTATAAGACTAGAAAGGAAGGCAGCTAGTCGCCACCACGCAGCGCGAACTACTCTTTTACCAACGAATTGTAGGATTGACCGTCACATTATAATAGCCTCACGGCTGAAAGGGTGAGCATGTTTAATGTGATGGGGATTCGAACCCGCGACTCTCAGATTACGAGTCGAACGCCTTAACCCACCTGGCCATGCCAGGCCAATGATGATTTTTGCCCTGACAGTTTCATAAAATTAGCAGCAACAACTTAAATTTGTTACCAGATTGAAAATACAGTGAAGGATACTTTTTATTAATATTTTTGTTGATTACAGATTCAGACATACCAAATGTGTTAAATTAACTTGCAAAAAATCTGGGGTGTTGGTCTGCAGTGCTGAGTTCTGGTAATGATATCTACACGGAAAACAAGCAGAAATTGTGAATAACTAAAATCCGGTGAGGTTAAAAGCAGGTCCCTTTTCTGTATGAAAAATACACCTGCTGCAGCTTAAGACAGTCGTTCTACTTAATTGTTGTTCAAACCTATTATGAAGCTCGCGACTATAGCACATAGATTATGATATTATTTCTTTATATAATTCCACATTTTCAGATAATATAGAAACTATATCACATCGCAAACTATGTATAAAAATAAATTAATATATAAAAACAATTAATTATCCATACCTTTGAAAATATATTGTAAATCAGTTTGGCTTGAGCTAATATTTATAAACTTCAAATTCCGAATCCTATCTAAACATATAAACATAACATACACACAGAAAAACGAGTATACACTGCTCGGAGCTCCTTTGCAAGACGTCGTAATAAAATAAAAAAACATTTACAACAGAGTAAGTAAACTCTGTACATAGAAATGGCTAAGCTACTCACTAGTCTTAACACAAACTTGCATTTTAAAAAAATCAACAATGATGAAGAATTTTTCTTTAAAAGATGATTGCCACTCACTTTTATTTATTCCTCTACCCAACAATCCGAAAACAAGGAATGAAATCGTCGCTAAGAAAACAAATCAGAAAGTGACCAACCCATAACATTATTTACATTTCTTTTTCTTGTTTTAGTCGAGGTAATTTTACAAATACTTTGTCGCTAACGTAATTTTAAGCCTAAATACACTGTATTTTTGGCCACTTTACAGTGTAACATCAAGTGAAAACAATTAATAAAAACATTTTATAAATGTAAAGGGATGTAGAAATAATAAAACTAAAAATACAAACATTAATATAAGGATGATACACTTATACGTAGTTCGCTCCTACATGAATGTTAATATTAAAATTTAACGTTACCCTGTAAATTGCACGAGTACGAAATGGTTACGAGGTCGGTCAAATTGACTGAACTTGACTTTCTTCGTACGTAACTTTCAGGCTCTTAGTTACAAAATATTGATGCCTATTCTGATATGACCATGATTTATGATTAAAAAGTTGCATACCCAGAATTAGGAATGTAAAACTTCCAGCTGCAGTATTATTAAAGTTAAATATGCACTCTAAAGTCTCCTACCGTATAGTGTAGAAAGCATTGAGTATTTTACATGTTGCAGTCATTTAATGTTAATTTATTACTGGTTAGTAATTCATATTTCATTTCGTAGTTCAGTTTTTAAGAGGACAACAAATTTCTGTCAAAATGTTAATTTCAAGTTAACATCGTTTAAACTAGAATTATATTGTTGTTTCCATTTACTGTTAACTATTACGACTAAGCGATGACATTGTGCATCAAAAACACGTAGAGTGGTTTAGAGTTAAACTGACATTAGTGATAAAGTAGTTGTACAGGTATTTTGACTGAAACAAGAAAAAGAAAGATGAACAATTTGGTGAGTTGGTTACTCTTTAGTTTGGTATCTTAGCGATGGTTTCTTGCCTTGTTGTAAAGGAAAACAAACGAAAACGAGTTAAAATCATATTTTAAAGTAAAATTTTATGTCACTGTTGATTGTTTTTAGCATGCATGTTTGTAATAAACGATTCTACCTATAGTCTACTGATTCTGTGATATTAAAAGTCATCTAGGTAACATCTATGTATAGCTGTATCATCCCTATATTTTTGTGTGCATTCTTTTTCTCAATGCCATCCTTACATCATTTTACATTTACAATCTTTTTATTTGTTTAAAATAACACAAAATAATGTAATGTTATGACATATAAGAGATCAATATAAAATGTACGAAGAAGAGGAACCCAAACGTAATGTAATTCTTACTTTTATAAAAGAGATTTTAAAATAAAAATACAGAAGGTGATGTTGAGATATACAAATGACGTCTTGACACATGGGCTTTGTTTTGTAAAACCCATCCAAATAATGTCAAAATGTTTTTATTAACCAGAATAGTAAATTTACTTTGTGCATAAGCAAAGACTCGTGAGTTGTTGTAAGATGAGAACGTCGAATTTTCACTAATTCCTTGTCAAAGTTGCCCCATCTTGAAAAAATCGGTGACATAGTTTCAGTGTAATCTTGACCATAAACGTAAATGTTTAAGCAGAAACGGTAAAAAGAAGTGTTTAAATAAGAAGAGTCAAAGTAAATAAGATGCCCTTTATAAAATACGAAAAGTATGGATGTGCTCATTAACGTGTGAACTACCATCTTCAGGGTCCAAGCTTTTACTCTCGAAGAAAAAGAAGCAGGAGAGATATTTTATTTTCACCAAAAGTTTTCTTCGTATTTTTTATCTTGAAATTTCTTTGTCTTATTTTAATTGATAACTCTCTTTCAATAAACTTTCCATAGTGGTCAAAATAACTGCATTTTTTGCAGATGAAACACCTATCTGGAATTACCATTGTATTGTACATTCGTTTTTTACCATTAAAAATAACAAATAATATAGAAAATACAACCCCCTTTTGTCCAGAAAATAGAAAACGTTAGTCAGAAGAAAGGCAAATAATTTTGAACAACTCTTCAGTGTAAAAACTTACTGAGAGTGTGTATTTAGAGAAAGGAAACCTCAAGCCACAACTATCGTTCTGGCATATTCCTAGTAAATCTTAATGCTTTCCGGATGTTTAAATATCAAATGTGTCATCACTTGGGGCAAAATTAAGTCAAACTAGGATAATAAAATAACATATTGTTAAGTCAATGGCAAAAACAATAGACTTAGAATGTGGTTCCTACAAGTCTTTAATTAAAGTTTTGCTAGAAAGAAATGTTTGTTTGTTTGTTTGTTGTTTGTCTTTGAATTTCACACAAAGCTACTCGATGGCTATCTGTGCTAGCCGTCCCTAATTTAGCAGTGTAAGACTAGAGGGAAGACAGCTAGTCATCACCACCCGCCG
The DNA here is from genome assembly GCF_004210375.1 of Tachypleus tridentatus. Classification (NCBI taxonomy): domain Eukaryota; kingdom Metazoa; phylum Arthropoda; class Merostomata; order Xiphosura; family Limulidae; genus Tachypleus; species Tachypleus tridentatus. The sequence continues at coordinate 36,169,758 of NC_134833.1, read as the reverse complement.
CCAACTCTTGGGCTACTCTTTTTACCATCGAATAGTGGGATTGACCGTCACATTATAACGCCCTCACGGCTGAAAGCTAGAAAGAAATAAACCAACATGTCTTGACAACATGTCCGTCTGGAGAGATTATACGATTAGTTTAATATTATACTCCTCTCGCTGTATGAAAGTCCACGATTCATCGGTGATCGAAAATACGCATGTTTAAGTTCTCTTACTAGAGAAAATAAAAACAAAAACTTTTTTTTTCGTGGAAGTATAAGTCACATATATTTTATTGGTAAAAGTTACTATTAAAACTTATATTATTTTTAGGGCGTGGATTTGTGGTTAGAGTGTGGGATTGTCAATTCAAGAGTCCATGGTTTGAGTTCTATAATCGAAAATACTACTCAACCCACCACGAGTGGGTTGAAAGAGTGATGTGAGATCTTATTATCTGATTACAGTAGCTAAAAAAAGATAGTGACGGGTAATGTTAACTAGCTGTAATTCATTTCAGTTTATCATTTCAAAGATAGTGATGGGTAATGTTAACTAGCTGTAATTCATTTCAGTTTATCATTTCAAAGATAGTGACGGGTAATGGTGACTAGCTGTAATTCCTTTCAGTTTATCATTTCAAAGATAGTGACGGGTAATGTTAACTAGCTGTAATTCCTTTCAGTTTATCATTTCAAAGATAGTGACGGGTAGCCCTTATGTAACTTCTGCGAATATTCAAAATACAAACGATTTTATATTTCAGACCTAGATTTTTAATATACAACAAAAAAGGTATATAATATAAGCTCTCTTCCATTTTTCTATGGTTATGCTTGTAATACGTGCTTCAAGTACAACGAAGTGATTCTAAGTCCAGTGTTTTAGAAAAGCCAAACGTTCTGTAGCGTCAAATGGTAAACCGATAATCACCAAAAGTTTACTACAGAAATAGATAAGCTGTAAATAAAACCGTGGGATATTTATAGTTCATAAATAGCTAATAAATGATACACACTTTTTATTCAGAATAGACAAACTCATTGTAATGTATGATATGTCCTTTTTATTCATGCATAGTAAACTCTTTGTAATGTGTGATATGTCCTCTTTATTCGATCGTATGCAAACTCATTATAAAATACGACATGTCCTTTGTATTCAGCCCTATACAAACTAGTTCGTACATATGATGTGTGTTGGCGTATCAGCTGTAACTCTGAGGACTTATAACGCTGAAAAAACTGATTTCAATACCCACGATGGGCATAGCCCAGATAGCCAATTGTTTAGCTTTGCACTTAACAATAAACAAACAGGTGACGTATCATTTTTATTCAACTGTAAACTAACTCTTTCTAGTACGTGTTACATGCTTGTTCTCCGGTGAGTCAGCGGTAACTTTACGGTCTAATTACAACGTTAAAGTCCAAGGTTCGATTCACCACGCTGGATGCGGCAGGTAGCTCAATGTGGCTTTGCGCTAAAACAAACATACAAAGCTATATTCTCTTTATGTTACGATCATAATTATTGCAACCTGCTTGATTAAACGAAGTAAATCACCCAAAACCTTTCTCGTTCTTTGTACTGATTTTGTTGTTAAAAATGCATTTAGGTTTCTTTTGTATGGTCTGTATAAAACATATTTTATTATTAAGGCAATTCAACTTTCATTGTATTCTTATATCGAGTACAGAAAAAACAAACTCGTTTTTTTCATAAAAAAAACTATTTTTCATAACACGTAACATAAAGCTGCCTATCAGTATAAATGTTACGGAAACACAAGAAAAAATCGTGTTTAGTATGAAGTGCCTTTTTTTATTTAATCACTTAGGTGACATGCAACCTGCGGCAGAAAACGTCTCTTCTGAGACAGCAGCGACCAGTTCGCAGGTGCTGGAATCAAACCATAATCAGACATCACACAAAACTATCCCTGATGGAGCAACCAAAGACAGAGAAGAAGAAACTAGCCAGAGTGAAAAGTCTTTCCTTCAGGAAAGTGGAGAATACCAGTGGTGTTTAGACGATGAATGTGACAAGTATGTTAGACTCTTGAACACGTTACGTGATTTTAACGCTGAGTTGTTGATTTTTTTCTAATATACTTCTACCCATTAATAACTGTTAATACATTCTATAGTTATGAACCGGGTGTAATTTCGATACTAACAATTTATGTTAGAAAAGGGTGAAATTATTTCACTTGAATTTGTAAAGGACACGTAACAAATGCAACTAAAGTTTGTGAATCTAAGTTGTTTAGGTACTTTTTTTGTATTTATAATTCACACCCATAAAGGTGTGATTGTACGCTTTTTTCCTTGTGGTTAAGTCACAATGTTAGACGAAACAGCATACTGTACGATGTTGTATTATCAACTACTTCAAATAGGCAGTTGTTTTTTTTTTCCAGATAAACCAGTGTGATAAAATTTTATTATAATTTATATACATATTTTAAGATTTTAGTTCCTGGATTTGACATAAAAATCTTTTACAAATTCGAGTAGATCAGCGCTAGGATTATAAAGTTTATGGTTGGTGTCAATCCTAACTCTTTTAACCATCACCTAGGTCAATTGAACGGAAAGGTTCACATTCCTCTGATGTGATGCTTCATGTAATTTAGAGCGTGAATGGTTGTAGTTATCTGAGCTAGAACTTGATTGGTTGGAATTTTATTTGTTTTCTGTCTAATTTTGACTTTAGCTTCAATCAGTAAATTTATTTATTGTTGTGGCTGTCTTAACTGTGTACACCAGCCGATATAGTTTTTGTGGTTTAATTTAAAAATATTTTACTTTATTCAAGTTTGAGCTTATTTAATTTTTGATTTATATGTTGTTGTTTTTTATCCGTTCATTTAGCCTGTAATCCCTGATTAGTTCCTTTGACCCTCCTGTTATTATGCAGGTTTTAACTGCCCAAGAGTTACTCATTAACTAAGTATAATGTTTTACAATGTATGTTTTTAAGGACTTTTATTGCAAAACATAATTCTCAAAATGAATTGTATGTTTTACACTGACGTGCATCTACCTTGAAGTTACTAATATTTGTGTTTCTATTTTAAAACGACTCATACTGAAGTGATTCTGACCTAAAGTAACTACTATTAGGATGTATCTACTTTAGAATTATTACCATAATCGGAGTGCTTGTGGTTTACAATCACTGATTTTAGAGTGTTTCTGTTTTACAAGTATTCCATTTTCTTTGACAATTGCTGTACAGTTATCACAAGTTAGTTTTGTTATCAGGTTTTCTGGGTATAACTGGTTAAGCTACAGTCTTGGCAAAATGTCTGCATATTTTGTATGAAATAAGATCATTATTACAAATACAGTTACTGCTGTCAAACTGAGAAATACATGTGATATTAAACACTTAAGTATGCAACTTGTATAATGAGACAGGTTCTGTGGACATCATTACAGCAAACAATTTTATCAGACGCCTGTAGAAAAATGTGTAATTCATCGTTTCATCTGAAACAACAAAACCTTAACAAAACATACATAGCATTAAATTATTATAAATGGCATCTGTAATCTTATACCAGTTCATATTAGACGTTCAGTACTTGGCTGATCCACCTTGTACTGTAATAACTTCCGCAAGCCGATGTGGCATGCTGTTGATGAGGTTATTGGTGTAATTTACCATGATTTCATCCCAACTTGTCATCAGAAGGCGCTTTAACACAGCTATAGAAACTGGTTTAGAGTGGTGGTTAACACTTTTTTTTGGTTCAGTTCTGCCTAACAGTTCTCAACTGGATTACAATCTGGAGATTTGATGGTCATTGCAATCTTGTAACGTTCTCTTGATGATATAATACAATACGCAATATGTGGGCAGTGGCATTGTCACAATGGGATACAAAATTATTGCCAGACCTTATCATAACACATGGCAAAAATGTCTTCATTGCTGTTTCCCTTGATGATATAAAAAGCAGTTTTCCATCTGATGAATAACTGCCGAAAGATGTACCACACCACCTCCTATGTTCTTATGGAAAAGACAATCTTCCATCATCTGTTCTCTAGGTATATGATGAAACAAACCCTACTATCAGCTGTTTTACAAGCTGAAAAACAGCAGGACTTATCTGTAAAGATAACATGTCACCAGGGTTATAACTGTAATTGTAACGTGGCATACTGTTTTGCCCAAGTAACATGATGACAGCGGTGAAGTCTGGTTAGTATTAAATTGCAGATAACCATTTTTTGCAAAATAATCTTGTATGGTTAATCTTCTATCCTATTCATTGCTCATTTGAATACTCTGTAATGGATATGTTCATATCATTCCTATCGTAAGGTGTTGCAACACTTCTTTCGACCTTGACGTGTCAACTTAGTCCTAACACGGTCATCTCGAGTAGCAATTTTTCGGTGTCTACCAGTAGACTTTCCTGGAAAAACGTTTTCTGTAGTTCGATGACCTTTCGGGATTCTGGATATGTTACACTGAGGTTACTTCACTGGTTTGGAAATATCACCATTTGTTTCTACCATTTATGGGCAATTCAACAAGTTGACGTCATATAACTTCTGCCACGTGACAAGGCATGACTCTACACAAAATACAAAAAAAAAAAAATATCTGAACAAAGCGTTAATCTCTTTCGAAAAAGATTTTGCCAAAAAACACACCTTTATACAAAACATACGTGTGCGTGATGAAAAAAAATGTTCCAAATAATGTATACAGACCAGGATAGCAGCTTGGTCAGATCATACGCTGTCTTCTATGTCACTACGCAGGCATTAATTACTTACGCAACTACGCAACGCATTACGCAATTCAATAATTACTTCATGCATATAGACAATAACATCAATATAGAACAGTATCCAAGCACTTTGGCCAAGACTGTAGGTTGCTTTTAATGACTCATAGAGAAGTGCTTGCGTTAAAAATAGCTCATGTTGTAGTTATGCAATAAAAATAGCTCATGTTGTAGTTCTTATGCTCTAAAATAACCTATATTGAAGTTTTTCAGTTTTAATTTAACTCATATTAGAGTTTTTTTCTGTTACCATCTAAATCATGTTGTAGTTCTTCTGCTTTAATTTAACTCATGTTAGAGTTTTTTCTGCTACCATCTAAAATCTAAATCATGTTGTAGTTCTTCTGCTTTAACTCATGTTGGAACTATCGTGCTTTAAAGTAACTCAAATTTGTGTTTTTCTGCTTCAAAATAATACATGCTGGAGTTCTTCTGATTTAAAATAACTCATGTTAGAGCTATTATCCTTAAAATGATAAATGTTGACGTTCTTGTATTTTAAAATGGTTTTTTAAAGTGCATATTTTGTTAAGTACATCGTCTTCTTTATATAAATTACTTGTGTAGTGCAGTCGTTAGTTTAATACACCAGGTACTTTCAGGGCTTTAAAGCTAGTGAAGCATTATAAATGAATAGGCCTAAAACTTAGACAAAAACTTTAGTTATGTGTGATTTTAAATCCAACGTCTGTGTACATCAGTACAAAGTGTAAATTTAATTAATAAATCTATTTCAAAGTTTATACTAGTAAAATCGAGTTTGAAATGTTTTAGCGTAAAACCACACAGTAAGTTATCTGTGGTCTGTTCACCACAAAGAATTGAACCCTAGCTTTTAGCTTTGCAAGTTCGTGAGTCTGCTGCAGACACATTAGGGGACATTAAAAGATAGAGTCTTGATAAAAAACAAGTCGAAAACAAAGTTGAAGTGGTTTATATTAGAGTTACTAGTGTGTACTCTTTGATCAGCCATCCACTGATGGTTTAGCTCCGTTAGTTTGATTGAAGTATTATTATTATTGACGTATTTACATTGTGCTTTTGGCTTATACGTACACCAAATTTTTAATATGAACTTCAAGGAAATAATGTAAATATTTTTCTACAAACTTATTACAAATATATTTAAACTTCAAGTAGATCTTGATAAAATTTATGAATATTATATACCACGCTTTTTTAATCTAATCAAAACGCCATAGGTGTGAAAAAAGTGCTATTATTTGCAATAAAATTCTTATCGATATTATAAGTGTAACTATCTGTTTGGCCGCCAGTTGTAATTTCATTCCTTTAAGTCGCACATTTAATTTTTTTGGCCGCACCTGTTTTCGATTATATGCCATGAAGTTTTGTCAATATACACCAATATAGCACAGCAAGTAAGAAAGTGACGCTCGATAATTATCCACATTAGTTATAGTATCGCAAACCTATTCTTCGAAACAGAACTATACTTTACAGAACTAAACAGACTATTAAATAGCTTCTTTTATAGTAACACCATGGAATTTAGATTAACAGTTTCTTGTCATTACCTACGTGCAATCGGCACAGCCATATCAAGCATTATTATTTATACTAATTGATTAAGCTAAAATCACGTGACGATAAACACGCGTTAATTAATATAATTTCATTAAATTTAGTAAATATGTGCTGAAAAGTTGGCCTGTATAATCAATAGTAACCGTCCACTTGTATGACTATTTTGAAAAACTTGGGCTAGAAACTGTTAATCTAGTTTGCTTCGCCTAATCAATATTTATTTATCTGTATTTCTTTTCACCTTATAGTTTTGCTGCTCTAGGTGTGCACTAAACATTTTGTTAAATATGAGCGATTTTTGTTCGATAACTTTGCACATATGGCTTAAATTTACATCAAATGAAACTCATAATAATAGGTTGTAAAAATCTATCAGTGTACTAAATGTGAAAAAAGTGTGTTTGTCTATTAAAAAAGTTTCCGCACTTTTAGTGCATAGAAAAAAATTAAAGGAAGAAATTTTATTTTCTATACAAAGTAAATGTTCAGTAAGCACATCCACTGGAAATATGTGACAGTTTGGATTACCACAGTCCGAGATACAGGAGGTGCGAAATGGCTGAACTATCATTCCTGTTAATAACACACGGTGTGTCCTGTACAATATCGTTTTGACCCCTCACAACACACTATCGGATTTGGATTTTATTAAAACGTAAAACCGCACAATGAGATAAATTATGATGTCTGTACTGCAGGGATTGAACCCCTGATTTTAGCGTTATAAACTTTCAGCTTCGCTGCTAAGTCACCATTGATCATTGGACAAAAAATGTATAACTTTTATTTAAAAGTGATATTTCAAGCTGTAAGCGCGAGAGGTAAGTATTTTAAGTTAATCATATCAACTAGCCAGAATTTTAAGTACAATTATAGGAAGATAAATACAAGGGGCACAATTACATTTCATGCGGAGGACGGTCAACTTTTGTAGTTACGCCATTCTCTGTATTGTTTCTTTTTATAAAGGAAAGGTATGTTTACTTTAAAATTAGCCCATACTTTATATACAAATGTTTTATTTTACTTCAAAATTAGCTGTTTTTCTTATTCAACTCAAACTCATAAAGCAGATACTAAGTTTTTAAGACGTTTGTCATCAACACACTATTCCGTATATACAGCGAATGAAAACACAATTCATTTCACATTGAATATACATGCTATGTTTAGTCCTATGGAAATTTATGCGTATATATGTAATGGATTTGAAGTTTGACTCACATTGAAGATTGATCATATTACATTTAGTACAAGTTAATAAAGAAATTTCATTTTTGTTTTACAAAATGAATTTGTATAAGTAATAGGGTGAAAAGTGCTTAGAACAGGACTTGCGAGACATCTTTTGTTATTACATGTTATAGCATTTACAGCAGCATAATTACTATAATCAGCTTGCTAGACTAAATTATAGTTTACACAATATATCCATTAGTTAAGGCAATTACACTTAACTGCATAAAGATTGAACAATGTAACGGAAAAGTGTGACACAGTCAGCAACAAGTCACATTCATATGTTTATATATTTATAAGATGATTTTACTATGTTTAGAGAATTGAATCTAAGCCTAATCATGGACCAGAACATTACCACAATATCGCCTGATCAAGATAGCTTAAACTACGACCAAATTTCCTTGCATTTGGACGCTAGTTTGGCAGAAATCGACATGGAGACGTTTCGCTCAGAGGACATTAATTCTCTTCTGAGCCTCCCGGGAGTATGTAGCATTGGAAGTGACGAGGAAGTTCTCTCCCTCGTAGAGAACTGCACTCCAGTGACACATACGTTTGCGAACGGCTTTCAATTAGAGCGTTCTGTCAGGTATGTGACGACAAGAGTACAGCGGAATTAAAATTTATATCAATATAAGTAATATATATTGTTAATTTTCGATTTGGGAAAACAACAAACAAATTTTTGCAATTTCATAAACGTTTTTATTTATTTATTTACATTTACTAATGTTAAATGTGTATACTTTCCTCTTTTATTTGTGATATTTTTAGCTTTGGACGCATTATGAATGTGACAGTCAGTTCCTTTATTCATTTTAAAAAGCCGATCTGTTTATTGAATTAAGCGCAAGGCTACTCGAGGGCTGTCTGCGCTAGTCGGCCCTACTTTAGAAATGATAGACTAGAAGGAAGGCAGCTATTCAACGTCACCCACAGCCAACTCTCGGGATACTCTTTAGCAAAGAAGAATGAAATATATTTTCACATTATAACGTCCCTCTTACCTTCAGATAAAATGGAGAACATGTTCGATACCGGGATTTAATGAGCCAGACAAAGTTTTTGTGTGGCAGTGAGTGCTGTCGATGACTAGCATCCTTGTTGACAGTAGTTCAAAATTAGGACTAATCAAAGATCATAATATTTCTGCTTAACCCACGTGCACTTCAGGTGCCTCTGAGATTTAACATTCCAGCTCCCAATATCTTTTAATACAGCTTGGCAAATACTCAAACAGCAATAAAAACAATACAAAATTTAGACATTGTACTTGACTTTCAGTAAAAAAATAAGCTTTTCTTACTCTGAGTTTGGACAGGTTTAAAATCGGAAGTGATTAAATTTCTTAGGTAATTCTTCGTTTTTCCACTGGACTAAATTTTGGCAATAGCTTTTAATGATGAGGCTGTATCAATCCGATTGATAGTTGTATTTTTAACTCAATATTTACAAGATGGAATTTGCATACATAAAGAAGCCTGGTGTGTCCTTAGTGGTTAACATGCTCATATATAAATCTGAGGGTTCATGGTTCGCATCCTATTGTCGCAAAAATGCAATTCGCGTTTTGGGGCCATAAATGAGCTATAAGAATGACAGTTATGTTATTTAAATTAAATCTTACAAGCGTAGCCCGAGCTTTGGAGGTAGGTATTTCCTCTAATCTATCATATCTAAATTAGAGGCTAGCGCAGATAGCCCTCGTGTAGCTTGTGCGAAGTTCAGAAGAGACCAAACCAAATCATAATGAGGAATTTTGTACTTTGTTTGTTTGTTTTGAAATAAGAACAAACTGCACAGTGGGCTAGCTTTGATCTGCCCAACACGAGTATCGAGACCCGGTTTCTAGCGTTGTAAGTCCGTAGACATACCGTTGTGCCATTGTAGGACAAACGAGGAATTAAAAATGGAATATTGAAGTCAACAGGATTCACTCTACAAACTGCACTTGTAAACCAGTAAAATCTTTTACTAAATATGTTGGATTAAGACTTAATAAACTTTTACAAAAAATCGACTTACATGTTATATGTAAACTTCTGTAACAACTTTGGCCGCACTGCGCCTCTTGTCAAGTTGCCAATCAAAGGATCCAAGGTTCAACTATGGGAACTTGAAGTATGTGACTTAGCCATTTAGCTCTTGTCATATAAGATTTCTCAGATTGATAATACCAGTTTAACTTATTCACTTATAAATTTAAACATCCATTATAGGAGGAAGGGTAGAGAGGAGTATAGTCAGTTATCATCACATGTCATCCATGTAGTCACATGAATATTGACTGTTATATATAACACACACACACCCTTCTGAAAATGTGTAGCATTATTAGCAAGACATCGCAGATCGAACCTTGGGACCTTGAACATTTGGATCCTCAGCACACTAATTTAGAAGGTATAGGTTTCTCCACCTTCAGTACCTTTGGTGCTATTATAAGGAGTTCATCATGGCCAGGCAGTTAGGTCACTCGACATGTAATCTAAGGATCGCGGTTCAGATCTCCGTCAAACTCCACATATTCGTCTTTGCTCCCTCAGGGGCGTTATTATGTAACGGTAAATCCCACTATTTGATGATAAAAGAGTAGCGCACGATTTGGTGGTGGATGGTAATGACTAATTGCCCTTCCTATAATCATACACTGTTAAGCTAGGGACGGCTAGCGCAGTAGTCCGAGTGTATCTTTGCGCGAAATTAAAAAAACAAACAAAAGATACTCTAAGGTGCATTGTGTAACCTCAATGTGCTCTTAAACTTTAAATAGGTACCCTTCAAAAATACATTTTATAATTGGATTGAATTTTACACAACAAATGAAGATATCTTCTAATTTTATATCTCTGATTTTTGTCGCACATATGAACTTACGAGAACAGGTTTAATCTTAAAAGCGGTAAACTCGTTCTAGTATGTTGGTTTCAAGCGTTTAGTTAGTTAAAACAAAGTGCAATGCTACTGTTCTGCGTTTTAACCTCATTTTATGTATTGTACCTCTACGCGTGTTATTTTCTTTGGTAAACTGTTTGATTCAAGCACTTAAATTACTGTACGTTTACTCAGCCTAATTACCTTATATTTACCAGTTCTCACAGCTTGTCAGAAGAAGAGTCTGCAGAAGGCATCATTTCTAAAGACGAACCACTTTTCTCTCCTGCGAAAGAACCATTAAATGCTAACACTACGTCAGTAGAAAGTATAGACTACACGTCTTTGGACGAACAGAATATCGCCGTTACCTGTCAAGCTAATAAAAGTAATTATACTATTGCATTTGAAGGGAGCGGGACTCAGCTGTCAGACGATTCGGATGTAGCTATGGAGATGAAACAAAACAAGGAAAAAGTTCCACGGCCAATTACCAGTTATCAACAACCAAAGAAAATGACTTACAATTCCACAATGCAGTCTGACTTCTCGTACACAACTTGGAGAAAGGTAAAAAATTCTAAACAGCTGATTCGTTGTGCACTCTCTGATAAGCCTCAACGTTCTAGAAGCAAAAGTCTTCCTAGTCTGTTTAAACGCTCTTTAGTATTAACAGACAAGCAGGTTGTCGAATGGGGATTTAAAATAAATCCAGTTAAACGCGTCCCTGTTTACGAGCTTCACAACAGTTGTTACGGTTCTCTCCAAGGAAGTGACGTTAAAGACAACAAACATTCTGTTCCTTTGTTCAAATTATTCATCAAAAGCAAAACTTCCTTGGGTTCAACGTCAAGTAGTTTGTCTGGATCTGTAGAAAACATGTTATCGTTCCCTGTTCGCTCCAACGAAAACACTTTTGAGAATGATGAGAAAAATGTACGAAAAGTCAAAGGAATATGTGATGTAAAAATCCATAATCTCCAGTTTGAAAAAAACCGTGACAAGTATATAAGTGGTGCTCTACATTTAAATCAAGTTTCGAATTGCAATAATCAAGAAACAGAAGCCAAGGTTTCTAAGAATTCAAGAAAACGATCGTCACAGCCAGCAACGCATGTTCAAAATGTCCACGAACTTAATAACAATCTAATACAGACATTTCTTAACAACAACACTAGTGCAGCTGACAGAGATACGTCTAGGAATATTAACCGTAAACAGTCTTCGTCAGAGAGTGATGACAGTAGCTCTCATTGCTTTGAAGATAGTTTAGTAGACGGTCCATCGATACAACATACACCCACTCGTTCTTCAACTATCAAGGAAGAGGAAAATGATCAAATAGACACTGATTCAGTTAATGGGGATGAAACTATGAGAGACAGCAAAGACCCATTTGGCAGTGATAACAGTACATCGGAGGAGGGACCCATTTCCAAAAACAATGCTATGGAACACAAACCAGAAGTTGCAAACTACGTGGAAGAATTTAATAGAGTAAAAAGAATTAAAAACTATTTTCATGGTGGAAAAACAGAAAAGAAACTCATAAACAATATGTTTGTCACACGTGAGAACAACAAGCTCGTAGAAAAATTCATCAAATTAGCTCCAGGTAACAGTTCCCAGGGTACTCAGACAAAGACTCTGAATAGCAGTGAGAAGTTGCCCGAATATTTTTACAGCGAAGAAAATTCTTCCCAGTCTCTTCCCAGTCTAGGGGAAATGTTAAATAATAGTAGACGAAGTCTAAAATGTAAAGAGTCCAGTCCTTATTCAGCTGACTATAGTGGAAACAGCGAAACGTCAATAGAAAGGTTACACTACAAATCTCAACTTTTCGTCAACAACAGTTGTGGTTCTTCTGTCTCAAGACGAAACACAAATGTAAAGATTGTTACCAATAGGAGCTGTGGTACTCAGATCCCAGTACATATCAAAGATCAAGCCATACAGACTTCATTAATATCTACCAATAGTAATCTAGGAAGTTTTAATGTACAAGAAAATTGTACTGATTCGTCAGGAGATAAAATTGGAGAATTATTTCCCTCATCTCTGTCATTCATAAATTCAAAATCGTCTAACGCTTCGAGTGCTACAAGTTCCGAGAAAAAGCCAGTGTTTGTTTGTTATCCAAGTTATTCTTTGCCTGATCTTAGTTTTCTAAAAAATCTGAGACGTACACCAGAAGGAAAAGACTTGCTGAGTACTGAATCAACTGATAATTTACCTGCAACAAACACAACTGGTAATAACAACCGACATCGTAACGATGAACAAGAAGAACCTGTATCTAACCAAAAAAGTCTTGAAATGGTTACACCACATAAATTTAGACATATCAGAGACTGGGACTCATTAAGTGTTTTACTTCCCACAGAGCTAAAATCTGCTATACCAAACTATCAGACAAAGACAGACGATAATGACCACAAATTTAAGAATGACAAAGAATTTCGTTGCAGCTGTTCAAGTGATAAAAGTAAGTGTTGTGCTCAGCATAATAAAAGTCAAAATCACCAAGAACGAAATATTTCTTGTCCCGGTGAAAGCTTTTCCTCAACAACTTCAAGTTTACGGGATATCGAATATCCTCGTAGCGATAATACATTGAGAAGGCAGCACGGAATCGCAAGAACTCCTTCAGAGATACCTAAACGTTCCGCTTCCTTGTCTTTTGAGAAAGCTTGTTCAGAGAGAAGTCAAAGTGGTAATATTTCTAGACGAGGTATTTTGAGAAAATCCTTATCAATAGATCACTGTAACCAAAGAAAAGACCACGAGAGACGTGATGTGTCAAGTCGGGGAACATCCTCTCAGTTGGACGTTCATGAACGTAATAAATTTGATAATTACACTCAATCCTTAGAAAATATTCCAGAGAAAATACCACAGTTTGAAAGTGAAATGGATTCAGACAAAAATAGAGAGACAGCTCAACTCCTAAGGAAAGAATCGTCTGTAGACTGCAAATATGTCGAAATGACTAGTAATAATGATCCTCAAAAAAGTTCTGATTCTTCAAAAAAACAGGAGTTTGTCAATCCAGTAAAAAAAACCTCTTCAGGTGGAAAATGTCTAAAGGACCACACTTTTAAAGGTCTCTCACCAGTATCGTGTCAAGATACTACAAAATTACAACAAGACGCTGAAGTTACCTCATGTTTATTCAAACACAGCAACAATTTAAATATTGATCAAAACTATCCATGTGGGAATCATTGCTGCTCTTGCAGTCTCAACTCCCTCAAGTCTCCAATAAACCAGCTTTGTGACCAACTCCAACAGTTACTTAACTCCAGCACAAGCCTAAACCTGATGGCAGCAGCTTTATTGGCAACAAAGGAATCAACAAGTGATATCAATTCTTGTAGTTTTTCTTCGGATTGTAGCTGTTCACGAATCAAAAAGTCTGTTACTTTCCATGATGACAACCTGGTTGTTGAAGCAAACGATAATGTTACAAAAGAAAACATTGTGTGTAACAGTAAGTTGTCTTCTTGGCTTTTTTTGATTAGATAAATTTATGAATCATCAACCAGCTGCTCAATTGTGACTGATAGTTAGTTCAAATGTACTGCCTATTAAAGAAAATAATTGACGTTATCAAAAAGGATTTCAACAGCCCTTTTAATAAGTTTTGACCAATAACACAGGCCTGCGAATTTAAACTTTTAAAAAGTTGTTTTAGTTTTAATGACGGATTTTCTATAATTCAGCTATGCAGATATCGAAAATAATATTCATTTTTCCTATCACGTAAGGAATTTTTATAAAGAGGGAAGAAAATTTCTTACTTAGATCACATTTGTAACAAAATCTACCACAAATATAACAGAATATGTTTGGGTTATTTACATAGCATCTCGTTGCCACAGCGACGAATAAATAATATTGAAAAGAAAAAAATAATTTTAAAGTTCACGCATAAGCATGCGGCCTATTAATTGTTTATATACAAGCGGTATACTTTTCGTAGGTACTAGAACGATCGATAAGATTCTCACGTCGTTATTGGTATAGAGACATCTATAGCCACTGGTTGTCAACAATTTAATCGTAACAACATGTGATCCCATTTCAATGAAAATGATTCACTTATTTAAAAGTACATTTGAAGTTTTATGAAAAATATGCAAGTGATGGAAAAAAAAAAAGGATACCTCTTTTTGGATTCTGCATACAGGCAATTTTGTATACCATGTAAAAATTTCAAGAGAATAAAATCGTCGCAAACCGGTGTAATCAACAAACTTGTTTAGCTCTTTGTGTTAGCAAATTCAAAATATTAAATTTTTCAAAACCATTTGTATTTAAAGGATGCCGTGTGCCATATTATTTGTTCCTGATTTATTAACAGGCTTTCATTTGTTCACTACGTATTTAACTCAATATTTTGATTGAGAATCCGAGTTTATTATCTTAATAATGATATGTATTTACCGTCACAGAAGACGTGCCAAGAGATGAACCAATCAGCGACGAAGACTCTGAAAGTCCACCAGAAGAGTTTGTTGTATCTCCACAACAGGCGTCGTCTACGACTTTCACATCTTCTAGAGCTTTTTCGGGTCCAAATAATACTCCACGAATTGCAAACGCTATGGCACTGAAGTTGAAACAAAAAACAGGTAAATACGTAAAATGTTATTAATATGTATGAATAAGATTAAAAGTATATAGAACCGCAGAGAAGCAAGAAATGTGTAAAATCGTTGTAGTTTGTATTAAACATAAACCTGCACAAAGGGCTACCTGTACACTGCCCATCACGGGCACAGTAACCCAAATTCTGGCGGTATAAGTCCGAAGATATTCCTCTGTGCCACTAGAAGGCTTGTAGGATTGACATAAGTGTATTTGTGCACTAAACGAAATCACGTATTTGGACTTTATCTTCAAAGGGACTACAAATAGGTTTAATAAATTTCTATAGCGAAACCAACACTTGAAATAATGATATTTGAAAGGTATATAAGAATGTCTTAGACAATTACTTAGATGCAGCTGATGAAAACCGACTTCCAACGTTTCCAAACAGTAAACACGGATCACTAGAAGGTAATTATATTGAGATATTACAGGTTTAATACAAAAAAAAGTTCCACTGTTCCATTAGAATCTGATATGTTTCTTGTTTTTTCTTTAATTTCGCACAAAGCTACTCGAGGGGTATCTGTGCTAGCCGTCCCTAATTTAGCAGTGTAAGACTAGAGGGAAGGCAGCTAGTCATCACCACCCACCGCCAACTCTTGGGCTACTCTTTTACCAACGAATAGTGGGATTGACCGTAACATTATAACGCCCCCACGGCTGAAAGGGCGAGCATGTTTGGCGCGACGGGGATGCGAATCCGCGACCCTCAGATTACGAGTCGCACGCCGTAACACGCTTGGCCATGCCGGGCAGAATGTGATATAAAATAAGACATTACGAAAAAACTAGATGGCGCGAGGTAATGGAATACTTTCGAATAGAAAGTGAGACAGCGGACCATTACACATTTAAGTCATTATCTGAGAAATGCCCACTTATGACTGGCAAACTGTTAAGCTAGTCATAACAAAATCTGGCATTTAACCTCAGTTAAGGTCCCCTAGGAAGTGACGTAGATGGTCCGAGTTCAGATACCATACCTTTTTTACATCTGAGCCCCTATATACTCCTCTGCTTAGGCCCGGCATGGCCAAGCGTGTTAAGGCGTTCGACTCGTAATCTGAGGGTCGCGGGTTCGAATCCCGGCCGCACCAAACATGCTTGCCCTCCCAGCCGTGGGGACGTTATGATGTGACGGTCAATACCACTATTCGTTGGTAAAAGAGTAGTCCACGAGTTGGCGGTGAGTGGTGATGACTAGTTGCTTTCCCTCTAGTCTTACACTGCTAAATTAGGGACGGGTAGCGCAGATAGCCATCAAGTAGCTTTGCGCGAAATTTAAAAAAACAAACAAACAAACTCCCCTGCTATTCAATTGATCTCAGCCAAATCTGGCGTACGCTATTATTCATGATCTCAAGGAAGTAACATAGGAAAGCCGATTTCCTATACCATCCCTAAGGAACCCCTGTGCTGCTCGTGCGTTGAATAAGGTACGTTAATTGGTAAGAGGTGTACTGACACTCAATGAAATTTACATTCAGGACCAGGATTTTCATTAACCAAAATTATATTTAAAAATATTTTCCTATATTGAAGATTTTGTTTAAATCACTTTAAGTGACTGATTAAACTTTCGTTTAAATTTCGCCATCATTATGTATTTCCCCGAACTTGAGAGCACTAATTGTTATTTAGACAACATGCGATCAAACAAGTGTGAAAGTTTGTTTGTAGCTAAGCACTATGGGCTGTATGTACTGTGCCAATTGACGGACCTGGTTTGTAGTGTTGCAAGTCCGAAGACATGCTCCTGTGCCACTTGGGGTGAGGATTATGTGTAAAAACAGGGTCTGCTAACGACATACTTACTCTTGACGGTAGAAATTTGAATTTGAAAATTTTTTATAGATGTAAGGAGAATTTATGATTTGCATTACTGCTAAATAATAAATAACACACACAATTAAGAAAACTATATCACTCTTCCTTACATTGATACATAGCTCTTATGTGTCTCATTTCTATCGAATATTATTACAACCGAAGAAGGACGAATAAATGTATTATTTCATACTCTAGACAAGTGTTCGTTGTCAATACATTTGATTCACTGTCAAGTTTCATTAACAACTTTATTCATAAGATAAATAATTGATTTGATTTGTATTTAGCGCATAAATACAAGGGGAATATTTGTGCTAGCTACCTCTAATTTAACAATGACAGATTAGAGTGAAGGCAGCTAGCTAACACCAACCCCAATTTACATTTAGGCTACTCTTTTATCACCGAAAAGTGGGATTGCCCATCACATTATAACATTACACCGCTGAAAGAGTGAGCATAGTCGGTGACGGGGATTTGAACCCGTAATCTTCATATTGCGAGTCGAGCGCTGTAATTATGAGGCCATGCTAGGCCTGAAATTATATAATAGGTGGGTGTCCGAAAAGTCTGGATCTACAGGAATTTCAATAAATTTCACAGAAATGTATTTCACATGCTGTCCTTGTAATTCGAAACAAGTTTGGAATGAAAGTAGGATTAATTCACTCTTCTCATGCTTTGACAGTACCACAATCAGTCACGTATCTGAAATTAAGGAAAGCTACAAATTACCCATACTTTTAGGACGACTTGTAGACATAAAACAAATGGCTAGGGTTGTACATGATTGAACGATAACACATTAGTAGTCACTATTACAAAGATATATCACACCTTAGGTGCTTTAATGGACGTTGAATTTGAGGATTTTTAATCAGTTGTCATGATTTATATCAATACCTTGTAATTAGAAATATTAATTCCTTGAAAGCGATGTGAGTGTTCTGTTTATTACATTTTAATGTTTGACGTGGGCTAATGATTAGCATGCCTGTATTGTGAACCAGGGAATACGTGACTGTCTTCCAATTACTGTATAAACATACTCCGCGTTTTGAGATCATGGATTTGTTGTAAGAGTGGCAAACAAAGGACCAAGAGTTGACCGTAGACTCTGGTGACCAGTTGTCTTTTTCTATAGACTACCAATTCAAAATTAACGACGGCTATGCTCAGACAATCCTTTTGTAGTTTTGTGCGAAAATTCTAAAAAAACAACAAGAACAACAACAAAAGATAGTTGTAATTTAATTTGACGATCTTTTGTTGACAAGTTTCTGAGTTTTCTAATTTAAAAACAACATGATTGTGAAATGATAAACGTTTCTTCAGAAAATATAGACATCGATTTTACTCGTGTATCATGAGATGTTAAGATTGTACGTTTTTCAGGCATAACGCAAATACAGTTGGTTCTAATATATCATATCATGTATATATTCTCTAAACACTTGTTTCAGTTATGATTACTCCATTTTTTAAATTTCAAAACATCGCAATTATTTGGTAAAGTTCCACCTCTCCTACATCCTGTTTCAGTTCTATATAATTTCATCAGATGACAAAATGCTATCTTGAGTTACAAAACTACCTTCCATTTCCATTTTCAGTTAAGTTTAGTAAGTTCCAAAAGGATCCTGTAAAATATAAAACGGTATATTCGTTTACCAATGATTTTCTTGTTTTACTTTTTCCAATAAAAATTAAAACATACAAACTTTTCGATAAGAAAGACATTTCTGACCTTGTTATGTTTTTTTTCTAATCCTTCATCTATAAAGAAAACATATTCTAACATATTTTTGTTTAGGATTGTTGCAGAACGTTACTATGGCCGTTGACTTACTCCTATGTCATGGAGATGAGCAAGAAAATCTTAAACAAAAGGTAATTTTTAATGTTTTGTTCATGTTTCGTCTCGCCCATCTGAGTTTAGCATTCTCCTTAAACACCACTCTTCATCAATGCCCTGGATTGATCCAAAGCCAAAAGATAAAGACCAGGATCTATTTGAAGCAATCATCTAAAATAATTTAAGCAATCGTGATATAATTATAATTATTACGTTATGTATCATTGTATGCGTTATTCTTCCTTGGTTGACAACTAAAAGCGCCTTTGTTAACAAGAGGTTTGACCTCATATCTGTGGAAATCACGAAAACTAAAGAAAAAATATGTATAAGTTAGTAAGAAAAAAATTATTAGAAATGGTTATATTTCAATACTTCCCTATTTAAATTTATTTAAATATACCTTCTGATTCAATGCGGATGGATTGGTAGTTAAAATATGTATGAATCATATAAGTCAACGTTTATCAAATAATCATGGCGGTACGTATATATCAAATATTGCAAGAAACGTTGCGCTAACATTATGGTAATCTTTAAAATTTCAGTTACGATTTGAACAAAAAATGTGTTAGAAAACTGGAGAAAATTACGTTCGAGAAAATAAATATCGCAGTTGCTCAGCTATTGAGATGTGATAGGTATACATATGTATGTACGTATATATATACTTGTGTATTATCCATATTTTACTTTCTTTGTTTTTTGTATGTCCTCAGAATCCATTTTCGCTGATATTAAGAGTCAAAAGTTTTCTGTATTCTAGCTTTCCTTTATCAAGTTATTCACTTTAAGTTGTTCTGTTTCTTCATTATTATTTTAAGGTACTAAAATATCTGTGTCCAGCTTTACACAACGTCTTAGAAAACGGACTCCTTTCCTCTGACACTGGTTCAAATTCTGTCGCTAATTCACCGTGGAAAGTAGCGCAGGCATCTTCCCAGTTTGGTAAATTAAAATCTTGTAATTTGTTCATTTAGTAATTATCTAAGAACTTTTTAAAGCAAGTAAATCTTATATTCAAAATTATTGTTTTGGATACTCTTTAAATTAAACTTTATATTAGCTTTAGTTATTTATAGCAAGAGTTTCTTGTTAAGTTCATAACTATTAAATGAGCTATCTGTGCTATTCCCACCACGGATATCGAAATCCGGAGTTTAGCGTTATAAGTCTTCCGATATAGCGCTGATCCTCTATTAGGTTATTTGCAAAAAAATTTATATATGCATGTGGAAAAAAATCAAATTACGCAAAAACAACAACAACAATAATAATCTATAGATATATATTTTGATAAAACCATATCAACGAACATGTTTGTTCTTTCAGCCGTAGAAACGTTATAATGTTTCGGTTAATCTTACTATTTGTTGGTAAATCAGTAGCCCAAGAGATGGTGGTGGGTAACCTTGACTAGCTGCGTTCCATCTAGCCTGCTACTCACTGGTAAATTAGAGACGGTCAGGGCAGATAGCTCCCGAGTAAAGTTGCGTCTTAATTCAAACAAATCAAACTATATTTTGTGTGCACAATTTTGTAAAAAAATCTGATATTTTACTGAAATAAAGAAGTCGTACTTCTTTACTATACTGTGTCTCTAAAAATCACAATAGTCACGTTTGTTTTTAGGTCATCCGACCAAAGAACTTCAAGATCTTGTTAAGTATATTGCTGGGAAGGATGAGATGATTGGAAACACCTGCAGATTTTATATGTTTGTTCTCGGTCTTTTGAAGTAAGTGCTGCTAAGATGTCAGAAAAGACAATTTTAACCTAAATAAAAATAACACTATGTAACAAAATTTTTACTGTTATTTCCAATTGCTTATGCCTAAAGTAAACGGAAAAGACCTATTCTTCCTTTCAAACTTTGTTTTTGTGACCTGAGTAATGAAATTTTCAAATTTACCCATTTTCTAGAACATTCCAGGTAGATTCAGTGCTGAGTACTAGCTGATAGAGAATTTTCTCGAACTTACAAGAATTTTCTTGAATAAAAGTGTGCAAGTCGCAAGTCAGAGGAAGCGTCACCGACATTTTTCAAGCTTCTTCGCCCTTCAAGATGGACTCTGCTTCTGCCACAATGTATCCGGTTTGTGCGAGGCAATTGAAATTGCCTGTAACCCGAACGAGTGACGCCTCTTCACTGATAGCTCATCCAGAAGCCTCAAAGCTGTGCTGCTCTATAACGGGAATAAGTATCCGTCTCTTACCCTGGCTCATTCGGTGCACCTCAAAGAGGAATACAACAGTGTCAAGACCTGGCTAGAAGCCTTGAGTATGCTGAGTATGGCTGGGAGGTTATCGGAGACTTCAAAATGGTGGTATTCCTGATGGGTCTCCAAGGAGGCTTTACCAAGTTTCCCTGTTATCTTTGTCTTTGGGGCAGCAGGGACACCGCAGCGCACTACAACAGGAAGCACTTGCCACAACAGACCGAGTTCTGTGTGGGGAGGTACAATGTCAAGTGTGAGCCACTAGTGGACCTCCAGAAGATGTTGTTCCCACCACTGGACATAAAATTGGGTCTTATGAAACAATTTGTCACAGATAAGGAATCTGCAGCCTTCAAGTACCTTCGAGACTTCTTCCATAAGCTGTATGAGGCAAAGGTCAAAGCTAGTGTCTTCGTTGGATCACAAATAAAGAAGATCCTGGAGCACACAGAATTCCTCAAGAAGTTCAGTGAAAAGGAAAAAAAGCTTGGGCAGCTTTGTCGCAGTGGTTCGGGGCTTCTTGGACCATCACAAGGTCAAAACCATGTGAAACTGGATGAGGCTCTGGTGAAGAACTACAGCAAAATGGGTTGCAGGATGTCCCTGAAAGTCCATATCCTTGACGCTTATCTTGATAAATTGAATGAGAACATAAGAGTATACTCAAAAAAGTAAGACGAGCGCTTCCACCAAGATATACTGGACTTTGAACGCCGTTACCAAGGAACGTATAATGAAAACATGATGGGAGACTATATTTGAGGACTGATACGTGAAAGTGATTTACATAACAGTTGCAAATCTCGAAAAATTACTCACTTCTAATCATTTTTGTTCATTTTCGTATAACTTTAGTATAAATACATGTAAACCTTGATTCATATGTTGTTTTATTCAGACCTTATGTAAATGAAAATGTGCAAATTTGCTCATTTTTACATAGAAAATAGGTTAATTTCTAAATTCCATTATCCAGGTCACAAAAGCAAAGTTTGAAGGGAATAATGACCATTTTCTGTACTTTTACACCATAAGCAATTAAGAAATATCACATACCATTCAGAAACAAAATTTTTGTTACATAGTGTAATCTATGTAAAAGAATACCACCACTAGTGGTAATATTAATACTGATAAATTATCATACATTAATATTTAATGTTTTATTAACAGTATAATCAGTAGACATATTTTTTGGACTCAAATTTAGCACTTGTAGTAATTTTATACACAACTAAACGTTATGGTTGTTATTCAGAAATGTAACTTTTTGAAATTTAAACTGGTGTATATATTTATTTAGATTTCAAAGGATTCATTGCTTATAATATACGTATTGCTAATGCACTGATAAACTGGAAACGTTTCTCAATCACCTCCTGAGCGATTATATTTAAGCCATAAACCAGAATGTGATTATAACAATATAATCAAATTCCATTACAATTTAGCGTTTTTTAACAACTGTCAGTAAGTTCAGCGTACTATAACTAACGTTTATATAATTTTCTTTTGTTTCTTCTCCCACTGTCTATAGTCTTGGGCTCATGGATTGGTGGTTTCTTCACGTGACTTCATGCGAACCTTTGATTCGTCAGCATTATCAACCCGATGCTCTACTTAGTCTTCTGGCTTCTCCATTAACTACCAACTTGTGCGAAATACTTTTAACCAAACTCAGGCCGCTTTCTGTTTTACCATTTGCTTTGGACTTAAAAGTCAGAAATCGAGATATTAAGCAAACCGATAACGATTCGCCTACCGCAATCATACCTACTACAGAACAAAAACCCCTACAAACACTTATGATGCCTGATGTAACTCGTAATCCACCCATTGAAACTGATGGTTATAACTGTGTTTTGAATGAGGAAGCTAAGACATCGTCATTGAGACGATCCAGAAAATCTAATGAGTTTGGAGGCTTGAAAATAGCATTTATGGATGATAATCTTCCACGTACACCTTCTTCGAAGGTCAATAACCAAAACTATAATGTTTTTACACGTAAAGAAAACACTGCGGTTAATGGAGTTTCAAAGTTAAAAGACCACGAACAACGGCATAAACTTGACAATGAAAGTTCTACAGAGTCTTTTAAATATATACTGCCTTTGCACAACAAAGGATATATCATTGATGAACATTCAGAGGAAAGATTAACCACAATACTGAATACAGATCCTGCAAGGGAACTATTCCAAAGAGCAGTAAATCTAGCTTTTCCTTCAACTGGATTGAATGAGACGGAATCTAAAATGCTGCAAAACAGAGCAGGAGATAAAAACTCCAACAACATAATCCAAGATACTGACTCGTCTCTCCACGACATTCAGGTGAATTGGCAAAATAACCAAGACTGTGTAGATAGACATTTAGAAAATTTTAATAAAGTTACACAAAATCGAAAGAGCGATGAAATGGGAAACTGCTTTGAGGAATTAAAACGTAAATGGGAGCAGATGTCGTCCACACCACGTAGTGTAATGACAGTTCACACAGCAAAGGCAACATCCATGCCCAAGCAACCTCCTGTAGCTCCATCTTCTGCAACCTATCAAGATTTGAAGAAATCCAAAGCTGCGTCAAGGATGCCACAACAAACGGCATTACCAGAAAAAGTAATAGATTCACTGTCACCTGATTCCAGTGTATCTTTACATCCTCAAACATCTTCTGGTCAACAATCCTTATCAGGTGCTTCAAGTACTTCAAAAGATTTAATTTCGAAAGAGCATCGGGAAGATATGCTTAAACAAATTGTTAAAAAGTCGATGTCTCGTTCACCTCTTGCTCCAAAACATCCCACAGCTAAGCAAGTGGCAAATTCAAACGAATCATTAAATATTTCTGTTAAACAACAGGACGTTGCTTCGGTGCCTAGTTCTCCCAGTCGAAAACCTCATCAAAAAAGAGCTTTGGATAAAAATATAAGCTCAGGCTCATCCAGTTTATCAAGCACAAGCAGAAAAGTTAATTGTAGAAACGATTCAGGAACCACTGGACCCAAAAGTTCCCAAAGTCGAAAATCTTTTATTCCAGTACAGAGAGCATCTCGATTGTCACCGAAACAGCAGAGGAAAAAATCTCAAAATATTGTATCATGTCCTTCTCGATCATAAGACGGATATGTGGAGCTCTAAGAGGTATGTGTTTGTTGTATTATTATTAGAGCTATGAGTGTTTCATCACATACATATCAGCTAACATGCAAGAAAGATGAAAAGTCGAGAAAGTAATGATGGTTTTTCAAGTGAATTGGTTTGTTATTCACTTTTGAAGTATGAAACACTATTCAACATGAATATATAACTTGGATGTTTCCTGTGCTTAACTATGTTGACTAATAGAACAAATCTTTATGATAAGCACACCTTTCTATACCTTTTTACACGTAATTAAATGTTTCTATAGGTAACACCATTCTACATTGCACAAACAACTGATGGATAATCTGAACTTTTAATATAATAGTGTGACAAATAAAACTTACTGATGTAAAACAACATCACTATGCCCATAATTTTACACAGATCAGTCATTCAATGACGGTTATGTGTTCAGAAGTGTAAGTGGTTAGTCTTTCGTCTTATATTGTCTCCCGATGTGACAGCGGTAAGTTTATGGACTTACAGCGTCAAATACGGAGTTCGATTCCCCGTAGTAGACACAACAGACAGTGAAATATGGCTTTGATTGAAAGTAAAATCGCCCGATGTTCTATATTTAATGGTTTTACACCGTATTGACTTTGATGCGAAGAATTATTGTAGTTTAAAAGTTCTTTGATTTGTTAATTAACCGTGGTCAGACATAAGACAAAATGAGTTTAATATTTCACTCACGAGAGCCTTCGAAAAAATAGAAGTCATCTAATTCCAGTCGGCTACAAGTGTCTCCAACTGTCGTTACATCCAAACGAATTATACTTTCCTTAGACACTTGTATAAGACATGCTGATTTTGGCTCACTGTAAATTTTCAAGAATATTCGTTCCAAAACTAAATCAGATGTTCTCAGTGCAACTTGCCATCATGTCATTCTACAAAGAAAAATGAGGCTTTATAGGGTCAACCTGTAGGTGTCAGTCGCACATTGAGATGTATTTAATTTACACTAAATTATAAATTAGTTTTCCTGCAATGGTGTAGGGATATTCGCAGTGCACAAATGACGTGTGGAACAATATTAGTTTTAGAGATGAGTATAATCTCATTCTGCAGACAGATATTAGGCTTATAATGAAACGTAGAAATTCTGGAATCAGCTGCAGATACATTTTAATGCAAGAATGTAACACTGATAGTAATGGTGGCAGTATGATGTGTGGTTAGGAATAAATATTGGTCGAAATACTAGCCTTCACATCATTTTGCACAATGGTACATTAATTCTTCACATTATACGCAGCATATCCCAGAAGCTCTGTGCTATTATAATTGGTGCCATTGAACATGGCTTCTGTTTAATGGACTATAAAGTTGGGCGATACTTTCCTTGATGAAGAGAGGATTAGTTGGAAGTTACATCGTACGCGTTTATTTTCTATAAGTTATTAGGGTTAAGAGAATCGTTTTACGTGCTTTAATAACTACAGATAAAATAATTTTGTTACACACTATGAAGTACAACTTATTCGTGTGTGAGAGAGTTACAACTTTTTTACAAGGGGAGAATTTCCCTGGCCCAAAGTGTGGTGTTATTACTCTTTTTTAATTTTTAAAGTAGCACCCCCCCTCTTTCTTGTAGGTTTTGTCTGCACACTTATTACACAGAAAACTTTTAGATTTATCCACGCAGCGGATGAAGAATAACAACGTAATAAAAATATCTTCGAAATAAAATAATAATTATATGTTGATGAATACTGATAGCTCTTAATAAATTTTGATTTTTGACACCTGCAGGTACGTACTTGGACTTTAGGAAAACGACCCCTACAAGAAGAGGAATTACTGTACACCAATATAAATAACCGTTAAAAAAATAATAAACAAAAGGCTCACAAGGATAATTAATTTGTACTATGGATGTAACCACCTAAATTGTTAAGTGTTTTTTTTTTCGTCAAGTGATATCAATGATTAATGATAATAAGTCAATGTTGTTTCAGTTATGTGTTGTATAAAATAGATCAGTAAATGTAGAATCGGTAAAACTAGTCTAGTCAGTAGTTTAGTGAAGATGGATTCAACCGAAATTGTCTTTAAGATCAATTGACTGGTATTTCTGTAGAAATTAACATTTGTAAAACTATATATAAGTCGATGAATGTTTTATTTGAGTCGTTGCAGGTCAATAAGCACTCGTATACGCAATGCAGTCTTTTAAATCGATCCTTCAAACACACTTAGTCTTTAACTACACGTACATGTACACGTACATTCTGAGGTTATTGACATTATCAAGAATGTAGTCTAACTTGAACTACTTATTTAATACGAGAGTTAAGCAACAATGATTTAAAAACAACAGAACTTTGACCAATTCACCAGTAAGTGTGCAGACAAACTTTGTTATACATTGTGTCAGATAAGATATGGCTTTTGTCCACAGAATTCGTTCTTAAGAAACTTCTAAGCGTAAATGTAGTAATATATATATTATTTTACACAAAACGGCGAGAATTTCACCCTTTATGTTAACGTTTTGTAAATACCTTGTAAATGTCGACGAATGTCGTCAAATAATGGAATAAGGTGTATTGGAAATGCATATTGTAATGATGTGACGGGATTCCAATTGTAATGATGTAATGTGTAAACGGTATTCCATACTTGCAGTTGCTTGCTTATTCAGTGGCGTCTAACAATATTTGAAATATGACAAGCACTCTTAAAACGTAGGAACAGTAGCAGTAGCTAATCAGCCAATCAAATGACTCTTCTTGATGTTAGCCCATGAGTCCTGAATATTTAATCTCAGAGTTTACCAGTTCGAAGCTTCAGCTGCCAAAATTAAACGCATATCATGATCTGAATTGAACATGACCCTAGCGGGTCGTGTACAACGATAAAAAACACCGACTTGACCAGACATGCGTCACAAAGACGAACAAAATCGATCAGGACAGAATTTTTAAAGGAAGAATGTCATCCGTTATAATATACATGGAGGGTATTTTCAATCATATTTTCTCAATGTTAAGATGCAGGCCTTATCTATTTGCTGGTTACTATGAAATAGTTGAATACAAAAAAAAAAAAACGTTTATGAATTTACAAATGTAATATGTATATTATGCACTGACGGTAAGGACGTCTCTTCACAAGAATTGGGTAACGTTTGGTATTCGTTTTCATTTAGAGCGGCAGAATATAAAAGTACTGAAAGATGTTAAAGTTTTCTTTCCGAATGAACAGTAACTCTTTCTTTTAGGAACTGAATGGTTTGAACTTTGATTGGCCGCAAGCATTCGGTACATATGCAGATATTCAACTGTTTAAATTAACATTAATTTTATGTTATTTGGAATTTGAATAAAATATTTTAAAGTACGGTATAAGAGGCATATATATACTGTTAGTATATTTTAGAAGAAATGCGCTAATTTCTCAACTGTTTAGGCTCACACAGCTTTCAAACTTCATAATGAATTAAGCAACTCTTTCGAGATAAATTGTTTGCAAAAGGTTTACGAAAAGGAACAGAAACAGCAACAAAAACACATTATATTTATAACACAATTTTTGTAGAATTTTGAACATAGAATTTTCGTAAGGTTCTCTGACACCTAAGAGTCAAACTGGGAGAGAACGGTCTGGATTTGAATCTGAAATCTTGTGGATTTAAAGAATCGTGTTCTTAATCTTGTGGCTGAAATATCAAGGTGGATAAAAAATAAATAAAGAAGTCTCATCTTTTGTTTGTTTCTCAAAATTCCAATTTAACCAGTACCGTTAAGTTTGAGTTTCAAATTTTGACACTTGGATTTTTTTTACATCTTAAAAGCGGCTGTTAAATAGTTTTTTTAGGGTTTCTGATTTCTTCACGATTATTCATATCTAATTTTTTAGCACAGTATCAAACACTAAGTTATAAAGTAACTTTATTAATTCCCCTCCGTTTCTTGAAATTAAAAGAGAGATATAACATTAATATTGATTTCCGCTTTTCATTATAAGTTTTTTTTTAAGACTGTCGATTCAGATTCGTATTTGAAAAGGAATATGGAATTATATGATATTTTACACCCTAGCGGTAATCTCGGCATAAATATTTAGTACAGGTAAAAATCCGTAATAGAGACTCATTTTCCTTTTGCTTGACGTTAATTACCAGTCAGTTCTTTTATTCATCCGTTAGGCCTTCTTTGTTCGTGTCATGTATTTATTTAACGTTGTTGGTAGATGAAGTTTCAAACTGGAACTTTCTAGAAATGAATTCTAATTCCATATGCCCACATTTTATACAACTTAATATGTCTATAAGTATATTGATGATACTATATTTGAGCTTAATTTATCATATCGATTGCCTAATATACTTTTTCTTTTTTTAATTAATGCATAAATACCAGCATCTCATAGCCGATGTATTATGTATTCACTCACCTGAAACAAAGTACATAAAATAGCATAGTTATGCCATCATTTCAAACCGTTAAAGTCATCTATTTTATCTTTGAACTAGACAACTAAAGACAAGTTGGGAATTTATACACGCATATACTCTACATATATATGTGTGTATATATATATAGAGAGAGAGAACGAGTGGCACAATCTGATTTAAAATTACTTTATCATTCGAAACTCGATGGAATTAAGAGAAGTTGGTTTCGTGCCTCTTTAACCACTTATAAGTGTCGAATATAAGGTTTCGTAATGACAACAGACACTAACACAACTTCCACAAAGTGTTCATGAATGTCATAAACACTGGTGACTTAGTAGGTGAATCACAAATTTTTTTATAATCTTTCAACAATCGCACGTTTATTATGAGTTTAGAAAGTTCCTGAAATATGAATAAAAAATCTGTTTTATGTGTATTTATTTTTTCTGTAACTTTTTTTTCTTAAATGAATTTTTTGTATGTTCCTTCTATGTTATTATACTCTCCCTGTCTCTATATTTAGGTAAATATATTTTGACAAAAAAATTGACGTTTTTCAATGAATTATAGATAGAACTGGTAAGATTAAAAATATTTTTACTTACGAATAAATACGAAACATGTGTTTAAAAACTTTACATTTCGCTAGGTTTGACTTGCACCTGA
This sequence comes from Tachypleus tridentatus, assembly GCF_004210375.1. NCBI lineage: Eukaryota > Metazoa > Arthropoda > Merostomata > Xiphosura > Limulidae > Tachypleus > Tachypleus tridentatus. The sequence continues at coordinate 36,140,519 of NC_134833.1, read as the reverse complement.
TAATGAATGTTCTCATCTTTTAAAATCATTTGAAACATATCTATTTGTTTCACTATAAAGAAAAAATATTTAAAGAGTCGTTCTATTTAGATTGATTCTGTACACCAGTAATTCCTTTAAAATGACGAATAACATATTTTTTAAATATAACTTCTTAGTAATTAAGCTATTTTCTTAATATGATAAAATTATCGAAAGATATTTATAGGTTATAAGAATTCAGGAAACGAAAAATAATTACATAAAATGAAATTATAAATACGTAAATAAAGTAAAATCATAAATCCGTAATTAAGTAAAATTATAAATACGTAAATAAATAATTTAAAGTAACGTAAATACTTTCTTTTAAGAGTTCTTAGAGCTGATTTGTTTCATTCGTTAAACAACGTTAAAAAATGACGGTTGACTGATTATGTTCAAACTAAATGAGGTTGAGTGTATTTAAATTATACAGGGTAATATTTTGTTGAAACCGGGGGGGGGGAGAAACTTGCAAAATTGCAGCTTCCTACTATTACTATTTAGTCCTGTTACAGTGTTTGAATACACGAAATTTCAGGCTGTGCTTTTGCATGAATGTGTATGAAATTTCAATCGAAAATTGAAATTATTAAACTGAAAAGAAGGGTAAAAAATAGCATTTATATATATATATACTTATGTAATATATGTGTATATATTTAATAATCAAACTCTTAGTTTTCAGGCAATTTCACCATACTGTAGTGTACTAATACACAATTTCATATAGCTGATGGTAATTCAATCTGATGAAAAACATTTACTGTAAGTAACAGAGGTAAACAAGACAGCTTATTAAACATAAGAAAGATATTATTGTAGTATAGCATAACAATTTACTGTATTCATTTATATAGAGATTTATTTGAATAGCAGAATCTTAATGAAAGTGAAAGTATTTCCCTTGACAAAATGTTTATTATTAAGCATACTAAATACTCAGGTAATTTCACAATCATGTTGTGTACTAATTCACTGTCTTCTTGCCCCTAAACAGTCATTTTGAACAATAATATCTTAATGGAAGTAAAAGTATTTGACTAGACAATCTGTTTTTTGTTAACTCAAATAATATCACATTAATGTAGTATATTACTCCATTGTCTTCTAGCTCATATATATAGGTAATTCTGAACAATAATATATTACTGGATTTAGAAGTATCTGCCTGAACAATGTGTTTATTATTAGTCGTATTTAAAAGCTAGAGTACCTCCTTTTAGTGTGAAGCACTAATCCACTGCCTTCACTTACGTGCCATTCAGTTGAACGGCATTGTCTTACTCAGTGGTTCCCAACCTTTTTTATGCCCCGCACCCCTAAAAAATTTTAATATGTTCTCGCACCCCTCACAGTAATTTTTGAATATATAGGACAGTACCCTTAATATAAACAACAACAAAAAAAAAAAATTGAAATGTTATCTCGCATTCCCTGGAACTCTATCTCGCACCCTCAAGGGGTGCGAGCACCCCTGGTTGGGAATCACTGGTCTTACTAGAAATAAAACAAGTTGGTTGGGCAACATGTTTATTGAAAATGTTCCAGAATTGTCTCAGCCTAGTTTAGCGTACTAATCCACAGTCTTCATTTATGTAGTCATTCGTTTTAACACTCCTACGAAAAGTGGGGCCTAATAGGCCCCAGAGCAACTTGAAAGGTTATTAATATTAGGCTAATAATTTTGTATTTAAATGAAATTGCCATTTAAATAGGTCCCACTTTTCGTAGGAGTGTTAAATAACAAGATTTACTTGATGTCAAAGAGTTTTTCTTTCATTTTATGCATTAATATTTCTATTATTAGCTGTCGTAATGTTATTTAGTGGAACTGATTCCCAGGAATTAATTTTGTAACATATATCTAATAACTTTCATTTTTATGGCTCATATTAATTATGTTTATACTGGTTGACTTTTGCGGGTGTTTACTTATAATGCGTGATGCTTTGACCAGCAGTAAACTTACTTCATAATTTTGTTGTTTATACTATTCATGTTCTTAATATAACGGAATATAAATAAACTTATGGTCTGTAGTCATTTATGTGGATATTTAAAGAACTTGGAAAACGAAAAGAGTTAAAATCACAACTATTTTAAGAAATATTCTACTTAATTGTAATTTTGTAGTTTCTCTACAGCTCAGACCTAAATATATAAAAAAACCTCATGTTAATAAAAGAAAAATAAATAAAACACAGAAGACTGACACAATGATGATGTATTAGATTATCTATAGGTGTTTGTAGTTGTCTAGTGATTAATTTTTAAGATATAAGCTAGTTTAAATCGGGTGTTCCGTACTTTTAAACAGCCACATGTCTTTAGATATTTATAAATAAATGAAAGGCTGTGTTTAACAATTTGTGTTAATAATTTATGTGAATTAATATTACGACTACATTTTTGAACATTGCACGTATATACCTAGAATATTTAAACATTTCAATGATAATTCTTAAGAACTCGGCAATTTTATGAATTATTGTGGCAAAATAACTTGGAGAAATCGCTTTTTGTCCTAGCTTCACAGGAGCAGATAATAACAATGAAACATAATTTTACCAATACTAACATTTATCTTGATGAATGAAGCTCTTTCAAACAGTTGGAGTTACTTATAATTAAAAACAAAACTATATAAGAACATTTTACACTATCACAATATCAGTCCACGTCTTCACTAATGATGTGCATCTATAGGTTTGATTTTGAAACTTAACCTTACATTTTCCAAGTAATTATTACTACCGAAACAAATATTTTTACAACTACGCTTGAATAATTGTTTTATTGTATACTTTTGAAATAATTTTATGTTATGTGTTTGGCTGTTTAATCAGAGATGATTATATTTAGACAAAAAGACAAAAGTAAGAAAAAAAGTTAAACGGCAAAATACGCATCATGTTAAACGTTAAGACTTCATCTTCATATGTTTTGGAGTTACTAGTCTGGCTCTAATAAACTGTCTCGCTAAATGTTTAGTAATATAAACACAAATTTCAGTAAGTCAATTTTCTAATGCCTGTTTCTCTTAAACATTGAAAAACGGTAACTTTTTTCTTCATCAATACATTAATTTGGATTTAAAGATTGAAAGCGTACAAAATATAAGTATCGATGGCCATTAGCAATCACATTTTAATCCAAAATATACTTCCTGTTCACTGATAAGGCTTCACTGTTTTCAACTTTTTAAATTTCTTTGATGTATAAGAGGGTTATAACCAACATCTTTAAAATAATACGATCACAGGAGAAAAAAAACGTTTCTAAAAATAAGTTAAAAAATTCTTCTTTTAGAGAGTTATTTACTGAATAGTATAGAAATTGAAGAACTGTCCGGTAGATGATTATATTCTATTGTTTGTTTCCGCAACTAAAACTTGACCAGTTAATCGGAAAACATTTATATATTTCTATGATTTGTTTTTGTTTGTATTGTTGAATTTCGCGCATAGCTACTTATAGGTTATCTGCGCTAATCGTGCTGTAATTATGAAATGATAGAATAAAAAGAACGTAGCTAGTCAATACCACTCACCGCAAAGTACTGGAATATTCTTTAAAAAAATAAGGGGACAACAGGATTCGATCCTACGACCCGCAGAGTGTTAGTTAAATGCCCTAAGAACTAAGCAATGTCAGGTGAGAAATTTTTGGTTTCTCCCAAATATCTAGTCATCAAAACTTCTTAATGTGACATCCTTAAAACTCTGCCTCTTAAAGTCAATTAATTAATTTTCATTCAGTGTTTTCACTGAAGCGTCTGTATGAGTGAGAAACCACGCGCTGACATTTTTGTTCTTTGTGAAATAAATAACATAACTAAAGTGGAGCTACTTATACTTTAGGATTAAGTAAAACAACATCGAGTTTTGATGTTTTAAAATTCAAATCAGGTTTAGTTCAGTCTTCCCCGGACTCTCTCAAACTCTTAGTAGCTGCTTGTTCTGAGCTCTGTTGACCCGAAGAACTTTTATTTCTAATAACAACGTTACATTTTATCCAGTACTGTCGCACAATACTCGAGGTTTTTCAGGTTTCTTAATAAGAAGTGAGTAGTTTTGTACAAGGGGATAAACACGTGGTTATAAGATTCATACAAATCTTCACACAGTACGTACTTATAAATTTATTGATAACAAGTGACAATTGTTTTTAAGACCGAAATATCTAAAACAAAACAAAGGCTTGTCTTACATTACTGAATTATCATTGTCTTTTTCATTATTAATATATTTCGGAAAGCAACTGGTAGAAATTAAACTTATGATCACTAAATATTTGTATATAGGTTTCTCTTTGTTCCGCTATTAATGTAGTTATTACCGTGTTTATATTCTGACAAACAGCTGATTGCTGATTGATAATTTTATTTAAAATCATTTATAAGTCCTAGCAGTTTGTATTTGTAATTTAGATTTTATGATCTATTATCATAATCTAATGATTTAACTAAAAACGAAAATGTGCGTTTTAATTCTTGTCTTCGAAAATACAATTTTCTCGTTGATTGTCGATTGTTGATCACAGAGAGAAAGTGTTAATACCTGGCAAACATATATATATATATTTATATTTGGTATGAATAATATCATGTATATAGATACATTGCGCGCATGTAAAGCTCAGTATAGAATGTATATAGATGTTTGGGTTTATGAAAGGTAAAGTTTTATAACGGTTCAATTTAACTGATGAAGTATGTTAATAGAGGTTATGTAAATTGTAAAAGTTTTTCATACAATGGTTTTCGGATTTACTTGTTAGGTTGAAATTCATGTTTATTTTAGAATTAGTTTATTCAATGTTCTTATAAATTATAACCAGAAAATAAACAAATGGAACAGATCTGAGAATGCTATCGAGTATTAACATCACTGCAATTTTTGTCATATCATGAATTGTATAATTTACGCTAAATTATAAACTTTAAATTATTGCACAGGCTTCTAAGTTAATTTCATGTACCTTTGAATACTTTGTATTCAATGTATTAATACCACTTTATATAAATACAACTGTAGAAAAATATATTACTTTTTAAGTTTTCTTTTGATTTGCAGGGTATATCATCAGCAACCCGTTGTTTTTCAAATCAATTAGAAACTGTAATACAGTTCTTTAGTCTAGACTCTAAAGTACGGTTTTTTCGTTTACTGCTTGTATACATACGTTTATGCATAAGTAAGTGTGTGAAATAAACATTTTATTAACCCCCACAAGTTTATGTTCATAAAATTATTTTTAATATTTTTTTGAATTTCATTAAGAAAAAAACACACGATAGTAACATTATTTAAATGAAACAGTGAGATAGCAAGAATTAGTTAAAGTAGTTCTCTGAAAAAAAACTAGAATTATAAAGCAATAATTCATAATCTTTAAATAGAATTTATCCAGGTGTTTAGAGAGAAAAAAAAGGTTTTCCATAAACTACTGTTGACGTAAACACTTCCATCTTCTCCGGACACTAAATGGCAAATTTAGTACATATTTTTCTTTTGTGTAAACACTTCAAGTTTCCTGAACTTGAAATTTCGTTTTCTTCATGTTTATCTATTTCTTCAATAACCTTTTGCATGTAATAGAAGTTTTGAAATGATTTAGTAGTGAGTTGCAATGAAGTGTTGTTTTGTTTGATATTCGCGCAAAGTTACACAAGGGCTATTTCCGCTAGCCGTCCCTAATTTAGCAGTGTAAGACTAGACGGAAGGCAGGTAGTTATCACCACCCACCACCAACTCTTGGGTTACCCTTTTACCAGCGGCTGAAAAGGCGAGCATGTTTGGTGCGACGGGGATTCGAACCCGCGACCCTCGCACTACGAATTTAGTGCCTTAACCACCGGGCAGAGTTACAATGGAAAGAATATCTCCGACACATTCCGATAGACATACCAGTACGTAAAACTGAATCTGGTGTAAGATATCAGATAAAATCATGTCTTGTCTATTCAACCTTTAGTCCTTTGTTTCGTGAAAACTTAAAAACAAACTCCTTTTGATTTTTCACATGAACAGTTTGTGTTAGTTTAGAAACAGTAAAAATGCCAGATTCACTCATAGACTATACTACAATTATTCAGAGGGAAGATAATATCCAAACCACTAAATAAAACAATTGCTATAGAAAGAGAGTAAACTGCGAATATATTACAAAATATACATTAAATGTTTTGATAGAGAAAAAGAAATCGCTTTAAAATATGTACAGAGCATTGAACCGAAATGAGTAGTGACACCAAAGTTTAAATTTCTTCAAATTTCATTGACCTTCTTGCCCAAGTCTTAGAAGGGAAGATATATTATAATAGAAACTGAACGTTTTTGTTAATTAAATATATTTTGCACTCTATATCCACCGGGGGAAATCGAATTCCTAGTCTCAGTCCAAAACTACACAACATGATGTCTGCACTCTATATCCACCACGGGAAATCGAATTCCTAGTCTCAGTCCAAAACTACACAACGTGATGTCTGCACTTTATATCCACCGCGGGAAATCGAATTCCTAGTCTTAGTCCAAAACTACACAACATGATGTCTGCACTCTATATCCACCGCGGAAATCGAATTTCTAGTCTTAGTCCAAAGCGTTCGTGACCTTATCACTGATGCACCAAGCTAAAAGGAAGTTTTGTAAAACAGAAGCTCACAGAATAAGTAATCAGACAGAAAATAATAATTACAGGTCATGTGAAGCATTGAGACAATATATTTTATGGATAAATTTCTGAAACATTGCTGTTAAATTTCCTGATGAATAAATGGTTTTCCAAACCAATTTTGAACATTTCTGAAACATATTTTGTTCTTTTTTTACCCAGATATCTAAAGAAACCAAGAGATACGATTTGCTTCTAATGTTTCACTTTTTGCACTTCTTTGGTCTTCATTGTTTAAATAAATAGCAGTTTTCGCTCCTAACATACTTTCACAACTACCCCATTGCTATTTGCGCATTATATATTCACTGTGAATTGTAATAACACGATCAACATAATTAAAAGTCTTAGTGAACTCAATGAAAACTGTGGTGTTATTCCAACACTTCTCTTGCATCTGACGAACAACAAAAATCATGTTGGTTTCCCATGGGATGGCCTGAAATTAAATTAAGATTTCGGAAGGATATCCTAAGCAAGAGAAAAAAAAGGTTATTTCGGCGTGATGTCGAGTCTCACAGAATGGCTTTACTCTTTCTTGGAACTAGTAATGATGTTGGTATGTCTCAATTCCTTTTAAATCATTCATTTATTTCAGATTTAAAGAAAAATATTTTAGCATCAGTTCCTTATGACACGCCGAGAACATTTTTGTAGGAATGTTATCTGATTCAGTAGTCTTGTTGTTCTTAACTTTCATAATGGTACAAAAAACTTCTTCCAGAGTGGAATTCCTTGGATTACCAAGGAATTGTTTTTACAGCGCTGAGGGATGAAATTGGCGGTGGCATCTGACACAGTTGACTCACAGTGGAGGAGTATTATGAACTGCTCTTTTCATTTAGCTTAGTGGTTACATTATATTCCGGGAATGTCGTGTCATCTTGTGTCCGCAGAGGAGTAAGGGCGTGAGAAGCTTGGCCATAAATGATTTGTACTGCTTCTAGGAAGCTGCGCATTGTATTGGTCATCAGCATTATGCTGGGTCTTCTTTGATTTGTTTTGCTACCCCTTTTTTGATTTCTCAGATTACTGTCTTGTGTGTTTATCAAAGTGCAAATGTTTCATGTCACAAAGAGTCTCAGCATGTTATTGTCTTTTATTTTATTTTTTTCGACCACACGGAAAGTGATCCAGCTGGACGTGGCTATTCAACTCAGAGAAAAAGACAATCTAGTTTGGGGAACCTTTTGTAGTCCCTTTCTTATGTGAATGGGTGAGGAAAGACGATCTTTAATAGCACGATAATAGCTACTAAACATTCCTGATGTCTTATTCCAAGTGAAAGATGACGATATAACTACCTCTGCATTCACGCATATTCGTGGCTAAAGAGTGCCAGATTCACTAGTTCTGTCTGTCACTACTCCATCCATTGCGTCTGGGTTTTGCAGTTAGTACCAAAAGAGATATTAATTTCCTATGGTAAAAGCTTGCACATGATTTCTTCTCACCTGGTTTTTTATACAGCAGCTGCACGATCTTTACAAGATGAGGATCTGAATTCTGTGATCAGAACAATCCAAGACAATGAGAAATCTACATTCTTGCTACAGTCTGTTCTTCTTCATGACCAATGCGATCATACACAGTTTTCCTGTTTGATAAACCATTTAGGACTTAGAAAAGGGGATTAGAGGATGGAAACTAGGGCTATTGATCGTCTAAAACTTTCCCCAAGCCTATTCGTTTCCGGTTGCCCTAACAAGAGTGTGAGACTCCAAACGACAGATCATTGAGGACCTTAGAAACTATTAGACCTCTTCACCATGATACATTTAATGTGATTTACCAGTAGACGAGGAGTAGAAACAGAAAATTATTTTTGTTTTTTTGCACACCAAAGATTCGTTTGGAAATCCGTAAGGAGTTGTATAACACAGGTTAAACTGTATCAAAGCATGATTTTTACATTTATTATCAATACTTATCTTATTACAAATGTTTGAAGTTTCAATAAATAAAATCTAATTTCCAGAAAGACAAATGCAGCATGCACACGTAATGATATAAATAATCATATCTTCTATGTACTAATATTATCCACAAAAAGATTGGTGAACTCACTGTTATGCCTACATTCCTGAAAATTGTGACATGTTTTTTATTTTGGAATTACAGTCATTTGGTATTTTTTTTAGGTATTTGAATACATTAACGTGGACAGGAAGCTAAATGTTCTTCAAAACAGCCTTCACCCCAGTGGCATAGTGGTACGTCTGTGGACTTATAATGATAAAACCGGGTTTCGATACCCATGGTGAGCAGACCACAGATAGCCCTTTGTGCAACTTTGTGCTTAATATCAAACAACAACATCTATAAAAACTTCAAGTTCAGAAAATATTATATAAAGAACAAACTGAACATATAAATCAAAGGATTTTTGTTTATTTGTTTTTGAATATCGCACAAAGCTACACAAGGGCTATCTGTGCTAGCCGTCCCTAATTTAGCAGTGTAAGACTAAATGGAAGGCAGCTGGTCATCACCACCAACCGCCAACTCTTGGAATACCCTCTTCTCAACGAATAGTAGGATTGACTTTTACATTCTAACGAACCTATGGCTATAAGGTCGAGCATGTTTGGTGTGACGGAGATTCGAGCCCGCGACTTTCAGATTACAAGTGGAGCGCTATAATCACTTGGTCATACCGGACCATAAATCAAAAGAAAAACAATAAAATAAAAGTGAAGAAATGAAACTACTAAGGTGATCAGCTTCTTACTTTATGATTTATTCTTGACTGCAAAGGTGGGAAAGGTTTTCCAAACACATTCTCACAGGCAACATTAAACTATCAAGTTAAACAAAGTGGTATTTGTGTGGTATCTCATGTCAAACACTGTCAAAAGTAAATATCCAAGAGAAATAAGCTCAAGTGATAAAACTAATACAAGTAATTGCATTATTTGAGAAAGGACACAGACACAGAACAAGTCTACACGACATTGTATTACCGTATGTAACCGTTACCTTTGCAAGAAGATTAATAATTTTTTGCAGCATTTCAACATTCAGTTTACAAAGATGACATTAACTAAATGAGTAATACCTTCATTAAAATTTATATAACTTATTTGAATACATCTTACAAAAGACATATTATAAGCTAGTTACAGGAAAGTGAAATTAACTATTATTTAAACTTTGACCTTTTCATGAAGCACATGAAAACATTTTCACATTTCACCGATGACCATAATTCCTACATTCTCCATGTGTAGTTTTGCTGTTTGATGACTGACTATAAGTATTTCTTTTTCATTAGTTACAGTTTTGGTAGTAAAAAAAATATTTATTTAAAGAAGTACGAAATTCTATTCGCTGATGCTGCGTACTTGAGAAAATCACACCAATGATCAAAAAATCGTACCTATTTAAATAAATATTATTTCTTCGTGTAGGAGTTCTAGATTGTAATGCGAATTATTTCTATAAAGGAAAAAATACTAGAGTTAAAGTAGACCAGGGGTGGGCATCTTATATTTCATAGTGGCCACAACTTTGGCTAATGAAAATAACATTGCCCACCCAATTCAAAAAAAAAAAAAAAAATAAATAAATAAAAAAATTGAAAGATGTTAGTTTAATCAAAATAATTGCATTTAAACTAACTTTCAACGTAAAAATTGATGGGGGTTTTCATCAACAAGTTTCGTGAAATTTGGCTTAATATCTATGCTCAATGAGCATCTTAGCTCTGCCTCTAACTTTATGTCAGTAAGCCAAAATCTGTATCTAGACTTGACAAAATCTAACGTAGAAAATATTGGATTTCGCATCCATGTGGATCCAAACATGGAAATTAATTTTGAAATTGTTATCTTTACATTTAAAAGACTCTCATATATCAGAAAAGTGAGCCACATCTCTCTAATAGAACATTTTTGTTTACTTTTTATGTATCCTACATTTTGCAGTGTAAGCATCTCGTCTTCAAATCCACACTTATCTAAAGACAGAAAAGAAGTAATTTCCTTACTAAAATTTCCTAAGTAAAATTGAAATGGATCGTGCAAAAATTCAAATATCAATTTCAAATTTTTAAATTCGGAGAAACGTGATTCAAACTTGGATAACAGAGCTTCCACTTCTGATATAATTCACAATTTTTACAACAATGTCCATCAAATCGTTTAATTCATCACTTTTAGATATCTGAGCACATAACTTTTCCTGATACAAAATGCAGTGAAAAGATGGCAGCGTGGACTTTACATTATTTTCAATTAAATGCTGCTTCAAAAGACAAACAAATCCTAATTTCGTCTCAGCCAGTTTTAAAATCCAGATTGAATTTTTTTGACATTTCAAGAAATGTTTCAAAGATGTTTTTTCCCACATGTTCGATCCCGTAATCCTCAAAGGCCAAGCATTTCTTCCCTCACTTGAAAATCTTTAGTTACATATCGAACCCAAAATATCAACTGTGTGGTGTCACTAACATCTGTTGACCCATCTAATGTTAAAAAAAATATACAAACAGTCTTTTAGGTGTTCAATTGCCCCCCGCTAGTACAGCGGTATGTCTCCGGATTTACAACGCTAAAATCAGCGGTTCGATTCTTCTCGGTGGGCTGAGCAGATAGCCCGATGTGGCTTTGCTATAAGAAAAACCCACACACAGTTGTTCAATCAACTGATTTTATATGTATTTCGCTAACTCTAGCATTTTGCGGACAATTATTCTTCGACTTAATTGGAAATTATTTACCTTTTGAAGAATATTATCTTTTATTTTTGAATCATAATTCTCCAACAGAGTTTCAATGACCATAATTAATACTTTTTCACTCGTTTAGCATCAAAAAATGATTTATTTTTTTAAGATATAATCCAAGCTACTTTATAGTTAGCTTACTTAACTAGTTCTGTCGATGGTAAAAATCTTTTTAGGCCTCCCTTTTGTTCATGTAGTTGTGCTTTCAGATAGCTAATTTCATTCATACGATTTTTACTAACAACTGGGCCCCGGCTTGGCCAGGTGGGGTGAGGCGTGCAACTCGTAATTTGAGGGTCGCGGGTTTGTATCCCCGTCTCACCAAACATGCTCGCCTTTTCAGCCGTGGGGACGTTATAATGTGACGGTCAATCCCACTATTCGTCGGTAAAAGAGTAGCCCTAGAGTTGACGGTGGGTGGTGATGACTGGCTGCCTTCCCTCTTGTCTTACACTGCTAAATTAGGGACGGCTAGCGCAGATAGCCCTCTAGTAGTTTTGTGTGAAATTAAACAACAAACTATCAAATGGAAGTTTTACATCAAATTTGTTGTGAAAATTGTTAATGTATTGCTTAAGGTTGTATACGTTAATATTTCTAAAAAACTTTGTTACACAAAAGACACACTGGGTTATTATTTACTTCAATCACTACAAATTTCAATTCACAACTTTCATCAAATTCTCTTTTCGGTATTAATATCAGAATTAATTAAATCGTCTTTATTTTCTGAGTGTTCACCACCATCTGGATTATTTCGTTTTCAAATTATTCACTTATCCATATTATGGGATTAAAAACAAAATATATTTAAACACTTGAAAGTTGCACAACAAAAATATGTTTATAAGCACCTGGAAAACAACGCACACTCGATAACAAACATTTAAACCAGACTAACGTTACAAAATAGGGAAGTCTGTGGCAGTGATGAAACGCGTGACATTAGCGATGACGTGAGACAGTGCAGTTGCTGATTACCAAATTTACGATAACAAATAAATGATGGAAAGAGTTGATTCTTACACTCGAGCTGACCACAACTGTGCTACCCACTAGCCATGGAGTTGTTCACCCCTGAAGTAGACAGTGATGAGTCAGATGATACGTTAAGTGTATAACCGCCATTAGTAATTTGATGGTAATAGCTAACAATGACAAGGAAGCACATGCATCCTGTGAAGAATAGAGTAATTGTTCGGTGCAAGCAACTTTTTTTTTTTCATTCTGGAATAGATGTTTACACACCAACACAGATTCTCTTTTCTCATTGAAATTTCTCAAGCTTTCAATAAAAGTGCCATAATTTTACTCACTTTGTTTTTTTATTGTATCTGGTATTCAATAAATATAATTTAACGCTGTCATACGTTGTGTACAGTCTCTGTTTTTGTAAAATTGAGACAAAGTAAGATAATTCAAGTTTACTCCATATTACACTTCATGGATGAATCTTCAGTTATTGCGCAGATCCTACCTTATTGTTTCTTTACTTAATGATCTTCTGGTAAAACAGAATCAAGATTTCGTACTTAATTTCCACAACTGACTCAGTTGATAGTATCATCTCATGACCTTTATTATTTCACAATATTGTTTGGCTGTAACATACATACGTTGTGAGTTCGGCTAACAATGAATATTACAGAGGCCGATCATTTTAACACTGATGATTTTTCACTGCAATATCTCCTTGAGCAGAATAGACAGCACATATTATACAGAACAAACAAACAAGGCAAACAGTACAAGGTAGGATCATTGACTTTCTGAACCACGTGATTTGCACAGAAATAGACTAAATGGAAAAAGTTAAACAGTTCTGTATTACAAAAGCAGATAGAAAACATATGATATACATGTATTATAAACCCTCAACCTTATCATCACGAGGGTATTTTGTAAAGGTAATTTATAGTGTGACCTACTGTTGAATATTTATTCCTGACTTATTAAGTGGTCCAATTATTATTTTTCACAAGGTGGAATAGAAACGTAGTCGTCGTATAGACAGGTTGTAGGTGGAATCCTACCTGGAAGTCTATAATCAGCAAAGATTGTAATTTAGAGAAATATATCAATCTTATTGTGATGAATACTTGTATTTTACTTTTTCTTACTTTAGTTTTCCATGTATATTTCGATTTCCCTCGGTGGACTCAACAGATAGCCTAATGTGGTTTTGCTACATGAAAACACACACACACACTGTATATAGAAGTAGACCATTTTTTCTGTATATTTTAAAGATAATTTTCACTTAACTTGAAGGATAAGCGAATCTTTGTTAATAATCACATGAAGACTAAATTACAAGTAAACGGAACAGTAGTTACAAATATGTTGTTATCATTATTCCACTAAAAAAGTGTTCGCACTTTCAAAGTTACATGATGTAAAGGGCATTGTAAAATCACAGCAATAAATGAAAAGTTTAACCCCCTCATTTTACACAAAAGAGGGCGCGTATTGCCATTGATCAAAGATCGACAGAAGTGAGTGAGATAAGTAAAAGTACTTATATATTTATTTGTTAATATACCATAACGTTTAGATGAGAAACAGTGATATGAAGACAGAGAAATGATAAACAGATACGTGTAATTTGAAACGCAGGTCAAGGAGCACCTTCATACAAGATAAAAATATAGGAATCTTTTTGTTTTTGTAGTTTTATGTAATGTTACTCATTCGTTATAACACTACTACTAGTACTGTTACTGTGTGCGTTTCTGCCAATATTGTATTGTTACTACTCCACAAATTGATCGTTAGTGTTAAGATTGAATAATGGCAAAATCAGAACCTATTCGACGAAGTTTAAGATTTTTAACAGCAAATTCAGGAAAAGTTGCACACTGGTGTCAGAAAAAGTTGTTCACTTTTCTACAGGATTCACTATTTCAACTTCAAACAAGTGTATAAACAGTATTAGATATTTTTCGAGATCTATTTCAATTTCCAGTAGTAGTACTGGTAGTGCTACAACAACAGCAGACCTTGCGAAATTTGATTTTTTTAAACAGGAGCATACAGAATTAAGAAGTACTTTGAAAAAGGTAGGTGCATTACAATACTATCAAATTATAAAGCAAACAGCTGAAATATTTATATAGTTGTCATTGAAGAGAATAGACTACAAGCAGTAAGAGTTACAATATTTTATTCTTGCTGCTTTATTAATATATATTGCCAGTGCATCAGTATGTGTTACAGTTCATGATGTACTATACTTATGGTCTAAAGAAAACCTTGAGATTTATTGTTCCAGAATTTTGTTATGTATGAGAATGTAGAGTATGTCCTCTTGGGGCACTATAAAATTGTTATTTGTTGATTTGTGAACGATTTGCAGGCAACCAGATGAAATTAATGAAACTCTTGCATAGAGATAAATAATTCAGCTGATAATGAGGTTATTATTATGGGAGATTTTAACCATAGCAATATAGTTTGGGAAATTTTTGGGTTAGTGTATAATGAAAGACAAGGTTTAGATAGTGATAAGGAATGTTTTTATTCACTATTTGGCCAAGTAACTACTATAATTGTAAACAATTCTATTTTATATTAATTTTTTACTTGTTTTAAGTGTGGTTAAAAGTAAAAGACTGGATTGATTCACAAAGAGTATAAAGGATAAAATTAAATATATGGATTATCAAAAGTTAGTCAAATGCAATATTAGAAAATCAAAATAGAGGTGTGAAAAAAATGTTGGTTGAATATGTAAAAATTTGTAAGAATTTTTAAAAAATACATTAAAGGTAAGTAAAGTAAAATTTCAGGCTAAGAAGGGACCTATTAGTCCATCTAGGCTATTCCATGCTTTTTATTCAAATACTTCTCAGGCATTCTCTTAAATTCTTTAATTTCACTGCATATACCAATCTGAAAGTAACTCATTCCAAAGGCCAATCACTCTTTTAAAAAATAAAGCTGAAGATGTTTCCTACCTTAGCAAATTTGTAGTTATGTCCTCTAGTCCTTCCATAGTAAAAAACAAATGATTTTTGAACTCTGTCAATTCCCTTTATACTCTTAAATAATTCAGTCAGATCCATTATAACTCATTTTTTTCTCCCAAGAGATCTTACCCTGTCATCACATGACAACCTTTCCATTCTTGAGCCATTTTAAATAGTTAAATTTCCTTATTTATAATAAGGTAAAGAGCTTGAGACTAAACAAAAAATTACAAATGTGGCCTAACCAATGATGCATCTAATGAAATTATAACCACTTTTAGATGTGTATTCAGTATTTATATGGTTACAATCTTAAAATCTCATTTGTTTTACCACTAAAAACAATGCAGTGCCTGGAGGGCTTTATAGAGTCTAATCAACCAGAACACCAAAATTGTTTCTTACATAAGACTGTTAAAGCTATTCCCATCAAAATTATATTTACAATTCAAATTATAACTCACAAGTATTACTTTGCATTTATTATAATTGAAAGTCATTTGCCATTCATTTGGCTAACTAACCAAATAATTAAATTATTTTGTAAAGCAGCAGCATTCTCTTCACAGCTAGCAACACCTAAGGCCATAATATCATCAATAAATGTGTGTAATTTAATGACCATTCCTTCATCTGTTGTTGATGTAAATCAAAGAGAGCAAAAAAAGGGCCTAACACTAAGTCCCAAGATATCCCACTTGTGACATTAATCCATTTTGACTGAACTCCATTCATACCACCCAACTAGTCAACTTATTTCCTACACTTTTAAAAATGAAATTTTTTAACAAGCCTTTTATGTGGTATCCTGTCAAATGCTCTCTGTTACAATGAGAGTAGGACCTTTGAGAGATAGTAATGTTCAGCTTTGATAATTATGGGATGGCTGCCTTACTAAGTTTTACTATTTGTTCAGCTTTTACTAATGAAGATACAAAGGATTGAATATGTAAGGTAAGTGCTAATATTTTTTGCATGCCCTTGAATAGTAGGCAGGTGCCAGAAGATTGGAAATTGGCTGGTGTTAACCTTCTTGTCAAGAGAGGTGATAAAAATTGTGCAGGTAGTTATAGGCCTACTATTTTAATATTAGTTGTGAAAAACATATTTGAAGTGTTAAAAACCATTTGAAATATTTTTGGATAGTTAGCATGGTTTTACTATGGGAAATCTTGCCTCATGAATTCAGAAAGCATTTGACAAGCTGCTTCAAAAAGATCTGTTAAAACATTATCTCTGTACCTGTGGAGAATATGTTGGTATACAAGGTAGAAAAAATAGCTCAATGGTAGAAAGAGGGAGTCATTACAGATTTAGTTCAGCCAACATCTATACACAATATAGCAATTAATAAAAACTATTTTTAAATAGTTTTATAATTTGGGAGGGATGGATGATAAAGTTTAGATAGTCTCTAAAAATGTTTAAATATTGGCTAAATCAAACAGATTCTAACATGCTTAATTGAAGGTAACTGATAAATAAGACCATTAATTAATTTATTAACAAGTTTCACTAATTGCTCAATTCTACTTTTGAGCTCCTTACCTTTGGAAGGACATTGAATTTTGAATAAATTGCCCAGACCTCCTTCCCTTTTTGTGGAACTGATTAATCAGATGTGGTCTTTTCATCCATGTCTTTATTGCGGAAGAGCCTTTGGGTCATAACTGTTTCCTCCCTCCCTGATATTGGGGTTTATACGAGTCATTTTGGAGAGGGACTACCTTTGAAGGTTAGTATGCCTTGACCCATGTACTATTGATAATTATGCTTTTGCTTATCATTCCATCCTACACTTTTTGGACTCGCAGTACTTGGAGTTGCTTCTAACTTTGTGGGAGTCGAACCTTGATACTTTGATCACCTTTTCCCAACTACAGTTTTCCCACATTTCTCTTACTCTGAGCACTGTTCCTTATCTTCCCTTCACCCTTTGTCTGAGGCTGTTCCATCATTCTTCTGAGAGATTTTCATATTATACTTGGAATATACTCTTTTATCGAGATAGCACATCTTCCCTCTTCAGCCATTGCATTACAGATGTTGCTTCTTTGCTGTTGGGAGTTTTTCTTAAATGCAATTGACGAGGTTTCATTTACCATCATCCTTATTATATGACTTGCATGTCTCATCTTTTATGAAATGATAGTTGTTTGAGGGTCACCCCGAGTTTTCAGAGATTGAAGGTTGAGTCAGGCCATCTGCATACCTACTTATCATTCTTGGCCTCTAATATATCATCTCAACCTTTTCCCATTCCCGTGTCTCACTTTTCTTTTAATATTTTACCAGTTCTAGCAGCTTGAGTGTTTGTCGCTCACAACTTATTTTACGGACAGTTGTTGTTCTTAGGGCATCTGTCTTTGGTAACTTTATTCTTAGGCCAGGGTTAGTGGGGGCCACATTCCTTCACCTTGCTCACACTTAGAGATCCTTCACAGTCTATCCATGGATTGACAACATTGTCTTTGTAGGTCTGATCTTCCACTTCCCTCCTCCTATTTCCTTTTATTTTTGTGTTCTTTCCTCCTTTTTGAGATCCCATTTCTTGCCAGTGTCTTTTGGAAGTGGTTCAGAACTTACTTCACAAAGGTGCCATCCAACAGAAAGATATTTTTTATTTGGGATTTTACTGTCATCTGTTTATCATGGCTAAACAGCTTTTTCATCATCCCCAAGTTCACCATGGAGTTGTAGTTACCTCTTCATTGAGTTATCACACAAGATTTTTAGATGGCAAAAGTCAATATGCCAGATGTATATCTGTATATCCCCATCCCCATCTCCCCTGCATCCAAAAAGTATTTTTCCTTTGTTCATCAATTTCAGGAATTTAAGTTCTTGCTTGTCAAAGTGGAGAAATCTTTCCTCATGCCAACACAATATTTTTTCATACCAGTATGTTTTTAAACTCCTTACTCAGTTGGGCCCAACTTTCTCCACTTCAGTTGAGAAATAAGGAAAGTCTCACATGAAGCATCTCATCCTCTCCAACTGCACAAGAGGTTCTCTTTCTTTTGGGACATTGGCTTCTGTAGAGGCCCTCATTCCTTTTGGTTGTTCTTGTATGCACCATATTTAATAGGTTTTGATAGATCAATGAAGCCTTGTGTATGTGTATGATTGAGATCAATTCCAGTACTCCTCACAAAATGCTCAGGGGCAGGAATTATGGTTATATTTTGTAGAAATATTTTAAAATTTCATATATCACATAATCTTTAACAAAAACTTGCATCTAAAGGCCCAGTTGCCTTTTAGCAATTTGCCTACTTTTAAAATCTTTAAAATATATTTACTGCTTTTACATTATCAGCCAGATTTTCTCTTAAGTGTTTGTAAATTTTCTGATTTGTTAATTATAGTTTGGACTTTCCAACAGTTCTTTAAATAGGTTGTCATTTTAAACAACTTGAAACTTACATCATTTTCTCCATATTTTTCCTTATGTTTTTAATAAGTCAGCCAGGTTATATCTTTACATTGTCCTTTTCTTCATTTTAGGAATTTGTCAATCTTGAATTGAAAGGAACCTTTTCAGAAAATATCCTAAATTTACTCCACATCATTTTTTGAACTGAATTTGATTTCACATCAAAATGAAATTTTTTTATCTCCAAAAAGTTTGTTTTTAAATTGAATGTTCATATAATACAATAATATATGCATTTTACAGATTCAAAAAGGACTAGTTAATTGGATTGTAGGGTAGTTGGATGGCATAAATTAAAAGGTTATTAATGGAATTCAGTTGAAGTGCACCATTGTTGATTGTGGAGTACCTGGGGTGTCAGAGTTGGGTCTTTGTTCATTCTTTTTTGTGTTAATAATATTGATGTGGGTATAATCAGTTGATGAAGTTTGCTGAATACAATGAGTGTTTGCTCCAGCCATTGATGAAGTGCTATGTTGCTACTGATAAAGCTAATGGAGTTTTACAATGTATTTCTAGACACTGATAAATTAAAAAATATAACCATCTATTCAAATCAGTAGTGGGCCTCATTTGAAAGTGTCTTTACAGTTGTGGTTTTTACAATATTATGTGATTAATTTTTTGGGTTAATCCAATTTCATTTTGTTATATTCTGAAAATAAGAAGATGAGAGGACATCTGAAAGGTTTGTATTTTCAAGACAGCTGGTATGAGTATTAAAACTTTAGTTAAAATAAAGTACAGAACAATGTTTTGACTTTCTTAGGTCATCTTCAGCCTGAAAGGTTTAAAAATACAGACTGAGCTACAATTAGATAACTTTATTTTTCTAATAGACTGACTGACTTGTGTAATAAATTGCTGTTGGAAGAAATGGGTGACAGTTTAAGAGGGGAATTAACAATATCCTAAAAAATAAAGGGTTGACTTAAATTTTTACTTTTTTTAAGGGTGGGTGTAAAAGGATATCCACAAGGGAATAAAATAGAGGTGGGCAACTCCATGGTCAATGGCCACATGTGGCTGGTGGATAGCACAATTGTAGCCAGCTCGAGTTTAGGAATAAACTTTTTCCATGATTTATTTTCTTATTGTAAATTTAGTAATCAGCAACTGCCCTGCCTCAAATTATTGCTAATGTTGCATGCTTCATCACTGCCACAGATTTCACCCATTTTGTAACATCAGTCTGGTTTAGATGTTTGTTATCGAGTGTCCGTTGTTTTGCAGGTGCTTATAAATATATTTTTATTGTGCAACTTTCAAGTGTTTAAACATATTTTGTTTTTAATCCCATAATATGGATGAGTGAATAATTTGAAAATGAAAGAATCCAGATGGTGGTGAACACTCAGAAAATAAAGACAATTTAATTAATTCTGGTATTAATACCGAAAAGAGAATGGCGCGTGACTGGTAAAACGTGAAACAAGAATTTACTGAAAGTTTGAAATTGAAATTTGTAGTGATTGAAGTAAATAATAAGTCAGTGTGTCTTTTGTGTAACAAAGTTTTTAGGAATAATAAAGTATACAACCTTAAGCAATACTTTAACAATTTTCACAACAAATTTGATGTAAAATTTCCAGTTGATAGCAAAAATCGTATGAATGAAATTAGCTGTCTGAAAGCACAACTTCATGAACGAAAGGGAGGCCTAAAAAGATTTTTTATCATCGATAGAACTAGTTATGTTAGTTAGCTATAAAGTAGCTTGGATTATATCTTAAAAAAAATAAATCATTTTTTGATGCTGAACTAGTGAAAGAAATATTAATTATGGTCATTGAAACTCTGTTTGAGAATTATGATTAAAAAAATATAAGATGATATTCTTCAAAAGGTAAATAATTTTCAATTAAGTCAAAGAATAATTGTTCACAGAATGCTAGAGTTAGTTAAAGACATAGAAAATCAGTGGCTTGAAAAACTAAAAGACTATTTTTCTTTAGCACCAGATGGGCCACAGATGTGACACTGCACAGTTGGTATTTTGGGTTCGATATGTTACTTCAAATTTTCAAGTGAGCGAAGAAATGCTTGGCTTTCATTGATTATGAGATAGAACGGGGGAAAAAACATCTTTGAAACATTTCTTGAATTCTCAAAAAAAATTTGATTGATTTGTTTCTCTTTTGAAGCAGCATTTAATTGAAAATAATATGAAATTTACACTGCCATCTTTCCATTGCACTTTGCATCAGGAAAAGTTATGTGCTTAGATGTCTAAAAGTGATGAATTGAAAAATTTGATGGACATTGTTATAAAATTGTGAATTATATTAGAAGTGGAAGCTCTCTTATCCATCGACAGTTTGTTGAGTCTTTGAAGAAAAGCAGTGACTGTACTTTTGATGATCTTACTCATTTTGCAAATGTAAGATGATTAAATAAAGTCTTGGAACGATTTACTTTCTTATTTCTTCAAATAAAAGAGTATCTTGTTGAAAAATGTAAGATTGAAAATTTCCCTGGAATTGAAACTTTGTCGTGGCAATGTGATTTGCACTTTTTGTGTAGCATGATGGCTCACTTGAATAATTTGAATATGAAGCTTCAGGACATAGGTAAAATAATAAGCAAGCAATCACAGTCTTTTCATGAATTTCAATTAAAGCTAAACCTTCTTGCAAAACAATTACAAAAGAATGATTCAACACATTTTGCAAAGTTGAATAGTTTTTGTAGAAAATAATAAAGACTATGATTTCTCTGATGCTGAAGATGATTTCTATGTAAGCTGGTTCAAAAATCTATTTCAAAAATTTGAATCATGTTTTTTCAAATTTAAAAATTTGAAATTGATACTTGAATTTTTGCATGATCCATTTTAATTTTACTTAGGAAATTTTAGTAAAGAAATTACTTCTTTTCTGTCTTTAGATATGTGTGGATTTGAAGATGAGATGCTTACACTGCAGAGTGTAGAATACATAAAAGGTAAACAAAAATGTTCTGCCAGAGAGATGTGGCTCACTATTCTGATAAATTCTTCCAAATTTGAAGATAGCAGTTTCAAAATTAATTTCCATATTTGGATCCACATGGGTGTATGAGTCAACCTTTTCTATGCTAAATTTTTTCAAGTCTAGATACAGATCTCAGCTCAATGAAATAAATTTAGAGACAGAGCTAAGATGCTTATTGAGCATAGATATTAAGCCAAATTTCACAAATGATGAAACCCCCATCAATTTTCACATTGAAGGCTAGTTTAAATGCAATTAATGAAAGTAAACTAACATCTTTCAATTTTTTTTAAAATAGCATGACCAATGTTTTTTTCATAAGCTAAAGTTGTAGCCTTTGTGAAAAATAAGTTGCCCACCCCTGGATTAAAAGGTTCCTTGTTATCCATAGGTCATGTTACATATGTATGTGTGTGTGTGTGTGTTAAATGACAAATTGTGTTAAGTAATAGTTTATGTATAATGTACATGTTTTCAGGTTTGATAAATATAATTTTGGGTGAATCAGTTCATATAAATTAGTTTAATTCTAATTATGTTTTCATCTGAAAAAACAACAAAATTATGCTTTTAAAATAGGCTTAGCATGTTTGTTCTGTTTTAGTGTAAATGTGTACACAAAATAAAAGTTTTTATAATAATTAACTTAATTACCAGATCATCGATAAAGATATCAATCCTTTTGTTGATGAATGGGAGGCTGAAGGGCAATTTCCAGCTCATTCTGTGTTCAAGAAACTTGGTGAAGCTGGGCTTTTAGGAATCACTAGGTCACAAGGTAGAGTAAACATTCTATTATTTTTATGTACTTATCTAAAATTCTTAGACATATATTTGTGGTTAAACACAAGGTTTCATAGTATGAGTTTACAACTAAAGTCTTTTTTTTTTTACTGTTTATTTTTGTGTAAGAGAAAGACTTGTACACTATAAAGTCCTTTGTAGTGGGAACATACAAAATCAAGGGCTATAACTTGATTGACATATAAATCATGTTGACAGGTTAATTGCCTGTGCCAAGGAACATTCTCTTTTTATGTTTGAAGGAGCAAGTTATATTAGAAATTAGAAATCAAAGTGATTACTTAATAAATATAAACTTCTTCAGAGGTTTAGGGATATTTGTGTATGGCTCTTTTGGGAGTTCTCTTCCTGGCTAGATGTATTAATGAGTTACTTGCAGGATCAAAAACTTAGATGAAAAATATCAGGGATATACTTAGAGCAATAGGTGAACTAATTGAACTTATGATATAGTTTTCAGGGTACATGAGCTCCATTTAAATGTATTAGATATTATGATGTTCTGGGAACTCTTAAAGATATTAATTAAAGACTGTTTAAAATAAACTTGTATATAGTAATGAAGTTTGAGAATTTGGAAATAAATAGATTGATAGGATAGCTACAGCAATCAGGAGATTTGAAAGAGGAATCTTAGAGCACAAGTTAAATAAGGCTTCAAAGGTAGGCCTGCCAGACTTCATGTAAACAGAATTGATTTGAAATGAGTTTTGTTGCTATTATTCTAATATTGTGAGGATTAGAAACAAAATTAATGAATTTGAAGCTCCAGTTGGAATGGAGGATTAATGTAACAGCTGTGAAGCAATCTTTGGTCACATGACCTCTTTGTATCCATATTATATATACACATATATTCATGTGTTTGTGTAAACTACTTGTTCTTGAGGATGACATAATCTTGTTGAAAAGCTATAGATTTATAATAAATATTTCTTCATCAAGCTGTCTCCAAACTTTTATTTTCTATAAAATTGGTTCTTTGTTCCAAATTTACAAAAAAAGTGTGAATGATGGAAGAGATTTGTATAATAATAAAATCACTCAATCCATCAAAGCAGTATGCTTGTTGCAAGTAAAGTTAATAGAATTTTAGGATATATTTATAACCATATTAATTACAAGTCAAAAGAGGCAGTTATCTCCATATAAATCACTAGTTAGGTTTCAGTTGAAATATTATGTACAATTTTTCATCTTATCTAAGAAAGGTTCTGAACTTACTAAACATGGTTCAGAGGAGGGTAAATATGATTGGTGGTCTAGGGCCTGCTGGATGCCTCTTCTTTTTTTTAACATAAAGACTAAAGTATAAGAATTATATATTTGAGAAGAATTTGATCATTTTTCCTGTGTTATCTAAGAATAAATGGAACAGTGAAAACAACACTTTTCTTATATATATATATAAAACCAAAACACAGTGAATGAGAAAACACAGGAATATTATACTACTTTGATTATTTTCTTCTACTTGTTTCAAGTATATATATATATATATATATATATATATGTACTGTTCCCAAAATAAAGTTATCTTCATTAAGCACAGGCAGGACAACTCTCCCCTTTCCTATCTAAATAGTTTCCTTAGTGCATGAGAAGTTCTTTTGTAATTCAGTACTGTAAGATGTCAAGGTTTATTTAGCATATTTTTCTATATAGTCCTGTCAGTAGATTATACCTGTTTATATTTTTGCTTTTAAGAGTATGGTGGACTCGGACTTGACTACACCTATACCTTTGCTTTCCTAGAAGAGTTAGGTACAATTAAGTGTGGAGGGATTCCAATGGCTATTTCAGTTCACACAGACATGGCAATGCCTGCCCTTGCCAAGTAAGCTGTTATATTTTATCACAGTCATTTTGTGCTTTGTTTTTTGAAAGGAGATTGTTTTTGATTCACATCATTTTTTTCTTCGATTTTGTAAATAACTGTTCAGTTACACAGAACTCGTAAGCTTGAAGGCTTAAAATGGTAAACAGAAAAGACAGCTCACTGTACAGCTTTGCAGTAAAACCAAAGAAGTTAAATAGTTTTATATATTTAACTCAACTTTATTGATAATTATACTAGTTAACAAAGAGTTAAAGTAATTTTTCTGACATGTTTTGAAATATGAGTAATGATAGCATTTTTTTTTCAGTTTTGGAAGTGAAGATTTAAAAAAGGAATTTTTAATGCCATCTATTGCTGGTGATCGTGTAGCCTGTCTTGGAGTTAGTGAAATTGAAGGTGGCTCTGATGTGGCCAGTATGTCATTGCTTTATTTTTCAAATTTTGATGATATATTTTCTTATATTCAACTGTTCAGTTTGTGGTTTCTATAACTGAATTAATACTGTTTTGATTGCTCTGTCATGAATGTGAATATTTTTAGAACACTGTCATAGTGTAAACAAAGAGAAAGGACTACCTTTTGTTATTATTTTTCAATAAAGAGAAGATTGATGAGAATCATTATAAATCAAATCATAATTGTGTTAATCATGATTCTGTTAATCATATGTATATTTTGTAATGTTTTAATGAATTAATTTCATTTATACATACTGTTCATGATTATGTATGCAACTGTGTTTGCTAGGGTTTTAAATTTTCGTTACAGGAATATTAAGTATGGCTTTATATATGAGACATCATAAACTGCCATGATAATGTTAGTTTCATGAGCCTCCAACTGTTAAATAATTTTAAGTTGAATTAAATACTAGATGACAGTTCCAGGGGTTGCACTCCTTCACTGACAATGGCATTCTGGCTGTATACTGTCTTATTGATTCATTTTTGTTTGCTTTTTCCTGGCTACACTATGTATTACTTTGTTTTTTTATCAGTTTCATTCTCTCTGAATAAATATGAAGCAGTTCAGGGGAGAAGGTACTTAGTGGGGCTTCGTTCTTGAATTGTTTTAGGGTGGTTTGAATGCTTTACTAACATTATAGAGAATGTTGTTGCTTCAAGAGAGAATGAATACTGAACCATCTGTGACAATGATGACAGGTGATTGTCATTAAGTACATGTATAAAGGCTTATTTTGCTTCACCATCTATCTGTCCTTATATCTTTTTGTCTAGACTGATTTACACAGATCCTGGTGGTGAGCAGTTATTTCATCAGTAGCTGTAAAGCACCAGTCTAC
The DNA here is from genome assembly GCF_004210375.1 of Tachypleus tridentatus. Classification (NCBI taxonomy): domain Eukaryota; kingdom Metazoa; phylum Arthropoda; class Merostomata; order Xiphosura; family Limulidae; genus Tachypleus; species Tachypleus tridentatus. The sequence goes on along the minus strand of NC_134833.1, from coordinate 36,114,767 downwards.
CTATCCAAAACTGTCTCCTGGGATACCTTTTAGACAACATTTTGCTTGGTTGTTTCTATATGGTTTGTTGTGGAGGTGGCTTTTCAATTTCAAAAGGTCAAATGGTAGAATGCATGGTCTTTACATTGCAATGCCTTAATAAAGAATTTAGATTGTAAGCAGTGTTAGTGCTTTGTGATTCTGTTGAGGCCAGTGAGTTGTAATAATGCCTGTATGGGGATGACTGAAATATATCTTGTGAAAAGCTTTAAACAGGTGTTTTTTATCTTCTAAACCTTGTCTAGGCATGTGGTATACACACTACATTTATAGTGCATAATACAGGATGGAATTGATGAGACTTGTAGAACATAAGCAGATGATGCTCTTCAGTTGTATTTCCTGCTGCAGCTTTCACTGTATTGATATATGTCTTAAATTATCATTACATTAACCATTTTTTGACTGGCTCGTTCTATCATACAAGAGTTTGTCTGCACATTTGCACACATTAAGTATTTGCACTATAACTTTTGATACAGCAAGTGTATCTTTACAAAATTTGGTAGACATTTAGTAAATAGTACAAGGTTTTCGTACACAAAAATTCAATTTTTTTAATGAAATATTTTTACTAAAGATTTATTTGTGAAAATAGTTTGTTGTGTTACTAATCTGAGTTCTAATTTATTTCTTGTTATGAGTAAAATAACTAATCTTCATCCCAAAAATCTCAGATATTATTTGCATAATCTCTAAAAACCTCCTAAATACATTTCAAATGTTTATTTTCAATAAAACTGCAAATTTTATGTTTTTTATACTCTAACATTATGGGGGCTTTTACTTGACCAACCTTTTAACAATCAAAAAATTAGGAAGTAAATATATATTATGCTTTTTTTATGCAAGAATGATTACATTATATTAACCTTACATTCATGTCTACTTAACATTACATAATTTGCATTGATGCAGTGCATGTGCACTCATGTAACATTTCCTATAATGTAAAACTGATCTTTAATCTTCCCTGTTTAGGCTCGGTTTTAGTGGACTAGTATTTTGGTAATATATTTTCACATTTCAAATTATTATACATTATATATCAGTACAGATTATTATTATTTAGAAATAAATTATTAATCTTTTTTTCAAATATAGAACAAATAATAAAGAAGCAAAGTAAATTTTTCTAGTTATGATCTTTCAACTTGGTTGCTGCTGGACATAGGCTGTTAAGCCTTTAAGATTTCACACATGGAGAATATCAAACAAAATTTTTTTAGGTTTTATATAAACAGTTGAATAATCAAAAATCATAAATACCTATACTGACACAATAGAATTACACTATAATTTATTAAGCTTAATAACTATGATGTATTTAGGCTTAAAAAAATATGAAACTTTGAGCAGACTAAAGATACAACCAATCTTCTTGAAATCTTGGTTTGAAAGAACATGGTAGCCATTTTACAGAATAAAATAGCTGAGAAAACTACTAAGGGGACATTCTAAGCTATTTATTAATTATTTACATGTCATTTATTAAAGTAACTGTATATAAGGGACCATTTCCATAAAGGGAAAGAGGTAAATAGGGCCACTGTGTTTGATTCTGCACATAAGCTATATCTCAGCAAAATAAAAAGATATAGGTTCTTAATTTATATTCTAGCTAATTAATATTAGTAATTTGTACTAAACTGTAGACTTGATATTTTGATATCACAAAGATCTAATTTGAACCAATGCTGCATTCACATGCCACGTGATGCACAAAATTCAATATTTGGGATATTATTTTTCATATTTACTTTTAAATTAAGAAATTAACTCATATGTAAAATAAAAGTTTGAGTTATCTGCAACTTGATTCCAAATGTATTGACATAAATTTATGAAATAGTAGATCAGTAAAATTGTGAATGCAAATCAACAATCATGATGACATGGCCCTTGGCCCTTGAACTGTTGCAAAAGGGTTAATGTAGCTGGTGAAGTGAAGTTGGTTTTAGTAAGTTATCCCCAGCTTTTCAATGTTTTTTCCAGAGAGATGATAATGCTTGCAAAAAATTTTGAAGGTTTGTTCTCATTGGCTCATATATTTCTGAGTGTGTATAATATACCAGTGGTGTGATGGATGGTCATTTCTATGTTTTTGCACCATTTGCTCACCTTGCTAATGGATTATTGTATCCTGCTTTTGATTTCAGCTTTGTTAGAACGTCTGCTGTACATGCTAATGTGTCAAGTGACAATTCAGTAGCATTTATTCAGGTTCCTTTTCCACTGTAGGTGGTGTTAGTTGTGGTTCAGTTTGACAGGCAAGTTTTGTGGAATGATGATTCAATGACCTATGAGATGAGTGGTCCTTCATGGATTTGAGTAAGGATTTGATAAAGTTAAGGCAACATTAAATATTTCAGATATGCTACCTGATACACAGCTATATTGATGCTTGAACATTAACTTCTGTAAATTCCTAAAAGGTATGTTTTTACATGACTTATATTTGAAGCTACTCATACTTATATGTCTGTGTATCTTGTCCAAGCCAAAAATAGTTTTAATATATATGTAGCTCAGATATGAATTGCTATAGCTTGAGGCTTACCTGAGTGTTACTAGGTGACCATGGTCACTCTGGGTAATTATCTGCAGATGAATTCCTTGTTTTGACCTTCTACTGTTTGAAGCAATGCACTGTGATCATTGAAACACCTGACATCATCATATATTTGGTTCTTTTGTCAGCCACAAGCTTGTGAAAGTGCCACAATGAAGTGCTTGTGAGATTAGTTTTACTTCATATTTCATTCCATTATGTGTCTTATGCTTTGGAAGTTGATCATCATTAGAGTAAAGGCTTTATTCTATGCAATCTTCACCTCATCTGTCCAGGCTGGATTGTGGCATATCTGCATGAGAGGACATGATTATGTGCTTTTCTGGATTTATCAGTATGACTGTTCCACCAGTGTGTTTTTTATCGTTGGTGGAAAGATGTTTAGAGTTCAGATGCTGCCAATAAACTTGATTTTCTTGATTGTTCCATACCATTGTGTCTTCCCATCTGTATGTGATGTGTAACTGCTGACATTTCCTATGCCATGTCAAGATGACAATGTGTAGTCAGCTTAGGCAAGGTTTGTAGAGGAGCCTCTTGCCACCTGATTAATTAAGTGCTAATTAGGTGGATTATTTTACTGTGGAGGGCAGAATATAAATGTTTGCCAAAAGCCTTTTTACATACATCTTATATTGGGTATCTTATATTAAAGTCTACTGCACTAGATATATCGGATGGGTTGGGTGGCAACCTTTAATTGTTAGCAAGCTGTGTTACCTTGCTTGTATAAACAGTGTAGCCACTCAAAACTGTAATACCCTTAAAGTGAGATGATATTCTAAGTTCCAGTTGTGTTTTTGTTCTGTGTACAATTATAGGTAAACCCTGAAAATTGGAATGTTTCAGAAATTTTCTTATAACATAGATTTAATTCTGAACACAAGACAATCTGTCTTAACTGATGTTTTTTTTTGGTAACTCAGCTGTGGTTTGATGTCTTGTTACGGTGTTTATTCCAAACACTATGTTGCCTATGTCAATTTAACAATTTATTTAAATAAATCCTATTGAACTTACAGCATTAAAATTTTTATATATTACATACATTTTTATTCTATGTTTCTGGACATATATTGATAATAAAGTAGTTTGATTAAATTTTAAATAGAGATCTGTAAAAAGGTCATGGTGTACTTATTTTTACCATGACAAAATGAGAGGGGGTTATCACTGTGTTAATGATGGAGATAAAAGTTAGTCAAAAATTTATATATTCTAAACTCAGTGTGTGATAATTAGTATACTTGAATAGTTGTTTGAAAACTTATCAAAATAAAATTAAAATGGATTATTTTATACAATTACAAATAAAGATTACACACTCATTATTTAAGCAGTTTAGGTACAGTTACACTTTTTTTTCATCCATTTATATTTTATTATAGTGGAAATTTATTCTAAACTGGAAGCCCATTCAAACCAGACTTTTTGCCTTGTCTGGAAGGAGTTTATATTATATGGGTTTCTCTGTATTGGTGATTTAGATGTGTTTTTCTTTATTTCAAGTATGCTATCTGAAGATTTTGTAATAGGTTGAAATGGGTATTGTTTTACTGAAAACTGTCATTTTACAGCAAATAACTAGATATAAATAGAAAATATAAGTTAAGAAAACTTATTATAGCATTGAAAATACTGTAAAAATATTAAGTAATAAAGTTTCTTTAGTTATACTGTGGTAAATCTACAGATTTGCAATGCTAAAATCAGGGGTTCGATTCTCCTCGGTGGACTCACCAGATAGCCTGATGTGGTTTTACTATAAGAAAACACGTACATAATTATTCTTCTTAAATTAACTATCACTTTTATTTTTACTCTCAGATGATAGTTTTCATTGTTTCTGTTCCAGTTGGTAATATGTTTCTTTTTCACTTATGAAACTTAAAAATAAGTTTTAATGGTCTTACCATCACATATCACTGTTTGCTTGATCCAACTTGTAGATCCATTCTCTTGCTTAGAACTTTTTTTGTTCTTAGCACTAAAACCTCTTCAGGTTTAATCCTTTCACTGCCCAGCCACAGTGAGTAGGTTAAATAAAGTTACTTTTACCTTGATCAAAATTCCTGTTTCTTCTAGTATGTCTGATTGGGTAGAAAGAACACCTGGACATCAGGTACTGATGTTGTCTTTCTCTCTAGCAGCTTTTCTTCTATTTTGACTTGAAGTATAAGCTATGAGACAGAGTATATGTTTTTTTTGTTGTTGTTTAAAGATATGACAGTCAAATGTCTAAGATGAGGTTTATTTTCAGGTATTTTAGGTTAAGTAACAAACATATGCCTATGTTATACAACAGATACATGTGTTATTACCAGATACCATTGTTTACAATTACAACATGAATCCAAATATTTTGATTTTTTGGTAAATTGCAAGATGTTTAATTAGCCATGGTTTAAAACTGCTTAGAGCATATTAGCTAAAACAGTATTGTAGACACTTAATTTAAAACATATTATCTAAAACAGCACTGTAACCATATTAAAACAATTTTCTATTAGCTAGCTAGCTTCACACATGAAAGAGTGGATAATAATTAGTGACAGTTACAGTATTGTAACCAAGTTAAAAAAATTACATACAAAATCTTTGTTTATATTTTGGTTTTCAGCAAAACTCCTTTTTATTTCCTGAAACATTTTTTGCATGTATAAGTTGGTCCATGAGTCAGAAAACATAATGGACTAAAGTAGTTAATTCTTTTACATTTGAAAACATTATTCAAGGTGTGAAACCTTTGTTAAATGAGTAAATGTTGTAGTAACTGGGCAAATACTTGATCAAATAATATAACAATAAGTAATTTAATTGGTATGTAGTTAGACTAATTATTTCAAATTGGTCTATCCATTTTTTAGTCAGATATATTAATGACTCTTTATGAAAATAACACAAAGTGTAATTTGATGAAAGTAAACTTGTTATAAATCTAAAATGAATATGGTTATATTAAAATAACCCAATTTTTGTATTTAATAGCCGTACTCACCTAAGAAATACAGTTTTAAATATATTTAGGTAATTAACCCTTAAAAAATAGTGTTCAATATTTTAGTTTTCAGAGAAATATATTTTAAATTAGGTAGAATTATTTTTGAAATGCTTTAAACCTTTTTATGTTAAGCCATTCTTCAGTCTCAACAACCATATGACTTTTGGCTGTCAAGTGTCCTTGAGGCAGTGCATTACATGTGTCACCAAGAGTTGTTTACTGTCTCATCTTTCTTGGATTTATTTCACAAATAAAAGAAGAAACTACATAAGCTCTGCTGCTCATCACAGGTTGATTTATCGTTCTGTTATCTTCATGTCTTCATTTGTATGCCATTGAATTTGGAATTCAGTGGTAACCATGAAGTTAGATATAGTATGGTTGAGATATTCTCCTACATTTTTGTTTATTTTCACTTTGAAGCTTTAATCTTGCCCTGTTGCTGTTATGGGATCTGTTCTGGTAACAAGGAGACTTGCTTGAGAGTGTGACAATTCTTCTGAAAAATGAGTGAAGTTAATTCAAGTAAATGTGAACAATAAGAAATAACTAAATAAATGTGTTACTATTTCTAACTTTCATTCTGGTTTGTAAATGACTAATATGAAATTAGTAAGAATTACACTTCGACAAGTTACTTTAGAGCTTACATGATAGCTGGTGTTGGTTGTGGAATTTTATGATATTAATAACATCTCAGTTACTACTGTCACTGAACAACCTGCAGATGGATTAGTTTCAAGAATTAACAATGACTTTGAGTGAATGTCTGACTTACATGTGTAGACAGTTGCTATCTGAACATTCTGTAATGTGACAGGCTAAAGTATAGAGAATGGGACCTTTGGTTGGCCCTCTTGGTGTGGATTCCTGTACGTGGTGAGGGGACCTCCCAGGGAAGGTTCTGTTTTTTCAGGTTACCTCCTGTGGGATCTAAACATTCACCTACGTGTTTGCCATGTGTGGTGACCTGTGAAGGGGAGGAGAGGATCCTGATGGTTGAAGGGTGTAATCCTAACACACCACTTTGGTCTTGAATTCCTGTAGACGGGCAGCCTTTGGGTGGCCTCCTTGAGTCAGTCGGCTGGCCCACTAAAGCTAGAGTCAATCAAGTACCAGTGTTGGAAGTTCTCAATGGGTATTGTGGACATTATATCTGATGCTGGTGTTTGGGTATAGTGCTCACGAAACTCTGGCATTGCTGCAGTATCTTTGCTTGACATTGTAGTGCATCCCCATGTTGGGCTCCATGGTGGGTGTGGTCAGTGGGCACAGAAATTTTCTTTTTTCCTATGGATCCTCCTAATAAAAATTTAAATAAAATAGTGAGAAAACAGTCAATAGGTAAACAACGTCTTGAAGACTCTGATCAGCAATCTTCAACATCTGTACCACCAGTTGTACCTCATTTTCTCATCTTACATTCTCTTTCAGAGAAACCTTTAGGGCAAATGTCCCCCTTCTTTATTCAGAAGGGTCTGGAGGGACATGCTTGCTCTCCAAAGTCAGTAAAGAAGCTTCGATCTGGAGACATATTGGTTGAAACATCCACATCCCAACACAGTGAACTCCTCTTGAATTCAAAGGCAATTTGGGATATGCCTATTGAGATTACACCTCATGCTACTTTGAATTCATCATGAGGAGTTATTGTTGAGAGGGATTTGGAGAACATCTCTGAGTCAGAGATTCTTGCTGGTTTCTCCACTCAAGGAGTTTCTGCAGTGAGGCACATCTCCACTTGCAAAGATGGAGTTACACTGCCGAAAAATATCCTCGTTTTGACATTTACATCACCACGTGCAACTGCCACCATCAAGGCAGGTTATTTGTTATTTTAATTGCAGTGTATGGCTGTACATTCCAAACCCTTTCCGATGTTTCCAGTGTCAGAGGTTCTGTCACTCAAAAACGTTATGTCATGATTCCCTGACGTGCTCGTTGTTGTTTGAGAATCTTTCTCAAAACGAATGAAAAACCTTTTGACCTCCATGGTTAAAGTTGACGAATCAACTTCTACACCCATCTCTGTTCCTCCCATACATTCCAACAAACTCCAAGATTCACATCCTTTGGTTACAGGTGCAGGCATTTCTTTGGATACATCTTTTTCTCTCACCCCAAGATGCAAAACAGTCATTTGTTCGTGTCCTCAGTCACTGTAATCCCCTTCCAACAACAAAGACCTACCCAACTGACCCAGGTCAGGATCCATGGAGGTTGATAGACCTCCTCTGAATAAGGACAGTAAGGAAAAAAGATGTGGTCATAAACAGAATGGTTCTCCAGCCAATTTGTCAACACATCATTAAAAATGGCCACCTTGATACAATGGAACTGTCGAGGTTTACGATCTAATCTGGACAACATCCAAACACTGATTGCTCCCTACCATCTTGTATGTCTTTTTTTACAGGATACATTTCTGAAATCTGCCGATACTGTCACCTTTTGGCAATTTTCTCTGTACAGAAATGACAGGCTGTGTGATGGATGAGTACATGGAGGGGTGGCACTGTTGGTTGATCAGCATGTGCCAACCCTGTCTTTGTCACTCAACACACCCTTGGAGGCCATAGCCATCTGTGTTTCCTTGGGTCATACCATCACTGTTTGTTCTCTCTACCTGTCACCTGGAGAGACATTTGATCAATCAGATCTTGATGCTGTCATTGAACAGTTGCCATCTCCTTTTCTAATCCTGGGGGACTTTAATGGGCATCATCCCCTCTGGGGAAGTGCTGTTATTTATAGGAGGGGTCGCTCTGAAGAGCGTATGCTCTCTGATCACAACCTTTCTCTTTTCAATACTGGTTCTTCCACTTATTTTTACACACCTAGTCAGTCCTTTACTGCTATTGATCTCTCTGTTTGTTCCCCTTCATTATTCTCCCATTTTTATGGATGGTTAACAATAATCTATGAGGCAGTGATCATATTCCTATACTTCTGAGAGAGACTGGCCATGATTGATGCCACCCAACCTGTGTGCCTGGCAGACTGGCCCTTTTTCACTGCTCTTGCAGAACTTGATCCTGCCTTCGTCTGTCAGCCATCAATAGACGATTGTGTGGCAGCAATAACTGACTGTATTATACAAGCAGCTGCTCAATGTATTCCTAAAACCTTGACACGTTTTCCACTATATCCTTGTCCGTGGTGGAATCCTGCCTGCCACATGGCATGGAAGGCTCAAAAATGGGCCTGGGATACTTTCCATAGATATTCCACACTTTCAAATTGCATCACTTTCCAGCAGGCCTATGCACATGCTAGGTGGGTAAGTCATCAAAGCCAGAAGGAATCTTGGATTAAGTTCACAACTGGCATATCTTCTACCACCAGTTCCAAAGTCATGTGGGACAGAGTTTGAAAGGACAGTGAGCATTACACTTCTGTCTTCCCTCTTGAACTTACTCTCTGAAGGCCAAGAAGTAGCTGATATACGAAGCATCGTCGATACTTTAGGTGAAAGCTTTTGCCGGGTATCTAACACTTCTGCTTGTTTCTCCACCTTCTTGGCCATCAAGACTTGGGCAGAGTGATCACCTCTTTCATTTTGAACTAATTGTCTCTATGACCATAATTGTTCCTTTACATTGGTGGAACTGAAACTGGCCCTTCATCGGTCTTGCAGTACATCTGTTGGACCACTATGACATGCTGCGCCATATATCTCCTGCTTCTCTTGATATTCTTCTAATTGTTTTTAACAAGATCTGGCAGGAGAATGTTTTTCCTAATGCCTGGTGCCAGGCTATTATCTTACCTTTCTCTAAGCCTGGAAAAGATCCTAATATTCCTTCAAACTGCTGTGACGAGCTGTCTCTGTAAGACCTCAGAGAGTATGGTTAATGCTCATCTTGTTTGGCTCCTTGAATCAAACAACCTCCTCTCGCCCACCCAATGTGATGATCTGCTATTGCTTTTTTGGCCTTTGCATCCAGTTGCAGTTGGATGAATTGGGTTTGTCCTTGGATAACATTGCAGTATCCACTGGTCAGCCCATCCCACTATGGCTTATTACAGTCCCCAAATGTGACCTTTCTTAAAGTCATCTGAGAAGAGCAGATACTCCTGATTAAAAGTGCCATCTTTTATTTACTGAATATCTTTCCATTCCAATTTATATGGATTGTTCCATATCAGATGACTCTGTGGGCTCTGCCATGGTTTGTTGCAGTTTGGTGGTTGCTCGCAGAATCCCCTCTACAGCTTCTGTGTTCACTGATAAACTGTATACCATTTCTCTTGCCCTGGATCATATTGAAGCTAAGCAGTACTCCAACTGTATCATTTATACCGACTCGCTAAGTAGTTTTCTACTGGCTCTGGCTTCACGTTGGTTCACACCATGTTCTTGCTGATATTCAAAACCAACTGGCCCATTTCTCATTAACATATACTTTCTATCCAGTTTTTCTGGATACCAGGCCACATTGGTATTCACGGGAACGAGCTTGCAGACAAGGCAGCTAAATCTATCTGCTCTGGCACTATCACCGCTGTGCCTGTTCCATACATGGACTATGGTCCTGTATTCAAGGCTCTGCTCCATGCCAGCTGGCAGTCAATTTGGAGTGAACAATGCGAAAACAAGCTTTTCTAAATAAAACCCTATATTGGACTTTGACCGTCTTGCTTCTGTAAAGATTGGAAGGAGGAAGTTGTTCTAACTAGACTATGCATTGGTCACAGTTTTTTAACTCATCATTTTCTTTTATCTGAAACTGATGCACCAGTGTGTAGTCTATGTAACACTCAAATCACTATAAGCCACATTTTACTTTCTTGCCATCGTTACGATTCTCAAAGATGGCACCATTTTAAACAAGTTCTGTCCCTAGGTTTGTCCCTAACATTAGACAGTGTTATTGGTGATGGTAACACTGTCCACCTTGATAAAGTTTAGTTTTTTAAAGGCCATTAATCTTTTTAATGTCATTTAAGTGTTTTATATTTATTCATTAAACCTTTTTTATTGTGGTTTCCTTTCAAGAATCACAATCTCTCTAGTTCAATTTGAAATTAAAAATGGCCATAACATTAAATAACTTGACACCAGGACTGGAAAGGCCAACTTCAGGTGACTAAGGATGCTGTTTGAACTATATGTTTGAACTACCCGTTAGTCATCCTGGCGAGTTATTATTACAATTTTGCTGCATGTCTTTTAAAACTTTATTACTTTACCTTTTGATAATGGCCTTAATGACACATAACCTGGAACCAGGACTGGAAAGGCCAACTTCAGGTGACTGATGGTGGTTCTTGTACTTACCTGTTAGTCTTCATGGTGGGTTATAATAATTACCATTATGCTACAGAAAGTCCTTTACAACTTCTCTTGCTGTGGTTTCTCTCTTAACATTGTAGACTAGATGTCAACATTGGTTTTCTGCTATTTACGTTTTTAAATGCTGTTTTGTTTTACCTTCATCTCCTTTTATGGATTTTACTACATTTACTTTATTTTTACCTTTTAACCGGACGTTTGGCGCAGATAGCCTAGCTGCTTTGTGCCATAAAACACTAAATCAATCAAGGCCAACCAACCTTTGTTTGGCCTTGATTGTAAGGTGACTTTGAATTTTACAGCCTAATTGTTTATAAAAAAAATGTCTTATAATTTAGCTGATATGGTATTATACATTCTTCTTGATTTCCACTAACAAGTTCTCATAATTACTAATGTATTTTTAGACATAACACTTCTGTTGAAATTTCAATTCTCTGAAGGTTTTGTACATCTTGTGTGCAGGGAGATCTTGTGACTGCATTTTCATTTCTTATTTATCAGTGTGTATGGACATGTAATGCCAAAATCATTTGTTGGTGTCCCATAAGGATTTCTCATTTATGTTGATTCTTAATTTGTGGAACATCTTTTTTTGTCACACTGGTGTACAAACTTGATCTCTTGTCCAGGTTATTCATCTTTTATTGAGTGGCAGGGTTTTGTCTGCTAGGCTTAATCCTGAAGAAACTTCTGGTGAATGTGTTTAACTTTTTTAATGGGTATGCACAGTTTCAAATCTCAATCCAGTTTCTGTTATACTTGAGGGTGATGGTGTTTTGTTAGCTGATTCTAACTAGGCTTCTGAAACATGTTCTCATTCAACTCCCCATACATTTGCAAATAAGGAAACCTGTGTTGTGGTGGGAAAGCAGGGAGGATGTAGGTATTTATGGCACTTGTGTGACAAATTATGAGGAAGAGTTGATAACTTTGGATAAAGTAATGCATTGTGTCAAGGACATTGATAATTATAAATCATATGTTTGTTGTCACAATGAGAACCACTCAACAAGAAAAGGCTTATCAGCATGACATAGGTAAGCACTGGCTTGAAAATAATTGTAATCCTAAAGATGTAAAATTTCATCTTTGAATTTCAAGTTTATATTTCTTTATCTTATGGCTAATGTGATCTACCTATTATTTCTATCTAAAGTACTTAAAATTCGACTTTTAGCAACACTGCTGAAAATGAATGGTGGAGTAGGGATAAATATGTATCGTGTGAAAAATTAACCTTTGTACAAACAAATATCTTTTGTAGATTGAGGTTAGCACATAAGTCATATGGCTTGTATGCATGTTAGTTTATACTTTCAGGTATAAGAACTAAAGCTGTTAGAGATGGTGATGACTTACTTATCAATGGAGGTAAAATGTGGATCACCAATGGTTGTCAGGCAGACTGGATGTGCTTGCTAGCAAATACAAGAGAAGGACCTTCACACAAGAATAAATCTTTGATTTGTCTTCCCATGAAAACTCCTGGTGAGATAACTTATTTTTGCAATAATGAATGACACACAATTCAATTATTAGAAAACTGAGTTGTTAGCAGAGAAATAAGAATCAAATTTTTTCATAGTTTTACAGTTTATCAAAGGACTATTTAAGGCATGCATTAGATAATCTTGTAATGCTAATAATCCATTAACAACTAAAATCAATTAGTGACTTTGCTATTTGTTTCCATATTAGTACAGAATGCAGCAAACTGATTTCAGTTGATATCCAGTTGTTGTTTTTAATGTGGTGAAAACAATAATGAAAAGTCCAGTGCACTTAAAGGTAGCAAAAATATTTTTTTCCAATTCAAGCTACAAATTTAGTGGCAGTCTAACTTTACAAATAAGCTATGTCAATTAAAATTACACTTGCTAATTTCATATTTCTTTCTCTGTGAAAAAAACACTTCATGTTAACAGTAATAGGTAATTTAGGTAATTTTATCATTAACTAACTAATAGGCTTTATAGACTCATCTAACCTAATTTTTTTTTTTTTTGTATATGGCTGAAACTGTTTTTCATTCATTTCAGACAGTAAGGAAGCAACATCCATCACATAGCCTTAAATTTATTTTAGCTAAATATTACAAATTTTAAATAAGTATAAATTAAAAATCATAGGTTGTTACAAAAGATAATAGGAATGTTGTTCACTGATGCTGGACTGTTTTTCCGAGGTCACCCTGTCCTCAAAAAAAAAAAAATCCACTCTTTGGGGATTTAGGTACATTATATGAGTGATTCAACTCTTATTATTTAATTAGAGTAGCCCATGAGTTGGCAGTAATTGGTGTTTACTAGCTTCAAGAAAGCCCTCTAGATCATCATTTCAAAGTTGGAAACTGTTGGTACAAGTAGCTTTGCATGAAAATCAACAAATAATAACTGATATTTTTTATTAGTAACAAAGAAATGACATTGTATAGTATTTTAAAACAAACAGAACAAAGCAAAGTTTTTTTACTTACCAGTGATAATGCTTTGTTGAAACTAATATATGATTAAAACTTATTTCAACTCTAGAATTACCAGTGAAGTCCTAAACTACTTAAGCACCAAACACCTTGTGGTCCAAGGCTTTGTTTAGAACAGAGCTTTTTAAAAAATTGTGACTCACACAGAACTATGAAAATAAAACTATCATCAGTGTTGCAGTTAATCACACTTCTAGTGCTGGGGTTCCTTATATATTTAACTTGGAAATATCATTGATTTTGTCCAGGCTTTTGAGCAGTTCTTTAAATCGACGTTTATGAAAAACAAGATCAGGAAAGTTTTTTGTATAATGCAACATGTGGTTTTTGTATAATGCAACATGTGGATCCACACTGGTAATGCACAAGATAAAAACACATTAGTAATTTTAGGACAGTAAATGTGACATAAAACTATCAAAACTATTCAAGTGATTTACTTACAAAATGGAATTTTTAAGATATTTTGTTTGAAAATAAGACAGTAAAAATACTTACACTGTCGTTTAAAAGTTGAATATGTGCAGAAAGTTCATAGTGTTTCAATGATAAGTAAAAAAGGGAATATATCTAGTATTATTTAATTTGTGTTACTTAGGCATGAATGTATGTGATATACCAGCTCTTTGTGAAGAAGTATATAAATGAAAGAAAATACTGTTTTGTCAGAATTACATATGATTGATTGATATCATCAGTGTGAAATAAAATTTAGTCCCAAAGTTCTTTAATTATGAAATAAGAAAATAGTACATAAATTTGGAGTAATAAGCCATATTTTGATGTTGTACTAAGTGAAACCTGATTCTATACATAGTTCTTCTAAATTTGATTGAATATTCCAAGATACATCATTATACTATTGTTTTCTAGAGCACTGTGGTAGTCTTTTACTTGAAGCATAAAAATTAGACCCAGATTTTTAAACTTGTTATACATAGAGTCATCTGTAGCATAACTTAAAAAAATACTTGTTAAGAGCTCAGTAAGCATATATGAACTGTGGAGCATTCTAGGCTATCTATAGGTTTGGATTAAGGCAAACATATGTAACAAACAAAAATCATTATTTAGGTGATTGGATAAGTAGAAAATTTCTTAAATTGCTGTAACTGGATGAAAATAAGAAATGGTGCAATGTTCTTCATTATGCATGTCCTAAAACTCATACAGTATATTGCCTGACAAATATGCATTTCCCTGAAAGTCTATTAGAGACTGTAAAAATGAGTGGAGCTCTTGAGAGTTTTGCGAACCATTTATAAAGTGGCAGTTCTTTTTAATGATAATTTTAGCTACAACAATTAAAAAATAAAGGATAAACAACAGGAATAGTTTAGTACTGGATAATTTTACAAATAATGTTAGTATAACTTTGATTTATTTCTATATTGTCCTAGTATTGATGATTCTATTTTTTATAATAACTTCAACAATGTGTGAAACAGTTTGAAAATCCATTTATAATTTTATGAAAATATTAGAAATATACAAATAAAACTATAAGTTAATTCAAAGTAAATATAAGGAGAAGAGAAATTTGTGATATAATTAAAGAAACTGAGCTGCACCTATTACTAAATGATTATAAGTTATTCCAGTTAAAAAAAATGAGTAGAAATAAATTAGAAGAATATTTCTTTTAACTGATTTGACTTATACTATTAATAAAGTGAAGAATGGTAAATTGGTCATTTGTGATAGTGTTTATTGGGGAATATTTTTTAGGAGTTAGAAATTTTTATTGTGAGACCATTAAGTGAAAGGTTTAGAAGTAAAATTCCCATTTAGAGAGAAGGTGTCATTACATTAATTCTAAAAGGTAATAAGCCCAGAATGTTTTTCTTTTATTTTAATTGGAAAACAATAACTCTTGAATGCAGTATGTAAAATTGAATATTAATATGTTGCTGAAAGAGTGAAAAAACAATCAAAATGATTTATTTTGACTCAGAGAAAATATTTGAAAATTAAGTGACTTGTTTAGCTTTACTAAAAGTATTAATGTAGGTGTGGTTATCTTTGGACATGTTTTTATTTTGTTGTACAGAAGTAGAGCTGTGTGATTAGTGGTATTTTCTATTCAAAGTATCAGTGGTCCCATTAATTGATTACATTCATTTAGTACAGTTCTACTCTGAAACTATGGAATGTACAAGCAAAAAAAGAAAAATTTTGGTGGTAAAGAGTGCTAACCCCTTTTGTCATCAGCTTAAAATTAAAAACAGTAGCAGGTAGCCTTTATGGCTTTGCTATAATAGACAGGGCAAGTAAGCTTGGTGGTAATGGTTAGAAATATAACAGTCAGACTTCATCCACCCATGAATCGCCGAAACTGAAAAGACTTGAAGCCATAAAATAAAAACTTATAAGGCTAAAAGTTTGCAGAGTTTGTATAGCCTGCTACGTAGCTTTGCACTTAATGACAACCAACAAACATAATGGTAATATTACAATTACTTGGACAGTTGGAATTATCAAAGAATGTAATAATAAATCAGAACTCCTAACTTTGATTAGCTGATACTTTTTACAAATATCACTTTAAGTGTCCTTTCAGTTATTTGATATCTGGAATGATTAAGAATGATAATAACCATAAAAAAAATTCTATCAGTTGGTTACTTTTGGGACAGTTGATAAATATAATCATAATTTTGAATGATTCACATTTGGAATAATTGAAAAAACCCAGTTTTGATTATTTGAATAGTTCACATGACACTAATTGATGTAATCACTGCTTGTATTTACCTCATTATATTAAATAATCAATTAATTCACCCAGCTCTAGGTGACAATTAGGTAACTGTTATATGATTACGAGTGACCAGTGTTGTTTTTTTCTTTCTTTTGATGATGCATTTGTAGTCAGATGTCCTGCATTGTTATCAGATGAGGTGTTTGTTTATGAATTAGCCAATGTTTCAAGAATATGCTAAAATTGACAAAATTAATAAATTGTTTTTTTAATTGACAGTATGTAGTCAGTAAGAAATGGTTTGTTCTTATCTCTTAATTCTGGTTGCACAAGTTTCAGGAAATATGGCTCTTGAAGAATCAGATTAAAGGAAATATGTCTAAGATGAATGAACATACACTGTAATATGCAGATGATACTGTCTTTATTGTAAATAGCAGGGAAATAACTAGAGAGGGGTTTAGAGTTGTATAATGTCTCTTTTTAATATTATTATGATTGAAAAGTAAACATTAAATCAAGTAAAAATAACAGTCTAACTTTTCAAGAATGATTTGAAAGAGGTGGTTGTTGAAAAGTTTAATGATTAATTAGAAAAATTAAAAGAAACTCGTATATTGGAGTTCTGTCTGTCATATTAAGAGAGTTATTGTTAAGTTTATTGTTGTTGCTGATCCTATTCCTTAGGATTAATGGATAGAAATGTGATACATTACTGTAAGTAATAATTTTTCATTAAGGATAAACAAGTGAACATTGCTGGTGAAACTGTATGATTGAAGAAGTAGCTGAGGGATGCATTAAAATTATTAGCTTGTTTCACATATTAATGTACTGAAATTAACAGGGTTAGGTTACAATATTCAATATTTATATCTTGAATTAATTATTTATAATTAGTTATTTTAATTTTTATCTATTGGAATGAGAAGAATGCTAGACTGTTTAATAGTTTTGCAAAATTCTGTAAGAATTGCAATAGAAAAATATAAATGCTTTGGCCAATTTGTTTTCTTTATTGTCTAGATTTTGAAATATGAGTTTTTTGTTTTTCTTTTACAATATTTATGGTATGTTAATGGAATTTGAAATGTGATGCATAGTTACGACTCAAATTTATTATGCTCACTTTAACTTACAGCTTTTAAACTAAGTATATTCATCTTAATTTACAAGTCTGTTATGTGTTTCACATTATCAAATTTAGTTTGTGTATTTCTTACAATAAAGATGATCCATTGTCTTTGTGTATGTTAGTATCCATCATCCTAAATTGGCTTGCTTGATTACCATAGTTTTGTGTATAGGAACTGGATGTAGGGTTAGCTGATTTTATATTATGGTTTGTTAATATCTATGAATTGGTTGAATGTACTGAAAATCATATTATGGAAGATAGAAAATTCATAAGGAGGAATTCAGAGCTCAGATGCATCACATGAAGTGAAGTCTGAGAGTTTACTTTGATATTTCCTTTTAAGTTAAGAAATCAAAACCTATCTAATATAAAAATTCGATTTTCTTTATACTCCCCTATATTGCCCATAGCAAGTTAAATCTTGTGATTTTCTTCACTTACATCAGTGCTCCCTGTATCTCAGATTTGTATACAAGCTCCCCATTATTACTTTTTGTTCACTTTTATTTTATAGCAGAATGATGCTTTTTTTTTTTTATGTGCTTACTGCTACTTTTGGGTAAATAGCCTTATAATTCCATTGATGAGATGTGGGACCTTGCTTGTCTGGTTTGAGCCTGGATGAATCTCATTCATTATGTACAATGTTTTATCAAGTGTTGTGGAAGATCTGTATATTGGCTGGCCTTCTTACTGTGACAAGATGTGTCTGGTATTTCAGGAGCAGGCCGATTCTGGTATAACTAGTAGTCCTTAAATTGATGTTTTCTTCTCCTGATGTAAGAGTTGTGTCTCTTTGGCTGGTCAGCCTTTTTTACCCTGGCATTAGATTTCGTGATGTCTGGGTGAACAACACACCCTGTCTAGAAGTTGTGTGGACTGCACTAGGGTGCTATTATTGTATATCAATTTCACACACATCTTTTCTATACAGACACTTTCTGTGTGGGTAGTGCTCTCACCAGCTCTTCCAGTTTGTCAGCTGTAGTGTTTAGAAGAAGTACCTTTTTGGAATTTAACATTTTTCCACACCAAAAAATGTATTTCTGTTAATACTTACTTCCATGCACACACTCATGCCCTTCTTTCCCACCCACGATGGTTGATGTTTCGGTTGACTAATTTGAATAGTGAATAGGGAATAATTAAGTGATATGATATAAAAGTTGTCTGTTAGAGATTTTTACTTCAATATCTTGTTCATCACATTGTATCACTTATTAAAATGATTTGAAACAACATAATGAATGAAAACTTTAATGATTAATCACTAGTCTCTTGTGTTAGAGATTCTATTAAATTTCTTGTTATTGATAAAATTAAGGATTTATTTCTTGTCCTTCCTATTTCTTTGGCAGAATAAATAGAAAGTGTGAAATGTCACTATACAATATTTAATGAATGCTACATCAGACTAAATTTGCAAAAAAAACTATTAATAAAGAATTTGTATAAAGAAAACAAGGAGTTAGAAGGTGCTTAGGTTATCTTAAGATCTCTCTCCTTGCTCTTAAACTGTTAATGTAGCATTTTGGGAAACTTTAAAGCTGTAATACTTCACAGGGTGGCATATGTAGTTAAACAGTCACGAATGAGAAAGAAGTTTTACAATGGTCCAATTCATTTGTTCTGTTTAATGAGCTGAGGTTCCCACTACTCATAGGCCTGGCACGGCCAGGTGGTTAAGGCACTTGACTCGTAATCTGAGGGTCACATGTTTGAATTCACATCACACCAAACATGCTTGCCCTTTCAGGCATGGGGGTGTTGTAATTTGATGATCAATCCCACTGTTTGTTGGTAGAAGATTAGCCCAAGAGTTGGCAGTGGGTGGTGATGACTTGCCTCTAGTCTTACACTGTTAAATTAGGGACGGCAAGTGCAGATAGCCCTCATGTAGCTTTGCTCGTAATTCCAAACAAACCAAACCAAACTCACTACTAATACATAATACTCTATCAAGGTAAAGTGAAGGTAACCACAACTGATGAATCCTGTTTCATCAAAGTGGATACTGGATTGTTCTTTATTTCTTTTATTCATTGAATGTACTTTGCAGTAACAATAATTTAAGTAATATAATATCAAATCTGGTGACTAGATTTCTGGTTCAACTGTTTAATGAGTTTATGGTAATTCTTTTTCATGTTTGCAGAGGAATTCAAAGTTGTTAATAATAACAAGATGATCACATGAAATTTAGTACATAGAAAAATATTTTTAGTGTTTAGTACTACAAAAAATAGTATTGGTGTCAATCAGGTTTTCACAATTTATATTTTTTCAAACAATGCAGGGGTTCATGTATCCAAGAAGATAGAAAAAATTGGAATGCATTCTTCTGACACAGCACAGATTTTTTTTGAGGATGTACGTGTACCTGCCAGAAATATCATTGGTGAAGAAGGCATGGGGTTTACATATCAGATGTTACAATTTCAGGAAGAAAGACTTGCTGGATCTATCATAGGTAGAATTGAACAAGATAAGACTCTGACTTGACTACATTATTAACCATTGCTGAAAAAATTAGTTTCTTTGAGATAAGTTGCAAAGAATGAAATAGAGCAAATATATCTGTAGTGTATACTACCTGGTTTTTCTAAGATTTATTTGCAGTAACATCTCATTGAAAAAAAATGCTTATAATTGCAGAGAAACAGGATAAGCAGAGCTAAGTTGATTCAATTCTGGCTTTGAACTGACTATCTTAAAATATTTGTGAACCTTTATTCTTAGCTGATAATAAGCATTATAGAGAGCTAGTATGTGGCATGTTATATCAGGAGTTAGTGTAAGAGTGATTTTTCTTATAGTAATTGTGCATCAAACACATTTCTTTTGGTAGAAAGATCTATGAAATTGTAAATATCTTTGTTTACTTTTGGGAAAATTTCTAGGCTTAACATATCTTCAAATTCAGTTTAGAAGTACTTTTATATGTATGTTTAAACTGTAACTAAAATATACATCAGAATAAAAACAACAAAAACCTCTCTTATTATAGTGAACTCAAAATATTTGTTGTTACATTAGCTAATTTTATGTGAATGCTTAATGTCACTAAGAACTTGCCCCATCAAAGTTTCAGTGTTTGTTTTTTTTTAGGTTTATATTTTTGCTTGTGTTTCTTTGCATGAGGTATGTTTTTGAAAGCCATTAGTTTACTGCATGTTAGTGAAGTAATTGTTTTTTAATTAATTTGTTACTTATCACATAGAGGCTCAGCCATGGCCAGGTTGGTTAAGGCGTTCGACTTGTAATCTGAGGATCGCAGGTTCGAATCCCCATTGCACCAAACATGCTTGCCATTTCAGCCATGGGAGCGTTATAATGTGATGGTCAATCCAACTATTTACTGGTAAAAGAGTAGCCCAAGTGGTGATGACTAACTGCCTTTTCTCTACTCTTACACTGCTAAATTATGGACAGCTAGTGCAGATAGCTCTTGTGTAGCTTTGCACAAAATTCAAAAACAAAACAAACAAAACTTATCACATAACTTTACAATTAATGTTTAAAAATAGTCTACAGTTCAACAGCTGGGTGTCACTGCAAAATGCTACAAAAATAATTTATTTATTGACTCCAAAGGACACTATGCTAGTAGTAGAATGTTTATTTTCTTACTTTAAATATTTTGTTTATAAGTCGATGTATAACTTCCAACACAAAAGTAGTAGTATGAATGAATGTATATACTGAAAACAAGTTACACAACACATGTAAGGAAGGTGGTTAACTCCCATATATATCTGTGATTGTCCATGATGATGAGAAATCCACTTGAAGTGAAAATGTATTCGTAAGATAGCTTATATGGATATTGAAACTTTATTTAAAATAAAGTACAGAAAAATGTTTTCATCTTCTTAGGTCATCTTCAGAAGGTGAAGACATTGTTCTAAACTTATTTTAATTAAGGTTTTATTACCCATACCAGCCATCTAATAAATACAATTTTTGATTGTGTTTCTTATTTGAGGTCAAGGAACTAAAAGTTGAAATGATACAGTAGTTCTTGTAAAGTATTGCTGTAACTACTAAAGTCAGCAGGAGACATAGTCCTAGTACATAATATTTAATATGATTATGATATAAACATTTAGGTACTGGAATTAATGAAAGCTTTCAAGAATAAATAAGTCATTTTACACAGCAAACTAAAACTTAGGAAAATTCACTTACCTGCAGTGTTATGATGTGAAATACTGATTATTAATACTACATAAACTGCAAATCAACTAGACACACAATTAAAGCTTCATACCTTTGTCCCAACCTGAATACGTTTATAAAACATTGTAATTTCAGGTTTCACTCTAAATTGGATGTGAGGAATACATTGAAAGTTTGACGTATCAGCTACAATAAAAAGTGTTTAATGTGTTTAGTAGTACTATGTAATTATCTCAGTTAATCAATTACTTATGAGCATTGATTAATAAGTTATATGAATAATATCAATCAAAATTACCTTTAATTTTTTCCAGATGGGTCATGAGTCAAAGGCCATGCCATTGTGTTTGTTGACTTGCTTTCACAGTTTTTTCTGAATCACCACTTTATTGATTTATGTCATTAAGTTTGGTATCAAACATTGATTTTTGTGCATTGTGTGGTATGTTGAATGCAGCTCTGGTTTAAATTGGATGTTTGTAATGTCAAAAACAAAATCTATAGTTTTGTACGAATTAGAAATTCAAATTACTGATGTTGAAAAGCTAGAATACAAAATAAGAACCTCCTGTTTTTTGCTGTTTGCTGAGATATTGCTCTTGTACTGAATCAAACAAAAGTGGCCCTGTTCACCTCTTTCCATTTTTGGAAATGGTCCATTATATACACTTCTATACTTGACTTGTGATTAACCAATTGAAAGTCTAGAATGTCCACCTTGTGTTTCGTTTCAGCTATTTTCAAATATAAGGGCATCATCTCTTTCTTTCAAGACACGCTTTTGTAGGGCTTCATCTCTTTCTTTCAAGTCACGCCTTTGTAGGACGTCATTACTTTCTTTTAAGACACGCCTTTGTAGGACGTCATTACTTTCTTTTAAGACACGCCTTTGTAGGGCGTCATCTCTTTCTTTCAAGACAAGCCTTTGTAGGACGTCATTACTTTCTTTTAAGTCACGCCTTTGTAGGACGTCATTACTTTCTTTTAAGACACGCCTTTGTAGGACGTCATTACTTTCTTTTAAGACACGCTTTTGTAGGGCTTCATCTCTTTCTTTCAAGTCACGCCTTTGTAGGACGTCATTACTTTCTTTTAAGACACGCTTTTGTAGGGCTTCATCTCTTTCTTTCAAGACACGCTTTTGTAGGGCTTCATCTCTTTCTTTCAAGACAGGCCTTTGTAGGACGTCATTACTTTCTTTTAAGACACGCCTTTGTAGGGCATCATCTCTTTCTTTTAAGACACGCTTTTGTAGGGCGTCATTACTTTCTTTTAAGACAAGCCTTTGTAGGGCGTCATCTCTTTCTTTCAAGACAAGCCTTTGTAGGGCGTCATCTCTTTTTTCAAAAAAAGCCTTTGTGATGGGAAGTTGGACATTTAGCTTGCTTGATATTTCATATTTTTCAACCAAAATACAGCTTAGTTACTAACCTTTATAAATTGTAATAGACTTCTGTGGTATATATTGATGAAGTAATTTATGATTTTTTGGTTAGACAAATGTACATATAAAACCTAAAAAAATACTGAATACAAAGGCTGTAACTAGAAAAATTAATTAGCTGTAGTTCTTTATTTATTGTTCTATCTTTTATGTAAAATAAGTTTAGAAACATATTTCTAAATAGTAATAATGTACATATATTTATGATGTATTTATAACTGAAATGTGACTATTTTACAAAATACTGGTATTAGGAGTTGGCATTGTGTCTTTACACACAAAAACACTTTATTACATTTTCTGTAACACAACATACACACAGTATGGGAGAAGGGCACACAAGCTCCTTATGTATCTCAGGTACTGGTCTTGCATTCTGTATGGAGGAATGTAATGAAAAATATGGCAGCTATTATTGTAATAATATACAATCTTTAGAAATTTATATGCAAAAACGGCTCGTTTGGGTTGAGAAAATATTTTACATAGAAGAGCGAACAATGTTTCGACTACAAACATGTGGTCAGCTTCCGGTCAGTTACCTCTTTCTTTGTGAACCTGACGATGACCGAAGAAGGTCGAAACGTTGTTCGCTCTTCTATGTAAAATATTTTCTCAACCCAAATGAGCCGTTTTTGCATATAAGTTTCTCAACAAGTGGTTTTCTCGACATCACTGAATACAATCTTTAGATAAAGTATCTACTACAACAGCTATCATAATGTTAGTATGAAGAACTCTGTTATACCCACTTCCAACTTTGACCTGTGTTCTTACAACTTTATCCATTAAGACACTTCTGCTGCCAGTGACTGCCTGTTTATTAATTACATGAAATGGTGTGGAAGAACATTAAGAGATGGAACTTTAAAGCTGATAACAGAAAACACTTTTAAGGCCACTACTTTGACCTCTTTGTAGAAAGTCATATTGACTCTCACACAGTGTACACCATGTTTTAATATATGCACAGTGAGTTCATAAAGCGTATACAGAACTTTGGATGAGGTAGTAATGAATACTGTA
Organism: Tachypleus tridentatus; assembly: GCF_004210375.1. Taxonomy (NCBI): domain Eukaryota; kingdom Metazoa; phylum Arthropoda; class Merostomata; order Xiphosura; family Limulidae; genus Tachypleus; species Tachypleus tridentatus. The sequence continues at coordinate 36,090,886 of NC_134833.1, read as the reverse complement.
ATAACATGTTCTGAGCAAATCATGTGAAAGGTAGAATTTTTTTATTTATTTATTATAGCATCCACCCCAAATGTTTTAAGTTCATAACCTGGATAAAGGATGGGTACCTCAGCTTGTATTTAATGTGAGAGGAATACATGAATATATGCAATAATGTAGTTGTTATAGTAAAGAAAAAAAGTTGCACCACTAGCCTTTTTTTATTTTGTTACACATTTTTCATGCTGACTAGCATGTAATAATTGCTTCCCTAAATTAATCTCTTCTAGAGTATCCACATATGAGGAACAGGAATTCACATTGAAGGAGATCATTCAATTTCCTATTGTATATATACTTTTGGAAAGTTTTGTAGAAAAAATGTTTTTTTTCTTAGAAAGTAAATTTTGCTAACCTTTCATGAAAGTAATAACTAAACATTTAATTTTTCAACAATACAGCTATGACATAATGGTAATAATATAAAAGTGAATGAGGTTTTAAATATATTAAAGCTAATTCTTTCATATATATTTTACTCCTTTGTATTATGTGGAAGAGCTGTAACTAAAAGATTTATAAACCTCTTTGTGATGGAACATAACTATAGGGAAACTCCAGTTTTGTTTGTAAAATGTTTTACATATGTATAAGACACATGTTATTCTAACTCCATGGACTGTTTTGATAAACAGCTCTCGCTCCTCTGGAACAAGCTATTACTAAAACATTAGAATACTGTAAGCAGAGGAAAGCTTTTGGGTATCCAATTATATACAACCAAGTCATCCACTTCAGGCTTGCAGAACTTCAAACAGAAGTTGAAGCCCTTAGATCTCTGGTATACAGAGCAGTCGGTATGTGAATGAACTATATATCTGTTTTCAAAAGGTGATTCCATATTTCAGTGGCTAAACTAGATTAAGTGTATCAACAGCAGTTGTGAAAAGAGCCAAAGTTTGTTTGTCATCCTTATAACTTATTAATGTACAGACTTGCTTAAAGAGGTTGTACATAATATCTGGATGTGTTTCTTTTGATTAAATTCAGATCAGTTCTGGTGTATTACTATATGTTGCCACACGTAAAATCTAATGCACATTTAATATTCTGTATTTTAAATGTGAAATTTAGCTGGTGAAGGATTTAACTTAACCTGTGTAATCATTCCATCTAAGTTATAAACAATAAGGTAGATATTTTTGAAGTATAGGTCAAATGCATTCAAGATTTCACAAACACTTGTATTTGACAAAATGTTTATCTTAATATTTCAATATGGAGATATAATTGAATTTTTTTGGTCAAATCTAACAGAATAGAGTAAACTTGACACAGTGAAGTGCGTAAATAAACATCACAGGACTTCTATTTTATATTTGTCTTGTTGCATTACTGTTTCACCTTTTATTAGTAAAATTATTAAATCTAATATTTATTTTTGTTGTTACAGGTAAGCATTTGAGTGGAGAAAATGTCACACTTTTGGCTTCCATGGCTAAACTGAAAGCTGGAAGACTTGCTAGAGAAGTCACAGATACTTGTATGCAATACTGGGGAGGACTTGGATACACTAAGGACGTCTTAATTAGCCGTCTGTTTCGAGACATGCGTTTGCTTTCTATTGGTGGTGGCACGGATGAAATCATGCTTTATATTATTTGTAAGCACATGGGAACCTTGCCTTCACAAGCACACACTAAGCAAGCTCAGAATTGAAGTATTACAATTATGAAAGTCATGTTTTGGATGAAGAAAAATTCTTACTTTGATTGTTATAAGTGTAATAAAATGTTAAAATAAACTGAGATTATGCTATATAAAAATACCTGATTGGGGAGTATAACAATTGATGTATACAAGTTTGTGAATAAAACTACAGTATAGAAAACATGTAATGATGAATATAGGTAATGCACATGTTTAAGATGATTTAAGTTAGTATAGGTGTTAAAGTTGACTAACATTTGAACTAAAATTTCCTGCAGGTCATCTGTTTCTTTTAAGGTGAAAAACTTGATTCATGAGAACATAAAAAAATTGTTGGTTTTAAAATAATTTTTACTGTAGTTTACCCTTGGTTACTAATCTTCCATTGGTACTTATTCTCTGCAATTTATCAGTTTTAAACATTCAGGGATTGTAGTTTTGTAAGTCTTTTTGTAACCGATTTCTCGTATTTTATAATTTTACCTTTGAACATTGGTTAACAATTAAAGAACGTTCTGCTTTGAATTCAGTCGTTGAAATCAGTACTATAATATACATTTAAAGTTTGATTAAGAAACGGTTTTGAATACCTTTCTTAACCTTTTTTATTCTTGCTTTAATTCTTAATACACGTGTAATTGTATGTAAACATTTATTTTGTTTATCAAAAAAATATCTCGGTTGTTAAAAACAGATGTGGGAATAAAACGAATGGAGACAGTATATTCTGCTATACGAACGACAAATTGTTAAATGAGTTTATTATGAAATATTCATGTCAGAAGTCTTCCATGGGTTTAATTACACTACGTTGTAACTAAGAAAAGTACTTGAATTATTTGAAGAACTCTTTAAGTTTTGTTTTTTTCTAACTTTTCAAGTAAAGTGCAGACTTTGTGCTAATAATGTTTGAGTTATTACCATATATATGTGAAGTGCTTATCAATAAAGATATTAGATATTAAACATTGTTTAGAGACGTTAGATTTTCAAAGATTTAAGTTTCTATTGTGGTTTTATATTGTCAATACAGCAAGTATAATCACTTTTACATTGACAGGTTTTATAAAACTTAACTCGGCAGTTATTTCTTACATGTTTAAAGATGTATTTGTAATATGTATTATTACGTTTATTTGTGATGTAATTCACACATTTATATGTCTTCATGTAATGACTTTCAATTTGCGATTTTAATTAACAGTGCAATTACTTTTATAAAATAAAATTTTGCGAGTTTTATGTGCATGACGTGTATGGGCGCTTTATTAATTGAAAACCATGGACACACACGTACCTGATAAACTAAGTTTAAAACACAAAGTCCAAAACTGAGAGCCGGGAGCCTTGGTAGCATGTGTCACCCTCTATTGGCATATGAATAGCGCAGATATTCTAACTTGTTTAGAGTCTGTCATGCCTAAGGTTTGATAACCAATATAAATTTGTGAGACGAGTATTTGATTCGTATTAATAATTACTATGCATAAATATATCAAGATTATATAAATATATTTTAATGTGTATTTTTTGTATTTAACGATAGCTCGAATTTGTGTATAACTGTGCAGGACCTGAATAATTTTGTGAGCATTCTTAATATCACTTACCATAAAATTACCAGCTGACTTTTCAGTAAATACTGGAGATGCACCACAGAACTTGAATTGATTTACGTTGCTGAGATTAAACGTTGTTTTTAATGGTCTAAAATTTGATTCGGAAACATCATGTTCGACACGAACGGTGTATTAATTTAAAAAAAAAAAATCGCACACAAACGTTCTCTAACATTTACATCAATCATTATTGGTACGAATTGACGACAGAGGCACAATTATCTCGAGATTATAAACAACAATTCCACTTGATTTTGAAGGAAAAGAAAGCATATACATAATTTTTTTTTTCCGCAAAGTGACTGAACAAAATTTGTGCAGCAAAAGATTTATGGTTTTTTACGTAATACAACTTGTTTCACACTTCATAATTTACTGGTGAACGTTTGTCCTAATTTGTATTGATTTTCAATGAATGTAGCAGCAACAAAGAAACAAGATGAAACCGCAGGGATTTCGACAGGTGGAAAGAAGTTGATGTTGTTGAAATTTCACGGTTTTCGTTGAAATATACCTTCCGCATTTTATTATTTTTATCCAACGTATTTTTCATTATCGCGAAAATATTTAAAGTTGTCAAAACTGACGAACTTGTAATAATTAGTATTCACGGTATCCTGCGTGACTTTCGCTCAGAATGTAACAGGTGAATTTTTTTTTTAAGTTTTTTAACTACTTTAAAAACAACAACTCAGATTTTGAGAAAATTAAAGACAAACTTTTAATATACAGATGGCTATTATTAATATTTTAATCGTATTAATGGCCGTTAGGGGTAGATGGCTAAATTTGGAGTTAATATATGACGATAAGATATTTCAAACTTGTATATTTAATTCAACTAAGTTTGAGTTTGTGTGGACAAAGCTAGGATCTCATTAAACTTTGGATAAGCTAGTGTGTTATGTATGTGTTTACAGAGGGGACACTTCCACCCTCTCCCGGAAAATGTGAAACAGTTCTTTCTTTAATCATTTACCATATGCATATGAATTCTTATTCAATTCATAATTTCACATGAAAACTTTATCCTTCAGTGGAAAACTTTCTACGGACGCCCATGTACGCGTGATTTCTAATTTTCATATTAGAAAAAGATAGGTGGGTCTTTAAAGCGAGTGGTAATATACGTATTTATAACCAGTCAGTACCTGTAATATTTGTTTAGATCGCAGGCTTGATATGCACTTATATATAAATACAGCTTCATCTATAATTTTGTTTTTTAAATAAAGGAATGAGCGTGGCCTAATGGTTTGCGTAACCAGGCTGTAAGTTCGAGAACAATAATTTGGTGCTGTAAGAATTACCAAATTTCACAATTCCGTCAGACAAGCATTGCCGCTAGGCCTTGTTGAACAGTTGTCTTCTCTCTCGTCTACCACCTCAAGATTAGAGACGAATATTTGTAGATACTTTTTGTGTAGCTTTCTGTGCAAATTCTGAAATAAATCTGCTAAACAAAAATTTTCAGGCAGTACACTCATTTTACAAAACATATACTGTGGATAAAACGGCCCCACAGATCCGCTCGTTAATTAACTTAAAATACGTTTTATTGTTAAGAGTAATTATCTCATTATCCTTGGATATTATGGGGAATTGTTGTTTCGCATGAAAGAGCATCAAAACTAAAATTTTATAAAGATATATTAATAAAAACAGTTGGTCTAGATGGACGAGCACATACGCTAATTAGTTAATATTTGACTTTTATCAAGTAATATACAGGGTGTCCCTGAAGTTTGGACCCATAAGGAAAATGCACAGTTTATTCTCAATTTATTGTATCCAAATTGCGTGGTATTAACAGACACACACACCCACACGTCAATTCTTTGTATACTATGCCATCAAGGTAATTTTTTCTTGAAATATTTACAACTGACATTAGAAATGTGTTTATTTAACTGTAAGAATATATTGTCTATTTTCACATATTGGTCCAGACTTTTGAGACACCCTGTAGTTTCAAAAATTCTTTTACTGTATTAAAGTATTCTGCTTGTTTATCTCAAAAAATAGTTCTAAATTTTTGAGAAAGCTTTTCGGAAAACTTACTCTTAAAACTATCTTCCATTTTATGTCTTATATGGTTATATGTCCTCTGGTGGGACAATGGTAAGTCTACGAAGTTACAACGCTAAAAATCACGGTTTCATTTACTCTCGGTGGACACAGCAAATAGCCCGATGTACGTTTACTAAAACAGTACACACACACATATATATATGTGTATATATATACACACAATCAGTGGCCACTTTATTAGGTACACCTATCTAGTACCAGGTAGGATCCCCTTTTGCTTCCAGAACAGTCTGAATTTTTCGCAGCATGGATACAACAATATGCTAAAAACATTATTTAGGGGTTTTGATCTATGCTGACTCGATAGCATCACGCAGTTTTTACAGATTTGTCGGCCACACGTACGTGCTGTGAACCTCCCGTTCTACGTTTTCCCAAAAGAGATCTATTGGATTGAGAATTGGGGACTGTCAGGCCATTCGAGTACACTGAATTACTGTCATGTTCATGGAACCAGCTTGAGAGGATGCGTGCTTTGTTACGTGGCAAATTATCTTGCTGGAAGTAGGTATTGTAAAACGGGTAGACTGTGGCCCTAAAGTGATGCACATGGTAAGCAACAATGCTCGTGTACGCTGTGGTATTCAAATGATGCTCAGTTAATATTAAGAGACTTAATGTGTGCTAAGAAAACATTCCCAACACCATAACAAGCCTGTACCGTTGACACAAGGCAGGATAGATCCATCAATTCATGACCCTACTATCTGCATGTCGCAACATAAATCGAGGTTCGTCAGATCAGGCGAACTTTTTCAAATCTTCAATCATTCAGTTTTGGTGATTCTGTGCTCACTGTAGCCTCATCTTCCTGTTGTTAACTGATAGATGTGGAACCCGGAATGATCTTTTGCTGCTTGCTGTAACCCATCTGCTTTAAGGTTCGACGCGTTGTGCATTTCACTGTTGTAGAGAGTGATTATATGAGTATTTCTGGCCTTCCTGACAAAAAAGGTGTTTTTGCCCACAGAACTGCCGTTTACCATTCTCTGTAAACTCTAGAGACTGTGGTGCGCGAAAATCCCATGAACTCGGCAATTTTCGAGATGCTGAAACCATCAATCATTCCACGGCCTGAGTCGTTTAGATCACGCATCTTCCCTATTCTAATGTTTGATCGAACATCAGCTGGAATCTTGACCATGTCTGCATACTTTATATATAGAGTTGCTGCCAGACGATTCACTGTTTGGCTATTTGCGTTAAAGAGCAGGTGTACCTAACAAAGTGGCCAACAAGTGTATATTATTACATGACAAATCGTTAACGTTTGTTTGTTTATATGGTAATATCTTTATTTTAATAAAAGTGGTCCTAAGAAGTGACATAATTAACAAAGAAAAAATATCCAGCTGTTAATTTCTTTTGAATATTTCAATTTTCAAAATAATATTCTATTACTTAATTACTAAATATTTTGTCTGATAAATATAAAATAAACTGGCACAATTTAACCCTCATAGTCGATATTAGTTAATAAACTTAGTCACGTGATTCCAGTGATAAATACGGTTATTATTTTATCCTCTTCCTCAAGGAAAATTCTTTTTTGATAATGACTTTCAGTTGTTAAACGATTATAATGCAAGAACAAAACGGTTCATTATGTTGTTCAAATATTTACATTTTACGGTAAATATACTCTTCAAAACAAGAAACGCAAAAGGGATATTTCTGTTATTTTAAAGAGAAATATATGTAATAACGTTACAAGCTCAGAGTATGTGATGTTACACGTTTTAAGGCACTGATTGTCAGACCAAAATGACAATAAGAGTTGTGCACTTTGAAAACGGAGGAAAACATCGGATTTTTCGCCAAAATGCATGCGTGTCCAATAAATTTATTTGAGAGATCTGCATGTTCTGCAAGTGCAACATGTGTAAAACCCCTATAAAAGTGACGGGTTCTCGGTTTCCATGGCTCAGTGTTAAGCCACCGACACGCAATACAGTTACGCCAAGACTGACTGAAGCACAACGCAACAACGCCATTGGTCGCTTGGAAGCAGGCGAATCTCGATCAGATGTTACCAGAGCTGGGAATGTCCATCCAAGCACCATCACAAGGCTATGGAATCGTCACCAACAACATGGATCAACTCGTAACCGTCCACGATCTGGCAGACCTTGTGTGACCACGCCCGCACAAGATCGCAACATCTGGTTACGTCACCTTCGGGATAGGACCACCACTGCGACGTCTACTGCCTCAATCATACCAGGTATGCGTAGAATTTCCGATCAGACCGTACGCAACCGTCTACGAGATGCAGGAATCCGACCTCGACGTCATCCTCACCCAGCAACATCGTCATGCACGACTGCAGTGGACTCGGGCACATCGGGTATAGCCTCATCGATGATGGAGGCATGTTTGGTTCAGCGATGAATCACGTTTTATGCTTCGTTGGCAGGATGGAAGGACCCGTGTTTACCGTCGCTGATGTGAACGTTTTGCAGCAAACTGTGTGCAGGATGTTGACAGATTTGGTGGTGGCAGCGTCATGACGTGGGCTTCCATCGCCTACAATGCCAGAACAGACCTTTTGCACATTCGAGGGAATCTTACGGCTCAACGATACGTCGACGAGATTCTTAGGCCCCATGCAACCCATCATGGTGAACGTCAACGACGTTTTTCAACATGACAATGCCGTCCTCACACAACCCGACTCACCAGTGTCTTCTTGAGACACCACAACATCAACGTTCTTCCCTGGCTCTCCAGATCACCAGATTTAAACCCCATCGAACATCTTTGGGACGAGTTGGACCGACGTCTGCGACGGCGACAACCTCAAACCTCAGCTTGCAGCAGCTTTGCAGGCTGAGTGGACAGCCATTCCACAGGATGTGATTCGTCATCTCATCGCTTCCATGGGCAGGAGATGCCAAGCAGTTATTGATGCTCACGGGGGGGCATACTCATTATTGACGTTGAGTGACGTTAAACTTCACCTAGTGAGCGTGGACTTCGCCTTTGCAGACTTTGGATGTTCAGCAGTGAATGTGCAAAGTTTCACACATGTCATACAGAACTACTCGGAATAAACTTGTTAACAATATGTCTCAAATTTTGCCTTTTGTGTTTCTTTTTTTGAAGAGTATATTTGGAGTACATTTAGTTGAGTACATATAGTTAAGTACAGCGGATATGCTAAATTTACAAAATTTAAATCATATTTGATGTTACTAAACTGTACTGCAGTATTGCTATTATTATTACGTTTTGTTTGTTTTTGAATTTCGTACAAAGCTACATGAAGACTATCTGTCCCTAATTTAAAAGTGAAAGACCAGAGAGAAGGCAGTTAGTCATCATCACCCACCGCCAACTCTTGGGCTACTCATTTAACAACGAATAGTGAGATTGATTGTCACATAACGCTCCTACGGCTAAAAGATGAACATGTTTGGGGGGGGAAAGGAAGATAACAATCCTTGACCTTCAGACTGGGAGTTTAGCACCATGTATTATTTTCTTGGAAGACAAGTTTAGATATTGTCTAATGTACACCTATATTATGTTCAACCATCAGCCATTGCACTCACATTCCTTCAGAAGCTTAGGTTTTTTGTTCTGATATTAATACCATATGAACAGTGGGATAAACTAGAATTACATCCATTTTCTTTATATGGATAATATAAATTACAGACTGTCTTGTAAAAATTATCCCAGTTTTAGTCTCATCTTGTTGCCTGTGTTTTTTTTCGTTCCGACCAAAAACAGTATGGTTTTTGGTAACACGTGATCAATCTGCACTAGCCGTCCATAATTTAGTATTGTGAGACTGGAGGAAAGGCAGCTAGTCATCACCACCAACCGTCAACTCTTGGGCTACTCTTTTACCAACGAACAGTGGGATTGACCTTCACTTTATAACACCCCAGTTCGAACCCGTAACTTTCAGATTACGAGTCGAGAACCCTAATTACCTGGCTCTGCCGGGCCATTCAAGTACGAACAGCTGTCAGCATATTTCAGCTTAAATGACATCAGATGCGAAACATGGGCTAAATGACCAGATGAGAAACTCAGTGTTTTAGAAATAATAGTCTGGTTTTGAACTAATCATCAGAGGAAGTGGCGAAAAGTCAGCAGCACCTGCCACCTGGGGTATTATCAAGAATATTTTACGCGAGGGCTAAGTACGCTGGACTTCCCCAATTTAACAGCGAAAAACTAGAGGGAAGGCGACTAGTCATCATCATCGCCAACTCTCACCAACGGGGTTGGTCGTCACTAATAACGACACCACAGCTGAAAGGTGAACATGTTTGATAGGACGAAGATTCGAACCCGCGACCCTCAACTCAGATTGTAAGTTAAGCGCCCCTAACCACCTGATCAGGCTTTTAAACAGAATTTTAGGCAAGCTTAGACAATGTAGAGATATTTTTTGTGAGTTTGTTTTCAGAATGGTTTGATACGATGTTTAATTCGGTTAATATTTCGAGCTGTATTCTATAGTTTTAAAGTCTTTTAATACAGGCCGTCTATACTTGTGTGTTTTTTTTTTACGATATAATGTGAGGTGACATTCTGACGTAAAGAAATATTATTTCAAATAAGTAGTTATAACGTAACTATATCTAGTGATATAAATAGTTATTAATGACCAGATTCTAATCCACTAGACAATTCGAACTACCAGTTTTGAACACAGCGTCCATTTTCAAGTCAACTTAAGAACATAATAACGGCTCTACCTCTTTCTGAAGTATATTTAGGAAATGATTCAAGTTCATTCATACTGAACGTTTTTGGCTTTAAGCCATTATCTTACAACTTGTTATAGTTGAATATCGTTAAAGAAGTTCTCAGACCTAAAAATGTTTAAATCTTATTTACTCGTTTCTTACAGTTTTTAAAAAATATTTCAAAAGAAGCTGATAAAAAGGCGATTTTGGCTAATTGAAATACGTTAGTCTGGTTCGCGTTTCATAAACATGTTTGTCTATTCTCACAATTCAATAGGATTTAACTAAAGATTATAAATGATACACATCTCAAACGTAAAAAACCCAGTTAAATTATAAGATTATGTATTGTACTAATTTGTAATATAATGTATTACATTATATTTACTATGTATAGGTCTATAATTGCCATCATGTTTTTCAATTAATCTTCTGTAGCCTATAGTCATCATAAATATATTATTGTAATCCCCACGTAAACGCTGCTTATAGACCAAGCAATCCACGAACCGATTGGGTTAGTTAAAATTGGTTGTCAATCCATTAAACTAATTATATTGCACTTCCGAAAATTAAAATAAAAACGTTGACTTTCATATGTTTAAATGTATCCCTCATAGAGTAAACAAAAAATATTTGGCAAAACACACAGAACCAATAACAAAATTCCTCCATCACCGACTTTATGGATATGTGTTGAAAATAAGAAATGATCACTACACATTCGAGCAAAATGGTTTGCTTAATTATTGCCACAGAAACTAGAGGTCTTTAGGTCAGGTAACAAATAACAACCTAACTTGATCGGCTGCGCATTCGCCATGTGTTTTTACAACAACTTCGTGTTCGCAAGTAAGAGAATGAAATATCACGACCTCTTAGTTCGAAGTAACTCATCATTACCACTATTATTTAATATTTGTTTCATCTAAAAAAGTATGTGCCCGATCTTGAAAGACTCAAAAATAAAATATGTTTAAAGTTGTATAGAAGTTTTGTAAGATTGTAAGACCGATTTGGAATTCCAGCAGTGGATTGTTTGTTTGTTTGTTTTGGAATTTCGCACAAAGCTTACTCGAGGGCTATCTGTGCTAGCCGTCCCTAATTTAGCAGTGTAAGACTAGAGGGAAGGCAGCTAGTCATCACCACCCACCGCCAACTCTTGGGCTACTCTTTTACCAATGAATAGTGTGATTGACCGTAACATTATAATGCCCCCACGGCTGGGAGGGCGAGCATGTTTGGCGCGACTCGGGCGCAAACCCGCGACCCTCAGATTACGAAGCGCACGCCTTAACGCGCTAGGCCATGCCAGGCCCCACCAGCAGTGGAAAGTCAATTTCGAAAAACGGTGACACCTTTTTGTCTTGGAGTTCAGCAGTCATGAAAAAGGTCCGGCATGGCCAGGTGGTTAGGGCGCTCTACTCGTAATCTGAAGGTCGCGGGTTCGAATCCTCGTCACACCAAATACGCTCGCCATTTCAGCCGTGATGGCGTTATAATGTGAGGATCAATCCAACTATTCGTTGGTAAAAGAGTTGCCCAAGAGTTGGCGGTGGGTGGTGATGACTAGCTGCCTTCTCTCTAGTCTTACACTGCTAAATTAGGGAAGGCTAGCGCAGATAGTTCTCGAGTAACTTTGCGCGAAATTCAAACAAATTTTCATGAAAAATGAGGAGTGATCTTCAGAGGTTATCTGGTTTGCATCTTTGATACCAAAGCCAAGTACTTTTTGACCTTCCAACTTTCATGTTACTAAGTCCAAGCACGTCTCAATCCTCTGCCTCTCCTCATTGATCTGGATGAATTGCTCTTATTAGAAATCATCGTTGACGGTTTATCTATTCCAGGTAAGCTAAGTTAAACAGGAAATCATTTTAAAGCGAGCGAGAACTATCTACTTCATAAGAAAATATCCAAAAAGGCCAAAAATAGAAAAGCAGCACTTAGATTTAAGTCTAGCTGGTTAAAAAAACTATCCTTGGCTTGTGTGTGGCCCAATTTTAGGAGGTTGGCTCTGCAAATACTGATTATTTTTCCATCTACAAGTCTTAAGCATATGCTTGTTTTCCTTCAGTATCTTGGATTCAGTATCGTTGGTAAAAGAGTAGCCCAAGAGTTGGCGGTGGGTGGTGTACTACTATTGTAGTACTACTAGTATTACTAAAGTCGTACTACTATTGCAGTTGTCATAATATTACATTTTGAGGACACAGAGAAAAGAGCAATTCTGATTCATCTAATAGAAGCACGTTACATGCCACTTTAATGGCAAAGCACAATCTTATCTTATCAGAGCACTTTTATGTATGGGAACCGAAATACAATGTTCAAATCAATTCTAAATGAAGAAATCGGGTTTATTGGACCACAGATACAAGAGAAGTTGACTTTTCTCCTCAACCTCGATAATGCCTTTTCTTGTGTCATGGCAGATGAAGTAATTGATCTTCACGTTAATAAAGAGGCGTTAACTCTTTATTTCAGGTTCGTTAATGAATATTTGTTCATTATAAAAGACTAATTCATTTTCTTAGAGAGAACCACTGTTGAAAGAATTACAAATAATATTGTGGTTTCATAGAGAAAACATTAGGTTGATATAATGCAATATTACGACCATTCATCAGATCGTGCTGCTACATTCATGTTGTCAGAAAGAGTGGGTTTTCATGGCCAGGTTAAATGTATGGATATCTATTGATGTACTACATACTATTACAAAAGCCATGTGCTAAACTTGTCAATTACTGCGTAATGCAATCTTCCAGTAATGAGAAATATGGCTGTTTCGGTCAATAAAAGTTTATATTTGTTTTCAATTCCTCACCCAAAAAAATCGATTGTTCTAAAAAATTAATTGAGCATTTCAGTAACAGCGCTTAAAAAAATAACACAACTCAAAAGCTTTTACAAAACAAGATGGACAAAATACCACAGCTGCTATGAAAACATAGTTGAACTCTATATGTTTGAGTCTTAAAGTTATTGTTTTGGCAACAAATTGAGGAGGTTAATCAAGGATGGGATTTGTCGTAGGATCGAGACACTAGTGTAGAAGCACATGATTGTTGCACGTCCTTCAATATTTTGCCTTTATTACTGCATTTCTTTTCTCAGGTAATTCCTTTGAGATAATCCAAAGACTTGCCATTAGCTCTGAGAATAGTGACATGGATACTTATCTTGGCTGTTCAGTAATTTATTTCCCTAAAGGCAGAATTCAACATCTCCAAGAAAATGTAGAGACCGAATGACGTTTATGTAGGTGCTGCTAAACCGAATGAGCAGATTGGAGGAAATATGGCCATGTCACACATTGTGGACAGGCAACCATCCTGGTAGAATATACCTGCTGATACTCTCTTTAGTCACAATCTGAAGAATGCGTCTTTCTTGGACCACTTGCTCACTGAAATGACTACTCGGTTCGTTATAATAAACAAAACGTTTTCCAAAATATTTGTACTAATCCCAGCAGTAGTTGTGAAACTGTCGAATGAGGAGGTTGCTCTAAGTTGTTCCAAGCTCAGCTTCTGGAGAAAAAGATATACCCACTCTCTCTTCACTAAAAAGCGATATGAAAGGGGAAGTATAAATGGGGTGCAACTGCTGATGTCGAGGCGCCAAGGAATTTTATCGAATGCTATCATGCAACAGACAAAGATTTGTTTTGAAATATTCATGTCTTCTTTTCCCTGTCTCAGAATAATTAAGACTTATCTCTTAATTCAAATGAATGAAGAGAGTTTCTCTGGTTTGTATTTGATGAATGCCCACCACGATATTGATATTTATCTTGGGTGATTTTGAATGAGCTTATAACAAAAATGTAAGGTATATGTACCTGTAAAACATTCTGTTTGATAAACAATAACGTGGATCATTCAGAATAATTAATCAGAATCTTGGAAAGAAATTTATATTATTGTTAAGTTCCCAAAGTCAAGTGTACTATCAAATAACATTCAACTTACTTTAAGCTGTTTCAATCTTCATTAATTTTATTCGCTTAAAGAACATATAGCTCTGATAATAGAAATCCTGGATCTGACCCTGACGACGTCTATATTTCATCATAATAATTACTTAGCCTATCTGTGAGTGAGATCAGATTCATGAAACCCAAAGCTTTAAAAAATTTAAACGCAAGTTTAAAGAATTGCTTTAAACTTTTACACGTCTGACAAAATCGTGTGCAGAATAAGTAGACCAAAACTCGTTCTAGATTTTGCCAATGTTAATATATATACAGTATAAACATGATTTGCCAACTAAAGTGCTTCTACCTATAAAGTGCTATCATTCAACATTAACCAAAGTTCTTTCAGTACTCTACAATTAGTACGAATTAAAAACAACAACCGTTTTTCGTCATAAATATTTAAAGGAGTAGTAAGTGTGTTCGTTAGTGTATTCAAACTTTCAGCACGTTGAATGTCCAGCCATTGCTGTAAGAATTGCTCCACTTTTTCCTGTTCTGCGGTTTCACCGAATTGATTCATTTCGGGACCCCACATTAGAAATTCCAAAAGTGCCTTTGCATGAGATAAGGAATACGATTTTTCTTGGTCAAGCATTTCAGCTACAGTGCTAAAAGTCGTTCCTGAAATAGACCCCTGCTTGATTCGAGGGGAGTACTTGATTTCCGAAATTGTAGTCACGCCAAGAAATTCGAGTAAGGTCTTCAGGGCGAATTGGCAGAGGGACACTTTGTCATCGTCAAGACTATTTTTTAATTTGGTGAAAAGACTCTCCGTTTCGTTGGGTGAGAGTTGGCTAAGAGCTAATACGTGATTTTGTTTGTCACGCTTAGTCTGAACAACCATGAAATCTTCACTTTTTACATCTATAGCTTCCGTTCCTGATGTTTGCACATATTTCAAAGCTTGAATTACTTGAAGAAGAAGAAAACACAATTCGCGTTCAGTGTTGGTCCATTTTACTTGAGGAACACTTGAACCTTTCGCAAGAGAATAGGTTTGGAGAGGAAACACATCAGACCTGGGCAAAACGTTTACTAAAACTGGAACCTTTCTTAATGAGAACTGGGTTGGAGGGTTTGGGTAATGGGATCTTGGTAACACGTCGTAAAACTGCTCAAGAATGGGATAAGTTAAAGGTTTCTGGTTGTAAGATGAGGTTACATTTGAAGAACATACCTGGAATAAAGAAACACAGCACGATTTAAAAATATTGAAGATTCATTCTAAAAACTCAATTAACAGACGAGTGAAAATAGTTTAAAATGGTATAAATCTACACATGAAACCGTTACGAGAAAAAAATAAATTTATTTAGTGTGTAGGCACTGCTTCCTACGGCCCTTCCCTGTCTCATGTTGTGGTTTAGTTTGTTTAAAATATCGAAGACTATCCGCGCTAACCGTTCCTACTTTAGCAATGTTAAGACTAAAGTGAAGGCAACTAGTCAACATCACTCACCGCCACCTCTAGGGATACACTTTGGCCAAGGAATATAACGGACTTTACGGTTATATTATAACGTCCCCGCGGATGAAAGAGCGAGCAGGTGCGGTAATACTTCGAACCTACGACTCTCACATCGCGGGTCGAGCGCACTACCCACCAGGTATATTATGGGTAGTACTATGGACGGCTTTGAGGCACTGTTAGCTCGTAGTAGGGGCAACGTCTACTCTCTATAGGGCGCGGTGTATGTGTGCGCGCGCGCAAAGTATCCACTAAAAATAAATGGTATAAAAAATGTTGAATAATTCATACATGTAACAAAAATATAAAATCATTAACACATACCAATAAATCAGTTATTATAGAAACAGTATACTATGTATTATACGAGACACAGGCCTGTTTACGCATTAATAAAATTTATACTATAAAATTGAGACACTAATGTATCACATGTTATTCAAAGTAAAAGGTGAAAAGTAAACTATTTTAAGTTTCATAAAAAAACATTAAATTTTTACTATGATTATTCCTATTATAATGTAGTTGATCACTATCCAAGATCTGACTACAAGACACTGGAATGACCAGAATAAAAATTATATCATGATATAGACTCAAGCTTGTTGGTCAATATAATCTTGACCGAATTTCTTTTTCCGCACAATAACTATTAACTTTTACATACAATCACGTGCCTTCTGAAATCCACATTCTAAGTTTTAAAAGTGTGTTCAAATATCAGTTCAAAACGCAACAGAGGTAATCTAAAACATTGCTTAGTGCTCCGTCTTCTGATAAAAAACAAACAAACTCCAAACAGTTTAAGTCTTTCCCATCTTAAATATTAAGTGACTCTTAACTTAAATGTGCAATGATATTTCTTATTAAAGTTCATCATCACTAAATGTTACATTTGTTTTTGGAAGAAATCCATTAAGTTTCCCACATTTTGGAAATATAATTTTGTGCGAAAACATCTGTTCAAGTAAGATATTCGATTTAAGAAAACGTTACTGTTTTTCACATTGATGGAATGTTTCCCTAGACTTTGTACTTTCTGTGTTTATAGCAGTAAGTTAAAACATAACTTATAGCTTCTGCTGCATAAATATTTTAACAATTTTTCCATCGATAAATGAAAACTATCTTTCACATACACATATATATGCTATTACCTATCAAATTAATATCTTCTTACGTTTAAATATTTTTAGATTTTTGAAAAACACAATATCCCTTACATACTTTTGTGTCTGGCCGAGTAACTTATAAACACAACTGAACATTTCTTTTAATGACAACTATTATAAACAAATCTCGAATAAAAAACCATGTTATTTTCATATAATAGGTAGGCAAACAATGATTTATAAGCATCAATAAAACTTTCCTTATGTTTATAAATCATTGTTTGCCTGCTTATTATTATAAATAAACCTGTTATATTACTATAACAATAATTAGCAATTATAAATCTGCCATGTTCTTATGGCAACAACCAGTTATAACAAATAAATATGTCGTACTACTATGGCAACCACATAGGATTATTCTTTGTAAATTTTTGTTAAGTATGTTTAAAAAAAAATGGGCAGTAGCATATAAAAACAAAAATCTACTTACCACACACAACACATATATCAATGATGAAGTAGATACAGTATTGACGTTTAGAGAAAACAGAGAAACTCTTACATTATTACATTGTATTTTTCAACTTTGCACTTTAACACACACACATTTATAGGTTTTAAACTTTGCTTAAAAATTATCTTACTGAAACTTATGTATATTACAAAATACTGATTAAATCCATTCATCCTACTCATACGGGCATTAAAACGTTATAATCTTAACACTAAAACACAATAAATGAGAAGAGACTAACACAGAACATTAGTGCCTAATGCTGTCTATAGGGTAAACACAAAACCTCTCAACTCAGCCTTTTGAGAGCAAAAACAAAAAATAAAAAAAAGACAATATTGAAAAACTAGAAATTACTTGCAGAAAATCTTACCATAAACATGACCTTACAGATATGACCAATATTTTCAATACTATGCTACAGAGTACAGTAAATCACTTTCACATTACAACAATCCTTTATGTTCTAACCCCAATAATTTACCTACTATCTAAAAAAAAAGCAAACAATGTGGAGAGCTGTACATTGGTCAAACAAGTTGTGCTTCAGTGATAGAGCATGAACTTGTAGTTACATAAGGCCATCCTTCTGCATGCCATTTCAATGGTACAAAGTATGACATTAATATTTTTTTTATAATGGACTCAATTATGCACCATCAGGTGTTACTGAAGTATAAAATCTTAACAACATATTAATTCATAAACTTGAGATTCCCACCCAAAAATTGAATAAAAGATTTTACTTATAGGAAAGTTAACACATTATAATGTTTGTATTAAAGTTAGGCCAATTTATACATTATTTTTCAATACTATTTTAAAAAATTCCTACCTACCAACAGACTTTTTAGAAAATTTTCATGAAATGAACAATAGTGTTGTATCTTTTAAGATTATTCCTGCAGTTGCATGTACTGCTGTACTAAGTTTACCGATCTATATATCATCGCTTAAGACATCAGTGTTATTTATGAAATTTATGATTTATATTCTTACACCATTTCAAAATTTTACAGTTAAGCCTAACTTTTGTAAACTTTGTGCTGATGACATCATTCACCATGAGCTTTTGTTTGCTTCACTATCCTGGTTACCATTGCAATAGCAATGCAAAAAGATGATCTGTACAAGGACAAACTCATTTTGTCTGTCACAGTATTTCCAAACACTTGATTGTTTAGCTAAGGAGCAATATTCTGTGAAAATAGAATGTGTGTTAGCAGATTCATATCTTATTTGCTCATCAGAACTTGTATCTGTGCTAAATTGTAATAACAAAGAGCTCCTAGACATTAACCAGTACCATTTTGTATCAACACCATAGGCAGTTATACTGGTCAGTCTCTGAAGGCATTTACAGATGTAGACAATGCTAAGGAAAGTTTTGGTCTGTTTCAAAACCAAACAGGTTTATTACCACTTCCATGGTGAGTAATTTTTTGTACAAGTTAACATACATTACCATCAAAATTAAAAATAAGCATTTCAATTTCTACAGTATGTATAGTTAGTGGAGATACCACTTATTACATTGATCTATCAAAATATGATTACTTCACATCAAACAGGACGAAAAAATAAGCAAATTTATTATATAATATTTATTTAGGATACTTTTTGTTTTTATGGGGAGGGGGGGAATGAGTTCCAAAAGTGCATTTAGTATATAATTTAGACTTAGTATTGATATAAATAAAGAAATGTTAGGTATTAGGCATTACCATCATATTGTCTCGAGGTGTTACAATCACAAAGAATATATGAAAATCTTGTAATAGTTTGGATGCTTAATGGAAGGATGAGATAATTCTGAGTATTCACTGTGACTGGGTGGCAAGACTCGGAGATACCTCCTCACAGGTTGCTGCAACACATTTTAGTGTTAAAAGATGGGATAATTCTGAGTATTCTAATATGTAATTTTCAAGCTCCCGAAGAGAGAGTTTTATTAAAAAATAAATTATTACTAAATAACTTGTCTTCAAGTGTTTTAATAATTAATTAGTTTCTGGTTAAAATATATTACTTGCTGTGTTGATTCAAAATGAGTCATATAAGCTTCTTAAAAGTATATAGTGATATGTCATTATCAAAATTCCATTGAAATCTATACATATAGTGATTTAACACTCACCACTAGACTTAGATGAATTTTAGAGTCATGCTGGTAGGTAGCATGATAGCATAACTGTCCACCAGGTAGCAAAACTGGTTCATTACACTCTAATGAAAAATCAGTCCATTTTAAACTTCTTCCATCAGGCTTTTTCAATGTAGTGGTCCTAATCTTGAGAGCCTGCATGAATATGTTTTTTTGCCACTTATAATGGATGAAGCAGATTACGATATTTTAAACAACTTTTCATAGTTTTAACCAGTTTGTTGATTTTACTGTTTGAAGATATTCTACTAAGATTCTCTTACCACAACATTTTTATTTAAAGCCTCCTTTCATCCTGTAGACATCAAAACAGTTATTATATTTGATACTTATAGATATGATTGTGGCAATCAGATATCATTCATTGCGATGGATAAGTCTTATTATAAGTACCTAGTTTTAACTTACATTTCAGCTACAAATTCCTTACCACCTTCATGGAGGTCAAGTGGATAATACATTAGACTTCAATAAAGAAGAACCATCATTAAATCCCAAACATTAAACCACAGAAATAGCCCTTCTCAGAGGATCTCCCATGAAGACAGTAGCAGGTTAGCAGCAGAAACATAGGATCAAAACTAATTAGTAATTAGTGTTGTTGTGAAAAGAAAGGTTACTAATTAAGATAAAAGATTTAATTGCAGGTTACTAATCATAACAGTGACTTATATTTCTCATTGGCTAAGAAAAATAGCAATTTAACTTTATTTATATAACTGTTGATGAAATTGGCCAAATGGTGATAGGTATTGAAACCTGCAACACTGCAATTAAAAGGACATACAACTGCTTTCATAATCAAGAAGAGCAAGAGATTTTTCCATTTTAAATTTATAACCCAAGACTTTCTCTACCTTAATAACTGTGAGAAAGATCTAGAACTTCGTATGTGGGCATTTCTTCCAGGATTATCTAACCGAATATTTCCAATCAGTACCCTACCTGATCAAGAAGAGCTACCAATGCTTCCTGACAGGAAGCTGTAACAGTAGCATAACTTTTCTGTAGGTTTCTCCAGGAGGATGACCCACTGTCCTCACTAGGTGATTTTTTGGGAGTTGAAAACTTGTTTGTATCTGGGGAAACTGATTATTTAAGTCTTCACGTAGCTCACTGCTAGGTTGCTCATTTTTGTTATTGTTGCCAAGCTCTTCACCCAGATCATCTTCTTCTTGGGTATTCTTAAAATAGAGGGACCAGCATTTGATAACAAATAATTGGCATGTTATCTTACAACCATATTACAAACAAGAATCACTACTGGCTCCTAAAACTGCAAATATTAGCAATTGTGTAGTATTTTCTGTTAAAAATGAATAAACTTTGAGAAAATAAGAGTTTTAGTATAAACCTAAAAATAGCTTGTATTTCAAAAGTGCTCTTATTAATGCATTGAGCTAATGATATATAAATGACAATTTCCAAATATTTAAAAATCAAGGACCTCTGCTCACTGTAATAGGCTTACAGTTCCAAACATTTGACATAATCTGTATCTATATTTCTTCTTTTGAAAGTCAATTTTTATAATAAATCACTATATGATTCCATAAAATAAAAGCTACCTATAATAATTCAGAGAAGCTAATGATGGCTTTACTTAAAGATAGTACATTTGTAAAATAAATCATAAGCTATAAATGAAAATATATCAGTTAACAATTCTGATATATAAATATGCAAATAGAAATGAACATTGTCTCATTGCTGTCTTTCTTAAAGTTTGCTTTAACCAGTCTCTATCAGTTTGTTTCTTTGAATTTTGTGCAAAGCAACATGAAGGCTATCGACACTAGCCATCTCTAATTTAGCAGTGAAAGATTAAGAAATCAGCTGGTCTCCATCCCCCACTACCAACTATTGGAATACTCTTTTACCAAAGAATAATAACATTATAATGCCCCCACAACTGAAATGGTGAACACATTTCATGGACAGAGATTTGGAGATTTTTGAATAAAAGTATAACACATTGTGTTAATTTGTATAAAAAGTGAAAGAGGGCTAAGTCTTATTTTATGTTGTTATAACCTTTCCCTTTTGGAAATTTATTATATATTAATAATGCATTTTTCCTTTGCCATTTTTCCATATCCGAGTTATTTTACATTTTGTTTTCATTATAATCAATCAAAGTTGAAGTAACTTCAAATTACTCAGGCCTACAATGGTTTTATTGTCTTGAAATTTTTACATGCTCTTCAATAATTTCTGTACTCTGAATCTCAAAATGATATCCATTTTTTTCTCCATCATGTGCAGATTTTTCACAAAACATCATATGTACTTTAACATTTAAATCAGATCACATCTAGTTATGCTTAAAATGCTGACAACCACTGGATATACTTTCCTTCAGACCAATAGTGACATGAGAGTCTTGTTGATCATTCTATAACCCTCAAGAAATGCACCACTAGTATATCATAGTTAACAAACTGCATAATATGTCATTTCTGGATAGCATTTGTTTGTGCATGAGCTTTAACATTATTTTTTCTCTTCAGTATCACTTATTTGTCATTACAGCAACAACAAGAGTTTGTGTGAATGACCCAAACATATTCTGTTATATTTGTTGTAAATTTGATCTTAACAAGGGTCTTTTTCTTCCCTATTTGTAAAAGAACTGTTACAAAACATTAAAAAAAAAGTATTTTTGAAATCTCCATAGCTGATTATGGAAAGTCCATTATTTAAACAAAAGTAACTTTTATGAACTTTAAATTCTCAAGCCTGCCTTCAGTTTGCAATCAGCAATTGAACAACCTTTTGTATTTTATATATTATTCAATACATTAAAAAATTTTTAAAATAAAAAATTAAGTAACTTACCAGCTGTTCACGCTGGACATTTTCTTCAGTATTTGTAAATATGGAAGTTCTTTCTGGTTTTTTGGGTGCCAGGTTTGACCTCACATCACCTCAAAATGGTTAAAACACAATTGTTACAGTCCAAACTTTTTAAGACTGAACAATAAATCATCGCACACAACATTCTCATAATAAAATATTTTAATTTATAGTAATGTCCAATGTGAGGTTTAAAAATGAATATAAAGATGGATGCAACCTCTTTAATTTGTAGGGCATTCATAATATAATTTTTCGTAGATTTCGGTTAATAGCAAATAGAAGCTTTATAAATAAGATATTCAAATTCTTTATATATTTAAAAACGGCTGGTATGGATAGAGAAATAACTAATAGAGGAGTGAACAAGGTTTCAACCTCCTTCGATCATCGTCAGGTTCACAAAAGAAAGGGTTACAGGCCATTAGCTGACTATGTGTTTGAAGGCAGTCATGTAATTGAGTTGTCATGTAAGTAAGGCTTCTTTATTTTGCGTTTATATTTGTTTCTTTATTTAGTATTTGGGCGTTTTCTACGGTTATGTTGTGTTTATTTGATTTGCAGTGTTCGAAAATGTGTGAAGGTGACTTTTTGTGTTCTTTGAATCTGGTTTCCACTTTTCTACATGTTTCTCCAATATAGAAGTTGTGGCAGTTATCACATTGTATTTTATAAATAATATTGGTGTGATCAGTGTAGTTTTTACATAGTATAGATCTTAGTTTTGTGCCTGATTTTTAAATACATTTGGTATTAACTGGAATGTCATATTTTGTTGCTAGTTTTTACCAAATGTTGGTTATTTTTATGCTGATGTCGGGAATATATGGTATGCAGCAGAATATGGTTTCGTGATTTTTAAATCGTGGGGTATATTTACATTTGCTAGTTGATTTTGCTTTTTGTCTAGGTGTGTGCATATAATGTTTTCTACGGTTTGTGGAGGAAACTTATTGATATCGATGAAGTATTGTTTTGTCTAAATCGTCGTTAATTTTATCCGGTAAGCATAGTTTTATGGATGTGTTTATTTGGTTTCATATGGTGTTGAGTCCTTTTTTTGTTTCATGCGCCGATTCCCAAGTAATGTATAGTCCAGTATGGGTGAATTTTCGGTGGATTCTTGTTTGAAATTGTGTATCGGTTCTTGTAATTTTGAGGTTACTATATCCAACACCTAAGCACGCCCTCTACATTCCTACACTCAATTACACAACCGTTTTCAAACACGTGGTCAGTTACCAGTCAGTAACGCAACTTTCTTTTTTTGTGAACATGACGATGACCGAAGAAGGTCAAAACGTTTTAAATATATAATTTTCTCTACAAGTGGGTTTTCTCGTCATCACGGGTTATTCAAATTCTTTGCCCACTTGTAACTACTTTCACTTTACTGTTGAAACTATCCATATCGTAAAATGTTTCATGGTGCGTTAATAATAATTGTATTCGTGTTTTATGGAAAATGATATATTGCAAGAGTTCAACCGCAAGACCTTCTGTAAGCATGTTCAGAAGAATACTTTCGTAAAAAAATTATTATTGCGATAAGAAACACCTTTCTCTGTTATAATACAAATATTCAGGTAGGGCTTGGTTCATGTTTACAATGGGAAAGTTACTACAAATATTGAAACATACTTTAAATGCCATGATTTTTTTTTAAATCCAGAAATGTAGCAGGAAAACGTAATTTGTTTCCCTCTCTCTTTCAACTTGTTCCCAAGTAGTCAGTAGTAAATTTCTGAAATTATAAACACCAAAATCCATGGTTTTATTCTTCATTGTGGACAGAGATAAGATGTATAAAAAAAAGTCACAACTCTCCAAATAATTTATCACTGGAATGATTTATGGGCAAACTTACAGTTCGAAGGACAATTGATACATTTTTTTTTTGCAATCCTTCAAAATTATCCCAGAAAAAAAAGTGTCGCACAAGATACCAAATAAGCATCACATTTCTGTCTTCTCGACTTATGTGAAGATGTTTTTGAAGAAAGCACAAAGCTACACGATCGGCTACATGTGCTTTGCCTCACTACGGGTATCAAAACCTAGTTTATAGCGTTGCAAGTCCACAGACGTGCAGTGGCTGTGCCACTGGATGGTATGAAGATGTCACGATGTTCTTCTAACAAAATCACATTTAATTAGGATTGGAACCTGGCTGGAAGGAACAACCCACCCTTTTTAAAACACAAGTATATTTATATGTTTTTGGGGCCAGTCATGGCCAGGTTGTTAGGGCGGCCGACTCAATCTGAGGGTCGCAGGTTCAAATCCCGATGTACCAAATATACTTGCCCTTTCAGGCTGTTCTTTGGTAAAACAGTAGCCCAAGAGTTAGCACTGGTTGGTGATAACTAGCTACCTTCGCTCTAGTCTTACACAGCTAAATTAGGAATGACTAGTGCAGATAGCCCTCATGTAGCTTTGCGCAAAATTGAAAAACAAACAACATTTTAGGGCAAGTAATACAAAAATATCAAATTTTGCAAAGATGAACTTCACATAAATGGATGTATTGTGTTGGATTACAACAATTATTTGCTAGAATTGGTAGAGTTTTATCTATGTGAATTCATCTGGCGTCATAGAAACGGAAATAAAGAGCTGTTTAAGAAAATGATGCAACGAGATTTCAAAATTCAACAGTTAATTTCAGTACTTAGCATTTCTCAAAAAAAAAAAAAACCTTTTAATTCAGCGCATGAAATTGAATTGTATTTGCATTTTCTTATAGCAAAGCCACATCGGGCTATCCTGCTGTGTCCGCCGAGGGGAATCAAACCTCCGATTTTAGCATTGTAAATTTGTAGACTTACCGCTGTCCCAGATGAAGACGAAACTGAATTGGAATAGTGTTTATTGAAATAAATTTTAATATACATCCAACCGAAAAGGGCCATCAATTATTTTCGATATTAACGTGAGCTGGCAAAATTTTATCCTCGTAATTTATGACGCAAATCCCCCAAAGGACATACTTTCTCTCCATGATATGACACAATTGTTTCAGCACGTATAAACTTGTATTTTCTTTCATAGGAATATAATTAAAATATAAATCACAAAATATGTTTAAGGTCAATGAAAAGTCATTGGGTTGGAATAAAAACGTTGTACGTATGTTGGTGCA
Source organism: Tachypleus tridentatus (assembly GCF_004210375.1). Classification (NCBI taxonomy): domain Eukaryota; kingdom Metazoa; phylum Arthropoda; class Merostomata; order Xiphosura; family Limulidae; genus Tachypleus; species Tachypleus tridentatus. The sequence goes on along the minus strand of NC_134833.1, from coordinate 36,065,537 downwards.
ACCTTCTCGTTCCTTTTTCTTTCTAGCAAAATAAATAAACTTACCAAGATTAGCATAGTCAGATTGTACACTTACCAAGATTAGCATGGTCAGATTGTACACTTACCAAGATTAGCATAGTCAGATTGTACACTTACCAAGATTAGCATAGTCAGATTGTACACTAGAATGACTGTATCTCAGGGATGGTTGTGGTTTCTCTTGATTTGATTTAAATGTCGATTTCCCTTTTGATGCCTTTTCTCTGGTCTAAAAACATAAATGATAGTATATTAATACTACATTTTTTCACATCTTTAAATTTTCTTCGAATTAAGGCTTAATAATAGAGTATTACTTCATATTAGGATATTATAATGATTATTCAGGTATTTATGACAACGCTTAATGGCTAGAGTCTAGATCGCTTACTATTCTTGTAGTTAAAGCGAATTATATTACACACCACAATCATGAAAACCTTCGCCGTAGTGAGTGTACTGCATATATATCTAAGCATTTTTATTGAGGTACACCATAAAGACGATAGCTATATATATTTGGCATAAACTAATTTTTTTTCACGTTATGATGCTATAAATAAATAGGTTATCGATTTGGATTTTAATGTCACTTTAATGCTCATTCATCTTCGTCTTATATCACCTTGCCATCTGTTGACTTCATTTTAAACTGCCTATATTTCATTAAGTATATTATTTCACGTCTCAGCAGTTCGAAATTAAAGATAATTGCTTGAAACTAGGAGTGTCTTAAGAGTATTATATTATCCAGGAAGATGTTTATCACTAAAAGAAAATTATTATTTCAATTTTTTTTCTTCCAGAAATCTGTGAAGTAACAATGGAAATGAAGTTATATATACTATAAATTTTAGTTGAACCATTTCCTTTCTGGTATAATTATGTGTTGCTAAGACTTACTGGTTTACCATCAGTCACGTTTGAATGATAAAAACGGGTTTTGATTACTCATTTGTTGAGTCATTAGGTTTGCCAAGGTTTGAAGAAATTATAAACGCACACCAAATCCAACTTCAATTAAAAAAAAGAAACAGTAAAAGACACGCAACGTTGGATTTCCCAGTAAAGACAACTTTCTAGGTCAAAATACATTTACAACGACTTAATTAAGTTGTTTTATTTGTTCGTACCCACAAAGTTACACAATTGACTATCTATGCTCTGTCCACTTCTAGCATAGAAGCCCGATTTTTAGTTTTGCAAGTCAACAGTACTCACAGTTCAGTTGATCTACCGAGGACTACCTGCTTCTAAAGTGAAGTACATGATTTTGTAGCTTCCTAAAATTACCACCCAGTTTTCTAAGTTTAGGAAGAATTATAAGAAAGAATGTTTCATTGTAAATGCTGCACCTGTGACTTTTATTTTCTCGGTGATTCGGGAGATACAACGAAAAAATCCGAAATTTCATCTCCGTGGTGGACACACTGAGCAGTTTTAGGCTAAAACAGTGACTTATAACATCTAATATTACTCAAAAACGAGCTGCAGCGTAGGGGTAATGTAAAAATAGTTTTAGTGTAACAAGGTTGATGAAACTCATTAAAACACAACATAGTATTAAGTCCACTGATCCGAATGTCAGTGTACGCTGATTTCAGAAAATATCGATAAAAACGAATAGCTTGCTGTACGAGTCAGCTGAAAGAAGATGAAGAATTCGCTACAGTTCAGCGCAGTAATCGTAGTTTGCGATTAAAAGTTTGAAGAATTTCTCTCCACGCAGAATTGAAATTCTAATAACGCCACTAACTGTTCGAATGGCTGCAGTTAGCTAACTTGTACCAAAAATGCTGTTGCTAACATCAAGTTATAAGGTATACGACAGTTTAAATATTGGCGTACACATAGAAAAAAAAAAGCACAGCGCAATTACACTTCTGGGATCATTTTTATTTTGTGTACTTTTACTCTTCAATATCACATTACCTTAACTGTTGGAGGTTGGGGCTTAGTTGACATTTGCTGGCCAGTACTGTTGATCGACTTTCTCGGAATGACAAAGGGGCGAGGAGGCCTTGGTGGTCGCGTTGAAGCTTCATTTTCTTCAGGTATAGAACTTGTCAACGGTATGAAAGGTAATGAAGAGAAGGTGGCTTCATTTTCTTCGAAACCTTGCATCACCTGACATCAAGCAATTTACACGTAATTATTACACTGACATTCGAAACTTCAATGTCGAATTCCTAATATTGCGCAGCGTGTTTCAGGCTTGCACAACAAAGTTCATGTGTGATGTTTAAAATCTAAAAAAATGTTGTGTAATCGTTGACATTACAATGATCTGTTTGGAATTTCGCGCAAAACCACACGAGGGTTACCTGCGCTACCCATCCCTAACCTAACCATTTGGCCACGCCGGGCAGATATTACAACGGGGTTGCGTTTCTTTTCTTCGCATAATTCATGTTAAGACTTGAGCGTAAACACACTTTTCAGGCCAAGTATGAAATATCATGCACATAAGTGGTAATGTGATGGTTTGTTTGTTCGTTTTGAATTTTGCGCAAAGCTACACGAGGATTACCTGTGCTAGCCTCCCTAATTTAGTAGTTGAAGAGAGAAGGCAACCAGTCATCACTTCCCACCTCCAGCTCTTAGGCTACTATTTTATCAACAAATAGTGGGATTGACCGTCACATTATAACGCCCCCACGGCTGAAAGGGCGAGCATGTTTGGTGCGACGGGGATTCGAACCCTAGTAATGAGATGGTCAGGCACCTATGTACCAATTTCTTGTATACTTTCTTGAGACTTATTTACTAATGTTTTGCCTCACTAATTGTTCTATCTTCAAACAAGTTTAGAGTCAGGATTTTCAAATGGTATTAATGTGTGTATGTTGCAAACAACATGAACTAAATTTTAGGTCAATATTACATGGAATAGTAGGAAATACACACCAAGAAATTAGCAAATGCCTTAATGTATAATACTGTTTCCATAATAACAAAGTGAAATTCTTAAAGGTAATTTGTTTACCTTAAAAAATCGAATTAAATAAATATCATTAAAAGATGCCAATGTAAAGTTCACGAGCCAAAACAGAGATTGATGTCGGTATCTAAAGAGCACAGCTCGAGTTCGAGTTTCACGAACCATTAAGTTAATTCAATACATGCAATTCTCTTTAAATGAGTTAACACAGGTACAAGAAAAAATATAAACGCTAGCTAAGAATAATTCACGGGACACAAACAGAAAACAAAGGGGGGAGTTAAATTGTCAAGTAATGAGAGACAAATACTCCTTTTAACTACTTAAATGGTTAAAGCGAAACTGAATTTACAAAGAATGTTTAGTAGCAGAAGTCGTTATGTCTGGTGGTCTGGTATAGTGGTAGTCATTGGATTCGCGATATGAGGGTTGTAAGTTCTAATTCCCTCACAGATTCTACCTCCTAGTGGCACAGTGATATGTCTGAGGGCTTACAACGCTAGAAACTAGGTTTCGATACCCGTGGTAATATCGTACAGTTAACCTATTGTGAAGCTTTGTGCTTAATTTCAAATAAACAAACAAACAAACTCCTCACTAAACATGCTCGTCTTTTCAGCCATTAGGGCGTTATAAGTGACGGTCAGTCCCACTATTCGTAGATAAACAGTAGCCCGAGTTAGCGGTGGATAGTGTTGACTAGCTGCTTTCCTTCGAATTTATCACCTTAAAATTGAGGATGGCTAGCGCAGGAAGCCCTCGAGTAGTTCAGCGCGAAATTAAAAAACAAACAAACTTTTTTCTAGTTGTAAGTTATGGTGTTAAAATTAGCAGCACAGCTACACGTAATATTTTAAACTGAGCAAATCATAATCCGCCCACTAACTATCTTCAGTTATCAATTTCCAAAAGTTTTATTGAGTTTCTTTTCCAATACTAACGTTTTCTGTTGATCCTACGAACTTTTGAATATCATGAGTAAATTTATTTAATATGCAAAATTTACTCAGTTGCGTATTGATTTGGTTTGAATTTCGCGCAAAGTTACTCGAGGGCTATCTGCGCTAGCCGTTCCTAATTTAGCAGCGTAAGACTAGAAGAAAGGCAGCTAGTCATCACCACCCACTGCTGACTCTTCGACTACTTTTTTATCGATGAATAGTGGGATTGACTATTACATTATAACGCCCCCACGGCTGAAAAGACGAGCATATTTGGTGTGACGGAGACTCGAATCCGCGACCCTCGGATTACGAGTCGAGTTCCTTAATCACGCCGGCCCCTCAGTTGTGTAACATTCTCAGAAAGGACACATGCTTTTCATTCCATACAAGGTAATAAATTATGAAGTTTGGCTTTACACTGCTTATTTTTAAGTAAAATAAAATATTAATATCTATGAATGTAATAATGGTAAATTGCTAATTAACTACACTCTGAATTTTCGTGTTGAAATTTTTATAAAAACGAGGTACACACACACATATGCAGAAATATATACATACGTATATTGTGAAACCGACACACGCCCCCTTCTTTTATAGTTTCGTGAAGCTTTAGGGTCGAGAGAGAATTTTTTTAACAGACACGTCAATTGAGAGAGGCTCGAATGGATTTTAAAGGTTGATTTGAAAATGATCCATTATTAGGCCTCACTGGAACTGATAATATAATGATGTAACTTGTAGGGTAACTGACAACCAAGGTCGTGTACTAGTTTGCTATAGCATCTAAAATACTAATTAAAAGTGAAAAAGTGCATCATTAAGTACGATATCTTTCATTACATTCTGGTGGATTTATTTGCAGAAAAAAAAATGCCCCTCTGATTATTCTTCATCTGCCGCTAGGCGGTCTAAAACTGATACTGTAACCAACCAGAGCACATTTCGGAAATTTTACTTTAAATAAAAAATGTAAGGTACGTTAAGATGTATTAACGATACTCCGTACAATGACAGATAGTTTTTTTTTGTTCCTTTTGTAAGTTCGCAAAAACAGAGTAAAATCCCTATTTGCTTTTCCCGTGTTGTTAGTCCTACAAAAGTTCCCTTTCATTCAAACAAGGCAAGAACATTGTCACAAAATATCTATCTATTACAATGATTTCTGCTCATTTATTTTTACATCAAAATATTATTTTAAGATTATTAAGTTTTTGTAGTTTTTTGCCATTTTAACAAATTTTCTGAAAAAAAACAAACAACAAAAAACGTTTTTCACCTCATTAATTCTTACGTCGGACAAATAAGAGAGTGCAATTGGTTGCTCTGAGAATACAAATAAGGCCCAATCAGAGTCGATTTACACCCGTTAAATGGGAGGAGTCCTTTATCATAATTCGCATGTTGCAAGCTCTAATTATTACTTAAATATGTGTGCTGTATCTTTCAGCCATAAAAGATTGTGTTCTTTCTCATTGTTTTAAAGCTCTTTGCAAAGTTATTCACTAAACGTCTTGTACTTCTCTTTTATCTTGAAAACATAATTCACCATCTTCAAGTGCTCTTTTTTTGATAAACCCAGAGACTGCGAGCCGAGCACCTAACCACCAGCCCCATACCAGGCTGACTGTTATAGAAATAGGTTATTGTTATTGGATATACATTATTCAGTGTTATGAGCTCAGTTTCCGAAATACAGATAGTAGATAACTATAGGTAGAATTCTAATAAGATTATATTTAAATTTAATTGAGTAGAATAAAATAGACACGTAACATTATGTTCACGATTATTGTAGCAAGTATATAGAACTAGCATAAAGTACCCCGTTCTTTGAAGGTTCTTAATCTCCCTATTCTCATGATTCACACAAGCCCCACTGTACTAATCAAACTCCTCCACCATCTCCATTCACCATCATAGCTACCACATGTGGGATCCATACCCGAAAACAAACACCGTTTGGATATGCGTGTTAGGTACTTGAACAAAGATGATCTCGCGAGCTAGTGAGGGTGAGGTTGAGCACAGTTTCAAAAATGGCACCCCCGGGAACCCTAGAAGTACGAGTAGCATAAAATTCAACGCCAGATTTTGGGTTAAGCTATCCTGAAAACCTAGCCGTAGGCACCTATTGTGTCTAAGTGACCCTTCGGCCGCGTTTTAGCCCCTCCATATTTACTGTACCCTTGGCAGGGGTTACATCATAGAAATAAGGTCATCTCTCAAGCAACCCCGAGTTAAATGTGGTCATGTTAACTTTCGAACTGTGGAAATAATTCGAGGACAAACAAATTTACAAAACGCGATGTGGGTTAATACATAATTTTACTCTTACCGGGTTCAGGGTAGAGAAATATCATTGGTTAAACGTAGAAGCGATATGCACTGGCAGGTCCTTGATGTATGTTTGTGCACTATAGATGTTTAGTCACTGAGTCACGTCAGAGTATTTGTTCAAACACGGAGAGATCCCCTTCTCCCACGTGCGAAGCGTTCAAAACACACTCGCGGTAAGCGGAATCAGGATCTGGTTTCGTTTGTTGTTCTCGGCTTTCGGTGGAAAAGTATCCACGTGACCTTGGAATAACCACGTAGCTTCGATAACAGTTTATACCCAAGAAAAAAGAACGATTGAATCAGGTACCGTAAGGGAAGAGCTCCAGAGAGTTAAATATCCCATTTCATCTTGTGTCGCTCGGAGCTTTACAGTTTCTGTTCGGAAGATCTGAAAATGAATTTCCGTTTATGCGTGTAGGGCGCAATTTAAAAAAGCAGATATGCTCAAAACAAGTACCGCCATCAGCATTATGCTATGCATATAGTCGTTCACTTGTGATATTCACTAAGGCGTTTTGTTATTTATTAAGAAAAAAACCAATATTCTTCCAAATTAATAGTAACATGTCTGAAGTTTTAGGGCACTCTTGACCATCAAAAACTAGCTTAAAATTGCAGGAATTAAACATATGTTGTTTAAAATTAGTTTTATTATAGATGTACACACTTTAGATTATACATCGCCTTTAATCGATTTCAGAAATTCTGGTTTTTGAGGCACGATCAAGAAATCGTACAAACAGCACGTGAAATGAGCTTACCGTGTTTGTAACTTCATCTTGTTTTATATTTTCTGTCTCCTTCCGAGCGTCACGTTGATTGTCCAACACTTGCTTCTTCTGTTGGTCGCCTTCTTCCTTCTTATTCCCAGTAGTTTGAGATGAACTTTGATTTTTCTTCTCCCAAGCTCCAGAAGAATCATAAACCGAGTGTGAAGTAACCTGGTTGTTTTCGAACAATTTGTAGGTTAAATTATCATCAAATCTGTCGTTATCTTGTAACGTTTCGACCCTAGGTGATAATGTGGCATTTTTGGTGGGTGTTACTTTTATTAATTTCGAATCGCTCGCTCTTTTAATGAACCTCTTTAACGAAAACTTGCTCTTTTTGACTTTTGTGCATGTACTGTCTTCTGATCCTGTTGAGTTCCTTCGTTGCCACTGGTTGCCGACAGGTTTCGACAAGGTTTGGCTCTCGACGAATTCTTTTGAATCCAATTTTCTATTTTCCGAGTAATTACCGTCTCGTTTTAAATAAGAATGGGGACTAGAATTATTTCTGTAGTCAGGTAATTGTGTGCGTATTTCAACTTCTAATTTAATGTTCGATTCCCGAGTAGCTGTAATTTCAGAATCGAAACAAATTCCCGGTGTCTTCGGTGGTATCGGTGCTCGTCTTTTGGTGGTGTGTTCACTACGAACTTTTTCGAGTTCAATGGCTAAAGCAGCAAGCTTTTCTCTGCGGTCACTTTTTTTACCAGTATCTGGGTTAGACGAGCTGTCTGACAAACCAGAATCCGTGCTGTTAAAACCTGACGTATTAGAAACACCACTGTGTACATTTCCTTGTACTTTAATACTAACATCTCGAGCAGGCGACGTGGTCGACTTTTTCCGACAAATATTCTTCGCTTTGGAAACTGAAGTTAAGTTTTCTCTTGAATAAACCTGAGATGTTTCTGAAACATCCAACAGTGCGCCTTTAACACATTGTTGACCGTTCTTAGGGCATTCAGTGTCACTTCTCTTATCTTCAGAATATCTGAGCGACATCTCATTTGAATATAAATCCTTTGACAGTTTTTTTCCGATACCGTGAAGGAAAGACATACGAGGAACTTCTTTAGGGCTCACTTGGGCTTCACTCTGTACAAAATTACATGACTTATTCTGACATCTTTCGATCATAACAGCTTCAGAGGTGGGAATACTGGAATATGAAAAGGTGGGATTTTGAGAGTTTATATTCTCGAGAGAAGACGGCGTTTGATTGTAATTATGAGCAGATAATTCTTTATAGTTAATAATTGGTAACGACTGTGGTTGCTCAAAATCAAAACTGAAAACTTCGTGACAAGTTGGTGGCGATTCTAAGAAAGTATCTGATGCGTGTGGTAATTCGTTACTTTTAGTTTCAAGCAACCGGTCGTGTCTGTAAATGGAGTCGCTGCTTTTATTGGAAATACAGGCCAACGATTTTTCTGTTGATTTATCATCTGAGGTAGTAACTGTAATTTCTGTTTTATTAAGCTTCTCTGTTGGGTTAATTCCGTGCTCACTAGAACAAGTTGCTTGTTTTATGAAAGGCTTAACCGAAGCTCTAGGAAGTGGCTCTCGTCTGCGTTGCGAATGGGAGTCAAGTGACGACCTTTGACATTTTTCAATATGTTGATTTTGGTATACATTTGAATTAAAGTTCGTTGAGGATCCTTCTTCAGTTTTATTGTGTTTGTTTTCGGTATTATCTCGATAATGAAAGATGGCCTTCAAAGATTCTTGTTTGAATAAGAGAACCTCTTTCCGAGTGCTGTTACTCGAAAGGTTTATTTGATTTGAGTTAAATTCTGTGTTTTCTTTAGTGAGTTTCGTGGTGAGCTTATCCTCTTCAGTTACATCCAAACTTTCTAAGTCAATATCACTGACGCATGTTTCGAGATCCCAGTCCTCATCAGAGTCAAATTCACTTCCTCCATAGCCAATAATTTCAATTGGTCCTTCTGCAAAGGTAACTGTCGTTTTCCTTGTTTCTTTTTTCTTATGTCTTTCCTCATCTTTTAAAATTCTTAAGAAGGAAGAGGAAGCTTCAACACTTTCACTTTTATTAACAATTACCTCATTATTAGCAAATCGACGAGTTATTTCTTTATGGAACTTATTTTGAGTGTTTCTCACATCAGAACCGAATATGTTTAATTTGAGTTGCGAGTTGTTTTGATTTTGAGAATTTTTGGAAGTCTCGATGAGTATTCGATCTTTTATACGAGGACTATTAGCTGATCGGTAAGTAAGTAAGGAATTTGATATATAACTTGTGTTTTTGTTTTCTGCATAGTTCTGTTGATCTACACAGAGACCTGCGTGATCAGACACGCTCTTGAAACAGTTAGAACACAGATCTTTCTTCCAAGCATTCTGAACAAATGTTTCACAAGCGATGGACATATTTTTCCTGTTCTATACGACTCCACACAGCTACACTATACGTTCACTAAGAAAACAGAAACGAACGAGTAAGAAACGTTAAGGTACCAACACTTCTTAAATCAAGATGTTTCATTAGACATATCGTACATCACTATATTTCAAAATCACTAAACACGGATTTACTAAAAAAGACACAAAACCACGCATAATAAATTCAACTTGACACGTCACGATTTATCTTTATTGTTGTTGTTTTTTCACATTCGTTTGGTTAAGTGATACTGTGGTCGAATTTTGAAAAAGTCTATTTGCAATAAAGTAAATGACAGCCAAGTTGCTAAGAAACTAATTCACAGAGTGGTACAAATACTAGAAACTGATGTCATAACAAATGACAACTGAAAATATAACTTTCTGCTCATTATAAGCACATTTCCATTCTAGTACCACGTTAACAGTATTTGTTCAAAATTTTACTGAAAACCTTGGACACTATCTCTTTCCATTCATCTAGTGTCTTTAAATTCATTGGACTTTTCTACTGACCTTTTTCAGTTGAAGAACGTCCACACTACCAGTTAAAGTGTAAACCAAACAATGCGATTATGTTTTGATACAACTACACAGTCTTAAGAAAGTTAAAAATGTGCACTTTGCTCATGTTCAGTTTAACATAATATCAAGGAACACCATACATACAAGTGACTTCTCCGATGGTACATTGAAACGTTATCCTTCAATGCTAAAATTTGGAGTTCGATTCCCCGCAATAAACACAGCCGAATGTGGCTTTGCTCTAAAACCAAACAAGAAGACTTAAATGTTTGGTGAATTATATACAGGCCAATAATGTTAACAATCACCCTTGTTTGTTTGTTTGTTGTAACAATTATTTTATTTCGGTGTTTTGCGATTTCACACACAAAAGAACGAACAAACAAACCAATCACCATGTCGGACAAAAATAAAGTTCGAACTACGTAATAATCTGGCATATTTATTAATTTCAGTTGCTCGATAGTTTTTGTTTTATTTTATTGTGTATCTCTCAATCTTTAATGTCGTTAAACCTCAGTAAAACAATATTTTGTTACGAGCTCTTCACAGTTCCATGACTACTGTGGTTTTGCTAGAGTAACCCTGGTTTAGTTGGGTGAACTTGCCTGTAAAAGAGGTTACTTACATCGATTTTAGTTCACTTACAATAACTTTCAGATTTTATAAGTCCAAAGAGAACTGAGAAAGCTCTATAATAATTCTAATTGTGTAGATTTTGTTTCAGAATTTTCGATTAAAGCAATACTAGAACTATATTCCCGCAGAGCCTGCCTCTAATATTGAATTGACAATGACTTCTCCAAGCCTATTCCCTTTGTTTTTGCTTGTTGTTTTTTTGAGGCACCAGAGCGTTGCTTCTCAAACTCTTTTATCTTAAGGCACACTTGTAACGTCCCAATTTTTTTTGCAGCACACGTAATTGCCAGGCGTGGCCAAGTGGTTAAGGCACTCCACTCGTAATCCGAGGGGCGCGGGTTCAAATCCCCGTAGTACCGAACATGTTCGGCCTTTCAGCCGTGTGGGTGTTATAATGTTACGGTCAATCCCACTATTCGTTGGTAAAAGAGTAGCCCAAGAGTTGGCGGTGGGTGATGATGACTAGCTGCCTTCCCTCTAGTTGTACACTGCAAAATTAGGGACGGCTAGCGCAGATAGCCCTCGTGTAGCTTTAAAAACAAATTTAAAAATAAAAAAAAATAAAAAAACAAACAATCATGTATTTAAGTCAGTATGAAAGCCTAGTGGCACCAGCCTGCCAAAGGCAGAAATTAGTGTTATACAAGGAGGGTATCCGATTATTTGGAATTAGGTACAAAGCTACACAAAGGATTACGTCTGAGTTCTGCTCACCACGGACATAGAAACCCGGTTTCTAACGGTAGAAATCCGCAGACGTGTTGCCGTCCCGCTAGGGGGCTATATAGGAAGAAATACATAAAGTTAAACATTTTATTAACTTGATGACACAGTAACATTAATAATTAAAAATAACTTAATTGCAGAAATTACGTGGCATACAGTTTGAGAAATACTGTACTCGAGAGTCTATAGCACCCACCGCCAATTGTTGGGCTACTCTTACATCACAGAACAGTGAAATTTGAGGTATGTTTCCGTTATACTGACGCAAATTTAAACAAACTTTAAAAATATTTAAATATGTATATACATACACACACAGAGACACACAAATCTTTAAGTATATAGGTATGCATTTTATTTATATAGTACATGTCCATAATAAATTAAAAAAAAACAATGTATTACAAACCCCATTTAAATCCGACTGCTTCTTGTCATCACGTTTTGCTATACTTAGAAGAGACCTCGAACGCCCGATACTTGTTTGTTACCACGTTAAAACGACTGAACGACAGAAGAACGAACCCTATGAAACTTGTTTCTAGCACCATAAAAGGATGGATGACTCAGAGGGACAATATTATTTTATAGGGGCTTGTTAGGTTTTTGAATTTCCCGCAAAGCCACTCGAGGGCTATCTCCTCTAGCCGTCCCTATAAATTTGCGGTGCAAGACAAGAGGGAAGGCAACTAGTCATCACCACCCACCGCCAACTCTTGGGCTACTCTTTTACCAATGAATATTGGGATTGACCGTCATATTATAATGTCTCCATGGCTGAAAGGGCGAGCAAAATTGGTGTGACGGGGACACGATCCCCACGACCCTCGGATTACGAGCCGAGCGCCCGAACTACCTGACCATGCCGGGGCCCCTAATTTATAGGGGAAGAATGCACTTTGTGTATTTTCCATCTTTGGCTAAGAAAAACAATACATTTAATCAAGGCAGTTTTATTATGTTAGTATACGTGACTCTACGTATTGTATGTACTGTTGCAAGCTATATTTTTATGTTTTAATTTAGTTGTTTGCTTGTTGGAGCTGCTTAAATTTTCATGATCTAGATATAAAACGTTTATAAAAATAGTCCTAGAACGTTCGCGAATGTTAGTAATTGTGAAAATTCGCAAAGTATTTAGAAACAACGATATATCATAAATAGGAGAATAAGTGAAGCATTCACTCAATTATAGTTCGTTCAGTGATTGAGAAGTTAGTTAAGTATTCAAATCAGTATAAGTTAACATGCACATTTAGTTACTCAATCGAAGTAACTGTGAAATATACACGTATTTACGTTAGTCGTGGGACCATTAGCGTACAAGTTTCTGTTGAAACCGAAAACGTTATTTGTTTAAGAAGATACAAACAAATTGGTTATCGTTATGTGAGCTGGCCTTCACATTATTTTCTCCAAATTATTTAAAAGCCCAATGAAAAAATTCGTTACAATTGTACTAAACCGAAATTTACGGCTCTTTATCGAGCCCGTTTTTAATTTTATCGAGTGTCCCAGCGGTTATGCGATGGAAAATAACAGTTTTCATAATCTTAAACAGCTTTTAACGTTGTGAACATACGCTGAAGATACCGTTACTCAGGGTGCTTTTGTTGATATTTAAATATATACTTGTGATCCGTTGTGGTTTCCAAGTTAGGTTAATTAACTTTAAGAATACGTCCGTTATTAATTATTATTATTGCTATTATTTTTTGCTTGCCGAATTATTGGGCAAACGGTAAACAAATATAGGGTCTGTCATAAACAGCTTTCCCTGCTACATCCAGTAAAATCTTTCACATGACCTGAATGACCCAGTCAAAAGATAACGTAATAATTCACAAAATATTATGGTTCTGGCGTATTCGAAACGACTCTTAAATAAACACCAGTCGCACCAAACATGCTCGCCCTCCCAGCTGTGGGGGCGTTATAATGTGACAGTCAATCCCACTATTCGTTGGTAAAAGAGTAGCCCAAGAGTTGGCGGTGGGTGGTGATGACTAGCTGTCTTCCCTCTAGTCTTACACTGCTAAATAAGGACGGCTAGCGCAGATAGCCCTCGAGTAGCTTTGCGCGAAATTAAAAAAAATAAACACCACAGATTTACAATTACGTTTCAACACAACCAAGGTTTAGAGAAGGTTTTTTTCCTAAACCTTACAAAGTTTTCATCGATCCCGAAAATTAATATTGCTTTAAAAAACATAAAATAAAATAAATAATGAAATTAAAATATATTTTTAAAATATGCAATTTTCATCATTATGTGACTTTATACACTGTAGAAGATTCGAGAAAAGGAACTAAAGTCATTCTATTGCTGTTACTACTGCTTGGCAAATGGCTGCGTGGTTGCAAAGGCCAACTTTACCATAGGAGCCAATTTCGACCCCGAAATCTTTATTTGCCTCTATCATACTGGGCATGACAGTCCTTCCGTTGCACAAAGACTAATTTTAGTTTTAGTTTTTACGGGATGGTTAACGCGGATAGCTCTCGTGTAGCTTTGCACGAAATTCAAAATAAACAAATTATTTGGGAATGACAGTGTGATTACTGAATGCTCCCTTTACACGCCATATTGAATGTAATATTCGTTTCTCCCTACAACATGTCTAAGTAAGCGTGTCCGAGGTGCATACAAGATTTATAGTTCTTTGTTCACTGTAATGTAAACTTGTTCACATTATACGCGAAGGTCATGGAATGTTTCTTTGTTCGGTACTGTTAAAATAATCGCGCAGGTTACTGTGTTATGTGCCGAGAGGGTAAGTATCGTATTTAACGTCCTCTGATAAAACAGACCTAACATGATTTTCAGTCCATACCAATGGTATATTTTAATAGATTAGTTAGCCCGATGCTTAAAAGCTCCCACACAATGTAAACGCAGATCCAAGCTCACCAATAACGAGACCTTTACATTCAACACCCCGTGAGGAAAAAACCATTAGAACTGGTCGCTCACCCCGACATCCTCGTCTTTGTGCGTTAGGCGACAATGTCCTGGTTGAATACGACTGTCAGATCACTGCGTGTTTAACCTGATAGTCAGTAATTACACATCCGTCCTATGCAGCCGTTTCCGTTAGAATGCCATTCTGTGGATACTTCTGTCATACCCGTCCAACCGTGGATGCTATATCTACCAAGAGATAAGCTAGGAGAAAAGTAAAAATAATAATTCTTCAGAGAATTTTTTATTTTATGGTTTTATGAAAAACCATTCGCTTTGTGAAGGGCGAAAAGGGGCTAACAAAAACTGATGAGATAGCAACATTATTATAAAGTATTATTTAACTTTACATGCATTAAGTGAAACTAAGTTAAGATGTCCAGGGATCTATCTCCTTTTACTTGTTGGCTTTGGCAGTTTAGCTGTGGTGTTACAAGTTTTTATTATATTCGAAACTCAACAGTAACCTTAACTTCCAATATAATAGAAATTGGACTGAAATCAAGAAAAATCCTTGTTAACAAATGTTACAAAAGTATAACATAAAACTTACTCTATCAAGGCGACATTTTGATTAATATGTGCTGCTACTGTTACGTCAGTGTTTTCCAACCTGTGTCACGAGAAACTTCAGTAAACATTACAAAGAAAATGGAACTTGCGCCTCAAGTTTAGAAAGAATGTTTCAATGAGTTAACTACATTACCAACACTATAGCCGGCACTCAACGCTCAGTTCTGCTTCATCGGGATTAAGATCCATATGGACCTCGCACGGTCAGGCGAAAGCTTGATCTCTTCAACTCTCTGCGCTGGTGTGATGGATGTTCGCGTGCTGTTGTTCGTTTCGTACTTCGCACAAAGCTACACGAGGGCTATCAACAAAACGGTTCATTATATTGTTCAAATATTCACCGTAATAAAGATGAATATTTGGAGTGCATATATTTGGGTATAGTAGATATGTTAAATTCACAACATTTGACTCATATTCGATGTTACTAAACTGTACTGCAGTGTTATTATTATTATTATTATTCGATGTTACTAAACTGTACTGCAGTGTTATTATTATTCGATGCTACTAAACTGTACTGCAGTGTTATTATTATTATTATTCGATGTTACTAAACTGTACTGCAGTGTTATTATTATTATTATTCGATGTTACTAAACTGTACTGCAGTGTTATTATTATTATTATTCGATGTTACTAAACTGTACTGCAGTGTTATTATTATTCGATGTTACTAAACTGTACTGCAGTGTTATTATTATTCGATGTTACTAAACTGTACTGCAGTGTTATTATTATTCGATGTTACTAAACTGTACTGCAGTGTTATTATTATTCGATGTTACTAAACTGTACTGCAGTGTTATTATTATTATGTTTTGTTTGTTTTTGAATTTCGCACAAAGCTGCATAAGGGCTATCTGCACTATCTGTCCCTAATTTAGCAGTAAAAGGCTAGTCAGCTAATAATCATCACCCACCGTCAACTCTTGGGCTACTCTTTTTACCAACGAATAGTGAGATTTACTGAAAAATTATAACGTCCTCACGGCTGAAAGGACAAGCATGTTTGGTGTATTGAAGATTTAAACCTGCAACACACAGGTCGCGTGTCGAACACTTAAACAAGGTAGCTATGCCAAAACAACCTGTGCTATTGACTCACCCTTGAATTCTCTCTTTTGACTTCACCTTTTTAATGAGTATTTATACTAAAGTATCTAGGTATTTAAGGGGTACGCTGCACAGTCGAAGGTTTGACAAAAGGTACAGAGCATAAAGAGGTTGGGAAACATTCAGGTATCTGCTTCATGTTGATACGACCGTCTGAAATTCCTTTTAGGATTTCTGTTTACCTCACAGTTTGTGATTTATGTTCTGAACAAAGAAACGTTGTTAAAAATCAATGTCTCCGTCAAAGTGGAATACTGGAATTAATTGGTAAAACAGTGCTTTTTGATTAGATTAAAATTAAAATTCAGCAGCAGGTCCCGCCGCCAACTCTTGGGCAACCCTAATCGAGTAACGAGATTTGAACGTCGTTCCTAAAACGTACCACGACTTTCAAAGTTCTGAGCGCGTTCTACGACAACGAGGGTGGAACTATTTGCTCTCCGATTCTCACACTTGGGCACACTAACCATCAGACCACGCCCGATTCACGGACCTCACGTGAACGAATATTTACAGACCCACAACGGGAACACTCATTTCTATTTTTAGCACAGCGAAACTTAATATTTTTAATGATATATTGGTTATGAGCGCTAAACCTACGTTGCATTGTGTTTAAGTGATTTGTCACGATATGGGTAGACTCAGAATAACATGCTTTTATCACAACAAACATTTGAAATACTAATTATTTAACTTATGTACTGCATGTTGGTGTATAAAAAAAGACATGCTAATACCAGAAAAAATCGGCCTTTGGAGCTTTGTAATGTCAGTTCCGGTTTGCGTCTCAGTGAAAGTTCCCGAAGAAACAGTAAAGAGAAACGTTGAGCATCCAATTAAATAAAGAAAACATTGTGGTGTTATAAGACCGTTTATTTCTGGTGTTAAACGTTTGAAGTCTTGAACTGTTATCACTGCTGGTGCTACTTAAAAAGGTATAAAACTGTTCATGAGTTGATCTAGAAGGAAAACTTAAGTTTATTTGTAGATATGGAAAACTTAAACACTGTCAACTTTCACAAACATTCTCTGTCAGTTAGTAGAAAACTTTCTGAGAAGTGTTAAAATTCTATAATTAGTCATCAAGTATAATTAAACTTTTAAAATTAATAGCTGTTTGAACAATTTCAATCCAATGATAAAATATCCCTGCTGGAACTTGTTCTTGTTCATAGCATGATTACAGTATCATTATCACTTACCAATATTTACAAGTTTGACTTAATATTTTCAGTTTGTATACCATCTCACTGCGCACTTTTGTTCAGAATCATAGCAACAAAAACTGTATAGAAAGTAGGCCTACTCACCAGAACTGCAAACATAAATAAATACGTTAGCAATTACGCCACAGAAAGAAACATTGTACACCCATGCCGAAAACGCAAACAACACGCAAAATAATGGTTTAGTCCTAGCGCAGATGCTTATAACAAAGTCATGATAGCACAGCTGTCCGAAGTCGCTCGTTGCGCACCCTTGCGATTGGTTACACCCATATGTTAATAACTATGAAAGTCCTCTACATATCAACCCTCATAATTACTTTATGTCTGCGGTCTATGTTACGGACAGGATTGAATAGGAAGTTGTTTGGATCACAATTTTCTTTCAAACTTATTATTCCGGGAAGTTGTAGTTAATGACAATGGATCACTCCCCTACTTCTCATGAAAGTCAGGGTCTAACGTTAATATGAAAGAATGATACGTGAATATATGGTAAAAACAAAATTAAAGCTAAAAAAATCTATAATTTGGTAATATATTTGTATTATTCCTTAGAAATGAAACTATACTTTAATGGATTTAGCGGAATTGTCTTTCATGTTTGAAGTTAAATCATTCTGAATGCGGTATCAGAGGGGAAATTTATTTTTTGTTTAAACGAAACACATTTTAAATAAAACTATCGCAAGAGGATCCCGTACTTTAAAAGTAGCTGTTTGACTCTTATAAAGATTTTTGTTTTTAAACACAAAGCTACACAGTGGGCTATCTGTGCTGTGCCCATCACGAACATTGAAACTCGGTTTTTAGCGTTACAAGCCCGCAGACTTACCGCTGAATTATTAGGAGACTATAAATAAGGAATATTTCAATTCTTAAAATTATAATTAAAGTTCTTAAAAAACATACCTAGAATTTGTTAATCTGTAAGTGCAAGTGTTTTGAAATGCTTGCTTGTTAATCTGTAAGTGCAAGTGTTTTGAAATGCTTGCTTGTTAATCTGTAAGTGCAAGTGTTTTGAAATGCTTGCTTGTTAATCTGTAAGTGCAAGTGTTTTGAAATGCTTGCTTGTTAATCTGTAAGCGCAAGTGTTTTGAAATGCTTGCTTGTTAATCTGCAAGTGCAAGTGTTTTGAAATGCTTGCTTGTTAATCTGCAAGTGCAAGTGTTTTGAAATGCTTGCTTGTTAATCTGTAAGTGCAAGTGTTTTGAAATGCTTGCTTGAAATACGAACGAAAAAAAAAAGAGAAATGCAATATTTCTTAGAAATGGAAATGAACAAATGGCACGTGCATGTAAACAAAGTTCATAGTCCTGATAACATTTGTTATAACTCTTATATCGAAGATAGCCTGAGACGGTACACACGGTAGGGCACGTATGAGCAACAGGTGGTGAAATACACACACACACAGAGTGTTAGCTTGTCTTTAAAACTGAAAGAAATCCTTGCGGTTCATGCAGGAATGTGTAACACTCGTAGTCCATGCGACGAACTCATTTTAGTTTATTAAAATTGGTTTGTAGTTAGATCACTCTTAAAGAAAACCAACGGCGAGAAATGTTTCGAGAGGAAGCTTAAAAATAGTGATCGCGTTTACATCCGGGCGGCTGGAGGAGTTGACAACCATATAGGACGAATATATCCAACAACGAAAATTCGCCTGTGTGTGTTTTCTTACAGCAAAGCCACATCGGGCTATATGCTGAGGGGAATCGAATTGGATGGCGAATCGACCATCCTAACCACCAGGCACCATAAGACAGAATTAGTAACTGCATATTTGATCTTCGCAACTATAAAATAAAAAGTTTCCTTGTTTTTAAAATAACAAAGCGAACGATTCGTCACGTAAACAAACAACATTTAGTTAAGCCTTAATATAACTTCTAACGAAGCTATGAGTGATCCTGAAAGCCAAATATCGATTGCACGAGTGAATATTATTGATCTTGAGATTTTGTATAAATTATATCGAGAATAGATCGTGAACTAATTCTGATTCAGTCACCTGACTAGTTTAGCCGGAAATTAGTTGTTTTACGTATTAGCAAATTAGCGACTTACGAGTAGCAGGAGAGAAATTCTAAACACGTGGTCGGGAAATAAAGTTAACGGATATGTTTGTTTTTTGAATTTCGCGCAAAGCTACTCGAGAGCTATCTGCACTAGCCGTCTCTAATTTAGCAGTGTAAGACTAGAAGGAAGGGAGCTAGTCATCACCACTCACCGCCAACTCTTGGGCTACTCTTTTACCAACGAATAGTAGGATTGACCGAAACATTATAAGACCCCCACGGCTGAAAAGACGAGTATGTTTGGTGCGACGGGGATGCGAACCCGAGACCCTCGGATTACGAGTCGCATGCCAAGTGAGTACCTGGCCATGCCGGGCCGAGTTCACAGATCTGGAACAAATCAGCACGACTTAATATGTTGGAATATGAATTGTGTTTTTCATTGTGATTAATTCGGGCGTCGGGGCAAAAAACAAAACAAAGGAGTTCATAGTGTCAGCAGTGAAAGGATAAAACAGCTTTTGATGAAGTAGATTTTCTCATCTCGAGCAGGAATTAATTTTGTGAAATATAATAAAAAGAGTAAATGTTGTTTTTTTTTAAAGTGTGTACAACAATAATTATTGAAAAGAACTCTCAAAAGAAAGTATGTTTACTGTATAATAGCATTTCAACCACATTATAGCTGCTAAACGCAATGCTGACGAGGATTTTCGAATAATACCAGGGCTCTTCAGGCTCGCAATACGAAAAACCCAGCAGTAATTTTAAAAATCAATTATAACAAGTAATAAAAATAATTTTGCAAAAATTGAATACGAGCTAGGAGTGGCAGTGCTAAAATGTATAGTAACACGGTAGAGAGGAATACAAAAAGCCCGTATACAAACTCACTACACAAGTAGCCAAATATTTCCATGGACAATTTATCTACAATCATATAATGAATTCGTGTTAATCGCAGGAATTTGGACTTGAATAAAAAACATTTAAACTAAATAGTGCTATAAAGTCTTATAGCGACTAATATCTATAAACTTGCGAGATTGACTCACAACTTAACTGGTTGCATGTGTAAAGATTTATGTATTGTTACTCATCTTGACTCACAACTTACTGGTCACATGTGTAAAGATTTATGTATGGTTACTCATCTTGACTCACAACTTACTGGTCACATGTGTAAAGATTTATGTATGGTTACTCATCTTGACTCACAACTTACTGGTCACATGTGTAAAGATTTATGTATTGTTACTCATCTTGACTCACAACTTACTGGTCACATGTGTAAAGATTTATGTATTGTTACTCATCTTGACTCACAACTTACTAGTCACATGTGTAAAGATTTATGTATTGTTACTCATCTTGACTCACAACTTATTGGTCGCATGTGTAAAGATTTATGTATTGTTACTCATCTTGACTCACAACTTACTGGTCACATGGGTAAAGATTTATGTATTGTTACTCATCTTGACTCACAACTTACTGGTCACATGTGTAAAGATTTATGTATTGTTACTCATCTTGACTCACAACTTACTGGTTACATTAATTACTGGAACTTTAATTGTTCTATGCCGATATTTTGGAGATATTCATAGAACCTACGCCTTCAAACTTCACCCTAACGCTCTACATGTACGCACAATCGACTCTTATCACATGCTAGGGTTATGTTGATTAATAGAGAGGTCATTATTCAGATGTCAGGCCATGACGTATGATATCAAGCATCGTATACAGCAGCCAGGCTAGGCCATTTCGAAAACTTGTAGAAAAGTAGGCAGGTATATAATGTAGTATTTTGATAATTTAAAAAAAAAAAAGATCTTTTAAACCTCAAATATCAATACAACGTAAACAGATTTGTCAGTTGCGTAAATATATCATTTCTTTGATATCTTGGAAATATATTTAGATTAATCTTTGTTCTTTTATTTTTTTCTGAAATTGTTTTAGAAGATATCATGTTTGTGCAATGAAAAGTTGTCAGTGGTCATGATATAAGAACAGCTTATGTTGCCATATAGCGACCAGAAATGAAGCTGTTTTTATGCAAAATGGAAATAGTATATAGTTATTTATCAAGTGAACTCACTGCTAAATACTAGTTTTCCTTTTTTTATTATTATTTCCCAACAAAAATACGTGTGGTAGAGGAACAGAGTAATATTACTGTTATAGAAGCTGTGAAACACTCGATAATGTTTTGTTTGTTTTTTTTAATTTCGCGCAAAGCTACTAGAGGTCTGTCTGCGCTATCCGTCCCTAATTTAGCAGTGTAAGACTAGAGGGAAGGCAGCTAGTCATCACCACCCACCGCCAACTCTTAAACTACTCTTTTACCAATGACTAGTGGGATTGATCTTAAATTATAACGCTCCCACAGCTGAAAGGGGCGAGCATGTTTGGTGCAACGGGGATTCGAACCCGGGGCTCTAAGATTACGAGTCGAGTATTTTAACCATCTGGCCAAGACGAGCCGTCACTTGATAATGAGAATCAGGTGATCAAATAAAACTTTAACTCTCAACTCCAGCAGTTATCTGTAAGCACACAGTGCTTGGTAATAGCCTGTTCCTAAGTGCTCTGAAAATACATATCTGTCGTACTAAATCCATTGTAGAAACTTCACTCATATTTTGATTAACGTGGCAGAAGAAAAAGAAAGGTAAATGCTTTGGTTCTTTAATCAGTTTCAAGTTTTACACTTCAGCAGCGTTTTTCAGTGCTACTGGGTGTCTCAAAATATGCGAAACACTCGATAATGGTAATTAGGTGCTTTATAACTCAACTGTAGCAGTTAATTGTAAGCATCATTGAGTAACAGAGTGAATGGAGTAATATGAAGCTGCTTGAGAACAACTGTTACGGTGTGAACTAGATTAAGTTAGCGATCTGTGATTAACGTTTGAAAAGAAAATTGTGTTTGCTTTCCTTTTGTATCAGCATTGTGACATAATAACACACGTGTTTCGCATCAAACACCCATGTACTCACTCAACTCGTTAGTAAAGGACTAAAGCTTGTTTAGCTATGTGATCCAGTAATCGTACAGAAGTTTCACGAACTCTTCCAATTCGACGTTAACATGAAGTCTCGAGTATTTAAACTGTGTATTTTCTTATAGCAAAGTCACATCGGGCTATCTGCTGAGCCTAGCGAGGGGAATCGAACCCCTGATTTTAGCGTTATAAATCCGAAGACATACCGCCGTACCAGCGGGGGCATGAAGTTCCGACGGCAAATCGTTACGTTTGACTATACAGGAAATAGTATGTGCTTTTGACATTTTAGTGATACGAAAATGCGAACATGATTTGGTAATAATATAAAAATTATCCGACATGATCGACGATGTTTTTTTAATTTGAGTTACGTTCAAGTAATTATTGTCTTTCCCTCAATCCTTATTTTCACATGGAAAGCTTTTCAAAACAGAACGTCCAGGTTATAGCAAACTTCATATTTTCCTTCGTTTAATCTCCTCTGCTTTCCACCGATTTCCTCGAGTGATGGATACAGATTATTTCTAATTTTGTCGTGATAACTCAAACAATGTTATTTTCTATATTCTCGTGGGTTAAGAGATAAGTTCAGAGATTTATAATGCTAAAATCAAGATTTCAATTCCCTAGGGGTGGTGTTGGTATTATAATTTATTTCGGACGAGTTTCCGATTTATTACGTTCGTTACGTGTTACTCTATATCGGCTTTTATACGAATCACGCGAATTTCTCGAAGTTCAACAATGTTGATTCCTACTTTCAAGAATCTTCTCAAATTGTGACAACAGTTGGGAGTTGCACAATACAGAGTAGAAAATGCAAGGCAAGTGCAATAGAAAATAGTGAAACAAGCATAGATATTAAAATAAATGGATAACGGTAAATCCGTTACAGTGGACAGAACGAAAATTGTTTATTGTGTATTTGTTTTGGAATTTCGCACAAAGCTACTCGAGGGCTATCTGTGCTAGCCGTCCCTAATTTTGCAGTGTAAGACTAGAGGGAAGGCAGCTAGTCATCACCACCCACTGCCAACTCTTGGGCTACTCCTTTACCAACGAATAGTGGGATGGACCGTCACATTATACGCCCCCACGGCTGGGAGGGCGAGCATGTTTAGCGCGACGCGGGCGCGAACCCGCGACCCTCACGCCTTACGCGCTTGGCCATGGTTTATTGTGTAACTGTGAACTTTTAAACAACAGTCTTAGCTTCCAAAGCATAGTGGCTGGAACAGAAAATTAGAGATCTTATCAACATTGTTATGTTAGCTGTTTTCGACTTCTTTGGTCAGTCTAGACTTTACTTCAAATGAGAAATTTGGATGTAAACATAGTTTAACTAATGTTCTCCTCTCAGCCTTGGTTTCTTCGCATTTTCTTCTCAAGTATAAACCATAAATGTAAAGTCTATAGGTCACTCTAGATTTAAATAAAAAAAGATTCAAGCGAACAATTTGGCTGTACTTTGTAAAATGTTCACCCAGTAATCATTTAATAAGTTTTATCTAAACCGTGTGTTTTTATTATTTTATATATTTTAAATCAGTGTTTAGTTGATACTAGTTTAAATTAATCTTTGAATAATTTTAGTTTCCACTAAAAACAATACGATAGTATTGTATATTGATAAGCCTATAATATCACAACATCGACACGTTCCAGATTCATAGTCATTAGTATTGTCAGTCTCGTAACAGTTTATTTAACATAAGAAGTTTGTTATAAGAATTAAATTCATAAACACAGAAATGTGAACGTATGTATGGCCTTCCACGAAGGGCTAGGACCTTTTGTCAGGAAGTATATATCTGGCAAAGACTTTATCCTGTAACAGCAACAGTTTTGTTTAGAAGTTAAGTCAAACACCACACTATGGAACCGATGACGTTAGCAACTTCAAATAAATAAACAAACACAGTAAGATGTGATTTTTACCAAGAATTGATTAATATCTTAGGTTGGTTTGGTTTGTTTCGAATTTCACGCAAAGCTACTCGAGGGCTATCTGCGCTAGCCGTTTCTAATTTAGCAGTGTAAGACGAGAGGGAAGGTAAATATGCTCATCCTTTCAACTGTGGGGGCGTTATAATGTGACGGGGATTCGAACCCACATAACCCTCAGATTACGACTTGAGTCCCCTAACTATCTGGCCATGTCAGGCCGAAGTAAAAGGCAAGGAAATGAAACACACAACTTTTATCTGTTGTGTAAAGTACAGTTTAACATAATATTTGGATCTAATGCCATTGACTTAGAATTTGTATCATAAGAAAAATTCGACGAGACAAGAGAATGAAAAGTTGTATTTAACTAGTAATTTTAAAATTTGCAAATTTTTACTTTTTCAGATACGAGAAGTTTAAGTTGTCTGTCTGTACGAAAGTAAATCATAATATATTAAAACCCTAATTCTTTAGAATTATTAAGGGTTATAAAAGCCAAAGAATTAACGCTAGGACGAGTACGGATAAAGTGTGTGAATCAGTCACCTACTTTACGGTGTCTGTAGACGCGGAACCATCTGCTTTAATACTAATTTTGAGTTGTTTCCAATGAGGATGGACTTTGCCATATTTCTGTTTATATGATGGAGTTAACTGTGTTCCTTCTATTTGGCCTGGCATGGCCAGGTGGTTAAGACACTCAACTTGTAAACTGAGAGCCCCGGGTTCGAATCCCCGTCACACCAAACATGCTCGTCCTTTCAGCCGTGGGGACGTTTAATGTGACGGTGAATCCCACTATTCGTTGGTAAAAAAGTAGCCCAAGAGTTGGCGGTGGGTGGCGATGACTAGCTGCCTTCCCTCTAGTCTTACACTTCTAAATTAGGGACAGCTAGCGCAGATAGCCATTGTGTAGCTTTGTGCGAAATTCAAACCTTTTGTGTTTAAATATATATAATGCAGATCTCCACAGTTGCCATGACCTTCCTTAGATATGAATTGAACATGCGAGACATTTTGAATACAAACAGCATTTTTTATGCTTTATTTTATAAATTTATAATTGATAGAATTTGCGATTATACTCTATCAGATATTTTCCTACATTGCGGTTTTAAAAAAACAAAACTTAATTAACATATAGCACGAATCATCACATTAAACACAGTCTGGTCCGATACCGGCATTAAAACGTTACTATATTTACATGAATTTTGTTGTAGCTTTGGTCGTAGTTTTCTGTAGACAGACGATACCCAACGTATTTCATTACCTTGTTGAACGTCGATTAAAAACTATTTATGATAATTTTAAGACCACCCCTTTCTTTAATATTCTACATTTATGGCTACTTCTAAACCAAGAGCTAGTACAGTGGAGCGCCATTAAGCCGCGGACCAGTAAACCGCGAAATCGCTTAAGCCGCTGTAGCAAGTCTTGTCCCAAAATTTTTGATGTATTAAATCTACTACCTGGCTTTTTAAAGTTTCTCACACTCTCCTTGTCTTTATAACTTCAAGGGAATATTTAAAAAGGATTTGTTTTAATTTGGGAAATAAATAAAATATATTACAATAGAAATCGACCGTTAATCTACCTTATCCGCTCTCTATGTCAGCTTTATGGAGGCCGCCGTTGTTACCGAATCACACCTCTTCATACATTAAATTAATCCGCGGTAAATCCGTGAAAAAGTGATCAATAATTAAAGTATTATTTTTAATTCGATAATCCGATATTTTTATGGAATTGTATAAATATTGGCCCCAAACCCAATAGAAATCACTTCAGTTTCTGAATTAACAGTGAGCATATCATATTGATATGGCGGCCCGCATGTAACACGGGAAGACGAAATTTTACAGGGAAAAGCGAACCATCGCAATGCATTGGTCGTTTGTGTTAAAACGGCACTTGTCAATTGTATCTGAATAGTCTATACATTAATATTATAATGATCACGCAATGGCCCGGATGAGGCTCCTCGGCGGAGCTGTTGGCGACTTTGGCTGTTGGCTAAGCAGGTTGACCCCCCAAATACCGCGGCTTAACGGCGCTCCACTGTATTAGTGATCCTGGTCGTTTCCTTGTTACAGCCCATTTCATGCTGGAATCGTGTCCTCATGGAATTGTTTGACCATGGCGACTTAGAAGTTGACCTTCTTAGGAAATTGTGGACGGTTATTTTATTGGTCCTTAGTGCGATTGGCATAAAATAAAAAAATAGTTTTTTTTTCTTCCTTTCTTTGGTTTGAATTTTGTTTAAGGTTTCGTCCAGTGAAGGAAATTATGAACTAACGGAGAAAGCAAAGCAGTGACGAATCGTAGGTCATAATCGTAATTTGTCCGCATCGGTCGAATTAGTTACGAGTAACTTTAGGTAAGTGCACATTACCAAATAGTGTTGTTTGTTAATTAAGGTACTGTTGTGTCGTTTGTGAACCTGTGTTTTAGCTCACTGATTCAGTTCGGATTACGACATCGGAACCAACGTTATTTTTTGTTCTTTCACTGACATTTGTTTTCTGGTTAGCTAAATAACCAGAAATATTTAGATATTACAATGACAATTTAACATGAGTTTGTGATGACGAGAAACCCTCTGGACGTAACAAATGTATTTTCAAGATGGCTGGTATGGATATTAAAACTTTAAATAAAGTACAGAACAACTTATGACCTTCTTAGGTCATCTTCAGGTTAACTTTATTTTAATTAAAGTTTTAATATCCATACCAACCGTCTTGAGAATACATTTTAACGTGCGTTCATTAAGAAGAAAATATATAAAGTACTTTGTGAGGGGTACTTTAGAAACTCGTCTTAAGTTATAAAACAGGATGTGAAAGTGGGTTGGTTACCTTCTCTCCTGTTTTACATGTAAATTAATTAAGTAAAGTTGGCAGATGAAGTTTTAAAGAACTGTACAACAGATTAAATTTACAGATGGTTCAACACCAACTAACTAACAATTTATTTCAAAACTGTTGAGAGATCCATAAGGTATGCTGCATCTAGTGGTAATAGATGGACAAAAACTTCCGGAGAGATCTCACTTCGAGCTATCTAACGGTAGACGTGAATTCGACGAACTTAACATTTCGTGTTCAGATCACTAATTCTGTTTGTTACCTGAAGCAAGACTATTCTTTTAAAATCAAACTTCTGTATAATCTTTCCAGCTAGCTCGAATAAGGGCAGGTGACGTAAATAACTACTCACACGGTTGTTGTGGTGTAACACGTACGACCACTAGAGGTACGAAACTTACCGAATATAATTAGTAACTCGAATATTAATTTTATTTCTTGAAAAAAGAAAAGAAATAAGTAAGTAAACATTAAATAACCGTTTCCACTTCAGCGAAATACATTTCCTACATTTCTATATTATGATTGAAAACCATATTAAGTGTGTTAGACTATAGATATTAAAGTCTGAACACTGAATTCTAAACTTGTTTTTTTGCTCATCCAAGCTTATAATTAATTAAAGTTTATTTTGTATACAAACTAAAGTTAATTGAAAAAAATGTGTAGAAGTTTATCGTGTTCCTTATACGTTCCTCTTGAATAATTATGGTTTTCATTGAGAAACTTAAAAACAAAATAGATTACTAATGTAAAATTACCAAACTTCATTATTTTTACGCTACAGGAAGTCTGCAGTTGTTAGGATAATTGTATTTGTTTTATGCTAATATACCCCAGGATACATTACAAATTGCGGCTCTCGCTATTAATGTAATTGAACAACAAATGAACATTCGTGATTTAAAAAAAACGAATTTTATTAAAAACTCTTTGTTCTTTGGAACAATGCGTAAATAAATATTTTCAGAAAAGTATCCAAGTGTAATGAAAAAAGAACAGGGCAGAAACCTGGGATATAAAGGGTATAACGTATATTTGAAAGCTGTATTTCTCTCCAAGTAATTTAAACCAATCTTTATTAAACAGGATACAAGTTGAAGTATCATCTCACTTTAAACGACTGAAGGCTCATCTTGTACGTAGCTAAGTCTATAGATGAATAATAAAAGCTACGGAGGGAAAGTGAATAGGTTACCGTTACGGTGTTTACTTTTGTAAGATTTTACACAAAGCTCCACGAGGGCTGTCTTTGCTAGCCGTCCCTAGTTTTGAAGTTACAGACTAGTGAGGATGCAGCTAGCTTGGACTACTCTTGTCAGACAGAATAGGGGAATTTGAGCTTTACTCTTATAATGTATTCACGCCCTAAAATATAGGACACATTTTTTTCTTGTTTTCTGGCGATATAACGGGAGAGGAGACGCCTCTGAACCACAGCCCGACCCTCTAATCACTGGGATGTGCCTAGCTCACAATGGTTGAAGTGTAACGGATATGTAGTAAATCAATATTAATGTAATTTAAATACATTGTGTGGTTTTGAACATAATTTTATGTTTTGCGGTGTTTTATATTATACTAAAGTTATTTTGTCAGTCATTACGTGTTTTTTAATTTTTTGCTCAAGAATATTGTTTCTTTTTCTGGTCGCTGACGTCAATGCTATACTTTATAAATATATAGGAATTCACTGATAATGGACTTCTGGGGCTGCATATGTACAGGGTGGCCCGTAAGTCCCTACCCATCCATATGTTATTATGTTACATTCAATTACGCATGTATTATAATTTTTTTTTTTTTTCAGAGAAATATGACCGATGTAAGCCCACTTACACTTGAAGAGCGTATTGTGACAAGTACGTGGGTACACGAGCGCAAGAATACTGGTGACAGCACACAGATACACTGGATACATAAGATATATGGATGGGTAGGGACTTACGGGCCACCCTGTATTTTCAATGGTACATGTCTATTATTACAAGTCTTATTTTATGTTCTTCCTTGTTACTGCCCATGACTGTTATAATGTCTTTAAATTAACGAGTTTAAAATATATATACTAATTGTAAATAATTGCGTGTTAATGTAATCACACTGATCTAAAACGAGTTGAATTTCCGAAATAACTACTCGATATTAGAGTACAATAACAAATAATTAATTTAAGTGTATAGTTTTGAATTGAATACCAAAAGTTAGTGAACTGTCTGAAGCGTTGTGTTATAAAGTATATTTTTGAAATAAAGAACTTAGTTTTAATGCACAATTCTGTGAGTCAGTATGTATAATTAACAATCATGATTTGAAATACGAGTGTCATTTCAATGGAATAACCTTAACAGTAATGGAGTCATGAAAGAAATTGATCTTGTTTCATGACTGGTCACTCTCTTAAGTAGTCTAAGTAATGTGTTGTTGCTAATAGTAGAATAAATAGGATTTTAGGCTGAATATACAGAAGTATTGAATACAAGTCTGTAAAGGTCAGAGGCTGGACCATATTTAGAATACTGTCTTTATAGGCTTGATCTCCTATGTCTTAGAAATAATATCGAATTGTTAGCAAGATTTCAGAAAAACCTTGCTGTCCTGAAACATTGTTATAGTGTTTAATATATCAAAACGAGGTATTACGAGGGTCCAATGATACCATTCGTACCGAAATAGACAACATTGTTTGAATAGTTTGGAACCATACATGATTTGTAGCTTTTCTTAATTTCAGATACGTGATTAGTTTAGTGCTGTCTAAGCATAAAAAGGCTCAGTTAATCCCGCTGTTAATCCAAACAGGTTTTGAATTACAAGAATAGCACGTGGAAAACATTCTGTAAAATTCGTTCAACTTCGAAATACCGAGAGACCCAAACGTTTCGGATACTCTATATTTTAAACAATTTGCATAGCCACTTGTGCACTTTCCTCGAAAGAACGAATATAACGTTGTCATAGAATCTAGTGTTTTCCCAATTAGCGTTAAAAGAGCCTTAAGACGTTCTTTCGAAACTTAATAATCCAAACAATAAACACGCCTGTCGTAATATTTATTTTATCTGGTGGGTTTACTGTAATTCTTAGAAAACTCATGACTGAAACTATTATTAAATGGCTGACTAAACTGATGAATCATAAGAAACTGTTTATCTTTGTAGAAGCAAACAATTAATTTTCATAATACACAGTTTGGACCATGAAGCTTCGAGATTTTCAAACCTATTTAACCATTGTGGCGTGTTCGGATTTGGATAGCTGTCTACCCTGTGAAGGTTCGAGACTTTCAAACCTATACACGTTGTAGTATGCCGGGCAGGATTACTGAACAACCTCACCAAGCTCTAGTTTGCTCCTTCCCCAAAGTATCCCCCCCCCTACAAACTTCGGAAATTTTTTTCTAGTGGTCAACGACTATGCCCGCTGTTCATAATTAATAACTTCAATTATCTGGTCATTTGAAGCAGAAACAAAATTGAAGTCACTCTCGATAGACGCGCAGTCATTAAGCTTAGCGTCTAGCCGAATTTCTTAAAGCTCATTCAGGTAATTTAGCTCGTATAAATTAAATGACTGTTCAAATGTTCATGAGCTCCCTCTGGAAATAAATTCGTAGTCACTTTTTTAATAACCTGATTTAATAAAATTTCCAATTTGGTTGCAATATAGAGCTTTTATTGCCTATATATTTTGTATGCGACAGTATTTTGTGCTATTGTTGCATCTTTATCTAATTTAGCATGCAAATTCAATATCTGTAATTCTATTGTATAAATTAAGAAAACAGTTTGCACCGTAAAGCCCCACATTTTTCAAACCTGTGCACTACGAGTTATAATTTAGAAAGTCGTATGGACTACAAAGCCTCGAGTTTTTCAAACCTTTGCACTATTACGGCGTTTAAAGAATAATAAATAAACCACTGTATTTGAAACCGAAAGCACCATTTTAAGCTCGCGCACCGATGATTATAAACTTTTATTGAAAGTAATGTTGGTAAATGTCCGATTTTGTCTCTTGTTATGCACGTATTTCACTAAAGTATTGTATTTTTGCAGCTTACGAAATTAAAGTCAAGCTATGACAAATCCATCATATGAAACAACGTAAATGGGACAAGATTCGAAAACAAGCCAGTTTTTCTTTTGTCTCCATATTCTTTTTTTTCTTTTTTTTTTTTACTCTGGCCTGGCATGGCCAGGTGGGTTAAAGCGTGCGACTCGTAATCCGAGGGTCGCGGGTTCGTGCCCGCGTCGCGCTAAACATGCTCGCCCTCCCAGCCGTGGGGGTATATAATGTTACGGTCAATCCCACTATTCGTTGGTAAAAGAGTAGCCCAAGAGTTGGTGGTGGGTGGTGATGACTAGCTGCCTTCCCTCTAGTCTTACACTGCTAAATTAGGGACGGCTAGCACAGATAGCTCTCGAGTAGCTTTGTGCGAAATTCCCAAACAAACAAACAAACTTTTTTTACTCACGTTTTTGGATAGGTTTACCGACCAAACTCGACTTAACGCCCTCTTAAGTATAACATAATATTTCAACTTTAAAAATGTGTGACAAAGGAATTTTTAAGTAATTGTCCAAGAAATATTTCCGAAGCTTTAAAGATACAAGCAGAGTTTAGTGTTAACAAATGATTGCGTTTTTGTTCACTTAATGTATACCCAATTATTTTAATACGTTCAACAAAGAATTTAACAGCCTGGCATTTTACGAGAAAGAATCCACTTTACCTGGTTCCTTTCACATTGTTCCTACTCATGGAAAGTAACAGGAGATCAATAAGAGATGTCCTTCTAAAACTTTTGTTACCAACTCTAACAATGTAGAACGTCGAGGCCTGGCGCTGAACTGAATGGAATATCACGTAACACTGAGCAATGTTAGCGTAACACGAACTTAACGTTCGGCCTCTACACTCACACTAAGAGCGGTGCAACGTGATACTAGCTACACCCCCTCCTTTTCACATCCACTTCGTTTTATGATTGGTCACAGGAATAATTCCTGTCTATTTCCGTCCATCAGTTTCACATTGCTACATAAAACTTTACACTGCACTTTAATAATCCGTGTCTGGTCGTTATGACAGACCAGAAAAACTTCTGGTTATACAACTGTATATTTACATTTTACACGAAGGGAAGTGAAAACAGTTTCGAATGTCTTCTTTATTTTGATATAGATATTTCGTATAATATTGGTGTTAAACATTTTTGGGTCCAACTCATTTAGTCTTTGTCCTTATTCTCGGTGACCCGGCATGACCAGGTGGGTTTAGGCGTTCGACTCGTAATCTCAGGGTCACGGGCTCGAATCGGTCGCACCAAACATGCTTGCCTTTTCAGCCGTGGGGGCGTTATAATGTTACGGTCAGTTCCACTATTCGATGGTAAAAGAATAGCCCAAGAGTTGGCGATGGGTGGCGATGACCAGCTGCCTTCCCTCTAGTCTTACACTGCTAAATTAGGGACGGCTAGCGCAAATAGCCCTCGAGTAGTTTTGCGCGAAATTCAAAACAAACAAACCTTATCCTAGATGTTTTTGGTGTATCTTATCTAAAGTTCACAATTTTTACTTACAAATAATCATAGTTAAAAAATTATCAAAATGTCTCCTCCGACACAAATATGGAGTAATATTTATCTGTAGTTTCTGACATTATCTGACATAATCCTATGTCACGTGAACGAAGAAAGAATGTAATTCTAAATACTGGTAGGAGTAAATAGATAAATATTTATTTCAGGGTTATTGAACTACACATGACTGTTTAATTCGTGTATAAAAGTTACGAAGTCTAGTTGATCTATACAAGTACGTGACTATCCGTACTGATGTATAAATAGGGTTTGTTGGCTTGATACAATGTTTGTTTTTGAATTTCGCGCAAATCGAAACGACGGCTATCTGCGCTAGCTGCTCCTAGTTTAGCAGTGTAAGATTAGAGGGAAGGCAGCTAGTTATCACTACCCACCGCCAGCTCTTGGGCTACTCTTTTACTAACGAATAGTGGATTGAGCGTCACATTCTACACCTCCACGGCTGAAAGGCTGAGCATGTTTGGTGCAACGGGAATCCGAACCAGAGCCCCTCAAATTGCGAGTCGAATACTTTAACCACCTGACCATGCCGGGCCAAGTGCTGCTAATCGATCCCCCAGTTAATGTCACGAGTGGTGTATGAGAATGATATGTTATTATTAGTTGGAAATATGCTTAAAGTGTAGAACTATTCCGAACATCTCGGATCTGACTATCAATTTTCCACTACTCTGAGACTTGGTTTATACTTGCAGGATTCTTTCTTTTGTCTCGTGGATAATTTAAGCGGTCCCCAAACTTCGGAACATTGGCAACAATTTCATCGTTAAACAACAACAACAATAATCCACCCAGAATTAAAGTAAAAATCAAAACTAAACAATCAGAGATTGGTATTTAATCCAATTTCAGAAATACCAGGAGCTGGGCGTGGCCTAGTGATTAGAGTGACGGAATTTAACTCTGTGGATCAAACGTTCGTATCTTACTTTGAAAAGAAACAAAAATCACAATTAACGCTTTATGGTCATGGGTACATCATAGAGGTAACGATTAAATTCCAACATTTAGTCAGACAAGAGTAGTGTAGGTGTTGGCGGTAGGTGCTGTTGACTAGCTCCCTTCCATCTAATCTATTTTAGCGTAGACCACCTCTCAATGATTTTATGCGGATATCCGTAAACAATTACAATCAACCAAATAGACTTATTTTAAGGGGCTACACAAGCTTCAACCTGGCTGAAGGATTCGAATATAAAACTTTGTTTCTTCCTATGAACAGTCACGGTGCTATAGAGATGTCGTGTTTTCTCAACTGCAAATTAACAGCCCGAAAGCAACGTTGATAAATTCAGACAAAAGTAGAGTTGTGCAGTATATCTGCTGTGCGAATTAAATTAAAAGACAACAATAAAATTATCTTTGAGTTGAACAGAATTATTATATATAATTGGTACAAATATGTATGTGACAATTTGTGTAAAACAGATGCACAAGTACTTAGATTTTTGGTGCACTTGGTAATGCGCACCTAAATGTTAATAAAACGAATAATCGGTAAGATATTTTTCTGAAGCTATTGCACGTCTGGTGGTTAGGGCGCTCAATGAATGAACAAATATTTATTTCCTTTAATGAAATTATTACAAGTGCAGATGTGAATAGTTAGGCTTGGGATGTCTTAATGGTTAGGGCACTCGATTAGCAGTCTGAGGGGGGCGGGTTCGAACTGCTGTCAGTGAACGTCATCATTTCAGCCGTAGGATTCGTATAATGTTACGGTTAATCCAACTATTCATTAACAAGATATCTGTATGTATTTTCTTATAGCAAAACCACATCGCGCTATCTGCTGTGTTCACCTAGGGGAATCGGACCCCTGATTTTAACTTTGTAAATCCGAAGACTTACCGCTGTCCCAATGGGAAATTCATTGGCAAGAGAGTAAATCGCGATTTGTTCGTAAGTGGTGTTGATTACCTTTTCTCTAATCTATGACTGTTCAATTTGGGACGGCTAGCTCAGACAGCCCTCTTGTGGCTTTGCGCGAAATCCGAAACAAAACAAACTAAAAAAAGAAAGAAAGAATTTCTGATCTTTATGTATTCTCAGCAAGATGGTGTAGTAAGCTCTTCATATTCAATAGTTGGTGGAAAACGTTCCCTTGTCTTGATTTGGTGTGTTTTGGATATTCCCGAACAGCAACCAATCTTTATTTGTTTTACGATCCCTGAACTGAATTAATAGGCTAGAAAAAAACGCAACGAGTTAACAGCGCCATACGCCAACTCTTGGAAGAGAAATAGTGGAATTTGACCTTACTAAACGCGAATCATATTTTCTTCAGCAATTGAACGCGAATAGGAAAAGCGTCGGTTTCACAACTACGCTCGTAACTATATGGCCATGCCCGACCAAACTGCTGTTTTATTAAAGCGAATTTTATATGAAGTTCAGTAAAGCGACTATTATAAATTTATGTTTCTGTTTGTCATATTAAAATGCGTACAGAGCAAGGTTCTGTTAATATATCAAATACAACACTTAGTGGTGTCAGTTGTTTAACAATTAAGGTCGTTCATGTAATTACATGGGTCTGCGATGTTGTCTTAAAATTTGTACGTGTTCTACTGCGATTCCTGTTTTCTGAATCCGAAAGTGCATCCATTTTTATCCACCATGTACAGATTTTTCCCAAACTTCATATGTACCTTTACATAAGTGAATAATTTTAATCAAAATCGGGTTACATTTTGTTGTGTTTAAAATGTTGACAATCACTGGCGAAAAATATCTCTAGAACAACTGCGACTTATCGATAGTTCTAGAACCCACGAGAAACACACCACTAGTATATAAATGGTTCACAGGCCGCATGATGTATCATTTTAAGATATTGTTTGTTTGCGCGTAAACTTTGATACTATGTTTTTCTTTTCAGCATTATAAACACATCGCTATGACAACAAAAGGTTTTGCAAATGACTCAAACGTAATCTATTATATTTATGGTAAATTTGATCTAAGAGTTTTTTTCCGATTTGTAAAAAAATCCTTATGTGATTGAAAAAAAATATTATTTTCGAAATTGTCATATCATCTAAAATCCGTTATTACAACTTTTATGAAGTTTAAATCACCAGACCTGTGTTATGTGATGCAAGCAAAGGAGGTCACAAAGACCCGAATCGTAAACTTCGTAAGTTTTGTGGTGTAGTTATTTAGTGTATTCCAACTTCTTAACTTTTATTACTTTTTTTTAATTCAGTAAGTTTTGTGGCATAGTTAGTGTGTTGCAAGTATGGTAACCAAAGATAAACAGTTTTTCCTACAAGTGTACCATAGGTCCATTAATAATAGTAGGGTTCGAAAAAGAAATTCGCCACGTTATTCGAATCTTAAACTTGACTAAGGCTTTAGTTGAACGCGAAACAAACAGACTTGACGCGTTTTACTGACAATAAAATGATCTTTATTATTTATGCGTACACCCACAAATAAAAGTATTTATTTGTGTGGACGTTTATTAACTCTGGTTTTCTACTGTACTAGTGCGCAGAGTTACAATTTCTTAAGATTAATTCATGTGGAACCAAGCATACTGTAAAACAAATAGAACGACTTTAACTCTAACATAAAACTTAAACTGTTTAGAAAAAGAAAAAAAAGCGAGTATATTTCCAAGAAAATACTGTGAAATGAGTATTTACTACTTTACGATAGTAGATTTTTTTGTTTTGGATTTCGCGCAAAGCTACACGAGGGCTATCTGCGCTAACCGTCCCTAATTTAGCAGTGTAAGACTAGAGGGAAGGCAGCTAGTCATCACCACCCACCGTCAACTCTTGGGCTACTATTTTACCAACGAATAGTGGGATTGACCGTAACATTATAACGCCCCAAAGGCTGGGAGAGCGAGCATGTTTGGCGTGACGCGGATGCGAACCCGCGACCCTCAGATTACGAGTCGCACGCCTTAACGCGCTTGGCCATGCCGGGCCTCATATTAAACTATCCATTTCCACAATAATGGCAAACTCGATAGGGACTTGAATAGCTTTTCATTAGAAGCTATTCTGTGTAAAATGTTATTACGAATGTAACTTATTACACTTAAGTAACTTTTTTAAAACTGCTTTTGGCGTTTAAACCGCAACGTTGAAAATATTATGCTCCATGTATAAATAGTGTTTGAATCCCAAATGGTCAAATTAAGAGGAGTATATAAAAAAAAAACATCCGTAGTTAAAACCGTCGACAACAGGTTTTCTCGCTCGCATCTCTCTGGCCTGGCACGACATGTAGGTTAAGACACTTAAATTGTAATCCGTGAGTCGCGGGTTCTAATCTCTTCACTACACATATTCACATTTTTAGCCATAGGGGCGTTATAAAGTTTCGATCAATCCCCATATTCGTTGGTAAAAAGAGTAACCCAAGAGTTGGCAGTGGATGGTGACGATAATCTTACACTGCTAAATTAAGGATGGCTAACGCAGATAGCTTCAGTGTAGCTTTGAATAAAATTCAAAACAAACAAAAAAACGTGATGGCATGACCACGTGGATCACACTTTCCCTCTCCTATTTACCTGAGGGAATGCAATGACAACCTTTTGGCGATCACTGTGTGTTTGGGCTGGAGAGTGATTCAGAAATGGAATGAGATAGAAAGACCAAGACCCGTTTGAATAGAAAAGCTTCAAATATTCTTGAACCAAACGTTTTTATGCCAAAAATACACGAAAAGTTCGAAAAATTATATATATCTAAAGACGGTATACAGGATTTATGATATATTCGCATGACACTCAAGTATAGGTCTCTTATCTTATAAGTTATCAGGTCTCATAGCACAGCATATTACAGCTACTGTTGGTTTGTTTTTCTTAATTGAGCCCAAATCTACAGTACATTATTATGAACAAGTGACACTAAGAGGTTGTTATTATTTAATTGAGAAAATCAGACTCCCAAAGTACTTTTGTCCTTCAGTTTTCAAAACTTATCAATAGCGATTAGTGCAAATGACATATTTAACTTCTACTACAGATTACATGCCAAAATATTATGAAATGTTAGAAAGGGTGTTTGGCCTGAAACCCAAGACAGTGACTTTTAAGTTTTTGGCAATATGCCAAATGTAGTAAAACGCCAGATCAAATTAAATCCAATGTAATGTACAGACCACGACATTTGGAATAGGAGGCTGTAGACACACTTTCAGCAACAAATATTCACTTGTTTTTTGTTTTTACTCTGTTTTTAAGGTGCTTGTCATACCATTTTGTTTGTTCAAACTATAATTTATTAGGTGCTCGAAATAAGAATTAATTATATGAAAATTAAATTATTTAAATCTACAGTGTCATCTGGATGAAACTTGAAACTTGAATATGAAAAAGTTTGTTAATAAGAACTGCTAGTCCTTTTTTCCAATAATCCAAATCTTCAGTTTTTATTTTTTTACAACTTGCGGTCTTGCCTTCATTTGGATTGTATGTAGTAAGAAATAACTGGCTGAAATTTGAGAACAAAAGCAATCTAAAACTGAGAATCGAAACTTATGGTGTTACAAGTGTTTGAACAACTTTGTTGAGGCCACTTTATATTAAATTTGTAATTTTTTCTGCCAGATATTTTAGAGAGGTTACTGTCAAACAATAGGCTTTTAAGTAATTTTCTCACTGTGATCGGAAACTTTATGAAATTTTGCACATGGATGTAACACATAAATGAAAACGATTTAAAATGCCATTGACTGATTTATACAGTCATGTGAAAACATTAGGACACCCTATGAAGATCTTCTGTAAATGTAATTCTACAAAAGTGCATATTCTAACTGAGGAAAAGTCAGGACACCCTACCCTCTAATAGCTAGTGTTACCCCCTTTGGCTGAAATAACTGCAGTAAGACGCTTCTTGTAGCCATCTACCAGTCTCTGACATTGGTCTGAAGAAAGTTTGCTCCACTCCTCAATGCAGAATTCTTTCAGCTGTGAGATGTTTGAGGGGTTTCTTACATGTAAAGCCCGTTTCAAATCACCCCACAGCATCTCAATGGGATTAAGATCTGGGCTTTGATTCAGCCCTTCCAGGACTCTCCATTTCTTAGTTTTCAGCCAGTCCTTGGTGGATTTACTGGTATGTTTTGGGTCATTGTCGTGTTGCAGGGTCCAATTCCACTTCAGCTTTAATTTTCAGATGGACTCACGTGTTTCTCAAGCACCCTCTGATACACAGTAGAATTTATGGTGGATTATATGATTTTGAGCTGTTCAGGTCCTGCTGCAGCAAAGCAGCTTCAATCCATGACACTTCCACCTCCATGCTTCACAGTTGGTATGAGGTTCTTTTCCTGGAATGCTGTATTTAGTTTATACCAAACATGTCCTCTGTTCTGATGTCCAAATAATTCAACTTTGGATTCATCTGTCCAAAGAACATTATTCCAGAAGTCCAGGTCTTTGTCTACATTTTCTCTGGCAAACTTCAGTCTGGCCTTGATGTTTCTCTTAGAGAGCAAAGGTTTCCTCCTTGCACACCTCCCATGCAAGTTAAACTTGTGCAGTCTCTTTCTGATTGTAGAGGCATGCACTTTCACATCAACAGTAGCCAGAGACTGCTGTAGGTCCTATGATGACATTTTAGGGTGTTTGGAGACCTCTTTTAGCATCTTGCGATCTGCTCTCGGGGTGAACTTGCTTGGACGACCAGACCTGGACATGTTGGCAGTTGTTTTGAAAGCCCTCCACTTGTTGACTATTTTCCGAACAGTGGAATGGCTGTTTTCAAAATCTTTTGGGATCTTTTTAAATCCCTTACCAGACTCATGAACTGCTACAATTTTCTTTCTCAAGGCCTCAGACAGCTCTTTTGCTCTCACCATGGTGCTCACTCTCACTTCAACAGTCAGGAGCACAATAAACTAAATGTCTGAAGTTTAAATAGGGCAAGTCTCATTCAAAATGCTGCGTAACGATCTTCTAATCATGTGCACCTGGTGTGACACATCTATGTGTGAGTTGAGCCATTTTAAGTGGGAATAAATGTGTGGGTGTCCTAACTTTTTCCTCAGTTAGAATATGCATTTTTGTAGAATTACATTTACAGAAGATCTTGAAAAGTCTTTTCTTCAGTTTTAATTGTTTAGTTATATTCCTATAATCTCTCAGTATTGTTAAAATTGAGATTAAATATCCATATATCCAAAAATGTGACAAAAATACACAGGCTTTTATAGGGTGTCCTAACTTTTTCACATGACTGTACCTCCATCAGCGACACTGATTTCAGTCATTTCTTTATGGGACCGAATAATTTAAAGCTCGTATAAATACGAGGACGTTATACTAAAAATGATTTTAGAACATCACCACGTCATTACACATAGTCCATGCCCATATCCGGTCACGTTCTATCTGACAATGGTACTTAATATTAGCACAGTATTATAGTTTCCATTGCAAAGCACATCATCGTAAGGCTGTCGGATTGAAAGCACATCCTCCTCCTTGTTTGCCTTCCGTAATCCGTCTAGTGTACGAAGATATCGATTTCATAGCTTTCATTAAAACAGTCCAGTCGCATGAAAATCTACAGGCTGCTTGAGGTATGTGCAGTCGATTTGTTTGCTTTTTAAAATTTTCGCACATTGCTGTACGAGAGCTATATGCACAAGCCGTCCATAATTTAGCAGTGGAAGACTACAGAGAAGGCAGCTAATCATCACCACCCACCGCCAACTCTTTGGCTACTCTTCTACTAACGAATAGTGGAATTAGCCGTAATATTATAACACCCCAGCGACTAAAAGAGTAAACATATTTGGCGTGACGAGGATTCAAACTCACGACCCTCAGATTGTGACTTCAGCGCCCTTACTATCTGGTCATGCCAGGCCTGCGACAGTCTTACAGATATGTCGTGAAAACGGCTTGTAAATTCTACGTCCCCTACCTGAATACGTCTCTCTGGTATGAGTGTATTAATGTTTTATGTTAGAGAGCCCGTTAAATACCTTTTGCAGAAGCGATCAGTTTTTGATGACATCACATCATGTACGAAATGCCAAAGAATGTTAAAATGTATACCTAATAATTCCATCTCATTGTGACTTTATATTGGCTGTGGTTTGTTACGTTACTTACCAATTTGTATATTCATTATGGTTTTAATATAACGCACCCAGCCTTTTGCAATTTTATTACCGTATCATAATCTGGTTACTTGATTAATTGTTCCAAAACTTGTATATTTCGTCACGAAGATTGACTTAACTCAGTTCGTGATTAAATGAGGTTGGGCGTGGTCTAAGATTTCACGTGCAGGACTGTAGATCGAAAAGTTCAAGGCTTGAGCCATCATATACCAAAGAATATATTTCACACTTTCAGTGAGGTCATTAAAAACCGCGTCAACTACTAAATGACACTTCAAACAGCAGTCAATAAACATTTCGCACTTTGGATATTCAAGAATCAGACAATTAGAAAAATAACTGAGGTATGTGCAACAACTATTTTTTTATAATAGGACACTTTTAGATAAAAGTACTTTTCTCACAACAAGAACACATCATTCACTGGGACGCTGTATCTTTATTGATGTGACTTTTAAATGTGGTATTGAGGAACTAGAGTTCTATTTTTTCCATAAACGGTTCCACTGTTAATATATAAAAATATCACAGTTTATATCGGTATTATTTATGAAAAATTTGGACTTTTTACATTGAATTATTTTGATGAATTGACTGTGAATAAAGCAAAATGATACTATTTTCCCTATGCAGTAGCCTCCAGAAGAAAAAATCCCTATTTAGTAAATATTCACTATTTGTTTTTTCTAAGTAGTATGAATATTGTTTGTTTGTTTGTTTTGGAATTTCGCACAAAGCTACTCGAGGGCTAAATAAGAAAGGTATATAAGAATGTCTTAGACAATTACTTAGATGCAGCTGATGAAAACCGACTTCCAACGTTTCCATATAGTAAACACGGATCACTAGAAGGTAATTCTATTGAGATATTACAGGTTTAATACAAAAAAAGTTCCACTGTTCCATTAGAATCTGATATGTTTCTTGTTGTTGTTTTTTCATTTCGCACAAAGCTACTCGAGGGCTATCTGTGCTAGCCGTCCCTACTTTAACAGTGTAAGACTAGAGGGAAGGCAGCTAGTCATCACCACCCACCGCCAACTCTTGGGCTACTCTTTTACCAACAGATAGTAGGATTGACCGTCACGTTATAATGCCCCCACGGCTGAAAGGGCGAGCATGTTTGGCGCGATGGGGATGCGAACCCGCGACCCTCAGAGTACGAGTCACACGCCTTAACCCACCTGGCCATGCCAGGCCATAGCATGAATAAGTTTGATTTGTAATTACTAGCACAAACAGCCGCCCCTAGGTGGAGTTTCTACTCGTGCTTTTAACTGTTAATTCACTACTGTGACGTTAGAGGGATTAGGTTCTTAAATTCTGTCGATACCACCAGGTTTTAAAATATTAGAATATATAATTTTCAAGTTACTTAAGAAACAATTTAATTATAATGAAACAAACTACGTTACTTCTTAACATTAAAATATCTATGCAAGTCTATGCTGTCAACTCAGCCACGACTTTACTAGATTGTCAAATAAATTTGAAAGAACCAGTTGTTAGGCTCACTTCAACTAACATCTACAAATGTTGGATGTGAAAGAATAGTATCATTAACCACCACTAAGACAATACTGCACATGTAGGTCAGCTCCATTGATTAAAAATTATATGGCAGGAACAATTCTTGAAACAATTATCGTTGACTGGAAAACAAAGGTAATTCAAAGCGAGTTTTTGTTCGTTACTTTTGCTTCTCGAGAACATAATACAAAATCACACGTGTTTAAATGGTCAAAATAAGTATCCAAGTAACAAATGAACAAGCTTTGGGAATTTTCTATTTAACTGTACGGTGATTTTTCGAAGGTTATCTAAAAATGAGACAAGCTGGTATTATGAGTTCAGTTAAATACGTAATTGTGTCAAATGACTAAATGTTTTACGCCGTCTCTGTCTTTGTAACAAAGACATGCCCATTCGGGTGACGAGCTCCCTCTTCCTTTGTAGCGCCATCTTTGAGATATAGTTTTTTTTAAAGATTTTAAACTCTCTACATTGTGAATCTCACTGATATGAAAGCATCAATGTTTTCTTCTCCCGAATTAACTATTATCCCTCTCATGTTCCCCCCAAATAATAAATTCTAGAAACATCACTTGGACGGTTCTTGTAATATACGTTAATAATAATAATAAGCAGTTAAGGATTTAATTAATTTCAACTGTCTTTCCCCCTAGGATGGGCTCGGCACGGTCAAGCGGGTTAAGGCGTTCGACTCGTAATCTGAGGGTCGCGGGTTCGAATCCCCCTCGCACCAAACATGCTTGCCCTTTCAGCCATGGGGGCGTTATAATGTCACAGTAAATCCCACTATACGTTGGTAAAAGAGTAGCCCAAGAGTTGACGGTGGATGGTGATGACTAGCTGCCTTCCCTCTAGTCTTACACTGCTAAATTAGGGACGGCTAGCACAGATAGCCCTTGAATAGCTTTGCGCGAAATTAAAAAAACAAGCATCCCCCCCCCCCCAACCCCGGGACAGCGGTAAGACTAAGAACTTACAACGCTAAAATCCAGATTTCATTCACTGCGGAGGACAGCATAGATAGCTGAAAGTGGCTTTGCTCTAACACAGACAAATCATTTCAATATAACCCTTCATTATTAACCTTTCACATAATGATGTACGAATTAACCCAGACTCAAATGTATGTAGAATCCTTAATATTTATTTTGTGTTATTTTAGCTTTAATTTTCCTATTCATAAAAACTAATCGATTTTCTTTCGTTTTTGACTAAATCACATTAATATGTCCGATCTAGTGAAATGTTGTTGTGCTAATGTGATAAAGACATCCAGGAATCGCTGTTATTTGGACTATATTTCAAAGTGTCTTTTTTTTTTTTTTTTTTACTGAATTAACACTCTGGAACTATTGGGAATCGAACTTGTCTCATAAATATTTACGTTTTGTATTACATCACGGAACAATCAATTTAATGTTGTGCACGTTTTAAATAGACAAATATGATGTTCAGTGGCTATTAAAAAATAATTCAGTAGTGCACACCCATTTTGAAATCAAGTACTTTATTTATTAGAAAAATACAACTTCAGAATAAATTATAACATCCTCACAGC
This sequence comes from Tachypleus tridentatus, assembly GCF_004210375.1. NCBI lineage: Eukaryota > Metazoa > Arthropoda > Merostomata > Xiphosura > Limulidae > Tachypleus > Tachypleus tridentatus. The sequence goes on along the minus strand of NC_134833.1, from coordinate 36,021,695 downwards.
TTTAGGAAGCATTGTTATTTTACGTAAGTTAATATTAACACCAAACATGCTCGCCCTTTCAGCCTTGGGGGCGATATAATGTTACGGTCAATCCCACTATTCGTTGGTAAAAGAGTAGCCCAGTAGTTGGCGGTGGGTGGTGATGACTAGTTACCTTTCCACCTTTCCTCTAGTTTTACACTGATAAATTAGGGATGGCTAGTGCAGATAGCCCTCATGTAGCTTTGCGCGAATTTTAAAAACAAATAAACAAACAAATCCTTTAGTTAAACTTTATTTTTCTAACATCGTAGTTGGTCCTTGGAATGGGTTATTTTCAGATGTTGAATATGCTTAGTGGATCTTAAGAGAAGACCTGATAAAATGTTTGAAGGGTAACGGTTGACTTTGAGTATTCTAATTTTATTTTATAATTTACTATAGTTGATGGGACTGTCTAGATGGATCAATACGTCCTTTGTATATATATAAATATTGACAAATATTATTTTATAATTTTATGAATAAAGAAGTCTTGCCAGAAAGGAATTTTTATATCTTGAAAATGAACAAAAATAAACTCATAAGTTCTAAAACAAATGAAAGCTTACATACAATTAAAAACGACTGTCTGCTAAGCACGACTAGGAAGTTAGCGTCAACCTATTGTAACCACCACTGAAACACATCGGTAGAGATCCCTATAATTCATTGGTTGCATCTATTAGCAGACAGAGGTATCTGCAGTTTCACGGTATCCTTTTAACGGAGCTAATTCGGTATTACTGTTTTCATTACTTATTTTGGTAATAAACTGCTCAGTAGTGTTTAAGTATGTACAGCTGTCTGATACTTTAGTCTTAAATGACCTTTACAAAGGTTTACAAAACTAGTTTATTGCAGATAGAACACAAAAGAACTATTTTGATACTGAAGACTACGTCACATGTTCAACAACCAGTCGTATTTTGTTAGTCACTTAATTTAGTAAAATAACCTCTTAATCGGGACCAGTTTACGGGCGCGGAATGGAGGGGGGAACTTCCATAGGGTAGATATGCCTCCCAGCAGCCCCATATCTGAGACTCTCACAAAGCTGGTATCATTTATATGAAATGCTATTACTTTTCTCCTACGAAACTATTTCTTTGCCCTTTTATGCCCCTTCCCCCAAATAAAAATTCCCAGAAACGCCTCTGTCCCTAAGAGTCTTGCAGATTTTGTTGTTGTTGTTTTGAATTAAGCACAAAGCTACACGATGGGCTATTTGTGCTCTGCCCACCACGGGTATCGAAACTCGGTTTTAGGATTGTAAGTCCGCAGACATATCGCTGAGCCACTGGGGGGAGGCGAGTCGTACCCAAACTTAACTTGAAGGGTTATATGATGCACAAATGAGTTAGAAATGTTTTCATGGATAGATAACGTTATGTTTTAATTTGCGTATGCTAATTTTCTCAGTAAATATAGTTAGTATACAGATTTCATATTTTCAAAATAAAAAATATCACAAAGTGATTTACTAACAACTAAATGAGACATATGTTAAGAGACAAGGTATTGTACTTTCGTATTTAATGCAGCACCGTTGTGTGTGTGAGTTTCTTGCTATAAATCTTAAACTAAAGAACTTAAACCATCCAAACTTTATGTACAACTGACCATTCGCCAATCTACAAATATATTTGGACATTCTGGTCATCTTTATTTTTATGTGAAGCTATTATATTTATAAGTGTTGTTTAGCCTTTTTTACATTATTTTCAAGTGATTCTCGAAAGAAATTTTAAATGTAAGGAAATATTACAGCAGACCACACCGAACTGAAGAAACAACATATTTTAATCTTTATACGTAATGTAAGAAAACGTTGAATTTTAGGCTCAGTTTAAGTTAATATTAATTATTGTACGACTTTCTTTGCAGAAAAAAAGATGTTTTAAATACGTTATCAGACTATGTAAAGTGACATAGTCAATTTTTTTTAAAGTTTTATACAACATTACGATAGGTAGCGCTAGTTGCGAGTTCAAAACAAAAGGTTTTAATGTGTAATATTTCAACTAAATATTTGTTTGATGTATTTTAAGAACACAAAGATACAGGGTGTGCCCTATCCTTTACGGGTATCGAACTTTAAATTTTAGAATTATAAGTACTTAAGCATACTACTGAGGCATTGGGGGAAAGAGAAGAAAAATAAGCCAGAATGCATATTTTTAAACATTTCATGCACTACATTGTCGATGGATGTCGCTCTTTCAGGCTAACTCAAGTATGTTTTATGTTTTTAATATTTTTCACATTGAAAAAAAAATTATTTTCTCATTTATTTCTTTTTTTCTTGTTCGTCGCCTACAAAAACTATTTCGTTTATATCGGCCAAAGTTTTAATTCCACATTTTATTATCCGAATGTGGTTACTTTATTTAGTTTGAGTAATATTTTCTGTTCTAAGTAAAGATTTCTTGCGATTATAGTTTAAAATTAACAACTCTTAATTAGACCTTTAATCTAAATAATAAACCAAACACGCCTCAATTAATCTCGTTAACTGTGGTTCGATATGGACATCCCTTTTTGGATAATTAATGAATCAAAAATAATTTCTAGAATACGTAATACGATTATAGAAACTTTTAATTGAAATAAACTACTAAACATTTTGATCTATAAGCACAAAAGCGAATGAAATCATTATTTAATATTGTACTCACCATTTAGCAGTTTTTCTAAATTATCCATAGATGGCGTTATATTAACTAAGTAATTACTGTTATTTCCATAAAAACAGGTCACAAAAAATTACTTAATATTACAAATAGGTTTTTATATTTGTAAAGACAACAGCTTTATAGAAAGTTATGTATTAACACTCTTAGCACATTTTTTTGTTTTAGCTAAATCATATTAGGAAAATATCTTTTTAAGTTTTTTAAAGTTGTTAGAATATTTTTATTATAATTTGAAGTAAGTTAAACTACTTAAAATGTCCAGAATCACTAAGTTTTACCGTGATTATTGATATCACCTCAGATAAAAATACGTTAGTTTACTAATTTTCCAGTTAATTACATGTTCGTTCAAATCAATCTTTTGTTCTATTACGCAAATATCAACTGATCCCTTGATCCTAAAGTTTCTTATCAACATATCACAATATATAAAAACAGTTAAACTTAACAACTGAAACAAGGGGGCGCTGCAATACATTCTTTGAAACTTAGTTTAGGTGTATTTTCATGTTTTATGTTTATGTTTTGTTTTGAATTTCGCGAACGCTACTCGAGGGCTATCTGCGCTAGCCGTTCCTAATTTAGCTGTGTAAAACTAGAGGGAAGGTAACTCGTCGTCACCACCCACCGCCCACGCTTGGGCTACTCTTTTACCAACCAAGAGTGGGAGTGACCGTCACATTTGAAGTAGTCGTTCGAATTCCTGTCACACCAAATATGCTCGTCCTTTCAGTTGTGGAGGCGTATAATGTGACGGTCAATCCCACTATTCGTTGGTAAAAGAGTAGCCCAAGAGTTGGCGGTGATGACTAGCTGTCTTCCCTCTAGTCTTACACTGCTAAATTAGGGACGGCTAGCACAGATAGCCCTCGAGTAGCTTTGCACGAAATTCAAAAAACAAACAAACGACACATTATAATAAAAAAATAGATAAAATAGGTTTTCAAATAAGAGTTATTGAACCCTAATTGACCCTATATGTGAGAACGAAATCATTTCTCTGTTGTTTTTATGTTATAAAATAAGAGCAATTTAACAGATATTAAACACGAAATAAATCGTACATCGGTATGTCTCCGGATTTACACGCTAGAATCGCACGCCTTACGCGCTTGGCCATGCCAGGCCCAATAGGCTAACAACTTACTCACTTAAAAAATCAGCCTGTTAAAGTAACCGCAGCCCTATGTTCCTTCAGGAATCGGGTGGCATTTGATTTGATTGATTATGAATTAATATATTTCATACATAAGTACAACTCTGTAAGGTTTAATTAAATTTATTTCAATGTAATAGTACCGTCTTTTTATGCCCATGAAACTATTTCACAGGATATAGATGGGTATTTAACAAAATTGGTATGGAGGTTCATTAGATCTATGCGGGTTACATATAAATATTTATTTTTGGATTTTACGCTTTTGCAGTTTTTACAGATGTTGTTTATAACTACTTCCGCCTGTGTAAATGGATATTTACCAAATATGGCGTAAACGTTTGTTGGATCTGTGCGAAGGTACTTGCAGATTTTGTGTTTTATAGATTTAATGGATGATTTCAACAATTATGTGTAAATGAAATAACTTTTCATGTTCTAAGATAACCTTTTTTTTATCATGAGCTCACATAACTTCTGTCCATGGGACGGGTATTCTAGCTAGGTATTCAATGATAAATTGTTAACATATACAGCCAACTTTAAACTTTTGGACTTGACGTTTTCTTTCATTTAACCTTTTATTTTTAATGTTTTGGTTAAAGTCTCAAACATCGAATCATAATCTACAGTAAAACTTTTGCAAATAATAACGATATCGAATGTAAGTTTTTCGAAGCTGTAATAATCAAAATGTTCAGTAGTAGTCCATTGTTTATGTTCAACATGCTAGTGCACAATGTGCTGACGTATCTATGTCATGCCCACCGTCGGTATCAAAACTAGATTTTTAACGCCATAATCCCTCAGACTAACGGCTGAGCTATTATAGAGCACGTATAAAAGTACATATTGTAAAAACTGATATGTAAATATATTGAAAAAAAGTTCATTTGAATAGACAGAAGAAAACAAAAGAAATATTTTCAGGCATACGTTACAAAACTTTATAAAAGAACGTCATTGTATTTGCGCACCAGATGAACTTCATTAAATATTGGTAGCTTTAAAGTATAATTATATTTGGGATTAAAAGTACTAAGTTAGGTACGACAAAAGTAAAGTTTAACGCTCTCCCATAGCAGAATTATATCGTATTTAGTAGAAATGACACCACAGTTTGAATACCTATAGGATATATTTTGTTCAGATCAACGTAAAACATTTTCCTTTGTTTAAAAACGTAAGGAGGAATAAATATCCAAGCCTTTATCTTAATGTGTTCTGAAAACTATTTTTTCATCTATTAAAGGAAGAGTCTTAACCTACATAACACTGCGAGCTAGTTTATAAAGTCTACGGTGGGTCAGCGGTAAATTTACAGACTTATGACGCTAAAATCTGGGGTTTGATTCTCTGAGATGAATAGTCTGTCGTGTAGACTTGCACCGCAATATGAACAATTTAAAGTCAAAATTCAAACGTTAACTTTATTGTAATAAACACAGAGTTATAATAAAGTGAAATAAATTTACGTTTATTGAACAACTGCAGCATTCATAATTCTGTTCAGAATTATTAGGGAGTCATACTCGTAATCTTAGGGTCAAAGGTTCGAGTTTCCGTCACACCAAATATGCTCGCCCTTTCAGCCGTGGGGGAGTTATAATCTGACGGTCAATTCCACTAGTCGTTAGTAAAAAAAATAGCTTAAGAGTTGGAGGTGGTTGGTGATGACTAGCTGTCTTCCCTCTAGTCTCACATTAGTAAATTAGGGATGGCTAGTTCAGATAGTCCTCGTGTAGCTTTGTACGAAATTCAAAACAAACAAAATTTTCTTCCCAGTGACAAGTACTTTCTAAGTTATTTGACTACAAATATATATTATATTTTTTGTGCCTGATCATTTTGAAGAATCGGATATTTTATTTTAACTGACTTTTCCAACTTCGAGTTTCTTTTGCACTTTTTTCTGTTAAATTACAGAAGCAAGAAATAGTGAAGAAATCGTAAATCAATCTCACTATTCGTTGGTAAAAGAGCAGCCCAGTTTGTTTTTGTTTTCGAATTTCGCACAAAGCTACTCGAGGGCTATCTGTGCTAGCGGTCCCTAATTTAGCAGTGTAAGACTAGAGGGAAGGCAGCTAGTCATCACCACCCACCGCCAACTCTTGGGCTACTCTTTTACCAACGAATAGTGGGATTGACCGTCATATTATAACGCCCCCACGGCTGAAAGGGCGAGCATGTTTGGCGCGACGTGGATGCGAACCCGCGACCCCAGATTACGAGTCGCACGCCTTAACACGCTTGGTCATAAGATCAGCCCAAGCGTTGGCAGTGGGTGGTGATGACCAGCTGCCTTCCTTTTGCTCTTACACTGCTAAATTATTGACGGCTTGCGCAGATAGTCCTCATGTAGCTTTGCGCGAAATTTCAAAAACAAACAAGGATAATTTTGAAACTCCAAGTGAATATAGATGAAAATGGGCGGGTAATTCCAGCAACACCGACTTGCTTCACCTTTCAAAGTGTTTTCTTCTACTCTTCTAATTTCGTTTGTCGGGGCCCGGCGTGGCCATGTGAGTTAAGGCGTGTGACTCGTAATTTTAGGGTCGCAGGTTCGCATCCCCGTTTCACCAAACATGCTCGCCCTCCCACCCGTGGGGGCGTTATAATGTGACAGTCAATCCCACTATTCTTTGGTATAAAAGTAGCTCAAGAGTTGGCGGTGAATGGTGATGACTAGCTGCCTTCTATCTAGTCTTATACTGCTAAGTTAAGGATGGCTAGCGCAGATAGCCCTCGGGTAGCTTTGGGTGAAATTCAAAAACAGACAAAAAAAACAATCATTGTCGGTCTTCGTTTCTGTGGGAAGGAACGAAGTCGTATATACTTTAAATTTCGAATATTAAAAGTCACTCCTAACCGACTTCTCGCTGGAACAGTGGTAAGCTTACGGTCTTAAAATGCTTATATCCGGGGTTCGATCCTTGGGATGGACACAGCAGATAACTCAATGTAGCTTTGTTCTAAATCAAAGAAAGAAACAGCATCGGTAACATGTCTTTAGGAAACACAGAGTAAAATCTTCAATATCTATTGAATGAAAACAGTTGTCTTCATTAGATGGGTGGTATCAAACATGAATATTTTACATGCATCACGTTACAATATTAACTCCACGTAACACGTTTCAGTGTTTTAACTATTACATATAAAGGACATTTTCTGCTACAGCTGAAATCTATAATTCATCTGTGGGAACTGCCTTTCGTCTAAATATAGGACAGTGCACCTGAAAGTTTAAAAAATAATTGCTTATGAATTTTTTCATTAATCGGATCCACGATAACGTCTTAGATGCCCTGTCACCTTTTAATTTCATGTCTTGGAAACAAAGAAATTATTCCATAGGAATATATTGTACAACGATGCATTAGATCAGGCGTACTGCTTCTTTACTCGAGTACGTAGTTACATATATAGATCAAAATGAAATTGAGCCAATAAGGCTATTTTATTCTTACTTGTTTGAGTACAGGCTAGTTTTATGAATATGCGTGTAGGACAAACTAAAAGAAACGTAAGGGTATCAATTAATGATAAAGATTTAACCCAAAGTTTCACACACGAAGACAGCTTTTCCTAATTTAACACCTTTCTGTAAATATTAACTCCACATACATAAACCGTGTTTGCTTTATCCAACTTTTCTAAACAGAGTATCTCTTTCGTATTGAATAATAATATGCTCTCAAATGAAGATTGGTAAACATTTCCAATATGAGAAAATTTAAAGGAAGGCACAAAAATAAATTAATATGGAAAACGTTCGAAGCTGCCTTACAAAGATAGTCACTGAGATTTATATTTTTAGAAGTTCGATTCGAATTGCTTTCGTCGTGAAACACGAGCGCCGTGTTTGTTGTTTGTTACTTGGATGAATTAACTTGTAGAAGCTCAAAATAGAGACGTCTTCCGTCCTCCCATATACGCAAACAGATGGTCTAACGAGATGAAGCTATTCCAAAACTAATTCTCTGTTCCAACGCAGTATTCACGCTTTTACTAATAACAATTCCGTGTTTGCATAGTAACAAGAGTGTACTTTCTACAACTCTAATGTGAGTTGTTTTTTTTTTAGACTTTTAAAGTAACCATTCATAAGTTTAACATTTTCGTCATTGAAAGTTTGTCGCTGATTAATGAAGAACTAATTCATGAGAGAAGACTTTGCTGCTAAATCTGACGAAAGTTATTAATTCAATAACTTCGAGAAAGTAGTTCCCTAGAAACGGTCTTATTACTTCTGTAACCAATTGGTTGGTCAGAGGAAAATAAATTAATACTTGTATTTATAATCTGTTGACAGTTCATGACACTTCAGTAATAAATCTTGATCGTTAAATACCTATCTCTAATTAATTATAGTTTATTTGCAAGAGTAAGTTATAGTGAACTGAAGTAGCACTGATACCAATGAAAAATAAATAAACGAACAATAAAACAATTAACACTTTGAACAAGTTTATAACAACCACAAATATTTATAACAAACGTGCATTTGCATGAATATTTTGTATTTAAATTGCACATTTAGTAGTTGGTGTTATGTTTAATACAGTGATAGATCTTTCCGCACGAGATAAATTTTCTATTTATACTTTTCAAACAAAACATTAAAAGTAAAAGAAGGGCATGGCTTGGCCTGGTGGTTAGAACACTTGACTCACAGTCACGTTGGGGCGTTATAATATGATGGTCAATCCCACTATCCGTTGGTAAAGAATAGCCTAAGACTTGACGGTGGATAGCGTTCTTATACTACTTTTCCTCAGGTCTGTAACTTCTGGCTAGCACAGATAGCCCTCGTGTAGTTTTGTGCGAAACTAACAAATAAAGAAATAAATGTTTGTTTTTTGGAATTTTGTGTAAAGCTAAACGAGGGCTATCTGCGCTAGCCATCCCTAATTAAGCAGTGTAAGACTAGAGGAAAGGCAACTAATCCTCACCACCCACCGCCAACTCTTGGGCTATTCTTTTACCAACGAACAGTGGGATTCACCGTCACATTATAACGCCCCCACCGCTAAAGGGGCGAGCATGTTTGGTGCAAGGGGGATTCGAACCCGCGACCCTCAGAATACGAGTCGAACGCCTTAACCCACCTGGCCATACCGGAACAAAAATAAGAGAGAGAGTTGCATTGAACTGTTGAAGTTAAAAAAAAAAAAGTATTTGTTTTCACGGATATAATTTACTAGAAATACCGCTTTAAACGCCAGATAGCATAATGACGGAAGAACTGTTGTTTTGTCTACAGTTGTCTGAGAAATGTTTTGAGTGATGGTCCATGTGTTCAGATACTGTATATAGGCTTGTTATGGTGTGAATAACTGTTCTAAACTAGAGAAACATTATTATGATAAATCGTCCTTGTCATGAAGCATTGGCATTAGGCCTATTATATAATATATATATATAATAGGCGTTTCACTAATGTCTCATGACGAGTATAGTCAATTATAATATACAATATTTGTTTGTATGTTTTAGAATTTTCTCGCAAATCTACATAAATTTTAATTAATAGGCTAGAGAGACTGGAACTATTCAAAAGTGCTCACCGCCATTTCTTGGTCTACCCTTACTTGTTCGAATAGTGCACCCAGAACATCGAGAGAGGAAACCACGAATTCTTGGATTTAAAGTCTGGGCAAACTTAATAACCACTAGGCCAATGTACAAAGTCCCCTACAACCTTTTCACTCAGAAAATAATTACTATTAATGAAAAGCGAATAAGAAGCTAACAGTTTTCAGTGTTTGTTAGGCAGAAAGAAAGGGTGGATCCATATATAAACAAGTAATACAGTTCTGCAGTATATATGTATATGTATATTTTGTCTAGACTCGAGGCTCTGGTGTATGCTTTCTCTGAAGAGTTTTCAGCGCTCACAAACATCAAGTGCTGGATTGTGTTTAAAAAAAAACGTATTAATAATATAACCACATATCTCAACAGCAGTAAATAGTAGGAAAAAACAAGCGATCGTATAAAGAATGGAGATAAGCGCAATAACAAAAACGGGGTGTGTTGGTTATATTTTCAAGTCTGTGAAAATGTACGTACACACACACATAGTGTTCTGTCTTCAAATATTTTCGTAAGATAACTCTTTAAAATTAAAACTTACAAGCACATAGGTAAATACACATTAAAGGCAGAGTGCAAATAAGATGATATGGAAGCTCCATGTATAAATCCCTTTGATTTAATGTTTTTAGGCTTAGCATGTTCTCATTACACTGGGGAACACTTTTTCAGTAACTTTGAGTTGCATTGGATATTTTAACTGATTCTGAAGGAGTTTTAGGCGCTGATTTCAAATCTGAAATTAGTTTTTCTCTACAAGCTCTAGTTTGTATGCAATTTGAGGTTAATGAAATTGTACAAATGTGAACTTGCGTAAACCATGTATAAGCATTTTCACGTCCATATATATAGATAGCTTCTAATATTTTGATCATTCTTCTTTTGTTTCAGATCAAACATGGCTTCCAAAAATAGATATTATTGCAGAAACAAGCCTGATGCCTTCTGCTACATATGTGGATGCTACACACTCAATCGTCAGAGACGTAACATATCCTCGTTCGTCAAGCGTGCCTACAAGGCATATTTTGAAGTTCATCTTGGTGATCAAGACAAGCAATGGGCTCCTCATGTTGTGTGTCACAATTGTGAGGAAATGCTTCGAGACTGGACCAAAGGAAAACGCAATGGTCTGCCTTTTGGTGTTTCAATGATTTGGCGCGAACCCACCAACCTTGTAGCTGACTGTTATTTCTGCATGGTAAACACAACGGGTGTTGGGAAGAAAAACCGACATAAGATTACGTATTCCAACATTCCCTCAGCTATTCGGCCTGCTCCGCACTCTGAAGAAGTTCCTGTTCCAGTTTTCAAAGGCTTGCCCTCATTGGACGATAAAGACATTGGACATGATACAAGCAAACAAGACAGTTGTGACAGTGAATTGTCAGAAAAGTGTACACAATCGGAGAACTGTTCTTCAGACACTGAACCTTTCCCCGTCCCCAAGCCTCTTCCTCAGGCTGAACTGAATGATTTAGTGCGGGATTTAGGTCTTTCAAAGAAAGCAGCAGAGCTTTTGGCATCAAGATTACAAGGCAGAAATCTTGTTGATCACTCTGTTAAAGTATCATATTTCAGAAAGCGTGACCAGCTTTTAGTGACCTTTTTTTCAGAAGACAGACAGTTTGTTTACTGCCATGACATCCAAGGGCTTCTCAAAGAACTGGGTGTACCTTACTATACTCTTGCTGAATGGAGACTCTTTTTAGACAGTTCAAAACGCAGTCTAAAGTGTGTTCTTTTACATAATGGGAATGTTTATGGAGCAGTACCTGTCGGTCACTCAGTGCATTTGCGGGAAGACTATGATGATATGAGAATGGTCATGGACTTATTAAAATATCATGAGCACAATTGGATCATTTGTGTAGACTTAAAGATGGTCAACTTTCTTCTTGGACAACAGAAAGGTTTCATCAAGTTTCCATGTTTCCTCTGTATGTGGGACAGCCGAACACGAGACAGACATTGGGTCCAGAAGGACTGGCCTATTCGTGACACCCTTGAAGCAGACATGCCAAATATCATACAAGACCCAATTGTAAGCAGAGATAAGATCATCTTTCCTCCTCTTCACATCAAATTAGGTTTGATGAAGCAATTTGTCAAGGCACTGGAAACCGAAGGTGAATGTTTCCAACACATCATCACAGCTTTACCAGGGTTATCATTTGAGAAGATCAAAGCAGGCGTGTTTGATGGCCCACAGATTCGAGCCCTAATTCGTGATGATCAGTTTGTTGCTAAGATGACCGCTTTAGAAAAGGCAGCATGGTTATCCTTTGTGGCAGTCGTTCAGAACTTCCTTGGAAACAATAAGGCGGAGAACTACAGTGAACTTGTGAACAGAATGCTCCTCGCTTTTCGTGATCTCGGGCGCAACATGAGCATCAAGCTTCATTTTTTGAACAGCCACCTTGATAAGTTCCCTGACAACCTGGGGGCTGTGAGTGACGAACAAGGAGAACGATTCCACCAAGACCTAAAGGTCATGGAAGAACGCTACCAAGGGCGCTGGGACAAAAGTATGATGGCTGACTACTGCTGGAGCATTAAACGAGATTGTCCAGATGAAGTGTACAAACGCAAAAGTTACAAACGCAAATTCCTACCTGAATAAAATACACAAACACATTGATAAGCTATTCTTATAATTTCCTATAATAACGAAAAATTAAAAAATAAATAAAAATGTCAAATTGCATAAAATCTGTAGCTTGCAGACAAAAACCGATTTCAGATTTGAAATCAACACACTCAAATTGACTATAGAAAGGTCTTTTTTTAAATGCAACAAAATGAGTGTTCCCCAGTGTTATTAGTGCTTCTGATTCGCACTCTTTACGTGGCGGAATCGAATCCACCACTGAACATTCTCGACCACTCCGCCGTCAAGGCGTTATAATGTGATGGTCAATTTCAGAATTCGATTATATTATTCCAATAATTGGCACTGGATGGTGTACTGACTAACTTTTCCCCTAGTCTATAACTTCTAAATTAGGGAGAACCTGGGCAGATATCTCACGTTTAATTTCATGCGAAATTAAACAAACAAATAATCTAATATTCATATATTAGCAGGGACATACAAAGAATTTTAATTATAGACACTGAAATCTGTAAGACTCTTTGTCTTGGATCTAAACTTAGTTAGACCTTGATTAAGTATGGCCTATATTTGATAAAACGATGAACTGTAATTTGAGTATGTTTTGGCTTTAGTTTAGACAATGCTAAAATTTATCGTACTTAATATTTTTGATAAATGAGTTTATAATGTTATTCTACGACCTAACACTAGGCCTATTTTAAAACTTTGAGCTTTTAATGTATTGTTATACAAAATGTCTATGCCCCTCCCCCCAGTGGCACAGCAGTGTGCCTACGGACTTGCACTGCTAGAAATCTGGTTTTGATACCCGTGGTGGGTAAAGCACAAATAACCCATTGTGTAGTTCTGTGTTTAACTCCAAAGGAAACATACAAGATATCTACTAAAGTATACTTTCATCCACCTACGGTTAACATTTGTTGAAATAAAGTGCGCATGCATTTTCCGAACATACAAAAACTAAATATTATTGTAATAGATGAGAGACCGACTGAAGAACCGAACTTGTTTTACATAAATGTTTATTAAAATATCAGCAAAACTTTAGATAACCACGTATACACAATTTATCAAACCAATAAAGCTTAATTAATTAAGAAACTAGAAATGTCTGAAACTTTTTAGGGATCCTAGATTCAAGCATAATATTGAAGTGCTACTTTGAATAAACATTGTAGTATTTTCATTAGACTTTAATTACGTTCTCACAAAGAGTGCGAGTTAGTGCATTTGAATACATGATTAATGCATGAGAGAAATAGCCATGCATGCATGGGTGTAATAATATATATATATTGTCATTGTGACGTCTTCAGGCAAATAATTGATCGATTAACTAAATGGGATATGTTGTTAACGAAAAAACATTTTTGAAAGCCGAATGAGTTGTAAGAAAGGCTTCGACAACTGTACAGTAGTTGAGTTAGTTATAAATATACACTAACTTGGTTTGTTTTGAATTATGCGCAAAGATACTCGAGGGCTGTCTGCGCTATCCGTCCCTAATTTAGCAGTGAAAGACTAGAGGGAAGGTAGCTACTTATCACCACCCTCCGCCAAATCTTGAGCTATTATTTTACCAAAGAATAGTAGGATTGGCCGTCGCATTAGAATGCCTTTACGGCTGAAAGGGCGAGCCTGTTTGATGGGACAGAGATTTTAACCCGCGATTTGTATTAGATATACACCAGTTTGAAGTAAAATAGTTTTTATGATGGAGTAAAATCGTTTGTATTAAATATAAGTTTCCCTATGAAACAGAGTTAAGTCTTCGGATTTACAATGCTATTATCGAAGGTTCGATTTCCCTTGGTGGACATAGCAGATAGCCCGATGTGGCTTTGCTATAATAAAACACACACTCATTAAATATAAATGTGGAAATAAAACTGGTGATCGTTTGATTATTAACTGAACCTTCTCACTTCAAAATTGTAATTCATATTTTAAATAACTTTTTTAAAAGTGTACATACAGATCATCTCGAAAACACCGAAGATATTACTTACAAATGGTACTATTTTTACTCTGTACTAGAGGTCTCTTTCCTTTTTAGATTTGCAGTGATGTAATTATTAAAAATAATCTAAATGAAATTATTTTTGAAAATCATTGAAAATTAATCGAGTATATTAACTCTGTAACTCACAACGTATGACGGTTTATTTGAAACATTGACCAGTTTTCTTGGTGTTAAGCTACACAATAGGTCGCTTGTGCTGTGTTTATTACGAGTATCTTAGTCTTAGAGGGCATGTTGTAGTTTAAAATACAAACACATATTTAACACGGCAGCTAAAGTGGTTTCTAATTGCTTTAAGCTTAGTAGGGTCTAGCACAATGGTTTCCAACTTCTCCCTCAAGGTTCTAAAGTTTCTGTAAGTTCCGTCTTCCCAACAAACGGTTTTATCAACTAGTAATTAATTCATTTTAACGACTTTTCTCACAAGGTTAGAAGAGCCACAAAAATTGACAGTTATTGAACACTCTTGATGTTTTACGTGTTGTTATTCTGTGTACTGTGCTTTATTTAATCAAAGAAAATAATCCACGGACCCGGCATGGCCAGGTGGGTTGAGACGTGCGACTCGTAATCTGATGGTCGCGGGTTTGCATCCCCGTCGCGCCAAACATGCTTGCCCTTTTAGCCGTGGGGGCGTTATAAAGTTACAGTCAATCCCACTATTCGTTGGTAAAAGAGTAGCCAAAGAGTTGGCGGTGGGTGGTGATGACAAGTTGCCTTCCCTCTAGTCTTACACTGCTAAATTAGGGACGACTAGCATAGATAGTCCTCGAGTAGCTTTGCGCGAAATTTAGAAACAAACAAACCAATAATCCACGAATACGAAGTGTTATCGTTTGAGAATCCCCATAATGGGAACCACTGATCGAACTGATTGTAAACCGTTATAAGGATAAAACAATACGTACATAAAAAAGGGTGGGATATAAGGTGTGTGTTTTTCTTACAGCAAAGCCACATCGGGCTATCTGCTGAGCCCACCGAGAGGAATCGAATCCCTGATTTTAGCGTTTTAAATTCGTAGACTTACCGCGGTACTAGTGGGGAGCGTGGTGTAAGGTGTTAAATATAATTAATTATTAGCATGTTATTTATGAAACTAATAACATCTTTACAGAACATCCCGTTCGTTATCTTAATCAAATTATACTTGGTATATTGCTTTAACTGTTTATACACTTTGTCAAAATAATTCTAACTACATTAAAGTGTTTTATCTCTTGGTTGATTATCGTAATTCAACAAAAGTGTTTCTCACGAGTTGTAGTGAAGGATCTCTCGGCAAGCTTTGTATTATATACTGTTGTTCCTGTCTCGCTTAATTAAGTTTTATGTAATTGTTCTTGATTATAATAACTCTGTATTGCACATTTCTCATAGAGCTCCCAGTTTATAAATTCTCCATATATCAAATTCCAAACATCTGGAAAGGTAATAGAGATTTTATGGGAAACATGTCAGCTTGCTTCACCAGAACATGTTCATAAGATAAACAAAATATAACTGACTTTATTTGACAAATTAAACCAGCGTGTGTTTAAAATATGTGACTAGTGTTCAGTATTGGTTATCTATGCTTTAATTATATAATATTTTATAAAAACGGTTTTTTTTCTAAACCGTATTCCATGGATAGTTAATCGCACTTTGTATGAATAGTTTGTGTATGTTACAGAAATGGAGCGTCATAGCAATATGTTTAGCAACCATATACTTCATGCAACCATTCACGATCCATATATTTCACACAGCCATTCACGCTCGATACTGTTGCGACTGAATTTACGGTTTGAGGTTTATAAAATTCCTTTTAGAGTAGGGTGACCAAGATGATATTTGAGAAGGAGGGCTTGTCGTTATGTGGAGAGATTAGGATCCTTAGTATTATTTTTCTCTTGGAAAAAGAAGAGTCAGAGAGAATCTATTGAAATGTTAAGATTGTAAAAGGAATTAATACTGTTGATGCATCAACATTTTTCATACTTAACATTGAGAATTATAGAACTAGGGGACACAAATTTAGATTTAGGCAACGTAGATGCTGTTTCAGCTAGGATAATTTTATTTTTCAAATAGAGTGGTTGGCCAATGGAATGAGTTGCCTTTCGATGTTGTTAAGGTAGTAAATATGGATAAGTTTAAAAGAAGGCTTTATATATATATAATAATAAGGGCTGACTTTAAATTTTTTAAAATAGTTTTAGTTTGATTTAGAGGATGGGACAACAGAGATGGACCAATAGGCTCATTGTTGTTTGTTTGTTTTGTTTTGGAATTTCGTGCAAAGCTATACGAGGGCTATCTGCGCTAGCCGTCCCTAATTTAGCAGTGTAAGGCCAGAAAGAAGGCAGCTAGTCATCACCATCCACCGCAAACTCTTGGGCTACTCTTTTACCAACGAATAGTGGGATTGACCGTCACATTAGAACGCCCTCACGGCTGAAAGAGCGAGCATGTTTGGTGCGACAGGGATTCGAACCCGCGACCCTCGGATTTCGAGTCGAACGCCTTAACCACCTGGCCATGCCGGGCCTCATTGTTGTCTTTAAACCTTATTTTGTTGGAAGCCAACATTTATACCTTTAGTCTATGTGAGTTTGGAAGCCAACATTTTTATTTCTACTCTCCAATGAAGAGAAAAACCTCAAATTGAGAAATGCATTCCTTATGTACCATTTTATTTTATTTTTCCAACTCTATGTAACGCTTACCACCTCTCCTACAATAAAACCAAAAACTGTTGAAGTAGCTAGTACGTCATGAATCTTTGAGTTCAGTTAGTCACATTTTCTAGTTCATCGTATTGCTTTAACCTCGATTTACTCGTGTTCTCTGAATGTTTTCAATTCCCATTCGTAACCTCATCTTGCTCCTTAGAATGGGCTTTTATCTCGAGAGACTCAAGCTCCCAATTTTCGTTTCCTCTTTAATAATATAACACTGTATAAATATTTTATGATGTGTGTTCTGTAGCGGTTTTATCTCCATTTACATTGCACAATGTATAAACCCACTAGCAGATTTCTGTAAATAATTCATAATATTACGTAAGGGCTCCATATATAATAACTGACGCCTTCAAGCTTTGGTCGAACCAAAGCTAACCTAGAAAGTACAGTTTCCGACCACTTTCCAAAACACAATTGAATTTTACACATGAAGATGTTATTTTTTGTTTAGCAAAATAACCCAAGTGCGATAAGCAACTGATTCACTTTCATATTTAATGCATGAAGATAGTCCATAGATCCATTATAAACCATTGGACTGCTTGTCTAGTAACGAGACCTTGACCTCGTACAGTTGAACATGTTAGCCGTATTGGATAGATACTTTAGACTACTTTTATGTGACACGTATTCTGAATGGTTGATGACTAACACAAATGTTGCGCTATTTTAAGGTTTAGAAAACAAATAGAGAATACTACAAAAATATCAGAAGACAATCTTCATAATAAATGCAGTTAATGTGGATATGGTTATGACGGGATATCCATTACATGAAAGTTATCGAGGAATATAAAACAAAAAATTTTAGTTTAAAAAAAAACAGAGAAAGTTACACAGAAAACCAGAACGAAACAAAGAAAAGCTTCCTTAAACGTAGAAGTTGTCCTCCCTTGGATCTTAAATATGAAGATTCAGATGATAATTCTATGTTCATCCGTGACTCATTTTGCTAAACTCCATCTTGTGTACTTTGCCCATCATTGATTGGAATACTTCTCTTTACTTTTTATGCTGAAATATCCAAGTTTCTGGTCAAGTTTATATCGAAAATAACAGTCGGCCATCTCATCGCAGTTCAGCTTTGACAAAAAATGTATCAATATCAAATTCAAGCTACACAGTATTCAAGCGTGAAGAGATAATACTATCTGGTTTGGTGGAGTGAAAAATATTCCTTATTTAATGGTTTTTGATCCAGTTAAGTCGCGAATTGAGAGTCAAGAATTATTTTATAAGACAAATATAAGTCAGATCTCTGATAATGAAAGTTAACATTTGAACTTTAATATGTAGTAACCTGAACTTGGTAATATGTAAGTACTGTCGTAATGGAACTTTTTAAACAGAAATGCTCAGTATGAATTAAAATATAACTACCGTATTTGTTGTAAAACTCTTTAGAATGTCCTTGGGAAAAAAAGTTCCTTCACCTTTTTACTGTATGTAATATATGGAACTGGCAGATGTATCGAAATTATTTTTATGCAAACATAGTCATGGGTTATTCAAGCAGCAATAATAGTTTTGTATGCTTTAGATTATGTAAAAATTACAGTATTATTTTGATATCTTTGTAGGATAGCTTAAGGGGAACAAGGTTTTTCTTCAGGTGAACAGTAATTGTGTATCAGGAAATTAGGTAAAATTTACTTTATCAGGGACTAGTTATTAGCTTTTCATGTTAGAAAAAATTAAAGGTGAATAAAGGTCTTGCAAGATTAGTTTTCTTTGTTATTATTACTATTTTATAGCTGGAAGGTATTTTGTTTTTTTGACTTAAAGTGTTTGTTTGTTTTTTGAATTTCGTGTAAAGCTACTCGGGGGCTATCTGCGCTAGCCGTCCCTAATTTAGCAGCTACTTATCACCAACCACTGCCAACTCTTGGGCTACTTTTTTACCAACGAATAGTGGGATTGAGCGTCACATTATAACGCCCCACGGCTGAAAGGGCGAGCACGTTTGGTGCGACCGGGATTCGAACCCGCGACCCTTGAACGCCTTAACACGCTTGGCTATGCCGGGCCGTACCTTAATGTGAAACTACACAATAACTATCTGCGTTGTAACCTCTCAACCTGACCTTTAAGCCACCAAAGGACATACTTGGGAAAATTTTCAAAGATATTTACCATAGCATTGCTTGTTTAGCAATCTGTAAAAATAGTTGTTTCGCATGATTTCAAAACATTCGCTTTATAAAACAGAGAATTATAAGAAATTAAACTTCTTCAGATTGTTGTTATATAACTAAAAATACACACAACTATTTCACTTAAAATGATTTCTATTAAATTTATAATGATGTATTCTCTTCAAGCGAAGAAAAATACAAGATCGAAACCTAATTTATTTAAATCTTAAGATATGATATATATATAATCTAGATTAAGATAAAGTGTTACTAAACGGTTGAAATATTCAAAACAAAAGGAGCAGAGGTAATCAAGATATTTGTTAGAAAACAACTGGGGATATAGGAACAATAAGTTGTTACATTGTGACATAAAATGTTATTTTGTGGATAGAAATGTTATTGTGTAACGTGTAGCTTTCAACGTTGTTTGTATGAGTCTTAAATTTAAAATAACTAGCTACATTTTGTCGTATATGTTGCATTAAATATATCCGTATTAAATAAGACGTCACATACACACACATATATATAAATTAAAATCTTATATTTACCTCAAAGTAATAAATAATTCATTTCGAATAAACTTTTGTTTGTGTTATCCGTGATCTGCCTACCACTGATCCCGAAACACGGTTTCAGGCAGTATACAAGTCTGCAGGCATACCGCCATATCGTTGTGCTACTGGAGGACTTATGAAAGTACAAGCACTTTCAAGCAATATGTGTACCGTCTATTAAAACTTTGAAAGAAGAGAAGTCAAAAAGAAACTCACGTCTTACAAAGTTTGTTAGTTTTATATGTTTTTGAGCACAAAGCTACACAAATGGGCTATTTGTGGTGTGCCGACCGTTGGTATCGAAACCCGATTTTTATAGTTATAGGTTCTCATACACACCAGAGAGAAGGAGTGTCACATTTTATAAGGATCCCACTTTAAACATATATTTAGTGGTCAACAATAAGTTGTTCCTTTTTTCTCTATGAAATTATTCAAATGGTTTTGGTTTGTTTGGGCGTTCGCGCGAAGCTACACGAGGGTTATCTACGCTAGTAGTCCCTAATTTAGCAGTGAAAGACTAGATGGAAAGCAGCTGGTTATCACCACCCATCGCCAACTCTTGGGCTACTCTTTTACCAACGAATAGCGAGATTGATCGTACATTATAATGCTCCCACGGTTGAAAGGATGAGCATGTTTGGTGCGACGGAGATTCGAACCCACGACCCTCGCATTACGATTAAAGTGCCTTAACCATCTGGCTATGCCGAGCCCTCGAACTCGTAGATTGTGAGTCAAGTGCCTAACGATCTGGCCATGTCAGGCCCTAAGAGGTCGAATGACTCAGTGTTAGTTTGCTGTGGGTTATTTTGTATAATTACTCATACAATACTCTATAGGTAATGGTTCTGTTGTCAAATATATGTATATTTATTTTGTTATTAAAAATATAAATATTTATCTTTTTGCTCTAATAATAGACAAAAATACAACGTTTTGCGAGTCTAGATTTTTCATGTTGAGAATTTTAATATGATGAAGGAGGATTACATTTCTGTAAGTTTATACGTAAGCGTTATATTAACATTTATTTATTATACTCGTGTGTAATGTCAAGAGATCAAATAGTTAACGTTTGGACATGGATTCTCGTAAACGGTGTCATAAACAGTAGCGCTACCTTTCGACACGATACCCAAACAGAATTACCAGGAAGCATATAAAGGAGGCAGCAGGTTAGCTACCAAGTACAGACAAGAGGTGACAAGTTATCGCACTGAAAGGCTAGATATTCCAGAGGAAAGACTTTGTAAATACTAAAAGCTTCAACAGCACGTTCTTATCACCAGTCTACCGTCTACCCTTCGTGTTGACCGTTGTACCGAGTCAGCCATGAAATCTTACTTACTTGTTTTCATATTCATAGTAGTTCCAAGTTTATCAACTCCCGTTCAACAGGTAGGTATGAGGGTATCTCGTGAAAATGAATATCTGTTTATTAGTAGAGTTGAAAAGGTATCTCTCGCCCAAATCTACGTGTAGACAAACTAAGGTGTATAAATGACCACAAGATGTCATAAGCTCTTATGTGATAATATTTAATAAAATATTACATTTTTATGAGAATGAAAGCGTAGAGTTTTTATTTGTATATAGTTGACTTTGATCTTATAGCTAAATATCTTAAATATTTCTGCTCACCTATATGTTGATGCAGTATGATCCAGGAAGTTAAACTGTTGATGCAACATGTAAAAAGAAAAACGTACTCATTGTTCTACCAACATATTGCTTTACAACCCACACTAGGGCAGATGGATCTCAGAAACATAAATAGAAAGCTCATTCTATTTATATAAAGAAATTATTTACACTGGACAAACTTTAGATAGACCAGTGTGCTAGAAGTCAAACAAACATTCTTTCATCTCATTTGGTATGTCACCATCGATAGGACCACAACCAATCATTTTTTTAAATTTTGCACAATTGATAACGTGGGAAATATATTAAGCTATTTCCTCGTTAAGGTCTTCACTATTATCTGGATTATCTGAAGATTCACTTGTTAATTTTCACGTGACGTCACTCACTCAAGATAAACTTCCAGAAAAAAAAATGTTTGTTTTGAATTTCGCGCAAAGCTACACGAGGGCTATCTGCGCTAGCCGTCCCTAATTTAGCAGTGTAAGACTAGAGGGAAGGCAGCTAGTCATTACCACCCACCACCACCGCTTGGGAAACTCTTTTACCAACGAATAGTGGAATTCACCATAACATTATAACGCTCTCACGGCTGAAAAGGCGAGCATGGTTGGTGGCACCAGGATTCGAACCCGAGATCCTCGGATTACGAGTCGAGTGCCTTAACTTCCAGAAAGGTAATAGAAAATATTTGTTGACATTTGCAAAGTTTGTCTCTTAAAGGTTTTCTATGTTTTCCTAAGAGTAGATTTGATGGTAAGGATTAAATAGGGCCTATCTTAATAAACTTCTTATTTATCTCTGAGTGTTTTATAAATATTCATTGACAAAAACGACAGACAGATCTAGTCTTCAGGATATAGGAGAAACGTTACTGATTAAATTAACTTTCTTTTGGCTCCTTTAAGAGCACTTACGTTACTACTAATTAAAATAGCTCTTAAATATGAACAGACACAATAACTGCTGTTTATTCTTTGTCAGGTGTTATGTAGCTGGTCCGATTTAAACGATTATTGAAATTATAAGACCCAGTGTTAAGGAAATTACTTTAAAAATATTATTTGGTATATAGGTAAATGCTTTCAGGGGCAGAAAAAATGTTCAAAGATTGTGCCTTGAGTTTGTGAATATCCTCATATTTTATGTGATGTGGTCTACTTACTGCTATGTTCTTTTATTTTTAAACATATATTCTACTAAGTTAAAAGTTTAATAAAATATGTATTATGCTTCGAAGTTTCGTCTGAGTTTTGTTTTTGAGATGTGTAATTGTTTCCGTAACTGAGAGATTCGTGGTGTGAAAGTAGAGATCTTATTTTCTGTATGTTAGGAAATGATGCATGATTTAAAGACTAGTTTCGTGATGATCAGTTGATTTTAATGCGATAAAAACGAAATTCTTTCATCACAATTTGTACATTTAAAAATGGTGTATAATGGACTTTTCATATTATTTAGTCTTGTCATGATGTTTTCCACGTGTATCATGAAGGTGGTGTTCCTTTGACCATGATGTTTGTACATTCATCAATATCATTATGTATTTGTAAATGTTCCGTTGTAGTTTCAATATATCTGAATAGTTACAAGATAATTTTTGGTGTTCTTAGGATTCAAGAAGAGGGTTGTTTTCTTAAGAATTTTTGTAAAATCTAGAGATATTTCTACATAAGCAGTTGTTTTGTTGCGGAGTTTTCTAAGCTACAGAGATGTTACTTCAGGTGTTTGTACCAGACGTGTGGTATTCGTATTCGCTGAAGGATTTAATAAGTTCTTAATATTGTAAGATACAAAATTTTTTATTCGTCAAATTTCTCGTTTGTCATTATTAAATTCGTTACACGTTGACTTCTCTTTCGTTACATAAAGCGATTTTATGATCTTGGCTTTTTATTGGTTGTAAACAATATAGTATTGATCGCCACAGAGAACTACTGACAAACCCTCAAAGAGAGGGTGTAACAGGTGAATATAGCAAGAGGGTTTCATGTTATATTTGATAGCTATATCATCAAACTAAATTAAAGGCTATGAAAATTAAGCTTTTCGTGAAAATTTACATTATAACGAGTAATAGCTATTTACGTTAAATTTTAATCCTTGAAGGATTGGTAAATACATTAGCGGATGCTTAGCTAGAGGAAATTTAGAATAAAAAAATGTATATGAAATTAAAGCTTGAAACTTGTATATCATTAAATATTAACTACGATCTTATGTTATACTTATTTTATAACACAATTAAAAATAATTTAATAAAATTTTGAATGTAACTTACTGAAAACATCGAGAGATGCGCAATGAAGGATGGTGAGAGGGATACATCAGGTCACTACTCTCTAAACACCTTAAAAGTTATTGTATTACATGTTTTATTAATCCAGGCAAGTCTCATGAGGTAATTTAAGATGGCTACTGAATTGTCTTCACTGGTACATAAGCACTTATACTTTCCTACTGCTGGCCCGGTATGGCCAAGCGTGTTAGGGCGTGCGACTCGTGATCTGAGGGTCGCGGGTTTGCATCCCCGTCGCGCCAAACATACTCGCCCTTTCAGCCGTGGGGGCGTCATAATGTGACGGTCAATCTCACTATTCGTTGGTAAAAGAGTAGCCAAAGAGTTGGCGGTGGGTGATGATGACTAGCTGCCTTCCCTCTGCATGTAGTTACACGGAAGATGTACTTTGTATGAAGCTAAAGCAACATACAATTTATTCGAATTTTTTCCTGAACATGGCCTCTACTTTTCTCACACTCTGTAGCTTGTGGTCAGGGATGGTGTAAAAAAGTGGGACCACTGCTGAAAGTAATTTTCAAAGCATCAGCCACTGTGTCCTACATTCGAAAATCAAGAAGTAACTTGTCTACTTGAAGAAAAGGTCAAAGGTTAGTTAGTAACACCAACAGCATGGAAATAAGAAATTAAGGTAATTTAGCCTTTATTGAAGATTCCCCAGAATAAGTTGGATAATCTAGATATTAGTACATTGAAACTTACTTGTCATAATCGAACATTGCTTGCACCTTTTGAAGAGGCAACAGATTT
Organism: Tachypleus tridentatus; assembly: GCF_004210375.1. Classification (NCBI taxonomy): domain Eukaryota; kingdom Metazoa; phylum Arthropoda; class Merostomata; order Xiphosura; family Limulidae; genus Tachypleus; species Tachypleus tridentatus. Next base: position 35,997,467 of record NC_134833.1, on the reverse strand, counting down.
TGATCAAGGTTCAAAACATTGTTACTTCCAGTTAAGTAGCGCTGTGTATTTATGGGCTGATGACGGAGGTTGACGGCATGCAGTACAGATATAATTTAGATCTTGTCTCTGTACTGAAAAAATCTGTTCACGCCCAACTGATTCAATAGAAGCAACGAATTGTCTTCTGCTTGGCTGTGGCAGTGGATCCCAGATTTCAAACTAGACTGGTATTTTGTTAAGATCTATGTGGTCTATGAGTCCAATCGAATGTTCCTGCAGTAAGAAGTCAAGAAAATTTCCTCAACGAATAATCCTAGGTCATGGAACCAAAATAGGACTATAAAGTCCCTTCTCGCGAACTAATTAAGCTCTTTAGTTTCTTTGCTGCCTCCAAGATACCAAGCAGCTCATCTTCAAGGATACAGAGGGCACCACCTACATTGTTGATCCTTCCATTTCTGAGAAAAGCAACCCTGAACATTATTGAAGAATTCAAGAAAACTATTCTATCCTATCTGTACTAGTCAAACACTACCTATTATTTGCTGTTTTATTATTATTACATATTATCTGCCAGAGTATAAATGTTAGAATATTTAACGTTTTTCTTATATTCGTTTTAGTATTTGTATTCGATTAATTACCTCCAATATTCGACCACTCCATGATTTGTATGTATAAAGATACAAAGTCAATGGTTTGTGCATAAAGATGCTAAGTCAAGTATTTATGATTGTTTTTAAGGAGTAAACTACAATAAAAGTTGTCTGCTAACCTAAGTGGTAACTAACAATAAAAATAAATTAGCATTACTTGAACTAAAATTAATGTTTATGGATAAATGGATTTTTAAAATGCATATTTGCATTACACTCGTTTATATAACGCAACAATATTCAACCTTACTTGTCCGATAGTCCCCAGCTGGTACAGCGGTAAGTCTATGGACTTACAACGCTAAAATCAGGAGTTCGATTCTCCTCGGTGGACTTAGAAGACAGCCTGATGTGGCTTTGCTAAAAGAAAGCACACACACTTGTCCGATATTTAATTGCATTTTATAAGAACAATGTTTCAGTTCCTGTGTTGCCCTTTGAACTATCACTGTATCGTCAATTGACAGTGCATGGAGACCATAATTACTTATTATTACAAAGCACTCTTAATTTCCATGGTAACAAAATTTTGCTTTGAATGATGAGGTCATTCATACCCTACACGCCTTGACAAGGTTTCTACAGATCCTTCACTTTATGTGGACTATGCTACTACAATCGTGTTTAAGCAAGCAAAAAGGTACAAAAGTTCATTAGAGCTGCACTGATGAACTCAACTTATATGTGGTCGAACTTAATTGGTTAGATTCTAGTTTCATATTCTCAAGAAAATAATTGTTGATTTTGAGGTGTGATTGGAAGCGTACGAACTTTTGTTTTTGTTTTCGTCTGTTTTAACTCCATGTTCGTTATCCAGTAACACTACCAAAAGATATGATTTAATTACATATCTAAGTTTGACTTTCTTCATAGCTTCTTGAGTCGAAAGGTTCTCTTTTTTAACCACAGCTGCAACTGTTGGATGAAAGCGTTGCTATGAATTGTCTATGGTTGAAGTTCTGGAAACGTTTAGTGTTCTAAATGTTCTGCTGTGCGAGTTTTCCGTCTCCAATTTCAGCACTGAATGATTATTTTTCAAAATGCCGTGTCCTTTGGCACTATATTGTTTTAAAACCTGGACATTTGTCTTCACAATCTATTCATATAAATCAAAACGTAAGTCTATCCGTGGTAGTGTTGCGTCAATAAATGTTTGGAAATTAGGCGCGAACCAAACATAGAATGTTAAGCATTCCGATCTTGTGCTACGCCGAAAGTAAGCTGTGATGTCCAACTACATTAGCGTATACACATTGTTCAAACAAATGTGATTTGTGTTAAGCCTTGTACAACAGCTTCGTGCTAATTTCTATAGTTATTTAATTTTGAATTCATTTGAAAATAACATATTTTACAGAAGACGTTGTTACTTCTATAGTTTAAAGCTACAAAGGGGGTTGTCCACCGTGGAGAATCGAACCGTAGTTTTAGAGAGTTTTAAGTCCGTAAACTTACCGCTGACCATCTGGTGACTTTACGTACTTCAGCCAGGAAACACCATCTGACATCCTCAACCTAGTAGTATATAAGTATGAAATTAAATAACTAAACACACGTTGTGCTAGGTGCACGGTTGGAATACTTAAAATGGAAATAACGTTTTCTTTTACACTGAAAGACAAACCTAGCATTGAATTTTCGTTACTTTCTTCTGTATTTGTGGCACACGAGATCGTTGCTGTAATGACAGGCTATTGATTGGTTTGGCTTGTTTTGAATTTTGCGCATAGCTACACGAGGGCTATCTGCGCTAGCCATCCCTAATTTAGCAGTGTAAGACGAGTGGAAAGGCCAACTAATCATCACCACCCACCGCCAACTCTTGGGCTACTCTTTTACCAACGAATAGTGTGATTGACTGTCACATTATAACGCCCTCACGGCTGAAAGGTCGAGCATGTTCGGTGCGACGAGGATGCGAACCCGTGACCCTCAGATTACGAGTTGCACGCCTTAACCCACCTGGCCATGGCCGGCCTAAGTTCTTGGTAAATATGGTTTTATCACAGTTTTAAGATTTCTTTTACGTTAAAATGGTCACAGGTGTCGCTGAAGAACTATTGTGTGTGTGTGTGTGTTTCGTATAGCAAAGCCACAAAGGGCTATCTGCTCAGCCCACCGAGGGGAATCGAACCCCTGATTTTAGCGTTCTAAATCCGGAGACATACCGCTGTATTAGCGGGGGGCGAAGAACTATTAAAGAGTCTGAGATTTCAGCTAAAATACATTTGTCCTTGTTAGTGTTTTTTTGTGTAAGACAGTATCATAGCATGGAAAATATTACACAATCATTTAATAAAATACATGCTATTTTAAAAGTATAACCAATAAAATCTTTGTTATAACATTACTAATGCAGAGTAGAAAAATAAAGATTTCGTATTCTTGTTAAAATACTTCTATAATAGAATATTTTTGGAAAATCTTGACGTAACCAGACAAATCTATGACATTTGTAATAACTTCGTAATAGCTTTTCATGGTGTATTTCAAACAGCATTTACTAGGAGAATATTAGGTTATACCACCATAAAAATTTCAGTTGTATTTCTATATAATATGAGAAAAGTATGCATTTAAAAGAGACTGAATTCATACAACTGTGAAAGTCTCAGAAAAGTCCGATATTCCAGAAGACCAAATGTCTTCACCTCATTTCATGATTCATTTTTATTTTATAAAATTCACTCAAATTTTAATCTCTTTAAACGTATTAAATTCCAGGCTTTATACCTTTTCCTGCAGCTAAATAGCACAAATCTGCTCTAGTCTGAGTGTAGAACACTTGGTATTTAAAATCACATAAAAGAACCAAAAGAAACTACTAGCGATCCCTTAGGCCTATGACCCACGTTTACATGGCCGCCATAATGCAAGATTAATGCATAAATTACTATTTTATATCTTTTTCAGTTGAATGATCATTGCCCCTAAAATGTAAATTTAATTTCATGAACCAAGTTACGAACGGTAATTAATAAGCCTTCGTATTTATCTAATTTTAAGTAAGTCAAAGGTTCCGCTTTCGGGAAATCTCCATGAAAATGCTTTCGTGAAACTCCTGGGATCCCTAAGGGGTTGAGTGAAAAGTTTCGCTTTTGTACAAACATCAGGGTCGAGTCGATTCGTTTGGTACAATTTAGAAGGTGGTGCTTCCAACAGTTTAAGATAAAAGGTTCTCAAGAAATTTTCGGATTCCACAATGAGTGGGGTGAAAAATTTTACCTTTCTTCAAACCTCGAAATGCAGACGATTTGTTGGGCACCACTTAGAAGTTGATGAGTTCAGCAGTTTAGATAAAGTCACTTGACACACACACACACACACACACACGGAATCTTATTATATAGACACTTTCCTATGATATATTTTCCTTCAGTATTGAACAAATATATTTTAAATAATTAAAAAATATAATCTAATTTTGTTTTATTTAACCATAAACATGAATAAATGGTTTAAATCTGTTTCTTGTTGCTAAGAAAAATAGTAGAGAGTTTTGTTTTGAGTAGTATTTTTGGTTATGAATGAATCTGAGTAAAAGTTATAGAAAATACGTAGATTTATAAACTTTACAACTGTGTACATTTATTGGAACCAGTCTACGCTTTAATTTATAAAAATGTAAATTAACAAGTTTGTTTATGATGGTAATTGTAATGTAGGTGTTAATTTTTCATCCTACGCTAGTAATCGAGGTAAAAATACATTGGCCAACAATTATTAACGCTGCCTGATGCTAATTTACATTTTGAAGAAATTGTCGTTAGGAAATCTATCTCTATGTAAATCACAATAATCTGTGTGTATGTCTGTCTGTCTGTTACCTAATTACTCCTAGGTTACTAGGTCAATCTTATCCAGACTTCGTGGGATGATAGTTTGGAAGAAGGAGCATGTGAATAGTGAGTTCGCAATCACCTCCACTCCCCATTATTGATGCTATTGAATACTTACTATTTTAGAAGTAAAGTAGTGTTGACTATATTCATAGATGGCACCACCTTTTGCACACAAGAGTGCAAGGCTATCTGCGTTTTGTAATGTAAGACTATAGAAAAGGCAACTAGTCATCACCACCTATCGCCATCTCTTTGGGTACTATTTTACTAAGGAATAATGGGATTGACAATCATATTATAACGCTCCCACGGCTGAAAGGGTGAACACGTTTGGTGCAACAAGGATTCGAGCCTGCGACTCTCAGATTGCGAGTCGAGCACCTTAACCACCTGGCCATGCCGGGCCCAGGATAGAGAGAGAAAGAGAGAGAGAGAGAGAGAGTTTAGTCTAGTACTCTGTTTCTTTATATATTATTATAAAATCTTATATTTACCTCAAAGTAATAAATAATTCATTTCGAATAAACTTTTGTTTGTGTTTGTTATAAAACACAAAGTTATACAAAGGGTTATCCGTGATCTGCCTACCACTGATCTGCAAATTTGTTTTCCCATAATTTAAGGATATTCAAGGAAAACGTCGACAAGACCAGAAAGTGGATTCTGCGAATTACTTTGATATTGTTTCTGACGACAATGGCGGTAAGTTCAGTTTAACTTAATTTATACCTCTTTTCAACTCGTAGCTGTTTCAATGCTTTAGCGAAGTTTTAACATAATAGTTATCCTTGTGAGCATTAACTGAAACAGGATAATAAAGACAAGAGGGTATAAGCTAAAACAAATTAAACTCACGATGTCGTTCTACTATTCTTGATGGCGTACAAGATCCTAAGTAAATATGACACCAAAATCTGTAGATAAACGAGAAAAAACTTGTTCTCTGAGGATAAAAAAAAGAGAAAAGAAAAGAAACATATAAAAGTTCACAAACCTTACAGAGTCATGGTGAAAGAAGCAAACTGTGAATCGTAATCACTAGCATCATTTAAAAAGAACAAAATCATTGTAATAAAAGGAGTCAGGCTTGTTTGTTTTGAATTTCTCGCAAAGCTACACGAGGGCTATTTGCGCTAGCCTTCCCTAATTTAGCAGTGTAAGACAAGAAGGGAAGCAACTAGTCATAACCACCCACCGGCAACTCTTGGGCTACTCTTTTACCAACGTATAGTGGGATTGGCTGCACATTATAACGCCTCCCACGGCTGAAAGAGCGAGCATGTTGGGTGGGAGGGGGATTCGAACCGGGGACCCTCAGATTATGAGTCGAGTACCTTAACCACCTGACCATGCCGGGCAGTAAAACTTACAAAGATTATCCGAAGTCAGGAAATGAAATATTAGAATGGAGTTCAGAAATCGTACCTAAACTGTGTGGCACCAACCAATGACAATGCTGAATAATTTTATTGAACAAAATTAAAATGTGATCCTTATCTTTATTTAATTATACATGACCTATTACATTAGTATGAGGCCTATTATATTTTTATCACTAATTTCTAATTTATTTTCTCAGGAGTTTTAAGAATGAGAAGAGTTTATTATTATAATAATACTTTAATCACATTATGTTCGCCATATCCGCTGCCAACGAGTTTTGCTCAGCCTGATGAGTTTGGGCTTAACAACAGTTGTGAGCGCCTTTTCCGAGCTGGTGAAGTTCAATTATAATTAATTATGCTCGTCATAAGACATTAGTATTAAGCGTATTATACTGTAAAACACTTATTTCTTTATTTAATCCAGACATGGTCAGGTGGTTTGGGAACTCGACTTGTTATCTGAGGATCATGGGTTTGAATCCCCTCTCGCTTTATAGCCGTGAGGGCGTTATGGTCAATCCCACTATTTGTTGATAAAGTAGTAGTTCAAGAGTTGGTAGTGGATGGTGATGACTAACTAACTGCCTTCCCTCTAGTCTTACACTGTTAAATTAGGGACGGCTAGCGCAGATAGTCCTCGTGTAGTTTTGCGCGAAAGTAAAAAACAACAACAAACACAATTATTGCCTGTAATATTTATGAGAAATTTCTAAAAAAAGTGTACTTTATAAAATTAAAATTTATCAATGAATATAGTAAATATGTCAACCAATTTGCTTATTTCTCATGATCACTTGAGTTCTTAATGAAATGACTCTGAACTTGTATTTTGTAAATCTCGATTCATAACATCTTTGTTGGCTTATATTTTTACCTACACCTTTAAAATTTTAATTTGAACATAATTAAGTGAAATTATTTCAATAGGAACACAACATTTATTCGCTGTTCCCACGACATTTATTCAATATAACTCAGCCTTACAATAAGCAGAGATTGACAATGAATAAAACATTTCAGGTTTTTTTTTTCTTGGTCAGAGAAGTTTCGATTATCGATAATATTACTCACGCATTTCAAAATTAACTCTTTCGATTCACAATTGACTCGTGATCCGAGGGTCGCGGGTCCGCGCCCGCGTCGCGCTAAACATGCTCGCCCTCCCAGCCGTGGGGGTGTATAATGTGACGGTCAATCCCACTATTCGTTGGTAAAAGAGTAGCCCAAGAGTTGGCGGTGGGTGGTGATGACTAGCTGCCTTCCCTCTAGTCTTACACTGCTAAATTAGGGACGGCTAGCACAGATAGCCCTCGAGTAGCTTTGTGCGAAATTTCCAAACAAATAAACAAAACAAGCTCTTTCGATTCACAATTGATTTTCGGTACACACTCGCAAATGTCATGAGAATTTCGAGGACTTTTGGATTTTGAAAAAAAATTTCAATACATTTGGAGTGCTTTTCCGAAGTGCACGAGTGTATCTCGGTTATCATTTTCCTATGCTTATGTATACAGGTATGGTACATAAAAATTTATGAATACTATTTAAGTAACACTAACGCATTGAAGAAACTTTTGATACTGTTGTCAATGGCGAGAAAGCTAGGCTAGCTTCATTGGTTCATGCTAACATTATTTGTATGGGTCAAACTTGTTCGTTGGTTAGTCTTTAAACTACCTTGACTCGAGGTTTTCTTTTTTGAATTTCCTGAATCTTTCTTAAAGTTCAGTTTCAAATTATGTTTTAAAATACCTAAAACAATCGATCTCATTCTAATTTTAAATGGTTAGTTTATTTGTGTGAAATTAAATATAAAGCTAGACAATGGGGTGTCTTTCCATTGCCCACTACAGGTATCGAAACCAAGTTTATAGTGTTGTAACTCTGCAGACATAATGTTGTGCCATTGGGGGTGGAACCATTATAGGTATGTGTGTAGCTAGAAAGACAGTACATTATTATATTTATTTGTATGAGATAATCCTGCAGCAATGACCTTGTAAAATCAATTAATTTATTGTGTCTTGACTTGTAAAACCAACTAGTTTATTATATTGACTTGTAAAACCAACTAGTTTATAATATTGACTTGTAAAATCAATGGCATAGTGAAAAATCGTTCAGAGATACTTCAAAATGTCTTAATATACCTATATATCTATTCAATTAAATAAGATAGGTTATTAGCTTAAATATACTTAATATATTACCTTAATCCGTACACTCTCGTCATATAACTTAAGTAAAATTGTTATATTAATTTATTTTTAATATACAGGCAAAGTTTCAAATATTTTGAGCTCATGTTATATGTTTTGTTTGCGCACCATTTGCACTGACTTCGGATTAGAACATTCTACTCTAGATGTAAGGTTCTTGACTTTATTTGTCAGGACATAGTTTTGGATGGAAGGACCCAAGATTCAAGACGTGATGCCGCTGAATACGTTCCACACATTCAGTTATAGACAATTTATAAGAACTAGTGTCAATTTGTTTTATTTGACTGTGAAAGTCGAATAAACCATTTGTGGTAGTGGATGCTATTAACGGACTGCTTCGTATTCTGATCAATACATAGCAGAATTAAGGACGACCAGCAAATGAACCGTGGTGAGCTCTGACCTGACCGCTCATCTGCACGAGGTGCAATTCCAAAAAAATTCCATACCCTTTAATTTTTTCTTCATAGTAATCTTTATTAAATCAAGCTATAAATTATTATATCAATGTGATAGAATAAAATCCAAGAATAACTGTGAAAGACTGAGGGAACCACTTTAGTAACTACATGATCAGTTAGCATTCAGTTTCAACAAAAATAATTTTAAATGAAAATAAAAAAAATCAAACTTTGACCGTTTGGTGTTTGATTGAACCATCTGACGAATACTGTTATAAATGTTAACAACGATCAATCTCTTTAAATTGACAGATTTTTTCAATTTATTGTATAGGGTTTTTCTTTATTTGCAGGGTTTATTTTTTGTTTCATATCGAATGATAAAGATAGGGACGATTATATTTTTACTGCAACTGTTTGTCCTTCATTTATAAGTACTTATATAACGACCTAAATAAAATAAAGGTGTTTCTTAACCGACTTTTGATCAAATAAATTTTTAAATATAAATTTTAAACCAAATCTATTAACCATTGTATTAATATCTTATAAAAATAGCACCCGACTTGTATCATTTTTTATTTGTTAACACCCAGATCTTGTAAACAAATCGCATAGCTGTGTCTCATGTTTTGTTATGCAGAACAAGAAAACATATAAACTAGTAGTTTTTAAAATTATTCAAACTCTCCCCTGTATACCAGTTTCAGCTGTTAATTTCCTTACGTACCGACGTTGTTCACTAAATGTTTTAACTCGTTATATTTCGGTTTATCATGTTTTGACATTTTAGGCGATAGTACCTGTAACATACTGAAATATTTGTATCTGTTTTTTTGATAATCAACATCGATTTGAAGATATTTCAATCAATAATTTACACTTAACAATTATTCTGTAAGCATCTTCACATAACAGAAGTCAAACTGTATTTGATGAAATATTAACGTCACTGTGTACTTTCCGTATTTTTTTTTTTTCATTCGTGAATGTGAACTATCACAGTGCACAAATTTTCATATTTTACAATGCAACATTTTGTGGAATATATCGTTTAAATATATTCAGTTTAATAGGGACCTCCAGTCTGTATGATGTGTGCAACATATGCTTATTATTCTATGAATTTTCTCTGATGCTTCAGATAGCTTTTAGTCTAGTTGGGTTTGTTTTGTTTTGAATTTTGCGTAAAGCTACAGAGGGCTATCTGTGCTAGCCGTTCCTAATTTACCAGTGTAAGACTAGAGGGAAGGCAGCTAGTTATCACCACCCACCGCCAATTTTTTGGGCTACTCTTTTACCAACGAATAGTGGGATTGTCCGTCACATTATAACGTCCCCACAGATGAAAGGGCGAGCATGTTTGGTGTGACGGGGATTCGAACCCACGACCCTCAGATTACAAGTCGAAAGCTTTAACCACCTGGCCATGTTGGGCCAATTTTCATCTTCTCCAAATATCTACGAGCAAATAAAAAAAACTTCCCAGTGGTATCATGGTAAGTTTACCTATTTAGAAAGTTGGAAACCGTGTTTCAGTACCCGTGATGGGCGTAGCACAGGTTGCCCATTGTGTGTTTTTGTGCTTAATTATAAAGAAACAAAAAGTAAATTAAAAATTCTTCCCTGATACTTAGCCTCTTTTTCTAGCCCTGCGAAATAATTATTCCATATACAGAAATATATATATTTTTCCAAATACAGCGTGTATACGTGTCACTTCAGAGGAGGGTTTATATCGTTTCGTGTCTGATGGTTCTGCGTCGGTTTGTGGCCTGTACATCATTGCTGATCCTGAGAATGTTTTAGAAATCAAGGTTGAGGCTCTAGATATTAGTTGCTCCGGAGGAGGACTTCTAGCGGTAAGTTCTATATCAAATCATTTATAAGGTAAAATTATGCTCAGATTTAACCATAGATGATTCAGTTACACGTTCCAAAATATTTTTTTTTTTCTGGTTATCTCCTAGTATTCAAATTATTCGGAAATAGCTTAAAATATTCTTATCAACACATTTGACTTAAACATCTAAAGGTTTATCTTACTTTACTCCTGAAGAGTCTTCTTTTCTTATCCCTTAATGCTTTATTTGTGTTTTTTCGATTAAATTTTGAAAATATTCAAACAAATTTCTTATTCTAGGCTGATAGTTACGTGTACGATAAACAGTGTAATATATCTGTGGTCCTTTTCTTTATTGCTTTTATGGGCAGTTATCCTACAAAACATACTCTAATAATCTGATTCAAAAAATAGTCGGAAGTTTAAGCGCAAAACTCCACAATATCCTGTCTGCCAAAACCCTTAATTAGTAATGGTTTGGTAGTGTGAGTGTTTTGGAGATGATCGAACCCCGGATATAAGCGTTGTAACGTTTCTACCGATCAATAACTTAGAAATAAATGTTCAGTTGTTAAAACGAAGGCTGAGAAGAAGCTATTTTGCACCGAGTGCGCCACCTTCTTTGTTCCTTTCTATAGAAGGAATAAATATAATTTTACAAATTGTGTAGCTGTAGCTGTCTCAGCCAATGCATGTTAGATATCAGATGGGTGCTTTCCACCTCGAGAGCAAATTAGTACCATTGAACTGAAAAAAAAACTATGGGATATAAATTGTTAGGCGTTCTTCCTTACGTTAAAAAAACAAAATTCTTCAAAGTTGAAATTTATTTAATAGAAAATTTAATTGGTTAATTTTATAAATATTTTAATTGAATATTTTGATTTTTTGGTTTACATCAACGCGATCTCAACGAAATCTTTAATGTTTTGAATTTCCTGAATGTGTTAAGCGTAATGCAACACTCGTGACACCACTAGGAAATATATAGAAATAGTTTTGAATGAAATAGCACTCATTTGACCTTGTCACTAGAATACACGTTTAATTTTATTAATGTTTTTAGCCAATCACTGCTTCTAAACCTCGAGTCTTATCCCCATAAGACTCAGAAAAATGGGTATGATTAACTTTATTTTTGTTCTTTACAAGTTTTGTTTCGTCGACAAGGCTGTTGTATTAGGCGTCGTTTACATCAGGCCTAATTAGCCTAACTGAGTAACTGCTTGAAACGGCAAAGAATATCACCGAAAATAAATACAAAAAATATATAAATTATCATAAAACTGGTTTAAACGTTATTTCATATATTAAATAAGGCCCTCTGATTAATAATTTTAAAAAATTATAACTTTGGTGGTTAAAAAATATTTGTTTTGTACGCTAGTATTTCTGAAGCTGTTTGTTGTTAAACACCAAGTTACACAAGGAGCTATCTGTGCTTTGCCTACCGCGGATATCGAAATCAGATTTTTAGTGTTATAAATCTTCCATATGAGCCACCAGAGGGTCTGTGATTTGTGAACGCAATAAAACTGCATGGTGTTTTTCGAATTAAGATAAAAATAAAAATTTACATTTTTGTAAAATAAAACTTTATCAGCAATCTTTAAACGAAGCTAATAAGATTTGAAGATTAGTAATTAAAAATATAGTGAAGGTAAGCATTTAATTGTTTATTAGAAACATATCACAATAACATATATTCGAAATTTCGAATGTATAATATTTTTTTTTTTTGCAAAACCTGCATAGTCTGTAGTATGTTACTCTTACCTGATAATGACTCGATACAATAGGTTGGAATTTTGTAATTATTAAAATTACAAGTTGCTTGCTATAAAAGTTACTGCTACTGTGCTTTTTAATTAATTATCCAGTTCAGTAGGTTCCTCACTGAAGATCTCATAGTTTGTTTCTACAATGCAATGAAACACACTGTATAACAGATGCATCAAATTGACACACTTGAGTTTGATGGAGATATGAGATTTTCATGTAGCAAAGTTAATTTCTCTGTTAAGATGACACAGATTCTCCATGTTTTTCACAGTTAATTATCAGAGCTGCTATCTTAACCGTGAAAGTTTTTGTCTTATTTCGACCAGAGTTTTGTATTACTGTCTGCGAAGCTCTGTTATCAAAGGCTCGTTGGCACAAGAACAAATAACCAAATTGTTTCGTTAAATTATTATCTGATAGTATGTTTGAATAACTTATTTTTAATATCAATCCTCGACTCGTGATCTGAGGGTCGCGGGTTCGAAACCCCTTCACACCAAACATGCTCGCCCTTTCAGCCGTGAAGATGTTATATGTTACGGTCAATCCCTCTATTCGTTGGTAAGAGAGTAGCCGAAGAGTTGGCGGAGGGTGGTGCTGACTAGCTGCCTTCCCTCTAGTCTTAGACTGATAAATTAGGGACGGCTAGTACAGATATCCCTCGAGTAGCTATGCGCGAAATTAAAAAAACAAACAATATCAGTCCTATCTAGAAATTAGTGGTGTCCATAAATATTAGGTATTTATTTGTTTGGATATTTTATTGAATATTTTGGTAAAGGTCGTGTAGTGGATGATTCATTTTTCCAAAACTAACTTAAAAGTTCTCGTGTGGCTGGTCCCCTGTGGGTCAGCGGCAAGCCTTCGGATTTTTAATGCTAAATTCAGAAGGTCGATTGATTTGGGACACAGCAGGTGGCCCAGTGTGGCTTTAATATAAGAAAAAATATACAATCTTGGGGCCTGTTGCTTGTCAAAGGCTTTAAAACGTAAGGTTATTTATTATTGATAAAATCGACGACAGGAGATTTTGGGAAATATATTTCGAGTAATAAACACATTCACGTTGCCATAATAATAATAATAATAATAAACACATTCACGTTGCCATAAAAATCAGAATTGAAAACTAAAACTCTGAGAGTTTCCTGCAACTGTTTTATCGTTCTTTAAGGAATAAATTAATTCCATTGGAATTTTCACTGGATATGTGATAATCCCTTGAAAGATACGTTTCCTAAGAACCTCATATCAAGAGAAAAGTGGAAATAAGAACAAAATAACAGTAAGTTCCAAATTCTAATGTGAGAAATTATAAACTGGAAATGCTCTTTTCAAGTTTTCTTCTCTTATATGTTAAGTTTTTCGAATTAATTTGACTTTTTAATAATATTTAAATCTATATGTGTGTCTGAAGTAAAGTTGAAAAAAAAAGTTAAATATTCCTACCTAAGACATCAGCGTGTGGCTGATCAGTATTATAGATGTGTATTTTATTTCAGCCATGGGATAACAAAGTAATTCCGAGCGATTTCGGAAACTGGTCATTCTTTAATTTTTTCAACAGTGGTCAGATTATTGGGTTTCTTTTCTGGTGCTAACTTTTCTATGTTGATCATAATTACTTCAAAATATTTAAATCTTGACATCAGCGAGAGAAGACAAAATGTATTTTGACATATATACGTCTACAGAATCCTAAGAGGAAGGAGAAATCTAATTTGTTGTTGCCTTTTATATTTTCATAGATAATTGACGGCTGGGAACTAAACGGGCAGTTTTTTCCAGGACAAGATCACCCCAAACCTCTTTCAGATAGATTTGTAGAGATCTGTGGACATTCAACTTCCTGGAAACCTTTTCGGACAGAACTCAACGTGGCACTTGTGCAGTTCATGGTCCCCACACTTGGGGAGGGTTTCTCTTTGTCTGTGAGGTTTTTACAAAATTTTCAGCGTAAGTTTAATTTATTTTCCAGACAGTTGGTGTTGTTTTGGTGCACATATTAATTGAATAAGTTTGTTTTGTAGAAACTCTATTTTGATACATAATGCTCAATAATTATCTTTTTTTTTTTTGCTATTTCAGCAACTAAAATACGCCGATTTTTAAGAGTAAGGTGTGCACAATATTTTAACTAAACAAATGTGTGAACTTACGCAAACATATCCTTAAGAGCATATCCTTATATACAGAATCAGAAAAGGGGAACAGCAATTCTGTGATCATTTGCTAGCTTTAAGATATATATATCTCATAGTTGTCAGTTTCTAACTACATGAGAGCACCACTTTAATTTCGACAAAGCTACTATCTGTGCTAGCCGTCCCTAATTTAGCAGTGTAAGACTAGAGGGAAGGCAGTCATCACCACCCACCGCCAACTCTTGGGCTACTCTTTACCAACGAAAAGTGGGATTGACCGTATACGCCCCACGGCTGGGAGGGCGAGCATGTTTGATTACGAGTCGCACGCCTTACGCGCTTGGCCATGCCGGGCCACCACTAGTTCGACGAAACAGTTGTATACATAGAAATTAACATATGGTTTTTTTTAGTACTCAAAGATGCACATGAAATAAACACAGTTTACGAAATAAATTAAACAACATTTACTATAATATAGCGATAATATAAATAGATAAATGTTAAATAAATGTTTAAATTATCCATTTACATATTTTTATTGTTTCCAGAATTATAGAAATTTTTCTGTGCAAGTCTGATCATATTATATTGACTTTACCATCTGCAGATTGAAAAATTGAATCTGTAAAATTTACTGTTGTTTGTAATTTGCTAAGCCTTTTTTTTGTGGGAGCTTTAGATTTTAGGAAAATTTTTGAATTAATAACATCAAATAAATACTTTTTTAAATTTTATTTTCGGAATCATAAGGTATTTTCTGCAGGTTCGCCAAGATTTATGAAACCTTATCAAGTTACGACCAGCTAGTTCCGTTACTGGATATTTTTGTTTTAAATTATCCTTTCACGTTTTTAATAAGACTTTTTTTAAAGAAACTATTAGAACGTGTGTAGTCTAGTGTGAGTAAAGTGCAATAAGTCACTAAACACTTTTCGCATTTTCTTTTGTGGTTTTGGTCAGAGATGGCTATATTTGCATTTTGGAAGGCTCATACCAAGAATTATCTGTTTCACAGTCCAGGCACTTAAATCTTGCTATGCCCAGCCCCGTCTGTTTAATGGAGGAAATATACACTTTTTTAACTGTTTTGAAACGATACTCAAAAAAGAAGATTCTTTGAAATAAGTGTTTAAGAAAAGGTAAAAAACCCATATGCAGTGGATAAATAACCACCCTTTCAAGTTATGAAGTGATACAAAAGGCCTCACATTTCTTATATTTCTCTTAAGCCTTATATTTTTCCTAGGAGTCATTAAAAACAAAGGTTAAGTACAAGTAGGTGACAGCCAGCTCGCTACGACTCTTATATAACTATGGAAGAAAACCAAACGACCCACCAAGGTAAAATTCTACCTCAATTTTATCTAGAAACGATAACAAATTTAGAGGCATGATAATTACCTTCAAGGTCAAGAGGAGAAAAAACAAATTACATACACATGCACACTCGTAAATTTTAACAATAAAATGACTAGTGGGAGTGAGGTTATCCGTTGCATCAGAACCCGCCAGAACATAAATAGTGAGTAACTGATATTAACTAGTCCCTGAAGAGCAAGATTTATAGTAGATGAAAAGCGTTCATCATTGCACTAACAAAATAAAACCTGGAATGGAATGATAATGTACGTCTCCATAGATCTCAAGGGTGAGAAATACCGAAAGGAAATCTGGGGAATCGATATAGATAAGGCTTAGCAATTGCACTACGAGGAAACCAGGGCTTAAAGATGTTCGAACGTATAACGCGAATGTATCAGAGTACGACTAAGATATCTGGTGCTTAAGGTGTTCTGGTGCATTTCTATAGTGACCCACAGAGCCTTGCATTTAAATTATAAGTCGGAATGACCTCGAAATCAAAAACAATTTTAAATGTAAATTTGAAAACTTCAACTTTCATCAAATATTTTAACACATCAATAATGATCACGGTTTGAATAAATAAATAGCTAATAAAAATTGGTAATTAATTTGAATTGATCAGTTTTGGATGCAAAGGCTTGTCCGTGTTGCCCTAGCCATGATATTTAAGATGAAGTGGGAGTGAAATTGTAGTATTAACATGACCTTTAGGGAACCAAAGATATTAACAGGATAGACTTTAATTCCCACGAAGAGAACAAAACAACAAACAATGTTTAGCTTCAGATATCTGATATTTGTTTGTGTTAATTTATTTCAGGTATTTCTAAGACATTTCAGAAGATACATATGAACCTTCCTTCACTAGGCAATCTCATGCATTCAAGTGTCTAAAACAGCTTTTATTTGACTATATGATGAGTATTTTCTAATTATCAAATAAATAGTTTAATACTCGGTACACATTGTAATATTTAGTTAGTTTTGGCAAAAAAAAACAACAGCTTTGCTTTCGCAGTTTGTTAAAATATATTATTTAAAAGTTGATTTTTATTGATTCCTTACTTGTAATCAAACTGCGTAAAATATATTGTTATCTTTGACAATATGTATTTAGTTTTAGTTTTTGTACTCCAATAATTTTAATACATTAAGGTTACTGTTTACACAAGAGCTCTTACGCATTTTGGAAACAATAAGTTCATGTTGTTAGTTGTTAAGGTAATATATTATTTGGCAATCTCGTTCCTTTTTTTTTTTTGGTTCTTAATAATGACTCCTCAACGATATTTCCATGAGGTTGGGTTTCTTTGGCAAGTCACCCACCCTCCTCTTTGTACAGCTTATATATTTGTATTTCGGAAAGCAAAACCAAAAATCCATCGGAGCGGGCGGCATATGATGGTTAAGATTATTTCGAACATCTGCTTTTTTTTGAAAACCGCAATTAATTTCGCGGTTAATCTGAAATCTGTGAGCATTGACATATGAAACCTCACCAGTTTCAAACCCTTTGTTTATTATTTTCTTACGGTTCATCTTCTTCACTTTGTGAATGAGAGTGTTAGGCCTAATTGGCTTGTAATGTGATTTCGTTTCGAAGTCTTCTGCTGTTTTAAACACTCTGTTGTGTGATTTGTTCATCGCTTCCATGAAGGATAATGAATGCTCCTTATTTTAAATAACGTGTCCTTTGAATCAACTTCGTTAAAAATATACTTCCAGAAATATTTTTCTTTGAAAAAAGTAATTCTCTTTTCATGAATATTTCCCTGCAGGAAGAGTGGTCACATAATTTCCCAGCTTCCAAATAAGGTTTGAAGGCCCAGTAAGCGTGGTTTCAATTTTAGATGCAAGAAGGATGTCTATTATAGGGTAACGGCAGTTTTAAAATTATCGTGGTAACTAACTGCCTTTTGATAAAAAAATATTGAAAAGTTTGATAAAATTATGTTTTCCTTTGTTAGACATCGTAGTAATGTTTCTTTGAACCATAAATGAAATCTTCTGTAAAATAATTTTTATCGAAATTACTACTACAAATCACATAATCTGTAAACTGTTTTTCTTTAGGAAAAATATTCTCAATCATGAAATCACTAATGCGCTCAGAAACTCTGATAGACAAGTAAAAACAGAGTGATCTTACAAAAATAATAAATAAGAATTATAGTCCTAACAACTTTCAGAATACTTGGTCGATCGATACCGCACTTAATTATTGAAGTCGTCACTCATTATTTGTTACTGCTGTAGTTGGTGTTTTCGATAGTTTCTAACTGAAAACTATAGTGACTTATCTTAGTAAAATTAATAGATTTTGGTAAATGTGAATTTTTTTTTTCATTGTCGTGAGAATCAAATTTATAAACTCTAAACCTTAATGCATAAGAACATAAGCGACTTCAATAATATATATGTTCGTGGAAGTTGTTAAGAATTGCAGGTAGGTAAAATCTTATTTGAATTTCATAAAACTGGAGAGGTTTGTTTACAAAAAGTTAGTTTTTATTCGTAGGAAAAAAAGAAGATAATTTACGATCAGTTCGACAACGTATTTAATGAAAGCAATATTTTAAAACTGATTTATGAGATATTTGAAAAAGAAGGCTACTTAAACACATATCTTTACATAACAGGAAACAACTGTGCCATAAGGAGACAAGTGTGGACTATAAAGTAGTTCTAAAAAATTTCACGAACTGCGCTGCAATTCACGCTGTTTTCATGAACCAACAAATGAGCAGATACCACGAACATCAAGGTCAAACATCACAAGAATGAAAATAAATTAATCCACACATACTAAAACAAGAAGTTATGAATCAATACACAGCTTGAACTGTGTTTGTGGCAGAACACAGCTTCGTGAATTGTGGAATAAAATTATGTTGGTTTAGTATTGGTTCTTATTTACTTCCAAGTAATAAAACAATTTTGTAAAACATAGTTATGATGTCGAGATGGCAATTCCATAAAGTACAGACACAAGGCTGGGTTCAATACATAAAATGAAACAAAACATCACTATATAAGCAACCACATCTTTCCAAGAATAACTTTTATCTACAACTGAATATTGACTTCCTGTCAGTTAGATGAACCTAGATTTAAATAAAAACATTAAAAGTGAGCATTGCTATACAGTCTTACAACGTCTAATGACCATAAGACTGTAAGACTTATTATCTACTTACTGGCTACTAAAGTAGGGATTTATTCACCCCTACGCTATTTTTGTACTTTTTTGACTTTGCCACCCCCACCCCCCAGTTTCGTAAACCTGGGTTAATAAGTGAACAATGACAATATATAATGTTAATATCATATCAGTTTTGCCACTTTATCTCTGTATTACAATGGTGGCCAGTGAAGCTGGAATGGTTTCTCCAGAAAGGTACAAATACTCCGGAGTGCTGGACTTATTTTAAGGGGATAGTTACAGGACCCACGCCTTTCAACTTCATGTGCATACAATCGACAACATCACACGCTAGGGTCATTGTAGATTAATGGAGAGAACATTAAATACAATATAATACCACGTCAACAGGCACAGCTGACAGGCACTGAGAATTTCAAGAAAAGTAGACAAGACTACTTTTTAATGTATTGTTTGATAATTAAGAATATCAGACATCAACAATATGTACACAGATATATTTGTTGCAAAAGTATTTTATGTGTTTGATACCTTGAATATTAATTTAGATTATTCTTTCTTTGTACGAGCGGTAGGAAAAACAGAGTAATATTACTGTTATACAAGCTCTGAAACAGTGGATAATAAAAATTAGGTGCTCAGATAAAACTATAACTCAAATTTAGCAGTTATCTGTAATCATCGTAAAGTAATAGATTGAATAAGGCATCAGGTTTCCTCTTGGTTCATCTCTATATACCAGGCACTACAATCTTACGATTTGCATTGTCATGCACTAGCTATATTCACGTGTAATAATTTGTTCTTTTCATCTTGTCAGATTTATGTTACTCTTTTCTTTCATTGGTAAAGAATTATTTACATGTAATAGTCGTTATAAGCATTCCTAAGTATAGGAATAATAATTTAGTCGATATAACGCGCTAACTTGTGTTTCTTCTGCTTATAAAATTGTGGCGCTTAACTAACCGTCGTATTTAAATTGTTTCTCGCCTAACAAAGAACTCGAAAATGAATTGGAAGATTACATCCGGTAAAACGTTTGAAATTAACCTGAGAATTTTGTCAATATTGTTGAAAAAATAAATGTCTGCTCTCCAGTTCATAATAAAAATAGTCCTTGTATTTCAACCAACGTTTCGCCATAGCAGTTTCATTAGGGCTTAAAATAAAAGAACTGTTCGATGTGAGAATATTTTGTTAACGGTAACTATTACTACACACGTCACTTTAACGTGATTTAATGACATGAGAATGTTGTTCATGTAACTCAAGGCTATCTTCTCACGAGTTCTTTCAATGACAGAAAAGCTGTTTGACTATACAAACGTACTAGGATCGTTATTTTAAATGACATTGAACAAAATAATTTAGGAAAATTTCTGGCTCATTTTTACTTTTATTTCGTAGATTCTGAGGCACTTAGAGGCAAAATATCTGATTCTAACTTTGATTAAATTTTCTTTGTGATATACAGCACAGTAAACACTTTCTAAGCTTAGATCAGCTAGTCTAAAATTTACTAATATATTATTGTAAGCTATATACACATTTTTATTGTTGCAATTTGTTTGTTAGCTAGAGGAAGCAGAGAGTCACTGATGATAACGTTTATTTCAGGAAACTGAGATAGGCCTATAACAACAAGAAATTTCTTTGATTGTAATGAAAAATATTATTTCAAGTACGTGACGTGCTGTTGTTGTATATTCGAACATAGATTACACTATGTAACATAATTTTTACTTTTTTCTTGTTCCTGGGCAGAAAGTGTTATTTCCCAATTGCTTACGCCTAAAGTAAATGGAAAAGACCAATTTTTCTCTTCAAACTTTGCTTTCGTGACCCGGGAGCGTATAACGAAAACATTATGGGAGACTATATTTGGGGGCTGATACGTAAAAGTGATTTACATTACAGTCGCAAATCTCGAAAAACAACTTACTTCTAAACATTTCTGTATAACTTTAGTATAAATACATGTAAATCTTGATTTACATGTTCTTTATTCAGACCTTATGTAAATGAAAATGTGCAAATTTGCCCGATTTTACACAGAAAATAAGTTAAAACAAAGTTTGAAGGGAATAATAGCCATTTTCTGTATTTTTACAACATAAGTAATTAAGAAATAACACATACTATCCACGAACAAAATTTGTTACAGAGTTATATAACAACATTACATAAAGTTTTAGCTAGTTACGAAACAAATATAACAGTTGTTTCGAAACGATATTTATCGCTTCACTTTGTTAAAATACGTGGATTAATTATACGTTAATCCTAGTACTGTTGTTAGAGAAATATGACATCATTTATAATCTTAAGCCTACAACAAATTGCGAAGTGTAAAAGTCTGTAAAGAAACTTTAAAGAGGGAAATTATTCTGTGATTGTTTTCGGATTGGACGTTGAATTATTTTCACATGTTAATTTAAGAGAACCGGCAAAGAAATAACCGCGTCATATCAATATTTATTATTTACCGCTACTGAAAGCCATTTTTCTGAGAGTGTAAGCCGTCATTTAGTGCATTCTTGAAAAGTTTTCGAATGCAGCAAATAACACTGAGATATGTTTAAAGGGTTGTTATTTAAGGCTTGAAACTGGTTTTGAAGACTAAACTGTAAGGAATAAAAAGAATGAAGGTCTATAATGAACCTGAAAATTCTTATACATGTCTTAAAATGGATTTAACACTTGGCACATTTTTTTGGACAATTAAACCGTTGCCCATTTATTATCGATTAACATGATTCGCTATCAAAGGTCAGAAAATTAACACCAAATATAACAGATGATACCAGGTTGTGACTTCAAAGTCATTCCTTATAAAAAAAAGAAAGTACCAAAATGTACAATATAAGTTATCTTTCACGGCATGAGATTACGTACGACACCCAATACATTTAAGGAAAAATAAACGTTAAGACTTGATATTTAGGTTAGAAAAAATACCCACTGCTTAAAACCATTTGCTGCATTTTTCATAGCGCTAGCATTTTCTGGCCATGATAAATTTTGCCACGAAATAAATTTTTCATATTTCATCCATTCATGAAATAAAGACGTTTTCCAAGATTGAAGCTTAACACTGTAAGTGCTGAGTCTGACAATTTTTCTATGTCAAGGTTAACACTTTAAAGTGTTAAGTCTAACGATCTTTCTGTGTCAAGGTTTATACTTTAAAGTGTTAAGTCTAACGATCTTTCTGTGTCAAGGTTTATACTTTAAAGTGTTAAGTCTAACGATCTTTCTATGTCAAGGTTTATACTTTAAAGTGTTAAGTCTAACGATCTTTCTATGTCAAGGTTTATACTTTAAAGTGTTAAGTCTAACGATCTTTCTGTGTCAAGGTTTATACTTTAAAGTGTTAAGTCTAACGATCTTTCTATGTCAAGGTTTATACTTTAAAGTGTTAAGTCTAACGATCTTTTCATGTCAAGGTTTATACTTTAAAGTGTTAAGTCTAACGATCTTTCTGTGTCAAGCTTTATACTTTAAAGTGTTAAGTCTAACGATCTTTCTGTGTCAAGCTTTATACTTTAAAGTGTTAAGTCTAACGATCTTTCTGTGTCAAGGTTTATACTTTAAGGTGTAGAGTTTAACGATCTTTAATTTTCACCCATATTCTTATTAGCTTGTAACGCAGTCATTCAATGGCCAAAGGGAATCTATACCCTGAGGAACAACGGCCGTGCCATTAACTGCAGCGTTGCTTTCATGACGAAACCTGAACGATTTCGGCTATTAGCTGCTGATATTGGTGGTACTGGAATAAGCAGACGAAACGTGGACCTTGAAACTGGAATCATCTATAAGGTTAGGCTCGATCTATTACTAGGCATGCATCAGAAAAGTTTCATTTATTCATTTGTGTCAATGATAAATATTATTGTTGTATACTCAGCTCTTGTCTTTTATATGAATATATATTTTTAGTGACATACGTGTTAAGAAAGTACAAGCTCCGGAATTTTCAATCTGTCGTTCCAAATATTATTTTTATTATAGGAAGATGTCACGCTCTTTTCTTCTTCAAAAACGTGAAGATTCTTGTAAAAGTTTTAATTTTTACCTCGATTTGTCTGGACATTAGTATTATTAATGTTTATACCAACCGTTGGCTGTTTTCGTGTATACCTTGCTAACAGTGTTTGCTAACCTAAAAGTGAGTGTGTTTTGCAAGTTATACACTGAATTAACTTTGTATAATTATAGGACATTACCTTGTCTTAGGCTTATATTTGTGATCCTAAGTTACTGGCCTGGCATAGCTAGATGGTTAAGGCGCCTGAGTAAGGGTTTGAATTCCCGTCCCACCACATATGCTCACCCTTTCAGTTGTAGGAGAGTTATAATGTAACGATAAATCCACTACTCGTTGGTTTATTCTGAACTAACTTCTCTCTCTCACACACACATGGCCATCAAATGATAATGTGTGTGTATGAGAGAGAAACTCATATTTGTTATCCGTTTATGCGTAACTGTGCTCATTACGAAGTTATCCTGTACGATTACTACTTTGCTATTTACTACATTTATGATTTTAAAAAATAAAAGTTCTGATAATAGCTTTTGAGCTTTTGTATGTTAATAGTTGCCTTTTGACCAGTGAAGAACGGAAGGAATTGGACCTCATCAATTTAGTTCTCTGTAAATGTTGTTTCCGTTATGGCTGATTCAGACTCCTTTTAGCTCCCAACCACAATTGCAGGAACGCATTTACACCTCTGGAAGGATATTTTGTGAGTCAAAAGGAAAGTGCGGAACAGGGTCATATTGCGGGTGTCGAACTTACATTCACAATGTTTCACATCATAATGTTGTGGCCTACTATGTTTAGAACTATTTTAATGCATGGTAAGCTTTGTCATTTCAAACTGCAATATTGATACCTCAATCTTGATATGTCTTTGAAGTATTTTATTTATTTATTTTTAATTTCCCTATTCGTGTATAAAGAATAGCTTTACTGTATAATTGGAATCCAAGAATGTTTTATTTCTTTGTTGAATTCTATGCAAAGTTATACCCCCCACCGCCAACTCCCTTTTACCAAAGAAAACCGGGAATGACTCACATTATAACGACACCAAGCCTGAACGGGTGAGCATATTCAATTATGGGAATCGAATCCACAACACGAATAACCAATAGAATTATGGCCAGTTTTATAGGCCTATCAAACGTTCTCGTGAAGAACTTTGCTAGTTGGTTTTAGAGCAAAGCCCCATTGGGCTATCTGTTATGTCCAACGCGGGAATCGAACCTTGGATTTTAGCATTGCAAGTTCTTAGAATTACTGCTATCCCGTTGGCAAAATAATGAATTTTAATATGTAAAACTTATATTTTTAGAACACACTTGCTGAGATCTGTTCAAATATGACCTCAAATCCGAACTTTATCACTGACTTTCGTAAATAACTGGACTTTTCATGATTTTAGTTAAACTTTATCATAAAAAGTGTTGTGCACCTGTTGTAGTTTTTATCTCTTCTTATTACAGTTAGTCTACAAAATGATCAAACAAGTTTTCTGCAGTAATCGAATGTAAAATGAAACTCAAAATAAAACAAATCAGTTTTACAAGTTAATATTTAGTCAGAACTCCCTTTGATTTCAGTACTGCTTCACATCAACGTTGCGTGCTTTCAGTGAGTTTGTACAAGAAAGTGATTGAATGTCAACCGTTTCTGAGTACTTCAAAAGTTAATATTCCGTGTTTGTTTGTGTGCTTCTTTTGAATTTCGCGCAAAGCTACTCGAGGGTTATCTGTTCTAGCCGTCCCTAATTTTGCAGTGTAAGACAAGAGGGTAGGCAGCTAGTCATCACCACTCTTGGGCTGCTCTTTTACCAACGAATAGTGGTATTAACTGTCACATTATAACGCCCCGACGGCTGAAAGGGCGAACATGTTTGGAGTTATGGGTATTCGAACCCGCGATCCTCAAATTACAAGTCGAGTGCCTTAACCACCTGGCCATGCCAGGCTATTTCGTGTTTGACTTGCAATCTTTTGTCAATTGGTTTAACTCAGCCCATAAATTTTCAATCGTATTGCTTTAAGGTGATTGACCTGGCCATTCTATAACATCACTTCTCTTATTTCTAAGAAATCTTTTAACGACTCCACAATTGCAGAGAAACGTGTTTGATAATTTTGTAGACTAACTGTAATAAGATTATATAGGAAACTACAACAGTTGCACAACACTCTGTGTGATAATATGTAAACTAAAATCATGGACATTTCAGGTATTTACGATATCCAGTGTAAAAGTTGGGATTTGAGGTCATATTTGAATAGATTTTGTCGAGTGCGTGTTAAAGACCTATGGTTTACATATTTTTCTGTTATCTAATCAACAATATAATTTTCGAAGGGGGTCATTTTTTGTCTACTCACGTATATTCAAAAATATTCTTCATGTTAATATACTTCTAAAAACATGTTTTAATTGCATTGCACCTATTAAAGCTCAGAATAACTAAATAATATCTGAATACCACGTGTAAGTTAGAAATATCAATACATTGACCTCAGGAAGGATTGTTATTAACTTGTTGACTGCCAAATATTTCAGCTGCTACAATACAACTCTAATGCTTCTTCATTTTGTAACTTTTGTCGTGACGCCATTTTGGATCGAAAGTGAAACAATTTGTAAGTTGGTCAAATATATGTATGGTGCTGACATCTAGCATTGAAGTTAGGTATTATGGAGAACAAATTAACTCGTCCGTGGCACTGTGTTACCGATCGGCTTGGACGAGTTATCTCGTCTACGGCACTGAACAGGTTAAAGTTATGTTCAAGATGTCAGAAAAAACACGTAGGTTCAAAGACGCTTTGATGCAAAGTGATAAAAAACGTATAATCCAAGCACATTCGAAAGGTGGGGCTTTCTTTTTCAGGGTCACACCTATAACGCAGGAAAAGTAAATAAGATCATTGTATTTAACTATTAGCTTTTTAATTTGTAAACAATGTTGAAATTACACAATGGGTTACTTAAACAATACAATACAATTATTTTATCAGGACAATTCCCTAGTGGTATTAACTGGGTAAGTAATTATCAAGATAATTTTCAAATATATCTATTCGTTTTCATTAATCCGATTATACAACGAATTTTGTACGTATTAACTTCAGATTTAAGGGTATTATATTCTGTGCACGACAGTCCTTTGTAATGCTTTAGTTTAATCAGTTTATGGTAATTTACAGTGAGAAAGGTTGAAGTTCAAACATAAAGCCTGAATGGTGTTGTTATTATTTGGTCTAGTGTAAAGAGCGCAGGTTAACTGATTACGTGGAAGTAAAAGGAGGAGGTGGTATAGACCCAGATAACATGTTAGAAGCAGTAAATGTTTGTGGAACCTTCTCTGTGCCAAGTAAGTTCAAGTTGAGCTATAATCCTTTGACATATTAAGTATTAGATCCAATTAAAATTTATATATTAACTTTGCAAATAATAATTCTTGACATTATAGCGATACAAAGAGAGTATTATCCTTCAAATTATTTTGTTTGTTTGTTTGTTTATTTTTAAAGCATAAAGCTACATAGTGGACTGTTTATGTTCTACCCGCTGAGGGTATCGAAATTCAATTTCTTAGCTTTACAGATTCAGAGACTTACGCGGAATCACCAGGAATAAAAATAAAACAGTTAAAAAGTTGTTTTTTTTTTCATTTTATTTGGGAAAAAAAGAATTGTAACTGAAATTTGCAACTTGTACATCACTTACCTGTACTAAAAGGTCAGAAAAACTGGCCAATAAAATTCAGGTTCACCCCGGCATAATTTTGAACTATTGACCAGGATAACATTAACTAGCCAACAGCGTATTCGTTGCCTTAAGGGTTTTGTCCGATTCTTTGAACCCAGTAACGTGATTTATGTTACTTGTATAGTTGTCCGCACATGAAAGTGTGAAATTTGTTCAGTGGCATCACGTCTCGAGCCTTAGACTTTTAGATCCGAAGTCCGTAAAGTAAATTTGTTTTTTTTGTTGTTTTTTTTAATTTCGCACAAAGCTACTCGAGGGCTATCTTTGCTAGCCGTCCCTAATTTAGCAGTGTAAGACTAGAGGGAAGGCAGCTAGTCATCACCACCCACCGCCAACTCTTGGGCTACTATTTTACTAACGAATAATGGGATTGCCCATAACATTATAACGCCCCCATGGCTGGGAGGGCGAGCATGTTTAGCGCGACGGGAATGCGAACCCGCGCCCCTCAGACTACGAGTCGCACGCCTTAACACGCTTGGCCATGCCGGGCCCCACAAAGTAAAGAACTAGGCTGCGCCCGGCCAACAATATGTAAGACTTAACTAACCATTCTTCTAATAGATCGTACAGACATTACTGCTTTGCTTTAAGATAAACTAAGATTGTTTGCTCATATTCTTTAAGATTATATCTAATCATCTACCGGTGGCTCAGCGGTACGACTGAGGGCTTACGACGCTAAAACTCGAGATTCGATATCATCAGTGTGCATAGCGCAGATAGTCAACTGTGTAACTTTGCAACTAAACACGAGCAAATGTTTTCAGTAATTTAATGTCTAACCATTCTGAACTGGCTAACACGGTACTTTAAACCTGACTCATTATGAAAATGAAATAACGCTTTGAAAACGTACAACTTATCTCTTGACCTTTGACCCAAGAGCAATAATACTTTGTAAAACTGTAAGTTCAGTTGCCCTCTGTACCCCAGTGGCACAATGACATGTCTTCGAAACTAACATACTAAAAACCATTTTCGATACTCGTGTTGGGCAGAGCACAGATAGCCTGTTAAGTAGCTTTGTGCTTCATTTCAAAGGCACAAACCCTTTAATCCAAGACCATTAATTACAGGCAATAATACTTTATAAAACTGTAAGTTCAATTAGCCCTACTCAGTTCAATTATGATGGATACTATACACACAAATAGTTGTACAAAAATGATGCTGTTGAAACGATGGACCAGTAAAACCTAAAAAAACAGCTTGGTAAATTGTTCCATATCACGTTTCCAGCTTTCATATTTTAAATATAAGTAGTTGAACAGTTTTTAATTGGGGGGAGAGGGAGGATAACATAATATGTTATTTCACTATAGACTGGGTGTCTTAGAATATATATTCATAGTGTAATAGTGCAGGCCACCATGTATAGCAACATATTTTGTTGTGTTTTTAGCATCCAATTTTAGTTATAATTTGCGGGAAATACAACTTTCTCTGTGTTAAATAGTTTGTTAGTTTTCTCAGAGCAAAGCCACAATGGGATATCTACTGAGTCCACTGCGTGGAATCCGACCCCATATTTCAGGACTGCAAGTCGGTAAACTAACCACTGTCCCAGCGAGAAACGTGATAAAAGATAGTATGCGGGCAAGTTAGTAGGGCTGAATATATATATTATTATCATCTAATATATACAGCATAAATTGTTTGCTTTTTAATTTTGAGGACAGGGTAAACATTTACCCAAGCTGAGTGTACAACCACAGTATTACGTGCCTTGTTCAA
Source organism: Tachypleus tridentatus (assembly GCF_004210375.1). NCBI lineage: Eukaryota > Metazoa > Arthropoda > Merostomata > Xiphosura > Limulidae > Tachypleus > Tachypleus tridentatus. The sequence continues at coordinate 35,969,135 of NC_134833.1, read as the reverse complement.
GCCTTTAAAATAGTAATACTCCTTAGATGTTCTAATCAACTAAACTATTAGATTTAAACACTTGTATTCTAAACAACTAAATTATCAGACTTTAAAAAGTAAGGCTATATGGATGTTCTAATCAATTAAGCTATTAGACTTGAAAAGATAAGGCTCCAGGGATGTTCTAGAAATAAATTAACAAATTAATTACCAAAGTATTATTATATATTTATTTCCAGAAGCTTGAAACTAGCGATGTTCGTCTGATTGTAAAGCGTGTAGATTTTGAACATTGAGGCACAAAATTCTTTGAATCGCCTCATTTACAAAAATGTTATACAAGTAATGAAAAATGAAAGGAATAGATAAAAAAACAGGTTACATACAATTACAATAATATAGAAAAATTGAAATACTACAACACAGTAAACATTCATTTAATCTTGAAGGTCATAGGGTTCCTGGATTATAGGGAAATTTAGGTCTGGTCTTTTTTTTTTGTGAATGTATGTTGGAGCACCTTGCAAGACCCAAAATCGAAACGTTCTAAATTGTATGGTTGTTGCTAATGAAATGGTTGCCTAGAGATACGTCTTTTTCTACAGTTTACTCGTGTGCTCAAACATTGAGTCGACGCTCTTTTTGTTCAATATATAAACTACTACATATTTTTTCTTTTGAAAAATATTTTACAAATGTAAAGTGTTGTATTATCTAGAAAGTTGTATGTTTTTTTTTTGTTATATCTTTGGTGCTGTTTATGTGTGGGCGAGTAACACATACCTGATTAATTTACATGTTTGCATATTGTTTTTTGCATGAGTTTCATGTTTTAAGGTTGCTGTTAACCAAGGTTGTTTTAGGCTTAGGTTTGTGTTATTTCTATAAGTGACAGCAGATGGATCCTTGAAAATATATTTAGTGTTTTGGTTTTCAGTAAGTATAACAGTCCAGTATAAGACATCTTATCTGTTTGTTGATCTGATGATATGTTAGTGGAAGTGGAATACAACAAATGCGTTTTTATGGTAGGATTTAGGGTTTGTTTCTCTGTATATGAACGGATGAGGGAGTCAGGATGGCTTTTTAAAAAGAAAGTTTTCAAGTCTCTTTGTTTCTAATTTGTAACCATTATGGTCACTAACGTGGTTTGATCAATCGTAAATACTGTTCACCTTTTGTTACTATACTAGTAGGAATGTTTGTGTTTTCTTATAGCAAAGCCACATTGGGCTATCTGCTGAGCCAACCGAGGGGAATCGAACCCCTGATTTTAGCGTTGTAAATCCGTAGACATACCGCTGTACTAGCAGGGGGCACACTAGTAAGAAGATTGGAACAGTAGGTGTGTGCGTGTAAACCTGTTACTTTATAATGTACACTAGGATCAGATCCTGTACGTGTTATAAACTGTACGGTACAGATCCTGTACGTGTTATAAACTGTACGGTCTGATGAAGGTCGCTTACTCAAGCTTATTCTTAAAGATAAATATATAAAATTGTTTTGGCAGTTTATAGTCTATTAATTTATTACAGCTTGTACGTCGCCTATGCTGTCAACTATATTTTGTTCCATGGATGTTCCAACTACCTAGCCCCTGCATGACCAGGTGGTTAAGGTACTCGACTTGTAATCTGAGGGTCACAGGTTTAAATCCCCGTTACACAAAACATGATCGCCCTTAAAAAAACAAACAAGGTTCCATAATAGAATCTCATATCAAATTCATGCACTATAAAGACACAAATCAATGAATAGACATAAAACACATTAGGTGGCTATATAATTTCCTAAATATCCAAGATTACTGAGCCGAGTTCTCAGTTTTAGTTCTCACTTCTTAGTGCAAAGTATAGCAATTACGTAGCACATAAGCTGAGTCACTGTGTTATTTTATATGATGTTGCACAGTTAACACCACAGCATCTCATTATTAACGCTTGATTTTTAGTTCAAGGATAAGGTTTCATTCTAGAATCTCATATTATATTTATAAACCATGATAATCACCCCGTATCATATTCTGAATATATTTAAATATGAGTATTTAACCACGATTCCTAGTAGATAGCATTAAAACTCTATCTATCCAACAGTTTATATACAACTACAGACATACAACTTTAATGTCATGAATTCTATTAATGACGTTTGAATTAATTATTTGTTGTTATAATTTAGAAGTTCTAATAACTAATTTTGATAACGAACGAAAATTTCTATAGAAACAACTTGAATTTGTTACATAAACAACTTAAGCTAAGGGTCATTGATTTAAATCAAATAAATATAATGACCCCAAGAAGAGAAAAATAAAGTTTTACTTTCTTAAAAGTTTATATGCTCAAAAACCCATGAGGTCTTACGTTTTTTGGTTTTTTTTTAATCTAACGCTAGGTTAGTTAGACCACTTATAGAGTCTCACCTTTTTTTAAAGTCTGATATAAAAAGATGATTTATATGGTTAGAGTACTCCTGGAATATTTTTCTGTTTTAAAACTGTAATAGAAAGTGATAATTATCTCATTATAATCATATAGGTTTAGTTTGATTTGAATTTTGCGCAAAGCTACTCGAGGGCTATCCCTAATTCAATAGTGTAAGACTAGAAGGAAGGCAGCTAGTCATCACCACCCACCGCCAATTCTCTTGGGCTACTCTTTTACCAACAAATAGTGGGACTGATCGTTATATTATAACGTCTCCATGGCTGAAAAGACATGTTTGATGTGATGTGGATTCGAACCCGTGACCCTCAGATTACGAGTCGAGTGCCTAAACCACCTGGCCATGCCGGGCCTATGGAACCCTGTTCGATCTTCATCTTTAAGTGCTTACTAAATTAATTTGTTTAGTCAAAGTGTTAATGACCAAACCTAAAATAGTTTTGCTTTTCTTGGCTGTTTAACAAGTGAAGGAAAAGGCCTTTCCTTTTCTTCCGAAAGAAATATATAAATCGAAATATTATTTCGAAAATATTACAAATTCTTTTGGCTTAGAACATAAAATATCGATAAAACGCGTCAAAGTTTGAGAATTGAGGTATATAAACCATTAAACATTTCATGGATGTTTTAGTTAGCTTTCAAATTGTTAGGCTATGTCTCCGTTTGTAACTGAATTATAAATTAAAATTAAGACTGTCTGAAATAGTTGTGTATAATGTAACTGATGGAGTGGATAGAAAATTATTACTGCTTTCAAACACAAAATAAAATATGTGTCTTACAGATAAGTGTGAGAAACGTTTACTGTCACAATGATAGTTCTTTGTTTAAATTTGTATTTAACCTTTAATTATAAAGTTCAAAGATCTAACCATACGAACCATTTTTTAAAAATAACACACTCGAGACGTGTTGATAACATTCTCATGAAATTCATAGATTGTATTAATTGAGAAATATATATGAGAGGTAGAATTAGCAGAACATTGAAATTGTTCGTGAAAATTACTCAGGGGTCAAGCAACAAATTTACTCATTACATCGTTTATATTTTTAGCTTTATAGTAAAATTTATTTGATTTTACTAAATAATAATATTGGCATGTGATTACGTGTAATTTTACTGTAAAAAAGAAGGAAGTTTTCAATATTAAAATAAATTGTTTTTTAAGGGAAATAAATTAATAATTTAAAATTATTAGCGTGGTTTCGTGAATACACTATTAGCTACAAGGCACGTACAACGTAAGCGTTACCTTCAACTAGAAAAGATGAGAGAATTTTGGAGTTTTTGATAAATCACATTAATTAATTATAAGAAGTAAACAAATTACAAGAAGCTTCTCTGACAAATCTTCTAGTTTTCAAGTGGGTCTTCTCTTTGCTAACGGTGTTTTCGTCTCTAAACCCAATAAATCTGACGAGGTTGGACTTGCTTAGATTGTTTCTTTGTTATAAATTTTGCACAAAGCTACATGAGGGCTACCTGCTAAAGCCATCCCAACTTTAACAGTGATAGATTATAAAGAAAGGCAGCTAGTCATCACCACCCACCATCATATCTCAAGCTATAATTTGACGGTGGGCGGTGATGACTATCTATTCTATTAACAATAGAATAGTATAACAACTCCCACAATCGAGAGGGCGAGTATGTTTAGTGGGACAGGGGCTCGAATTCGCGACCCTCTGATTACGAGTTCAGGTTGTTAGGGAAGCCGTGCCCTGGCTTAGGAAAATTACCAAACACCAAATCAGAATTGCCATATTTAAGAAATCATGTTTAACACTATCACATTTAGTCAATGCAGCTGTTACTACTAAAAAATGATATGTTATATGTTGATGCCTTAGTAAGGTTCTTGAAACATAAGTATCAAATGTACCGGTTTCGTGAGTCTTTTAAGAAGCTAGGTCTTACGAAGAAACCATTACAGATTTTCTCCTTTTCGCATAGTGGCAGCGCTTATGACATTTACAGTAATGCTTCATAAGCCTAGGCTATCAAAACAGATGTAGCGGATATACACGTCTTATCATCACACAGTGTACATTTTTTCCTATTGCATTTAAAGAATTGTTGATTAATAATCTAACTTTCTGAGATAAAACCGGATAATCTAGAGATACGTATCTCTGTGAGGGAACAAATGATAACTACTATAAATAAAAGGCAGATATTGTTACGAAGGGGAAGCTAACCAAATATCTTATTGTTACCAGAATAACTTCAAAATTAGAAACTGCAAAATTTAAGCCGGTAAGGTTTCAATACCACATTAACAGCTGAATAAACACACATATAAAAACGGGCCAAAATGAAAATCTTGTGTTTACATGGTGCATATAAATACGCATGCACAAACACAGACTGGAAATATAATCTTTGAAATAATATAATGCATGGTGTTTTATATTTGAATAGTTATTAAATGAATATATTTATATGTAGTCTGCTTTTGGATCAATGACCTATTACTACCTTATGATAAATTTAAAGTATTCATACATCCAAAGATCATTTTCATCGGGATTTATGATATCACTCGAATATCCTGCAGAGTGTTTATAATTTTGTTTTTAACACTGTAATCCAGTTAACAAGCACTGGCAGAAACGACTCGAATTTCACTCTGTAAACGTGTAAAACAAATAAGTTAGGTCTGGAATCTTCGTTGGTGCTGCTGAAAAAGTCGGACTTGTAACATCTAGCTGTATCATATGGCTGTAACACCAAAAGTATATACATCTGATGGTTACAATGCTGTATGTACTTCAAGAGTACAACATCCTCTGAAGGTTGTAGACTAGCCTATGATGTGTCTATGGAATGTTGGTGTTTATTAACACCACTACAAAACTGCCCGTTCTCTTTTCTTTTTTTTTTTATTGTCGCTTAGTTTCAGAGCAACAGTCATGCTGTCGTGGGATACTTTTTGTTATATTTTTGCGTGGGGGGTAATCTCTACTCTTCTGCAGGATATTCAGAGAATAAGCGCTGATACATCCCTCTTAGGGCATATACTGTTCACAATAGTTTGGTTTGAATTTCGCGCAAAGCTATACGAGTGCTATCTACACTAGCTATCCCTGATTTGGTATAATAGGCCAGAGGGAAGGAAGATAGTTAATACCACACACCACAACTCTTGAAGATAGTAGTGATAGGCCAGAGGGAAGGTAAATAGTCGACGCCATACACCATCAACTCTTGAGATACCCTTTTATCAAAGAATACTCACATTAAAGTGCCCCACGGGTGAAAGGGTAAACACTTTCTTTGACGGAGATTCAAACCCGATACCCTCAGTCTGCGCGTCAAATGCAAAAAAACCACTAGGACTTGGCAGGCCTAATAGTTTACATCTGCATTTGTAGTAATTTCATGAAAGAAAATACATCTTTATTTTTATCTCCTTTGCAACGTGCATGCATGGGAGTGTCATGTTAATGGTAACTATGATGCACTGACAAGTATAGTACTACAAAAACACCACGAGCACGTGTGTATCATCATATCATACAGCTAAAAAGTTGTAGCCACTAACGGTACAAGTAGGATGCAATACCATTCGTGCATCTACTTCTTCCTGTGTAGAACATAAATGCACAAGGTCTGTTACGGATGTCTGTTACTGAACTCTGCGAGTGTGTTTGCATTTTGTTGCATTTAATTCAAATACGAGAATGTGCCACAGAACAGTAAAATATTTTTTTACAACTAAATAGTCCGACATAACCAGGTAGTTAGGATTCTCAACTCGTAATTTGAGGGTCACAGGTTCAAATCCCCCTCACACCAAACTATGCTCGCCCTATTAGTCGTATGGGCGTTATAATGTTACGGCCAATTCCAATATTTGTTGGTAAAATAGTGGCCCAAGAGTTGGTGATGAGTGGTGATGACTAGTTGCATTCCCTCTGGTCTTACACTACTAAATTAGGGAGGGCTAACGCAGATAGCCCTCGTGTAGCTTTGCGCGAAATTCAACAAACAAACTACTAAATGGGGAGAAACAAACCAAAAGTTCTATCATGTTCTGGTTAAATAAAAGACCAAATGCTATATTCGACTGTATCAATTTTTACACTTTACAAATATATGCAAAGAAAAGGTAATAGCAATAAATATAAAAAACAATAACAATAAAATGTAACCTGCTACAGTTCACACTGTGTTATTAACAAGAGTGAAAGTTTAGTAATTGTTCACTCTCTGTATCTTGGCCTGTGGTAATCCAAACTATCACATACTTTCAGTGAATGTGCTAGACTGTTACATCACATAACAAATATTGAGACAATCCTTCAATAAACAGCTGAGATATAACATCTCCAATTTTAATTGAATTTCTTATTATATTATTTTTTCTTGGCACCAGAGTACAGAAAATTTATTTGATAGAAAAACATAATTATATTTTATGAATTTTGTTTTTAAAATTTGATACACTGATGGATCTTTCAACCTACATTTAGGAGTCTCATTTAGTGTAAGTGTAAGCCACATGTGTGACATTATTCAACAGGAATTGTTCAAATACAATGAAATTTTTTGCGCACGTCTATGCAAAAACTCACGTGAGCTATGGTATAACATTTTACTATAGCTTCACCTTAGAGTAAAATTGGACCAATTTTAGTTTTTTTGTTATTCGGAGTAAAGACGGTTTACTTAGAGTAACTAAACTATAAGGTGAAAGGACGTGTAGATGCACAAGTATTGGTTAGATTAACAGTTTCTAGCTCAAGTTTTCAAAAGAATAATACGGGTGTACGGAAATTATTGATTGTCAATTTTTAGCACAAATGTTCTATATTTTATGAAATTATCCTGATCAAAGAGAGTTTAACGTCATGTGGTATTAGCTCAATCAGATAGCATAAATAATGATGCTTGATACGACTCTACTAATTGCATGGGGTAATAACAAGAAACTATTAATCTAAGTTCCATGGCGTTGCCAAAAAGGAAGCTATTAACACTAATTTAAAGACTAAAAACTACTACTGTGCATTTGACAAGAAATATTCACTTATTAGTTAGCTAGGCTTCGTGTTTTGATTTGCTCATCACCATGTGCCACATTGAACAAAAAGCGCGACCTAATTAGAACGAAGGGTGCACCTTACCATTTCCTCAGCTCTCCGAATGTTTAACTTACCATTATGGCTGTAAACTAAAGCTACCACAAATTCTTAGAGTCGAGTAGTTTTGTGGCATGCTATATACACATAGAACGTGCTATCAGTTATCTGGACTTTTTGGCATACTTACATAGCACACACATTGTCCAATATTACGACATACTTCCATTTGTCACATGCCAAGTACCGCTCAAACAGGTTTTGAGATTTGATTTTTTTTCGGTTGTGTATTCTGGGAGAACCTTATGAACACGTTTCTTCGTTTTTGTAGATCTAAATTATTTTGTTTACAATTCCATTTGCTGTTCCTGCTTTAGCTCCAATGGCCCACTGTGTTTTTAGAATAGATCCAATAACAAACTGTTTAGCTTTCTTAATTACCTACGATGCGCCACTGTTAATCGTCCATGTCGTATCTTGGTTTTTTTAACTGTTGGAACCTCTTTCATTGTTTTACCGATATTTTTAACACCATATAAATACCTTTGTTTTAAATGATAAAAATTCGTTCCTCGCATCTTTGTTCATAATCGTGGAATAAAAAAAGTTCGAGTTGGAAAATCCTGCTATTTTAAGCGTCATCTGTTTCGCGTTCAGGACGTGAATGTGCGCCTTGATCGTGGGGGTTTGCAAGTATAATTTTCAAATCACTTTTAATACCATAGTTTTACACTTCTCATTTGAGTGTCTAGATAAACGGGTAAATTTAAAGCAGAAGAAATATATGCATGAATTAGAATTAAAATCTCCTTGTCTTTACGTTGTTATAATTTAAAAATATCTCATCCGACATTTACATTAACGAACTAATGATAGATGTTTTTTCTGTAATAAAACTAAAGGAAGTTTTTTTTTACTTATTATTCGCTTAAATGTAGTTTTGTTAATTGCGTAAGACCACCTGTGTAATGTTAAACAGTTGCTTCCTGTCGTTGATTAAACTATGGAGTGTGAAAGTTGTTGAAAAACCTAAGCCATCCTGGCTTCAAGTGCCAAAAATTCTTCTTTGTTTATCATTCTACAAAATACAAGAAATTTTGATCGTCTCTCCACATACGTTATTAGTGTGGACATTCACTCCTTGTCTTTACGTTGTTATAATTTAAAAATATCTCATCCGACATTTACATTAACGAACTAATGATAGATGTTTTTTTCTGTAATAAAGCTGTGTGCACTTCAACAATCAAATGATCAGAGAGAAAATACACAATTAATTCTTCAAATTACTTAGAACGAGAGTAACTGACATTTTATATCAGCATGGAAAAGTGCATTTAGATGGTTTTGGGAACATACTGGTATGATTCTTAATGAAAAAAAACGTGATTACTTTTTAAATGTTGGGAATGTAGTGATAAAGTTCTTTGGAACTAGATAGCCTGGTTCGCATCCCTCCAAACTACTAAACGTTTTCCCCTACTTTAAACCGTATGTACTTTATAAGAATGACAATTATTTTCTCGGCATTCATAGGGGTAGTAGGGTATTATTGATTGGTCAGTACCCCCCTGGTCAGTTGTTCAGGATTAGGGATTCTGGCAGATATTTTTATTAGTTTATAATAAATAACTAAATACAGATACGATACCAAATGTTTGTTTCTAGGTAAGACCTCCATTGACGTCTTCTGCGACAGCTCCGTTATCCGTCTTGTGTCTAGCGGTCGCTACAAAAATTCTGTTACAGTGAGCTTTGAGATGCTTACAGAAGAGCACTTGACCACAGAAAAGTCTTCTCTTGTCTGTGAGATTGTCTGATAAAAAGGTAAGTTAGATTCTGTTTAATGAAATGTTTGTCTGATAACAAGGTAAGCCAGATTCTGTTTAATGAAATGTTTGTCTGATAACAAGGTAAGCCAGATTCTGTTCAATGAAATGTTTGTCTGAAAACAAAGTAAGCTAGATTCTGCTCAATGAAATGTTTGTCTGAAAACAAAGTAAGCTAGATTCTGTTTAATGAAATGTTTGTCTGAAAACAAAGTAAGCTAGATTCTGTTTAATGAAATGTTTGTCTGAAAACAAAGTAAGCTAGATTCTGTTTAATGAAATGTTTGTCTGAAAACAAAGTAAGCTAGATTCTGTTTAATGAAATGTTTGTCTGAAAACAAAGTAAGCTAGATTCTGCTCAATGAAATTTATTTCCGAGAACAAGTTTATTATTCCTCATATCGCTTAATTGCGTGTTGTTGGCTTTCAAGACGAGTAAAAATACATCGCCATCTTGTGGCATAGATATAGTTACTGTTGCTCACTAAGTCTCTTATTGTATAAACTGGGCCCTATTCTTACAGATTTCACTCATGTTTACATACGTTTATACTCTCCAAGTTATGAAAGGGCACGAAACTAAAATATATATACATCTTCACTTAGCTAAATTTTTACCTTTAATTAACGGCAATAATTCATTTCTGATTAGCGCTACTATAAACAGATCTAATCAGATTAACTGTAGTTTCTGTTCCATTTCCTGAGGATGATATGGACTACCTTGTAGACACTTGAAAACAACATATGTGTGTATAGAAGAAAATAAATTTTCTAAAGTCAAAGCCCAATTTAGCCAGGTGGTTAAGGCACTCGACTCGTAATCTGAGGGTCGCGGGTTTGAATACTCGCCCTTTCAGTCGTGGGGACGTTACAATGTGATGGTGAATCCCACTATTTGTTGGTAAAAGTTTCCTAAGCGTTGGTGGTGGATGGTAATGACTAGCTGCCTTCTCTCTAGTCTCACACTGCAAAATTAGGGACGGCTAGTGCAGATAGTCATCGAGCAGCCTTGCGCGAAATTCAAACCAAACTTAAAATCAACCATCAGCCAGTGCACCTTTCTTTGTTCCTCGTTTACCTACCTACTTTAACATATTTTATGTTTCTACAGATGGCAGATAAAATTAAAAATAGCACGATTCAGCTGAAGAATTATTTAAAATCTATGGCTAATAAAGCCAATATATATATACGAAACTACATGAAGGCAATATGCGCTAAGCGTCCCTAGTTTAATAGTAAAAGACAAGAGTGAAGGCAACCAGTCGACATCATTCTCCGCCAACTCTTACTGCTTTTTTACCAACGAATAGTGGGATTGACCGTCACATTATACAGCTCCAATAGCTTAAAAAAACGAAGATGTTTGGTGTAACGGGATTCGACAGAGAAAAAAAAAGCATTTTAAAGTGTAACAGCAATAAGGCATTGGATTGATAACCCTTCCCCTGTGCACGTCATCCGATGATGGTAATGATATTAACAATTATGTTTTAATTAGGATAACGATACTCCCCTGTGCACGTATTCTGATGATGGTAATGATATTAATAATAATGTTTTAATTAGGATAACGATATCCCCCTGTGCACGTCATCTGACAATGGTAATGATATTAATAATAATGTTTTAATTAGGATAATGTTTGAGGTTTTTTTTAACATTTCTGGCATAAATAGCATTAGCGAGGTTTTTTCTGGATTTTGTATGCATAATACTGTCTTCAAGATTACAAATTACAATTATGATTTTGTTGTCTAAATTATTTTAGAAAACGTTTATTTGTTCAACATAAATTACTTTTCAAATTACAAAAATAGTTTGTAATAACAAAAAAAAATATATATAACCGTATCGTCAGTAAAGCATATTTTGTTTTAAACGTACTTTCGGAATTCGAAAAAGTTTGATGATATATAATATATAATGGAAGGTAATATGACTTTTATATTAAAGTCTACAAAACCAAAACCTAAAAAAACTGCGCTTTACTGGTCAACTTCATTAATTTGTTCGACACGAAAAGAAAATGTTCAAAACACCTAAAAGCTACTTACTATTGAAACAAATGGATTATTAGAATGTTTTAAGCGTGTCGAAATCATTAGCTCAAAATCGTTAAAAAATAATTAAATGAAATCTTTTATTCAAGAACTTCAACTTTATTCTGAACATCAGATATTTTTCTCAAGTTTGAGAACGTTCTTAATTTAACCAACTAGTAGTTACGATTAGTTGTATTGTAAGTTTAGTGAAGAATATTTAACTAGTGAGTTTTTTTTTTACATCAAAATTATCACGATTTATTAATCCACAGAAGATGGAGGTTGCACTGCGGTTTACGTGTAAGTTTAAGAATTTAAATTTTATTTTAACAAGAACTAAGAGAAATCGAATGATTTTTAAAATGTAAATTTCCTTCGTGTTTTACGTAAAGAAACTTGAAATACTGATAATATTAACCCCATATTATTGTTTCGAATACACCATTTTGGTATACGGTGTTATTCATGCATCTAATCACTCTAAAGTTAGCTTCATGATTGCTGTACCTTTTTACTTTAACATTTTTTTCTGCCATGTTTACAGATAAACAAAAACAATTGTGCCAGTTTTATTTTTAGATTATAATAAAAAAAAACCACAAAAATACACGTTTTTATTTTTGTTACTTATCTAAAGTTAGGACTAGTAAATTTGGGGAGGTTTGAAATTCAAAATGTTCAACGCATATGGTGATTCTCCAAAAGAAAAAAAAGGGACATATATGTAACCATGCAAATATAAGAATTAAACGTACATTTATTTATATGCAATTATGCGCTTATTGAACATACACATCTTACAAACATTACAACTTAGTCGATTTTTCAAATAATTATTTGCTTTTTATGTGCAACACATCATTTGTAATCCTACAGGCCTTTCGACTCGAGGATACTTCGATGATGGTTATAACGACCGAAGCTGATTTATATTACAAATTATTTCTTTATGTCATGGAAGTTTCTTGGATCTTTGCAAATACTCGATTCGTCGAATCGTTTTAAGGGTAACTAAAATTACTATAATAAGAAATATTAGAAACTTTAAAGTTTGGTTAACATATACTAATAGAAAATTTATTTTAGTTCTGTATACAACTATAATGTGTAATTATTTTTCAGTTCTGAAAAACTGGTGGAATGTACTTTTATCTCAAATAAAGTTACTTTCCATCTTTGTGTTAGTACAGTAGTAAGTTCTAAAAACATCAACATGCACCCAACTATAAGGGGATATAAACAGATAAACGATCTAAGACAGCTGATGATGTGATTAGAAAAAAACCGATATGAAAGTAGACACAAAGTTTGCGAAGTTTGAGAATCAGTTTCATATTCTGTCTCAGACGTACTTCTGTAGGTCTCTCCTTTATTTGTATACACACACACATATATAAATATGTATACACAGAGGACAAGAGATTCACTTTGGTAGAATTTTCCATTAAAAGGAAGGGAAACGTTAAGAACCTCCTGGCCAAATCTTTGAGAATAAACATTTATAAACTTAAGGAACAAAACCTTTTAGCGTATAAGAAGAAACTAAATTTTGGAGTAAATTGAATCTAATTAATAGTGTATCCCCAACTATGTGGGTCCTTTTTCCTTTAACCATTTCCACAATCAAGGTGCTTTTTTGTTTTCACATCATATAATGTGTACCTAATGCTACATTATTCTGCTGCTGTATTTTAGTTATTTTTTCTACATAAAAAGATTTTGCCCCTTAATTTAATAATTATACGTACGTCGTCAAAAAGCTAGTTTTCTAACGTGATTTGTTTTCAAAAGCCTAATTTGTTTATTTTTCAATTTCACATTTTATGTTCGTGTTCATATATATATACATACATTCACACGTTCAAAATTATAATTACAGATATGATGTTCGCTTACACTTATATATTTGAAATAAGTTCCTTTGATTATATAAATTTATTTATTAACCTGCAGATGTATTAAATATCTATATAACAAAAACTATCTTTATGTTGAACTCAAAAAATCTAGATATAATTTAATAATTGTATAATCTAATCCCATTAGAAATTCACTTTCATAGACATACGTTTATAAAATACTCAAAAACTGTTTCATATGCCATGAGAATGTGCAAATAAGACATGAAGCTTCGGGAAAGCTTAGTTATTTAATCTTAAACTCAACAAGGGCTTGGACGTTTATATTCCTTTAGTGCGTATAATTACATACAAGTACTGGAATCCCTAACGAAATATTAGTGTTAGTTGGAGTTAGATCGTGATACAGTTTCAATATTAACCCGATTGGTTCTTTTGAATGTGCTTTTTCATAACGTTTTAGAGCTGTTTCTGTGATACTAGTTTTAACTGTTCACGTTAAATAGTTCCAGTATAGATGGACAGTACGCAAAAGCCTTAAAGGTAGAAGAAACGATAAGTTTCTATGATGCACATCTTACTACAGATATTGTTGGGTAGAAGGTTGCTGAGCGATGCCTGTATTATACATTATATATTAATTACTATAAATAGTGGCCTAAACATGGTTGCTTGGTAACTTCTACTACATTACATGTTATTATAATTGTCACGAATAACGGCCTAAACATTGTTGCTTGATAACTTCTACTACATTATACGTTATTATAATTGTCACAAATAGTGGCTTCAACAGTGTTGCTTGGTAACTTCTACTACATTATACATTGTTATAATTGTCACAAATGGTGGCTTCAACAGTGTTGCTTGGTAACTTCTACTACATTATACATTGTTATAATTGTCACAAATAGTGGCTTCAACAGTGTTGCTTGGTAACTTCTACAACATTATACGTTATTATAATTGTCACAAATAGTGGCTTCAACAGTGTTGCTTGGTAACTTCTACTACATTATACGTTATTATAATTGTCACAATTAGCGGCCTAAACAGGATTGTTGGGTAATTTCTACTACAATATACATCTTTTTTACTTACAACTACAAAGCTAAGCAAGGATTACAGTCAATGACTAAAATATATATTTTTGAGTTGTTGCTATATGGTTCCACTGGAAACGCAATATTTAAATTCATTCTAGTACGCTTGCATAATTGACTGTTGTAATTTTTTGTGCTGGAGTTTCATTTTTGTGTCTTATTGTATGTTTTTACGAATCTTCCACATTGTAATTTCAATTATGATAAAATAAAGATGAGAACCTTGCGTGACGTTAGTGTCATATAGCTCATCTACTGTTTGGATGCCTGTGTTGTCGTGTGACGTTAGTGTCATATAGCTTATCTACTGTTTGGATGCCTGTGTTGTCGTGTGACGTTAGTGTCATATAGTTTGTCTACTGTTTGGATGCCTGTGTTGTCGTGTGACGTTAGTGTCATATAGCTTATCTACTGTTTGGATGCCTGTGTTGTCGTGTGACGTTCATGTCATATAGTTTGTCTACTGTTTGGATAACTGTGGTATGCAGTAAATACGTTAAGGATTTTTGAAAATTTAGCTTGTTTCAGCTGATTATTTTAAACAAATAACAAAAATATACAACTCGTGCATCTGTTTTATTTTACATGGCTTTTCTGATATGTAATCATTTCAGGCTTACAAACCAAAGTTAAGCAGTTTTCATGAGGCATTTTATCAACAATTAATCCAATCCAACTACAAAGTGTATTCCATCTACTTGACTATGGAAGAATACAAGTTAGTCAACAAACCGTATTAAACCATTTTCTTTATTTCAAGTAAAGCATTTTGGTTTGTAAATCTCTAAATACTCATCACATATACAAGAATCCATACAACCTCGGATTCATTAATAGCACTTTCGTTCTCCACTATCATAAAGCATCCATGAATGTTAGCAAAGCTGTAGAATAGAACTGGCATTATTCTGTTAACTTCCGGTATTAAATATGTCCTTAAAACTAGGTCTAGCAATACAGAAAAACAGTAGTTCTATTGCAACAAAATTGGTTTTTTCTAAGCTTGAACCTACTGGTGTCTAGTGGAACTTAAACGTGTAGATAGTTTCAAAAATTACGTCTGACAACAGAAGAAATTTCTTTCACGCAATCAGTTAAGATAGTATTAGCGATACTGAATAAACATTACATATTCATAACATTAGTTTTAAAGTGTTAAGTTTTAATTCCCCTTAATCTGCCGTGTTATGAACATTGCTAAAATACTTACATATTTTAAAATACTTCTATTCGTTCATGCCTTTAGACAAATCCTTCGAAACTTCGACCGACTTTACCATGTATTCCAATCAGATCGTTAAAATTTACTTTAACTATTCCGAATAATACATTTACGAAGAGATGTTAGTTCTCTTACTCTGTATAAGTTAGTTTCATTATGAAGCTAAAATAATTTCTCACTTAGATATATATATATATATCTTGTAGCTATATTCACATTTTTAATGTGAAACTCTATGGTCTACAAAAAAATTATAAACTCTAATGATCTAGAACTGTATTAATTCAGTTACTTAAGCTAAGACTCGAAAAGGTTTTATTTATTCACATTTTATCTTTGCCTTTTTTAAAGAATATATATAATATTTTATTTACACTTGCACTAGATCGTCCACTGGAGTTTTCTCTGTGTTGTTAAAACGCGATTTTTCCTGCCATCTGGTGGTCGGTAAATCATAATGTTGTATTGGCACATCTTCTTTACGTTCTGGTACAACTTTCTTCAGTGAAAAATAGAATTAATGTAAAAAAAGAGCTACTTACATCATTTTTATCTAAACAAAATTTACTTAACGATAACTGTATGAACAAACACCTTCACGTGGGAAACATCTGTGAAATTAAGCATAAACCAACATTTGCACAACATGTTGAACAGTTAGTTCTAAAAAACAAAACGAAATAAAAACAGTTTACTGTATTTGTCATCGGAATTTCTTTCATTTTCTCAAATCTAATAACGACCACCCAAGTTTATACCATGAAAATATTTTTGTTTAGCTAAATGAATTAAAATCTAAATAATGAAAATAAACGAAGTTTTTATTTATTTTATACGAATTTTTAAAACTCTTTTTTATTCGAAGAATATTCTAAAATTTAATTTTGATATTAAAATTGGGAAGTTACAGTGCGCTCCCTTAAGCAAGAGTTTACGAATGACCTCGAACATGTGCGACAAGATATATAACATGGAGTTAGATTTCGTGTGAAGTAACAAATTTGTTGGCACAAATAGACAGCGCACGTTCATGAAGCGTGCGTGTGTGTATTCTTATAGTAAAGCCACATCGGGCTATCTTTTGAGTCCACCGATGGGAATCTAATCCCTCATGAAGTGTGAATATTTGAAGTGTAAACCTAAAACCCTAATTCGACAGCAAGTTTGAAACTGGCGCCTTTAATCGTTTGCTTTTATAAAGTCATCAGTTAATTATATCAGTCACAGAACGGCTCTTAATATGCATAGGTACAGCTAGGGGAAGAATAAGAGAATTTACTTGAAAATAATAAAAAACTTTCATACGTTTAAAACATGAATTGGCCTCAGGATTTTTATTGGGTTGTTGTGGCGAAGCAGCTTTGGAGAATTAATAAGGCAACAAATAGTGTACGTCGCATTGTACAAGAAAAAATAAATAACTAGTGTAAACAAGGATTACACTACAATAAAGCATGTATTATTATAACAAGATAATCTTTAGCCTAAAACAGGTGCTCACATTGTGCTTCGTCGAAAAATAAATGTGTCCAATTGAGACAAGACAAGCTAAGGTGTCCACCAAGAAGGTGCCAGACGGACTGAAAAATGTCATTGCTGAATATCAAATGGAAGATAGCCATGACTGCCATACTTTACTACCGTGTAGTCCAATGGTGCGGCGGTACGCTTAGAAAAATGTATAAACATTTATTTTTTTCTGTTTTTATAGTAGATTTTAACGATGTTTGTTCTGTGCTATTTCTCAGTTTGTTGTTCGTTTACTGAAGAACTGAGACGTAAAATTGTCGGTGAAGTCTGAAATTTTAATTAAGACGATGGTGATGTCCGCTGTAACAATACATACACGTTTTTGGTATTCTAAACACCTGGTATTGTTCTATGTCGATGCTTCGTCAGTCGTTGTTGACTCCATTTATATGCTAACCTACTTTTAACCAGTGACAAAATTTAAGTACATTATGCGACCGTAAGATTTGTTACGAAACTGGTAAATCTGTACGAATTTGGTTATAATAAATGTGTTTAATATTATTATTTAAAAAAACAAATTTTTGTTGAGTCTAAATCAAAACTATCCTAAAGGTTGGGTTTGTTTAATTTGTTTTGAATTTCGCGCAAAGCTACGCGAGGGCTATCTGCGCGAGTCGTCCCTAATTTTGCAGTGTAAAACTAGAGGGTAAACAGCTAGTCATTACCACCCACCGCCAATTCTTGGACTACTTTTTATCAACAAATAGTGAGATTGACCGTCACATTATAACGACCCCACAGCCGAAAGGTCGAGCATGTTTGGTGTGATGGGGATTGTTTGTAAAAAGCAGCGTATTCATATTTCTCTTCGTGTATTTCTTTTTCAAACAATCGTGCTAATTCTTAACTGAATATTTTTTATTTTTATGGCTCTAATAATTCTTTCCCTTTTAATTTCTCATAAATTTAATAATATGCAGTAAAGAATTAAACATCAAGTTCATTTTATACGTCTGAAATACATACTGAAAAAAAATAATTCAGTTGACTTACCCTCTTAGAAACCCGAACTTTCGGCAGAAACATCGGTTTCGTTGCCATTCCCAGACTGCTTTCATTGTCCTGGAGGTTTAGGGGAAAAAGCAAAGACGTAAATGAACGGTTTTCATGGTGTTTGAAATAATACGTACGAGTTTACTTCCTTTAAAAACACAATAATATTACGAAAACCTTGACTAACAAAAACTGTAACGTTACTATTACACGTACACTTTGGTCACATTTGTTATTAAAAAAGCTATTCATTCTACTCTTTATTTTTTTACACCCGTATTAAGTAAATGAAATCCCAGCTAACGTACTTCAAATTCTCCACGTTGAGTCTTCATCTCGACAATGTTGCTGTACAAAGGGCCAAAATAAGAATGTTTCGAATATTGGCTGTCAGTTTCCATCTGTGACGATAACCTTAGGAAATTAAGAAAAACTCGGTAAAGCCAACGTGATTGGATAAATAATTTATGATGTCCAATGAAAACCATGATATTGGGTAAATAATCTGTGATACCAAGTGTAAGTATATTATTGATAAATAATATGTCATTTTCAATACAATTTATATTTTTGAATAGATAGTCTATAGTTTCAATGAAAACAGTTTATTGGATAAATTATTCACTATAACCAACAAAAACCATGTTATTTAGCAAGTAAGCTATGATATTCAGTGAAAGTCTCGTTGAAAATTGCTGTTCTACAAATAAAAATTATATGGTGGGCTGGGCCGATAAACAAAACCGATAATTATAAAGTCTTACGAGAACAATAACATAGAAAACTTAAAACATGCTCGATTACTAAGTTTTGGTGACATATAAGTCTGCATATCACGAAAATAAACACATGATAAAATCTAACCTAAGCCCCTTGACATTCGCAGGCAACGATCCCGTGTGAATGTTTCCATATTCTCTCGACGAATGGACAACCCCTTCTTTCATTAATTTGATATTTTCATAGGTTTGACTTGGTTGATAGACAGTATTACTTCTTCTTTTCTCTATATTCATATAAGTTTCTGAATCTCGTCTTTTACTGGCAACTCTTGGGAGACCCTGCCAGCTTTCGACCTTTCGAAGTCCTCTTCTATCTTCTGAATTACTTTGACTATTTTTATCAAAGTCACGAGCTAATCTGTTGACATTCAAACCTGCCGTTTCTGGAAGTCTATGTGAAACTTCTGATGTTGGCACACTGTTGACGTGAGAAGTCTTGGAACCTGAGGAAGCTACCTGAAGGTAATCAAGAAAGTGTTGTATATCGTTACAAAACAACCATAATACAAATGCTACACTTAGTTAAAACGTGTTAAACGTCATTTTAACATTTTGAAAGAAAATACAGGTATTGTAAATTCCCATGGAGGATCAGTAAAAACTCAAGTGCAAAAACATTCGTAGTTCGATTCCGGGTGGTGGACAGATCACAGATTAGCCATTGTGAAAACAAACAAAAGCTGCAGTGGAATTATCTCTTTCCAATATATCTTTATTTAATCTAAAGAATATTTTACATCGATGTATCTGAAGTATCTCAAAGAGTAAGAAGGTAATTTTGCTTACGTTAAAATGAACTTGTCTAAAGTTAGCAGATTTATAAAACAAATTTCAATAGATACAAATATATAAGTATCAAAACAAACCATTTAGATCACCTATATTTTAACATCTATTTAAATAGATGTTTCGCTAACATAAGTCCCACGCTGGTACAGCGGTAAGTTTCGGATTTACAATGCTAAAATTAGGGGCTCGATTCCTCTCGGTGGACACAGCATATAGCCCGATTTGGCTTTGCAATAAGAACAAACAAACACACACACATACACACTAATATAATCACTGTAGTTGTTACAATGTGCAAGGTTTCCCCTTTCCAGAATTAAAACATTTTTTTATTTATTTGTATTCACAAATATTAAACAAAATCGAGCACTTGATCCGTAGTTAATTAACATCTCTCTAAGCACGATACAAGAAGTTTCAACTTTGCTTTAGTCCTCGATTCAGTTTACAGTGGTCACTGTCTCATGCTTTTATCTTGCCTTCACCCTAAGTAGGAATCATACCAATGTGAAGGGGTAATGCTGAAGTTTAAAAGAGTTATTATGTGCGTGGAGTTTAACTCCTTTTGAATATCATAATGAGAATGACTATTGGCATAGGTCATATAGGATTGCCCGATATCGTACTAGGTTCTATGTTCTATGTAAAGTGTTCTATTAGCCAACGATAAAAAAACAAAAAAGTTTAGACTGCTGTATTAAATACCACACCACGCGCAGCGATCGCCATCTTAGTGGAATGGCAAAAAATGCTGGATTCGTTTGTTTGTTTTTTCAATTAAATTTAAGGCTCCTCGAGGGCTATCTGCTTTAACCGCTTATAATTTGGAAGTGATAGATTAGAGGAAAAACGGCTAGCTAACACCACCCACCGCCAACTGTTTGGCTACATTTTACCAACAATAAATGGAATTGACTGTAATATTATGATGTCCCTGTGGCTGAAAAGTCGAGTATGCTAGGTGACAGGATTCGAACCTGCAATTTGAGGATTGCGGGTCGAATACCTTAACCATCAGTCCATACCAATTCCCTAACCGATTGTTAAAAGTAAGTAATAAAAATATTAAACGATTGAAATATCAGTAACAAGGGTTTAGGACTAAAAAATCAATATTTTTTTATTTAATTTCATTACAATGTTTTCTACAATTAATTCTTAGTATATTATTAAGTTTAAAGAGTTTTATTTTAGTAAAATCGAAAAGTATATTTTTCTCTATGTAATATATAAAAAATAAACTCTCAACATAAACCTAAATCTTTACTTACTATTGTGGAGTTAGTTAGCATTGTCAGTGCATAATTAAATCGCAGATCATATTTCATTAATAATTTTGACAAGGGAAGCTACTAAGCTACATTTTATAATTTTGTACGCAGTTTACTAAAACATTTCGAGTAAAAATATTAAGTTTATAATGTATGTAATAATATGTTTGAAATTAATAACATTTAAGGGTAATTTAATTATTTCACTGTGAATACTCAACTATATGAAACTAGTAAGCAATGTTATTTATATAATTTTTACTTTTTGTATGGATGTATCCTGATTTGCGTTTAGCTTCATACGTCGATTTAATAAAGAATATGGAGTGTTTTCTCATAAATTTTATTCGAAAAATTTTGTGGATTATTACAGTAGCTCAAGAGAGATTTAGTCAATTCAAGGATATAAATTTATTTTTTTTTTGTTTCTGAATTTTGCCCAAAGCTACATGAAGACTATCTGCGCTAGCCATCTATAGTTTAGTAGTGTAAGACTAAAGGGAAGGCAGCTAGTCATCACCACCCACCGCCAACTCTTGGGCGACTGTTTTTACCAACGAATAGTGGGACTGACCGTCACATTATAACGTCCCTACAGCTGAAAGGAGAAATATGTTTGGTGTGACGGGGACTCGAACCTGCACTCCTCATATTATGAATCAAGTGGCCATACCGAGCCTAGTTATATAAGTAGTAATCGTTTCATTCTTAACAAACGCTCATTGCATGCCTCAAACTTGTTTCTATGCCACCTATATTTGCATTCCTAATCACCTTAAGAAGGAAATCAATAGCTGAAAATCACCCTGAAAGCTTTTAATTAAAAACCAGTGGATATGTATTATCATGGTTTTCATCATTAACCAAAACGTTCGGTCCAATGGAAAGTCCAGATTTAACCTCAACTAAAACGATAACATTCTTATGCCAAGAAGCCATTATATGTTCATGATGATTTGCCAATACCAGTAAGAATCAATTAGAAAAGTGAAAACTATTCAAGAAAGAAAAAAAAACAAACCTCGAATAGAAATATGAGATTAAATCTTTAAATCAAGTAATAAGACAACTAGAATAAGAACATTATCTTTATGCTGAGGTTTGTACAGTTTGAACAAAAACGTCTGAATTTGAAAATTGTTTCTGTGTTTCTAAAGGTTTGGTTTGAATTTCGCGCCAAACTACACAAGGGCTATCTGCGATAGACATCCCTAATTTAGTAGTGTAAGACTAGAGAGAAGGAAGCTAGTCATCACCTTCCACCGCCGAATCTTAGGCTACTCTTTTACTAACGAATAGTGGGATTGACCGTCACATTATAACGTCCCCACAGCTGAATGGGCGAGCATGTTTGGTGCGACGGGGATTCGAACCCGCGACCCTCTGATTACGAGTCGAGATCCTTAACCACCTGGCCATGCCGGGCCCGTTTCTAAAGGAAGAAGATTCTATGATGACGTTAAGTAATTCACTCTGATTCTACACTTCAGTTCTGCTCGTGCAATCTGTTACGTTCGTTCGTTGCTGTTATTCCCAGTACCAAGCATGTTCGTAAATTAGATGAACCATAGTTTTTCATTAATGTTTTTGTATACTTAAAAACTGGGAAAAATGGAGACCATTCCAATAAGGATGGCTTTTTTCGTTTTGAAATCATACGAATAAATGTAAAGAACACTGTTGAATAATGCTACAAGAAGGTATGTTGGATTTACTAACATTCTTGAATATATTGCTAAGGTTCTCATATGCATGTCAGATGCTTTACAAGGACACTATTGACTATGTGTTCTACGATAAAATAACAGCATGTAATTTATCCTGCCTTATCAAGAGCACTTCAAATAGCAGTTAATCATAGATTGAATGTTGTTTCTATACATCTACTAATTCTGAGGCTCTGCGTACCCTTGGGTCTAACTACCTGATAACAGTAGTAATTTTCCTCATTCTCTGACAAGTGAATCTGTTTATTCTATCCCTGATGCTTGTGATGTGCTAAAGCAATGTGAAACACCTGATGTCATAACTTAGCCAATGTATAACATAAAAGCACTTTCATATTTTATACGATCTGAAAGCACTTTTATCTTTTATATGAACTACAAGAAAAAAATGGGAGATTGATGTTTGATAATAAATTATCTAGAAGCGATGTAGAGTTTTTAAAGGCAATAAAACGAGTATTGAAACAGCTGCAGATGCTAAAGATGTCATACACACCATAAAATATCTCATGCTTTCCAGGCACTCTCATTTCAAAATCAAAGAATAAAACATAGTTCGTAAAAAATTGTTAACCAACTTTTTTGATCTTCTGAATTCAAGAAGGGAATTTGTGAAGGGATTTAAAATGCCTACCCAGTATAATGATATTGACAGATGGTAGAAACTACTGACAAGTACGTGGGTTACCTTTTGAAACTTCATGACAAACTGGCGTTTCCTTGATTAAACACAGACGTAAAGGGTGGTCTGTTTTTGAAAACAAGGAATTACATGCTGTTTACTTGTATCGGATAAAAACAATTGACTTAACCATAATTCAGATGTTGCTCTCTTACTGTCTAGTCTCAGATTCATCTGTAAAATTTAATCAGAAGATAAAAGAATACAAATTGCCTACTATCGGGAAAGAGGTTCCTGAGTCCATTTAATCTTTATACGTTTTGTTGAAACGAATCTGAATGTTTAACAAGTGCTTTAGCAAACTGCAAACAGTTTATTTAATTTTAAACTGTTTGCAGTTTGCTAAAGCACTTGTTTTTCTCTCTATGGAGTTGAAAGACAAAGAGGCCGTACTTTCTGTAATCATCTGGACCCTGAATATGTAAATATTATTGACAGAAGTCGTGTTAGTCAAATATTACTTTACTTGGGTGTTACTAAAATTATATAGAAGTGTGCGAAAACATTCAGGATGCTAGCCTCTTGAACAGACTACTAATTCGTTAAACTGAAGTAGAAATAATGTAAATTACATTCATTCTGTGTACCAAGAACTTGCTTCTGGTAATTTAATTCGAGCTTCGAAAAGTCGTGATCTCTACAGTAAACCTGTTAAAGAACACAAGCGTTTTACGCGGGTTGTTAAAAGAATAATTTATCTTTATTTGTCAATACGTCTTCCAACTTATGAGCAACGTCACTCACAACAGTAATTTAAAATTATAAGATAATATGCGTCGTCAGTCAAAACTAAAAAAGGTGTTGTTTAAGAATATTTAAAGCAGACAAAATATGGGAAAGTCGAATGTATTTTACTCTATTTCAAACCGATAAATAACAACTGCGCAGGACAATAAAAATGTTCAAGTACATAACACTGTTACAATACAAAACTAACAGTGTAACCACGTTTCTTTAAATGTTTGTTCTTTAAGATTCTTTAGAAGAAATTAAGTGTCTCTGAGTCTTTAATCTTACGTTTGTAATCTTACATTTATTTTGAATTATTCATTGATTTTCTATTCCTGTCTTACAGGATCAGATTACCAAACAAAACATTTTAAAACTTAAGCCTAAATTTTGAAAAAAATAGTTTTAATAAGACTTACAATTGCCGTTTATGTATCTTACTATTGGATATTTACTCTCCATTTAGATTGATTTTAGGATGTGTTTATTGTTCTTTACATCACGATTTAAATGATTTTCCAAGAGTAGTAAGCCTAATAACAAAGCAAAAATTGAAAGTTTTTAATGTTTCTTGGTTAGCAATTTATTATTGTTCTGATTAATTCAATATTTTACGCAGTGCAAGTTTTAAGCAAGTGTTGGAGTTATTCCTTTTCTGCCGTATTCAGTTAACCCTTCCAAAAACATTATTTTTCAAGAACTCTCGTTTTCGCTATGCTCTGTACTATTGTGTAGTCTTACTTACGAATACAACCTCACTATAAACTTGTTGACGTTTCTTTACGAGTACAAAATCGTTGATTCAAAATCACTGTTCTAATACGTTGCAATTTCTAGCTCCCTTTTTAAAACATTTTGAGTACTAACGTTAATGGTACAATTTAGTTACGTAATGCATACACTGAAAGCTTGTTTGTTTGTTTGTTTGGAATTAAGCACAAAGATACAGAATGGGTTATCTCTGCTCTGCCCACCATGAGAATAGAAATCCAGTGTGTAGCGGTCTGAACCCGCAGACGTACCACTGTTCCACTGGGGGGGGGAAGCACATTGAAAGTCATGAAGTAAAAAATCCTGTTCGTTGAAGTTCAAGGACTATTTCCATCAGGCGTTCCTAATGTAGCAGTAACAGAGTGAAGGGAAAATAGCTAGTCAACATCACTCGTCGCCAACTCTTGGGCTACTCTTTTACTAATGAAAAGTGGGATTGACCATCACATATAACTTCCTCAAGGCTGAAAAGACAAGCATGTTTGGTGAGGGGAATAGAATTTGCGACCTGCAGTTTGTGGGTCGAATTCTAACTACTAGGCTATTCCTAGCGAATAAGCAAGCACAAAACAATATTGCATTAACTTTGCAAATTATCCACTTTGTATTAATGTTACATATCCTAAACGGTTGGAAATATTACACAGCCGAAATAAATAATATTTGTTTTAGTAATGAGAAATATTACTCTGACTTACAAAGTTACGCACTTGGTGGTAAAGAAATAATAGTAATCTAAATAATATGAAATATTACAGTGACTTAGAAATGGTCTGGTATGGCCTAGCGCGTTAAAGCGTGCGCTTCGTAATCTAAGGGTCGCGGGTTCACGCCCGAGTCGCGCCAAACATGCTCGCCCTCCCAGCCGTGGGGGCGTTATAATGTGACGGTCAATCCCACTATTCGTTGGTAAAAGAGTAGCCCAAGAGTTGGCGGTGGGTGGTGATGACTAGCTGCCTTCCCTCTAGTCTTACACTGCTAAATTAGGGACGGCTAGCACAGATAGCCCTCGAGTAGCTTTGTGCGAAATTCCAAAACAAACAAAATAAGACTTAGAAATATATCCAGTTTATGGTACTGGAACTTTTTTTCTTAAGAATTCACCACAAAGCAGATTATTTTGTAGCAAATCAATGTAAATTACCCATGGTTACCAAGTAGTAAATTAATAGAAGTTATTTTAGCATGGCCAGTTGGTTAAAGCGCTCGAATCGCAGTCTTAAGGTCGTGAATTCGAATCCTTGTCAGACCAAACATGCTCGCCATTTCAGCCATGGGGTCATTATAAGTAGCGTTCAATCCCACTTTTCGTTGGTAAAAGAGTAACCCAAGAGTTGATGGCGAGTAATGATGACCAAGTGCCTTCCCTCTAATGTAACACCATTATGTTGGGGACGACTAGCGCAGTTAGCCCTCGTGCATCTTTACGCGAAATTCAACCCAAACCAAACTACTCTGAAAACACGTGGATTTTAATCAGTAACATACTCTACATACCTCCAATGCCCTTGGTTTAGAATAAAAGTGGCTTGAATGCCTTAGCATCTTCCTTTTCGTTGAACTAGCTTCCGTTTCTTCTGGACTGGAAAGTTTTAGTCTCGTAGGTAACGTAGCAAACGAGCTGCTTTCTTTCATATTGAGAAGACTTCTTGTCTAAAACATAGCATTACTTTAAAAATATTTCTATTGTTATCAAATAAAACTACTGTGGTGTTTCCGTGGTTTTCTTATTATGTTTATTACTCTTCTTCAGAATTAAAAATGGTAAAATTTTTGCTTTTTCCCGAATATTAAGAACTTTTAAAATAAGTGCCACGTAACGTTTTCAGAAAATATTAAAATATTCAGTGTATCCAATTTTTGTCTAGAACTTTTACTTAAAAAACGGTGAATGTATTTTTTTTCTTAGTGGTACGAAAAGGATGTGGAAAATTCAGTGTGGATAGGTTTTGGAAAGATACAATATCTCTATTTGCCACTAATGGAAAAAAACTCCAAAACGTAAGCATACCAAGTGCAGTAACGACTGCTGGAATGAGTACTTGCAACGCGAGTACCTAGTGACTATGGCTAGCGAATCGTTAGTTCATCTTTCGTAAATTGTACTGTATATACTGAACATTGCTCTGTCGTCATGAAGCAATGAATTCAATCTACATCTGCTTACTTAGGCATTTAGTTAGATTTACTCAGTTTCAGAGCACATGAGCAAAATGATCGAGCAGCACGAATGCATTTATTATTTTTCAGTTACAGTTCCCTTTTAGATTTATTTGAGAGTATAAAATATTCTTAGTTTATACGTAACCTACATGCCAGTAACTTAACAACGATTTAAATAGCCAAACTGAGATAACAACAAGTAAACCGATGATCTTGGAAAAAGGAAGGCTAATTAAACTTTCAAAAAGGTTTTATGAATGTGTTGAAAGAAAATGATTCACCTGGGATGAAGTAGATACTTTATCCATCGAAAAGCAAAGTGTGATAAATTTTAAGTATATAAATATATATACAGGTTGTAATATATGCAGCTTCGGCTAAAAATGGGTTATAAATATTTTAATATAAGCTGGATCTAAACTGCATTAGAAACAGGTGATTCTTAAAGAGCATAGGCCTGTCAAAGTTGTAACTGTTTTGACATTATCTCAGACTTCCAGAACTCTTGCAAACTTGTACCTCAATGCATAGTTTTCCCTTTATAAATCATCATATTCATTAGATGTGGTTGGGGTGCTTGACTCGCAATATGAATGTCGCGGGTTCGAATCCCCGTCAGACCAAACGTGCTCGCCCTTTCAGACGTGATGGCGTTATAATGTAGTTGTCAATTCCCCTATTCGTTGGTTAAAAAAGTAGCCTGATAATTGGCAGTGGGTGGTGATGACTAGCTGTCTTCTCTCTAGTCTTTCATTGCTAAGTTAGAGACGGCTATCGCAGATAACCCTCATGTAGCTATGCGCAAAATTCAAAAACAGAACAAACAATATTTATTACTGACGCATAATTTATCATTTCTAATTTATCTTGTAATCATGTTAAAAATACCACACTGAAAATAACCGTTAAGTAAAAACAGGTGTTCATATTACAATGTAGTGTTATAATAACTGCGAAGCAAACTTTTTTTTTGTAGGTACGTTATTAAAAAAAACAGTAAACACGCCCATTAATCAGAAATATTTTCAGACAAAGTCAGTGAATAAGTAGCTGGAACGTTAGTAAAGTTGTGTTCGTTTGTTTTCATTTTTAAAGCACGTAGTGAAGAATCAAACCCAGGATTTTAGCGCTGTAAGTCCTTAGGCTTACAACTGTCCCTCCTGTGAGGTTCTTCTAACGATTTTAACATCACGTTGATGTTATTTTAAAGCCTGTGATAACTTTAAGAAACTGGAGTCTTTAGGCAAACGTCAAGTTAAAACGTATAACAGCTGTGAACAAATCAGACTTGAAAAATAAATACTTACATGTGTGGGTTCTTCTAAAAGTGCTAGCAAACCCTTCTGTAAGTTTGCAGCCTCCGATGTATCGAGTCCGGTTTGACCATCGTCACCAATGTCCTTATTTCCAGCCTGTGTAACGAACAAAAAAAGTTTATTGTTTGGACGTCTCACTGCCTAATTTTTATAAGGTAAGTTAACAAGGTCAGTAGCAGTTGGTTGTCAGAAAACGATGAACGACGTCTAGTTACATCTTGTAAGGCTGTCTTAGGATGGCATGCACAGAGATGTTATGCAGTGTTTAATAGAGATTACAATGTGTTTTTAAGCTATTAAACCACTGTGCTCAGCCGTTCTGCTCTTATAGCTCATATATTCGATGTCGAGCATGTTGCAATTAATGGTTCAACTTCCTTCCACAGTTGAAAAAAGCTAACCTTAATTATTCGATTTCTTCTAGTGGTCAGATAAGCAGAAAATGAAAATATATATGTGAAACCTGCGAAGCCCGTGAAGAAGAAAGGCTCACCTTTCGAAAGCGCTCGGGGAATAAGGCTTTTATTTATTCCCTTGCAAAGCTGTAACACAAGCAGCGGATTAATAACACAAGTATGTGTATACAAACGAAGCGTCTCGGAACATTTCTTAATCTCCTTGTTGAAAATAATGCATTGTGTGTGTATATATGCATAATTTGTGTTTATGAGATTTCTTTTACGTACTGAAAAAAATATTGTAGATAAGCAGTAAAGAAAATAAACAACATTTGAGGAATTAAGTGCAACAAGCCTTCAGTGGGTCAATGGTGCAACTGCGGACTTATAACGCTAATAGAACCAGGTTTCGATACTGATGCCCGGCATGGTCAAGCGCGTAAGGCGTGCGACTCGTAATCCGAGGGTCGCGGGTTCGCGCCCACATCGCGCTAAACATGCTCGCCCTCCCAGCCGTGGGGGTGTATAATGTTACGGTCAATCCCACTATTCGTTGGTAAAAGAGTAGCCCAAGAGTTGGCAGTGGGTGGTGATGACTAGCTGCCTTCCCTCTAGTCTTACACTGCTAAATTAGGGACGGCTAGCACAGATAGCCCTCGAGTAGCTTTGTGCGAAATTCCAAAACAAAAAAAACAAACAAAAAACGATACTGATATTAGGCATAGCACAAATAGGTCGTTGATTAGCTTTGCACTTATTGTAAGCAAATAAACAAACAAAAATGCAAGAATGTTAAAAATACTATAAAGTTCACGGAACTCCAGTTATTCAATAAAAAAAAAATCTGGCAGTTTATTAATTTTCTCATCTAGGAAACTGGGACTGCTATGTATATGCCTGATTTTCGAATTTGAAAAAAAACGAAACAAAACAACTGTGAGTAATCATTCAAAAACTAAATAGTTTTGTGAAGGGCGTAACTCCCTTACTATCATAAGAGGCACGTACCCGTTAATATGACAGGGGTTATGATACTAATGAATTACACATTAATAACAGAGAGTGCATTTTGTTTTGGACAATCTTTGAAACTGAGTGTCACTTTGAAATGAAGACTCGTTTTCTCTTTTGAATTAATTGAACGTTATGAAATTTACTCATAAAATTCACTTACTATCAGATGAAACAAACGGAGTTTACAGCACAATCACGAATGTAGATACCCTTGAAATTTTTGCTGCTAATTTTGTAGAGCTGCTAAGCCTAGTTTCTAAGTTGTGCAAAAGATAGCAATGTTAAAGGATGACCGAAGTGGAAAGAGAAGGCGCTGTGTAATGCAGTCTAACTAAACAAAATAGCTTTTGTTTATAACTCAATTTCAGCGAGATATTGAAGTTTAACTCACACAACAGGCAGTAGAAAACAAGCTACACAAAAATTATTGCCACATCCTCCACAGACTTTTGTGTACTGATAAGAGAGTCTATCATGTCAGATGGAAATGGCTTATGTCCGGTTCTTTTCACACATTTTGTGTGTGAAAAATATCTAGAGTACATTTAGCCGAATGCAGTGTAATTGAACGTGGAGTGGCTGGCTGAAAGACATTCGCTATAACTGACGCATTCAGTTGATTATATTTACAAACGATACTGTAAATGCTGTCTGTATTTTATAAAAGGTCCAAGTCTAGGAAGCCACTGTAATTTGCTTATCCCATTGGACCCGATTTAATTTTAAAGGGCAATAATACTCGTCCTCCTACGCATGTATCATTCCATCAAACTGTTGAGAAAGTGGACGAGCCAGCGTTTTCTCTGAATAAACCATATTTTCTTCTATTGGATGAGATAGGTATATTCTATTTCATAATAATACTAATATCCATATCAACACATATAGCTCTTTTAGTGCATAATTCATAATTCCCGGCAGAACCCAAAATTTTGAAACTTAATAGCTTTCTTCGCTATTTGTTTTCAAAACATTACAAAGTGCAAGGGTTCCAAATTATGATACACCCTTCTGATGTCTTCTAAACAGTATAAGAAGTAAAACAAGTTAACACCTAACATTTGTACTTGAAGCAGGAACTTTATTTCATTACTAACAGCAACATGCTTGCTTATCCAACATGAGGGTAATACGAGAAAATTAACTCCTGGATAAGTATGTGTATTTTTGTTGTTATTTTTTAAATAGAAAAATCACATGGGTTTACTTGGCGTAACCACCGTGTTGGATTGAACCCTGGAGGTTTGTAGACTTACCACTGTCTCAACAGTGGACCTTTAAAAATGGAACTCTTATTCCCGACATTTTTTTTAAAGCTTCACGAAACAGAGTTCTATGTTTAAGTGCAGTTATAGAGTTAAATATATTGTATCACTAGGTTAACAGCCGAAGGTTTCCAACGCACAACCTCAAGTGGGAAATTCCTTTATATGAATGACTATTTAATGTTAAGAAAATCTATCCTTGTAGGTTATGGTTATTACAAGATCCTCATTCATTCGATTATTCACCTGTTTGGAACTGAGCTGATGATGGTGTTTCACACGTGGAATAATTACTGGCTGTACACTAACACCGGTGGACCAATTACGACCCAGACTTGGCTCACTTTCCTTATTGGTCTTTCTTGGTAAAGTGCCATCTTCCGGCTGGTTAATAAAAGTATTTAATATTTAATAAACTTGATTTACATCTAATATGCATATGGTTCAACTTTATTTTAACTTATTAAAGATGTAATATATATATGGTTTAATCTTATTTTAATTTATTAAAGATCTAATATATGTATGGTTCAACGTTATTTAAACTTTATTAGCATCTATTATGTATATGGTACATCTTTTTTAACTTATAAAAGATCACATTTTCTCTGAAATTCACTTATAAATGTTTCATTAGCATTAGGCTGAAACAAAAAATAGGCCAAGGGAAAATTATACCGACATAAAAACTTATTTTTAAAATTATATTTAATTTTAATGAGAAAAATATTATTATATTTATTGCTATACCTATAACAAAAGATAAGCTTGGTGTTACATTAACTGGAAACACTAATTTCAACTTATAAATCAAACGACAACCTCATTGGGTCTCATTCTTGTTTGAAATGATATCAACTTTGATAATTACAAAGAATTATTTTATTACATATTTAATTCCTTCTGTACTCTCAAAGTTTTATGTAGTAATTTCCGAGCCCAAATTTTTTCTGAGAAACAACTCTAACTACCAAATCATTTGTATCAAAACGCTCTTCTGAAATTGGAGACTACAATCCAGTTAAGAAATAATTTTCTTCCATACCAGTAAAATACTCTTGTTTTATAACATAGTATATAGTGCCAATGGAAATTATAAGGTTAAACTACAGGTAGAAATATAGTATAGTTAAAAATGTAGCCGACAGAGAAGAAGGAAAACAGCCTTTATGTCTGAGCACAAACTGCAAGGTGTTCTCAAATCTAATTTTAAACGCGTTTAAATTTAATTGTATTTAGAAAACTGTAAAAGTAACTTATGATTGTTATAAAACATACATTAGACGTGTCAAAGGTTAGAGCATGGCTACGAATCAGAAGGTGAAAAGGTCAAATTTCCGTATTCAACTGAACACAATCTGCACTCTCAACTGAAGGAGCGTTATGACACTGATAGCTTTAAGCACTGTTCATATAAAAGTAGTGACGTAAGTGACAGATGTTCTGAACTTGTTACACCTCTCCGTGAATTAGGAATGGCTGTGCCCGAAGTTTGAAATATATGTACCACATAAGATGTCGTTTGGGCTGGAAATACTAAATACCACAGAATATACGAAAAACAGTTGCAACGAAAACTTGAATCTTTTCGAATACTTCATCTAATTACATTTAACGAAAAATAAATATTTGAAATATAGAGGTGAATATTAATTAACTTGATGCTGTGAAATTCAGATTATAAAAGCAGTTTTGTGGTATTTTCAAAATTCATGTTAACTTCTCACCTGATAAGGATTATCAAAGGCGTATGGATGACGAATACCATGGTCAATACTACCATTAAATGAAGAATTCAAGATCATAGCTTTTTTGTCCGTAGTGCCTTCATTTTGTGTTCCGTTGTTCACTCCCATAGCTCGTATCATGGCATTACTTTTAACTTTTTGTTGCCGTTGTCGGAGCCACCGTCGGTAACAATAAAACAAGCTACAACTTATCAAGATAAGCAAGGCAGCGGTGATGGGTAGCGCAATAGCTAATACTGAAAACAAAAAAAAAATGTTATATTAGTTTGAAACATCGAATTGAGTTCTTAAGTGATATTCCGGTTTATTTGGTTGTAGATAATATAATTTTACAATGAAAATATATATCAGAGTAGCAGATACATAACTAACATTCCTCTTTTCGTTATATTTACTTCATATTTAACGGGAAAAATTATAGGGAATACTGAACATATTTCCATGTAAGACAATGCTAAGAACCTTAAAATAGTATCATTACAAAACACACAGCAATTTTTGTAATTCTGCCAATAATATTTGAAGAAATAGTCTGTTCTGTATTATATCTGTAATTTGTAAGCATTTTGTAAATGCTTAGTCCAATTATTGCTAGCTAATTACCAATAACAGACCTGCGAATTTGAACTTCATAAAAAGTTATTTTAGTTTTAATAAAAAAATTTGAAAATAATATTCCTTTTTCTATCACGTAAGGATTTCTTACGAATTGGGAAGAAAAAAAACTCTTTATTAAACCAAATTATTATTTCGTTTACCACAATGGACATTTTATTATTATTATATTTGTTACATTTGAGATTTAGAATTATTGATAAGACTCAAGTCGCGATTTGTTTAGAGAAATTCATATCTAGTGGTTGTCAACATTTTAAGTATAACAAAATGTGACCACATTTCAATGAAAATTATTCACTGATGTAAAAGTACATATAACATTGTGAAACATCAGTACGTGATGGAGAAAATGTATATTATTTTCAAAATCAATATAAAGGAAATACTGCAAAACATGTAAATATTTCAAGACAATAAAACCATCGCAGGCCTGAGTTATTTCAACGTTTCTCTCTTGGTTACCTCGTTAGGCAATAAAAAAATGTTACTGTGAAACTAAAGTCTAGTATATACAGATGGGTTGGATACGTTATATTCAAACGGTTTTTCTATGCAAATCAACATGCCACCTGAAACTTACGGCCATTATAAAGTCGCAGTGGAACAAAATGTATCAGAACTACACTTTTGATAGTAATTGGTATTTTGTAGGTAGAATGACAATATCAAAAATGGATCAATACATTGAGATTAAAGGGTGTGTTCAGATCGAGAGTTTAAAATTTCCAACAAGGTGATATCCCTTAGACTTTATAGCACTGGAAAATAAAGGAATTTTGAATAATATGGGAAACCAGAACCATCCAGAAATAGACATGTAATAATTTGTGTCTCAATTATGGTAAGCAAAGTGTGGCTTTCTGTAACAGGTAAGAATTAACGTCCCACAATTAAGAAGGATCTCTGTGTAAAATAGCAATCCAATTTACGAGTACATATCCTTTCAATCATCACACACTTCTTTTACCATTTCACATGAAAGCAAACCGGTCAAATCACCTGTAGCACCCTTAATAGGATTTTTTAGATTTAAGGTGTTGAAACGAGCGCTTGTAAACCAGATGGCCTATGAAAACAGGCGGAAAGTGATGATGCGTTTTGTGCGTGACAGCCTTACGACAAAGCCTTTTGCAAAGGAAACTACGCTACAGTCGTCAGGTTGAGCAGGAACATGTGTGGCGACATATACTGTAACGACGTGATGACTCTCCAAAATCGTTTTAATATATCATACTCAAACTTTTACACTCAATGGAAGATGTTTATTTTTGTTGTTGTTGTTTTTTTGGCTTAAGTGGTCTAGAAATCAATTTTTTTTAAAAAATGGTTATCAGTTTTATATATTTTGTAGTTAAAAACGTATTTACCAAATATACATGTTTCATGTTCAAGTGATATACTTACAATCACAGGCGCATGAGTTCTGATAGAACCTTAAATGTAAACTCATATTTTTATTTTAATACGATTTATTTTTTCACAATCGATTTATGAACGATCCAGATACCCTTTAGTTTATAAAATTTATTTATATTAAAACTAGAAACAGTGAGTTCTAAAAAGAAGAGTATGAAACAGAACGTACTAAGACCGTTAATATGACATCTTGTACCGAGGTATAATCGATGACATCTGAAAAAGAAGAAAATATAAGCCGTATGATATTAATATCACAACATGATATAACATTTACCTTCAGTAGGAGAAAACAGATGTAACAACATACTACACATAAAGATAACCTACACGTAATCAGTTTAAAAATTGCACTTTTTTATATCCTATACTTTGGTGTTAAACACAATGAGTAATCTGCACTTTGTCACCACGAGAATCGAAACCCGATTTTTAGCGTTGTAACTCTCAGACTTATATAGAACCACGGGGGCATAATGGTAGGAAAAATTCTGTAGTAGCATACAGCTCGTAGGTTTAAAATTTCAATGATTTAAACAGTAATTTTGAAGTTTTATTATCACAACTTCCGAATACAAAGTGGTTTAGTGGTAGGCTAAATTCGGGGTTTGATCCATATGTTAGACTAAGTGTAGATAGTATTTTGTAAAGTTTTGAACTTAAACAAATAACCAAAAACTTACACTATACAAATTATTGATATAACTTATATATAACAGAAACTATCTTATTTCTCACACTTTGGAAGAACTTCTTCAGTGTTATAAATAAGAGCAAACCTATAATTCCTTTTAAGTTGTGTTTGAAATTGTGATAAGGTTGAAAATCAAAAGTGTAATTAGAGAAGACAGATTTATAAAGATATATTAAACTTTAAGTGACAAACAGTTAAAAAGAAACGTTAAAGAAGTATTCAATAAAATAGATAATATAGAGATTCCTGTATAAATAACTTGTATACTTTCTCTTGTCTCACCTGCAAATTCTGGAACCTCCGTCGGTCATGATACAGTCCCCACGATAATTACAAAAGTCACAATTCTTGATCTCACCTACGTTGTCAAAATGATAGAATATTTATTGAATCAAAACCATTAAAATGGCAGAGAAACTGTATACATGTTGACAATTTTGCGAGACATCGTTGTTTTCTGAATCATGTATAATAACTTAGTTTTAAGTTATGCAGACAGAAAATACCTCTGTGTATTGTGAGGTATATTAGAATATTCTTTAGAGAACTTGATATAAAACAAATTGAGTCAGAGCAACAGTATGCCGTAAAAGTATCACTACAGTCACATACTGAGAATGTTCAATTGTCAGTATAATTTATAGGAATATGTACGTTCAGTTGTCAGCTACATATTAAGAAAAAGTACTTTCAATTTTCAGTGGAAAAAAGACGTAGAAACTCCAATATTTTGTTTAAATGTAAATTGTAGTTTCGCCTCATATTAACCCTTGACTTCTCTTAATTAACTTTTATCAGTTCAGTAACAAAGCAATCAACTCACAAGTATTTGTCAAATTATTTATTTGAAAGAACAAAAATCACTGTATTCCAATACCATACTTGAGAGACAAAATTAAATGGCTCATTCATAACCAACGTTATTCCTTAACCATCCACACACAAATATAGCGCTTTCGACACGTAAACTTTTCTACGAAGTAAAGAAAAATGCAGGTTCTACCTATAAAAACATTCCTATTTTATTGTATAGTATGTAACTAGTGTTAGTTATATAACACATGATCTAGTAGTGAGCTCTTTTTTATGTAGCATAGTGATTAATAGGCTAAAACAAAGCAACCACTGGATGAACGTGGTATAAACGTTGATTTGACGTTCGACAGTCATAGAGTCTCATTATGTAATGACTGCAAATGCGTTATGGAGTATATGACTGCTGAGCAAGGCCACTTAACCGTGGTACAAGTTGCGTTCGAGCACCAAGCAGTGATAGACCCCTACTGACATTCTGATTCGTTAGTTTAATTCTCTTTTTTAAAAATAAATCTTCATGTTTTATCTGTTATTTCTTTTATTTCCACTCAGTACGGACTAGGCTAATTTGACCGACCTCCAAACCAACATAATAATTTTGATTTATTTGTACTCTTATTTTTTTCTTTCTAGAATTGTGGCAGGAACACATTCTTTGCACTTATTATTTTGAAACTTCTTAATTTTATACATTTATTTATGATTAAATTTTATTGTTTCATTGTCTTTTGAGCTGTGACTTTTAAAATTATCCAAAAGACGTGTCAAATTGTTACATGGAGCAAATTTTACACAAACAAGTTACATAAATCTCCTGCTACTCGTGAACTGTTAGTTATAGCAAGTATACTCTGCACAAACATTTCATAATATTACCGTTATATTTATTCATATTACCTAATTTAACCTTATCTAGCCTAAATGTTTCTAAGTTTTACATTGCTTAGGCAGATAGATTGTGAATATCTAATTAAAAAAATTGCCTCCGCCAAAGCAAGGAAAAATGATTTAGAGAAATGTTTTGGCATGCTTCAGGAATTTGTTTTATACGTTATCTGCTAATATCAATATAGCGAGTTATATTGCGCGTAACCTTGGTCTTTAATCTCTAGAAGTTACTAATATGTAAGTTTAGTTGGTTTTTGACTTTCACGCAAAGCTGCACGTCTGCTATCCGCGCTAGCCATCCCTAATTTAGCAGTGAAATGCTAGAGGAAAGACAGCTAGTCACCGTGGCCCATTGCCAACCCTTAGGGTAATCTTCTACTTACGAATAGTGGTGTTTACTATCACATTATAACACCCTCATGGCTGAAAGGGCCAGCATGTGTGTTGGGACGGATATTCGAACCCGTGATCCTTCAGACCGCGAGTAGAACTCCCTAATCACCTGGCCATGCCATGCCTCCAATACATAGGTAACATTAAGGACCATTTTTTGGATTTCTTATATTGAACCATTGAAATTACTGGAGTAACAAACGAATATATACTGACAACGAAAGTTATGGTTAGTGTAATAGACTTAATGAAACGTGCACACAAAATTAATTAATAACTAAGCAAACTTTAATTTTTTAATAATTTTTCTCACCTGAACACACTCGTCCTGGTAGCTTAGGATCAAGGTCTTCATAGAAATCTTTACATTTACACGTGTACGTTCCTGGTACGTTTATGCATATAGCTGTTTTTGCACAGTCGTTGTAATCTTTTGTACATTCGTTAAAATCTGTAAAAAATGAACACAATCACACACGTGCAATACTAAGTCGTTCGTAGGAAACTTTTTTGGTTTAAAACTACTAAAAACTTATTATTATTCTAATTATCTAATATATTTTATAAGTTTTAACTTTGTAAAACAATCAATGTCTGCCTAAACAGTCCTTTCTGAAATTTGAATTACGTGAACGAAGATTACCATATTAGAAATTAAACTACTGTACAATTTACGTTGAACACATAAACTAGTGGTTTAAAGAACACATAAACTAGTGGTTTAAATAAACATATATTTTAAATAGTCATTACATCAAAAAAAAAAGTATGGTTCTGAAACTAACTGTCAGAAATGAAATTAAACTGAAATTATAAATTTGGAGACACTTATTTTTGATACAGTTTTGATGAATTTAATTGTGTTTTGTCTTAATTTAAATACAATTGGCTTAATTTAATTCATATATAAATATTTGGAATGCTTAGAATAAGCATCTTGCCATCTTTCTAATCTTCGTATACATGTTTGTCAGATCACCTGATGAAAGTTTTGAGAGTGGTTACGTGTCTCTTCGAACTCTTACTCTTTTATAATCTTGGTATTTAAGACTGTTACATCACCTAATGTAAGGCCTGTCAAAAACTGTGTGCCTCGCATACTCATA
Organism: Tachypleus tridentatus; assembly: GCF_004210375.1. Classification (NCBI taxonomy): domain Eukaryota; kingdom Metazoa; phylum Arthropoda; class Merostomata; order Xiphosura; family Limulidae; genus Tachypleus; species Tachypleus tridentatus. The sequence continues at coordinate 35,930,442 of NC_134833.1, read as the reverse complement.
TTTCTTATCTTGGCATCAATAGCTGTCATATCACCTGATAAACGTTTTGCCAGTTATTGTACCTGTTTTAGATTTGCTACCTTCTTTCTAACCTTGTTTCTGAATTCCAGAAAAAGTAGATGCCATCTTTCACATATAATCGTTAATATAAATATGGTCGGAGCCTTTTTTTCCCTGGAATTGTAATGTTCTGTATTTGCTTCTCCATGATACACTTCCTAATATGCTCCATCTTCTGTTAAGAATTATGGAATGCCAATTTTCTAAGACGTCATTTTCATCACAAAGACTTTTAAAGTCAAATCCAAATAGCGAGGCATTTAATTAATCAGGTGTTGTGTGTCTGTTAACATACGATAGGCAGTCTAGATTACATTCAGTTGGAGAGAAATTCCAAACCGCTTTCTTGGAATGGCCTTTTGCTTCCGAATGTTTCACTAATGGAACATCCGATTATGTACAACACAAAGGGACCAATAAATTTTATTATACAGTGATTTGTATGACACATTGTAAGGGTTTACTTGCATTTTTCTGGCCATTATTACAATCCAAATATTATTGTTTGAAAGCTACATCAACTGTTAAAATAAGGTACCGACTATTCTGTGTTAAGCCTGTTGATAACAGCTTTGAAATGAAATGCTGCGAAATTTCTAGAATAGTTTATATTTTTTAGTCTGACAACATAAATCTGATAGATCATAAAGTTACATTTAATTCATTTTTCACATAGAAATGAACCAAATTTATACTTTCTTGGAAATCTAGAAAAATGCTGAACTTGGATTCAACTTTGCTTTTTCATTGTGTGGATCATATGCATCCATATCTTGACATTTATTTGTTGGAAAGAGCAAAAACGTGTCGCATTTATTTAAGATATTTATATACCAATAATCTTTAAATGCTGACTTCTCCTTACACTGACCAAACTGAACTTTCTTTAATAAGTAAATATTTTAATTCACTACAGATTAATCTGCGTGCAAGTGGAATTTATGAATAAAAGAAGACAAATTTTGCAGTTAAAATCTATAGTGAAGAAACCAGAATTTTTTTTCCTTCTATAAAATGTATGTGTATATATATTATTCTTGTGTGAAGTATACAAGGATATATATATTAACTTGACAAATTGGTTATTTCAGATAATTTTTATAACAAAAGGCATTATATTTATTGAATATAATCATTGTAAGTACAATAATTACAATGCATTCCCGAAAAAAACTAAAATATATTTTATTTATTCTGTAAGTTTGTATCATATGAACATTTATTAATTTTCCATTAATTAAGAGGCACACATTTATGTGACCTCTTTGTGAAATGACATGTCTTATCATATTTTAATCAGTATACTTTAATCCCCCTATGTGTAAAGTTTCGTGCTCTCCTCTTGTTTTGTTTTTGAATTTCGCACAAAGCTACTCGAGGGCTATCTGCGATAGCCGTCCCTAATTTAGCAGTGTAAGACTAAAAGGAAGGCAGCTAGTCATCACCACCCACCGCCAACTCGTGGGCTACTCTTTTACCAACGAAAAGTGGGATTGACCGTCACATTATAACGCCCCCACGGCTGGGAGGGCGAACGTGTTTGGCGCGACTTGGGCGCGAACCCGCGACCCTCAGATTACGAAGCGCACGCCTTAACGCGCTAGGCCATGCCAGGCCACTCTTCTCTTGAAAGGAATATTTTTTGTCTATATCTCTAAGACTACTATAATACATTGGACACATATCACTAACCTTGGACATTTTGTACGCTTCGTGTCAGCGAACTGGCAAAAAGTTCGGTGTTTCCAACGCTGTAGTTTGACGCTTCGATGGACTGTGAGAGCTGGTCACTCAATAACTTTTCATCAACTACGGAGTTTCGCTTAACACGAACTGTAAAATTCACAAGAACGCCGCCTTCATCCACTTCATTTACGTCGTCCATCTTGTCAACGCTGCTTATACTGTTGACATCAGCAGTGACGTAATTTTGCTTCACTTTGGAGTTTTCGTATGCCTGATGAATCTGCCAGCGTGAGATCAGTTGATTTATAAGATTAGTATATTAAATTGTGAGGTCGTCATCATTACTTATTATTCTAAAAATTGAAAAAATAGTTTTGTTACCCACAGAAGACGTTAGGTGCATTCACTTTCATCATGTTTTAGTTTATTTTTTTTAAATTAAATACTTGTTGTTTTTTCATAATTTCGCGCAAAGTTACGCGAGAACTATCTGCGCTAGCCGTCCCTAATTTAGCTGTGTAAAACTAAAGGGAAGGCAGCTAGTTATCACCATCCACCGCCAACTATTGGGTTACTCTTTTGCCAAAGAATAGTGGGATTGACGGTCACATTATACCGCTCCTACAACTGACAGGGTGAGACGGAGATTCGAACCCGCAACCCTCAGATTACGAGTGAAGTGCCTTAACCACCTGGCCATATCGGGTCTAAACTCGAAAAAGTTACCAGAATTGATTTAAAAATAGACCAGTTTAAAACAGATATTGCGGGGCTTCTTTCTTCTTGAAAATGTTGATACGTATATATGTCTTCATATCTTTATACACGCTTATATATAGTTCTCTTAATCATATTATATCTTTTGAAATATTTGGTAATTTACTTTTGTTGTACTTTAAAAGTTGCAGTTTGCTTTAGAATATTTAGCTCTTCGGGTAGAAAAGTTGACTTAAAAACAAACTTATGGAATAAAATAAAAATTAGGCTTATCAATTTGAGTCTCTGCTGAGTGATACTGCGAGAGCATTTTTAATAATATACACCAGTCTTACTCCGAAGGTGTAAAATGTCATAGTTCGGTAATCAACTACTTACTCCTTTCTTTGCCAGTACTGCCAGTTCTTTAAATTCGGGGGATAAACTGTTAGAAAACTCTGTTTTGTAAGTAAGAACCGATTCTTTCATCCTCACCAGACGGAGCACCACTACATAGCTTTTGATATCTGCATGCAAAAGTAAAGAACGGAAATAAATGTATCTAAAAGTGTAAGAAAATTAATAATTAAAAGTTCTGCTGACACGATTTGAACAAAATAAGCACCTAAATAACTTAATAAATTACACTTTACCAATTTCACCTAACATGACAATTCCATGTTAAACAGAACGTAATGTTTCATTTTTAAAATATCTGTGCCAATACACTGATTGAAAAATATCACTTGAACTGATTATAACGTCAAGAAAATTAATAATTAGCGAAATTTGTTTTAAATCACAAAGACACTTTACTATTTGAAAATAAAATGCGTTTCTGGTGGTAAAATAAGAAAACAATTTAGCCATTCCTAATACGTTTCAAATGACCACTGAATACGGTATAATCTAATTAAATCGTTATCCTGCTCAAAACGTTATAAATTACACTGGTAATTTATGCTGAAAGTTTATGTTTCGGTAGAGAAAAATTAGAAGGAATTAGTTTTTGTTTAAATACAAAACGAGAAATACCTTCGCACAGTGTTGAGCTCTCATTGCGAGCGAATCCGGGTCCACATTCACAAGACAAACCGACAGGAGTCTTTTTGCAGGTTTCTTTATTTTTCGCATTACATTCAGGTATGCAGCGTTCTTCTTTAGTTTCGTCATCTGAGTCTTCTCCACTGGACGATGTTGATTTTGGTGGTGGAGGAGACGTTGGGGGAGGAGTGGGTGGTCTTGTAGGGAATCTCAGTTTGGGAATCGGACCGATGAATTTTGGAGCTGGAGTTGTTGGAACTGTTGGACGGCTTTTAGGTCTAAATAACAAAAACGGCTTCCTTGTCGTGGTTTTTGTTGATTCGGTCTTCCTTTTTGGTGTTGCTAAGAAGGTACCCTTGAATAAGGTTCGTATCTTTGGAGTAGTTGTATCGGTGGGGGTGGATCTAGTTGGAAAGTTGACTTTAAAAATATTCCCAGTGGTTGTAGATGGAATTATGTTGGACACTTTGGTTGGTTTTATTTCTTCGTTCTGCAACACCAACGTTCGAACTACAGTTGTGGTGATAGAATTAAAGACCATTGTTGTAGTCGTAACCGTTGTTGTTGTTGATTCTGAAGGTAATTCTGTTTCCTCGAGCTTCACCGATCCTGTTGGTTTGGAGAGTGTCCCCAAAATAGTCTTGTTGCCAATTATAGTGGAAACAAACGTGCGTGGTGCAATTGTGGTGGTAAAAGTTGAAGATATGGTAATTGTGCTTTTCCGAGTGAAAACTGTTTTAGTGGTTGTTAATGTTAATGTTCGAGTTCCGGACTCTAAACTGGTAACATAACGCGTAGGTGTGTTGTCATTACTCAGAATTTCTTCTTTTTTGGAAGTACCCGGAATTTGGTTTTTATTACTGGGAAGGGGGAAAAATATTGTTTTAACTTCCGGTGGAGGTTTTGTTTTCGTTGTGTGTCCACGACTACCAATAGATTGAGAATTTGGTAAGAGTTGGGTGAAACTAGTTCCAAACTTTTGGGCCTCTTCCGTAACTGTACGCTCTTCATTCTTTTTATCAGCCAACTTGATTGAAGAACCATTTCGAGTCCTAAGTTGAGATGTTGTTTTCTTGTCTGAGCTCTTTTGAACTTGTCTTGTGAGTGTATCTACAAATAAGGTCTTGAAGCCAGCGAGCACTGATTCAGTTCCTTCAGTGTTAATTTCTGGTGTAACTGTGCCACTAGAAATAATTTCAGAGATCGTTTTAATACTTCCTTCTAACTTCATCGTGCTTTCATTTCTTGATTCAAGACCAGGTGGCACAAGTAAAACTGTTTGACTCGTTGCTGTTACTTCTGAAACTGGTGTTGGTTTAAAGAATATGGTCTTTATTCCTGTAAACGTCTGGGTTTCTTTATCACCATACGGTTTCTTGCTGTGTGATAATATTCCTGAGATAGGAACATTTACGTTTTTTGGTTCTCTACCTTCTTCGTAAGAAGTATTTAGTGACTGTGTCGTTTGTTCAGTTTCTTCCTGAACACTAGAAGGTTTAGTAGAAACATCTTTATTTTTTTCTTCGGGATTTAAACCTGGGAAAAATCCTCTTGTTTCATTTATGGTACTTCCTGTTATATTAATCTTATTTAAAATACCTTTCACAGCTTCCGCTAGGTTGCCAGCTATGTTAGGGTTTCCTTCAAGAAGATCTGACAAATCTATAACTGATCCTGATTGAATACTGTCTTCCTCGTCAGCTGATGTTTCATTACTCTGTTGTTTATCATGTGAAATAGCGGATGGCAAAACAAACTCGCTTAGTTTCGTTACAAAGCCACTTGTAGCATTCATTATGTCTTGTGAGGTATTATCTGTCTTTTCGTATGTCTTCGAAAGGCCACTCTTCTCACCTCTAGTGTACGATGGTATTATTATAGGAGCTTCGGACGAGAAAGAAACATTTTTTGTTTCTTTTAAAATTGCGGTTTTCGTAGATGCAGCGTATGTAGACAGTGAAGATTGTGACTTATCAGGAAATATAAAATCAGTAAAGAAAACAATGGTGGACCCATCAACTATAGTCGTAGAAGTTCCACTAACAAGAGATTTCGAGCTTGAACTTGTTGTATCTCTTATTGTTTCAATGACTACTATTTTCTCAGTTGTATTTTTTCCAGCTAACTCTGTAGACGTAATGTCTTTTTCCTGCTCTTCAGTTTTGAAAGGCTTAAGACTAGAAAGGGGCATTGTCTCTGTGTGTTCAGAGTAGGTCGTAGTAGGTTTTTCTTCACTGTCTACTTTTCCAGAGCCCTCAGTATGTATCTTTGTCATAATCTTCTCACTGAAAACACTAGGTTCTATATGTGGGCTCGTGGTACTTTTCATAGATAAACTAGTTTTAATACCCTCAGTCTGCATTTGCTTAGATTCTCCCTCTTTCATGGTAGAAACATCAAATAGTGCCAACCTGCTTGTCTTAGTTGAGACAGCCTTGGGCAGTAACGTGATAACACTCATACTTTCCTTTCCATTACTGAACGGAACTGAAGACGTGGGTTTATTTAGTCTAACAGCAGTCACGTACTCTTCTGTGTCACTTTTAGTTAATATTGACGTTGAAGGTCTCTTTACGCCAATTACACTTGTAACATTTTCTTTATCACTAGTGCTTGTAACTGAAGTAGAAGGTTTGTGTAAAATAACTGCAGTTTCCAGAGACTGATCAATAGCAGACACTGTATGACTACTCCTTAGAGAAAGTGTCTCAACAAGTAAGGACTTCGATCCTGTTATCTCTGTTGCAGTAGTTGGCTGTACTGTCACAAATTGCTTGACTGATTTTAAGCTAGTGGAAACTCTCGTTTGCCCTCCTGTTGTAAATGTTGAATAATACGTAAACGTGGAAAAGAAAGTCAAGACACTCTCGGAAGATACTCGGGTAGGTGTCGGAAAAAGTTCTGATGTCACAGTTAAGGATGATTTTTTCACGTGAGGAATAATTTGTTGATTAGTAACAATCACTTGGTCTTCGCCATCAAAAAGTGTCGTGAAGAACGTGTAAGTGCTGTAATCGGTTTTGCCAGTATAAGATACAGAAGATGTGATCACTGAGTTCGTGGTCAACGCCTCGCTCTTAATAGAAGTTTTTTCTGGAACAAAAACGGTGACGTAAGAGGTGGCCACCTCTTCTTTGCTCGAAACAATTGTATTGGTTCCGCTATTTAGTGTTGTGTAGTAGGTGTAGGTCGTAAAATATGTCTGCAAGGATGGCACAAGTTGTGGGTGGTAGGTTTCAGTTGGGTTCTCAGAAGCTGTCTTGGAAGTAACAATGGCAGACATTTTTGAAGAGTATATTTCTTCCGTGGTACTTATATCGATAGGATTAATTGTTATGGAGCCTTTAATAGTCTCTATAGCAGTTGTGGTTATAAGATTGGAATAGACTTCTTCAATTGATGATAGAATAGTTTGTGTACCGCTGAATAAAGTGATGTAATGGGTATTTGTAGAATACAGCGTTTGTGTAATGGTTTTTGTGATCTCGAATACAGGTTCGTCTTTACCTTCTGAAGTGCTTCTGATAACTGTTGGTCTAATATCTGTGCTGAGTATTGAAAATGTGTTGAAAAGTGAAGGTTCGAGGTTCTTTGAGGTTTCTGACGTAGACCTACTTTTGGGTTTAAATAAATGCGTCTTAATAAATGGCACTTTCGGACTTTCTGATGTTGACCTAGTTTTGGGTGTAAATAAACGAACAGATGGCACCTTCAAACGTTTTGATGCCACCCTACTTTCAGGTAATGACAAACGTGTCTCAACAAATGGAGTAAAACTTTCCACAGGAGATGGTAAGTAACTGTTAGATAATAGTACAAAACTTGTTGTAGATGATGGAAACGAAGTGTTAACAATGGTTGATGGCTTGGAACCGTTAATTGTTTCTGGTATAGAGGGACTTGACTTTGCAATAGAGCCATGCAATGTGATTGTGTACACATTAGAAACTACTTCTTCAATACTTGAAATAAAAGACGAATCTTCCTGAAACAAAGTAATAAAATTAGTTAGAGTAGTGTAATCTGTTACAGTGGAATACACTGGGGTGGGCTTTAGAGGTTTTGAAGACTCAACTGATGTTGGTAGAGTCTCTGTTGAAGCAACCGTTAGATCTAGGGTACGTGTAAAAGTGACGAGTTCGGTAACTGTGTATACTTCAGAATGAACGTCCTCTATCGATGAAACAAATGAGCTTGAGCCATTAAAAAGTGTAGCGAAAAGAGTGGACGTGCTGAAAACGGTTGTGGTTTTGAGTTTTTCGCTCGTTTCTATCAAGGTTGAAAATACTTCAGCCAAATGAGAACCCGGCACAGTTGGGGTACTAAAAGAAGTATTTCTTCCCGAGGAAGGAAAAGTAACCACATTAGAAACCACCTTTTCAGAACTAGAAACGATAGGAGAACTTCCTGAGAAAAGTGTTGTGTAGAGGGTGAATGTGGTGTAAAAAGTTTGTAGGTCATTAACATCTTGTTGAACAATGGATGGTACAATCGTGATATCACTCAGAGAAGACTCTTCTTCCGCCAGCACATCAGGTGTTGATGGGATTGGATGAAACTTGGTTGTTAACATCTGATCAACAACATGTTTTCTGGGTACAGAAGAAGAATCTTTCAAAACACCATTCATGGACTTTTCTAGCTCAATAAGTTCTTCAGGTGTGAATGTTGGTACAGCATCATCTGTTCCTAAAGAAAAATAAAAGATATAAAATTTTCATAAACTCAACTTAAGTGGTTTAATTAATGATATATGTTTGGTTTGTTTGCGATTTCGCGCAAAGCTACACGAGTGCTATCTGCCCTCGCCTTCCCTAATTTAGCAGTGTAAGACTACAGAGAAGGCAGCTGGTCATCACCACCCACTGCCAATTCTTGTAGCAAAGAATAGTAGGACTGACTGTCACATTATAACGTCCCCACGGCTGCAAGTGCGAACATGCTTGGTGTAACGCACATTTGAACCCTTGTTTGTTTTTTTATTTCGCGCAAATCTAAACGAGGGATATCTGCGCTAGCAGTCTCTAATTTATGTAACAATTAAAACAACATTTCTGTGAACAAATCAATTACAGCAAGTAAGATTAATTTTATTTTCAAACTGCAAGAGCCTTTAATAGGTACAATTAACATATTTATTAAGAGTACAAAGTTTTACAATTATGGTATTATTCTAAAACTTCACAAACCTTCTATTTTATATTACCGACACTTATTAAAATTATTACTTGTTACACTTATGCAGGTAAAACGTCTGAACAATTAGAAGAAAAAATCAGATACAGAATATTATATAATATTTTGGTGGATATTTGTTTATTTCGAGAACTCATACGAAGCCGTCGCTGACTCTGAACTTATAAAGTAGTCAAAAGCATGCGGCCAACCCTAATCAAAGTATAACAAACCCGCGACACCAAAGTGCGGAGGACGATATTGCTGTAAGGGGACGTGAGCCATGAACTCTCGGTCCTTACAACTGACTAATAAGATATAATTGATGACAGATACGTTGCTGTAGATCCGCAATTAAACTAGAATTCATTTACTTTAATTCACCTCATGAGTATTTAACAGATGAAGGGCCTGGCATGGCCAGGTGGTTAGGATACTCAACTTGTAATCTGAAAGACCCGGGTTTGAATCCCATTCACATCATACATGCTCGCTTTTCTAGCTGTGAGGGCGCTATAACGTTATTATGGTGAATCCCAGTATTAGTTGTTAAAAGATTAGCCTGACAGTTGGCTGTGGCTGGTGATGACTGGTTGCCTTTACTCTATTTCTACACTGCTAAATTAGAGACAGCTGGCGGAAATAGATCACGTGTAGGTGTAATTTTGCGCGAAATTAAAAAACAAAGAAAGAACAAACAAATACCAGATGACGATAAGAAGGAAGATAATATCGACTTGTAATTCTCTCCAGAACTTGAGTCAAGCTCCAGAACAGGGTTTTCTCGGTCGGAGGAATTTTCATGAAAACTGCTTGAGATAGTGGTGTGATGTTTGGAGTCTGTTGAATAGCCCGTGGGTTCTTCAGCTGTAAAATAAAAAGTTTTGTTTCTAGTATATTATAACACAATTATCTACATGATACAATCACTGTTATTAAAACCATAGTTAATACTCTATAATCAAATACACACGCCTGCGATGGTTTTATTGTTTTGAAATCTTCACATGATGTACACTTTGTTTGTTTGTTTTGAATTTCGCGCTAAGCAACACGAGGACTATTTGCGCTAGCCATTCCTAATTTAACAGTGTAAGACTAGAAGGAAGGCAGCTAGTCATCACCACCCACCACCAACTCTTGGGCTATTCTTTTACCAACGAATAGTGGGATTGACCGTCCTTTTATAACGCCTCCACGGCTGAGACATGGCAAACATGTTTGGGGTGACATGGATTCGAACCTGCGATCTTAAGATTACGAATCGAGTGTCTTAACCATCTGGCCATGCCAGGCCATGTTCTACAGTAATTTCTGTACCCTGAGCCCGAAAATGGTATCAATTTTTTCTCTACCAGGTACAGATTTTTCACAAAATGTCATATGTACTTTTACACAAGTGAATCATATTTTGCTGTGCTAAAATATTTGCTGTAGAGTTATCTAAATCAATCGCGACGTGAGAGTCTTGTCATTTGTTCTAGAACCTATGATAAACAAACCGATAATATATAAACGGATAATATTTGTTTGTGCGTGCACTTTGAAATTATTTTTTTATATTATTTATTGATCGCTATAGAAACTAAAGGTTGTGTAAATGACTCAAAACACGTTGTGTTATATTTGTGGTAAAACAGTAAAACATTTTGCAAGGAAACAAAGGCAAAACATTACAAAATTCATCACAAAGCGTATTTTGTTTGTAAGTTTTTTTAATTTCGCGCAAAGCTACACGAGAGCTATTTGCTCTAGTCGTCTCTAAGTTAGCAGTGTAAGACTAGAGGGAAGGCAGCTAGTCATTACTACCTACCGCCAACTCTTGGGTTACTCTTTTACCAGCGAATATTGGGACTGATCTTCTCATTATAACGCCCCCACGGCTGAAAAGACGAGCACATTTGGTGTGACGGAAATTTGCACCTGCGACCCTCGGATTGGAAGTCAAGCGCCTTAACCACCTGGCCATTCTGGGCCACGCGTATTTTGGATTTAAACTAGGGGGCAAAGACAAGTCATGGGCTCCGTACAGAATTTACACCGTTTGTGTCGAAGAGTTGAAACAATGGGCAAAAGTAAGAAAAAGTCTTTGTTTTTTATCGGGTTTCAGGAATGAGTCTAGAAACCACTGAGATGACTGTTATTTTTGCTCATGTAATATACAAGGCTATAACACTTTCAGTCTACTTTAAGACCTATTGTTCATAGACCTGATGTACCTGTATCTACTCCACCAGAGACTCGTGATACAGTTTCATCTGATTCTGAGCCTGATGTCGATAGAAATGATGATAGGGTTGTTTTCAAATTGAAACGTCTGGGTAACCACAACTTTTCACATAAGGTGAATTTAATGAGTTAGTGAGAAATTTGGGCCTTCCATAGGATTCTTCGATATTTTGTGGTCCAGACTTCTGGCTACGAACTTACTTTCCCCAGGAATAAAATTTTATTGGCTGAGAAATCGTGATAAAGTATTTATACCATACTCTTCGCAAGGAGGTTCACTGGTTTATTGCAACAATACTGCTGTATTAATACCAATGTTAGGAACTGTAGTCTATGAACCAATTAAATAGTGATTTCCATTGATTCCTGCAAAAGAAGTCTTAAAGGTGTTCTCCTTTACAATGGTAACATATGTGCGCCTGTTCATGTTTCTACTGTTCAGTCGGTTGACTCGAAGGAAATGTACGAAAGTCTCGAACTTCTTCTTAATAAGGTCAAATACAAAGAACATAGTTGTCTATTTTATGAAGATTTAAAAGTCCTTTGTATCTTTGTTTGTTAATAATCCAATTAAAGTAAACTTTTATGGGTTTTTTTTGTGTGTGAATAGGACAGCAGAGCACAAAATCAACTCTAAATGAAGAAGTAATGACCACGTAAAGTCAGCCTGATACCAGGATCAAATAACATTGAACGTGAAAGTTTGGTTGACACCAAGAAAGTCATATTACTTCCACTTCATACAAAACTGGGCTTTGTGAAGTAATTTGTAAAGGCATTAAACAAAGATGGCGACTGTTTCAAGTATGTATGTGAGCAATTCCCAGCCCTTTCAGACGCAAAACGTAAAGAAGGTATTTTCGTTGGGCTTCAGATTAGGAAATTGATTTCGGATGAACATTTTGAAAGGAGAATGAAGAAAGCTGGAAAGTAAGCGTGGATTGCCTTTAAAGATGTTATTAACAAATATTTAGGAAACAACAAGAACCCGAATTAAGAAAATATTGTCAATAACATGTTACATAATTTGAAAGAGTTGGATTGTAATATTAACTTACAAGTTCATTTCATACAATCACATATTGACTATTTCCATGAAAATCTCGATACCATAGGCGTAAAACAAGGGAAAAAGTTTCATTAAGACATCAGGAAGATGGAAAGGAGGTGTCAGAGAAGGTATAACACCAGCATGATGGCTAATTATTGCTGGTAATTACAATGAGGTGCTCCAAATGTAGTACATAAAATAAAGACCACAACACACAGTTTTGAGACTAAAACACGCAGACTTTACAAAAACTTCAGGATGAATGAGGATACATATTAGTTTGACCTCAATGTTCTTCCCTTTTCTTCAGTTTCTATTTTTGTCAACAAACATAATAATAAAAATGCTCATTGTAGTAAAGAAAATAATAATTTGATCTAAGTAGGAGCCTTTCTTTCAGACTTGTAAAAATTCCTTACGTGATAGGAAAAATGAATGTTATTTTCAAAATCTGTGTAGCTGAATTATGAAAAATCCGTTATTAAAACCAAAATAACGTTTATGAAGTTTCAATTCATTAATCTATATTATAGTAATATATAATACATCTGTGGGATAATAATATAACAGATATAATTAAGAGTTTCGATCACTTTAATTACCACTTGAAATTATAATTTTCGTTTTGTGAACAACACATTCATTATAATTAAAAGGGAAAACAATAGCTGATCTGTCAAAGATGATAAGACGCAGGAAGCTCAACGTGGCTTTGTGCTAAAACACAAATAAACAAACAAACAAACTGAGGAGCTGCGCCGAAAATCTGTTCTGTTGCCACAAAATCATACTTTGGAGCCATGGTTGCATTATAAGACTGACGGTCTAGTCCCAGTATTATATCAAAGTAGCCTAAGAGTTGGCGGGGGATTCAACTGACTGCCCTTCTTTCTCTGTTCTATCAGTTCAAAAGTAGGGATGGCTGAATCAAGCATCCATTGTGTAACTCTGCTTGAATATTTGAAATAAAACCCTCCGTATTGAAAAATTTAAAAGCTTGTATTTATTCTGCTTGATTTTTAAAGAGTGTGTGTGCGCACCTCATAGTCGACCCTAATTTCGACTTTAAAAATAAACTAGGAAAAATGGGGTTAGTGAAGAGCACCATTGCAAATTATTGTATCATAGTGGTATTTAACAGTCATTCTCAAAGTACAACTACAATCCTAAAGTACGGAACACGACTTGTGGCGAGGGGACTTGAACCACGAACCCTATGATTAACATTCTCGGCACCCTAACAAAGTGGGTATGCCAAGCCTATTCCAATGATTAATAAAAACTAACATTTAAAATTTCGTAATTATTTCAAAAAATTTCGGTAAATTTTATTATATTTAGAGACGTGTTTTACTTCAAATTTTAATTAGGTTTCATTTTAACTGGAAATGTAATGATGATTAACTGACAAATAAGCTGTTAAAAAGATGGATAAATCTGGTTTCAGTTATGCTGACTCTGCCTTAATATTCAGCATTTTGGGGTAACACACACATTTTAGCACTTTATCTTGTAATATATGTATATAACATTGAATAGTTTTGAACAATATGTAGACATGTCTGTATTATGAGTCTTTAACTATTTCTAACTGTATATAACTGTGTTTTGTTTTTACACACAAACAAAAGTGCCTAAAAACTTTACTTTCGCAGCTCCCTTTTCGCTTTTCTCATTGAAACTCTACTTTGTGAGCTATTTTTACTGGTTCCGTTAAACATTAATTTTGTTTCTACAAAATAGGCTTAGATTGAACGTGTTTTCAGTTTCTTATTCATCTATGTATGTGTAATTTGTGTGCGTGAATAGATTAAAAGGTGTTAAAGAATTAATTAAAAACCTTGCAGTGTTAACGTTTGCAGTTATAACAAAATAGATTATTAAGTAACACAGAAATTTGGCAGTTTAAAGACATTTACTGACTTTGCATTAAAGAGGTGTGGTATTTAACAATTCACAAAGCGAGGCATAGCCAGTTTATTAAGGCGTTCGACTGGTAATCCGAGGGTCGCGGGTTCGAATCTCGGTCGCACCAAACATGCTTGCCCTCCCAGCCGTGGGGGCGTTATAATGTGACGGTCAATCCCACTATTCGTTGGTAAAAGAGTAGTCCAACAGTTTGCGATGAGTGGTGATGACTAGCTGCCTTCCCTCTAGTCTTACACTGCTAAATTAGGGACGACCAGCGCAGATAGTCCGAGAGTAGCTGTGCGCGAAATTCAAAAACATACAATTCACAAATACGGAGTTAAGAATTTTCTCTAGCTGTTTATAATTTTCTTGTTAGGTGATTAGAGGAAATTGTTGTTTCTAATGTAAATCAGAAATGCTCATAAGTTTGAGCAAATATTTCTAAAGGTATCTATGAAATAAAACTGCTAAAGTAAAACAGAAACGAGACTGAAAGGCCAGAGTTTGGAAGAAATATTAATAAAAACTATCTCAAATTCACTATTATAAGACACCTAATAGTATTTCTTTAGCTTCTGACCCAACCTGTGTTGGTGAATCTCGCATAGGCAAAAATATGGTACAGTAAAGAGTAGGGCCAATCAAAGAACGTATTGTGCCTCTACGTCACAAATTCTCTTTTAAATTTCACCTCTGGCGGAAAGGAAGAGAAATCTTTAACATGTATATACTTTTTCAAATAATAAACAAAACGTTCCTTATTTAACAAAGCATGGTTTTTGCCATGTTGAGATTTTCACTGACACGAAAATCAAAACAAACCACTTTAAACGGAGAACTAAAATTTAACTTGCTGACACGACATTCCATCTTTAACAGAAACGTTTTAAAATGTAAACACAAATATATATAGAACTGTTCCACGATACCCTCGACGATAAGATACTTCTATTACAGTGAGCGTAACAAGTTATGAGCGTTTTATCCTATGCTTATGATCCTACTTCATTGCGAAATTCACTGTTGAAATACAAAATATGTTCGTAAACATGCGAGGGGCCGTTATAATGTTCAAAATAGTGTTCCAGATTAATTACCAATCTCATATGAAAGTTACTGAAACATATCACAAAGTAAAGAGTACTGCCATTATTCGAAATATTAATTCGTCAAAGTAGTTTAAATATATATATATTATTTGTTGTTACTCACAGTAGAGTTTGAACAGAACTACTGTATAGAGTAGGGAAAAAATATAAGTACATGAATGTATACTGTCTTTGCGATGAAATGTGAGGATGATATCTCAAACATCCCTAAATCATTTTGTCAACGGTTTCATGGTACACAAATTGTTGTTATAAACACTTGATAACTGTAAAAGCAGGGCGCGGCTTATTGATTAGAGTACCGAGCTGCGGTACTTTAGAAGTTATGCTGATAAACACACGCCGCACTTTTGGTTAGAGGTGCGTTAGAAAAGTTTGTTTTGTTTGTTTGTTTGTTTGGGAATTTCGCACAAAGCTACTCGAGGGCTATCTGTGCTAGCCGTCCCTAATTTAGCAGTGTAAGACTAGAGGGAAGGCAGCTAGTCATCACCACCCACCGCCAACTCTTGGGCTACTTTTACCAACGAATAGTGGGATTGACCGTCACATTATACACCCCACGGCTGGGAGGGCGAGCATGTTTAGCGCGACGCGGGCGCGAACCCGCGACCCTCGGATTACGAGTCGCACGCCTTACGCGCTAGGCCATGCCGGGCCGTTAGAAAAGTAATAATCAGTCCTGTTATTTTTTCACGGGGCTCAATTAAACGCTTGGGCGGTGCGTGTTCCTGGTTGGCTGCACTCCCTATAGTCATTAGTTCAAAATTATGGACGGATATGCCTGAATTTCAGCGTCTCTGATCCCTCGCTGGTACAGCGGTAAGTCTACGGATGTACAACTCTAAAATCAAGGGTTCGAATTCCCCTCGGTGGGCTCAGCAGATAGCACGACGTGGCTTTGCTGTAAGAAAGCACATACATACACCTAGCGTCTCTTATCTGGTCGTTTAATCTACGTGCACGAAAGATGTTACTCGGGTTGAAAATTCCAGTTCCGATAGCTGTGAAACAACAAAAAATATCTTGACTAACTGCCCGCCCATTTAGTGAAATTAACTAATTCATAACATTGATTGATCACTTATACCAATGTTTTAACATATCGATCTGAAATCCGTAATTATAAAACCTCTTATTTCTGCCAGTTCTCAATAGGTGTTGGAAATTAATTAGATTTATTGCATATGTAATAACAACAACTTATTTTTCACCTTTACGATAGCACTGGTATACAACTCAGATTCACTGGCGCCACAAAAGTGTAAACACGTTTATACACAGCTGAGATAGCCCTATTCTGATCGTTCTTAGGAATAATGGTTGAAGTGATAATAATTACAGATTACGCTCACTAAGGCTTGTAGAAAGATTTTGAAACCGTTTGTAATTATTATTTTGTGTTCTTTGAGCGAAGTAAAGTGACCAACTTTTCACGAAGAACCACAAAAATTCTAATACACTCGCAGTTTTTCAAATGTTTCTACGAATTTTTGTTTTCAGTTTCTGATCCAAAACAACATTTAAAACACTCAAAAGCATACTTGATTTTTCAACACACTGCAAACAGGTCACGAGTTTACTCGTGTTTTAAGCAGAGCCTCTTTATTAAAACTTTGGGTTTGAAAGTAGTTGGGCGCGTTTTGTTTTGTTCACAGTTTAACTATATTTTTTATTATTCATTTCAAACTTATAGGGTGTGTACATAAAGACATCTAGTAAAGTTTAAAAGCGTGATATCTTGTAAAACATTTTCCTATATGAAGTGGAACCATACAAAACTTGCATTTGTGTTGCAATTTACTTTCTTTACATGGGCAGTACAAACTTTGGAGGAAATTTCTTTTTTCATATAGAAGAAACGAACACATAAATACGCTTCTTCATGCCACCAGAGTGTCTTTCTGGAGGATTTTTATGTGGGCTCTCCTTGTGGCTTCAGATGGTGGACTGGGTTTGTTCCTCTCTAGTTACAGTGACCTTTCTTTCTCTTTGGCAGCAATCTATTCTGATGACACAGAGAGGAGGTGCTCTTTATATTTTATATTTTTGTGTTGATTCAGAGCTTTGTAGATTATATTTGAATTGTAAAAGCCACAATTTATTAGATAAAGTACTACGATTTTTTGTCCAGTTCACTGTTTTTCTGAGAATGGTGTAGGCACTGATTTACACGGTCAACAGCTTTCATGTGGACATTGTACATTGTTGAGACATCAGGCTTGGTGGCAACCCTTCATACATTATAATTGTTCCACAGAATCTTTTTCTATGTTCTAGAAACAAGTTTACAATGGAAGTACTGTTCCAGTAATTGTCCTGGTATACGTGGGACAACAATTCAAGATTGGAGCAAGAATGGATTTCTACAATAGTTTCCCCTCACCAGAATAAATATTCATTTTGCAAATATAACCCTTTCTCTCTCACACACTATTCTCATCAGAAAGTTGTATTTCACATTTTTTGCAAGATTGTGTATTCGTAATATTAAACGTCCTCTCCGTGGAATCACGCACTCATCCATTAATAACTATTGCTTTGGTTTGTATAGTGTCCTGAAGTTATTAAGACGATAATCCAGTACTGGTTGAATTTTGAAAAACCTGCTTTAGACACATTTATTTTCTTATTATAATTAACATGCAAAAAATCCAAATTTGTTCAAATATGTTTAGGCTTATTGTCTGCAAAAGTATTGGGTTAATCAAAAGAGACTCTTTAGATCAGTTATATTTTCTTTTCTGCTCCGTTAGTATAATAAGGCCCAGAAATTTCCTGATGTTTCTAGATGTAACTTTGGACCATATTATATCACATTTTTTATTTCTTTGCAGTTTAATTATGGTAAGTACGCATTCTGACAACACAAGTCATCAATAACATTATACTTTTCACAGCAATATTGCTTTCAGTTCGAATGGAATTACAGTGATCCCTGGACTTCCTTCAAACATTTCCAAGTTCAGTAGAATATCTTTTTCTTACCAATTTTCATTATCACAATAGGAAAACAAATTAGTAAGAGGAACATCTGTAGAATCATCACCACTTTCTGACTTGGAATCAGTTGAGAGCACAACAACTTAACATATCTTTGTAGGTCTAACAACATTGCTGTAACTAGAGTCAATGCCAGAATGATCCATAAACACATACACGTCAAAATCTTTACTTTTTCTTGGAAGATCTGACAAATTTTCATCAAATAGTTCAGTAATTATCTCATTTTCACTCAACACGTTACGTCTTTTGTGAAAAACCATTTATAAAAATATGATTATTGCAAGAAAAAATCATAAAAATAATAAACGTCCGAACCAAAATAAAACGCTTCCAGCTCCCTTTACAAGAAACACGAGTAAACTCGTGACCTGTTCGTAAAGTAGTAAATTATTAGTAGTAAAGGAAAAAAATCATACCACCCACACACAGAGCTGAATGATAAATGTTTAGTTAATCCATTTTAGATTTTAAAGTTGGAAGTGAAAAGTAATTGGAATATTCTATCAGCGTATTGCCGATGGTCTAAATTTAATTTGTTGTTGTTTGATCTAAAAACGTTCCTGCACATTTAACATTCAGTTAAAGTCAATCAAGGCCCATTTTTGTAATCTAAAAGTTGAAAATATTAAGTTATTTGTTGTACAAACCGTCACTTTCCTTCGAAGCAACAAAGGTGATGAATCTCCAAAAATTCTACAAATATTGATTTCTACGCGTGAAATCCGATTATAAGTGGTAGTCGCAAAAGATCTCGTTAGTATAAACTTTTATCCATCATAAATTTTCTTAACGAAAAAAAACAAACATAAAATTTCCTAACACTTACTTATAATGATATAAACGTTTCATTTTTAGGTGCCCCCGCTAGTATAGCTGTAAGTATACGGATTTACAAAGCTAAAATCAGGCGTTCGATTTCCATCGGTTGGCTCAGCAGATAGCCCGATGTGGCTTTGCTATAAGAAAAACATATGCAAATACACGCATTTTCAGGTATTTCCTCTTTACTGATTCCCTTAGGAACGTTTGTTTCTTTTTGAATTTCGCAAAAAGCTACACAGGGGCTATCTGCACTAGCCGTCGTTAATTTAGCAGTGCTTATAGTAGAGGGGAGACAACTAGTCATCACCACCCACCGCCAATTCTTGGGTTACTCTTTTACCAACGAATAGTGGGAATGACCTTCACATTACAACGCCCCAAGAATGAAAGGGCGAGCATATTTGGTATGACGAGGATTCGAGTCCCCAACCCTCAGATTAGAAGTCGAGCGTCTTAACCACCCGGCCCCTTTAAGAACATAGAAGTACGACCTGATAGCATGTGTTTTATACAACTTCAAGTGTCCTCTTCATGAACACGCGGCAAGGTTTAAAAATAAATAAACTGTTTATATGCTCTTAAATATCTACAATAGTTTAACACAAATTATTGGAGTGCACTTACCAGTGGGTTGAGTGACGATACGTGAAGTGGTCTGCTCCACAGTTGTAGAGAGGGCAGAAGAGACTGTAACCGCCACTTCATGACTGGTTGTGACCACCTTTTCTTGTAGAGATATACGCGATGTAGTAGTGTTAGAATAGCTACCAATTTCAGTCGTCAGAACGGGTGCTTTGGTAGACGCCCTGAGCCTTTTACTTACTTTGACACCATATGGCCTCCTTGATGGACGAAGAGCACTCAGTGGATTACTTCTAGTAACAATGTAATACTGAGATCGACTTGTTACACTTAACCGAGACGGTAAAACAAATCTTGCATTTGTTCTACTAGGTCGTATGGCTCCAATGGGTCTTCGAACTGTAATTTTTAACCTTTTTCGTGACGCGGACGTCGAATCAGTTTCATCAGTAGCTGAGGTTGATGTTTCTTTATTTATATTCCTCGAGGTATCCACTGTTGAAGTAACTACTGGTGTTGAAATGATAGCTGAATAATCCAGATCTATCCCACTTACTACATTTTGATTCAATTCCAAGTCCGATTCAGTACTTTCCAAAGACGATACAAACAAATTGTTTGAAGAAGACAGATTGTCACTCAACTCAAGATCTCGATTTGGTAACGTTTCAGAATGACCTCCATCTGTCAAGTCAGGAATTGTCTTTACGTCTGAGGTTACAGACTTTACTCTGACACGTACTCCAGGTCTTCGCTGAAATGTACGACTCCTAAGGTTGCCAAAGGGTCTCCGAACAATAGATTTGACCACCTGTAAAGGGGGATCTTCATCAAACACAGTACTTCCTTCTTGTTTATTTGCTGGGATTTCAGGTGTAGCCTCCAGGGCAGAAGGGTACTGGTCCGCCAAACTAGCATCGCCAGCTGAAATATAGGATGCTTGAAGTTGTGCACGATCAAATACAGGATAGTATGGTTCTGTTACTTCCGTGTTCTTCTTCACATTGTTTGACTTTATTGACTGCAAATCTGTATCTGGTACATAGTCATTGTCCTTTCCAAAGAGAGTTTTAGTTTCAGAAGACTGTACAGTTTTTGTTGAAAATAATTCACTCTGAATGTTACTGTTGACAACCTGAACTTTGGATCTAAGATTTACGATTGTTGTTGTTCCACCTCGTAATCTAGAACCAAGAGGTGTGAAGGTTTGCTCTCCAAGTACACTTGTATAGCCTGAATATTTTTGAATGATGTTTATTATTTCCGGATTGGGAGTTTTTAGTGCAATACTTGATCTTACAGCTTCTCTGCTGGTATAAAAAGAAATGGTACCTTTAACAAATGTTGTGAAGTAAGTAAAAGTGGTATAAAAGGTCAAAGGTAAATCACTTGAGTAAATAATGTTTTGAAAAGTTTGAGTATTCAAGGTATTTATACGTTCGTCTGCTCTAAATTCATCATCAGAAGTTGATGGTTCTCTCACTTGCAAAGATGTGACATTGTTTGGTAGTTCATCTGTTTTTAATTTTTTAGTCACAAAAACTCGTCGGTTTTCTTCTGTTTGGTCTAAAGGACGTTTTAAACGAATTATACGTCTTACAGGTTTAAAAGTGGAGGTCTCTGATATTCCTTTTTTTAGTTTGTTTCTTGAAAGTGTCGGATCGAAAGTTAAAAGTGTATTTGGTAAGTTTTTGTTCTCTGATGAAGACGAAGTTGGTAAAGGCGGAATCTGATTTAACCTGGTTCGCTTTACAACCACAGATCGGCGCCTGTGCAGGTTTAGCCCACCAGTGGAAGGTTTAATCCTGCGAATAACGGTTCGTCTTTTCTTGAGTATCGTTTTGTCACCACTCACATTTCCTGAGACAGGAACATCAGATGCCACGTCTTCTAGCTCTTCACTCTCATCTTTGGTCTTTAAGCCTACTGTGTAAATAATCCAGTTAAAATAATATTGGAGAGCCAAAAAAAAAATCATCGTGGAAAAGTGAAAAGATAAATAACAAATTAAACATTACAATAAACATTGTATTTAGTAAGTCTTTTCTCGAACGAAATAGCAAGTAACAAAATTTGTAAATGATTCTTCTTATTGATAATAAATTTTCATACCAATAAAGAGGTTTACGACTTAAATATAGCGAACAGGAATAAGTGAACAAATTTCTACATTAAAATTTGAAAATTATTAGACTTACCCAGGTTGGTGGCATCAACAGCATCTATGTCATCTGCTCTGTTCGGCAACTCATGAGACTCTTCTTCATTCTCCGAGGATGTCAGGATTTGATAATCCTCGTATTCTGTATAATCATCATCGTTCTCGATGTTTTTATGCTGCTGAAGTTTCCTCTTCTTGAAGGAAGAGTTTAATCCGTATTTGTCTTGTGCGTATCTTTCATTTCTTGTTTCTAGTGCTTCCGTAAAGTCATATTTTTGGCGATCTTCTGTTTTAGAAATATAGTTAGATTTTTCTGAAAAACTTTTTGCAAGTGTAACCGATTCTTCATAGATTTCTTTTATTTGATCTCTGAATATCATTGTAACATCATTTGGATTTTCTGTCTTTTGAAACCTGAGTTTTGCATTTTCTAATGACTCTGTTTGGATTATAGAATTTGGCAACTGATTTTCGTTTAACACTTCTCCTTCTGAACTCAATAAATTCATATACATTTCTTCCATTTCTGGTTCTCTGTGTATACGAGATTCCGATGGTTCAGGCTTTAGATAGTTATCATGTAAACTTCTTGCAATTTTCGTGTGAAGAATTGGTTGTTGAAAGATGGGGATAGCTATGTTAGTAACCACAGGCTTTAAATCGCCATTAGTTCCAGGGACGTAAAATGTCAGTTGTGTGGTTAATTGCTTGAAAGGAAAATATGCTTGATACGCATGAGGAATAAATGCCAAAGGTTGTTGAGCTTGTGGGACTTCTATAGTTGAGGTTTTTACAACAGTGCTTTCAGATAAAATTGTACTCGTAAGAGTTCGATAATGTGTTCTTCCTCTTAGGAATATGGGGAGAACTCTTGTAGAGTAAATAGTTTCAGTAGTGACATACGAATTAGAAGACGTTATATAACTTACACTATTTTGAATGGAAGAAGGGAAAAAGGGAAGTTGAAAAGGTTGTTGTAAAACAGAAAGCGTTTGAGCATGTGGAGTAATAGTACTATATATTGTTGTAAGTTTTGTATAAACTTGATGGCTTGTTAAAGTATCGGTTCTGGTACTGTAACCAATTATTCGTTGCACTGTTTCGAACGTTTCTAAAGATGAAGTTGTTATTATTATCTCTGTAATAGTAGTATACGAGTTTTCAGATGGACCATTTAAATCTGGAACTCCGACCTTAGAGGAATATAAAGTTTTGACCGTACCGTCTGACGTGACAATCGAATATTCTGAAGGTTCAATGATGGTTGATTCTAACATAGTTGTTGTTATAGTGGCATATGATGTTCGAAACCCGTGATATATTGGTAGAGTTTTTGTTGCTGAGACAAAAGAACTAAGTGTTACAGGGGTTTTAACATTCCCTACAGGGTTTAAAGATGACGTTTGAACAGCGGTTGATGATGATTTCTGTGTCGATTTGGACTCGCGCGAAGAACTCTTTCTTTGACTTCGAAGATGAAATCTACTGTGAGATAGTTTTCTTTCATTAACGTGGTCAGCTCGATTTACTAAATTAAAAGAAGTTTGTAAATGTGGCCTGTGCTGCCTACGGGTATTAATTTTAGGTCTTCGTAAGCGAACCCGAGTGATACGATTATGCAAAACATCTTCTTCTTCATCATTCTCGACTTCTTCTTTTACCGGAGATGTTCTATCGAACTTTCTAACTATTCCAGATCTTCGTCTAAAACTAGTTCGTCTGAACTGATTCTGCTGCTTTAGTGGAGTTTCTTTTTTCTCATGTGATTCTGTATTATCGTTGTCTTTTATGGGTCTTCGTGCAAAGGTAGTTCGTCGGAAATTGTTTTGCTGCTCCTTTTCAGTCTCATCTTTCTCTTGTGATTCTGTATTATCGTTGTCTTTTATGGGTCTTTGTGCAAAGGTAGTTCGTCTGAAATTGTTTTGCTGCTCATCTTCAGTTTCACCTTTTTCTTGTGATTCTGTATTATCGTTGTCTTTTATGGGTCTTCGTGCAAAAGTAGTTCGTCTGAGATGATTTTTCTGCTTCCTTTGAGTTTCACCTTTCTCATGTGATTCTGTATTATCGTTGTCTTTTATGCGTTTTCGTGAAAAAGTAGTTCTTCTGAAATAGTTTTGCTTCTCGTCTTCAGTTTCACCTTTCTCGTGTGATTCTGTGTTATCGTTGTCTTTTATGGGTCTTCGTGCAAAAGTAGTTCGTCTGAGATGATTTTCTGCTTCCTTTGAGTTTCACCTTTCTCATGTGATTCTGTATTATCGTTGTCTTTTATGCGTTTTCGTGAAAAAGTAGTTCTTCTGAAATAGTTTTGCTTCTCGTCTTCAGTTTCACCTTTCTCGTGTGATTCTGTGTTATCGTTGTCTTTTATGGGTCTTCGTGCAAAAGTAGTTCGTCTGAGATGATTTTTCTGCTTCCTTTGAGTTTCACCTTTCTCATGTGATTCTGTATTATCGTTGTCTTTTATGCGTTTTCGTGAAAAAGTAGTTCTTCTGAAATAGTTTTGCTTCTCGTCTTCAGTTTCACCTTTCTCGTGTGATTCTGTGTTATCGTTGTCTTTTATGGGTCTTCGTGCAAAAGTAGTTCGTCGAAAATGATTTTTCTGCTCCCTTTGAGTTTCACCTTTCTCATGTGATTCTGTGTTTTCATGGTTTTTTCTACGTATTTGTCTAAAACTAGTTCGCCTGAAATGGTTCTGGCGCTGCTCTTTAGCTTTCTCTTTTTTGGATAATTCTAAATTTTCATTATTTTTTCTAACTCTTTGTCTAAAACTAGTTCGCCTGAATTGGTTCTGCTGTCCATCTTCAGTTTTTTCTTCCTCGGGCAATTCTGTATCTTTATTGTGGTTTCTAGGTCTACTTCCAAAAGTATTTCGCCTGAATCGGTTTTGTCGCTGTCCATTGTTTCTTCCAATTCTTCGTCTAAAAGTAGCTCGCCTGAACTGAGTCTGCTGTTCTTCTACAGTTTCGTCTTTCACAGATGGTTCTGAATTTTCCTTTTCTTTTCTACGCCTTTGTACATAAGTAGTTCGACTGAACTGTTTATGTAGGATCTCTCTTGTTTTCTCGTTCTTGGGTGATTCTTCATTTTCATCATCTTCTCCAAATCTTCGTCCAAATGTAATTCGCCTGAACTGGTTCTGCTTATTTTCGTGATTTTCCTCTTCTCTGGGCGATTCTGTATTTTCTTTGTTTTTTCTAAATCTTTGTCTAAAAGTAATACGTCTAAATTGGTTCTGCACTTCCCTATTAACTTTTCCGTTGTTAAGTGAATCGGAATCTGTATTTTCGTTGTCTTCGGTGTTGTTGTCTTCGTCCTCAATACCATCTGAGTCAGACCTTTCATCAGTTTGGGGTGAAGAAGACACTGAACTTCGGCTTTTCAAAAATGAAGGTCTCCCCGACTTTGAAAAACACGCTCCGTATTTCTTGATAGGAAGGGACGTCTCTTTCCATTTCTGAATGTATCAAAAGAGAACTTCTGTGAAGTTGTAGTACTTATTACAGCTTCACTGGCTTCAATATTGTCCCTTTCTTTTTCTTCTTCATTATCACTATCTGCTTCTTCATTTTTGTCACTTTCAACATTTTCATCAGAACCTTTTCCAAAAGGATTAAAGCGACGCGTAAAAGAAGGTCGACGAATCCTGAAAGTGAAGGAAGGCTTACTTGGTGATTTGATATGAGTAAATAAAGCTGGTCTGGCTCTAGAAAGGAATGGTTTGATACTGATTCCAGAAGTTTGTTTTTCAGTTGGATTGAAAGAAGTGGTTTCGTCATCTGCAACGTTTGACGTTTCCTCTTGAACATCATCATTACTGAGGGTATTAGCACTAGTCTGTCCCAGAGTTTGCTTAGGTCTAATAAACGGTCGAAACTTTCTAATGCTAAAAGAGTTTCTTGATTTATCTCGTCTACTGCGACGGGAAGCAAATACATTGTGCCCTTCCGTTGTTCGTTTATGTGGTTGATCGTGATGATTTTGTTTGTCGTCGTCATAATAATAATAATAGCTGTCGTAATAAAAGTCGCCATTTTCGCTGTATTTAAGGCCATCATCATGTATTATTTTCTCTCTCTCGTCGTTGTCATCTACCTTTGCTTTGTTTTTTTTTGTTAGTTCCCCTGGAGTTGGGAAATGCACATTGTTTTTTGGAGTATTTTCTTTGTCATCAAAATTCGACTCGGAATTTTGAACTGAGTACTTATAGTAATATCCATACTTATTTTCATTGCGCTGAAACTCCTGTGGAGTTAAGGTAGAAATAACAGGATTCTCGGAAGTATGCAATAGCTTATCTGGTTTTACTCCTGGACTTGGAAAGAGTTTTACTTTTTCATTTAAAACTGGATGAAATTCAAAAACTTGCTTGCGTTTTGTATCGGAGAATCTAACAGCCTCTTCAACTTCATTCTCTTCATTATTTTTAAATTCTAAAAAAATATTTTCTTTCAAATGGAAAATGTCTGAAGGTAAAGAAGCTTCCATATGTTTAGATGGCCTATCCAGCTCATTGTTGGTTTGTTTGGTAATGGTAATTCTAGTTGCAGTTTGATAGCGTACTTGCGTTTCCTGGATATCAACAGGATACAACACGGATCTCTTTTCCTTTAATAAGTTATCGATGTCTGTCAGTATGTTCGATGAATGTTTTGCTACATCAAAATATGTCTGAGTAGTGTGGAGGGTTGAAGTTCCGTCATTAGACTCACCTGTTATTTCAACCAGCCCCATATTCTGACTGTTTATTTTTACGGATGTTGGAGCAATGACAGTTGAACTACTGTGAGTTACATCTGTATAAAACCCCTTTAAATTCGTTCCGTAGCTTAAAGTTGTATGAAGAGTTGTTGTCCAATCGTTCAGTTCTGTTCTAAGAGTAGACGTTATGAAACCATCCGTATTAAAATAATCCTCTGCTTTGGCATACATTGTAGATTTACTAACAGGTAAGACTCTTGGTGCTTGTCTAACAATATGTGTATAAAGTCCTTCGATGCTAGTTCCATAAACAAGAGTAGTATGTAAAGTTGTGATACCATAATTTACTTCGGTACTCGTAGTAGCAGATACAAGATCAGTCTGAGTTGATCTCGAACTCTTTGTAGATATTGGTTTCACTGAGAGTAATTGAGCTGTAAAGCTTTTAACATGAGAATTAACTCCACTAATGTATGTGCCATGACGATTGGAAACATTCAGTGTTAAGAGGTCGTTATTTACATCACTAGAAGACAAAAGACCCATATTGTATTCATCTGGTTCAGTAGTAACTTTGTTGATGTTAGAGGACCTTGGCACCTCGGCATCATAAAATCCAATATCGCTTCCATGGAAAACTTTTGCAGTGATATAACTTTTTTTATCTTCATTAACTCGGCTTCTGATTGCAGATGATATCAAACCTGCTTTATAAGAATTCGTGGATTTGAAAACTGATGCAAAACTTGATGCTGTGACAGTTGTTGATTTGATAGAATAAGTTGTTTGTGAAGATATTTGTGCAGATTGTCCATATATTTCATTCATGAAATTTGTGGTAAATAGTTTAGAAACGTTATTATTCACTGTTGTTGAAATATGGGTTTTCATAAAATCTTTTTTATATGCATCTAACTTTGGCGTTGAACGAATTGAGATTTTTTGATTACTAAAATTTAGAACTTTTGAAACTTTTGGTTCTGTATTTAAATTTATTCCGTATATTTTAGTTGTCCAGAACGTTGTAGATGGTCCAATTACGTTAGCGCTGGCTATAGATGATAGCAGTCCTATTGGAGCTGATGTTGACGATTCTGGCATCTTTATGGAAGACGTTGTATGGTCCACGTGAACATAAATATGACCAATGTAAGAACCATGTATTTTCGTTGTGTAGAAAGTTGTGGTTTCATCATTTATTTCACTATTAACGAATGATGATAGTAGACCAACTCTGGATGGATTTTTATAAGTTTGAGGCTCAAGTAAAGTGTTTCCAACGGGAGTTGGGTTAATCAATGGGATATTAGTCTTATCACTTCCATCTGCAATCTTCGGATATGTATAACTATGTCTTTCAGTTAGTTGAGTGTAAGATCCTCTTATAAATGTTCCATAGACTTCTGTAGAATAAATTGTGGTTATTCCCTTATTTATGTCCTTAAATTTGAGAGAATGAAGAAGACCTGTTGGATACAAGTTGTTCTGGTCTATCATAGAACGTACTTTTGACTTTTTGTGGCTTTCTTTCTTTTTACTCAATAAGACATCACTGTAGTTATCAACATGGTAATATTCTTGAAAAGTAAGAAGCTTTCTTCTTACAGGAGTATTTGTGCTATTTTTAGAATTTCCAAGAAATATTTTAAACTGAGATTTTTTATCATCATTAAATGATTTGGTCGGAGGTCGTTTAAGTCGTTGGAAACCTGTTGATGTTGGAAGAGTTGAATCTAAAACAACATTAGGAACAGCAGCACCTCTGCTCACTACAAACGGATAACCTTCACTAAATGGGGTTTCATTTTGGGTATAAGTCAAGAACCTCGTTTCTGGGGCTGACGACATTGAGTCTCCAAAGCTCGAGATATACTTGTTGACATTATCGAAATATCTCCAATATTTTGATTTATATATAGGAACATTTTTCAGATACGTTTTTTCCTCCAAATAATCATCTTTATATTTGGTGGATCTTGTAGTGTAGAACGACGAGGTTGTAGTTGTAACATCTCGTTTCTTTCGTATTTTGTCTTCCTCCGTACTTGGAACACTGGGTAATTTTGAAACAGGCAAGATGGACGTTTCTGTTGCTACATTAGTAACTGTTGTCAAATGACTACTTACAGACGTACTTCCATCTTTAATAATTGTACTGAAATAGGTAAATGTTGTATAGTGTGTTGTGAATTTAGTTCTAGTAGTTGGTGAGACATTATTCTCTTTGTTAAGTTGAGCTGCCTGAGTCAGTCGATTTCTCTTTAATTGGCTTGCTGCTGATCGAGCAATGGCATCTAAATCCAGGGATCCAGTGATCACACTTGATACTACTTTTGTATCTGAGGATACAACTGTACTTCCATCACGGAACAAAGTAGTGAAGTATGTGTAGGTAGTGTACTGGGTTGAAGGTGCGCCAAGACCACCTAAAAGTTCATTAAGATCCAATTCAGAACTGAAGGACCCTTGCAGTGCAGGTGTCACAGTAGATGGGGTATTTGTGGAGGTGACAACTAAATTCACTTTTCTCGTAGAGGTGGGTTGAATACCATCGGTAACGGTTACGTATTTTGTAACCGTCTCCTTACGTGTTGATACAGATTCTCTATTGTCTTTGTAGTACGTTGTCAGGTACGTGTAAGTCGTAAAAAAAGTTTCTATCGCAGTTGAAGGTTTTATCGTGGATTTGTTTTCTACTGATCCGGGTAATATTAAATCAGAATGGATTATTTTCTTACTCACTGAGCTTGTAAGTGTTTTTTCTCTTCCTGATGCACCTGGATTACCATTAGAATACGAAGTAATAGCTGTTTTTAAAACACGAACATCATTGGCTGATAGACTAATTCGGCTCTTGGTTTTATCAAGTGTTGTACTCTCTTCTTTATCATTTAGACTTTCGGACAATGTGCTTATAACCGTTATGCCATCATCAAAACTACTCAAAAAAGAAGACTTTATTGTATTTTCGTCTTCCAATCTGGCTGGCAGTGTACTGTCACCCGTTGAAGTAATTATAGACGTCTGTTTCTTTGGAATTGTAATGGCAGCACTAGCAAAAACAGTTTTTGTATTAGTCACAACACTCTCACTGCTAGTTACAGTGGTACTGCCGCCTATGAGCAAAGTTGTAAAATAGGTGTATGTAGTATATAACGTTTGTACTACTGGTGTTGGAATCACTGATGATTTGCTCTTTGAAATAGTTTCTGTGACACCACTTGCAACGACATTGGTGATTGTATGTTCGTTGGTTTTTACGATTGTTTTATCTCCTTTAAGTACTGTAGTAAAATACGTAAAAGTCGTGTAAAAAGTGGTTTTTAAAATCTGCAATGAACTTCTAAGTACTGAAGTGTCACTCTCAAAAACAATTGATTGTTTTTCATTGGATATTTCAGAATGATCCTTCGTTTGATCAGATACAACTGTCGATACTGTATCAAAACGACTGTTTACAATAGGTGTCCCGTTCTTATAGTGTGTTGTATAATAGGTATATGTAGTGAAATAGGTTTTTTTCTGTGCTCTATTGAGAGAAGGAAGCGGTGACGTAACTTCTACTAATTCTTTAGTGGACTTGAGTTGGGTTCTGGGTGTCACAACGTTCGACCTTACTTCTTCTTGACTGTTAACAGATGTTTTACCATTTCTTACTATAGTGGTGTAATATGTTAGTGTGGTGTAATAAGTTGTAGGGTAAACTAAAACACTGTAAGTTGGGCTTACAGTCTCAGATATTGGTGAGGTCACTGATGAGCTGACAATGTCTGTAACAGTCTTTAGACTTGTAGATATTGTACTCGAGCCTCCTCTATACACTGTTGTAAAATAAGTATATGTAGTGTAATAAGTAATAGGAGGAAGTGTTTTGGTAGACGTAATCTCGCTCGCTAACGTTTTATCCACGGCAGATGACGTAGCTTTCTGTGATCTTTCAAGCTGTTCACTGTCAGTGAATATCTGTGACCTAATCTCTTCACTGGATGAAACTTTGGTATTTCCATCTTTTAAGTAAGTGGTGAAGTAGGTTAACGTTGTAAAGTACGTGACCGGAAATGATATTGAAGGCAACAGACCTTCCACTTCGTGAGACAAAAACGTGACTGTTGACTTATTTGCACCCAGCTGCCTTTCTCTGGAAATTTGTCTCTGAGTAAGTGAATTACTCTTGTGGTCGTCTTTTATAATAGACGATTCGTTCAAGAATTCTTTAGCTTTTCTTGATGTTTTTGCTGATTCGCTTAAATCGGAAAAAACGAAATCTCTTTCGTCCTTTTCGCTTTTTTTGCTTTTGTTCACAGAAGGAGTGGGCAAAATTAATACACGTCTGGTGTCTTCAATATCAGTACGAGCGTGTTTGGTGATATCTTCGGATTGCGTGTTTGGCAAAATGAAGCCACCTGTTAGAGTTGTTTGAGAGGAAGTTTTAGCTGTTTGAGTTCGTGTATCTTTTGCATTAGAAAGATTGTCTTCACCTGCTTCAATGATTTTCTCTGTCTGAGTAACCAAACTGTCGAGAGCAGACGAACTTAAACCACTTGAAGTGGTCTCAATCCTAAGATCAGTCGGTTTTGTGTTATCTTCCACATTAATATTCGGTAAAATAAATCCGCCTGTTAATATTGTCTTAGCGGATGTTTCAGAGTTCGAAGTTACATCATCTTTGAACCTCACACCATCATCACTCTTCTCAGAGCTCTCTTTTTTTCTTCACTAAGAGGGCGCTTTTCTCCATCACGCCCCGGTAAAATAAAACCCGCCGTTAGAATATGATGCGTTTCTTTTACGTTTTCTTCAGAGTTTATCTCAGTTGATGACTCTTGATTTGTCTCCTGAGTATCTGGCAAGATAAACCCACCAACTATGGTCTTCGCTTCTCCAGTTGTCTCTTCTGACGGTTCAGATTTTCCAGGAATAATAAAATTTCCTGTTAGTATGCTTGGCAATGATGAAGTAAAACTATTGCTCAAAGACGGTACTTCACCTACGGTTGTACTTTGAAGTAGTGTATTTGTTTCCTTTGTTTCTACTACTAAACCGGGCAAAATAAAACCAGCTGTCAAAATAACCGATGCACTTGCCTGTTGTGAATTTTGCGTTTCTTCAGCTGTGTCTGCAGAAGTAAGTAAGAAGATATTTTGTTCTTTAGATGGAAGACTTATAGTAACAACTTCATCTGTTACTTCTTCGGAAATTTCAGGCGTTTGAGATATTAGATGATCTGGTGGATAAATGGAACTTACTTCAGTAGCAGTTGAAGACATCACTTCAAAATCTTGACTTTCTGTCAATTTTTCCATAACTGAAGAAAATATATTAGACTGCTGTTGTAATGAATTACTAATATCACTTATTATTTTTTTATTTTCAATACTAGACATTATTTTAATTGATGGCTTTAAAGATATTGACTTTAGTAAAATATCAGAACTTCTTTGTTTCAGTACTGACAGAGAATTAAGTTCATTCGATACGTAAAGGTCTGATTCCTCAGGTTCAGCTATTACGTGTATCTCACTTTCATCGACAAAAGGTCCTTTACTTGAGATATTATCAGAAGAAAGGTAGTCTTCCGTCTCCGGGATATAACTTTTAGTGCTTGAAATACCTGAACTATACACTGAAGTTGGCATTTCATCTCTAGAAAGTTGAGACAAGAGAGAGATGGAAGAGTAATCAGAATCTGCCTGATTTTCAGAATAGCTCTTGCTAGAACTTGTTTCCTCAAATACTCCTAATTCGAATGAGTTTATGGTTTTTAGTTCGTAATCATCAGTTTCAGTAACAGGTTCTTTAGTTTTTTGAACAGTGAAGAAAAGACTAGAGGTGCTCTGAATCACATGAGCATACTTTCCATTGATAAAGGTGCCGTAAACAAGGGTTTTCCATTCTGTAGTTACACCATCATTAATTTCCTTTCCAGTTAACGATGTTATTAAGCCAGTCGGATAAAGTGTCGTTTCAATAGAAGTTGTTGAAGTATCATGCTTCAATGGTTGTGTAGGGCTTACCAAATCCTTTGCAACAACACTAGACGAATAACCTTTAGAACTCATAATCTGATATTCCTCAGAAGCTGTTTCTGTGTTCGTGTCTTTTCCTATTAAATCTGAAAAAATATATTCGGAACGAATTTCATTTACTTTACTGGAAAATTTCAACTCACTTGAAAATTGGTCAACATTTTTTTCTGTAATCATCACATTCTTTGGAGCTTCATTACTTTTCGTTATAAAGAACATAGACTCCAAGGTTGGAAAGGTTTCCGTGACAAACACAAGATCAGTAGCATCCTTTAAAAAGCCTTCACTTTTAGATTCAATTTCCTTTTCCGTTTTTGAAGTTTTCATGGATTGCTTTATAATTTGCGACTCTACGTTGATTTCAGTTGATTCTATTTCTGTCTTTGTTTTCATTTTTTTATTAACACTAATATCAGACATTGAAGAGTATAGGTCTTCTGTTTGGGAATAGGGAACAGAAGACGGTAAGAACAATACTTGTGTACCAGATATGACCGTGGAAAACTTGGCAAATCCAAATAGTGTTACTGTTGTAATAATTTCACTTGATAAAGGTTTCGTCATCTTAGTTTCAAAATTTCGTCCTTCACGAGGTTTCTCAGAAGTGGAAGAAATGAATGTAGCATACAAAAATTTATCTTCTGGAACTTCAAAAGTATTTGTTCCAAACAATGGATCATAAATCGGGCCAAACCGACCTACAGTTTTGGTAAGTCGAAAATCTGACTTTTGAGTTATTTTATGTGGCTCAAGAATTGACTTCTCTGCACGTCTTAAATTCTGTTTAGGTTGGTTCCCGTTTCCCAAACCTATTTTCAAAGGATCTGTTTCAGTATATTCTAAGCCACCAAAAGTATTGTCAGCCGTGGGTGGCGACTGAGTCTCATCTGTTATGGTTACATCACCTTTTAAAGCTCCAACTTTTCTGGCACTTTGCCTTGCTTTTATGTTAAGTCGGTGAGCTTCTTGTTGAGAGTCCTCATATTGAGCCCTTCTGTAATAACTTTCTGGATACACAGTTGCATAAACTATGTTTTTAGGCTTTATATTTCTGGTGTTGCCTAAATTTAGTATGTCACCTTTATTTAAAACAGTGGCTTCATACATTTCGTAAGGCGCGTAAGACTCGCTTTTCTTCTTTTCAAATTGGCTTAATATGACCTTTGGCGTGTTAAACTGTTTATCTTCTTGACTGGCTTGAATTGCTTTCTGCTGTGTTAACTTAACTTCGTGATACATTGTGTCTTCCATGTCTTCGCTTCCAATTTTAGTTTCACCAAAGAGGATCTGTTCTTCAACTCTAGTCGACTGAATTAATTCGGTGTTTTCAGGAAGCTGTCTCTGACCGAAGAAAAACATGTATGTGCCTTGTTGGGGACCAGCTCCCCTGACGTAAGTACCAGTGAAAAGCTTGTAGCTGGTATTCAAGTCTTGGCTTTGATGTACAAAAATTCTTTGCGTACCCGTAACGGTCATAACTGATCCCTCTCCGTGATCGTGGAAAACGGTTCCAATACGACCATCTCGAAGTCCAACCTCTAAAAGCGTCGTCTCCTGGACATTGTCCTCTGGTTGAACAAATGAACCAGTAAGACCATTTAGAACAGTGTGTATGAATCCCGCTGTAGGAGATGTTTTAATTTCTCTAAATTCATTAATAAGAAGTGGTTCTGTTAGAGATGACAAGTACTTTTCCGTTTTCTTTTGGAGTTCGTCATCTTGAATCAGCCTGTCTCCCATCAGGAAAAATCCAGAAGGCACAGTTCCAAGTTCTCCAAGAGGGTGATACCTTTGACCTCTGTGAATTTCGTTTTCTAGTTTTTCCACCTCGTGTTTATGATAAGTGGACGAGCTCAGTGACGAAGCTAATTCGTTGACAGCTGTTTGATAGACCTTTCCAGACGTTAAGGAAGCAAATCGTTCAGATGCGCTCGTTATTTTATAAGTAGAAAAACCAGAGGCACCGGCTTCGATTTTATTCACTGAAGGAGCTGGATACATTACTGTGGAATAGCTTTTGAGGACCTGAGCATACGTTCCGTCGATATATTTTCTGTGAACTTCCGTCGTGTAGATCGTTGTTCTATCATCGGTAATCTCAGTACCAGTTATTGTAGATATGAGACCGGTTGGATAAAATACTTTAGTAGGGCTTATTGTATGTCTGGCGGTTGTTAAAAAACGATCCCTTTCTGGACTTGCAGCAATCGAGATTCTAGAAAAAGGTTCGCGAGTGCGGAAGCTCAAAGTTTCTGTTGCGGTTATAGCACTGTGTTTAGTCCTATATATTTTAGCGTAATTATTGCCCACGTAGGTACCAAATATTTGAGTTACATACAATATTGTTGTCCGACCTCTGACCTCTGAATTCACCAAAGAGCTCAGCAAACCCGTTGGTTGGACTAGTCCTGTGATATCTGTATAAAAATCATGGAAGACATTACCATCAGCCATTGACTTAACAATAGTGACACTGTACTAAATTATTTCTTTAAAATATGTCACATTTGTTTGTTTTAATTTTTTATACCTGGTAGGAATTCTAGTGATTTCTAAATCGTTTATGGAGTTACGTGTCATACTTTGTTTACAATCTTTTGTTTACAAAATAATTTATGGGAAAGTTTGTTAACTCATTGCCAACAGTTTTACTGTCTTGGTGCAACCACCTTTAAATGAATAATAACAGTTTCTGGTATTTCAACAAGCTTCGTATAATGTTAGAAGAACCAACAATATGTGATTATTAAGACAGAGACAAACGCCTGTTGAATCCAAAACCGAAACCATCACAAGTCGCTATAATAGTTTTAAAAGTCAGACGCTTTGGAAAATGTTTTTTTTTTCAGTTAACAATATTTTTTAATTACCTGCTTCTCGCTTTTTTCTTTCCACACCTAAAAGTCCTTGGAGTTGATCTTCATCTGGACACAAATAGGATGATGTTTCTTCGTCTAACAGAGAAAATTAGCAAGAAAATCAGTTGCTTTTTACTGCAAGTGTAAGTTCCACGTTACACTGCAGAAAAAAAAAAATGAATGAAAAGTTTAATACGTATGAGTTGTGTATAGATTTACGTAAGTCTGTGGGATTAAGGACATAAAAGAGCTACTATTTTCTCTTATACAAAATGGCGTTTGTTTTGAATACGGTTTCGAGGTGCAAACTTGCACAAACCGTTCCTAATTTTCCACTGATTGATGAAACGGACTTCAACTTGCCAATAACACCCACCGGTAACTTTTGGATTATTGTAATAGCAAAATTAAATTAGATAGTCGCTCTTTTGGTCCACCCACGACTCCAAACGGGACGCGAAGAGAAATACTTTCAGATCTACAGCCGACCCGTTTTAGATATAATGATTTAACATGTGGACCTTACACTATTGCATTTTTAAAGACAGGGACAAAATTTAAAGATTAGATGATCCATGTGGCCTGGTATGGCCACGTGGTTAGGGCGATCGACTCGTAATCTGAGGGTCGCGGGTTTAAATACCTGTCATACCAAACATGCTCACCCTTTATAATTTTACGGCCAGTGCCACTATTCATTGGTAAAAGAGTATTTCAAGAGTTGGCGGTTGGTGGTGATGACTAGCTGCCTTCCCTCTAGCTTTAAGCTGCTAAAGTAGAGACGTTTAGCGTGACTAGATCTCGTGTAGCTATGCGCGAAATTCAAAACGAAAGAAAATAATCCATAGAAAAATGTTTTAAAAATATTCTAAGCATTTTCCTCAGAAATGAAAAACGGTATTTGTGTTAGTTATATAATTGTCATCATCAGCTGATGATGCTCATTGTATTACAATTTTAGCAAATAAAAGTAAATAATAGTGTAAAAAATAATTAAAAACTCTATTGTATCAACATTGCTAATATTATATAACAAAATATATATTGCGTACTTCAATTTTATTATGAACATAATATTAATAGTCAACTGTGATGAAAACATGATGGGTTGTGAATACTGCAACTCCACAAGTATAGACATGGCTCTTATCAAGTGCGTGCGACTCGTAATCCGAGGGTCGCGGGTTCGCATCCCCGTCGCGCCAAACATGCTCGCCCTTTCAGCCGTGGGGGCGTTATAATGTGACGGTCAATCCCACTATTCGTTTGTAAAAGAGTAGCCCAAGAGTTGGCGGTGGGTGGTGATGACTAGCTGCCTTCCCTCTAGTCTTACACTACTAAATTAGGGACGGTTAGCACAAATAGCTCTCGAGTAGCTTTGTGCGAAATTCAAAACAAACAAATAAACAAACAATCTTATCAAGTACTAAAACTGATGTTCAAGTTGTATGTTTGTTACTAGAATGGAATAATCACAAAATATTTTCAAAATGTTGCCAACATGTTCTTCTTATGCATAGAAATAAAGAGATAACTTTTCTAACGGTATTACAAATCACAGAAAAAGTTGTATTAATATTAATATACTAGTAATAATAGAGGCCCGGCATGACGAGGTGGGTTAAGGTGTTCGACTCGTAATTTGAGGGTCGCGGGTTCGAATCCCCGTCCCACCAAACATGCTCGCTCTTTCAGCCGAGAAGGCGTTATAATGTAACGATCAATCTCACTCTTCGTTGGTAAAAGAGTAGCCCAAGAGATGACGGTGGGTGGTGATGACTTAGCTGCCTTCCCTCTAGTATTACACTGCTAAATTAGGGATGGCTAGGGCAGATAGCCCTCGTGTAGATTTGCGCAAATTTCAAGAAACAAAATAATAATAGAGAGTTTGTTTTTTAGCACAAAAACTTCACAATGGATTATCTGTGCTATGTACACTGTGGCGAACCGAATCCCTCATTTTAACGTTGTAAATGCGTGAAGTTATTGCTGACCTATCAAAAAATACCTCGATGTGATAACGGTAAGCCTTAAGTTTTTATGTCGTTAAAATCTGGGGTTCGGTTCCTCGCGGTGGATACAGAAGATAGGTGAATGCTGTAAAACAAATAAACCCACTAGGAAACTAAACAGAAAACATGAAAACAGAAGGATTAGATGCGAAACATTTGCTTGTTCTTATATAGCTCCACCTTACAAAGCTTATTAACAAATAAATATGTACATAAATGTGTACGTGAATATGTACATGAATCGCGTCCTGTTTCAAACTTGTAAATTCTCAAAAAATATTTGAACAGGTACTTGACGTATGGTAGTAAACTGTTTATTATTATTAGTACTTGCACGCAGTCAGACATGTTTATTGATAAGTAACGAGTTTTCAAAACAAGGTTTACGTACACTATTAAACGAAATAGTAACTCGTTTGTTAAGTATCCTCGTTTTATCTGGTTTTCAATTACACACGTTCTTGTGAAACACGAACACTTGGATTGTGGGTTAATGTTTTTCTCAAAATACAAAGCTGGTTAGCTTTAATAGGTAATTACAAAAGGCAGCTATTTAACTTTAATAGGTAATTATAAAAGGCAGCTATTTAACTTTAATAGGTAATTATAAAAGGCAGCTATTTAACGTTAATAGGTAATTAATTTCTGAGATACTTCACTGAAAAGAAAAACTTGTTTGGCGTCCACGATTTTCATATTATTCTTAAATTTAAATAACATCTCACTAACTTTCGTCTGATCCATCCAAGCAGTCGCTTATCCCGTCTCCAACATATTTCTGTTCCAGACAGCGTGGAAAGCCACATCCACATCGATGTTGGTTCGATCCGCAGTCTAGTAATAAGGAAGTAATATATACAAAACACAAAATGGTAACAAACATTTCGAAAACGATAAAGCTGTACACATTATCTGTAATTTATATCTGCTTGAAAACATTTATTGACAGCAGAAAAAAGCTGAGTCATCCATCGCATTTTTAATTTTTATAGATTCTAAAAGAACGTTTATTTTCGTGGAGTTAATAATAACAAATCTTTGTTTAAGGGAAGAAAAGTACTGCCACATTTCCCCCCAAATTCTTGATATTCTGAAGGCTTACCTTCGTCAGAACCATCTCGGCAGTCTTCCCACCCATCACGAACCCGGTCTTCAGGAATACATTGACGACTTGTCTGACACTGGAATTCTCCCGGGAGACATTCTAATAAAACCAGGTTTATATGTTGTTTAGCAATACCGTTACAATAGTTACAATCCAAGAACAAGAAAAGCTGCTTCTAGTGGTTTAGAAATTACGTCACTTCAACATGTTGCTAAAATACATTACTTTTCAAAGGATAGTAATAGATTATTTAGTTAATTGAGAGTAATAAAATTGACAACACGTGTTAATGTAAATGGAAAGCCTACACTATAACGTAGCGGTCATTGGTTATGATAAAGCAAAATGCTTCCCTTTTTTTCATTTATATATAATGAACTAGTATCAACAATCCGAAAGGTTGTGACCTTTGGAACCATGATTTTAGACAAAATAAGTATATACACAATGCCGTTTAAATTAACTAACAACACAGTTTAAATTCACATGAACTGAGCCATCAATACCAAATTATATGCCTAGTTACCTACTTTTATGATGTTGTCCATGAAGGAACAAAAACACATCCATTTAATTTTCATATTATTCCGTTCGTATGGATTTAACTTTATTGTAAGTGA
Source organism: Tachypleus tridentatus (assembly GCF_004210375.1). Taxonomy (NCBI): domain Eukaryota; kingdom Metazoa; phylum Arthropoda; class Merostomata; order Xiphosura; family Limulidae; genus Tachypleus; species Tachypleus tridentatus. The sequence continues at coordinate 35,891,597 of NC_134833.1, read as the reverse complement.
CTGTAGAGATTCATAGTTGTCGAAAAAGAAATTTTAATATTCTAATATTGTGAATAGTATTCAAATAATTAACTTCTAGTCAACAGGTAACGAGGTTTTCTTTACACTTCAAACTATTATAGTTTCAATCTTGGCCATAAATAAACGCAAGACTTCATTGTTTAACTAAGGCTCGTGTTTATTTTAATCTATATTTCACTCGTGAACTCTTCCGATAAAAGGCCAATGTTATTCTACTTTTTCGTTTAACTTTGTTTCCGCAGGTCTTGTGTCTTATACTCTGCCTTTTTTAATGCTTTCATAGTCCTTAAGAAATTTATGGATGAACATTCAAATGCATTAGAAATCGAAAATATTTTGATAAATCTCATTTCTCGTCATCACGTTCAACAACGACAACAAAAAACAACATTTTCCACTGGCCTGGCGACACCTTTCAGTACCTGATCATATTAATTTTCTTGAAATATTCCACGAGTGTTAACTCCAAAAACAAAACAGTCTAATGTCGTTCACAAATAGTCACAAAAAATAGTCATAAAAATAGTCACAGTATTTGAATATAACTTAGCAACAAAGGGCAATGTGTGGACATACAACGCACGAGGTTATTTATATGTGGATATGTCAATGCTATTCATATTTTTTTCTTCTTAAAAACAGTGGATCAACAGTATAGGATTACGATGATAAAATCAAGGCCTCGATTCCCTACGACCCCGGTGGCATAGTAGAATGTCTGTGGACTTCAAAGAAATTTAGACTGATTGCTAAGCCCCTAGGGAAGGGCTTACATGGATATAATGTTTTATTCTTAACAGGTCAGTTTGTTTGTTCTTTTGGTATTTTCACGTTTGTATTGATTGGATTATAAGATTTTCCCCTCTATCTTAAAAATCTACACTAGAAACAAAGTATTGTATTTCATAAAATGTGGTCCCCCAGTGACACAGCAGCATGTCTGCGGACCTACAATGCTAGGAACCGGATATTGATACCCGTGGTGGGCAGGGCAAAGAGAGAACATTGTGTAGCTTTGTGCTTAATTCCAAACACACATACATATGATGTGCAAAATAAACATTTTAACAAATAACGTAAACAAGAAAATTCGAACTTTGAACACGGTAATACATTTCATTTTATTCTTGACTTATCACACGCCGTCCCTAATTTAATAGTTTAAGAATAGAGGGAAGGCAGCTAGTCATCACCAACCACCGCCAACTCTTGTGTTACTCTTTTACCAACGAATAGTGGTATTGACCGTCACATTATAACGCCCCCACGGCTGAAAAGGCGAGCATGTTCGGTGTGACGGGGATTCAAACCTGCAACCCTCAAATTACGAGCCGAGTGCCTTAACCACCTGGCCATTTTATATGGGTTTTATTTGTATTTGACTTAACTGTTTGTTTTTACATTTTTTTACCCGAAACTACACGAGGGCTATCTTCGTCATTCGTCCTAATTTAACATTGATAGATAGAGGTAAGAGAGCTAGTTGATATCATCCGCGACCAACTCTTGGCTTCTCTTTTAACAACGAATAGTGGGATTGATCGTCAGAATATAACGCCCCCTAGCTGAAAAGACAAACATGTTCGTTGACATGATTGAGAACCCTAACCACCAGACTATGTCACATCGTTTACCTTAAAACAATCAAATAAGAACGGTAACAATTTATTCTTCCGAATTATTCAGCTGACATTAAACGTGAAATCCATCCCATAATTCAGTTTATCACTTGTCACCGTTTCGAGGATTCAGGACCTTATCAGTAGTATTGACAAGAACAAATCGAGAGAAGAATATCAGACTAGTAGCTGTGATGAATTGTACATTGTGTTTTCTGTCGTGTTTTACTCACCAAAGTATTTCTATAATTGTATAATATTTAGAAAACATACCAAGTTGTGAATCGAATGAAAGATTGGGCTTGTTTTTAGTAGCTCAAAAGGCTGTGAAAATTATTTAAAACTATTCTAACTTTCAGTGTTTTTTTTTCTGTTTGTTTTATGTGAGGCCTGGCATGGCCAAGTGGGTTAAGGCATTCGACTCGTAATCTGAGGGTCGCAGGTTCGAATCCCCATCGCACCAAACATGCTCGCCCTTCCAGTCGTGAGGGCGTTATAATGTGACGGTCAATCTCACTATTCGTTGGTACAAGAGTAGCCCAAGAGTTGGTTGTAGGTAGTGATGACGATCTGCCTTTCCTCTATTCTTACACTGCTAAATTAGGGACGGCTATCGCAGGTAGCCCTCAGTGTAGCTTTGCGCGAAATTCAAAAACAAAACAAATTGTTTTATTTGATAAAGGCCCATTGTCAGGCCTAGCAACTGGGCTTTTTCTCATGTTCTACGTGGATACACATTAATAAGATCTAACCGGTTGGAGCTGTTACGAATGGCAACCATCTCAGTGAAATAAAGCAATAGATTATATACTGTGAACTCGTCTGTGCATTCCTTAACACAGAATCGTTACTTTCACAGAATGACATTACAACTCAAACAACTCTAATTTTTTCTGTTGTTTTTTCACTGAAGCAGTTAATTTAATAGTAGTCACCAACGTGTTAAATTAAAAACTTTTGAGAGGTGCAGTTTGTAATGTAAACATTATAAATTTTTAATACTTGGAATCGCTCACACAAACAAATATGTGTGTATATATATATATATATATATATGTATATGTATGTGTGTGTTTGTGTGGCCTAAGCCTAGTTTTGGGTCAATGCCTTTGCCAGTTTCTGGAGTCGTCGGCTTTGCTTCATATACAGTTAGCTGGAGTTTAAAAATCTGTGTCAACCAAGGTGTTCTTCCAACAATAACAAAAAATTAAGAAAGTTGTACTGTTATATGTTGACACCTATATCACAAATAGATGAAATACCTGGTAATCTCGCGGTCTCTCTGAAAAGATTTGCTATCAATTCAATCAAACAGGTACTTCTATCCCGTATAAGTTTTATAATGGTAATATATCATCTCATTATACAGACAAACAGGTTTTTAAAAGATAGATAAGCCTAATAAAGTTAGCAACGATAAAAAAATGCATACATTTCAGTCCATAAACTGCAAACCATGGGAGCAGAAATGGCATGTGCTACCCACCTCGAATGTTTTAGAAAAAAAAACATTTTAGTGCTTCGTGTGTTAGTCAGTTATTCTTTCTTTGTGCTTGTATTCCCTTTCCCAATTTTAAAAAAGTTTTTAGTCTTTTAACCCAAAATTTTACCACATTTGTTAGCACTGTTGATGTTTTATATTTTTGGGGGACTTCCATGCGACTGATTTAATTGTAAAGATTGCTGGATACATGCTAGCCCTTTCAGCTATAGGGGAGTTATAATGTGACGGTCAATCCCACTATTCGCTGGTAAAAGAGCAGCCCAAGAGCTGGCGGTGGGTGTTGATGACTTGCTGCCTTCTCTATAGTCTTACACTACTAAATTAGGGATGGCTAGTGCAGATAGCCCTCGAGTAGTTTTGCGCGAAATTCAAAACAAACAATCTTAATGCAAAATTGCACAATTGGGTGCCGACGCTCTATCCACTGCAGAGAATCCAATCCCGAATTTTTACGATAAAAGAACGTAAAATCCCCGACAAATATACCTTGTCAAATATTTTGAAATGTTTAGTACTGTATTCACAGTTTGGGTTATTGTTATAGAAACCTTTTTCTTAATGAAATTTTTTTCTAGTGAGATTTATGTTATTATTAGTTCACAAGAAAATACTTTTTTATTAATAATATAATGAGTTATTTGTTTGTAAAATTCTTACTTTATTAATACATCCACACAATTAACTACAAATATTAATATTGTATTCAAAACATAGGCTTTCTTCTGTGTCTTTATATTAATACCATAATGTTGCAGGTTTCATACCAGCCAGTATAATTGAAGAATGTAATTAAGGCATTGTTTAATGTGTTCAGGTCTGATATACTTTAGTTAATACTGGTAGTAATTGAACATAGTGCTTTATAACTGTGTGATCGTGATCTATAAGGTGATTTAATGTGTCAGTTTCGTAAGGAAATAGATTAGAAAAGTGACATATGGTGAAAGTACACGATATCAATTGATATAATTCACAAATAAAACCTAGGATAAATTGACGAAACGTTGATGTTATTAGCATTCTAGCTAGCCGAAGGCGAAGTCCTAGCACGTTAATTTTGGTTGTTAAATTTACAGGAGAGTTATATAAAAGCTGTCTGCGCTCGCAGTTCCTAATTTTGAAGTGATGAACGAGAGGGAAGCCAGATGTTCAACGCCATCTACCACCAAGTTTGTGGTTACTCTTGTCAGACCGATTAATGGGGTTTGGTGTTAACGGGACTAGAACCATGTAACTTCATATTCAAAGTCCTACACATTAACCATAAAGCCGCGCTGGACCAACACATAAAAAAAAGACCGATACTATTTGAGCTTTAACTCATAGGAAAAAAAAATATTTGGTTTTAATTTATATAAGCTGATTACTAACAATAATTATTACACATTTAATTATTTATGTATTTATGACTTACAAACCACTGGCGATTGAAGCACGTATATCAATACTTCGGTGAACTAGAAAAGTTAAAATACTATTTGAAAATTTTGAAATATACGTGCAACAAAGAAATATCCGACGATACGTTGAGATATAAAGATATTCAAATATGCTAAAATGTAAATCAGTATTTAACTTTACTGCCTGTTATCTTCAATATCAAAACATATTTCGACTAAAGACTAGGTTGCCAGAATGTAGAATACATAGTTTTGTTTTAAATGTTTTCGTGCGCAACACATGTAACACGACACTCAAGTGTTCATGGTTCTCGTCGCGTTGTGCAAAACATATTCCCCAATTTTTATGTTCATGATAACGAGGTTAAAGTCGCGATCAAACCCCACTGTTATACCAGACGAGAGTAGCCCAAAAGTTAGCGTTGAATGATCTTAACTAGTTGACTTTCCTCTAGTTTTAAACTGCCAAACTAGGGACGGCTAAAGCAGATAGTCTTCGTGTAGCTTTACGCGAAATTCAAACCAAACCAAACAAGCCAATCTTTCTACTGTAGGCCTGGCATGGCGCTTTAGGCACAAGCTAGTAGTCGCAAGTTTGAGTCTTACTCCCACCAAACATGCTTGACCTTTCAGCCATGGCAACATTATAATGTTACAGTTAATCTGACTATTTCTTGTTAAAAGAGTAACCAAATAGTTGTCCCTGGGTAGTGATGACTAGCCGCTTTTCTTCTAGTCTTTTGGATAGCTCTCGTGTAGCTTAGCGAAAAATTTAAAAAAAATTATAGAAATATAGATAGAACGTCATTTAAAAAAAAAACTATTTCCAGTCACTTGGTTTTCATAATTTATAAATAGGTCAACAATGCCAAAACCCTTTTTTGCTATCCATATTATTTTAGTTCCAGTATTCCATTGTATCATTATTTTTTGTAGAAGAAGGGTAGAAATTAGACTGTAGTAAATTCAATTGAAACGGATACTACCTCATTTAAATAAGAAAGATATGTCATTTGAGAGGTAATTCATACAAAACCTGTTTTGTCCTTGACCTAATTTAATGATTAGTTAGACTGAATCAAGTTCTGGCAAATATGCAAGTCATCCAAAAGTTTTCTAAGGTGTGTGTTTGTGTGTTTTTCTTATAGCAAAGCCACATAGGGCTATCTGCTCAGCCCACCGAGGGGAATCGACCCCTTGATTTTAGCGTTGTAAATCCGGAGACATACCGCTGTACTAGCGGGGGCATTTTCTAAGGAACTTATCCAAAACATTTATCATTTATCACATCCCTTTATATAGAAACAACTCGCAACCTTGACAAGCATTTCCGAGAGCATGACAAATAGTTTGGTGTAAGGTTATGTCAGATAGTTGAAATGCAATCGATTTTTTATGAAGCGGTCATGACAGTTGTTACTGACAAGAAGAAGGAAATTAAACTAAAACAAAGTTATAACTGTTTTGTCATTGAAACAATAAAAATAAACAAAAACTACATCAGGTCATCGGGTTGTTAATCAAGAGTAAAAAATAAAAGGACATTGAGCCATAAGATTGTTAGTCAAAATTTAAAAGAGTCATCAACATCAGGTCATCGGGTTGTTAATCAAGAGTAAAAAATAAAAGGACATTGAGCCATAAGATTGTTAGTCAAAATTTAAAAGAGTCATCAACATCAGGTCATCGGGTTGTTAATCAAGAGTAAAAAATAAAAAGACATTGAGCCATAAGATTGTTAGTCAAATTTAAAAGACGACGAAAGCTAGTAAACACACATACATAAATAAGCCAAATAGCAATACCAACATTTCATATCAATTTTGCATTTTCAGTTGAGAAAAAATAATCATACTAATAGAAGTAAAAAATAAATTAATGACATGGGTTAAACAAGGAAAATTTAGCTAAAATTTATGTATTGTTACTAGATAAAGTAGAAAAGAGACTTTTGATTGTATTGTATTGTGGAAAGATAATTTTACCACCACTGTTACTGCGTACGTAAAAATGAAAAGCAACCGTTGCTTTAATTTTTATTTCTACAAGTACATCAGAACTTATCACGATATATACTGGAAAATAACAATATAATTGAACACAGATAAAGGAACGGGTGATCAAACAAAAGACAGAACCAATCACAGAGCTTTCTAGTTCATGTAGAACATTATTAAAAATCGATACAGAGGCTGTTATAGGCTTAAGAATAACTCCTTTGCTTGTTTGAAACATAAAATAATTTTCTTTTTCTATTTTAATTTTCTATTACTTTTTACAATGTGCCACCATCAAATAAAGTTGGGACGGGGAATAATGGGGGGTACTTCATCCATTGTATCCTAATTAGGACCGTGATCCCAGTTAGTACCTGGATTTAATTTTATTCAATTCTCAATATGAGAAATTGAAAAGCTTTCCAGTTGAAACTTATAAGACTAAATATGCGAGTTTTGGAAAATTGAAAATAGCATTTGATATATCTGATACATCTTACGAGAATGACAAATCAAAAGAAACGGAAGTGAAGAATACGTGATAATTCACCTATCTCTATTCTTTTTTAATCAGGATTCCTACTTCAGACCAAGCATTTTATTAATTCAATATAACTTATTAATTCTACGCCTTAATTTTTTTAACTAAGATACATACATAGACGCAAAATAAATTACTAGAACAAAATGTATGTTTTTTGTTGTTTTTTTTTTACAGAGGGAGCTGTCCTAATAATCTCTAAAAATAAAACTTTCCTGCACGTTCACGATATACAAAATTTATAACCCGTGATTATTTTATAAAGCTGTTCATATATGATGACGCTACAACAGATTTTTGTTTGTTTGTTTGCTCTTAAGCACAAAAGTACACAACAGGCTATCTCTGCTTGTCCATGACGAATAACGAAACCTGGTTTGTAATGTTATAAGTCTTCAGGCTTACCGCTGTACCATTGACAGTGGGCAAGCAAACTTTTGACGTATGCATCATCTTAACCTTTGTAGAAATTAGTTTTTAATACTTCTTTGAATAACCACAGCTGCAGCTGTTTGTTTATTTTTAGCAAAAGGTTTAGAATGGCCTAAAGTTTAGTTAACTATCAGTGCGGGATGAAAATGCTTAATTTGAATTTTACAAAACCGTTTTCGTTACTTACTTTGTGCTCGTAGTAACGGTGTTAGAAACTTGAAAAATATTTAATTTACCCTTGATGAAGAAAGGCATATCTTTTGAAAGCGGTCAGGCTAAAAGTGATTTTGTTTTCCAAACGACCCGGCATGGCCAGGTGGGTTAAGGCGTTCGACTCGTAATCTGAGGGTCGCAGATTCGAATCCACGTCGCACCAAACATGCTCACCCTTTCGGCCGTTGGGAGCGTTATTATGTAAAGGTCAATCCCACTCTTTGTTGGTACAAGAGTAGCCCAAGAGTTGGCGGTGGGTGGTGATGACTAGCTGCCTCCTTTCTAGTCTTACCCTGCTAAATTAGGAACGGCTAGCACAGATTGCCCTCGAGTAGCTTTGTGCGAAATTCAAAAACAAACAAGTTTTCCAAACATCATGAAAAATATTCATATACTTAACACACGCCCCAGGAACGTAATTGAATATACTACTAAAACTATGAAGTTAAAACGTTTTTATTACATGTTACATTAATGAATTACAGAATAAACCTCATCCCACAAAATATTATTCTATCATAATAAAACATACTGAAATGATCTTTATTTATACAAGGAGGTTAATGTGTTTTTACCAACATAATAAAAGTAAATAACGTTTGTTTTGGCTTCAAAACCTTCACATTCTTTTTCACGGCGAGTTTCAAGTAATCATAAAGGTGTTTTTAAATTTACCTATTTCGTTTAAAGTTTCTTTTTTGGAAGATCAGTTCCACTATTTCCTAAGTAGGAATATCATTTCGTTACCCGTGGCGCCAGTGCATTAGATCCAAGTGTGACGTATTCGTTATGTCATATCTGCACCTTGAAAATGGAGAAAAAATAAGTTCTCCGTGACAGGAAACGGAGAAAAAAAAGGAAAATTTGACCCCTATTTCAAATCTACATGTACGGAGGTAAAATATTTCGCGAAGTTGGGGATTGCACATTGCGTAATAAAAACATTTTTCCAGTATCATATAAGAAAGAGTTCAATTATACTGTGATAACCTTGTCGTTCCCCAATTAATATAATACAGTAAACCTGTCTAAGACGGAATCGCACAGGACGAAGTAAAATTTCCGGTTTAGACAGTGAACATGCATTTCCTTAATTATATATAACTTTTGAGCAGAACGTTATACTTGCTTGACTCAAGGGAAGTAAGACGTTTGCGAATAAAGTTATTATACTGTTTATACTATATTTATTAGAATAAGAACAAAAATAGGTATTCAAAATATACATCAAATATAAATCTTATTCAATTTTTTTTGAAGAAAGTTTCCAATTTCAACTGTTTCGTTTTTATAATGGGCTTTCTCATATGGTTAAAAGAGAACGCCATTTCTACGGCCTTTTTATGAAGTTCATTTTCCCCCTTCAATTTTGCATACATTTTGATAGCGTTAATACAACTTAACACTTTCGATGAAATAGGAATTTCTATTTCCTCACTATCTTTTCCATTTTGTTCATCTTCTGAATCTCTCACACTGTTATCATCTTGCGATTCTATTATAGATTTTAAATCAATTTCATCAGTTTCTGTTAAAACATTCTTGTCAACGTTCACAATACTTTGCGTGTTCTCAGAATCATCTGTATCAATCTTCTTCATCAGAGTTTGGATTTCATTAAAATCGTCATAACAATCAACTTCTCCACAATCCCCGCCATTATCAAGAATAAATCCACAGTTTCGAAAGTACTTTATTACGCATTTGATTGAATGACTTAAAAAATGCAACTGTATCTAACACGTCAATTTTCATGGTCATTTCAGATGCTCTCTCACTGTCCTTCATAATATGCTGAAGTATCGATTTTATGTATTTTAATTTTATACACTGTATAATTCCATTATCTAGTGAGTGTAGAACTGATGTTGTACATGGAGGTAGAAAGACTAAACGAACATTTGAAAGTTGAACTTTTGGGTGACAAGTTACGTTTTCTGGAAAAAGTGGAATATTCCTAACTTCTTGTTCCATTCTTTTGTTTAATTTGTTCAAAAATTTCTCGAGTACAGCACTTATCATCCGTGCTGTTTCAAAAATTTAAGGAAGAATCAACTTCCTGTGGAATAACAAGGGAACACTGTGACTTATTGTAACAAAATGCCCAAGAATTTATTAATATTTAAAGAAATTATTAATCAAATAAGAAATTAATATTTAATCAAAAACATTTTTCTGCCTTATTCAAGTTCTAATCCTAGTTGTTGATAGATAAGGTAGGTGAAAGATAGTTTTCCGTCCGCGTTGCAGGTTCCGCCATGTAGAAGGTCTTTTATAAGATTTTTGTTTGTTTTTGTTTTTCGCGCAAAACACGAGGGCTATCTGCGCTAGTCGTCCCTAATCTAGTAGTGTAAGATTAGAGGGAAGTCATCACCACCCACCTTCACTCTTTGGCTAATCTTTTGCCAACAAATAGTGGGATTGACTGTCACATTATAAAGCTTCCATGGCTGAAAGGGCGAGCATGTTTAGTGTTACGGGGATTCAAACCCGCGAACCTCGCATTATGACTCGAGTGCCTTAACCACTTGGCCATTTTATAAGAGAAATCTTAAGATAATGCTGCAAAATTTTGATATTTCAGACTTAGACAGGTTTTACTTATATTCTTTGTACAAACATTATCTTTGTCAGTTTGTTTGTGGTTTTGCTTAACACCACGAAATGACAACTCGTGGGCACCTCTTTCATCGACGAATAAAGAGATTCACCGTCACGTTATAATTCTACCAAGAATGAAATAGCGAGAATGCTTTGTGAGGGGTGTCGAACCCACGACTCGCAAACTGTCACTAAACCATGTCGGTTCTCTCATAATCGGCTTTCAGCGACACTCCTACATTGTAGCAGTACCCAATAGCTATGTATGTTGAACATCTTGATAGAAATAAATAGTTTGTTTGTTTGATTGGTTTTAGCACAAAGCTGCACAATGGACTGTTTGTAATTTGCTCACCGGGGATATCGAAACCCGACGTTTTGAGTTAAAATCTTTTAGGCTTACCACTGAGTTACCAATGGCAAAGATAAATTAATTTAATAAGCTTCAAAGATCATTGTGTTTTGGAAGTTGCTAAGTTTTAGTTTCTTTTTTAACTCTATTCGCACGTGTACTTTTACTGCGCATGACATAATTTTTTATTTAAACTACTATTTCTCTGTAGCAATGAGAATAACATTAATAAACCGCATTGTAATAGTATATAAATTTTGAGTTCTTAAATTCTAAGCTATTATGATACTGACAAATTGAGCCTCATTTCTGTTTAAAACACAAAATGGTTTGCACAACTTTCTTATCTCTTCCAGTTATCAGGCAAAAAATAATGCGACAAATGCGTAAAAGTAGAGACTAGTTGTGTCCTGTGATAAACCTAAGCTTTTAGGTTTCGCACGTTGCACGATATACTCAAGGAAATTTGAAAGTGGTCCATTTTATGTGCACTTAAAGTTACGCTGTCTTTCAAAATGAATTACATGTCTTTATACAAGGACTAGTTCTATATGCATCATGGCCATGAGAGTATATTAAAACCGAATGTAGAATGTTACCTAGTCGAGAGTAAAACGTGCATCACACTTCTTCAGCGGTTTTCGAAGTTAAGCAAATAAGCGTTCTTGGATTTTTTGTTGCTAGAATTGGCAACACGTGTGTAACAAACAAAAAATAATTACAAATCTAGGTCAAAAAATTGTGTGTGAAACCAGTTCCACGAAATGTAACAGATTTTTAAGAACATGTATTAAACGCCCTAAAACTGATAATTCCACTACTACTCCTACACGTAACTTCAAACAACAAAACGTGTTTACAGAAATTTTGTCTTGAACCTCAGACCTTTCACGTCACCAAATATTAAATAGTGGTCAAGAATAACTGTAAACTAGGGAACGGTGTTTCTAACTAGTTACACACGAGGTAATCAGGAAGTATATGCACTGGAGCAATAATAAAAACGCCGCTAAGACAGAAACTTTCTGTTTTATGTCAATGCTAAACGTTATGTTGAAACGATTTAGGATCCTCACTGTTAAATATATATTATTACGTTCTGTCACACTCCTCTGACAACCACTCATATTGACAATAGCCTTGCATCGTTGTTTCCATTCCAAAATGGTCCGGAGTTACGATGTTACGTTCAAACCACACTACTAGTTTCTGCAGCCTTTTCATATGCTATCTATTGTACGAGAACGTTTTACCAGAACCTGTATTAACAGTCTGATCGCATATAATTCCGTAGGTAACTTGACCGGTTCGTCTCCTACATCTTTGTATGAAATATCATGAATACCTATTTCATTATCCAGCCGCTTAAGATATGTTACGCTTAAATGGAAGCTATGAGTCGAAGCTTTATCCTAGTAATCTCACTCTATGTTGACCTAGTTTCCAGAAAGAGATATTTCTCGATTATGTTGTATTTTTATACCAGGGGCACGTGAGAGGCTTTTGACACTAATCTTTGCGTTCGTGAATACTTACCTGCCACAGGATGTTGAACTTTGCTCAACACACCTCTTTCTGAATTGTCTAGGTACCCCAACTTGATACATACACCAAAAATTTCCATCACCGTTAAGAACAGCAGATATCCCCGTTACATAAATGTTTTCAGTTATCAATCTTAACAGATCTTTACGATCTTAAAGTAAGATTATTTTACATCAAAAAGGGCCTTTGTATATATCTCTCTCTCAAAAAACGATCAGTTTTTCGATGGCAACACACTAATTACACTATACAACAATTTTTTTGAAAAGTTTTGCTTTCTGGAAAGTTTTTGCTGATTGTGACAGGTATGCACAAATATAGTTTTGGTTTTGCTTCATCACGTAGAATCTCTGAGAAATAGACAGTTAACTGTTTACCGAAAAAAAAAAAAAACAACATATTTAATTGCGTTATGTTTCTAATACGCTATTAAGTTTAACATAATTAAAAGTATTTTGCTCCTGATTTTCGTTTGTATTCAATGTCCGGTGCATCACATTGCAGTGTCCAACAGTAGTCAGCAAGCATTGATGGATTCCAGTTGCCCTGATATCGTTTTTCCATTGCAGCAAAACTAAAGATTTCGATGAAACGGTACGTGATGGGCAAATCTGGATGTGTTTTTGTGATCAGCAGCCAAAAATCTATAAGGAACACCCAACAGTGTTCAAGAAGCAAAAACTATGTTGTGCAGTGTTATGAAACAAAATATGTCTAAATTTTGTTCTGATAGATGCACTGCGATTGTATATCGGTTAGGCTAGACCTACGTATTCAAAATCGTTTTAATTTAACGTACTCAATCTTCTGTACATATCCATATAATACGTAATGAACTCATTCAACTCTAATATTTAAAGCATGTTAAAGCTTCCACCAAAACTCTACGTCTCGCATCTTTTACTCACGGATGAAAAGTTCATAATTTTATACACTCGATCGTTTATCATAGATAGTATTGTGTGGTTTACACATCAAGTGTTGAATTTGTACGACTAGGAAAGTTTTTCCCATTGTATGGGCCAACAATGTGCTATCCAGTAACATTATTAATGCTTCACTTTGTTACCCATTACGATCGTTTATCCAGCATCATTCACTTATCTTAAAAGTTTGACAGGAGATTAGATTATTAAAAACTAATCTAGCTAACAGATAAAACAAACTGAGTAATGAAAAAATAAAATACAAATGTTAGGCTGAATAACAACATTCCTAAGTCTATTTAGTGATATTTTTATTCTTAAGAATTTTTTTATAAACTTAGTCTTATTATTATAATGTAATGAATTTGGCATATATTTATATATATGTACTAGAATTTGTGCGTGCAGTTATGACAGCTCAATAGATCTTAGTAGTCAGTGTGCTGGGTTGCGTATCGAGGGTTCAAGGTTCGAGCCACAAAATACCTTTGAACACGTTTTACTCTTTTTTAGTCTTTTAAATTGAGTCTGGGGATTATCTGTGACCTACTGAATGTTTGTTTGTTTTTTTTTAATTTAGAGCAAAGCAACACGAGGTCTATCTGCGCCAGCCGTCCCTAATTTAGCAGTGTAAGACAAGAGGGAATGCAGCTAGTCATCGCCAACTCTTGGGCTACTCTTTTAACAATGAATAGTGGGATTAATCGTCACATTATAACGTCTCCACAGCTGAAAGGGCAAGCATGTTTGGTGCCACGGGGATTCGAATCCATGACCCTCATATTACGATTCGAGTGCCTTAACCACGTGGCCATGCCAGGCCTCTACCGAAGGGCAACCTGAAGAACGTCCCAACTCAAAACATACTATGCAGGATATATCATATAACAGTATACGTAAACAAAGGACTCACGCGCCCCCTGTGCACTTATACACTACCACGTAACCGAATAATAGGATTTGACCGTCGTTCTTGTACTTTGGGGCCGATTTCAAGTCAATAATGCGAACCAACAACCCTTAGACTTATAATTCGGTACTCTAATAACATAATAAAAAGGTTTTAAAAATTTATGTGTTCTAAATTGAAATTCAAAACATGTTATTTGCATCTTTGCCTTATCCTATGGTTGTTCTCATTAAATATTTAATGCAGTTTTTACCATCTGAGAAGGCTGTGAATATCTCTGTTGTACAATCTCATTGCGATATTTCTTTGTTTGTCACGAAGCTACACAACTGACTGTATGTTTTTTGCCAACCACGAGTATCAAAGCCTAGTTTATAGCGTTATAAGACACACCGCAGTACCACTGAGTGACCTCTTTGTGAACCAATGACGGTCCAATTGATTGGAACTAATGTGTAATAAGAATGGGTAGTAAAATAAAACTAATTCAGGTTTCTTATGAGTTTAAAAGGACGGTTCAAAAGTTGCAACTATAGGGTAAATATTCGTATTTGAATATATTTATATATTTATAATAATAATTGAAAATAAACACAGCAAAAGAGGTGTTTATAAATTATTAACAAATGTCACATGACTGACTGTTCTTAAATTTATTAAAATACTGGTAAAGTTTCAGACTCTCAGAAAGTGCGACTATGCTGTACAAAATAGTTGGTGAATATTTTATAAAATTTTAATAGAAGCAAAAACCAGCCAAGTTGAACTGTTATTATTTCTCAGGAAATGTTAAAAACAGTGATCAGTTTTAACATATACAAATTAGGTTGTGATTTAGATTATTGTTCTTACAGCGTTGGCCCGGCATGGCCAGGTGGTTTAGCCACTCGATTCGTAATCCGTGAGTCGCGGGTTCGAATTCCCATCACATCAAATATGCTTGCCCTTTCAGCCATGAGAGAGTTATAATGTAACTGTCAATCCCACTATTTGTTGGTAAAAGAGTAGCCCAAGAGTTGACGGTGGGTGGTGATGACTAGCTGCTTTCCTTCTAGTCTTACACTGCTAAATTAAGGATGGCTAGCGCAGGTAGCCCTCCTGTAGCTTTGCACGAAATCCAAAACAAACTAAAACCAATTTTACACCATAAAAGTCTGTCTTATTTGAAATGTTATAAATTCAACTATTGATAAACAGCTAATCAGTTATTGTTTATCTGAAAGTTAACTTGATTGTGAAAAAATGAAATTTAAAGTAACTAACTTACATGTTCCTGTATTTAACATGTTCTCACCAGCTTGCAAGAAATTTTCAGTTCTTCACCCAATTTCTTAATTATCTTATTAGTTCAACAGAACTTGCACGTTTATTTTATTTTATAATTTTAACAAGTTTGGTTTGTTTTGAATCTCCTATGAAGTTACACGAGGGCTATCTACGCTATCAGTCCCCAATTTAGCAGTGAAAGGCTAGATGGAACTGTAGGGCTACTCTGTTACCAACAAATAGTATACTTGACCGTCAGATTATAAATCTCCACAGATAAAAGGACGAGCATGTTTGGCGGAATGATGATTCGAACTCACGAACAGCACATGAGGATTCTCGCGCACTAATCATTTGGTCCTTTTTTTACAAGTAAATCAAATATCATTTCATCATTGTTGTCGAAATAAGAGAGCCAACAATCAGATAATTTTGTTATCCTTTGAGTTTCATTTAGGTTCTCTCTGTTTTTGTTTGTTTAACTTGAATTGTGTTTTTGATCCAAGATAGCAATTGAATATAAACAGATAGAAATTTTAAAGGGAGTTGGAATTCTGGGTATAAAGAAGGAAAAGATAAAAAAACAAGAGGTTTAGGGATAAAACATATAATATATATTCACATATATATTATACATATATACATACACAGATACATATTTTTTTAAATTATGTGTTGGCTTCTATTGCATAAGAATAGAACCAAATTGTCACTATAACATTAAACATATTCTAGAAAATCATGCCCCAGACTCCTCTAAGTTCCCTCTGTTAACCTCCCATTACTACCACTCAGCAATGAGTCTGTAGGCTTATAAAGCTAAAAATCAGGTTTAGATACCTGTAGCGGGAAAAGCACAGATACTCTATTTTGAAAATTTGCGCTTTACAAAGAAATCGTTCCAATCCTTCCCTTACGTAAGTCGTTGGATTTACAACGCTAGAATGAGAGGTTCGATTCTCTTCGTTGAGCACAGCAGATAGCTTGATGTGATTTTTCTATTAAAAATAAATCCCCCCCTACACACAGTTTATTTCAGGTACAGAAGTTTTATAGACAGAGATTGTCATGAAACGAGAAATGGAAATATTCTGAACAGCATAAAAAATAAAAGACAATCCCAAATAATTAAACATTTTTAATTGCAATTGATTAAGAATGATAATGTTTTAAGCAAAACTTTAAGCCTAATCTCTTTTATTCTAATCCTCGAACTGTTAAAACTTCAAAAAACAACTTGAAAGTTGATTTCAAGGCAAACGTCTATACTATCAGATCGTCTCCTAACTTTTCAGACAGGCATGGACCTCAAAAACGTCTTATATCAAGAAAAGGAATAGCCTTGATCTGCTGAAAACACACGTTTTCAAACTTCTAGACGCTATCAAAAGGACAATGTCAACAAATAGCAGTAACGTAAGTTTTTGTCATGAAGCCGTTTAAAACAGTTCTACTACACATGAAGTTAGATTACTAGATGTAAAATCTACTAAATCTGATGTATGATCCTACCGCCATTTTCTGATACTTAACTTTGACAATTGTATTAATTCTTGACCTGTTTAATCTTCGAATTTTTTTTAAGGTGAGAAGATATCAAAGTTAGAAATACTTTATTGCGTTTTGTAACAATACGTTAAATAGAACAACGGTATTTGTAATGGAACGTTCTATACACTGAGGGAAGTTGAAACCCGGATTTTAGCGTTGCTTGTATGGAGACTTGCCAATGACCCATTGGAAGTACACTTGAAAACTGTCATCCTAAAGGTTTTATAGACAGGTTTTATATTGTTAACATGTAAAAACAAGCTAAAAAAGAAACCTATTGTTTTTCCTGTTATTTCTATTTAAAAGTTTGTACCGAATAAAAAACATATTTGTAATAGGAACTTATGTTTATTAATCATACTAAACATGATATATAAATATAAATAAATAGCACAAACGCTTTGGTGTATGTTGGTAAAAAATACTTCGGTTACTGACTATAAAACTGCAACTAATACATACGAGTTTATACAGCTGAAGTATAAAAAAAACGAACAGCATTGAATAGGCATAAAATATGTTTTCTAAGGAAGGTATTTTCAGTTATGAAAAAAATTACTGTTGTTTATGTAATTTAAATTGCATAATATTTTTTTCATTGATAATTTATGTAAATGCAGTTCTTCAAAAGAAATGTAATTTTTAGAATGTACATATTGTGGTGAAGTGTGTTGTTTTGAATTAAGTACAAAGCTACACACTGGGTTATCTGTGCTGTGCCCACCACGGGTACTGAAACCCGGTTTTTAGCGTTGTAAGTCCGCAGACATAACGCTGAGCCACTGGAGGTCGGTGAATTGGGAGTTGGTTTGAGTTTATATTTTCAAAGGAAAGCCACATCGGACTACCAGCTATGCCCTTCGCAACAAAATTGAACCCTGCATTTTGGCGATGTAAATCCATTTGCTTATCGCTGTCCCGCTGGGCGACATTAAGTATTGGTTAAATAGATAATTTAAGATTAAAGATGGATTCACATCAATTAATTGTTAGATTTCTTTAAAAAATGTTCAATATATGCCGGCTAACATTTGAATAAATATATTTGGGGCATATAACATAAAATATGAATTTCGAAAAAAAAAATTTTTCGGAGACACTTTGGATAGGTATTGGTAACGGGGCAGAAATAACAAAATTGAGTAAGGTCAGTTAGAACTGCGAAACGGTGAAAACTGTTATTTCGAATCATATAAAAGTACAACGAAGTAAATAAGAAGCATGTTTCGTACTAAACTGTTATAAAGATTATGTAAATGGTTTGTTTTGAATTTCGCACAAAGCTACTTAAAGGCTATCTGCGCTAGCCGTCCTTAATTTAGCAGTGTAAGACTAGAGGGAAGGCAGCTAGTCATCACTACCCACCGCCAACTCTTGGGCTACTCTTTTACCAACGAATAGAGGGATTGACCGTAACATATAACATCTTCACGGCTGAAAGGGCGAGCATGTTTGGTGTGACGGGGATTCGAACCTGCGACCTTCGGATTACGAGTCGAACGCCTTAACACGCTTGGCCATGCCAGGCCGTGGAAATGGACAACTTTTCTATTGTAAGAGAACAAAGTATAATTAATCAAAGAAATAGAAATGAAGGGTGTGTGTTTTCTTATAGCAAAGGCACGTCTAGCTATCTGCTGAGCCTACCGAGGCGAATCGAACCCCTGATTTTAGCGTTATAAATTCAAAAACATACCGCTATACTAGCGGGGGGGGTACAGAAATGAAGGGAAATACATTTGATGAGCTTAAACTAATTTAATTTTAAGTATGTTTCAAAGTATATTTTATTTATTTAAATATTGTGTTTTATGGTTCTACATTTTGAGAAATATGTATTTAATTGTTTATATGTATTTAAGAAATAGTATTCGAACGTTTTTATTATAGATTATCTGTAAAATTACATTTTGAAGAGTAGGTTACTTTGATGAAACGAAACTAAAAAACAATGAAAAGAAAAAAACAGTAGTTTGAAAATTGTAATGTATAATGGAGGGGTTTTAGATTAATTTTTGTTTATTTTTTTTAAATTTTGGGCAAGGCCATACGAGGAATATCTGCGTTAGCCGCCCTTAATTTAACAGTGTAAGACTAACGGGAAAGTAGCTAATCATCACCACCCACAACCAAGCCTTGAGCTACTCTTTTGTAATCAAATAGTGGGATTGACTGTCACATTATAATGCTCCCACAACTGAAAGGGCATACATGCTTGGTGTGAGAGAGAATCCAACTCACGATCCCCAGATTACAAATCTAACGCCATAACCAACTGGCCATGCCGGACCTGTTTCAGCTCGAAACGTTTAAACATCATTGCTCTAGTCTTGTCAGTTCAAGGATAAAAATGGATATCCCCAGATTGTCCATTGTTTATCTCTACATACGAATTCTTAAAAAAAACACAAAAACATGCAATACTAGTAGATAAATAGGTACAATTCCTGTTCTAGTTTCACTCTTTTTTTGCTCCGTGTAATACATTGTTCATCCATACACACTGCAAATTTGGAAGAAAGTCGCAAGAGATCATATTTGATTGTCAACTTTTTGTAGATGTAGCTTTCTCTGAGCTTTCATTTAATTAAATTTGTTTGTTTGCAGTTAAGCACAAAGCTACACAATAACCTATTTTTTATGTGCCCACCACGACTATCGAAACAAGGTTTTTGGCGTTGTAAGTCCGCAGATATCCTGTTGAGCTATTGGTGGGACTTTGATTAGATTTATTCTTGACGTATGTACTTTAAATATTTACATTAATCTACTTTTCACTGGTAGTGTTATACGCTCTGTGTAAATAAAATATTGACAACGTACGTGTTGAAAAATATCACGTAGTAAAATACACAAAATCTGGGTGTTTCATAAAGAAAAAGACAAATGATATGTTTTGAAATTGTGAGTGGGAAATATGATTAATATTTCAGTTTGGCAACTGCGTATAGATAAAAGGTTGAAAAGCTAACTCATTTCTCTACAACATGATAATTCCATCAAGGACACGCAGTCGCGTATTAAAGTTGCCAGTTAAAGTACCTCGACAAATAAAAAAACTTGAATTACACAAAAATTCTAATATTTCTATTTAAAACTTATTTCGTGTTTGAATATGTTCTGTTGTTCATACATTTTAGTATTTGCTTACTATTTTTTGAAAGTACTTGTTTTTTTTTGAACTGGTGTTGTTGGTGGTATGCGTTGTCAAGCGTACAGCAACACGAAATGTGCCATTTGTGCTCAGTCCACCACTGTTACCGAAATCCAACATGCTGAACTTATAAAAAACAAGAGAACTCGTTAAAAGATGTGGTTCAACCTCTTGATACAGAAAATGTGTTAGAGAGAATTTCAAATAAAGATAGTACGAATATTAATCTTTCGTGTTTCTTGTGAATGGTGGAGGGGTGATAACATGACCAAATGTGGATCCTGTGGAACAGTTGTAACACGAGACAAACTCAACGATCGTTTAACTAAAAATCTTATCACGAAGAATGACTTAATGTAATACTTGTACTTTCGTTTTATTTTATTTCGGGAGGAAAAGCCTTAAACCAGTTTGCTTTGTTCTCAATTTCGCGCAAAGCTACTCGAGGGCTATCTGCGCTAGCCGCCCCAAATTTAGTAACTTAAGACAAGAGGGAAGGCAACTAGTCATCACCACCCACAGCCAACTCTTGAGCAACTCTTTTACCAACGAATAGTGAAATTGCCAATCACATTATAACGTCCCTACGGCTGAAAGGGCGAGCATGTTTGGTGCGACCGGGATTCGAACCCGCAACCCTCGGATTACGAGTCGAACGCCTTAACACGCTTGGCCATGCCGGGTCTGAACCAGTTTGTATTTAATTGGTTTCGATTGCCAAATTTCAATAATTAAATCAGGATACGGAAAAAATAAAAATGAAAAACAAGCGGATTGGTGTATGTTTTGAAAAAATAAGGAGACATGAGCGATATTGTCCTAAAATTATGAAATGAACGAACTTAATGGCATAAGTTTTATCTTAAAGTTTAAAACATCCTTGACGGCATTTTACAACTAATAAATTTAAAATATAATAACAGCTAAAATGGGATAGAAATACACCATGTGTTTCGATGATTTATTACTGATTTATAACTGATAAATTTGCAAACCACGAAATGCTGTTTGTTGAAGTGGATTTAATACGGTTTGTTTTAATCACAGCAACTACATATGTAGGGTAAGACCAAAAGTTACCAAAATCAGGACTAATAAATCATTCAAGACTTACCTTCGTCTGATTTGTCAGGGCAGTCAGGTTTCCCATCATGCAATTGAGTCAGTGAAATGCAAATAGAAGAGTCTGTTCGGCATGAAAATTCTGTGTCTTCTTTGCAGGGTCTAGACGTTGTGGACGCTAAAACAAAAAACAACGCAAAATATTTTTTACAAAAATACAAACTGTTTTAGGATTTAAAGGCAATGATATAAATATTTCATTGTTATTTGTAATGAAGTGCAATATGTTGTACTTCATGTTTTTTGTTTGTTTCTACGCAACGAATTATCTGTGCTGTGTCACCACGAGTGTCGAAATAATGTTTTTGGCGTTATAAACTTTCAGAGTTAGTGCTGACAAACTTCGTGGAAGAACAGAGTTTTGTTTTTTTTTTGTTTTTTGCAAAAGTACCCAAGAGCTATCTGCGCTACCATCCCTAATTTAGCAGAGTAAGACTAGAGGGAAGGCAGCTCGTCATCACCATCCACCGTCAACTCTTGTGCTACATTTTACCAACGAATAGTGGGATTGACCGTCACATGATAACACCCTTACGACTGAAAGGGCAAGCATGTTTAGTGTGATGAAGATTTGAACTCGCAACTCTCAGATCACAAGCCGAGCGCCCTAGCCACCTGGACAAGTTGGGCCTAGAACAGAGAAAGAACAACAATAATTTTAACTCCATCAGTTTTGTTTGTGTTGTTTTGGAATTTCGCACAAAACTACTCGAGGGCTATTTATGCTAGCTGTCCCTAATTTAGCAGTGTAAGACTAGAGGGAAGGCAGCTAGTCATCACCACCCACCGCCAACTCTTGGGCTACTCTTTTACCAACGAATAGTGGGATTGACCGTCACATTATAACGCCCCCACGGCTAAAAGGGTGAGCATGTTTGGCGCCACTGGGATGCGAACCCGCGACCCTCAGATGACGAGTCGCACACCTTAACACGCTTGGCCATGCCGGGCCTAACTCCATCAAATTCAGTTACAAAACAGACTGTATTACTATAGCAAGTCTTACGAGAGATCAAACACAAACTCACACATTAGTTTTACTTTAAGAGAAACAAATGCCTGAGCCTCAGAGTTTAATATTTAATTTACTAAAGAGCTCGGAATTGCAGAAGAAAGAATGTAGCTGATACTGTCTTTGTTGAAACATAGTTTCCAAAATCAGTAATATATACAGAAGCTGTAACTTTTCATTTATTGAGAACTGGTCGTTTAGTTGTGGGATGGTGTTTGTTGTTTATATCATAATATTTTTAAAAAAAGAAAGAAACTAAAATGCTAATATATATCTTAATCGAAAGTAGGTTGGATAGCAAACTATCTCTAAGCGACGCCTTCCTCTGCTTATGAATAGCTCAAATTTGGTAAATAAAATAATTTACTTTATTGTTTAAAGGCAGCTACAAACAAAATAATTCGTCATAAGTTTAAAACACCTAGCAACGGATTTCGTCTGGCCTGGTTCGTCTACGGAGGAGATTTATGGTTGTTACATCATAGCCATGTTTAACTTAGTGATGTAAATATGCCAGGTTTCTGATAAGAGCGATCATTAACGTTATATTATTAAACATGCAAGCACGTGACCCATCATAGCCAATAACAGTACATTTTGCATACCCTTACAATCTATGAAACTGAATAAAACACTGTTAAAACTATATATATTTATATATATATAAGCAGAAGATACACTAAAAGTACATGAGTTAAATTATCGTTAATAGATATATACGTTTGTGTGTGTGTTTAATCTATGCACAGGCATAACTTATTTCCAACAATCAAAACAAAGATCGTCTTAGAATTAACCAAACTGAGGTTCCAAATGTTTTGCGATGATGATTGTCATTTCTACCGTTGATAATGAAGAAAGTTGCACTCAATAATAAAAATTCCTGTTGAATAAATGTAAAACAAATAACTACAACACCATATGCTTGTCCAATGTTCCCTTGGTGGCACAGTGATAAGTCTGAAGGCTTACAACGTTTAAAGCTCTGGTTCCCAATACTCTCATTAGACAGAGCACATATATCATTATGCAGCTTTGTGCTTAATAACAAACACAACTGATTAATTATATTGTAACTATAAATTTTCAAGCCATAAACAAAACACATTAACATGAAATAAAATATGCTGCATCAACAGTGTATCCCCACCGCAATGTGAATCCTACTTCTTAGCCACCTCCCAAACCTAGGATACATTTTATAATCCCACGTTTTAGCTTGTACCCTGGGAACCTTTATTAAAAAAAAAATATGCAACGTATTTTATTTCATGTTAATGTATTTTGTTTATGGCTTGAAATTTATGGCTATAATATATGTAAGTATATACCTCCCTCGTTTTCAGTAGTACATATGACGGGCCCGGCATGGCCAGGTGGTTAAGGCATTCGACTCGTAATCTCAAGGTCGCGGGTTCGAACCCCATTCACACCAAATATGCTCGCCCTTTCAGTCGTGGTAGCGTTATAATATGACGATCAATCCCACCTTTCGTTGGTAAATGAATAGCCTATGAGTTGGCGGTAGATGGTGATGACTAGTTGCCTTTCTTCTAGTCTTGCACTGCTAAATTAGGGACGGCTAGCGCAGAGAGCATTCGAGTAGCTTTGAGCGAAATTAAAAACAAAAGAAAAAAGTATAACTGTTTTAAACGCTAACAGGTTTGGCATGGCCAAGTGGTTAGGGCACCGAAATCGTAATCTGAGAGCCGAGGGTTCAAATCTTCGTCTCACCAAAAATGCTCGCCCTTTCAGTTTTGGGGGTGTTGTAATGTGATGGTCAATCCAATTATTAGTTGGTAAAAGAGTATCTCAATAGTTGGCGATGAGTGGCAATGGCTATCTGCTTTCCATCTAGTCTCTAACTGTTACATTTGGGATCGCTAACTGAGATAATCTTCGTGCAGTTTTACGCGAAATTCCAAACAAACCAAACCGAACGCTAACAATCGGGTTTAGCGGTGGACATAGCAAAGATATACATGCATATATCCTTTTATGTAGCTTCGTGCTTAATAAGAAATAAACGAAGCCAATACGTACCTAACCATTTATTTTAAAAAATAAATAAAATATAGCAAACATTCAGAATTCTCTTACGAAAATAACGGGGTAAAATCGTAATGGCCAACAATCTAACTACTTAAGTCTTTTATCTGTTTTTGTAAAGAAAAGGTTAGATATGCATTGGCTTTGTCATTGTGTTAGCAGCCTACGATTATTATTTTGAATAGTAAGCTTAAGCGATAAATAATTTGATATAAGTTATTTGAATGAAAATAAAAATAATTATAAGATAATTATTGAGGAACCAACTTCAAAAAGACTGAATTAAATTCAGAAAAAAATATGGTGCTACTCATTATATATAAATTTACGAAACTATGTTTTCATTGTTGAATCTATAAAAATGCATTTCAGTTTTACTGACAAAATTATTGAAACGTCCTTATGCAAAATATACAACTAAGCTTATATTTTGAATTACTTAATGTAAATCTCCGGTGATAATAACTTCGCATTGAGCGTTTCCAGAGAAATAATTAACAACTGTATTATGAAACTTAATATAAGCCTATTTTCTTTGAGGTATCCATATTTTATGAAACTATAACTTCAGTACTGGATATTATATAACCTAGTACATTGGTACTTTATGAAATATTGTATCGTGGATGAGACGTTATAAAATAATTTGTTTCTCTTTTCAAAACTAACAAATGGAAATCCTGAAGTGTGTAAACATTTTAATAATTTATAAAAGAATTATTTTAAACTAGATTAAAAATTCTGACCGTAGTATTTCAGTTAAAGACTCTATAAAACCCTAAACACGTAGCTACAACTTCATTTTTCGGTCATAATATTTTTATCTATAAAATACTGAAATTATCACATTCCTACGGCTCAGCGGTGAGCTTTGGATATTTATAACGTTACTAATTAGGGTTCGATACCTGCAGTTGACATGGTTCAAATAACCTTTGAAATATAATCATGTTTACTGTATTACATATGTTTCACTTTTCCTGAAAATATTTTAAAGGTACTTGCTATCTAAGTCATAACTAAAATACACACGTTTCTAAATATTGACTAAAATGTACATGTCATCGAGATTTGGATGACGGTACCATTTTTGGACGTTTATTCCCCTCTGTATATTGTAGATGTATTTAACCTTTATGCCCATTTCTCGACGAAAAAGTAGGTAAAAAATGAAGCTAAACATACCACTGCAATTATAACCTATTTCAAGTTGTTGCAAACCTGTTTATTCGGGTTTGCAAACAGCTGCCTAACGTGTTTACTGTGCATCTGTGAAAATACGTAGAAGGAGTTTATCATGTTTTAACCCGGAAGGGAAGAAGGCGTACCTTGTATGTAATACGGTCAAGTAAAAAGGCCGATGCCTTCTTATTATTTATGATACACCAAATAAATGTTGTATTTACATGACTTTACAATTAAAACCATGTTGTTGTTGTTTTTGAAGCGAATAAACAGGACTTATTATCTAAGAAATAATTGAGCGATCACATATGATAGAAACGAGAGTGAAACGTCTATAGCATAGATATTATTGGATCGTGAATGACATAAAACAGATAACACACTAACACTTATATTTGTAGTGAAAAAATGGTCTTAATTAGAGTGTACTTGCTTGATACAGTTTAAACTAATGGTTGCTTACTATTAAGTACAAAGCTACAGGATCATCTGTGTTCTGTCCACCACAGGTATCGAAACCAGGGTTATAGAAATATAAGTCCATAAACATATTACTGTGCCACTGGATAGCTAGACTAATAGAAATAATTGTGACGCAATTACGTAAACTTATGTCTCAGTGGTAATTTTAAAAGTACATGTTAAATTAATCGTATATATTTTCCATAATTTATATAATTAATTTTGCATGTTATGAAATGTATAAGTAAATAACTCTTTAAACTCTAAGTTCCTGCTCTTTATCTGTATGAAAAAATTTAGAAAAAAAGGTTAAAGTTGGTTGGTTTTGGAATTTCGCGCCAAGCTACTCGAGGGCTATCTGCGCTAGCCGTCCCTAATTTAGCAGTGTAAGACTAGAGGGAAGGCAGCTAGTCATCACCACCCACCGTCAACTGTTGGACTACTCATTTACCAACAAATAGTAGGATTGATCGTCACATTATAACGCTCCCACAGCTGAAAGGGCGAGGATGTTTGGTACGATGGGGATGCGAACCTTGGAACCTCAGATTACGAGTCGCACGCCTTAACCCTCCTGGCCATGCCGGCCATAAACGTTAAAGTAATTTTAGTGCTTCTCTTTATGATAGAATTGTACACCGTGAGATTATTTTTCCACTTTTCTGTTAAACAATAAGCTCGTTCAAAGTGAATCAGCCTCACAAAATGAATGAATTCAAAATCCTAAGCTTATCTAGACTTCACAAAGTTTCTGTTTGTATGATATGAGTTTTAGTTGTGTTTGTAGTTGATACGGTTGTGACTGAAGCAGAAAAATTTATAGACGAGAGTAGTTCCTTAAGACAAGTGAAAGTTGAGAGTTTTTGAATTTTTAACGGAACAAAACAAAAAAGGAATTTTAAATGTCTCATTTAATGATAAAACGAATATTTTACGATTATGCTTATGTTGAAAGTATAAAACTATTCGGCACTAACTGTTATTGAAATGTAGTTGTCAGTTTGTCAGGAAGAGAATAAAAGTTGATTGTAAATAAAAAAATATTTCAACTCCCAGTCAACTTCTCAATAAAACCCAAGTTGAGGTTTGAGCGGGATATGTAGGGGAGTCACGATTTCTGGTATTGAAGATAAAGGGCTCAATCTGGTAACCTAAAAAAAAAAAACATTTTGCTTTAGAGGTTTGGCTGGAATTTGTTTTAAAACTCTTGCAATAGTACTAAAAGTGATCATGTTCAGGCAAGTACTTTACTTAAGTAAGTTCCGTTGAGCTTTCTTCAATTATTTCTATTGATATAACTCGTGAAAACCATGGAAAAAACGGCTTTATTGAGCTGAGGAACTAGATATTGTATAGCGCAGTACGTGACTTGGTTTGTGTGGGATTTCGGACTGGATATGGGTTTTACTCTCTAATAACCTGGAAACTAAAAGATATTTGATCAAGCTGGTAGACAATTCAGATTTCAGAAATCCCAAGGAGTTCTATTCCATATTCAGAATACTGAAAAAAAAAAGAGAAAGGGCATTGAAAAGCAGCTTTGTTTGGAAATTACTCTACCAAACATGTTTTCTTCACTTAAAGACTCAGTGCTAAGCAGTCACATCTTATGTTAATATTTCTTGAAATCAAAACATACAACAACCAGTTTCACAAAGCAGTTTTGTATGGGCTAAGCGTAATTATTATTTTACTATTCTGAGTTAATAGAGCAAATTATTCATATTAGAAGCAGTTAATGACTCTCGAAACATGATATCGTATCAAACTACGTAAAGTTTAAAAGGTCCTAGAAAGTATAATCATACATGTATCTCTTCTCTTCAATAAATAAGCGAGTGTAAGCTGTTTCATGGCTATCGTTACATGTTACAGAAGTCTTTAGCGTCGACCAAAAGCACAATTATGGAATTCTGTTGTAGAAAATTTATTACCAGGCACATTAGCGCCGTCTATAATTTCAAACAAGAAACAACAGAGAGGCAACTGGTCTGAAACAACCTACTAATATTTTCCATGTGTGTTATTTAGTTATCTATTAATCCACTTAGTTTTACATTATTTAATTAATTATTAATAACGCATATAATTATTAGCGAAACTCCTTATGTAAATAAGTAAAAACAGCGCTTTTAATATAAAGAAGTGACGATGAAGAGTGGTAATGGTTACTTGATACTATAGCAACAGAGAAAACAAAAGCTACGCAAGCCTACTATCAAGAGTTTTGTATACAATTGCACAAATCAGTTCAAATTAACTATTGTATTTTCAAAATAACTTTAACTTAATTTTAGTCTTTAGAATTACTAAGGAAACATATTTACATTTCTAGCTACAGTTACTGAAAATAAAATCTATAATCACTTAACTAACTAATTTGATATTATTTAATAGTTATACACTTTTAAATATAACGATTGGTTTGGTTTGAATTTCGCGCAAAGCTACTCGAGGGCTATTTGCACTAGCTGTCCCTAATTTTGCACTGTAAAATTAGAGGGAAGGCAGCTAGTCATCACTACCCGCCACTAACTCTTGGGCTACTCTTTTACCAACGAATAGTGGGATTGAGCGTCACTTTATAACGATCCCACATCTGAAAGGGCAAGCATGTTTGGTGTGACGGGAATTCGAGCCTGCGACCCTCAGATTACGAGTCGAGTGCCTTAACCACCTGGCCATACCGGGCTTTGTAGAGTGAACCAGAAGACCTTTGTCTCACGCTGGTTCAGAAATAAGTCCTTTGTCTTATAACTCTAAAAATCAGGTATCGATACTCCCAGTTGGCAGAATACAGATAGCTCATTTTGTGTAGCTTTGTGCTTAACAAATAAAAACATACTTATTGTCGAATATTTCTTATTATCAAACAAAATTTATGTGTCAGTAAACTCACCAAACACGCATTCCGTTAACATTGTTTATTTAAGAAAAACAGTTTCATTGTCGGTAAGTTTGTTGTTAGTTCTTTTCAAAAACAAAAACAAAACAACAAATTAAACACCTAAGATTCTACTTATTTAATATTTGCAAAAATATATAACGAAATCGAAATAAAAGTTTAAATCCCTTCTTCTATACCGTCATTTACAAATCAAATTATATAAAGATTTAAACATTAATCTCAATAATAAAGTTTGCGACTACTGAATAATTAAACATGAATATTTGATGTCTACAATAATTGCTCTTCAATCCGGAAGATTCGAAACGTTAGTGATTTAATAATTTCAACATCATGCTCAAAGAAAGTCTCTCACTGTCTCAGGATAATGCTATCAACACTAAAAGGTTTAACAACTTATTGCAGCCTTTGACTTTTCCGTATAAGATTCTACAAACAAGATTACTATATTCCATGTGTTCTTACTGAATACTCCGTGTACATACAGTCTGTGTACAACATTTTTTTTATTTTACACTCACTTGTTTATAATTTCTACGAAGTTCTAAAACAAAAACTAATATGCAAATAAAAACGCCAGTAACATTTGTTAATTTAAACTTTATTAAAGTTTTCGCCATCTGCTGCTATTATTGTTAACAAATCTTAATAAACAGTTTTCGCAGTTTATGAAAGATAATAATAGATCTGTGATGCTGGTTCAAAAATTTCCGTACCCTGGTGGGACAGCTGTAAGTCTTCAGAGTTACAGCGTTAAAATCCTGGGTTTGATACCCGTCGGTGGACACAGAGAATAGCTCGATATAAATTTATTCTTAGCCCAGCATGACCAGCTAATTAGGACTCGTGATTTTCTTCTCTGATGATCACGGGTTTGATTCTCCATCCTACTAAACACGATCGCTTTTTCAACCGTGGGGGAACTATATGTAACGATCAATCCCACCATTTGTTTGTAAAAGAGTAATCCAAGAGTTATCGGTGTGTGGTTGTGACAAATTTACTATCATATATCAATTTTAATATCCATGTTTGTTTCAGTTAAGTATATATATTTAGAAAGGCATGTAACTTATACTGTTAAATCTGTATTGCGAAATTCCTGCCTATTCACGAAAGTTATAGAAGATCCTCGAATGTAAGAACCAACGACATAGGTATATAATAGTATTGTTGTGCAGGCTGAAATATCTAGAAATTCCCTTCACGCCTATGAAACGTAACCAACGCTACAGATAGTATAATATAAACCTCAGAAGTTATAATTTTGATTAACGCTTATTAATGAGAACTTCAGATATCGATCATGGACGTTTACAAATTACAAACTGTACAAACATTACAAAGCTTTGTGCGAAATTAAAAAACAAAATAGATACAGAGGATATCCCGATATGGCTTTGCTATAAGAAAAACACACAAACACACACGCTAATTTGTCTGAATCTTGAGTTACTAAGCGAAAAGCACAATATTCAATCAATAGCTCAAGATGAGTTGATAGAAGACACAAGTTTATAAATTATTACACATGTAAATAACCCGAATACTATCCACTAATAATCTCACCCGTGCGTGTTTTTCTTAAATTTTGACAAGATAGTAGGGGAAACAACTGGTCAACACAACGTTCCGTCTACTCTTAACTAATAGCGGTATTGACCATCGTATTATAACACCCTCAAGGATGAAAGAGTAAGCAATACGTCTTAATCTCGTAATCTGCATATTATGAGCTGGGGGCCTTAACTACCAAGCATTTAGGAAAGCTAACAAATAAAATGTTTATTCTCGAGACCTGGCGATAACATTTTCTTTCCGTTTTACGGTTTATTTTCCAGTAAATTTAAAAGTAAATTAATTTATGTTTAACCTCACTTTTGCTGACTCGAAAACCTTAGAGTTGTTGATTTTGAATTAAGCACAAAACTGCACAAAGGGAAATTTGTGCTCTAACCACCACGCATATCGTAAACCGATTTCTAGCGTTGGAAATCCAAAGACATTTCTCCGTTCCATGAGGGGTAGCGCTCTGTTGAAGCGGCAATTGGAAGCATTCGAAATGTGTTGTAAGAAACGAACTATGAAAATCAGCTACACATTAAAAATTATTAAACAAATATTGTCACGTACAATGTCAAAAGGACAACTAATGGATGAATGTAAGAAACGGAAAATGCGCTAATTTCGGTACATTATTAAATCTGACAGAAGGTTAGTAGAAACTCTGAGGGGTGAACTCGAACGATGAAGAGCGAAATAGATTCAGAGTTCACTTGGGAAATTAGAAAAATGGGTTGGAGATGAGAAACTTGAACTTAAAATTTTGTCCAAACAACGAAGAGTGAATAATAGTAAAGAATATCAAACGTTAGGAATGAGGAAGAAACTTTAGCATTGATTCATACTTGTTAGAACCACTACAGATTGATTCATACTTGTTAGAACCACTACAAATTGATTCATACTTGTTAGAACCACTACAAATTGATTCATACTTGTTAGAACCACTACAAATTAATTCATACTTGTTAGAACCACTACAAATTGATTCATATTTGTTAGAACCACTACAAATTAATTCATACTTGGTAGAACCACTACAAATTGATTCATACTTGTTAGAACCACTACAAATTGATTCATACTTGTTAGAACCACTACAAATTAATTCATACTTGTTAAAACCACTACAAATTGATTCATACTTGTTAGAACCACTACAAATTGATTCATACTTGTCAATTACATAACAGTTTGATTCATACTTGTTAGAACCACTACAAATTGATTCATACTTGTCAATTACATAACAGTTTGATTCATACTTGTTAGAACCACTACAAATTGATTCATACTTGTTAGAACCACTACAAATTGATTCATACTTGTCAATTACATAACAGTTTGATTCATACTTGTCAATTACACTACAAATTGATTCGTACTTGTCAGTTACACTACAAATTGATTCATGCTTGTCAGTTATACTACAAATTCATTCATACTTGTCAATTACACTACAAATTGATTCATCCTTGTCAATAACACTACAAATTAATTTATACTTGTCAGTTATACTACAAATTAATTAATACTTGTTAATTACACTGCAGATTGATTCATACTTGTCAATTACACTACAAATTGATTTGTACTTGTCAGTTATACTACAAATTAATTAATACTTGTTAATTACACTGCAGATTGATTCATACTTGTCAATTACACTACAAATTGATTTGTACTTGTCAGTTATACTACAAATTGATTCATACTTGTCAATTATACTATAAATTGATTAATATTTGTCATTTACACTAAAAATTGATTCATACCTATCAGTTATACTTCAGATTGATCCATGTTTCTCAGTTATACTTCTCCTAATGTTTTACAGAGTTCTCAAGATTGAGAGAGAATACAAAAATTATAAATATAATATATAAATATACATTAATTGAATGAATTATGCTTGTGTGTGTTTCGATTTTCGTATTGTATTTAGTTTTATTATTTACATTATAACTGACTGCATTTTTCTGGGTAAATTCTATACATTGAGTCATACTACTGTATAATTTGATCTCCGTCAACTCTTGCGCTACTCTTTTACCAACGAACAGTGAGATTGATCGTCACATTATAACGCCCCCACGGCTGATAGGGCGAACATGTTTGGTGTGGCAGGAATTGGAACCCCCGACCCTCAGTTTACGAGTCGAAATTCAAATCAAATCAAACCAAATAAATAATAAACAGTTTGTTTCTAAAGTCAACAGAAACACGTTAAAGGTATACGATTTACACCTCTTGAGAATTTATAGGCAGTATACTGTTCGAGCTCAGAAATTCTCAGAAAGTAAAACAAAGCTTACTGTTGGAGTTTCTACATATTTTAAAACTTCTAGATGGCGCTGCATGTCTGATTGGTGCTCTTTTACTATTTTTGTTTTAAATCTATTTGTTTTAGCTCGCACATTACTGTATGAAGCTCAGTTCCATCTGATGTAAGTAATTTACATGTATAAAACCCAAAGGAAATTTCTCTGCTTGAATAAATGAGCGCATCTTTTTCATTTATGGATAAGCAAAATCAAAAGTATAGTACTGTATATTGTATACCTACGTGTGTGTCTGTATAAACCTGTAGTACAATACAAGTTTTAAGATTTAGTAATAAGAATATATTGGATTTTTGTGGCATATTACAAGTTTCAACATTTGGTAATGAGGGTATATGAAAGAGGGGTTCTGTCTAAAAGGTTTTAAAACCAATGAGCTACCCCACACTAGGACTAAATTAAATGACATATTTTCTTCAGAACTTCGGGTTAACTTACACAAAACTATAAAATATTTTACAGGCATATAGAACATACCACATAACTGTTCTTCGTGTAGTTATTTTTGTTTGTGACTCAACCATAAGCTTGCATAAACTATAATTCTGGGTTTAATCCCAGCAGTTGGTTATTTTGTTTGTTTTTGAATTTCGCACAAAGCTACTCGAGGGTGCTATCTGTGCTAGCCGTCCCTAATTTAGCAGTGTAAGACTAGAGAGGAGGCAGCTAGTCATCACCACTCACCGCCAACTCTTGGGCAACTCTTTTACCAACGAAAATGATTGACTGTAACATTATAACGCCCCCATTGCTGAAAAGGCGAGCATGTTTGGTGTGACGGAAATTCAAACCAGAGACCCTCAGATTACTAATCGAGTGCCTTAATCCACCTGGCCATGCCAGGCCTTTATAGTGAAGGAAAAATAATTATGTTCATAAAGTTGACAACCTGTTTTCTCTCACACATTTCTAAATCCTGCATTACCTGGTCATATATCCTGATTTATTTTATGCTTATGACTTAAAGCAAACCGGAAACAGTTAACCGTTTATATAAAGCAGGTTAAATAAAAATTGCATTACAGTTTTCAAACTGAAAGAAATTGTAATAAATTTATTTTAAAATAAGAATAAAAAGCGATTTCTTCAGATGTGGAAAAAATATTTCGTAGAAGACTAAGCAAAGATGTGAAATGGAAACAAATCCTTCAATTAAGTACGATATTCTTCATATTTATTAGGCTTCAAGAGCTTCCTTGCCTCAGAGTTTAGGCACTTTTTCCTAAACAAATATTCTTTAAGTGATCTGACCAATATTATTAAAAATTACACGAAAAATAAAAATCGTTCGATCTTACTGATTGAAGCAAAGTCCAAATAGTTAATATATTGGCCACAGATAAAACATTAATGTTCGTAGAACAGAACCGATTGACAAAGAGAGTAATATCATAGAACGGTATTAAGTAAGCATTAAATAAATACATAAGTATCATATTTTTAATTCGGAAATTCTCGAATTACATTAAGGTGAGCTTCATTCTGATTATGAAACATTTTGGTTTTTAGAAAAATTCATTGCCAATCAGGCAAACGTACTAGGTCAATTTTTGGCTATTTAGCTTGAAGAAACTTTAACAACAACAATGGGTCATTATTCTTATAAATAAGGTCAGTCAGTTTACGTGCCTTAAAATACATAATTCATGCAATTTGTACAATAATACTAACGCTTTCTGAAGAATTATCCCATTGTAATATACTAACAGTCAAGCATTTTAAAGAATTGTCACATTTCGATACAATAATGCTCAGGCCAGAAACCGGGTTTCTATGCCCGTAGTGGGCAGAGCACAGACAACCTTTTGCGTAGTTTTATACTTAACAATAAACAACAACAACTCACGCCGGTTGAAGAATTGTCACATTGCAATAAGTAAATATTCATACAGTTTGAAGCTATCATATTGCGATGCGATCCAATAGTATAGTAACAAACTTTGACTTAGATGTTAATGGCATGAGCGCCGAAATGTGTGAGTTTTGGGGTTGGGTACTCTAACTGTTATCAAGCAAGAAATGTGGTAACTGCCCCCCAGAAAGACAAAACTTAAATTTCAAAAGCGATTTCCTACTGTTTATTTCATTACAAAAGGATAAATGTCAATGGATTGCTACTTGGTAAAGTGAAGACGCTTGTTGAACTAAAATGGATTAAACCAACACTAAATATTCCACTACACATAAACCCTTTTAATTCTAGGTTGGACCACGTTCAAACATCATGTTTCCTAAATCAAACTAAAAATAAAAGTCCTTTTTAACCTGAACAGACTAGTCTCTCTGACCTAAATCTGGTTTATTCGCCTATATTTTTTATAGTCACAAAAGTCGGTACACTTTGACAATACTTCAGTTTCGCGTGTAACATATCTGTTTCAATTTCGTATTTTGACTGTTAATACAAGATAAAAAAAACAAAATATCAGTGTTAAAGTTGAATGTTAAAACCAAGAAAATTATTATTACAGTCGTTAATCCGATACGACTGTTGTAATTTTGGGTAAAAGTAATTTTTGACCAATCAAAATACAACTTACAAATTTTTCATCGTTATTTTGTTGTTGTCATTAGACACTTAAAAAAAATGTTCTGCGAAAGTAGAATAACGGTTTTCTTCTTTTGCTCTAAACTGAAAATACCTGAGAAGATAATTGAAAATAATATGATCAGATCTTCTTAGCCACCCCTGATAATCACACCTGTAGGTATTACTGAATGATCATAATGACCTTTCAGTGTTTTATATTTTGTGTCTACGAATACTAAACTAAGACTTATGCTGGGCCCGACATGGCCAGGTGAGTTAAGGCGTGCGACTCGTAATCTGAGGGTCGTGGGTTCGTATCCCCCTCACACCAAACTATTCTCGCTTTATTAGTCGTGTGGATGCTATAATGTGACAGTCAATCCCACTATTCGTTGGTGAAAAAGTAGACCAAGAGTTGGCGGTGGGTGGTGATGACTAGGTGCCTTCCTTCTAGTCTTACACTGCTAAATTAGGGATGGCTAGACCAGAGAGCCCTCGTGTAGCTTTCCGCGAAATTCAAAAACAAACAAACACACATACTTATGCTGAATAACGAGGTGTTTAACGGTATAATGAAATTTAAGGCATAACATCAGTCAGCCATACGACACTTATTAATTTGAACCGGACGTGACTAGTAATTAGCGTGACCGGACTGTGAACTTAAAAAATAATAAAAAAACGCTTCATGTTCCAAGTTTTGTAATAATGACCGTCAAATCCCAAGAGTCGGCTTCGAGTCCCGTTGATTTCTCCTTGTACTCTTTATCTGTCAATAAAATAAGTGGTTCGGCATGGGCACGTGGTTAGAGAACTTAACTGAGGGTCACAGGTTCGAATACCACCAAACATACTCGCCCTTTTAGCCGTGGATGCTTTATAATGTGACGATTAATCTCATTATTCGTTGGTAAATGAACAGCCCAAGAATTGATGGTGGGTGATGATGACTAGCTGCCTTTTGTCTAGTCTTGCACTACTAAATTAAGGACGGCCAGAGCGAATAGTCCTCGTGTAGCTTTGCGCGAAATTCAAAAACAAACAAACAAAGCAATTTAACAGGTATGCGCAAATAACTCTTTGAGTCTTTGTGTTTTTTCTCTGTTGTTTTTACGTTGTCAAAGCATACCACACGAGGCTTAGCCTGGCACGTTTATTCTGATGACAACTTTAAAGGTACCGTTTTGAGTGACCTTTTAATTTTTTTGGTCGTGTGGATTCTATTTATTAATACAATGCGCATCTTGAATGTTGTTAAAACAAGTTAGGAAAGATGTTCTCCTTGAGCTTATAATCTGTTGTTGTACTTCTATATCCGTTAAGTACGTTTGGCTAGAAAAAAAGCTATAGCGTCGAATTCAACCCTTATAAAGGTTTGCACTGACTTACACTATATCAAATTTATCGAGGACCCTCAACGGCTCAGTAGTAAGGTTATTGGCTTATAACACTAAAATTCGAGTTGCAAACCCGAAGATTTTTTTCTAAAACCTGAGACCTGGATATTTTAGTGCCGTAACATTCAGCGGGAATTCTACGTATTTGTCTCTATTGGATTTCAAATTAATGAGCAATAGCAACTTTTCATACACATATGTTTACGTACATTGAAAGTAAAACCTGTCTAAGCGGAATCGCACGGGACCGACTAAAATTTCCGGCTCAGACAGAGTGAACATGCATTTCCTTAACTATATATACTTTTTGAGCGGAACGTTATACTTGCTGACTTAAGGGAAGTAAGACGTTTGTGAATAAAGTTATTATACTGTTTATGCTATATTTATTAGAATAAGAATAAAAATAGACATTCAAAATATACATAATTACACAAAAAGTGTCCAATTTCAACTGTTTCGTTTTTTTAATGGGCTTTCTCATGAGGTTAAAAAAGAACGCCAATTCTACGGCCTTTTCATGAAGTTCATTTTCCCCTTCAATTTTGCGTACAATTTGATAGCGCTAATATAACTTAACACTTGTGATGAAGTAGAAATTTCTATTTCCTCACTATTTTTTCCATTTTGTTCTTCCCGGCCGTCACAATTCTTATTTGGCCCGGCATGGCCAGGTGGTTAAGGCACTCGACATGTAATCCGAGGGTCGCAGGTTCGAATACCCGTCACACCAAACATGTTCGCCCTTTCAGCCGTGAGAGCGTTATACTGTTATGGTCAATCC
This sequence comes from Tachypleus tridentatus, assembly GCF_004210375.1. NCBI lineage: Eukaryota > Metazoa > Arthropoda > Merostomata > Xiphosura > Limulidae > Tachypleus > Tachypleus tridentatus. The sequence continues at coordinate 35,854,211 of NC_134833.1, read as the reverse complement.
CACTATTCGTTGGTAAAGAGTAGCCCAAGAGTTGGCGGTGGGTGGTGATGACTAGCTGCCTTCCCTCTAGTCTTACACTGCTAAATTAGGGACGGCTAGCGCAGATAGTCCTCGTGTAGCTTTGCGTGAAATTCAAAACAAATGAAATTAATTTTGTTCATCTGATTCTCTTACACTGTTACCATCTTGCGATTCTATTATAAGTTTTAAATCAATTTCATCAGTTTCTGTTGAAACGTTCTTGTCAACGTTCACAAAACTTTCCGCGTTCATAGAATCATCTGCATCGATCTTCTCCATCAGAGTTTGGATTTCAATAGAATCATCATAACAAACAACTTCTCCACAATCTCCGCCATTACAAAGAATAAATTCACAGTTTCGAAAGCACTTTATTACGCATTTGATTGAATGACTTAAAAATGCAACTGTATCTAACACGTCAATTTTCCTGGTAATTTCAGATGCTCTCTTACAGTCTTCCATGTTTACAGTAATATGCTAGAGCATCAATTTTCTGTATTTCAATTTTATACACTATATAATTCCATTATCTAGTGGCTATAGAACTGATGTTGTACATGGAGGTAGAAAGACTAAACAAACATTTGAAAGCTGAACTTTTCGGTGACAAGTTGCATTATCTGAGAAAAGTAGAATATTCCTATTTTCTTGTTCCATTCTTTTGTTTAATCTGTTCAAAACTTCCTCGAATATAACACTTGCCATCCACTCTTTATTATTCGCTTTCCATTCCACAGGAAGTTGATTATTAATTAAATTTTTGAAACAGTACATATTTTCACTTTTACCTATTATCATGGTAAATTTTCCCTAATTTTAAAATTGGAATAGGAATTTATTTTTTTGCGTGAGAATTATTTAAAGACTAAAATTTTGCACATAAAAAACAAATATATTTTTACAAATCATGAATTTAACTGCAAAAATAATGACGGTAGAAAAAAGAACAGAATATATTTTACCAATACTTACTGTAACAAAATATCCGAGAATTTATTAATATTTAAACAAATTATTAATTAAACATGAATTTATTAATATTTAAACAAATTATTATTTAAATAAGAAATTAATAGTTAATCAAAAGCATTTTTCCGCCTTACTCAGGATCTAATTCTACTTGTTGATAGATGAGGAAGGTGAAAGATAGTTTTCCGTCCGCGTTACGCTGATTCCGCACTTCCCTCTCAGCTATCGAACTCAATGGTGTTTAGTAGAAGGTAAAATATATATATATATATATATTTATATATATTTAGAAACTATATATATAGTTAAATTAAAACCTGTCTAAGCCGGAAACTGCAATAGGGCGGGAATATATATATATATATATATATATATATATATATATTTTACCTTCTACTAAACACCATTGAATTCGATAGCTGAGAGGGAAGTGAGGGACTGAAATGAGTCCTATTTTCTGTTATCAAAGAGCATCAACAATGGATAGTGCATCTACAACTGATGGTTAGGACAAGCAAATGATGGAAAAATGGAGTTGCTCACTATTTAAGAAATGAAGTGGAGAAGAGGAATATGCAGGGAATATGGAATGAAATTGTCAGGCTCCAGAGTTTGTGACTAATCAGTCTGAGGAAGGACAGATATAATGTATTAAGTTTGCCACTGGGACAGAAAGCGAAACAAAGTATAGGTTAATAAAGAGCTCAACATGATGCGGAAACTTTGTTGGAAGGCTGGGTATTATCATTCGGTAAGTTCCAAAAGATATTCTGGTATTGAAACATCCAATGATTGATGAAAATAGTGCGAAAAATCGACTTTGTTCACTGCATTTATATAAAAAATAGAAAAATAATTTAATGTCACAGTTTAAATGTCGAAAGTTAATGAAGCTATGAAACCCAATAGAATTATATTTCTAATAAAATCATGTTAGATAGCAGATTTTTTTTCTCTTTATATACTATTATTTTGTCCATTATGGATTTTAATCATAAGTGTATAAAAAATATTTCGGATTCATCTTCATCTGCCATAAGTGACCTCCATGTGGATCAGTGGTGAACTTGAGGGCTTATAATGCTCGAAATTGGGGCTCGATACCTACAGAGGACACAGCGCAAATAGCTTACTGTGTAGTTTTGAGCATGAAAACAAACGAACAAGTCATTCTTCTGGGAATAATCCAAAGTGGTTTTTGACAGAACGTTAATTCGTATTTATTTTATATCAGTTTCTGAGAAGCGTGGTATATCTAGTAGCATATTCGTTTGACGCATCGCATCTGTTGTGCATAAACTTTGACATTTCAACATCGTATATCAGCACCACGATGCTCTTGGGGGGAGCTCAGCGATAAGCTTGGAAGCTTATAACCTGAAATCAGGATCAATCTTCGTGGTAAGCACAGATCAGATAGCCTGTCGTGTATTTATAGGCTTAATAACAAACAACAAACGACCCTCTGACACTGAAAACCTTTATAAGTTCGTTAGTCTCGGGTATATTTGACTGAGTGAAAAAATTCCGATATTTACTAGCAACAAAATAATGGCTAACAAAATGTGAAGACTGTTAACACATCAGATTATTGTCAATTCAGTCGCACGTCACTAAAAAATAGGATTTGCGAAAGGCTGATCCGTAGACTAAAGCCGGGTTGTCCAACTGAAGTCAGTTTCAATTACCAAGCAAAGTAGATAAATAAAGAAGCTAAACCTTTTTAGTGCCCTTGATTTGAGTATTAGTTGTTTAATGTTTATATTATCGTATTACTCTTCTCTGGTGTGTAATACTAATCAATACACTTGAAATAATCCGTGATAGTTATTGTTATATGCTCCAGCCCCCACCCTACCCACCCCGAAGTGACACGTCGATATGTCTGTGGATTTACAGGCTTTCGATACCTGTGATGGGCAGAGCACAGGTAGCTTTATCTGTAGCTTTGTGCTTAATAAAAAAACAACTTTTTTATTATTAACGATCTATGAAGCTGCACTTACAATATCTTTGTAACTCATGGTCTTTTACTAGAACAAAAATGGACAGAGATCATCTGGGAAGTTGATATAACCATTATGATTTTAGCTTTTAAACATTAATGGCTGCTTTTTATCTTAGCTTTTTTTTAATGAATATGGCTTTTCATAACTTCACAATTTATTTGATTTAAAGTTTCATGGATGAAACTTGCATGGAGAGTAGAAGTGCACAATATTTTGGTCTCTGGTGGAAAGTCATCCACTCCAGTATATTCCAGAAAAATCTCGTTCATAAAACTCCAAACCGGTCATAAACTCATTTAATAGACAAACCACTTATACTTAAGTTACCATTATGTCCTGCACACACATAATAGCCAAGCGTACTAAATATTTCTTAAAACTTGAATTTAACAATGGTCAAACTTGTTAAACATTGCTTAATAATTTAACCACGGTCTGGCCTGTTAACTAGTGCTTAATATTTTAACAATGGTTTGGTTTGCGCGAATATTGTTTAGTATTTTAAGAGTAATCAAACATTTCAAGTCATGCTTAATAATTTAACAGGAACCTGTCTCGTTAAATATAGCTTAACACTCTAACAGTGGCTAGGTTTGTTAAATATTTCTGAATTTTCTAAACATGATTTGGCTTGTTGAATACTGCTTAGCATGTTTTGGTGACGAGAAACCCACTTGAAATAAAAAGTGTATCTCAGAACGGCTTGTATGGGTACTGAAACTTTCAATATATATACGTAAAAACGGCTCGTTTGGGTTAAGAAAATTTTTTTTACGTAGAAGTAAAAACCCAAACGAGCAGTTTTCACATATATATTTTTATCTACGACTGGGTTTTCTCAACATCACTGACACTTTTATTGATAAGCAAAGAACAATGTTGGTCTGTGCTTAACAGTAAAATTGTTAATACCCGTACCAGCCATTCTGAGATACATTGCTTAATATTTTAGACACATAATCAGTTAAGTTTTGAAACATTTGTATGGAGAATAACAAAATGAGTGTAGTTAGTAGCACAAAAGAATGCAGTAGGCCTTTTTGTACGAAAGCTTGTCTAACATTAGACTATGTTTTTTCTCACTTGTAATGAAAATTTATGTGCTTATCGTGCAACCGTAAAATTTTACTGTTGCTTTATTTTTGTGCTAATAAAATGTGCTTATGCTAGCTTTCTGAAATAAAAGATTTGAATGATAATAAATTAAACTATGAATATAATTTCGGGTAACTGTTTTAGGCTCCGAGAAATAATTTAAAAGAGACACAAAAAATGATTAAATATTAACATTAGAACGTATTTTACTAAGAAACTCAGATTTTAAAATCTGCATGTTCGTGATATAACCTGTATAAACCTTTTTTTGTATACATATGCTAGAAATACAAATTCTTGAACCCGTGTAACGTGTCTTAGCTTTGGATAAACGGATGGAAAAACCTGTTTGCCCTACTTTCGACAAGGGCGAAACGAACAACCAACAGAAAAAAGAAAGCTTGTGTCTGTAGCTGTTTAGGTGCTTCTCGCCTAAACTAATTCAATATGATTTATAATGAAAGATTTGTGTGACAGGATTTTCTGTTCTATTAAACTGAAACGTTGAAACCAAAGCATTGTCATACAAATGTGTATTGAAATCTTTGTTAGCAAAATTTCGCTGCTGGTTGATTAAATTCTCACCAGAGTGCTGTCTCGACATCTAAGCCTGTCAAGTTTTGAATTAGATCCTTTTATTGTTGCCTCAAGTCCAGTACAGTTAAGCAGTGTGATTATTTGAGGTTGTCGAAAATATTCTGTTTATGGATTATCCTGGTGGTTCAATAGTAAGCTTCAAGTTTTATAACGCTAACATTTGGGATTCGATTACCTCGGTGAACATAGATTCCCCACTGTATAATTTGGCCTGAAACAAACAAATAAATTATTTCTGTCAAATTGCCTTAGTCAGAAGTTAGATGACAGTGCAGTTTTGACAGTTAAGGTTCATAAATCTGACGCTCATATAAAAATGCCTAAACTGACGAGACTGATAAATTTTATATCGATGTATGCCTCACAAGCAAACAGAACATATACATCAAAATCGCGCTTTGGTAAAAAAAACAAACTACAGTAGGTAGACGTTTAGAGGGGAATGGCTGTGGTAATAGCCTGAGTTATACGTCAAGCCGTAGGCAAAGAACGAGTAGGCAAACAACATAGAATTAACTGAGGATCAGGGACTCAAGCCCACAGTGGCCTCAGTTCAACTACAAATGTACCGTTCGATACGGTATCAGTTCTGAATAATTATAGTAATTTTATTCAATTTGGTTAAAACAATGAGCATAATATATTGATATAACTATATTATTTTAAAAATACTGCCCCTTTTAGTACGGTGTTATATCTGTAGGCTCATAACGACAGAAACCGTATTTTGATACCTGTGGTGGGCAGAGTACAGTAGCCCATTGTGTAACTTTGTGCTTAACTTCAAACGAATAACCCAAAAATACTACAAAACTTAAAGAATATATTAATTACAATATAATTATATAGTACAACCAGAGTATGTTAATTCCAATTGAACTCGATACTACAACCAGAATACATTAACTCCAGTATAACTCGATAGTACATCCAAAATACATTAAATCCAATATAACTTGATAGTACAACCAGAAGATATTAACTCCAATATGACTCTACAATACAACCAGAATACATTAACTCCAGCATAATTCGATAATACAACCAGAATATATTAACTCGTGTTTAACTCGATAATACAACTGTAATATATTAACTCCAGTATAACTGTATAATACAACCAGAGTACATTAACCTCTGTTTAACTCGACAGTACAACCAGAATATATTAACCTCTGTTTAACTCGACAGTACAACCAGAATATATTAACTCTTATTTAATTCGATGATTAATAGTGTAACACCTAGACTCCTGCTCCTTAAAATGGAAGTTACCTTTTGGCATCAAATCTACATTAATAAAATACTGACATCTGGTTTGATGTTGTGCTTCAGAACAAAATTTCACAACGGGTTATATTTGTTCTGCTCATAGCAGGAATTGAAAAAAATAACACTTTTTTTTTTAATTTACCTTAAAACTATACAATGTATTCACTGTAGAGAATCGAACCCTGGATTTTGGCATCATAATTCATTAGTGAAACTCATGGTTCCGTTTCTAATATAGATTATAAAGAAAGTTCATTATTTAGGTGACGAGGTATATTTATAGTTTTATAGAACTTTAACATAAAACAAGACAAATAGAAAATGACGTACGTTAATAAAGTTTCTGAATATAGAAGAGCATGCGCACACTGACCTAGTTGAGTGGGAGAACAGGTTTTCATCTGGATAGTTTGCCTTGGCTTCTATTAAAGCTTGACTAGCTAACAGCCAAGTAATTTTGATAAATAGCTGTGACCGAAATTGAAATTTACATTACAGTCAAACTTAAAACCTTTCGTATCTTTCAGAGCACACGATTCCTTTGTAGTGTACTTCATCATAACCTAAATTACCGGAACAGGTTGAATTGCTTTATAAGACAAGGAACCAAGGAGCGCTGGAGAATAGTATAAATGGTATAAATAAAAACCTCTAATTTCAAAAAACTGTTATTTCTTAACAGGAACTGCTGAAAAAGTGAAGTAACATGTAAAAGATCATTATGTCGTGGTTACGAGTGGGGTCACAACTTATAAGGAAATATTCTTTAAAAAATGTTATTCCGAAAATGAAACTGTCATAATTTGACTGACGTTTTCAATAATAAAATAGGATATTTTTACATATATAGAAAATATAAAAATATTACTACCGAAGTTCCAGTTAAAAGAAAAGCATTTGTAAAGGTTTTTGAACTTAAAGTATATGAGAATACAACTGTATTGTTTCTTGTTCCATCACTGTTGTATGCGTCATTACAAGCATCGCTTTAAAAAAATTTTGATGTTTCGCCAGCTCATCTTGTTATTAAGTTAATACTTCCATTGTGGTATTTGTTGGCCTTTTTTCATAAGCAACATTCACATGTAATACTCTCCACAAAGAAACAAGTAAAGCTTAATGAACCAAGAACTGCAGTCGACCATGAACTAAATAAAGGGCGACAAATAAGTGATGTCGTATGAAAAGGTTCGACGGGCAGCTGAATTTACGTGAAGATGTTGGAAAACTAATTTGTAATGCTCATATGTTAGCTGATTAATTCAGATAATATACTTTAGAAAGTTTAGTTAAAAAGTAAAAGTTCTGTTTGTATTCAGAACGTGTGTTTGTGTGTGTTTGTCTTATAGCAAAGCCACATCGGGCTATCTGTTGTGTCCACAGTAGATAATAGAACTCGTAATTTTAGTGTTGTAAGTCCGTAGACTTACCGCTGTCCCCTCTGGGGACTTACTATGAACGAATATAACTAAATGTTCTAACTTAGGAACTAAGGAATCGGATGGTTATTTTCAAACAGTTATAATTTATATTTCTATTCCACATCGCTATTTCTATTTATCACTTGTTTAATTATATAGCTATTGCTTTAATATTTAATTAAACAGGTCTTAAAAGTTATCATGGTCATAAGAAAACCAATACAAGCTCAAAACTCTGGACAATTGAATAAAAAAAAATCCTTTATTAGCATTTCAGTTTCAGAACCTACACTAGATGTAATAAAAGTAGAACTACAGAACTTTACTGGTTCAGGCTTAGCTATTTATAAGCTACCTATAAGCTTTTAACCATATTTAAAAACATATACATACTTATAATTCAAAGGAACAATATTTTTCCTTAGAGTTTGAATAACACGATTTAACCACATACTTTAACATTTTTCTTACCGGGTGGCGAAAAGAAAATTCCGAGAAGAATACTGGTGTTGATTAACCAGAATATTACTGGCATCGCTTTTTTTTGCGGGTTTCTTGTCTCTGATTATTCTTTCGTTCTGGAATATCCTGTAGACATAATACACCGATTTAGCTTTTTAACGCCTCTATATCACATACACCCTTACGGGTGACAATCGCATCTCTGCAGCGAATTAGGGATAACTTTTTCCCACTGATTATTTGGAAATGACACAAGCACAAACTAAAAACCACAGATGATGATGAACGCAGTGTACGTTTCTCCAGTCCCTTGGCGCCAAATGGAACTTAAGTCTAAACCTGTTTTAGTCCCACCTGTTGCTTGAAAAGCCAGACATGTTCGCCCTTCTTGTGAATGGTTACTGGTCCCAATACAGCCTCTGACATCATTCTATCTCTTGGCTCTTCACGTAGGCGAGGTGACGACCAGGTTACATGAATCATAAGGGTGACAGGCAAAGTCACAGAATAAAATGTGATCTTTCGTTCCGCTTTCCGTACGTTTGGCTCCACTACCCTAGTTAATTACTCAAGGTCGAATAGTTCCATTTGATAGAGCCACACCATAGAACTTTCTAAGTGTAAGAAACTTTAAATTGAATAATTTCTCACCTAAACATCTAGGTACATATCTTATCAAAGTGATCTTACTAAACGGCTGAAAGCAACTGTTGTTTGAGTCGTTACTCCGTGCGGGATGGTATGTTTACTGTTGTCTTGTTGTGCTCGTTTTCGAAATAAAATCATTATTCGTAAAAGAAACAGACACAAAATATTTTATTTGTTACATTTATTATGTTTGGCGAAGATTTACGTATGTACGTGTATTTACACAAAATGGAAAGTTTCAAGACATCATGAAAAAATATACTTGAACAAAGAAAAACTATCTACCCAATATTTATATCTTTATTAACATTGAGAATTCTTGATGACAATAAACACATTTGTTTGTTTGTTTTTTGAATTTCCCACAAAGCTACTCAAGGGCTATCTGCGCTAGCCATCCCTAATTTAGCAGTGTAAGACTAGAAGGAAGGCAGCTAGTAATCACCACCCACCGCCAACTCTTGGGCTCCTATTTTACCAACGCATAGTGGGATTGACCGTCACATTATAACGCCCCCACGGCTGAAAGGGTGAGCATGTTTGGTGCGACCGGGATTCGAACCCGCGACTTACGAGTCGAACGCCTTAACACGCTTGCTGTGCCGGGCCTAAACACATTTGAAATAAAAATGTATCTCAGAACAGCTGTTATGAGTGTTAACACTTTTATTGATAAGCAGAGAACAACGTTTCGACCTTTCTGGGACATCTTTAGTGTAACACTTCTCTCATCAGCTTCTTGACAGAAGTTTTGATGAAAAGAGCATCTCAACTGTGAATAACAAAGGGCTATTTCGATTACTCGTAATATCGTAAAAGTCTATGGAAAAGTTTATTTTTGTGTTTTGAAGCTAAAAATCGCTTTACCCCTGAATTACCAACAAAGGACGAGTGCTAGTAACTGACTTGAATAACCTGGTGTGTTTGAATCATATTTTTATAATAGTTCAACAAAAGATACACAAAATAACAACAAAATCTTGCTTTTCTCCTATTGCTGGTGACATCTCTTGTGTTTGTTATTGAGGATTTGTAATATTAAAACTTGGTAAGTACAGCAGAAATAGCTCGTTATGTAGTTATACACCTAAAACAAACATTTTTTTAGACATGCCCTTTTTTCAGAGGCATTCGTGTATATTACAAATATATTTGTCTTTTAAACAGAAAAAAAATCATGTATTCAAGATTTACGTTTAGTAACAATACAAATGCGACAACGTTTCTGTAAATTGCGATAGATGATTCTCACCTATTTTTACAGGGATAATTATAGCAGTCTTATTACAATGTAGCTTGCGACGTATGCGTCCAAAACTCGGATCTCATAAACTACCGAACCGGTCACCATCAATCATAACTGGGTAATATTTTTATAACTAAGCAGTGGTTTTATAGCTGAGCAATAAATGAAACAAATGAAATTTTCTTAAAAAATTATACGTTTAAGATTTAACCAATAAAAATTACAAAAAAGGAGTAAGTTTCAAATATAAAGCAACGAAAACCAACTTTAAATAAAATTGTTTTTAGTGAAAATTTCATGATAATTGCAACAAAAAAGCAAGTCACTTTCTTTGATAACTACGTCTGCATAGAAATACTTCAATAAAATCTACTCTGTGATGTAATGCAGTGATGGTAGATCATTTTTAAACTGAAATTTCAATAAGTACATTTTTCTTTTGCATGGATATTGAGTATTATTGAATTACAACTATGAGTAAAATGTTGTAGAACAGTTAGACAATTCTAAAAAAAAGCCACAGGCCTGTTTTGGGCTGCAAGTTCAATAGCTTTATGCAGGAACTAACAGCTGTACCTGCCCGGAGAGGCCCGGCATGGCCAGGTGGCTAGGGCGCTCGAATCGTAACCTGAGGTTCGAATCCCCATCACACCAAACATTCTCGCCCTTTTAGCCATAGGGGCGTTAAAATGTTACGATCAATTTCATTATTTGTTGGTAAAAGAGTAGCCCAAGAGCTGGCGGTGGGTGATGATGACTAGTTGCCTTCCCTCTAGTCTTGCACTGCTAAATTAGAGACGGCCAGCGCAAATATTCCTCGTGTAGCTTTGCGCGAAATTTCAAAACAAACAAAACCTGACCGGAGGGCTGGTGCTTTTGCTCGTTTTATCAATCAAATGTTTTATCGTCGCTAACCATATTTCACGGACGTGGATAGTTATTCACAATACTGGTTGTTGAACCAAAAAAAAAGTTCAAAAATACTTTTAATTTGTTTAAAAATTATCATAACCGCAGAAAACTGATCGTGCAGATCTGGGCAGAACATAACTTTAGGAAATACATTTTTTTCACGTATATTGTAAGATTGTAATATTTTATGTTTCTCCTTGCAAAGGAACATACACCTCCAGAAGTCCTAACTGGTGCAACTAGTAACAGTTTACGGTATAGCTTGAAATGGCCAACAAAACTGTATGAACTTTATTGGCCTAATTCTTGTTAAAACTGGGTAGAATTTTTTTAATGATCAGTCGGAATTGTTAAAGACACAAAAAGTTACCTTAATTATCACATTATTATGGAGCATGTTGTTGTTGTTTTTTTTGCTGTTGTTATTAATTATAGCACTTGTTACGAGTTGATATTTTACTGCTTGCTAGCGTCATTTGAACTTGATGATGAAGAAATAATGAACAACATAACCGATTTCTTACAATGAGAACACTTCAATATCAAGCAGTCATCCAATAATATAAAAAAACAAAACTACATGCTTGTGGTATACTGATGTCTTAACACTGTTCGTCCTGCGCTAGGATTTAACAAAGATTAAATGTAACGAGGAAACCGGAATCTTTCTTGAAACGCCTGACAAAATTGTGTCCTTTTTATCGATCTACTGTAAAGAGATCAGTTGCCTGAGAGAAACTAAAGTTTATCAGAAGTTCTAACAAAAATTCACAGATTTGCTCACGTGATAACGATTCTGCAATTTTATTGGTTTCAAACTACTGGTAGTCTTCCCGCCTGCAGACATAGCGGCAGTCGTAAGATATCTACAGTTGACAGCATGTAAAAAAATTTACAACATGACGTGAAATCCTGATACAGGCTGTTACTCCCTTTAAGACACTGTCGATAGTAAAGTTCATTGTGGCAATATATAAAAACTAGTTGAACTACTCACTCTGGCACAACAACGCGTTTCAATCCATGAACGAACCGTCTGTTTCCCAGTACTTCTTGGTTAATCAATAAGAAACGTTTTCAGTGTTTATTTAAACCTATTCACATTGATCAAAATATTTCAGATAGGTTTTACCACACTTTAGGAGCAGATAAGTGGAACGACCACAATAATGATTTTAGTTTTTTTTCAACAACTAAACCAGAAAATGCCATTTTATGAAAACCTGCTTTGCAATAAGATGAAACTACCTTTTTACTTGGCCCGGTATGGCCAGATGGTTAAGGCATTCGACTGGTAATTTGAGGGTCTTTGGTTTGAATCTCCGCCACACCAAACAAGCTCGCCCTTTCAGCAGTGGGAGCGTTATAAAGTTACGGTCAATCCCCCTACTCGTTGGTAAAATGGTAGCCCAAGAGTTGGCGGTGGGTGGTGATGACTAGTTGCCTTCCCTCTAGACTTACACTGCTAAATTAGGGAAGGCTAAAACAGTTAGCCCTCATGTAGCTTTGTGCGAAATTCAAAAACAAACGTTTTTAATTACAAACAGAAAATTCAATTCTTTATGAACGTTCCAGTCACACCAGTTCTAACACCATTTGAATATCATAGGCGCAGATACCAAAGGGCTGTTTTTCTAAATAACTGAATGAAAATACATTTGCAAAAAAGTTAACGCAAATACAATCTGTAATGTCAATAACTATTTTTAAATCTAAAAGATCTTCTAATACAATCTATAATGTCAATAACTATTTTTAAATCTAAAAGTTATTCTAATACAATCTGTAATGTCAATAACTATTTTTAAATCTAAAAGATTTTCTAATACAATCTATAATGTCAATAACTATTTTTAAATCTAAAAGATCTTCTAATACAATCTATAATGTCAATAACTATTTTTAAATCTAAAAGTTATTCTAATACAATCTGTAATGTCAATAACTATTTTAAATCTAAAAGATTTTCTAATACAATCTATAATGTCAATAACTATTTTTAAATCTAAAAGATCTTCTAATACAATCTATAATGTCAATAACTATTTTTAAATCTAAAAGTTATTCTAATACAATCTGTAATGTCAATAACTATTTTTAAATCTAAAAGATCTTCTAATACAATCTATAATGTCAATAACTATTTTTAAATCTAAAAGATCTTCTAATACAATCTATAATGTCAATAACTATTTTTAAATCTAAAAGTTATTCTAATACAATCTGTAATGTCAATAACTATTTTTAAATCTAAAAGTTATTCTAATACAATCTGTAATGTCAATAACTATTTTTAAATCTAAAAGATCTTCTAATACAATCTATAATGTCAATAACTATTTTTAAATCTAAAAGATCTTCTAATACAATTTATAATGTCAATAACTATTTTTAAATCTAAAAGTTATTCTAATACAATCTGTAATGTCAATAACTATTTTTAAATCTAAAAGATCTTCTAATGCAATCTATAATGTCAATAACTATTTTTAAATCTAGAAGTTCTTCTAATACAATCTATAATGTTAATAACTATTTTTAAATCTAAAAGATCTTCTAATACAATCTATAATGTCAATAACTATTTTTAAATCTAAAAGTTATTCTAATACAATCTGTAATGTCAATAACTATTTTTAAATCTAAAAGATCTTCTAATACAATCTATAATGTCAATAACTATTTTTAAATCTAAAAGATCTTCTAATACAATCTATAATGTCAATAACTATTTTTAAATCTAAAAGTTATTCTAATACAATCTGTAATGTCAATAACTATTTTTAAATCTAAAAGTTATTCTAATACAATCTCTAATGTCAATAACTATTTTTAAATCTAAAAGATCTTCTAATACAATCTATAATGTCAATAACTATTTTTAAATCTAAAAGTTATTCTAATACAATCTGTAATGTCAATAACTATTTTTAAATCTAAAAGATCTTCTAATACAATCTATAATGTCAATAACTATTTTTAAATCTAAAAGATCTTCTAATACAATCTATAATGTCAATAACTATTTTTAAATCTAAAAGTTATTCTAATACAATCTGTAATGTCAATAACTATTTTTAAATCTAAAAGATCTTCTAATGCAATCTATAATGTCAATAACTATTTTTAAATCTAGAAGTTCTTCTAATACAATCTATAATGTCAATAACTATTTTTAAATCTAAAAGTTATTCTAATACAATCTATAATGTCAATAACTATTTTTAAATCTAAAAGTTATTCTAATACAATCTGTAATGTCAATAACTATTTTTAAATCTAAAAGATCTTCTAATACAATCTATAATGTCAATAACTATTTTTAAATCTAGAATTTCTTCTAATACAATCTATAATGTCAATAACTATTTTTAAATCTAGAAGTTCTTCTAATACAATCTATAATGTCAATAACTATTTTAAATCTAAAAGATCTTCTAATACAATCTATAATGCTAATAACTATTTTAAATCTAGAAGTTCTTCTAATACAATCTATAATGTCAATAACTATTTTTAAATCTAAAAGTTCTTCTAATACAATCTATAATGTCAATAACTATTTCTAAATCTAAAAGATCTTCTAATACAATCTATAATGTCAATAACTATTTTTAAATCTAAAAGATCTTCTAATACAATCTATAATGTCAATAACTATTTTTAAATCTAAAAGTTATTCTAATACAATCTGTAATGTCAATAACTATTTTTAAATCTAAAAGTTATTCTAATACAATCTGTAATGTCAATAACTATTTTTAAATCTAAAAGATCTTCTAATACAATCTATAATGTCAATAACTATTTTTAAATCTAAAAGATCTTCTAATACAATTTATAATGTCAATAACTATTTTTAAATCTAAAAGTTATTCTAATACAATCTGTAATGTCAATAACTATTTTTAAATCTAAAAGATCTTCTAATGCAATCTATAATGTCAATAACTATTTTTAAATCTAGAAGTTCTTCTAATACAATCTATAATGTCAATAACTATTTTTAAATCTAAAAGATCTTCTAATACAATCTATAATGTCAATAACTATTTTTAAATCTAAAAGTTATTCTAATACAATCTGCAATGTCAATAACTATTTTTAAATCTAAAAGATCTTCTAATACAATCTATAATGTCAATAACTATTTTAAATCTAAAAGATCTTCTAATACAATCTATAATGTCAATAACTATTTTTAAATCTAAAAGTTATTCTAATACAATCTGTAATGTCAATAACTATTTTTAAATCTAAAAGTTATTCTAATACAATCTCTAATGTCAATAACTATTTTTAAATCTAAAAGATCTTCTAATACAATCTATAATGTCAATAACTATTTTTAAATCTAAAAGTTATTCTAATACAATCTGTAATGTCAATAACTATTTTAAATCTAAAAGATCTTCTAATACAATCTATAATGTCAATAACTATTTTTAAATCTAAAAGATCTTCTAATACAATCTATAATGTCAATAACTATTTTTAAATCTAAAAGTTATTCTAATACAATCTGTAATGTCAATAACTATTTTTAAATCTAAAAGATCTTCTAATGCAATCTATAATGTCAATAACTATTTTTAAATCTAGAAGTTCTTCTAATACAATCTATAATGTCAATAACTATTTTAAATCTAAAAGTTATTCTAATACAATCTATAATGTCAATAACTATTTTAAATCTAAAAGTTATTCTAATACAATCTGTAATGTCAATAACTATTTTTAAATCTAAAAGATCTTCTAATACAATCTATAATGTCAATAACTATTTTTAAATCTAGAATTTCTTCTAATACAATCTATAATGTCAATAACTATTTTTAAATCTAAAAGTTCTTCTAATACAATCTATAATGTCAATAACTATTTTTAAATCTAAAAGATCTTCTAATACAATCTATAATGCTAATAACTATTTTTAAATCTAGAAGTTCTTCTAATACAATCTATAATGTCAATAACTATTTTTAAATCTAAAAGTTCTTCTAATACAATCTATAATGTCAATAACTATTTTTAAATCTAAAAGATCTTCTAATACAATCTATAATGTCAATAACTATTTTTAAATCTAAAAGATCTTCTAATACAATCTATAATGTCAATAACTATTTTTAAATCTAAAAGTTATTCTAATACAATCTGTAATGTCAATAACTATTTTTAAATCTAAAAGTTATTCTAATACAATCTGTAATGTCAATAACTATTTTTAAATCTAAAAGATCTTCTAATACAATCTATAATGTCAATAACTATTTTTAAATCTAAAAGATCTTCTAATACAATTTATAATGTCAATAACTATTTTTAAATCTAAAAGTTATTCTAATACAATCTGTAATGTCAATAACTATTTTTAAATCTAAAAGATCTTCTAATGCAATCTATAATGTCAATAAGTATTTTTAAATCTAGAAGTTCTTCTAATACAATCTATAATGTTAATAACTATTTTTAAATCTAAAAGATCTTCTAATACAATCTATAATGTCAATAACTATTTTTAAATCTAAAAGTTATTCTAATACAATCTGCAATGTCAATAACTATTTTTAAATCTAAAAGATCTTCTAATACAATCTATAATGTCAATAACTATTTTTAAATCTAAAAGATCTTCTAATACAATCTATAATGTCAATAACTATTTTAAATCTAAAAGTTATTCTAATACAATCTGTAATGTCAATAACTATTTTAAATCTAAAAGTTATTCTAATACAATCTCTAATGTCAATAACTATTTTTAAATCTAAAAGATCTTCTAATACAATCTATAATGTCAATAACTATTTTAAATCTAAAAGTTATTCTAATACAATCTGTAATGTCAATAACTATTTTTAAATCTAAAAGATCTTCTAATACAATCTATAATGTCAATAACTATTTTTAAATCTAAAAGATCTTCTAATACAATCTATAATGTCAATAACTATTTTTAAATCTAAAAGTTATTCTAATACAATCTGTAATGTCAATAACTATTTTTAAATCTAAAAGATCTTCTAATGCAATCTATAATGTCAATAACTATTTTTAAATCTAGAAGTTCTTCTAATACAATCTATAATGTCAATAACTATTTTAAATCTAAAAGTTATTCTAATACAATCTATAATGTCAATAACTATTTTTAAATCTAAAAGTTATTCTAATACAATCTGTAATGTCAATAACTATTTTTAAATCTAAAAGATCTTCTAATGCAATCTATAATGTCAATAAGTATTTTTAAATCTAGAAGTTCTTCTAATACAATCTATAATGTCAATAACTATTTTTAAATCTAAAAGTTATTCTAATACAATCTATAATGTCAATAACTATTTTTAAATCTAAAAGTTATTCTAATACAATCTGTAATGTCAATAACTATTTTTAAATCTAAAAGATCTTCTAATACAATCTATAATGTCAATAACTATTTTTAAATCTAGAATTTCTTCTAATACAATCTATAATGTCAATAACTATTTTTAAATCTAGAAGTTCTTCTAATACAATCTATAATGTCAATAACTATTTTTAAATCTAAAAGATCTTCTAATACAATCTATAATGTTAATAACTATTTTTAAATCTAGAAGTTCTTCTAATACAATCTATAATGTCAATAACTATTTTTAAATCTAAAAGTTCTTCTAATACAATCTATAATGTCAATAACTATTTCTAAATCTAAAAGATCTTCTAATACAATCTATAATGTCAATAACTATTTTTAAATCTAAAAGATCTTTTAATGCAATCTATAATGTCAATAACTATTTTTAAATCTAAAAGATCTTCTAATGCAATCTATAATGTCAATAACTATTTTTAAATCTAAAAGATCTTCTAATGCAATCTATAATGTCAATAACTATTTTTAAATCTAAAAGATCTTCTAATACAATCTGTAATGTCAATAACTATTTTTAAATCTAAAAGATTTTCTAATACAATCTATAATGTCAATAACTATTTTTAAATCTAAAAGATCTTCTAATACAATCTATAATGTCAATAACTATTTTTAAATCTAAAAGTTATTCTAATACAATCTGTAATGTCAATAACCATTTTTAAATCTAAAAGATTTTCTAATACAATCTATAATGTCAATAACTATTTTTAAATCTAAAAGATCTTCTAATACAATCTATAATGTCAATAACTATTTTAAATCTAAAAATTATTCTAATACAATCTGTAATGTCAATAACTATTTTAAATCTAAAAGATCTTCTAATACAATCTATAATGTCAATAACTATTTTAAATCTAAAAGATCTTCTAATACAATCTATAATGTCAATAACTATTTTTAAATCTAAAAGTTATTCTAATACAATCTGTAATGTCAATAACTATTTTTTTAAATCTAAAAGTTATTCTAATACAATCTGTAATGTCAATAACTATTTTAAATCTAAAAGATCTTCTAATACAATCTATAATGTCAATAACTATTTTAAATCTAAAAGATCTTCTAATACAATTTATAATGTCAATAACTATTTTAAATCTAAAAGTTATTCTAATACAATCTGTAATGTCAATAACTATTTTTAAATCTAAAAGATCTTCTAATGCAATCTATAATGTCAATAAGTATTTTTAAATCTAGAAGTTCTTCTAATACAATCTATAATGTTAATAACTATTTTTAAATCTAAAAGATCTTCTAATACAATCTATAATGTCAATAACTATTTTTAAATCTAAAAGTTATTCTAATACAATCTGCAATGTCAATAACTATTTTTAAATCTAAAAGATCTTCTAATACAATCTATAATGTCAATAACTATTTTTAAATCTAAAAGATCTTCTAATACAATCTATAATGTCAATAACTATTTTAAATCTAAAAGTTATTCTAATACAATCTGTAATGTCAATAACTATTTTAAATCTAAAAGTTATTCTAATACAATCTCTAATGTCAATAACTATTTTTAAATCTAAAAGATCTTCTAATACAATCTATAATGTCAATAACTATTTTAAATCTAAAAGTTATTCTAATACAATCTGTAATGTCAATAACTATTTTAAATCTAAAAGATCTTCTAATACAATCTATAATGTCAATAACTATTTTTAAATCTAAAAGATCTTCTAATACAATCTATAATGTCAATAACTATTTTTAAATCTAAAAGTTATTCTAATACAATCTGTAATGTCAATAACTATTTTTAAATCTAAAAGATCTTCTAATGCAATCTATAATGTCAATAACTATTTTTAAATCTAGAAGTTCTTCTAATACAATCTATAATGTCAATAACTATTTTTAAATCTAAAAGTTATTCTAATACAATCTATAATGTCAATAACTATTTTTAAATCTAAAAGTTATTCTAATACAATCTGTAATGTCAATAACTATTTTAAATCTAAAAGATCTTCTAATACAATCTATAATGTCAATAACTATTTTTAAATCTAGAATTTCTTCTAATACAATCTATAATGTCAATAACTATTTTAAATCTAGAAGTTCTTCTAATACAATCTATAATGTCAATAACTATTTTTAAATCTAAAAGATCTTCTAATACAATCTATAATGCTAATAACTATTTTTAAATCTAGAAGTTCTTCTAATACAATCTATAATGTCAATAACTATTTTAAATCTAAAAGTTCTTCTAATACAATCTATAATGTCAATAACTATTTCTAAATCTAAAAGATCTTCTAATACAATCTATAATGTCAATAACTATTTTTAAATCTAAAAGATCTTCTAATACAATCTATAATGTCAATAACTATTTTAAATCTAAAAGTTATTCTAATACAATCTGTAATGTCAATAACTATTTTTAAATCTAAAAGTTATTCTAATACAATCTGTAATGTCAATAACTATTTTAAATCTAAAAGATCTTCTAATACAATCTATAATGTCAATAACTATTTTTAAATCTAAAAGATCTTCTAATACAATTTATAATGTCAATAACTATTTTTAAATCTAAAAGTTATTCTAATACAATCTGTAATGTCAATAACTATTTTTAAATCTAAAAGATCTTCTAATGCAATCTATAATGTCAATAAGTATTTTTAAATCTAGAAGTTCTTCTAATACAATCTATAATGTTAATAACTATTTTTAAATCTAAAAGATCTTCTAATACAATCTATAATGTCAATAACTATTTTTAAATCTAAAAGTTATTCTAATACAATCTGCAATGTCAATAACTATTTTTAAATCTAAAAGATCTTCTAATACAATCTATAATGTCAATAACTATTTTTAAATCTAAAAGATCTTCTAATACAATCTATAATGTCAATAACTATTTTTAAATCTAAAAGTTATTCTAATACAATCTGTAATGTCAATAACTATTTTTAAATCTAAAAGTTATTCTAATACAATCTCTAATGTCAATAACTATTTTTAAATCTAAAAGATCTTCTAATACAATCTATAATGTCAATAACTATTTTAAATCTAAAAGATCTTCTAATACAATCTATAATGTCAATAACTATTTTAAATCTAAAAGTTATTCTAATACAATCTGTAATGTCAATAACTATTTTTAAATCTAAAAGATCTTCTAATGCAATCTATAATGTCAATAACTATTTTTAAATCTAGAAGTTCTTCTAATACAATCTATAATGTCAATAACTATTTTTAAATCTAAAAGTTATTCTAATACAATCTATAATGTCAATAACTATTTTTAAATCTAAAAGTTATTCTAATACAATCTGTAATGTCAATAACTATTTTTAAATCTAAAAGATCTTCTAATACAATCTATAATGTCAATAACTATTTTTAAATCTAGAATTTCTTCTAATACAATCTATAATGTCAATAACTATTTTTAAATCTAGAAGTTCTTCTAATACAATCTATAATGTCAATAACTATTTTTAAATCTAAAAGATCTTCTAATACAATCTATAATGCTAATAACTATTTTTAAATCTAGAAGTTCTTCTAATACAATCTATAATGTCAATAACTATTTTTAAATCTAAAAGTTCTTCTAATACAATCTATAATGTCAATAACTATTTCTAAATCTAAAAGATCTTCTAATACAATCTATAATGTCAATAACTATTTTTAAATCTAAAAGATCTTCTAATACAATCTATAATGTCAATAACTATTTTAAATCTAAAAGTTATTCTAATACAATCTGTAATGTCAATAACTATTTTTAAATCTAAAAGATCTTCTAATGCAATCTATAATGTCAATAACTATTTTTAAATCTAGAAGTTCTTCTAATACAATCTATAATGTCAATAACTATTTTTAAATCTAAAAGTTATTCTAATACAATCTATAATGTCAATAACTATTTTTAAATCTAAAAGTTATTCTAATACAATCTGTAATGTCAATAACTATTTTTAAATCTAAAAGATCTTCTAATACAATCTATAATGTCAATAACTATTTTTAAATCTAGAATTTCTTCTAATACAATCTATAATGTCAATAACTATTTTTAAATCTAGAAGTTCTTCTAATACAATCTATAATGTCAATAACTATTTTTAAATCTAAAAGATCTTCTAATACAATCTATAATGTTAATAACTATTTTTAAATCTAGAAGTTCTTCTAATACAATCTATAATGTCAATAACTATTTTTAAATCTAAAAGTTCTTCTAATACAATCTATAATGTCAATAACTATTTCTAAATCTAAAAGATCTTCTAATACAATCTATAATGTCAATAACTATTTTTAAATCTAAAAGATCTTTTAATGCAATCTATAATGTCAATAACTATTTTTAAATCTAAAAGATCTTCTAATGCAATCTATAATGTCAATAACTATTTTTAAATCTAAAAGTTATTCTAATACAATCTGTAATGTCAATAACTATTTTTAAATCTAAAAGATCTTCTAATGCAATCTATAATGTCAATAACTATTTTTAAATCTAGAAGTTCTTCTAATACAATCTATAATGTCAATAACTATTTTTAAATCTAAAAGTTATTCTAATACAATCTATAATGTCAATAACTATTTTTAAATCTAAAAGTTATTCTAATACAATCTGTAATGTCAATAACTATTTTTAAATCTAAAAGATCTTCTAATACAATCTATAATGTCAATAACTATTTTTAAATCTAGAATTTCTTCTAATACAATCTATAATGTCAATAACTATTTTTAAATCTAGAAGTTCTTCTAATACAATCTATAATGTCAATAACTATTTTTAAATCTAAAAGATCTTCTAATACAATCTATAATGTTAATAACTATTTTTAAATCTAGAAGTTCTTCTAATACAATCTATAATGTCAATAACTATTTTTAAATCTAAAAGTTCTTCTAATACAATCTATAATGTCAATAACTATTTCTAAATCTAAAAGATCTTCTAATACAATCTATAATGTCAATAACTATTTTAAATCTAAAAGATCTTTTAATACAATCTATAATGTCAATAACTATTTTTAAATCTAAAAGATCTTCTAATGCAATCTATAATGTCAATAACTATTTTTAAATCTAAAAGATCTTCTAATGCAATCTATAATGTCAATAACTATTTTTAAATCTAAAAGATCTTCTAATACAATCTGTAATGTCAATAACTATTTTTAAATCTAAAAGATTTTCTAATACAATCTATAATGTCAATAACTATTTTTTAAATCTAAAAGATCTTCTAATACAATCTATAATGTCAATAACTATTTTAAATCTAAAAGTTATTCTAATACAATCTGTAATGTCAATAACTATTTTAAATCTAAAAGATTTTCTAATACAATCTATAATGTCAATAACTATTTTTAAATCTAAAAGATCTTCTAATACAATCTATAATGTCAATAACTATTTTAAATCTAAAAATTATTCTAATACAATCTGTAATGTCAATAACTATTTTTAAATCTAAAAGATCTTCTAATACAATCTATAATGTCAATAACTATTTTTAAATCTAAAAGATCTTCTAATACAATCTATAATGTCAATAACTATTTTAAATCTAAAAGTTATTCTAATACAATCTGTAATGTCAATAACTATTTTAAATCTAAAAGTTATTCTAATACAATCTGTAATGTCAATAACTATTTTTAAATCTAAAAGATCTTCTAATACAATCTATAATGTCAATAACTATTTTTAAATCTAAAAGATCTTCTAATACAATTTATAATGTCAATAACTATTTTTAAATCTAAAAGTTATTCTAATACAATCTGTAATGTCAATAACTATTTTTAAATCTAAAAGATCTTCTAATGCAATCTATAATGTCAATAAGTATTTTTAAATCTAGAAGTTCTTCTAATACAATCTATAATGTTAATAACTATTTTTAAATCTAAAAGATCTTCTAATACAATCTATAATGTCAATAACTATTTTTAAATCTAAAAGTTATTCTAATACAATCTGCAATGTCAATAACTATTTTTAAATCTAAAAGATCTTCTAATACAATCTATAATGTCAATAACTATTTTAAATCTAAAAGATCTTCTAATACAATCTATAATGTCAATAACTATTTTTAAATCTAAAAGTTATTCTAATACAATCTGTAATGTCAATAACTATTTTTAAATCTAAAAGTTATTCTAATACAATCTCTAATGTCAATAACTATTTTTAAATCTAAAAGATCTTCTAATACAATCTATAATGTCAATAACTATTTTTAAATCTAAAAGTTATTCTAATACAATCTGTAATGTCAATAACTATTTTTAAATCTAAAAGATCTTCTAATACAATCTATAATGTCAATAACTATTTTTAAATCTAAAAGATCTTCTAATACAATCTATAATGTCAATAACTATTTTAAATCTAAAAGTTATTCTAATACAATCTGTAATGTCAATAACTATTTTTAAATCTAAAAGATCTTCTAATGCAATCTATAATGTCAATAACTATTTTTAAATCTAGAAGTTCTTCTAATACAATCTATAATGTCAATAACTATTTTAAATCTAAAAGTTATTCTAATACAATCTATAATGTCAATAACTATTTTTAAATCTAAAAGTTATTCTAATACAATCTGTAATGTCAATAACTATTTTTAAATCTAAAAGATCTTCTAATACAATCTATAATGTCAATAACTATTTTTAAATCTAGAATTTCTTCTAATACAATCTATAATGTCAATAACTATTTTTAAATCTAGAAGTTCTTCTAATACAATCTATAATGTCAATAACTATTTTTAAATCTAAAAGATCTTCTAATACAATCTATAATGCTAATAACTATTTTTAAATCTAGAAGTTCTTCTAATACAATCTATAATGTCAATAACTATTTTTAAATCTAAAAGTTCTTCTAATACAATCTATAATGTCAATAACTATTTCTAAATCTAAAAGATCTTCTAATACAATCTATAATGTCAATAACTATTTTTAAATCTAAAAGATCTTCTAATACAATCTATAATGTCAATAACTATTTTTAAATCTAAAAGTTATTCTAATACAATCTGTAATGTCAATAACTATTTTTAAATCTAAAAGTTATTCTAATACAATCTGTAATGTCAATAACTATTTTTAAATCTAAAAGATCTTCTAATACAATCTATAATGTCAATAACTATTTTTAAATCTAAAAGATCTTCTAATACAATTTATAATGTCAATAACTATTTTAAATCTAAAAGTTATTCTAATACAATCTGTAATGTCAATAACTATTTTTAAATCTAAAAGATCTTCTAATGCAATCTATAATGTCAATAAGTATTTTTAAATCTAGAAGTTCTTCTAATACAATCTATAATGTTAATAACTATTTTAAATCTAAAGATCTTCTAATACAATCTATAATGTCAATAACTATTTTAAATCTAAAAGTTATTCTAATACAATCTGCAATGTCAATAACTATTTTTAAATCTAAAAGATCTTCTAATACAATCTATAATGTCAATAACTATTTTTAAATCTAAAAGATCTTCTAATACAATCTATAATGTCAATAACTATTTTTAAATCTAAAAGTTATTCTAATACAATCTGTAATGTCAATAACTATTTTAAATCTAAAAGTTATTCTAATACAATCTCTAATGTCAATAACTATTTTTAAATCTAAAAGATCTTCTAATACAATCTATAATGTCAATAACTATTTTTAAATCTAAAAGTTATTCTAATACAATCTGTAATGTCAATAACTATTTTAAATCTAAAAGATCTTCTAATACAATCTATAATGTCAATAACTATTTTTAAATCTAAAAGTTATTCTAATACAATCTGCAATGTCAATAACTATTTTAAATCTAAAAGATCTTCTAATACAATCTATAATGTCAATAACTATTTTAAATCTAAAAGATCTTCTAATACAATCTATAATGTCAATAACTATTTTTAAATCTAAAAGTTATTCTAATACAATCTGTAATGTCAATAACTATTTTAAATCTAAAAGTTATTCTAATACAATCTCTAATGTCAATAACTATTTTAAATCTAAAAGATCTTCTAATACAATCTATAATGTCAATAACTATTTTAAATCTAAAAGTTATTCTAATACAATCTGTAATGTCAATAACTATTTTAAATCTAAAAGATCTTCTAATACAATCTATAATGTCAATAACTATTTTTAAATCTAAAAGATCTTCTAATACAATCTATAATGTCAATAACTATTTTAAATCTAAAAGTTATTCTAATACAATCTGTAATGTCAATAACTATTTTAAATCTAAAAGATCTTCTAATGCAATCTATAATGTCAATAACTATTTTTAAATCTAGAAGTTCTTCTAATACAATCTATAATGTCAATAACTATTTTTAAATCTAAAAGTTATTCTAATACAATCTATAATGTCAATAACTATTTTTAAATCTAAAAGTTATTCTAATACAATCTGTAATGTCAATAACTATTTTAAATCTAAAAGATCTTCTAATACAATCTATAATGTCAATAACTATTTTTAAATCTAGAATTTCTTCTAATACAATCTATAATGTCAATAACTATTTTAAATCTAGAAGTTCTTCTAATACAATCTATAATGTCAATAACTATTTTAAATCTAAAAGATCTTCTAATACAATCTATAATGTTAATAACTATTTTTAAATCTAGAAGTTCTTCTAATACAATCTATAATGTCAATAACTATTTTTAAATCTAAAAGTTCTTCTAATACAATCTATAATGTCAATAACTATTTCTAAATCTAAAAGATCTTCTAATACAATCTATAATGTCAATAACTATTTTAAATCTAAAAGATCTTCTAATACAATCTATAATGTCAATAACTATTTTAAATCTAAAAGTTATTCTAATACAATCTGTAATGTCAATAACTATTTTAAATCTAAAAGATCTTCTAATGCAATCTATAATGTCAATAACTATTTTCAAATCTAGAAGTTCTTCTAATACAATCTATAATGTCAATAACTATTTTAAATCTAAAAGTTATTCTAATACAATCTATAATGTCAATAACTATTTTAAATCTAAAAGTTATTCTAATACAATCTGTAATGTCAATAACTATTTTTAAATCTAAAAGATCTTCTAATACAATCTATAATGTCAATAACTATTTTAAATCTAGAATTTCTTCTAATACAATCTATAATGTCAATAACTATTTTTAAATCTAGAAGTTCTTCTAATACAATCTATAATGTCAATAACTATTTTAAATCTAAAAGATCTTCTAATACAATCTATAATGTTAATAACTATTTTTAAATCTAGAAGTTCTTCTAATACAATCTATAATGTCAATAACTATTTTAAATCTAAAAGTTCTTCTAATACAATCTATAATGTCAATAACTATTTCTAAATCTAAAAGATCTTCTAATACAATCTATAATGTCAATAACTATTTTTAAATCTAAAAGATCTTTTAATGCAATCTATAATGTCAATAACTATTTTTAAATCTAAAAGATCTTCTAATACAATCTATAATGTCAATAACTATTTTTAAATCTAAAAGTTATTCTAATACAATCTGTAATGTCAATAACTATTTTAAATCTAAAAGATCTTCTAATGCAATCTATAATGTCAATAACTATTTTAAATCTAGAAGTTCTTCTAATACAATCTATAATGTCAATAACTATTTTTAAATCTAAAAGTTATTCTAATACAATCTATAATGTCAATAACTATTTTTAAATCTAAAAGTTATTCTAATACAATCTGTAATGTCAATAACTATTTTTAAATCTAAAAGATCTTCTAATACAATCTATAATGTCAATAACTATTTTTAAATCTAGAATTTCTTCTAATACAATCTATAATGTCAATAACTATTTTTAAATCTAGAAGTTCTTCTAATACAATCTATAATGTCAATAACTATTTTTAAATCTAAAAGATCTTCTAATACAATCTATAATGTTAATAACTATTTTAAATCTAGAAGTTCTTCTAATACAATCTATAATGTCAATAACTATTTTTAAATCTAAAAGTTCTTCTAATACAATCTATAATGTCAATAACTATTTCTAAATCTAAAAGATCTTCTAATACAATCTATAATGTCAATAACTATTTTTAAATCTAAAAGATCTTTTAATGCAATCTATAATGTCAATAACTATTTTTAAATCTAAAAGATCTTCTAATGCAATCTATAATGTCAATAACTATTTTTAAATCTAAAAGATCTTCTAATGCAATCTATAATGTCAATAACTATTTTTAAATCTAAAAGATCTTCTAATACAATCTGTAATGTCAATAACTATTTTTAAATCTAAAAGATTTTCTAATACAATCTATAATGTCAATAACTATTTTTAAATCTAAAAGATCTTCTAATACAATCTATAATGTCAATAACTATTTTTAAATCTAAAAATTATTCTAATACAATCTGTAATGTCAATAACTATTTTTAAATCTAAAAGATCTTCTAATACAATCTATAATGTCAATAACTATTTTTAAATCTAAAAGATCTTCTAATACAATCTATAATGTCAATAACTA
Organism: Tachypleus tridentatus; assembly: GCF_004210375.1. NCBI lineage: Eukaryota > Metazoa > Arthropoda > Merostomata > Xiphosura > Limulidae > Tachypleus > Tachypleus tridentatus. Next base: position 35,826,530 of record NC_134833.1, on the reverse strand, counting down.
TTTTAAATCTAAAAGTTATTCTAATACAATCTGTAATGTCAATAACTATTTTTAAATCTAAAAGTTATTCTGATACAATCTGTAATGTCAATAACTATTTTTAAATCTAAAAGATCTTCTAATACAATCTATAATGTCAATAACTATTTTTAAATCTAAAAGATCTTCTAATACAATTTATAATGTCAATAACTATTTTTAAATCTAAAAGTTATTCTAATACAATCTGTAATGTCAATAACTATTTTTAAATCTAAAAGATCTTCTAATGCAATCTATAATGTCAATAAGTATTTTTAAATCTAGAAGTTCTTCTAATACAATCTATAATGTTAATAACTATTTTTAAATCTAAAAGATCTTCTAATACAATCTATAATGTCAATAACTATTTTTAAATCTAAAAGTTATTCTAATACAATCTGTAATGTCAATAACTATTTTAAATCTAAAAGATCTTCTAATACAATCTATAATGTCAATAACTATTTTTAAATCTAAAAGATCTTCTAATACAATCTATAATGTCAATAACTATTTTTAAATCTAAAAGTTATTCTAATACAATCTGTAATGTCAATAACTATTTTTAAATCTAAAAGTTATTCTAATACAATCTCTAATGTCAATAACTATTTTTAAATCTAAAAGATCTTCTAATACAATCTATAATGTCAATAACTATTTTTAAATCTAAAAGTTATTCTAATACAATCTGTAATGTCAATAACTATTTTAAATCTAAAAGATCTTCTAATACAATCTATAATGTCAATAACTATTTTAAATCTAAAAGATCTTCTAATACAATCTATAATGTCAATAACTATTTTTAAATCTAAAAGTTATTCTAATACAATCTGTAATGTCAATAACTATTTTAAATCTAAAAGATCTTCTAATGCAATCTATAATGTCAATAACTATTTTAAATCTAGAAGTTCTTCTAATACAATCTATAATGTCAATAACTATTTTAAATCTAAAAGTTATTCTAATACAATCTATAATGTCAATAACTATTTTTAAATCTAAAAGTTATTCTAATACAATCTGTAATGTCAATAACTATTTTAAATCTAAAAGATCTTCTAATACAATCTATAATGTCAATAACTATTTTTAAATCTAGAATTTCTTCTAATACAATCTATAATGTCAATAACTATTTTTAAATCTAAAAGTTATTCTAATACAATCTATAATGTCAATAACTATTTTTAAATCTAGAAGTTCTTCTAATACAATCTATAATGTCAATAACTATTTTTAAATCTAAAAGATCTTCTAATACAATCTATAATGTTAATAACTATTTTTAAATCTAGAAGTTCTTCTAATACAATCTATAATGTCAATAACTATTTTTAAATCTAAAAGTTCTTCTAATACAATCTATAATGTCAATAACTATTTCTAAATCTAAAAGATCTTCTAATACAATCTATAATGTCAATAACTATTTTTAAATCTAAAAGATCTTTTAATGCAATCTATAATGTCAATAACTATTTTTAAATCTAAAAGATCTTCTAATGCAATCTATAATGTCAATAACTATTTTTAAATCTAAAAGATCTTCTAATACAATCTGTAATGTCAATAACTATTTTTAAATCTAAAAGATCTTCTAATACACTCTATAATGTCAATAACTATTTTTAAATCTAAAAGATCTTATACAATCTATAATGTGAATAACTATTTTTAAGTCTAAAAGATCTTCTAATACAATCTATAATGTCAATAACTATTTTTAAATCTAAAAGATCTTCTAATACAATCTATAATGTAAATAACTATTTTTAAATCTAAAAGATCTTCTAATACAATCTATAATGTAAATAACTATTTTTAAATCTAAAAGATCTTCTAACTGCACTACACTAAGATAATATTTGTTAAATTTACCATTTATAAATATTTAAGTATTTATTTATTAACTATTTTACTGGAACATCGTTATTTTGATAGTATGCACATAGAGACATAGATAAAATGTTTATAGGGCCCGGCATGACCAGGTGGTTAGGGCTATCGACTCATAATTTGAGGGTCGCGGGTTTAAATACCCACTACACTAAATACACTTGCCCTTTCAGCCGTGAGAGCGTTGTAATGTAAGGGTCAATCCTACTGTTCATTGGTAAAAGAGTAACCCAAAAGTTGGCGATGGGTGGTGATGACTAGCTGCCTTCCCTCTAGTCTTGCACTGCTAAATTAGGAGCAGGTAGTGCAGATAGACTTTGTTTGTTTGTTTGTTTTTGAATTTTGCGCAAAGCTACAGAACACGGAGAGCAGAATTTTTTACACCGCCTCTCCACAAAAAAAGTAGTGCTTTCTTTGAGTACCCTGAGCTCTCAGGACTCACCCAAAGTGTATATTATTCTTATCGCTCTAGTTACACCATTGTATGTACACTAATTTCTTTCCTGAAAACTACTGTCATGGTTTCAGATTTAAAAATGTTAAAACGCAATATGTTTAACGCCCATTGCGTAGTCACGGAGATATATTTGGTGGGTTAGTTTTCCGACAAAACTTTCCGGTACTCAAAAGCTACCGGTGGCACAGCGAAATATCCATAATTTTACACTACTAGAGACCAGGTTACAATACTCAGAGTGCGCGAAGCATAAAGATTCTACTATCTAGCTTTGTGTTTAAATACAACAAAACGTACACTGCTGTGTGATTATCACAATAAATACTAGTTACGGAATAAAAATAAACCTAATTACTTCTATTAGAAGAAAAATTATAATTAATTAGAATATAAATTTAGTAGGTAGGCTAATTACTTAACTCAATTGCGTAAGGACGTCAGTTGGTTTGTTTGTAAAGCGGTGCATATTGCTTTTGCCCCACAATGGTATGTCAGCGGATTCACACCGCTAGAAACCGGGTTTCAATACCTGTAGTTGGCATAGCACAGATAGCCCTTAGTGTAGCTTTGAGCTTAATAACAAAACAAAGAAACAAAGTATTTTTAAATATATATATAACAGTGATTAGAGCTTCTCACGATATTTGTAATTTGAATTTCGCTCTTGTTTCCAAAAACTACGAGGGCGTGAAACCCATACCTGAATCCAAATTATTGCTGATGGACCCACTTGTTGTTCAAGACAGTATCTTGTTCCTCAACATTATCATTTTTGTTTGTTTTATTATTAAATCTTGCAACTGTGAGTTTTTGCTCACTTACAATATTTTTAGGTCGTATGTTTTCTTTACCTAGTCACGTAACAAATTAAGTCGCATTTGAGGACCAGATAACAACATGAGTGTTGGGTCAGAGGTAGAAATGACAATCACGTTTTTTTTCGTTGTTTTTTTTTTTTTGTAGAGAGATAGAGACAAGCACAATAGGTGGAATAATACAGACCTTGTGTTCCTCCGCTCTTCAGGTAATAGACTAGTGAACAAAGTGTTGTTATTCAATTTCCTGTCGTGCAACCTGGTTGACATCGTCTAATCAATTTGTTTGTAATGAGCGAAAAGCTACACAACTGACTCTTTGCTGTGCCCACCACGAATAATGAAACCTAGTTTACAGCATTATGTTTGTTTTTTGAATTTCGCGCAAAGCTACTCGAGGGTTATCTGCACTAGCCGTCCCTAATTTAGTAGTGTAAGACTAGAGGGGAGGCAGTAAGTCATTACCGCCCACCGCCAACTCTTGGACTACCATTTTACCAACCAATAGTGAGATTGACCGTGACATTATAACGCCTCCACGACTGAAAGGGCTAGCGTGTTTGGCGTGACGGGGATTCGAACCCGCGACCCTCGGATTACGAGTCGAACGACTTAACCCACCTGGCCATGCCGGGCCATTACAGAATTATGTTCCTTGAGACATGCAGCTAAGCCACAGTATGACCCCATCCAATCAGAACTGCGGGTACAGCTTAGCTTGTACAGGCCTCTGTTTCTTCCATATATTTCCACATGTTGTAATGATAACATTCATTGGAGGGGGGATGAGATGGGAGGTGTATTTTCAAACAGGTATGTGTGTAACGAATGAGATGGGAGGTGTATTTTCAAACAGGTATGTGTGTAATGAATGAGATGGGAGGTGTATTTTCAAACAGGTATGTGTGTAATGAAAACGTTTGTCTAAACTCATTACATGCTACATTTAACCTACTGAGAAAAAAATATTCAAAGAACACGATAGCTTCTTTGTTTTCGTTTTCAATGAAATTCCATTCACAGTCCATACCGATACCGGTTTGAAAACCGACCGGATTATTGGATGACAAAAAGGAAATCAGCTCATCACGGTGATCATTACGGTCACCTTGGGAACAGTATGTGGTCATTGTGAGTTACTGTCAAAGTTTTAAAATGTCCCCACTTCTTTTGATATGTATTTATAGAGGTAACAAATTGACATATAGTTTTATTGCAGGAATATTCTATCTGATCGCAAAGAGAGTGAAGAAATAAGCTAACAGCCGTAGCCCCTCATAAATTAACTCTCAGGTAAACCTAATGTTAAAATTTTATTTAATCTTTTACGACATTGATATACAATCAGGAATCCCTATCATCATGAAGATTCCACATATATCAACCAACGATTTCCTACCTATCAACCTAATAATCCCCCACATATCAACCTGTGATGCCTTACATCCTAAAATATGTTTCCTAATATAGCTAATTTTCGTTTGAATGTATGGTTTTGCCTGTGACTGGTGAAGAGGTTTCGTGGGCTCTGAAGGTGTATGAGGACCATTCATGCATCCCACAATTGCTATGAAGTATGTTTCTATTGGAGGGCAGTCCTCCATCAACCGAATTCCCCTGCTGAGTAGTAATCTCGTAACCTCAAACTGGTGCTTGAAGCAAAGGTTACCCAAAACGGAAAAATCATAAGTCGTCTTTGAGAGATAGTTTCTTAAAATACATGACGAATCTGTTTATAAAATGTATTACGTGACTTGGGTATGTCATACAATTGAAATAGTCATAAGTGAGGAAAGATAAACATACTTACAGTTGTTGTTGTTTTGAATTAAGCACAAAGCTACACAACGGGCTATCTGTGCTCTGCTCACCACGGGTATCGAAACCCGATTTTTAGCGTTGTAAGTCCGCAGACATACCGCTGAGCCACTGTGGGGGCACATACTTACTTAAACCTAAAATAAAAGGTATCGAAAATGTTTCTGATGAAGCCAATGATACTACCCAAAAACAGTTATTTTCAAAATTTGCGTCGTTCTTGAGATTGGTTTGAATTTCGCACAAAGATAAATATGAGTTATCTGTGCTTATAGTCTCTAATTCAGCAGTGCTAAATCAGAGGGAAAGTATCTAGTTAACACTGTCAACTCTTGGGCTACTCTTTTACCAACAAATAATGGGAAAGACCATTGTATTTTAACGCCGCCACGCTGCTAAAAGACTGACTATGTTTGGGGAGAAGGATTCGAACTGGCTATTCTGGGATTACGAAAGGGGTGCTCTAACCACCTCGTGGCCCGGCATGACCAAGCGTGTTAAGACGTTCGACTTGTAATCCGAGGATCGCGGGTTCAAATCCCGGTCGCACCAAACATGCTCGCCCTCCCAGCCGTGGGGGCGTTATAATGTGACGTTCAATCCCACTATTCGTTGGTAAAAGAGTAGCCCAAGAGCTGGCGGTGGGTGGTAATGACTAGCTGCCTTCCTCTAGTCTTACACTGCTAAATTAGGGACGGCTAGCGCAGATAGCTCTCGAGTAGCTTTGCGCGAAATTCAAAAAACAAATCTAACCACCTCACCATTCCAGGACCTTGAGAATGAAGTAAAGGAGATACGTTTTAAGTTGATCATTAGATCTGCGTTCAACTTAATAAGCGCTTCGGTGCTTCTTGTTCATAAAGTGACAGTTGTGATCATTCTCAGTGACTTTGGGTATTCAAATTGTAACCTGCAGAATTTAGCCCAAGTAACTGGCCCCGAGCACTGCCAAGGTGAAGGCACTTGCCCATGAATATCTTGTGTAAATGAAGTTAATAGGACAGATGCGGTGGGTTGAATAACACTATGAGTCTCAGTGAGATTTCCGTACGGCTAAAGAAGTAAGCGCAGCAGTCCTCGTAAGTCAGGAGACTAAAAATGTGTTCCTTCTGAATCTACAGTCTTAAAGATTCGATAAACTACAATGTCGATGAAAGGATATTGAACAAAATAGTTTGATCTTTCAGATTTGATGTATTTATGTTTCGGTATTCGTTCTAAAACTTCACGAGTGATACGAACTTAAGCCTGCTGTGCTTATTACAAGATCATCTTGCCCTAAAAACAAAAGTGTACAGAAAAGCAGAAGAATTGGTTGTACGTGTTAAAATAATGCCATTGTAAATTATTAACACTGTATTCTAGCGTGTTTATACAGTGTTAAAACACGTGGTTAAAAACAAGGCAGTCACTGGCCCCTGTTTCATACTGTGTACTACCTGTTTAGAACTGATTATATAGGTCAGGAGGAGATGCCGTGAGCCATCGAGATTCAACAACGAGGCCAAACAAAAAAGGGGGAGGGTCACGGGAATTTGGGGAGAGGAAATTTAATATCAAAAGGTCAGCACTCAAATCAGAAAAATTAACACTATAACTTGTAACATTTTTTCTTTTGGTAGTTAGGACTAAATGCCAGGTGCTAACACAAATAAAACACATTACAGAAAGTCATGACCACGAGAAAGAAGAATAAACAAACAACTCAGGAAGATGAAATATTTTCATGTGTTATCACAGATTTTCTCTGGTATGTTAATGGCAAAATCAACATTTTCTGGACTACACATTTTTATGAATATTTTATGATAAATATACATGTAAACATTATAAAAGGGTCGAGGACCGAGAATGGCCTGGTATATAACGTTCCCAAATGCTAATGATTCGCTTCACGCTGCCTCAAAAAAATGCGTTTCGCACTTTAACGATTATACATGAATATTCCAAGAGTAGGTAGAGGGTGCTGTTGAACAGCTTCCTTTTCTTTACTCTATAATCTCAAATTTTGAGATTTTTTGCAGTTAGTTTTTTGCAGATAGCCATTGTATAAATTTGTAGAAAATTTTTAAAGCAAAGAAGATTTATTGGATTACACTGCGTATTTATTGAGTATTTAATTGTTATTAATGACGTAAGAAAATAGTTGTAATTGACAAATCTGGAAGCTTATAATAAAATATCCACAAATGTATTTCGATACAATAAATTAATTTTTATGTCGACTAGAACTCAAATTGTTTGCTCATTTGGTCAATTCGAGTAAAAGCGCCAACGGATTACGGATTTTAGCGCTTCCAAAGGTTTCGAAGAACATTGTTCAAGTTTAGCAAACTATGCCTTATATAACAGTTCAAATAGGTGATAATAACAAACAAAAGAGATAATATGTAAGTGTTAAAATGTCATCAAAATCTGACCAAGTTTTAAGTTGTATGTACTTTGGAATTATCTTTTTTAAAAAAAAAATTGTTTTTAACTTTATCTTGTCCTTGGTTTGAATTTCGCGCAAAGCTACAAAAGGGTTTATTTGTTTTTTGAATTTCACGCAAAGTTACTCGAGAGCTATCTGCGCTAGCCGTCCCTAATTTAGCAGTGTAAGACTAGAGAGAAGGCAGCTAGTCATCACCACCCACCGCCAACTCTTGGGTTACTCTTTTACCAACGAATAGTTGGATTGACCGTCACATTATAATGCATTCACGGCTGAAAGAGCGAGCATGCTTGATGTGACGGGATTCGAACCCGAGACCCTCAGATTACGAGCCGATTGCCATAACCACTTTGCTATGCTGCGCCATCTTGTCTTTGAAAGACACTCTTCACTTCATTTTAAGAGTAACATATATTCTTCTGTTATGTGCTTCCTAATATTAAACTTCACTTTTTATTTCTACTTTTTTCTCTAAACGTCACAAAAATCACCGATCTTATTTGTCTTCAAGATTTGCAGTACTGAGAATAATTATCAAAGAATGAATGAAGTGCGAAGTTATTAGAATAGTCCCGTTCTATTGTATGAAAATTAGTTGAACCAGAGTGTTGTCACGTTGGAAAACAACGTCAAACAAGCACCTTGTTATAAAGTACAGAGAGTCATGCTGCTCCCAGAAGTAGTGTTGCGAACGCATTCCTGGCTCTCATAACATGAGAAAACATGCAGAAATTAAAGTCTCTAGTCCATACAACAAAATGAAACGAGATTTTGTCAAAGTCTCTAGTTCATACAACAAAATGAAACGAGATTTTGTTAAAGTCTCTAGTCCATACAGCAAAATGAAACGAGATTTTGTTAAAGTCTCTAGTCCATACAACAAAATGAAACGAGATTTTGTTAAAGTCTCTAGTCCATACAACAAAATGAAACGAGATTTTGTTAAAGTCTCTAGTTCATACAACAAAATGAAACGAGATTTTGTTTCACCAGGAGAAGAATACATAAAACCAGTACTGACAATAATAGAATCGACCGAGGTAAAATTTTTTAACTGTTTAAAAAGTGTATTAAGTAATTATGTAACCTGGAATATGCTCTTATGTTAAACTAAGATTCAGAAGAGATCTTTCCTGAAGCCTAACTGTAAGTACAGATGTTAATGTTACCTGCAGAACAGTAAGGTACATATTAATAAAAAGTAGCCTCAACAGACGTGTAGACACTTATAAACCATTGTTTACAAGAGATGATTAAATCAAAGCGTTGGAACGGGAATCGAACTTCAAACAATGTAATGAATAAAGTTAGAAGAAGACGCTCTTTGATTGGTTGATTGTTTAGAATTATGCACAAAGCTACACAATAGACTATCTGTGCTCTGCCAACTACAGATATCGAAACTCGATTTCTTGTGTTGTGAGTCCACAGGCATGCCGCTGTGCCACGAGGGGATGTGTTCCAAAGAGATAATTCAAATTCAAATTGTTTGTCAACAATCAACAATAACTGGTTCAATGGGCAAAGAAGAGAACTGTATCACAGTTATAATACAAGATTTACAAAGACGGAGGTTGGGAGACTAGTAGTAGGAGGGTTTTCAATTAATGGGGTGTGATGTCTGCATAATCTTCTGGTGAATAGTGGGATTGACCGTCACATTATAAGGCTCCCACGGCTGAAAGGGCGAGCATGTTTGGTGTGACGGGGATTAGAACCCGCGATCCTCGGATTGGGAGTCGACGGTTTGTTTTGTGACTATGGCTAAAATATTTACGTGTAGATTGGTAATTTGATTTAATTAAACGACTACTAATTCCACCACCACCACCACCCCCCAAAAAAAAGAAAGGACATTTAATACTTTCAATATTTGTTGTTTACAACTCTAAGAACGAAGTTTTTCTTTGGTAAGCTCATGTTGGTGAAAGGTTACTCTCAAATAAGTAACCAAATCGAAACGTTGAGTGTGGTAAATCATTATATTTTGGGTTTAGCACTCAGTTAATATAATTATGATTCAAATTTGAAATGTGAAAATTAGATTCTTCTTTGGTTGATTTTATAGGCTCATAAAAGTGCCTCCCTGATGGCTCAAAGGTAATTTTTAGGAATTATAACGTAGAAGTTCGGAACTCGATTTCTGCAGTGAGAAGAGCGCATATTTTACCCACATTTCCACTGTGTGCTTAAAGCAGTCAGAGATATGATCGATATACATCCGTTGTTACCCTTCTATCGTTAATTATTTGGCCTATTTTAACGGTTATTATAAAGTAGGGCTATGCTTATCAAGGTTAACCATCTTTGTTTCCTTAAGAAATCCTCATTTAACAATCATTATTGTCTTAAAATACTCCTTGTTAAATTTCGTACGTTTAGTCTAGAACCCAATTTCATCATTATGGATGTGCCTGAAAGTGTGTTAGTGCCCAAACAATGATTATTTCAAGGTACTTTTTTTATCGTTCTTCGAAACTGATATTACGTTTAATTATTTCGCGTTAAAACAAAATTACCTCATCTTTTGTTTGTATATTTTTTGTTCTTGTTGTTGGTACGGATTATATCATTCAGTGTTTACTGAACAGTATATGAGACTATTAATCAATGATTAGTTTGAATATCATCTGTGAATTTAATAAAGTCTGACACAACGAACGATTCCATTTATTTGTAAATACGCATGAAACACAAAATTATAAGGTATAGAGAAACTATGTTAATAAGTTACTTCATCATTAGAACGACTTAGTTTCTTCGAGTAGACGAAGACTATGCTTCATTCCTGTGTGTGTGTCTAAAGCATGATTTATCGAAAACTACTGAATGGATTTAGACAAAATTTGGTCTACATTTGAACTGTGATTCAACTTAGAAGTGATTAGTTTTTGGAGGGTCAAGGTTACAAAATTAAAAACCCTATATTTTAAAATGGGAAACGATTTTTCTCACTATATTTACTCTAAAACTAAGTAAAGAATTATCAGACTTCGATGAGATTTGATGGGCTTACGCAAAACAGCATTCCAAGTTGTTCTACCAAAAATTGCTTGCGTCCATTCATAAAGACGGACACACGAAAGCTGAATATAATCCACACTGTGTGACGGAGATATATACTCTAATGAGTGCGCCTCCAGTTTTGTATATTGCATATTAACAAGATTAACATGAATAGCAGATATTTAACGAGTTTATTGATTTTTAACGTAGAACTAAATAATTAATCATAATTTAATTAATTTTAAAAGTAGTAACGTATCAGCCGAAATTTGTTTTTTTTCAGTCTCTTCTTTCTGATTCACTGGCTTCATTGATTGCGATTCTAATTCTCCCTTATTTTCTTCTGTGGGTGGGTTAAGGCGTTCGACTCGTAATCCGAGGGTCATGGATTCGAATCCCCGTCGCACCAAACATGTTCGCCCTTTCAGCCGTGAGAGCGTTATAATGTGACGGTCAATCCTACTCTTTTAAATCCTACTCTGCTAAATTACAGATGGCTAGCGCAGATAGCCCTCAAGTAGCTTTGCGCGAAATTCAAAAACAAACAAACAAACAGTTTCTTCTGTTTTTTTGTGAAAGTCCTGAATTACGTCAAAAATTGTGAAATTTTGTAGTTTTGTTCATTTATATAATATTCGTTAGGTTCCAAGCTAAATTAACGCAAAAACTATATTGTACTGTAATATATCGTATAACTTTCGGACAATAAAAAATTTTAAACACTTTTACATTTTTATAAATATCTCTTGCTTTCATGTTATTGCAAATTTTCATTTTTTACAACGTTAGATTTAAGTTTAATAAAAAATTATTACAAAATGACAAACACTTAACTTAAGTTTAAAGTAGAAATTCTCTGATTTTCAGAAAAACGCCTATCACAGAGTCATTCTCTTAGCTGTTCACGAAGCGCCATCTCCCGTTAGGTCAGCAGTAAGTTTACGGACTTACAACACAATAATTTGGGGTTCTATTCCCAATGATTAACACAGCAGATACCCAGAGCAGCTTTGCTCTAAGACAAACAATAGCCAATGTTTAGTGAACAGCTTAGGGAAAAAGTCTCGAAGGTACTTGAAGGCTGCAGACTCCTTATCAAGATCTGCGACAAATTGTTTCATAAGACCCAACTTCATGTGCAATGGTGGGAACAACACCCTCTGGAGGTCCACTAGTGGCTCACACTTGACATTGTACCTCCCCACAGAGAACTAGGTCCGTTGTGGCCAGTGCTTCCTGTTGTAGTGCACTACGGTGAACCTGCTGTCCCAAAGGCAAAGATAACAGGAAAAGTTTGTAAAGCCTCCTTGGAGACCCATCAGGAATGCCATCATTTTGAAGTCTCCGATAACCTCCCAGCCATACTCATCATACGTCAAGGCTTATAGCAAGGTCTTGACACTGTTGTATTCCTCTATGTCGTGCACCGAATGAGCCAGGGGAAGAAACGGATATTATTCCCGTTATGGAGCAGCACAGCTTTGAGGCTTCTGGATGAGCTATCAATAAAGAGGCGTCACTCATTCGGGTCGAGTACCTTAACCAACTGGCCATGCCGAGCCAGGAAGAGCTAATACTACCCACCTCCAACTCTTGAGCTTCTGTTTTATTAATCCAACAATAGGAGTTGACCTCTTATAACACATCCACAGTCCAAAAGTGCAAAAAGGCGATTATCTGACAACTAGACGCGATCCCTTGACCCTTATATTCACAGTCTGATACAGTAATCACCAGATCACGCTCGATCCAATTTTTTGTTGTTGTTGTTGGATTAACTATTTTATGGTTTGATGAAACTGTAATAGTTTTTCATCTTAAATTTTTTTTCTGGAATTTTCATGGTGATATATAAAATATTAAACCTTTTGGTTATTTGCCCTTTCACACTTATTACATGTGACCTTTGTTGCCTTGATATTCCCCTGTATAAGTACCTCTTGCATAGTTATTTCTGAGACCCTGCTAGTTAGTGGTTCCAAGAACACCTAGTTACAGTGTGAATCTGATTATCTGTTGGGAAAGAAGTTGAATCATAAGAGTTGAACGACAGTCATTATTAACACATCAACACTGCTACTAAACGCAATACACTAAAACAAAGTAGGTCGGGGGAGTGGCTCAGTCATGAATGCTTGTTGAACGGTGCGAGAACAAATGAAATTGAAAGTTTAGTAAGTTTTCTCTGTCCAGTCTATGGTTTGTTTATCTCCCCCTCCCACGCATAAAAAAAAAGAAAATTATAATATCTAAATCACAAATAAATCAAAGTTTAAAATATAAAACAAAACAAGGTCTCACAATATGATTGAAAGCAAAAACTGGAGTAAAAAAAGTTAGTACCTCTCTTAAATCTGATAAAAGTTTGAATAAATATATATAAATAAATACCAAATACAGGATAGTCTAACTTTTACACTAGAATAACAATAGTATTACACAAAGCCACGTTGTACACGTCACGTATCAATTACGCGATCTTTGTTCATTAATCTTAAGGAAAAGGGGTGGAGGATCTCGATTTTACGACAGACGAAAGAGTCTTTTAATTTGGACATTAAGAGTTTTCCTGCAAGAAAATGCGATTACTTACAAATTAGTGTGTGTTTTTCTTATAGCATAGCCACATCGGGCCATCTGCTGTGTCCACCGAGGGGACCAATTAGTGAGTTCAATCCTCAGCAGAACTAGAATCGGGGAAGTTAGATTTCACCGATTTAATACTTTTCGGTCAGCACAAGGTGAATACAGAAAAACTTCATATTTACGGTTTAAACTAAGAAATCTGATAATGTGTTCGATATAAATAAGCTTAATATTTGTAATTAGAAACTATATATAAAGTACATATTATTTCGCCTTTCTTTATTATTTTTAAACTTAAGATTAAAGGTTTATAAATATCATTTCAGTTTTGTTTTTTTTACCTCAAGAATTTTTTTATTCAGTGTCAGAACTCGTCAGTTGGGCTGTGCGCTGAGACACAGTATGGTGTGAAGTACTGTATTAATGGTTATTCAGCTTATCTAATCCTATACGTCACCTCCAGGTGGGCGGTAAGTCTGTCACTTACACTGAACGGGTATGTCAAAGAATCATACAAATACCTATAAAAAACGTATGTTCCTTATTACTGTTTATAAGCTTATTTGTTTTTTTTTTTTATTTATTTAGTAAGGCTCTTTAGTTGATTGTTTATACGCTTGGGAATTTTGTAAATCTTCAAACATGAGATTACATTTTCATACGTGTAACAAATGTGTGTTGATAAAAAAATGTTTTATATATTTATAACGTGTAACTGCTATTTTTACAGATATAAAGTAAAAACTGATATATACATAGGACAAGTTACAAACTACCTCTACAAAGACTACTAACAGTTTGTTTTTGAAATTTCGCGCAAATAAACACCTTTATAACGACGATCGCTGATTATTTTCTCGACATCACTGATCTCCAGTTTCGTAAAAAAATGGTTTTGTTCATCTTTACATTCCTTTTCGATAGAAATTTTGTGTTTAGTTTTTGGTGTATTGAATACATAAATACATGGATATTGTGAAAATACTACTTTATTTAAATTAATTATAAAACCAAATCCTTATCATTATACGATCTAATTTTTAAAATTAATTATATATTTACCATTGTTTAGTTTTTTTCTAAAATGCTAATAAACAAACATTATTTTAGATAATAGCTCGTGGACTAACAGAATTTTACAGTTTATTAATTTTTCCTTCTTGTTCTTAAGGCCAGAATTTACACTACAACTACTTGAAAAAAAATCGGTTCTTCCTCTTTAAAAGTATTCAGAGAAAATTTTTACGAAAAAAAAACAGCGCGTAAAACGAGGCTTAGTATCTGTAAACACCAGCTTTATATATCAGAGTAATAAATAAACTCCTCGTGCCTGTTGTTATGCTAGAACTCTTCGCACGTGGTACATTTCGTAGGTGTGCAGTGAAAGAAGGGTCAGCTCAAACAAGACTTTCCAAGAGTGGTAAAAAAACTATTAATCTAGTTTAATTGTTTATTGTATCAGCTCTATCGAGAAAAAGTGTGGTTGTAATATCTTCCATATTTTCTTGCAATAAGATAGTTTATTATGTTATAGCTGCTCATCCTCAACATAAAACGAGAATGAACAGGCTAAAACTTGTATCTTTCTTTCTGTAGTGTTTACTGTCTATAAAAAATATTGTTTTTCAATAGTTATGGGTCAAAAATTATAGAATACCCACTGACTTATATACATTGCCTACTGATAGATCTCTAGGGTTTTGAAATTTTTAAATTAATGTAATAAAGTATTTACATTTAATAATTTATGTCGGAAATGATATTATAGTTAAACATATACTCTTCAAAAAAAGAAACGCAAAAGCAAAATATGAGACAAATTGTTGACAAGTTTATTCCGGTTAGTTCTGTATGACACGTGTGAAACTTTGCACATTCACTGCTGAGCATCCAAAGTCTGCAAAGGCGAAGTCCACGCTCACTAGTTGAAGTTTAACGTCACTCAACGTCAATAACGAGTATGCCCCCCATGAGCATCAATGACTGCTTGGCATCTCCTGCCCATGGAAGCGATGAGATGACGAATCACGTCCTGTGGAATGGCTGTCCACTCAGCCTGCAAAGTTGCTGCAAGATGAGGTAGAGTCTGCGGTTGAGGTTGTCGCCGTCGCAGACGTCGGTTCAACTTGTCCCAAAGATGTTCGATGGGGTTTAAATCTGGTGATCTGGAGGGCCAGGGAAGAACGTTGATGTTATGGTGTCTCAAGAAGACAGTGGTGAGTCGGGCTGTGTGAGGACGGGTGTTGTCATGTTGAAAAACGTCGTTGACGTTCACCATGATGGGTTGCACATGGGGCCTAAGAATCTCGTCGACGTATCGTTGAGCCGTAAGATTCCCTCGAATGTGCAATAGGTCTGTTCTGGCATTGTAGGCGATGGCAGCCCACATCATGACGCTCCCACCGCCAAATCTGTCAACATCCTGCACACAGTTTGCTGCAAAACGTTCACCTCGGCGACGGTAAACACGGGTCCTTCGAAGCATAAAACGTGATTCATCGCTGAACCAAACATGCCTCCATCGTCGATGAGGCCATACCCGATGTGCCCGAGTCCACTGCAGTCGTGCTTGACGATGTTGCTGGGTGAGGATGACGCCTCTGACTGGACGTCGAGGTCGGATTCCTGCATCTCGTAGACGGTTGGGTACGGTCTGATCGGAAATCCTACGCAGACCTGGTATGGTTGAGGCAGTAGACGTCGCAGTGGTGGTCCTCTCTCAAAGGTGACGTAACCAGATGTTGCGATTTTGTGCGGGCGTGGTCACACGAGGTCTGCCAGATCGTGGACGGTTACGAATTGATCCATGTTGTTGGTGACGATTCCATAGCCTTGTGATGGTGCTTGGGTGGACATTCACAGCTCTGGCAACATCTTATCGAGATTCGCCTGCTTCCAAGCGACCAATGGCGTTGTTGCGTTGTGCTTCAGTCAGTCTTGGCGTAACTGTATTGCATGTCGGTGGCTTAACACTGAGCTATGGAAACCGAGAACCCATCACTTTTATAGGGATTTTGCACATGTTGCACTTGCAGAACATGCAGATCTCTCAAACAAATTTATTGGACACGAATGCGTTTTGGCGAAAAATCCGATGTTTTCCTCCGTTTTCAAAGTGCACAACTTTTATTGTCATTTTGGTCTGACAATCAGTGCCTTAACACGTGTAACATCACATACTCTGAGCTTGTAACGTTATTACATATATTTCTCTTTAAAATAACAAAAATATCCCTTTTGCGTTTCTTGTTTTGAAGAGTATATTTTTAAGTATTCGTTATTCTAGCGTACTGTTTACTTGCCGGGCGTTAAGTTTTCGTGTCTGATAGTTTAAAATTTTATGAACTGGACGTTGAACTGAGTAATCTGATAGTTTACTTGTCGTATATTGAACTATTTATTGTATCTGAAGTGTTACGTGGTGTACGTTGGGATATTGCGTCTGACAATTTACATGATCAGAGCTGTATCATGTTATTTTATCTGATATTTTACGTTGGGCTTACAGATTAAATGAATAACGAATAAAAACATTAAGATTAACTAAATATCGCAGGTTTTTTTTCAAAGCTTTCCAGATCTTTTAACATTACGTGGTTCTACGTCTTTGAAAGCTTTAGTAAGTGTTCTGAAAGCACCATTAGTCCCTTGATGAAACAGTAACTTATTTCAGAAGCCCTGAAAAACGGAATGTTCGTCTCACATTAATGATATTCATGGCGTGTATTTTTACGTATGAGTGAAAAGTATTTTTCTTCTCAGGTGTAATATCTACTTAGCATCACTGTTGTACAAGTTAATATTTCATCCATACAGAAATATTGTTGCTTTCTTTTTATATTTTTTGTGCAGAACTACACAGTAATTATCTACGCAACTTTACTCCAAAACAAACAAATAAAAACATATGCACATTTAAAATTACATACACATACGCTCAATGAATTCAAGATATGATATAAAGGCTCAAAATTTATATTTTCAATCAATGAAGTTCAAAACCGAAATAGTATAGCGCAGCATATTTCCTTTAGTCTAAGGTCAACCCGCAATTTTACTACTGTAAACATACGTGAAGTATGCCAGAAACATTGCATCCTCGTTTGTAGTTTTCACGTGACATATATTGTTTCGGTGACTAATTTTTCTGTTTTTCATACTATATTTGTTGTTTCTGTGACTCATCTTTGTATTTTTCGCGGGATATATATTGTTAAAAACTGGTTATATATCCGCTTTGATCATGTTTTTTTCTAACAATATTTTTGTTAACGTGCTGCACAAACTACGAATGTAATTTAGAATCTCTATATTGTAACCCTTCACCAATTCTAAGCCTTTGTTCTTTGTACCACGGTTTAAAGTGCCTCACGAAGGGTTTCTGCCGGAAGCGTTGCAAAAGTAATAAGCTTTTTTTTTTAGACGTTTGTTTTACCAATTGTTACGTATTATGATTCATCTCGGAAGAGTCTCCGATTTATTGTGTTACGTATTCTAATTTATCTCGAACGAGTTTCCGATTTATTATGTTAAGTACGTTACATATTACGATTTACAATATCCGGACACGGCCAAGTGTGTTAAAGCGTTCGACTCGTAATCCGAGGGTCGCGGTTTCGAATTCCGGTAGTACCAAACACGCTCGCCCTTTCAGGCGTGTGGGCGTTATAATTTACGGTAATAATAACTTCGTGGAAGGTAATTAAAATGCTATTATTCACTTTTCAAAATAGAAACCCCCATAGGCAAAGTCAAAATTGCAAAGCATAAATATAATGTTAATCGCTATTGTAATGACTAATTTTCTTATTACTTCGCGAGCGATGGGATTCCACACGCAGCGTCGTTGTTTAAATTCAGACAGATTCGGGTAAGATAAATATTCATAAGAGGCAGCTTCAAATTGATACACCAGTTCGTGTAGGATAAACATTTACAAGAAACACCTTCAAATTGATACAACAGTTCGTGTAAGATAAACATTTACAAGAAACAGGTTGAAATTGATATACCAGTTCATGTAAGATACACTTTTATAATAAACGGCTTCAAATTGATATGTCAGTTCGTGTTAGATAAACATTTACAAGAAACTCCTTCAAATTGATGTAACAGTTCGTGTAAGATAAACATTTACAAGAAACACCTTCAAATTGATATACCAGTTCATGTAAGATACACTTTTATAATAAACGGCTTCAAATTGATATGTCAGTTCGTGTTAGATAAACATTTACAAGAAACTCCTTCAAATTGATATAACAGTTCGTGTAAGATAAACATTTACAAGAAACAACTTCAAATTGATATACCAGTTCGTGTAAGATACACTATTATAATAAACGGCTTCAAATTGATATATCAGTTCGTGTTAGATAAAGATTTACAAGAAACACTTTCTTCATAGCTTGTTTTAGTAAAAACTATGAAACAGAAGGCCTTTCATACAATGCAATAATTGCACAGATAGTATATGTGTATATCCAGTTGAAACTGTTGTATATGCTGGTTCTTTGAAACTTTAAACAAAGTAATGTCATATACAGGGCATATATATGTATATATGTGTGTACAAACATAATCTCCAATACTTTGGCCAGTTTATCGAGGTATAATATATCTTAAATCATTTCGTTTTCCATTTTATCACAACGGTTATGATGATATTTTAAATGTTATTTTAACAACCCAATAGATGCATCTTCTCTAGGCCCGGCATGGCCAGGTGGTTAAGACACTCGTATTGTAATATGAGGATCGCGGGTTCGAATCCCCGTTCCACCAAACATGCTCGCCCTTTCAGCCATGGGGCGTTATAAAGTGACGGTCAATCCCACTATTCATTGGCAAAAGAATAGCCCAAGAGTTGGCGATGGGTGGTGATAACTAGCTGCCTTCCCTCTAGTCTTACACTGCTAAATTAGGGACGGCCAGCGAAGATAGCCCTCGTGTAGCTTTGCGCGAAATTCAAAACAAGCCAAGCGTCTGTCCAACCTACCCAAGTCCATAAAAGGAAATGTTGTATTGTGCATAGAAATAATATAGAGCCCAATCGATAAATATACTAGGTTAGATGACACCGCCTGATCCTTTACCGATATAGAACGTCTTTAAACAAAGCTGTGATGAAACTCAAGATTACAAGTTTAATGAATAATCGTAAGGTACTGCTATGCAGGAAGTTCTACAAATAGAAGTTATTGGTATAAACTATATTGTAGCTTAAGGTGCGCCCCCTAGTGGCATAGTGGTATGTCTGCGGACTTACACACTAAAACCGGGTTTCGATACCCGTGGTGGGCAGAGCACAGATAACCCATTGAGTAGCTTTGTGCTTAATTCTAAACAAACAAACAAAGCTTAAGGTGCTGCAAATGAAGATACTGCCTGTAGACATTTGAAAGTTACTAACCGGAGATATATCATCTTACATATAATTTGTAGAAAAATATCAAATACTACCATGTAGTAAAAAGGGCGAGCATGTTTGGTGTGACGGGGATTTGAATCTGCGACCCTCAGATTACGAGTCGAGTGACCTAAAAGCCTGGACATGCAGGGCCATTTCCTAGCATCGTTGTTCATTCATTCTTAAGTTTCTTTATTGAAAATGATTTGGTTAATATAGGTTCAATTATTTTCATGACATATTCTTCGTAAAATATCCAAATGCTTAATTAATAACGGTGTTGATGGTGAATTGTGTAAACTATCCACAATTTTAATAACCCTACAAATGCACTACAATAAATATATTTTAGCTGTATTTCGTTCTATTTTCTGTTTTGTCTTAACCTAGCATTTAATGACAGAGATAACAGTAATCCATGAGGGAGGGAAAATCTTTTTTTTTTTTTTTTGCTGTTTATGCTGGGTTTTTTTTCTCACCAACAACACGTCCACGTTCAACAGACACCCTGACAAGGAAGTAGATGTATTGCGTGGGTATCGACAAACGACATTTGCCTCATCATGTGAAATGGAGTCGCGCGTGAAATGTTTCCTGGTACTGCGAGACTCCTTGTTAGACGAGCGGTAATCGTGACGTTCGTTATGTTACAGCTATGTTTTGTACCGAGTTTGAACTTCGTTCTTCACTGGTTTGATAATTTCATAGCAGATGAAATAAACATATGAGCTATGAAAGTATCTAATCATGTCGTATTAATTGTTGATTTTAGAAATAAACTTGCCTAACTTGTTGGATCTTACCGGATCGAATAGCTTAATTTTCTCAATCAACTTATTTCATCTATTGAGTAATTTAGATGTAACATGTAACTTAACCGGTTGAATCAACTGATTTAACTTAAGGATCAAATGAGTGACCTGTTGGATGAACTAGTACAACATTGCGACTTTATTGGTTATATCGTGAAAAAAAAATTGCAGATTAATTAATTGGTTTAACATACCTATCAAATAACTTAACCCCATGTAACAATTGATTTAACCCACCTAGATAATCAATTGTTTCAATAAATAACTTAACCTAAAAAAATCAACTGATCTAACTTATAGATTAAATAAGTTAACCAGATATATCAATTTGTTAAATCTATCAGATCAAATAATTTAACTAGCTGATCTAATTATACCGGATCAACTGGTTGTTAAAAAAAAGAAAAAGCTACAAAATCAAACGTTTATTTAGAAAGATAATTGGTTATTCAGAGATAAAAAGAGATAAATTGGAAGTGAGAAAAATCACAATGCCTGTTTGCGGAATTATCCAAAGTTCAGCTGCAGGAAGTCATAATAAAGCCATAAGATCAGACTGTTGAGTGGGTGTGTTTTCTTATAAGAAAGCCACATCGCTGAGTCTACGGAGGGGAATCGAACCCTCTTGTAAGTCTAGCGTTCTAGACTTACCTGTACTAGTGGGGGACTAGAGTATTGAGACGAACTATACTTTCCTCTATTCAAATAATAGTTCACTGTCTTTTTATTTTATATGTTTTTTACAGAAGTCATTCTCTTTTTGAAGACTTTTGGAATATTTCGTGAATTTTGCGTAGCCCGAACTGTTTTAAACGCGAGCATTTAAACAAGTATGTATACCCCATTTCGAAGTTACAGTACGGTACTTAGAACCTAGCTACAATTTTTTGTACCTTTGTTTGTTTTCTCATGGTTCAACAGATTAGACAGACAGGCCAGGCCAAGTAGGTTACAAGTCCCGTGACCTCATATTGAATTCTGTGTTTGATTGTATCTCAGAACGGCTGGTATGGGTATTAACACTTTTATTGGCAAGGAAAGAACAACGTTTCAACCTTCCTAGGTGACCTTTGGGTTAAGAACAAAAATCTTCTTGTCAATAAAAGTGTTAATACCCATACGAGACGTTCTGAGATACATTTTTATTTCAAGTGTGTTTCTCGTCGTCAAAAATCTGTGTTTGATTGCATTTAATCGCAAGGTTAGGCCTACGTGTTTCGCCGAACGAGACAGTGTTTATACGGTGTGAAGATAGCTATAGCTGTTTATTTCGTGATACAACTTGTGAATAGTTTCACACACAATGATAAGGTTTTAATACTTAAACACATGTTATCGAACTCGACAAACTCGTTTACTTATAACTGTTAGATCGTATTCACCGGAATTGTTATCGTGAAAACCAGACATGTTGCCAGAACTTTGAGAGCCTGAGGCAGAAAACACCCATTTAACAACTTAACGTGTATTTCATTACATGTGAGATAAAAACGAACAGCCAGTTTGTTAATATTAAATGTAAGGCAAAATACTGATACGATTCTGTCACATAAAATCGTCAGATCTTTCACAGCCGCGGGAACATATATATTCACTTCTAGAACACTGACGTGTGAATCACATTTCTTTCAACACCAGGAAGAAATGACATTGTCCTTCAGACTTCATAAGGTGTACCCGTTTCAAGTGTCTGATAAGTAATAGTGTGTGTTTTTTTCTTATAGCAAAGCCACACAGGGTTATCTGCTGCCTCCACTGAGGAGAATCGAACCCCTGATTTTAGCGTTGTAAGTCCGTAGATTTACCGCTGTACCAGCGGGGGACCAGATAAGTAATAGAAATAATAGAACACGTACCGATTCATTTTTATACTATGTATCTAAAGATAATGCTAGCACTGGGAGAGATTTTCATCTACGACCACAGCAGTGAAAGTGTGAAATAAATTCGGTTACATCCTCTCTTTATTTATGCTCTTTCACGAAATGTGCACACTCATACTCGCAGAAAATTGATATTTTTGAAGAGTAACCTTACGTTCGATAATATCATGATTTTTTGTGTGTCTCATTTGGAGGTGAGAGTGAAGGATTGTCAGTGAAGTATCTCTCTTTGGCCTCAAATTTGAAGTTTTAACTTTAATTGCTAAAAATATTAGTCATAACTAAGTTTTATATCAAATATATTTTGTTTTTTATTTGTGTCTGACAGGTTTTAAATAACTGCCATCTTCTTATTCAGTAGTTAAAAGACCTGTTAATATGTTTTAGTACATTCAAGTCACAAGATATTTCTGTAATGATTTACTGTGTGCAAGTAAATTAATATTTTCAAATCATTTGGCTAATACTACATAACTTCTCTTTTTAGGCCTACAAAGTTTCAGGCTGGCTTTGAAAATTAAATATGGTTTTTAAGGTATGTTATTTTCATGTTTATATATTTACAATTTTTAGTAGACTCTAGATATTATAATGAGTCGTCATAGCTGGTAATATTGAATCCTATAAAATATAGAATCTATTTTGGAATTATATTTTTAACGCTTTTAATTAATATTTGCATTAATGTAAAAACAGATAAAATCGTGTTCTGTTAACTAAACACACCTTTAGATTAATACAGATTTTAGTATCGTCCACCTGTCGTCTTAGCTTGGAAACGTCTGGCGGAAAAAGATAATTATTATTGTAGCTATATTTATTTTAAAAACGTAGATATATAATTATATCTAAAAACTAATATTTCATGTATTTACGCAGAGATTACAATTTCAGCTTAGTTGTAACTTCAGTGAAATGTTTATTTTAATTTCTTTACAAATTACAGAGAGAGCAGAATGTCTTTGTTTCCAATCAGACACTTCCCCAGCGGCATGTCTACGAACTTGCACCGTGAGAAACCGGATTTCGATACCCGTAGTAAGCAGCGAACGGATAGTCCATTGTGTAGTTTTGTGCTTAATTCTAAATAAACAAACAAACAAATCCAATCAGATAGGAAGACAAAAAAGAAGAATGTGAGTTTGATTTTGTCTTAAAATTCCGTTTCTTATAAACATTACGTTCTTAACAGCTTCTCTGAACAGTTGGTGTCAAAGTAGATTGTTAAGGAATTTCCAAAATACCTTCCTATGATTGCAATCTTTAATACAGAAGAAAAATTAGACTGTCTTTATTTGACAGAGAAACAATCCTCAATTGTAGTCGTGTGTTTATTTAGAAATATGACCAGTATATTTCTGTCAGCATTACGTACTCAATGAAGCATAAATTATGACTATCCAGAAGTTAAAAAAGCACTCCACCAGCCAGCCTACTAATTCTGTGTATATACCTCGCGTGTCAATTTTTTTTTCAAATGTCTCACAGGGTCATACAATATAATTTATTCATACTTCACAATACTTATTACACTCTTCTCTATACGTAGCTTCAAGAGCATAACGTAAGATATAACAGGGCTATGAACTAAAAAAAATTGTATTTGAGAAACTCAGAGCCTTTCTCTGAGCCACTTTGCCGCGGCTAAAAACTGTTCACAAACAGTCATGTCAAAAATTAATATTTTAAATCTTAGAGAAAAGTTTGAGTTTTCTAACTTCTGAATATTTGGTGTGAATACGTTTATGTGCATGATTTTAAACTGTTGTATGATATGAATGCAGAAGTTTTTGCATCTTAATATTTTAATTTTCAAAAATGGTCGTTTATTAATTCTTTCGTACGATTTTTACTTTTCTATTTAGTTACATTTTTACCACAAAAAATACTTTCATCTTGTAAAGACAGAACAAAGATTTTTATATTATTTATTTGAAAGTTGTAACATTTTACCCAAGATCTCTTTAATTACTGTTGTGCCCAGCATGGCCCGGTGGGTTAAAGCGTTCGACTCGTAATCTGAGAGTCACGGGTTCGAATCACTGTCGCACCAAACATGCTCGCCCTTTCAGCCGTGGGGGCGTTATAATGAGACGATCAATTCCACTATGCGTTGGCAAAAGAGTAACCCAAGAGTTGGCGGTTGGTAGTGATGACTAGCTGCCTTCCCTTTAGTCTTACACTGCTAAATTAGGGACGACTAGCGCAGATAGCCCTCGAGTAGCTTTGCGCGAAATTCGAAACAAACCAAACCAAACCATTAGCCCTCAACAACTGTTGTCAAAGTTCCCTCCATTTATTATGATTTATCGTAAATGAGTAAGTAAAAATAAATCGCAAATATATTTTGCTGTTGACATTCATCTAATGTTGTAAGTTGTATTAAAATATTTTTCTTTAAAAAAATTACATGCTTACATGGTAGTATTTGATATTTTTCTACAAATTATATGTAAGATGATATATCTCCGGTTAGTAACTTTCAAATGTCTACAGGCAGTATCTTCATTTGCAGCACCTTAAGCTTTGTTTGTTTGTTTAGAATTAAGCACAAAGCTACTCAATGGGTTATCTGTGCTCTGCCCACCACGGGTATCGAAACCCGGTTTTTAGTGTGTAAGTCCGCAGACATACCACTATGCCACTAGGGGGCGCACCTTAAGCTACAATATAGTTTATACCAATAACTTCTATTTGTAGAACTTCCTGCATAGCAGTACCTTACGATTATTCATTAAACTTGTAATCTTGAGTTTCATCACAGCTTTGTTTAAAGACGTTCTATATCGGTAAAGGATAAGGCGGTGTCATCTAACCTAGTATATTTATCGATTGGGCTCTATATTATTTCTATGCACAATACAACATTTCCTTTTATGGACTTGGGTAGGTTGGACAGACGCTTGGCTTGTTTTGAATTTCGCGCAAAGCTACACGAGGGCTATCTTCGCTGGCCGTCCCTAATTTAGCAGTGTAAGACTAGAGGGAAGGCAGCTAGTTATCACCACCCATCGCCAACTCTTGGGCTATTCTTTTGCCAATGAATAGTGGGATTGACCGTCACTTTATAACGCCTCATGGATGAAAGGGCGAGCATGTTTGGTGGAACGGGGATTCGAACCCGCGATCCTCATATTACAATACGAGTGTCTTAACCACCTGGCCATGCCGGGCCTAGAGAAGATGCATCTATTGGGTTGTTAAAATAACATTTAAAATATCATCATAACCGTTGTGATAAAATGGAAAACGAAATGATTTAAGATATATTATACCTCGATAAACTGGCCAAAGTATTGGAGATTATGTTTGTACACACATATATACATATATATGCCCTGTATATGACATTACTTTGTTTAAAGTTTCAAAGAACCAGCATATACAACAGTTTCAACTGGATATACATATATACTATCTGTGCAATTATTGCATTGCATGAAAGGCCTTCTGTTTCATACGTTTTTACTAAAACAAGCTATGAAGAAAGTGTTTCTTGTAAATATTTATTTTACGCGAACTGTTTTATCAATTTCAAGCTGTTTGTTGTAAATCTTTATCTAACACGAACTGGTATATCAATTTGAAGCCGTTTATTATAAAAGTGTATCTTACACGAACTGGTATATCAATTTGAAGGTGTTTCTTGTAAATGTTTATCTTACACGAACTGTTGTATCAATTTGAAGGAGTTTCTTGTAAATGTTTATCTAACACGAACTGACATATCAATTTGAAGCCGTTTATTATAAAAGTGTATCTTACATGAACTGGTATATTAATTTCAACCTGTTTCTTGTAAATGTGTATCCTACACGAACTGGTATATCAATT
Organism: Tachypleus tridentatus; assembly: GCF_004210375.1. NCBI lineage: Eukaryota > Metazoa > Arthropoda > Merostomata > Xiphosura > Limulidae > Tachypleus > Tachypleus tridentatus. Next base: position 35,800,547 of record NC_134833.1, on the reverse strand, counting down.
TTAAGCTGTTTCTTGTAAATGTTTATCTTACACGAACTGTTGTATCAATTTGAAGGTGTTTCTTGTAAATGTTTATCCTACACGAACTGGTGTATCAATTTGAAGCTGCCTCTTATGAATATTTATCTTACCCGAATCTGTCTGAATTTAAACAACGACGCTGCGTGTGGAATCCCATCGCTCGCGAAGTAATAAGAAAATTAGTCATTACAATAGCGATTAACATTATATTTATGCTTTGCAATTTTGACTTTGCCTATTGGGGTTTCTATTTTGAAAAGTGAATAATAGCATTTTAATTACCTTCCACGAAGTTTTTCGTTCAATACCAGACCACATCAGACCACCTGAATTGTGATATTAATGTATACCTGAAACACTGTTGTGTTTTCAGTAACGCTAAAAAATTTTACAATCTAAGGCATAAATGACGCTGATGTTGGCAAGAAGTCTATATCAGGGTAGCACGTGCGATAAACACGACAAGAGCTATTGTTCAATGTTTTTATTTTAACAATTTAACCAGTAGGCATACAAATACAAAATAGCGGATTTTTCCTCATGACTTCATAACTTATTCTCTGTTCCACGTTTTCTTAAAATTCGTTTGATACAATTTGGGCATTTAATTATAGCTGTATTTCTGGGAATATGAGTCATCTGAACTTAGCTGTAGTAACTTTCCTCTTCATGTGGTTGTAACTTTATCAATACATTCTGAGTCATCAATATCTATCTGTAAATACATCAGCTGCAGTTTTCATCCTCTCTAACCCTTAGTGGTTCAGCAGTAACTTCACTGACTTATTACATTAAAAACTAAATTTCGACAATTGTGTTGTTTAGAGTGGGTGGGTTTGGCATTTTATGGCACAAAGCAACTAGGCTATATGCGCCATGATGTTTAGAGAAGTTTGAGTCATCTATAAGTGGTTGTAAATACATTTGCAGCAAAACTTCGCCCACTCATTGGTTGTAAACTATGGCTACGTGTATGGTAATTTGGATGTAAATACATTTGTAGTACATTTGCTTCTCCTCGTGTGATTGCTACGGTTGTAGTAGTGTGGGTCAAATATCCGATTTCAAATGTTTAGTTGTGTGGATTCTTTTACTAATTATCAGAGATTTATCAGTCTTAGCTAACAAAATAATTAATGTCTTCTTTTATTAATATCTCTCGGATTCACATCCCTTTATTATAAATCCAGGTTGTTGTTTTTCATTCGCACCTTTTTTCTTTTTAGATGAAATTACAAATATCAAATTTTAAAAAATTCATGCAGCGCTACCTGGTTTTGAAAAACAAAAGTGACGAATAAACTATTCGTAGCAGTTATCTCTTAATCGCATATATTTTAATTGTAAAACATTTTTTCGTTTATCTGCCATTGAAACTTCAACCAAATAAGCTGTAAAATGTGAACTTCAAAACAGAATTTCGAAATTGTTTATTTTTCAAAATAAGCAGGTTTTAAAAAACTACTTGTATTCTGTACATGTTTAAATTGTATTTTAGACCTTGACGTTAAGGTTCTAAACCTCAAAAATTTCCCGTTAGTTGTCCTTGAAGTTACAGTATAAGTGTTCGTAACATTCCTACCTCTTTGTTGGCTCGCGTTTCTTGGCTAATTTATCATTCTGTGTACATTCCTATGAACAGGTCGTAACGTTGTTGTACGAAGGGTTTCTTTCTATTACAGAGTCAGACATGATTATTTAATTCTACTCCTAAATCAATTAAGAAACTCTGTGTTTTATATTTGTTAATATTATAGCGTCTTCTCTTTCTACGTGTTATTTTTAAACACAGTTCCCCGATGACAGCAAAGACTTCAAGAAACGGCCCAGTATGGCCAGGTGGTTAAAGCACTCGACTCGTAATGTGAGGGTTGCGGGTTCGAATCCCTGTCACACCAAACATGCTCGCCCTTTCAGCCGTGGGGACGTTATAATGCTACGGTCAATCCCACTATTCGTTTATAAAAGAGTAACCCAAGAGTTGGCGGTAGGTGGTAATAACTAGCTGCCTTCCCTTTAGTTTTGTACTGTTAAATTACGGACGGTTAGCGCAGATAGCCGTCGTGTAGCTTAGCGCGAAATTCAAACCAAACCAAACCAGACTTCAAGAAAAACCTGTTTTGTTCTTGCTGTGAAAAAAAGAGGTTAATAGAAATAAATAAAAAGCGGGATAAGTCCTTGACCGATTGACCAACTGCACCGTCTTCTATGTAATCAACATACCTATACTTTCTTCGCAATGTATCACTAAGTTTATATAATCTAAGAATCTACATCCACAAACACACGATAGTTACAGCGATGACTGTGCTAGGTGAGAATAAGATGGGAAGACTTAGTAACTGGCGATATTCCAGAATATTTTAATATGGAGAAAATGAAAACAATACAAAAGCATTTCCAGTTTTTTACACGCATTGTAAAAGACTCAGTCGTTACTTTAATACATTGCAAGAACTTTGTTCTGGACATCGGAGCTGATTAAATATTTTTCAAATGATTTGTCGACTCCAAGCGGGATTAGTTGCTGGTACTTATGTTTAGCTATTTGTTAAAATGGTGTGTAACGTGTGCGTGCACTTATGTATTTTACGTATTTATTTTCATTCAGTCCAAACACAACATTTAGTGAAAAGATTGAACATTCTTCACCCTACAGTCTTTAGTTCAATATACGTTGATTTGCAAAACTATTACCTTTCAACAATTTAAAAGAAGCTACACTTTTAATTCAAAACCACTTATAATTGGCTATATTTCCTTCCTAGTTTTCATGGATGACCGAGTTAGTTGACAGTTAGATCAAATGAAGCCCCGTCCCGCATGTTCAGGTGGTTAGGGCGCTCGACTCATAATATGAGAGTCAGTGAATAAAATATACAAACATTTGGAGAAAAGTACACGTTAAAAAAAACCTCCTTTACGTCTGTAAGTGTTTGTTTTAGAGCAAGGACACGTTGGGTTATCTACTATGTCTACCGCGAGACACTGAACCCCGGATTTTGTTTTTCCGTGTAAATCCGTAAACTTGCCGCTGACTCATTGGGATCAAACTTGATCAGGTGGGTAAAATCCCCTCGTTATGTGTTTGTCCACATGTTTGTCCTTTTAGGCAAACCGAAATGTCAGAAATAAAGTTGTGTTTCTGTGAAGTATCCTGAGACTGCAGATAATAAAAACAAATTAATTAGAAGCTACTTTAAATAAAATAGAAAACACTGTATGTAATGCTTGTTAGCATACTATTCTAATCAAAATGTAGTTGAATTAGCTAATACAATGTCAGCAACATTTCATCAAAATCACTTTAATTGTAAGAGAACGACTTGTGTACAAAGCTACACAATGTGCTATATGTACTGTGCACACCTCGAATATCAAAACCCGGTTTTCAGCGGGTACGGGAAGAACGAACTGGGACATTTTATGAATTAATTACAGTTACAGGAACGTTAATTTTAAGTTTTAATAATGAACTAAATGCTTTCAAAGTTGGATTTCAATGTATCTCAGAATGGCTGGTAAACCTGAAGATGACCTAGGAAGGTCGAAACGTTGTTTCTCTGTTTATCAAAAAAAAATGTTAATACCCACACCAGTCGTTCTGACATACATTTTTATTTCAAGTGAGTTTCTAGGAAGGTCGAAACGTTGTTTCTCTGCTTATCAATAAAAGTGTTAATACCCATAACAGCCGTTCTGAGATACATTTTTATTTCAAGTGGGTTTTCGTCATTAAGAAGTTGGATTTCAGTTTTGTAAGGTCCAGTGGTGTTCTTTTGGAATGACCGAGCGCAACTGAGTGGTAAGCTTGTTCGACTACATATTCAGGTTCCTTTATCAGCATTCTGCTACAACATACGACCTATAAAACTGCCAGAGGTGACCAAATAAGGTTCGGGAGTGCCTTGAATAATTCTTTGTTTTGTGTCTGTTCTTAAAGCTACTTATGCCATCCTCAGGTATCGAATCCGACCTTTTATTGTTATAAGTCCTCAAGCCTACTACTAACTTACCGAGGGGTAGGCTTAGAGTAATGAAAAAGCTTAATTAGTTCTACAAGATGTGCCACAATGTTATACAAAATTAATGATATAGTTACTGCTGCCATCTATTGCTCAAAATAATATTTTTATTAATAAAAAAATGACTTCACGCTACGCTTGTTCTCGATGGTTTAAAGCGATTAACTGTAATTTTCAATTTAGTAATAAAGAAAGTATTTTTTATTCAAACTAAATTTAATACAATTTACAATGTAAAGATGCTTATTAAGTAGTTTGAATATACTGCGTAAGTATAACGTGAGAATTTGCGGGTATATTCATCTTAATCGCTATAAAATCAGCACCTATAGATGTTCAAAATGAAATTGTACTTTATCAAATTTATTAGGATATTGTCTTGTGATTGATCATAATTTTTTTTACTGTTCTATTTAGTTTAATAATTAGTACCTACTGCAGAGCATTGCTGCTTTGCTTTTTCTGCCACCTAGTGTGCAACAATGACATGTTCCATTGATTATTTTATTCGATTTTTATAAGTATGGCTTTTTTGCTTGCAGTCATAATTTCCAGTGATAATAGCTTTTAGTTAAAGTCATTAAACTGTGAATCATTCACATATAATGTATAAATAGAACAGAAACACTAAAATAGGAAAACAAAATGATGAATTATTTCAACAAACGTTATGAAATGAACAGGATTCGTTTAGTTACATGAGTTTCTTGCATGATATAGAACTTAGGATTTATATATGTTACCATCCGCGCCCGAATAAAATTATTGTATTTAGCTTGGAACAATTCAAATGGTCAAATTTCGAACTTTTTGTTCGTTTCGTGTTCTGAACAAATCAATCCACAAGAACTCACAACCTTGCTTTAAGGTAGTTATTTTGGATTTATAAAATTATCAACTGATCAAACGTATTGTTTAAATAAAATTATACATGTGCCGAACTAGTTGTGACTTACACCACGAGGAGCAATTTCCATAAAAGAAAAAGAGAATTAATTTTCATAAAAGGAAGTATGTGTCACTGAAACATATTTATAGGCGAGGGTTAGGAATAATATACGTGCAACTTTATTAAAAGACAGGGTAAAATATTGGCTATTCAAAATTACTTTATGTCGTTTTATAAAATGCCATAAAACATTTGTAAACCCTGACCAAATTGTGCTTTCATTTCGTTGACGAAAACAACACTTGTTTTACTGGCGGTCGCCATTTTGAAACTACTCACAATCATATCTACGCGATATCATGTGAAATATTGTATTTACCAGTTAAGCAGTTAAAAAATAGAAATATATTATGAAAAAGTAAAGCTATTTCTAACATGCTATACAAAAATAATAATTGTACAAAATTAACATTCATACAGATTGAATGTATTTGGCTCAATAATATAATTTTTATGTTGCTGATATTAAAATAATTCATAAAAATTTATTGTAACTAACGTCTGCAAAACATTAAGTAATTTGTTTTCCATTTATTTCAAAATTCGAAGGTTAATTAATTTCTATTTTTTTTAAATTTCATGCAAAGCTACACAAGGGTTATCTGCGCGAGCCGTCTCTAATTTAACAGAGTAACACTAGAGGGAAGGCAGCTAGTCATCACCGCCAACTCTTGGGTCACTCTTTTACCAACGAATGGTGGGATTGACCATTACGTTGTAACGCCCTCATGGCTGAAAGGACGAGCATATTTGGTGTGACGGGGATTTGAACCCGCGAACGACGGATTACGAGTTGAGCGCCCTAGCCATCTGGCCAAATATTAATTAAAAACTGAGCAAGATATCAGAACGTGGTTGAGAAAGTATAAATTAAAAAATGACATTTTCTTTTTAAAACGGTTTTTTTACATTTTTTATTTTTAAGTACTTTGTCTTCATGTCTTTCTTTCGTTTATTGTACCAATACACTTGCTGCAAGGCTTGCAATGTTTTTCCCTGAAACAACAGATAAGGGTTAATTAATATATATTCACAACAACGATGATAATCATGTGACTAGCTTTCTCATTTCGCTTTCATTCTTAAAGGAATGTGATCTTGAAATGTAAGTCATGAAACCCTGACTTTCAAAACTTATAAGGCAATTTGTAATTTTTATCTTAATAGTATGTACTTAATGGTTATTAATATTATTCTGGTCAGTTTTACTATTAACGTACGCAACTCGACTCGTAACCTGCGGGCCGCAGGTTCGAATCCCCGTCGTCAAACATGCTCGTTCTTTCATCCTTGGGATATTATAATGTTATGGTCAATTTTATTATTTGTTAGTAAAAAAGCAGCCCAAACGTTGTCGACGAGCGGTGTTGACTAGCTGTCTTCCGTCTAATCTATCACTGATAAATTATGGACTGCTAGTGCAGATAGCCCTCGACTACATTTGTGCGAAATGCAAATGAAACCAAACTGTAAAGGTAACGTAAGTAGTTGGCTGTGGGTGACAATGATTAGCTGCCTTCCCACCTGGTATTGCATTGCTAAATTAGGAACGGCTAGCACAGATAGCCCTCGTATAGTTTTGCGCGAAAATCAAACAAAGACATATTGACTATGTTCCTGAAAATTTCTATGCCGTCGGCGAAGAACAAAGGGAAAGGTTTCGTCAAGACATCAGGAAAATGGATTGTTTGTTTGTTTGTTTTGAATTTCGCGCACAGCTACACGAGGGTTATCTGCGCTAGCCGTCCCTAATTTAACAGTGTAAGACTAGAGGAAAGGCAGTTAGTCATCACCACCCACAGCCAACTCTTGGGCTACTCTTTTACCAATATTATAATGCCCCCACGCCTGAAAAAACGAACCTATTTGGTGTGACAGGGATTCGAACTCGTGACCCTCCGATTACAAGTCGAGCGCCTTAACCATCAGGCCATGCCGGGCTCCAGGACAATGGAAAGGGAAGGTGGAGCATCAGCATGATGGCTGATTACTGCTGTTTGTAGAAACGAGATGTCCCAGACGTAATACATAAAAGAAAGACTACAACACATAGTTTGAAGATTTCACACAAAAAGATAAGGATGCATATTTGTTTGACATCAATGTTCTTCCTTTTTTTTAATTATTCTGCATCATTGTTAACAAATATAATAAAAAATGTTCATTGGGGTAAACAAAATAATTTCATCTATGTTAGAGTTTTTTTCTTCCAAATTAGTAAAATATTCTTACGTGATAAAAAAAAGTTCTAAATGAATATTATTTTCGAAATTTGCAGAGATAAATCATGGAAAATCCGTTACCAAAACCAAAACAACTTTTACGAAGTTTCAATTCGCTAATCTGTATAATAGTAATATATAATACATTCGTAATACAATAATATCACAGATGAAATTTGGAGTTGCAATAAAGTTGGATTGTAATACAAGTTTGAAAATTGACAGGCGCACCATGGCCACGTGGTTAGGGGAACTCGACTAGTAATAGGAGTGTTCTTGGTTCGAATCCTCGTTAGACCAAACATGCTTGCCCTTTCAGCCGTGGAAGCGTTATAAATTGCCAGATGGTTAGAGGGCTCAACTCACAATTTGAGGGTCGCATGATCGAATCTCCGTCACCGAACATGCTTACCCTTTTAGATGTATGGACATTATAATGTGACAGTCAATCCCACTATTCATTGATAAAAGAGTAGCCCAAAAGTTGGAAGTTAATGGTGTTGACCAGCTGTCTTCTCTCTAGTTTATGAACGTGAAATTAAGGACAGCAAGCTCAGGTACCCTTGTGTAGTTTTGCGCGAAATTCCAAATAAAACAAACCACACCATTAGAGACGATAAAGGTCAATGCTTAACCTGACCCTTATTAATAGGTCTCAAACGTGGGTCAGATCCCAACGAAGAAAAAAACAGTAAAATAATTATTAATATTTATCAGAGAAAGCGTTTATCTAAAATAAATTATTACATTCAGATTATAAGGAAATTTGACACTTAAATTGAAAATAAAACGTTGTTTTAGGCATTTGGCGTGCGCAGTGTAACCTGGTAACAACATAGTATTATTTTTTATAAAGTACAAAACCAAGTTTAGTGCATGCTTTGTGGACCTGACCTTAGTTATTGATGCTACATGTATCATGCTATCTTATTATAGGCACAACTGTAACTTCAACAGAAAAAATAACCAATTCTTCCTTTATAGAGAAAGCTGTAAATGTTTTAAAAATACATATTTTGTCGATTTTGTGAAATCGAAGGTGACAGAGGTTATTTGTCACCTCTGTTTGTGTGTGTGTGTTTGTGAGCAAGATTTCTCGTGTTACTTTTTACTCTGTAATAATAGATAATCATAATAACAGATAATTTTAACAATAAGTTTAGATTCGCTTGTTTGGGTTTTGGTTTGTTTTGAATTTCGCGCAATGCTACACGAGGGCTGTGTGCGCTAGCCGTCACTAATTTTGCAGTATAAGGCTAGAGGTAAGGCAACTAGTTATCACCACCCACCACCAAGTTCTGGGCTACTCTTTTACCAACGAATAGTGGGATTGACCGTCACATTATAACGCTCCCACGGCTGAAAAGGCGAGCATGTTTGGTGTGACGGTGATTCGAACTCGCGAACGTCGGATTAAGAGTCGAGTGCCTTAACCACCTGGCCATGCCAGGTCATAAAACGTATGATAGAGAAACAATTTGTACAAGCATAAATAATTTTAATAAAACAAAAAAACGTATTACCATACATTTTTTTTATATATGGTATAAAATCATGTGAGTTGGATTTAATTAGATCAGTAGTAAATTAAACTAAGGTTTTACTTCACACACGTATAATAACTTTAGTTATTAAAAGCAGTTTGTTTGTTTGTTTTGGAATTTCGCAGAAAGCTACTCGAGGGCTATCTGTGCTAGCCGTCCCTAATTTAGCAGTGTAAGATTAGAGGGAAGGCAGCTAGTCATCACCATCGAACGCCAACTCTTGGGCAGCTCTTTACCAATCAATAGTGGGATTGAACGTAACATTATAACGCCCCCACGGCTGGGAGGACGAGCATGTTTGGCGCGATTCGGGCGCGAACCCGCGACTCTCAGATTACGAAGCGCACGCCTTAACGCGCTAGGCCATGCCAGGCGTTATGAAAAGCACTTCAGTGTTCTAATAGTAATATTATGTATGGACATAGTCATATAATTTTACTGGAAGAATGTTATGTTGGGTAAAATAAAATAGATTTTATCAACCAGCTATGTTTAAAAATCAACACATACATCACAGATACGTTATTATTACTCATAACTTATAATCAAAATCTTGCATATACTAGACTGACTTAATTTAGGGAAAGGGCCAAGCAAGCAGGTGTGTTGTCTTTTCATAGGTTTCAGGCTGTTCAGTTTGGTTTGAATTTCGTGTGAATTTACTCGAGGGAGATCTGCGCTGATCGTTCCTAATTTAGCAGTGAAAGAGTAGAGAGAAGGCAGTCATCTACACTCAACTCAGGGACTACTCTTTTACTAATGAATACTGGTATTGAGCATCACGTAGTAACGAACCCACTGGTGAAAAGAAGAAAATGGTCAGCAGCGCGATTCAAACCTGCGACCCGCATATTGCGCGCCGAGAGTCCTGACCACCAGACCCAGAAAAACTACGTTATCGTAATATAATGAAACTCTTGCTTATATGGTACTTTTTGATTACGCGAAGTTCAACCCCAAACTTCGCGAAATTTTTATGCTATGTGCATGTAGCTTTGCAATAAGGGTCACGATTTTTCCGTGTTCCGTCACAGAGAACTTTTTTTCTCCATTCTCAGAGTACAGATGTGACGTCATAAATACATAAAGCTAATCTAATGCCCTGGCGCCATCTTTATAAACATAATAGCAATGTCTGTTGAATATTAATGTAAATACTTCGCAGGGTATGGATGGATCTTCAGTTTTACATTTTGCGGTTTTTATGAGTGTTTTTGCGTTGTTTTTTGTTTTTGTTTTATCACTACTTCGCCCCTGTTAGTGTATCTTCACCAAATTTCACATGAAGGTTTGTTGGGTCCATGAGGATGTACATGCAAACTTACGGTTAGTTTGATGCTCTTATGGGCCATTTTTTAAATTATTTATAAAGGAAACGACTTTTCATATCCTTAGATAACCTTTCATTAATCATGAATATACATAATTTCCGCCCAGGGTATAGGTACCCTCAGGTAGTATTCATAAGCCTTCCAGTCCCATCTATTCTTCAAAAATTATTTTCCATTCAAAAACTCAGTAAAAATCGCAACCAATACATATGTGTACATACGATTTAAAACATTTTTTTTTATCAAAAACTGTTTCATATTTCCTTTTTCACTCCAATGCTGATCTCTTTTAAAGATACTTATACTTAGCTCTGGAAATATCACTCTTGTTTACTCTTTACACAATAAATCTTATCCCAAAAAATATACTTGTTTAATTTTATATCGATGCAGAAACGAATAAAATTCAACTAGAACTCCAACTAGACAATCGAATGATCCCAAGATAATACTTTCAAGAAAAATAACTGCATCTTTTTGACTGGGAAATGAGTTGTTAAGTCAAGTGTGGGTTAGTGGTAAATTTAAATTTCGGTGCCAGACAGAGTTTAAAACTTACTAACAGTCACAAATAATCATAGATAAAGGCTTATTATTGCTGATATTATTGCAGATAGAGTCCAATAATTTGAGAAACTGATCCTTTATTGGTTGCTGAAGATGAAACCCAACCTCAGTTCATGATCGGTAATAAATTTTTGGAATCAATAAACCAAAATCCATTCAATAGCTTTACTTAAGACACTAGTAAAGCTGCTAGGACGATAAACATTAATATTTCTTGGAGACTTAACAGGTTGTTGTTGTTGTTTTTGCAATAATAAAATAATAAAATTCCCTCAGTAATCGTAGTGAAATTCAGATAGAAGGAGAATAGAATAGATTGTTACAAGCAGAAAAAGGAACTTAACTGAAGCTTGAGATGTGTAATCCTATCTGGACCAGTGGTGTGTGATACTTAACCACCAAAGCCAAATGTAAATCATGAATTGTGACTGGTAAATTCACGGGAACTATCATACAGAGCACGAGCTGCAGTGGATTAAATGCAGGAAGAAAATTATTAGTCAGTTCAAGAATATATGTTCTATTCTCAGAATTGAGAGAATTCTGTTCTAGAACTGTAAATTTAGTTTCATGGAATGGGCAACAATAGCAATAATATTAGCTTTTGATGAGGAAGGAGGTGCAGCAGTATCGAAGAGAATAGAATAACTGAAGGAACATTTTTGTCCAGTCACGACTTAAAATCTCCTTTAGTATTGAGAAAATTTGAAGGATGTCAAAGCTGGTTTCAAACCTGGTGTCATCGCAGATTTTTATTGCTCATACAAAATTATAGGCAGGCTGTTGAAGACCTCTATGACGTAATAAAAGGGATGAGTCATGGCAATGACGATTTTGTGGAATTAATTAACGAAGAGAGTTGCAAATATTCGATTACTTGGAGCGGTAAAGATGTTGAAGTAGAGTGAAGTGAGAACTGGGATATGTAAGGAAATGGGAAAGGTAAAAACGTTTGTAAGGACAGTTTCCAGTGAATTAACATTATCAGTAGAGACAAGAGTTATGTCAACAATGGAGATAGCTCTTTGAACATGAACACTGGAAGAAGACCAATCGGCATAAGAGTGGTTTAAAACCACCCTATTTACGTCTGGATCATTAGATGATCATAGGATACCCTAGATGGTAGTTGAACCTGATCACAGAAACAAAGGGAAGAAAAGAGAAGCTAGGTTTACTGAAGCTAAATTAAATTCTGGTGAAGAATTTGATTCCATAGATCAAGTAATTTTAAAGTAAATTGAAATTGAGAGAAGCTCTGATACGATAGTTAATGTCAGGCAAAATAATATAACTTTTAAAATATCTACTCAAGTAATAAACGAAGTCATGAAATATGGGAGCCCTAGAATGAGCATATAAAGTAACAAGTGTAATGATTCTGTAATGAAGGTATAAGGTAAGAATAAGATGTTTTGGGAATGAGTTATAGGGAATATAGTTAATCCAGATGATTATATGAACACCAGTACAAGCAGTCATCTCAAGTCTTCTTATGCCAAAAGGGTGGCTCCAGCGATGGAAATTGAGGTCAAATAATTGAATCCAAGAAGAAAACGATTAGTCATTTCAATAATACATAGTCTATATTCAAAGTCCAGAGTATAACTCTATTTATACTAAAATGATGGTTCCAGCAATGGAAATTGTAGTCAAATAATTTTACTTTAATTTGTTTTTAATTTAAGTAATCTCTTGCTGAGGACTAATGTAACCATAAGATTTCGCATCTATTAAGGTTTCCATAAGAGGCTTGTTTGTAAATAAGAAACGGATAATCCCACAGAAACATTTTAACAGACAGTCTTGATGTACACTTGCTCTTTGTGATTCTGTAAATGATCTTGCATACTGAGTTTAAAGACAGAATTAGTTGCATGGTTGATTGTTTGGGATAAAGGCTCTATGAAATGATTGAGTGTTTTATAGAGGAGAACTAATAAATCGAAGAATGTTTTCTATTGTTGAGAATTGAAAATAGGAGTTGGAAGGTGATGTAACTTGATTAGCATTACTAACAGTCGCTACATGAACTAGATCATCAAGTTATGGAGGTAGTTTTCCTTGGCATTTGTAGGAGTATGCTGTATGGTCTAGCTGAAAGGTATTGCAAGTGGCAAAAGGATCCAATTTAGTATACTGACAAAATCTAGACAATAAAAACAGACTGACTTAAGAGGACAATTCATTGTTGAATTAGAGTTGTGGCACAGATTCTTTACAGTCAGCAGCTAATTGTGTAAGGTAATATGATTCCAATGAAAAGTCGATAATTAGGAGCAGTGGATGACATAGATTTCTTGGAATCAATGTTAGGTCAGCAATAGAGCTTAGTGGTGTCAAGGAGGAGACAACTCTCTGTGCTCAGTTATACCATGGCAATCCCTCAAAACAGAATACACTGAAAACAAACCTAACTAGAAACATTCCATACCTAATAGTCCAGATAATGTTATAAACTGGAGAAACTAGTTGTGACAAGAAGAAGACAAACGTTTAATTATCCAATAAGATGACAGTACTCAGTTGTCACAATCGTCACTAAAGTCCAACAATCAAAGAAAAAATCCGAGTGTTAAAGGCGGTATTTATATTTTAGAAGCATTGTTCTGTCTATGGCATGATCCCTTATATTAGCTAATGAAAATCATTAAACATTCACTCCACATAACGATAACAAATTACTGTATTTCCTTCTTTAAAGTTTCTTTGATATTGAAACTTGTACATTGATAAATTGCTGTAGTCGTATATCATCAATGACTTTAACTAATGTAAAACATATCAATTTAACTATTTCATATATATATTCTAACTTTGAATGTGCCAGAGCACTTTTCGTCATATTTTTAGAGTTATCTTGGTGTTCTAGGCTTAAATTGTTAAACCGTATTATATTAGGGTCATTATTATGACTTGCAGTTTCCTCTGGCTAACATTTAAATTACAACATTAAATTCTGCGGACATACAACGCTAAAAACAGGATTTCGATACCTATAGATGGCAGAACATAAATAGGATATAGTGTAGTTTTGTGATTTTCTTACTCTAAGAAAAAATATTTTGACTCAGCAATAAACACCTTGATGCAGCCTTGACTTTTTTCCAGCCTACTGAGTAAATATAGTCAAATACATCACATTTGTCACTGTATATCGACAATATTAGTTAAACTGAATGTATACAACATTGAAAATACTTGTAATTGGTAAGTAATGACATTACGATCGGTAATAGAGGCCATTTTGAGTAGATTGTTTTGTTCTTGTTTGTTTTTTGAATTTCGTACAAAGCTACTCGAGGACTATCTGTGCTAGCCGTCCCTAATTTAGCAGTGTAAGACTAGAGGGAAGGCAGCTAGTTACCACCACCCACCGGAAAATCTTGGGCTACTCTTTTACCAACGAATAGTGGGATTGACTGTGACATTATAACGCCCCCACGGCTGGGAGGGCGAGCATGTTTGGCGCGACGGGGATGCGAACCCGTGATCCTCGGATTAAGAGTTGCACGCCTTAACACGCTTGGCCATGTCGGGCCCCGTTTTGAGTAGACCCTGAGGTAACCTCTTGCTTTAACCCATCACTTTTGTCTTGGAAGACGTAGGGTTTTTTTCAAAGTATTTAAAAAAAAAGTGTGTCTTATAAGGCGTAAAATACGGTAACAACATACAAACAAACGTCATTTAAAATATAGCTAACAACAATGTTTTCAGGTTACGTGAACAGTTACTGTTATGGTGTAAATTATTGTAATTAAGTCAGTGAAGTGTAATTGTTATTAATTTTATATTAGCTGTTTGCAATTAAGAATTAGTATAAGGATTAACAAAATATCATCTACCGCCATTTATATATTTTTACTTGAAATAAATTTACTCAGAAAAACTGGCGAATCTGTGATAACTAATACCAGGGTGCGTAAGAAAGTCAGTGGATTCGTTGGAATAGTGTTTATTGTATAAGAAACACTGAGGTTAAGTGAAAATAATAATTTTAGTCTGATAATAATTCTTTGATATTAAAGGTATGCTATGTGTGTCTTTTATACTATTTAGATATATATCATATACAGAATTTTGTTGTGAACTAGTATGTGTTAATCTTTGTATAACATGTGAAACCATACTTTATATATTTATAACATTAACAAGAGTATTTTATGTTTAAAATATTTGAAGTTCAAGTCAGTTCAACTTTAAGTACTTGATACAGTAACAAGTTGATTCTACTGGTACTAGTCACTATTGGGTTTGATATCGTAGGTGTGTGGCACTAAATAGTTACAAACATTAATTAAATCAATCTACATTTTCAAACATACAGTATTACTATCACTAGAATGATCTAACTTATCACTACTACTACTACTAGTACTACAAGTTGCAATTTACATTTACAAGAAATACGAGTAATACTAATAGTAATAGTACTAGAAGGCTTGCCATTACTTGTAATAGTATTCGTACTATGCTTAACCAATAACCTACAGTTACAGGTAGGGTTAATTTAATTACTAATAAGCAGATTAGACTGAAAATGACAATAAACTTGTCTGCAAAAGTTGCCAACTTAATGCTAACAGTAATACTACATTCGTACAGGCAAAGCCTTACCTGATGAACAAAATGTAATTACTTTGTGAATGACATTACTTATCAAAATTGCAGCAATTATTGAATTACTGATATACGTTTGTTCAGTAGGTTTGTTAACTGTTCAAAAATGTGTGAACTACACAAGTGGTGACAACATATTACTCAGACTTTGAATAAGCTGATTGTAATTTACATAGATATTTGAATGAAATACAGGGTAAAAGTTGTGATAGCTGTAGCAGAAGAAATAATGTAATAATCTAAATATGACATCTTTAAAAAGTAAGGATTGGTGAATGAAAATATTTATTAATCATGAAGGTGTGGTAAATATCAAAGAAGTTGTTTTATTTGCACAATCTGTCGTCAGCATTAAAAAGGATGTGCTACACATTTTATAATAAACTAATCAACAATAAACATGAAACATTTCTACTTAAACTGTGAGTTAGGTGCACCACAATCTATTTAGATAATTGTTAGACTTAACTCAAATTCCAGTCCTTAGATCTGCCTTACATGTATTTATTTACTTATTTGTAAAGTCAAAAGTTCTTGATATTAGTTGTAGTATTTTGAACTTGCTAAGTGTTTGAATTCTAAATAATAATGAATATTTGTTACTTAATCATGTAAAAGGATTTTTTGTAGTAGCATTTAACAAATGCACACATTTGAAACACTGGAAACAGCAAACACTGATTTTAATTACTTTGTGTTAGCAGATTTGCAGCTCAACAATTGTAAACTTAATTGTGTGCAACTATATTCTGTGTGTAAACAATGTAATATTTTTCACATGTTCACTCAAAATATCCCAACTAGCTGTGTCTACTGTAAAGTTCAAACTGTGTATTGGGTAATGGGAAACAAAATTGTAAGCAAATTCAGTTTTCAAATTTTGAGGTAAAGCATAGCTATAGAAATTTATAGTTTTGATAAGTTTCTTTACATGTGTTTCATTTGCAAGAATCTACAAGTAGACCTTCAAAACATTTGTGTGTTTTGCATTAATATTGTACAATATTGAGTGAACATTTTATTTGTGTGAGTGACTATCTTTATGCTCTCATTCTATGTTACCCACTTGAGTGGCTATATTTATACTCTCATTCCATGTTACCCACTTCAACATTCTTATTTTATGGACATGCTTCAAACAATTTATTTCAAAACATCTTTTTTTCTTTTAGGTGAACAGAACTTGTTTCCTGTTATTACAGATTTATTTTTAATAACATGTTTATTCTTTCTTCTATTAACAGTATTAGTTAGAATGTGCAAAACATATCACAATTTAATTAATTTTACTTACAGTGGAGTTTAGTTGGTATTGTTAAGTATCATATGTTTAGTGCTACCTCAAATATTGTAAACTGGTCAAATGTTGTGGAATGTTATTGGGACCACAGCCAAAAATATTAACAGTTAGTGTACCCAACTGATAAAATAATACATTCTAATTTTTACAAGTAAAAATGCAGGAAACTGCACCTAGTTAGCTATTTTTGTCAGGTTGATTTTTAATTTTGTTCTAATTAGGTAGCTTTTGCTGATTATTTAGATAGTTGTATGATAAAAAATCACAAATTAATTTCAATCTTTTGATTACTTTTGTGACAGTTGGATTTAATCATAGTTTTGATTAATTGATAATTGGAATAATTGAAAATAGTAATAACCAGAAACACTAACTTTGATCAGTTGATTAAATTGCCCATATACACTTATAAGGATGTGTTATAGTTCAGATAATAAGTTCTTTGTGTGAACAAACATGTTTGTATCATAAGAATTCAATTGATTTAGGTTTTCATAATCACATCAATACTGTAAAAGTCATCACATAAACATTTTCTGTGATTGATGAGTGCGTAGTGTAAGTATTGAACATTTTTCACTGTTCAATAAATAGTTAGTTTCAAACAAAACAAACTTATTGCTAATATTATCTGACATCAAGAAAGCTAATAATATTAATTTGTTTCTTTTTTGGTGTAGAGGTTGGAAAAATTACAATCATGGATCCTGCACTCTTGAAAGAGAGAGAAGCTTTCAAGAAGAGAGCCATTGCTACTCCTGTCGTGGAGAACAAAAAAAGAGAAATGCCACCTTCAGGTTCACAACCACCTTCAAAGAAAAAGTCAAAACAATCTTCTAGTTCTAAGCCAAGAAGTTTGTATATTTGTCAACAAAGTTTATTGAAGTCATTTGAAAACTTCTTTACCAAAATAATCTGCATAAAACATTTTTATTCAGAAAATATTCTAGTATTATGACAATGCATAAGAATGTTAGAAATAACCAGTATTTAACAAAAGTGTGTATGTATATATGGGTGTCCTTTTTACAACTGATGAACTGTGAACTGCTTGTTGTTAAATCTGGTATATATTCACTGAGTATATTGGGGAGGTGCATAGTTTGGGTCTGACCACATACAAAATTCTTGACTGATTAAATTTTGATGGTTGTGTGTCAAGGGTCACTGGGACATAGCTACTCTATCCCAATCTTGTGGACATGTGTTACATCATCAAATTGGGATGGACTAAATATACTACATTAATGGGAGTATTAGTTATCATAAACACAATTTGCACTTTTTTTAAAATTTTATCCATTTTTCCTCCTTTTGAAAAATAAATTGTGTTTATAGTTTTTCAATCATTGATCAGTCTCTAAAGCCTTCCAAACAGTATGCTGTTGCTGTTGCTAGTGGTAGGGAAGTATAATTTTAGTTTATGTGTACAGAAATATCAAATACAAGTCTAAAATGGTTATATTTTCATTATGCTGGTTAGATCACATTTGTAATATTGTGCTTCTGCTCCTTATGTTAGGAAAGCCACTGAGTTATTGGAAAGGGTTCAGTAAAGAGCAACTGGGATGGAAGAGTTATCATATAAGGGGAGGCTGAAATCTCTGAAATTTTCTTTTCAAAGTGAAGAGTTCTGGGGGGGGGGCTGATTGCAATGTTTAAAATTGTAAAGGAAATTGATAGTGTTCATGCATCATCCTTTTCCATATTTAACAGTGAAAGAAATAAGACTAGTGGATACAAATTTACATTTTGACAGGATAGGAGTTATCTTCAGCTAAGACAGTTTCATTTTTTCATTGGCGCAGTTGTCCTTTTGAATAAGTTGTCTTTGGATGTTGTGGAGGCAGTAAATTTAAGTGAGTTTAATAAAAAATTTGATAAGTAAATGAATGGTAAGGGGCAGCTTTAATTTTTTTTTAATTATTTTAATTTAGTGTAGAAGATGGAATAACTGAGATGAACCAAATAGGTCCTATGTTGTATCATGAATGTTATGTTATAAATAAAGAATTTTGTCACCAACACTAATGAAAGTAATAAGCCATTTAGACAGTTTATGTTGGATTGTGATGTAAATATGTGACATTTCTGTCCTTCCAAAGAATTTATATTGTTGTGTTTTTGTATTTTTAAGCTGATGCTGTTACTTACAAAACTGCATCGGGAACCTCGCAGTATAATTTCAGTGTTTTGGCAAAGATTGTGAAACACATGAAGGTGAGTGTTGGTAAACTAGAACAATTGATACAGAGAATCCTTTTATATTCTGGTTTATTGTTCTTATAGGTTTTTAGCAGTAATAATATGTTCAATACTTAATTTCAGGGTATTCATATGGAAAGTAAAGCATGTTTTGAATATTGTGAAATTATTGATTGAAAGACATCAGATTGTTTTCCTGCAGACCAGTTCAGTACAACTTGGATGTTGGTATATGATGTTTCATCCTGGTACTGGCTTATTTATTCTAAGGTGAAAAATGAATTGCTTTCTGTACTTCTACTGTCAGGGGAGTCAGGTTTGTTGTGATAAAATATCAGACTCTTAATGACATGCATTTCTAACTTCATCAGTTCCATTACACTTACAAAGTACCATGTTTGTAGATCTGTTCACAAATATATTAGAATTATCAGCTTCTGTACTGAGGTTAAACAATGTAAGAAATAGTGTTGAAGTTTTTATCTACATGATGATTTGAAAAGCAAAGATTTATAGCTTAATTTTGCTTATAATTTATTATGTGTGTTTTTGATCAGTCATTTAATGTATCATTGGGTATATCCCAAAGTTTTAAAGCCAAAAATCATTTTGTTTTAAAAGCGTGTGTTTGTAATGATATTTTCTAAGAATGTAGGCCATGTTCTTAATTTCAGGCCAATTGATGTAGATTTTATCAGTTTCTCTAAATTCAATAGAGTGTATAGAAACTTTTTATTTAAGAATTACTGTGTGTTGGTTCACCAATGATTTGGTTTGATAATGCAAGTTCCAATACAGTACTTTCCTCCACTCACAAGATCAGTTATTCTTGTTCAATGCTGCTTTCTATATGCAAAATATTTTATTACACATGCTCCTGTTGGAATCAAATGATTCCAAAATGTGTCACTTCTCCACCAGTAGCAGCATTGTACACTTGTGATGCATGTGACTCCCTCTTTGCATTTGTATCAAACTATCACTTCTTGTTTGACATTGCTTGCATTCAGGTGTCTTTGTTTTTCATCTTGTTTAGAGTTTTAGAGTCAATTTGTTCTTGAAGTGGTTAAATTTAACATACTCAGTTTACCTTTTTTGAAATAATTCATGTTCAATTACCCTAACTCAAGTTGCATTTACTTCTTACTTCAACTACTTTGGCCACTTGACAGAACATGAACTGTAAAGTTGATGTTGCAACTTAGGCATCTCACATTTGACAGGTGCTTAACCACAGGCTTCAGGATTATCATCATTGTTTACTTGCATGGAAATTGAATGTTATACAGATCAACCTTTATCTTCAGATGCTGCCCCATTTCTTCCTAGACATGTGGAACATTGGCAGGCAGATAAGGACTCTGGTTATCTGTTTACATCACCTGAATATGCCATGCCTTCCCATATTTTTCCTGAGGATTATTTTTTGGTTTTCTTTGGTTATTGTGGACTTCATTTCTCAGGACTGTGATGTTTTATCCTTCCTCATATATCTTATGACCAGTGTCTTTCATTGCAACATGAATATACTCCTCATCCTTGTTTGGTTTTTCCACCCATCTCCCAACATTTAGGTTCATGCTGAACAATCTCCTGCTTCTGTCTTCCCTTACAACTCTTTTTCAGTGCATTTCCATAATCCATCTCTTGTCTAAAGCTCTTCACAGCAATCTTGAGGGATTTTCTGAGAACATCCTCTCCCTTCTTACCTCCACATTAGTTCATTTGTTGTCTTCAGCTCTGGCTTTGAAAATGTGGTTTATCTGTAGTTGGGACCTTTTAAGTTGTGATGTTATCTTATCTTTAACCTATTTACCTACAGTTTATCATTAAGATTTGTGTATAGCTCTGTTTTTAAGGTGTTTTGTCTTTGATATGTTCCCAGAGTCCTTGGAATCTTGGATGGCATCTGTCTGGAAACAATCTACCCCTTTACATCTGGTAGCCCATTTATCTAAGTCGAGCTAAGTTTGGCACTAATTTCAGTTTCCCATCCTTCCCCTTCCCAGCTCTTATCCATTCTTACTCCATTGTTTTTCTTGAAGGTGCACAATATGCCACCAACATGTTTTGTCTGATGGACTTGAAATTCTATTTCTTGCCCTATCTCCCTTGTCCCACGTACCTGTTTTCTTTCTTTTTCCTCAGGATTCTATGACTTACCAGTGTTTATCAGAAACAGTACAGGACCTCCTCACCCCACAGGCTATCGAACCCATTCTATATCATCCACCAAGGGTTTACTCTTGTCTGTTTCTGGTTCCATGTTGACATTCTAGAGCTCTTTACAGTCCATCAGGCTTTGGATTACTTTTTCCCATTGCCAGACATTGTCTGGTAATGATTCATTCTGGCACTTCAACTGTGGTGGCTTATATCAATCATCAAGGAGTCACCTGATTGAAATACCTCTGTTTATATAAATTGGATCTCCTGTATTAGGCCCACAATTGTTTAATTGCATGTCACATCCTGAGTGCTTTAAACCTAATGGTGAATTGTCTTTCCCACCCCAACAAGATTTACCCGTTGGTGTGGTCCTTTCATCCTCTTTTTTTCAGATCTTTTTGGCAGTCTTTTTTCCTTACCTTGATGCATTTACCACCACTCTCCATCACCAGTTACTGCTCATTTAGAATGGAGTACTTTAACCTCAGGCATTTGCTACAGATGCTATCAGCCCAGATTGGCCATACAAATTCCTATATGTTTATCTTCCTAGCTGATTGCTCTGTTGGGTAGTTTCATTAATCCATGCTATTTCAGGCTGCATCCTTCTGATTACTTCCAACTGACTATTTACTCCAACTACAATTATTCTCTCCTGTAACAAATCACTTATTACCCAACTTCCTTTGTCAACCCAAATTACCAGTTCTGTATCCTGCACTTCACATCTTCTGTCTTCATGCCTGGATTTTCTCCACTTCTTGGTGAAGAAGTTTCGTTTTCTCCTTAGTGTAGCTTTTGTTTGGCTCAATCCATCCATCCTTCTTCTATTGAAGTGCCCCTCTGTGTGGATTCCTGTACGTGGTAAGGGGACCTCCCAGGGAAGGTTCTGTTCTTTCAGCTTACCTCCTCTGGGATCTAATCATCCACCCACGTGTTTGCCGTGCATGGCAACCCATGAAGAGGAGGAGAAATCCTGGTGGTTGAGGGGTCCAACCCCAACACACCACTTTGACCTTGAATTCCTGTAGACGGACAGTCTTGGGGTGGCCCCCTTGGGTCAATCAGCTGGTCCACTCGGGCTAGGGTCAACCAAGTACCAGTGTTGGATGTTCTCAACAGGTGTTGTGGACATTATGTCTGATGCTGGTGTTTGGGTATAGTGCTCATGAAACCCTGGCATTGCTGCAGTGTCCTTGTTTGACATTGTAGTGCATCCCCTCATAGGGCTCCATGGTGGGTGGGGTCTGTGGGCACCAAAATTTCCCTTTCTTTATTATGGATACTCCAATTAAAAATCTTAATAAAATAGTGAAAAACAGTCTATAGGTAAACAACCACATCTTGAACATTCTGAGCAGCAATTTTCACCATCTGTACTACCTGTTGTACCTCATTTTCTTATATTGCACTCACTTTCAGACAAACCTTTAGGGCAAATGTCTCCTTTTTTCATTCAGAAGGGACTAGAGGAACTTGCTGGCTTTCCAAAGTCAGTGGAAAAGTTTTGATCTGGTGACATATCGGTGGAAACATCCACATCTGAACACAGTGAACTCCTGTTGCATTCAAAGGCTATTGTGGATATATCTATAGAGGTTACACTTCATGCTACTTTGAATTCATCACAAGGAAGTATTGTTGAGAAGGATTTGACGAACATCCCAGAGTCTGAGATCCTCGCTGGTTTCTCCACCCAAGGAGTTTCTGCAGCAAGACATATCTCCATTAGCAAAGATGGAATTATAGTGCCAACCAATGTCCTCATTCTGACATTTACAACACCACGTCCACCTGCCATCATCAAGGCAGGTTATCTTAATTGCAGAGTATGTCCATACATTCTAAACCCTCTCCGATGTTTCCAGTGTTAACGGTTCGGTCACTCTAAGACGTCATGTCGTGGTTCCTTGGAGTGTGCTCATTGCAGTGGCAAGGACCATGATGCCTATGAGTGTGAAATGGACCCTCATTGCTTCGATTGCAATGGCTCTCATCCATCTTACTTTTGTTCTTTCCCTGAATGGTTGGAAGAAAAAGAGATGCAGTATTTGAAAACAATTCATAACATTACTTATCCTGAGGCTCGAAAATTGCTGTCCAACACCTCATGGATGTTTGCTGCTGCATTTTGTTCCACAGCTACTGTGGGAGTGCAGACAAATCTCTTTGTGCCTCCTAAAGAATTGTTCTTCAAACAAATGAAAAAGCCTTTTGACCTTCATGGTTAAAAAAGTTGATGAATCAACTTTGACACCTATTTCTGTCTCTTATATACATTCCACCAAATCCCAAGATCCACATCCTTTGGTTGCAGGTACAGGCATTTCCTTGGATCCATCTTCCTCTCTCACCCCAAGATGCAAAACAATCATTCGTTCATGTCCTCAGTCTCTGGAATCCCCTTCCAACAGCAAAGACCTGCCCAATCAACCCAGGGCAGGATTCATGGAGGTCAATAGACCTCCCTCGAATAAGTTAAGTAACGAAAAAAAAAGACGTGGTCATAAACAGAAGGGATCTCTGCCCAATTTGCCTACATGTAAATAAAAATGGCCACCCTGATCCAATAGAACTGTTGAGCTTTACAATCTAATCTAGATGGCATCAAAACACTGATTGCTTCCTACTATCCTGCTTGTCTCTCCTTACAGAAAACGTTTTTGAAACCTGCCGATACAGTCATCTTTCGGTGATTTTCTTTATACAGAAATGACAGGCTGTGTGATGGACAAGTGCATGGAGGGGTGGCACTGTTGGTTTATCAGCATGTGCCCACCCTGTCTTTGCCACTCAACACACCCTTGGAGGCCATGTTTTCTTGGGTCATGCTATCACTGTTTGTTATCTCTCTGTCACTTGGAGAGGCATATGATCAATCAGACCTTGATGCTCTCAATGAACAATTGTCATCTCCCTTTTTCATGCTGGGGGACTTCAATGGACATCATCCTCCTTGGGGAAGTGCTGGTATTGATAGGAGGGGTCATTCTGTAGAGCATATGCTCTCTAATCACAACCTTTCTCTTTTCAATACTGGTTCTTCTACTTATTTCCATGTGCCTAGTCAGTTCTTTACTGCAATTCATCTCTCAATTTGCTCCCCTTCATTATTTTCCCATTTTTCATGGAGGGTTGACAATAATCCACAAGGCAATGATCATTTTCCTATAATCTTGAGAGAGACTGGCTGTGGTCATTGCCACCCGACCTGCATGCCCTGGTGGAAGTTGGATCAGGCAAACTGGCCTTCTTTCACTGCTTTCACAGAACTTGATCCTGCCATTGTCTGTAAGCCATCAATAGATGACTGTGTGGCAGCAGTAACTGTAGAGGTATGGCATTTTGCAAGACCTCCATATGTATAGGTTACTTGGTCACCTGGGGTTGTGTTTTCCTTCCTCGATGGGCCATGCTTTTTCAGACCAGAAGGTCTGCCATTGTTCCTTTTGGCCTTCATATCCAGGCACAGTTAGATGAATTGGGTCTGTCCTTGGATAATATTACAGTATCCACTGGTCAACCCATCCTACCATGGCTTCTTACAGTCCCCAGTTGGGACTTATCTTTAAGTCATCTGAGAAAAGTAGACACTCCTGATTGGAAATACTGTCTGCTATTTGCTGAACATCTTTTGAACCATCCTTCCATTCCTATTTATACAGATGGTTCAAAATCAGGTGACTGAGTGGGCTTTGCCATGGTTTGTTGTGGTTCAGTGGTTGCATGCAGAATCCCCTCTACAGCTTCTGCGTTCACTGCTGAACTGTATGCCATTTCTCTTGCCCTGGATCACATAAAAGCTAAGCAGTACTCGAACTGCATGATTTATACTGACTCACTTAGTTCTCTACTGGCCCTGGAATCATTTCATGTTGGTTCACACCCTGTTCTCGCCAATATTCAAAACTGACTGGCCCATTTATCTTTAACATCTACTTCTATCCAGTTTTTCTGGATACTGAGCCACCTTGGTATTCGTGGGAAGGAGCTCCCTGACACTGCAGCTAAGTCTATCTGCTCTGGCATTATCACCGCTGTGCCTGTCCCATACATGGACTATGGTCCTGTATTCAAGGCTCGGCTCCATGCCAGCTGGCAGTCGACTTGGAGTGAGCAACTCCAACACAAGCTTTTCCAAATAAAACCCTATATTGAACTTTGGCCGTTTTGTTCCTGTAAGGATCGGAAAGAGGAAGTTGTTCAAACTAGACTACGCACTGGTCACAGTTTTTTAACTCATCATTTTCTTTTATCTGGAACTGATGCACCAATGTAGTTTCTGTGACACTCAGATCACAATAAGCCACATTTTACTTTCTTGTCATTGTTATGATTCATAATGACTGCACCATTTTAAGCATGTTCTGTCACAAGGTTTGTCCACAACATTAGATAGTTTTATTGGTGATGGTGACACTGTCCACCTTGGTAGTATTTTTAGTTTTTTTAAAGGCCATTAATCTTTTTAATGCCATTTAAGTTTTTAATGTATACTTTACACCCTTTTAATTGGCTCCCTTTTAAGAATCATAGTTCATTTAGTTCAATTTGAAATTAAAAACTGACTGTAACATTAAGTAAGTCAAAACCAGGACAAAAGGCCAACTTCAGGTGACTGGAAGTGGTTTTTATACTTTTGTTATTCTTCCTAGCGAGTAATGGTTATTACAGTCATGCTACAGAAAGTCCTTTACACCCTGATTAACTGTAGTTTTTCTCTTGACATTGTAGACCAGATGTAAACATTGGTTTTATGCTATTTATTTATTTTTTAACTTTGTTTTGTTTTACCTTAATTTCCTTTTATAAATTTTACTGAATTTACTTTTACCTTTTTACCAGACGTTTGGCACAGATAGCCTAGCTGCTTTGTGTCATTAAACACTAAATCAACCAACCAACCAACTATTGAAGTGTATTGGTGAGAATGGAAGATCTTTTACACATGGGCCCAAGCTCAGAGATTTTCTGCTTCTTGTTCTACTGTTACTGGTGTTTCAAGTCTTTTATGAGGTTTTTCAGTTGGGGATATTCAATCTCCTTGATTTCAGGTCATTGGACAGCTTTAGCCCATGCTTTTGTCTTTTCTGTTGCTGTAGGGTTCTTTTCTCATCTGTTTTTATCATGTTAATCTATTCCTTTTACATTTGTTTACCTCTTTGGTGACTTTTTCTGGATTGAGATATTAATGTGATTGCATGTTTCCTTACTTTACCTTCATTCAAACAAACTTCCTTGTGTTATTTGTTTCACCTTTCTCTTAAGGCATCCTTCTCTTATTAGCCTGTAATTGTTGGCAGTCTGAGTTGTTCGTCATTAATGTTACATGCACATTTTACCACTATACCTATCTTCTCCTTTATCAGGATTGTTCCTTCTTTCGAAAATCCTTGGTGGCTTGTGAGAATAGCTCCTCCTTTTTGCATTTCCCTTCTTTCTATTTCTAATTCCATCCCTGTTCTGATCCTATGCATTTTTTCATTGCAATATTGCCCACATGGTTTTTTTCCATGGTTCTTGTTCCCATCTGTTTATCCTGTAGTAATCTTCTTCATCCAGCATCTCTCGACTTTTATTCTCACCAATTGGGCTCACCAATTGATCCACTTGACTTATTTCTTCTTGTTCCTTTCTCACCATACTTTGTTTTGCATTACCTTTCATCAAATGTAACACCTTACCTTTTCCCTCATTTCTTGTCTTCATTTACCTTGTTTTTCCCTTGTACTGATTACATCTCCTAATCAGTGTGAAATTCTAGTTACTCTTGTAAATGGAGGTAAGTACAGTATCAGAAGCTATAATTTTTTTTATACTGCAAATGTATTTTTGATAGGTGCTTTCATCCTCTTGCATTTTCTATCCTTTCTTCTCACACACTTCTGGCACTTCTGTCATCTGCTAAAGTTATAGTTTGGTAGAGGCACATAGAGTCACATGTGTCATGTGAATGTGCTATGCTTCTTTTGGTGGACAAGTGATGTGTAGTAGTTTGCATAAGAGACATGTTGGAATCATTTAATTCCATTAGAGAGGGGAGTGCAGATGGCTTGTGGCATGTGTAATGAAAGGTTTGCATATAGAGGGCAGCAACGAACAAGAAAAGCTGATGTTGTGAGTGGAAATACCTTTTCAGTGTGGAAGAATTATAACATTGGTGAAGGATAGTGAAAGTACTGAGAATGAACTTGTTTTGAACATTACAGCAACGGCACTTGGATGGTGACACAGAACCACTAACACTTGAAGAGTTATTGGATGAAACTAACCAGTTAGGAATTGGATCAAGACAACGTCATTGGCTTACTACAGAGGTTGTTTATATTGTAGTTGTTTTATTCTGTTCAAATATGGCTTATGTGAATATTGTTTGGGATGGATTAATTTGTTTGGGATGTATTTGATTTATTTTATCATTTGAGCTCTAAGTTATTGCTATGTAAATTTTATTCAGTGAAAATAACTGTTAACAGTATGTGATTTTATATCAGTAATAACTAAATGACTTATTGTTATCACCCTTCTCACATTTTGCATTGATAATAATAGCTTAAGGTGTAACCTGTTTTTGATTGCATTTATAAACTTCAGATGAACACCTTGTGGATCCATCAGTGAGAAATTGTACTTCAGATACAATGATTTTGCAAAATTTCTTTGTAGTGTCAAAATCATTTTATTTAAAAATAAATACTAAGATTTTCAATATGAACTTAATTTAGTTTCAAATGAAAATAAAAAAAATGTTTTGGAAAGTTAAAATTTAAGTGTGTGTATGTGTGCATCTTTCTTAAGAAACTTGAAAACATACATACCTTAAACATGCATTTTCATACATTCAGTGAGATCATATATAATGTTAAATTCTTTTACTAGGTTTTAAGGGGGAAGAGAGATCATTTACTTATGTCTGTGATTAAAAGTCATTATAGATTAATAGCATTTAAGGAAAGTAGAGGTATTCTGTAAGTTGTTAAAAACTTTTTTGCTATTGTCTCTGTTAAAACATTTTGAAATAACAGATTTTACTCATGTAGATTTTTATCCAAACATTTAGTCATGCTAAATAGTCATTGAAATGGATTATTTGTATCATTGGTTGACTATTAAACGTTTCAAGCTCTTTCTTTAATTTGAAAACATTTATGAGAAAATGAACATATTGTAAGCTGTTTGCATGTAATTTAAAACACCCTTAACAATTAAAATTAAAAGGTTTTCATACATCCAATGGTCATTGACTTGCAAGACAGCAATTTTCATAGAATTTCATATATATTAAACTTAATCTGATTTTTTATTATAAAATTTTCTAAAATGTAGGCTCTAGTAAACAATCCCAAGATTCAGACAACCTCTGATGGCCACTACATTTTCAAACCAGTTTACAACATTAAAGATAGGAAGTCATTACTGCGACTGTTAGATAAGCATGACCAACGAGGGATTGGTGGAATACTACTGGAAGATGTTCAAGAGTCATTACCGAATGCAGACAAAATCTTAAAGGTGCACAATGTTTGTGAAACTTGCACTTTACTTAATTTGGACTTTAATTTTTGATATTGTAGTGAAGGTGGAATCTAAGAGCTTTATTATTTTATGGTTTTAGAATACTAGCTATCTCCTTGCATGATATGAATTGGCTCATCCAGGTATTTTAATAAATATCACCATACCTTAAGACTGCAGTTTTCTTAATGTTGTAGATAATAATATGGTTAGATTTAGGTTTTACCCGAAGAGGCATATATGTTATAAGTCACTGTCCAGTGGATAAATCTGAATTTTTGGTTGGATACTGGTAGTAACCACAACTGAAAATGTACCTTCAATTGTCCACAAATGGGTGAACTTTGTTACACTGAGATTAATCATTCTCTCTCTGTGTTAAAATCCAATTTAAAAAAAATATGAAATCACAGTTTAACACCGGACTTCTCAAAATAACAAAGCTGGTAAATGTCATATTTCATTACTGACTCCTGTTTTATGGTGCATGTTATAGCAGTTGAACCAGTTAGAATAAATTGGTATTGTGTCTTCTCTTTTTCTGTATTTAGTTATTTATAAAAATCATGATAATTCTGTTGCTAACACATTTTTAGAGGGATGCAGTTTTTCTATATGCAGTCTACAGTGTTTCCTGCCAGTCAGATGATTGTCTCAGATAACTAAGATAATTTTTTGTATAAAATACCATATTTTAATTGTTTTTAGTCTGATTTATTTCATGTCAACATATTAAAAATGGCCAAATTCAAGTTAGCAGTAAGAGCAATTTTATTTTGATATTTTCATTTGTTGGTCCACATCCGTCTTAACCAAATGTTGTGCACAAACTGTCCAAAAAACACAAGTAGAATATTGAACTAAAGTGTTTGTTAAGTGTTCCATTTTACTTGCATTGTTTGGACAGTTTGTTTTAATACATACTGAATTAAGAAAAAACAAGAGATAAAATGTATTTCAAGTATTGCTATATAAAACCTAGGACCTGCCATGCAAATTTAAACTACTGTTTACATCCATACTGTACATATGATACCATTATTAAAGTTACCTTTATCTTGATGATTATGATTTAAATTTCAACCTCTTCAAATCCCACTTTGCAGTAAGTTTGCAGGAACCACAAGGTTTTACTTACATATTCTACAAATTGAACAGCTATCTTTTTTGCTGTTTCTTTTCATGTCTTTAAACCAAAATGCAACCAAACTGATGATTTTATCCTCTTGTTTAGAGAAAATTGCTACCATAATTGTTTTCAGTCATGTTGAGTCATGTTACTATTCTTTCCAGTAGTTATCTGTAATTTAAAAATGCCCATTGATACAATTGTCATGAATATTTGTAATTGTTCTATATTGTATATTTAAAATATCATTCCTATTCTGTAAAGTCCTTTATTTCCCAATTTTAACATTAAATCATGTTATCTATGACCCTTGGGGGGTGAGAGGTGCAATGTTAGACACAGGTAACAGTTACACTGATATTCTGAAAATATATATAGTGTACAAAAATCTAATTAAAAAATAGATGCAAAGTTTTGTGTGTTTAGATGAGGTATTTGAGTTAATCATTGATTTGATGCTGCATAAAGCCATATTTATTTAAACAATCAAATTTATGGTGCTATGAATCAAGATTTATTTAAATAACCACTTAACTTTATTAAGAAATACTTGAAACATAAATAAAAATTGTTTTACTTCCACAGTTTAACTTTTAAATCTTTCTCACCTCTCAAGTGTTGCTTCTTTCTCTAGAACCTTGGAGACAGTGTTATTTTTGTTATTCGCCCAAATGACAAGAAGAAAGTATTGTTTTATAATGACAAAAGCATACAATTTACAGTGGATGAAGGTTAGTCATAATAACTTATTTTTATAAAAATAAATTATTGAGAATTTTGTTTTAATCAAATAACTACATGTTATGTAATTGCATTGAACCATAAGTGTGGTATATATCATGATTTCCAGTTTGCTCCTAAAGAAGAAAGGCTAAACTTTTGTCATGTTTTATCAAGACCTTACATGTATTTCGAAATGAATATCATTGTGTTTATGTTCACTTAAACTCCTGTTAACTCTATCTACACGGGCTTGATCCCAGCAACTGATGTTATAAACATTTTATGCTTGTTATAGTTTTCATGCCATAGTCATGTTGTACTATTTAAATTAGTAAGCATATCTTTACTGTATTTTACATATTACCAGTAAACAGTATAAGGCTACAGTGCACAGAGTATCAAATTTTTAAATTAAGTTTTAAGATTTCTTAAGTAATGTTTTTTCATTCCTATTTCTGAAATTTGGCGATCTAACGTGTAAAGTTGTTATCATTTTAAGATTATAAATATTTTTGTGTAAGAAAATTTTCAAATTGTATATGTAAAATATTTATAACCTCCAGATAATTATCAGATTTTTTATTAAAATAAATTTTACATTTTGTGTTATTTTCACTACTCCATCTTTTTACGGGTTGGGTCGATTTGACCAACCTTGTAATCATCATAAAAAGTTAAGAAATAAATATAAATTATTCCTTTTTTGTTCTAGAATGACTACAGTTTATGGGATGAAAACACAAATGTTATGTCTACATGGCTTAAATCTCATAACATTATACATCTGCATATATTTATTATAGTGAACTTTCAGCCATTGCTGGCTAACATCACACAAATTACAATGACTTAGTGCATATGTATTTATGTTAACATATCTATGAATATAAAACTGGCCTTTACAAAGTGACCTGCCTTAGTTGTGGTTTAGTATTTTGTAAAATACAGTAAAAATTCAGTTATGTTACATTGTATATGTATATACGAGGGCTGTTCAAAAAATACGCGGACTGTTTGAATTGCGCGGCTCCAGTTGGTTCCAGGGGAATCCGCTTGGTGTTGCTAGGTTTGCACAGATCAGCTGATTATGACGCCTTTTTTCGATTGCAGATATCTTCATTTGTGTATTAGCTACGCGGTTTTAAGTGAAGTGCGATTTTTTCATTTGGTGGATTTCAGAATGAATGACCTGAAGGAGCAACGACTTGCTGTGAAATTTTGTGTTAAACTTGGAAAATCTGCGACTGAAACTTTTGCTATGCTTAACACGGCTTACGGTGATGTTGCTATAAAGCGTACGGCATGTTTCAAGTGGCATGAACGTTTTAAGGATAGTCGACAGTCCATTGAAGATGATGAGCGTCCTGGACGTCCTTCCATGTCAACTGATGACCCACACGTCGACAAAATCAACACCCTGGTGCGGGCAAATTGACGTCTGACTGTCAGGGAGCTTGCTGAAGAGTGTGGGATATCAGTTGGATCTTGTTACGAGATTTTGACCGAAACATTGAAGATGCACTGCGTTGCTGCGAAATTCAGTCCTCAGAACTCGTGAGTTTTTGGCCAAACACTCGATCACTGTTCTTCCCCACCCCCCTACTCACCTGACCTTGCTCCTTGCGATTGTTTCTTGTTCCCCAAACTCAAAAGAAGATTTGAGACGATTCCCGAGATTAAGGCAAATGCGACGAAGGAGCTGGAGGACATTACAAAAGAAGCGTACCAGGACTGTTTCAACAAGTGGAAACACCGTTGGGATAAGTGTGTGTGTTGGGGAGGAGAGTACTTTGAAGGGTTCCCAGACTTGTAACTTCTAAATAAAGTACATTTTGTTTTATGACGTCAGTCCGCGTATTTTTTGAACAGCCCTCGTACATTATCACTATTTACAAATAAGTTTTAAACTAATTTTTCTTGAAACATAGAACAATAAATAAAGAAGTATAGCAAACAATTATCATTTCTAGTTATGAACTTTGTACTTATTTATTGTTTGCTTGAGGTTGCTAACATTCTGAACTTTCAGTTTATACATGTCATTTGGTGAAGTATGTATACATACACAGGTATTTTCAAAAATTGAAGAAGTTGGCTTTGATTGTTTCAATTAATATATCAATGTTGGTAATATGAGTATTCAATTTATAAAAAACTATAGAATATGTCTTTGGATATAACAAACATGTAAATTACATCTTTGTTGCATTCAGTATATCATGTGACACACAAAAATTGATATTTAAGATTTTATTTTAATACGTACTTTTCAATTAAGAAATTAACTAATATGTAATACCAAAATTGGAATTATAACCTACAATCTGATACCAAACATATTAACATAAATTCATAATATAGTAGTTCAATACAGATTTGAATCAGTCAACAAATGAGATTGTGTAGCTTTTGACCTGTGACCCGTGTTGGTAGGGTTAACACCTTTGACTCTTTTCATACAAAGTTGATTCATGTGACCAACCTTGTAACCACAAATTAATCATAAGAGTTTCTGTGCTGTAACTTTTAATAGTGCACGTGTATCTTCACATTTTCACACAAAAAATTGAATTTTTAAATAAACATTTTTATTAAAAATTTGTATGTTAATATGTAGTGTTAAGAGTGTTGACTGCTCCAAAATCTGACATGATTTCAGTAAACATTTAAAGTATTTTTGGATACAAAAGATTGGATTTTTAATTAAATTATTTTTTTATTTTTAACTGTACTTTGGAGAGGATCAGTAAATAAATAAGGGGGAAAGTCAAAGAGAATGTTCCCTCCTTTCCTACAACGGTGTGTCTGCAGACTTATAAAGCAAGGAAATTGGATTTTGATATGTGGTGGGCATAGCACAGATAGCCCATAGTGTAGCTTTGTGTTTAACTTCAAACAAAATCCAAGGAACAAATGTCATGATTCTCACATTAGGAGAGATTGAAAATTTTAAATGTTTTTTTTATTAAATGAAGAAATTAAAACTTGTTTTAAAATTTGAGTTATCAATTAAGTTTTGGTTCCAAGGTTATTCATAGACATTGATAATAAGTAGTTTAATTAAATTTTGAATGAAACTATACGGATGAAAGTTGTGACATGCACACTTTGACCTACCTGTAGTGAAAGGTTAAACTTGTTTCACATTAATTATAATAATATTAATGCTTAATTGTTTCCTTTGGGAATTTAAAGCATAATAGCAAACCTCTGATAAACTTCTGAATTACTTGTATTTTAAAGCATCTGGAGATGGGGCTTTATAACTTAACTTCTTCTAGCTTTATATACACTCTTTAGAATGTCTATACAGCTTGTACTGAAGTGTGGTTCTTTGTTTTAACCTGTCACATGGCATAACCTTCATCATCCATTCTTTGATTTCCACATGTTTGTCATTAATTATTTCTATTGTAAGAGCCAGAAATGCATACCCATACTTTTATAAACATTGTGTTGATGTGGCACTCTGTGATTGGTTGCATATCAGTAAATCCACAGTGTAAATTATTTGATGACAACCATTTACTGTGATAAATGCAAATAGTACAGGATTGCTCCTCTATATTGTATGAGAAAGAACTGCACAAGAGTCCTATCACAGTAAATTATTTCATGACAGTTATTTACTGTTATAATACTCTAGCACAGTTCTTTCTCATACAATATAGGAGGAGAAGCAATCCAGTAATATTTGCATTTTATACCAGTTTTATTCACTATATCCATAACTGCCCCCCAATACTGTACTTATTGTTACAACCTTTTTCAGTACTTATTTCATGTTTTCTAATTATTCTTCACACAACTAAATCTTATCTCTTTTTTAAGCACTCGTTCTAAGGTGCATATAATACCACTGTATTTTTAGTTTCATTTCTATTTACAGAATTTCAAAAGTTGTGGAGAAGTGTAGCAGTTGATGGAATTGATGAGCAGAAAATTGAAGATTACTTGCAAAAACAAGGAATAACATCCATGCAAGATATAGGTGTTAAGAAAATAGTGAGTTTATTTCATAACTTCACAATAAGTGAAAACAAAGAAATGGTTCTATTTGGTTTTTTTTCTCCAGATTAAGTGTAATAAAGTATTTCTCTGCAGATTGTTCTTCTTTACATTTAACTAGTATGTATTTTTTTCCTTGAACATTAATTCTACCACGATATCTGTTTCTTTTTATCATAAGAAAATTATTTAACATTTGTTTTATAATATATTAAATAAACTGATATACACACAGCCACTAGAATTTTATTTTGTGTTTAGAAAGTTGTATATGTTATAGTTACATATTTAGAGTTGTGGGCCTCATTTATACCCTTGATGTCATTCAATGTAATTATATTGTTGAGATTATTTGTGATTCTTACATAGAAATAAACAGTGTGTGGCTAACTGCACTTATGAAAATGTTAAATATATAAAAGCATATAACTTAATATGCCATTTTATGTAAATAGTGCAGTCATTTTTGTAGATAAGATTATGCAAAAAAATTGTAACTGAATTTTTATTTTAACACAGCTCTTGCTGATCAATGAACTGATCCACATCATACTATAATGAAACTTTTGCTTATATGATACTGGAGAAATTTTTTTATTACATGATGTGCAATCCCCAACTTCATGAAATTTTTGTCCTGTGTGCATGTAGATGTTCAGTAGGGGTCACAATTTTCCCATTTCTTCTCTGTTTTCCATTTTCATGGCACAAACATAACATCACATACATCACATGCAAATTTGGTGTGCTTGTGCCATGGGTAATTGGCTAATGTAAATAAATTGGTGACAAACTGAAAGCAGTAAACATTTTACAATATTTAACTTTCCCTTATGAAAATAAAACTTCAATGTTTATGTATGTAATAACATGCATATCTTAGCATTAAAAAAAATCTGTTTAAGAAATCCATTACTTGATCAGAAATTTTTGTTAAGGACAAAGATGAACAAAGCTTGTAGGTTTGTAATATCAGACTAATAGAAAATATTATTTTGCATTAGTTTGAATAATTTGCACTTTTATAACGTTATTTAAAAATATTACATGTATTTTAGTTAAATCTTAAATTTAATTTATTTTTGCATTTCTAAACTAGTTAAGCTTAGAATTTTACACTTATTGTGCAAGCTAAATGATTGAGACACAGAAAAGTTCTAATAATGTAAAAAAAAAAACAGCTCTGTTTTTGTAGAAGTATTTTGATCTGCACTGAACAACAAAACAGCTTGTTAAGATAAAACAAGTAATACTGAAAATATTCTGGCTTTAATTGTAAATCAAATCAGGTTTAAGAACATATCAGTTTTACTTCTTTGCCAGCCGGTATACATCATTTCTTACTGAACTTGGTTGTTTGATCACATGCATTGTCTGTGGCATTACATGATAAACTAAGATATTTTTAAAAGATCTGCTTTAATTGTGCATTTAATCATTTTAAAATCTTAGTACAGTAACTATTTAAGAAAACTATGGCAATTACAGTAAAGAAGAAAAAAGATAAATGTTGGCACTGTTGATTTCTGACACAAGCATTCATTAATGTTTTCTAGTCTGAAGACAATAAGTCGCTGGCATAAGGAAAAAAAAATAATCCTTACGTTTACATCGTGGTATGCATGGGCGCTGGTGAAGCATTAAGTCCTGTATATATTACTACCAAAAAGAATACCATTATTTTATATGACTAATAAGATACTGGCATGTTAACTTTACTCTGTAAAATGGTTATTTGTTACTACATTAAGGATATACCAAAAGGAAAATTGGTTGATTAGTAGTTAATGAACTCTTTTTGTTAAAATGAGAACCAAAAGACTGCAGTGGTTTTACTTTTATCATTGATTTCTGTAATGAATATCCTTTATCTTTTTTATCCTCTTATTTTTTTCTTTACTTAGAATCCAATCCAGAAAAGGAAAAAGCCAAGTTCTAAAAAACTCAGAAACTTCAAGAAACATAATGAACATATGGGTGACATTCTACAAGAGTACACAGACACATAGCCCTATCTGTTTGTTGTTACATTTTTAGAAAAATGAAACAAAATAACTATTGTTGAATGCTCTTGAGGAATGATAATTAAGAAAGAGAAAAAAATACAGCATCTTGTGGAGTACATAAAGTAAATTATAGTTATATAATGATGTATCGACTGGATGTTTACTCCTGAAAGGATGTATGGCCTGCACATGCTCCTCTATTTCTCAAACAGATTTCTTTCTTTAAATATATAAATCCCATGTGTCATAGAAATTTTGAAATAAATAGGTAAACGTTGTTTTGAGAAGGGTATAATGTTAAGTTTAGTTAGCATATGATAAGGAAAATATTTGTAATTTAATTTAAATATTTTAATTGATTGAGCTGTTAGAAAAGTTGACTCAGATGTACAACACATTTGTTAAAATAATTGCACTTGGAAAGAACTGTCATTTACAGTCTTGATTTTTCCTTGTCTTATTTGTATGAAATACGTAAAGTAACTTCACAATGTGTTGATTGTTGAATTTTGGAATAAATGTGTATTTTTAAGACATTTTTATATCAGTGATTGTTAAGTAAGGTGTCTTCTTTTGATGCAAAACCATACTTCTGTGATTTTGTGCTTACCACATATTGAATTAAAATTAAAAAGATTAAAATGTGATATATTTTCCAAACAAAAGAACAGTTTGTTTGAGTGAACATTTTGTCCTGAGAGCTTCACTGTGTAAAGTATGTAGACTCATAAACATTGTTTGTGTAGAGCTGTGTAGTTTGTATTCGTACTAGCCCTTGTGTAACCATAGTGACAAAACTTTGCCTTATAAAACTTTTATTTTAATCTTGAGTAAAAGGATGAGTTTTTATTTTTCATAAATGGCAAAAAGGAAGAAAATCATTACAACACTTAAAATTATTAAAGTTTGTGAATAAAACTAATTGAAGATTGATGTGTAAAGTGAGAAAGGAAATACACACAAAAACATTTTTGATCTGAACTTTTTAACTGTGGAGTTTTTGATCTTTAGATCAAAATTTCAGTTCCAGAAAAGTAATTTATGTTCAGAAAATATTTGATGAAATGGAAAAAAAAAAGAAAGTTTTAATCTTGTATGAACTTTATTATTACAGTTATTAACACAAATAAATATATATTTTTTACAGGGCCAAGTGTGGTCCAGTGGTTAGTGTGCAATACTGTTACCTCAAAAATAAAATAATACTTTGCAGTTTGGGTCATGGATGCATTATAAGAACAAACATTTGGTCATACAGGAGTTGGTGGTGTGTCGATCACCAGCTGCCTACCCTCAAGTCTTATCAGTTGAAAATGAAAAAGAGATAGTGCAGATAATTCATGACAATATTTATGAGACTATCGGAAAAAACATTTTTACAAGTTTTATATAAATCTATTTAAGAATGACAAAAATCTCATGTTTTTTTATCATATGCTGCCTAATTATTAAACTTTCGAGCATTTAATGTGGATTTCAATTTATTAATAAAATAATTTTCATAACTTTTTTTTTCAAATAATATCAAGATGGAAATGTTCATCAGATATTTTTTATACAGTGTGAAAAATATTCATAATACACTTGTTAATGCGCATGTTAACAGATAATGGACAGTTGTTTGTAATTGTAACATAACAATTATGTAAGATTGTTCTTAAATGTTACATTCTCTGTTTCTCCAACCTATAGTTGTTTAAATGAAATACAATTCATAAAAAGCATAACTTGATTTACACATCATAATTTGCCAAATAATATTTTGTCTCTAGTAAGGCTTATAATACAATGTATTATAATTTTTCCAGCAAATATAACAGTATGGTTTTATTAAATAATTTGTTTTATATTTTGTAATGATTCTGGTCTTTTATTGAATTAATTTTGCCTAAATTTATGCTATTTATTACAGAATTTCTTTTTGTAATTTTTCTCAAGTTTTTGTTTATTATTTTTTTTAATCTAGTGTGGTCTTTCAAATGTAGAAAATGAGGCTTTTTTTGAGTATTGGAAAAGCAATACAAAGGGCCAGATTTGTACTTTTATTTGTTGGTGGTTAATTGACAATTTGAGGGAATCAGTTTGAAGGTTAATTGCACAGTTAAAGAATTAACTCATTTATTTTAAGGCTCCATCATGGCCAGATGGTTTGAGTGCTTGAATCATAATCTGAGGGTTCGAATTCCCATCACACCAAACATGCTTGCCTGTTCAGCTGTTGGGGTATTATAATGTGGTGGTCAATTCCACTGTTTGTTGGTAAAAGAATAGCCCAGCAGTTGACAGTGGGTGGTTAATGACCAGCTGTCTTCCCTCTAGTCTTATACTGCTAAATTAGGAACAGATAGTGCAGATAGCCCTCTAGTAACTTTGCTTTGTGAGAAATTCAAAAATAAACAAACAATAAGGCTGTATTATTATTACTAGTATTCCTGAAAAAAAAAAATCATCTGAATCTTAACCATATAATAAATTCGTTCATAACTTCACTTTTCAAGCAACCTCCTCTTGCCCATCCAGTGTGGGTTTTGAAGACAGCTCTCCACTGTGGACCACCTGATTTGACTTGAAATGTCAACCAGGGCAGCCTTTCTCAAGTGACAGCATCTTATTATTATTGTTATTATTATTATTATGATGTATGTATGTCATGTGGTTTGACATTTTCCTATTCTTTCCCACAGGAACTTGGAATCTCAAAGGGCAGTGTCTTGAGTGTTGCACTTTTCATTATAAAGATTAATACTATTA
This sequence comes from Tachypleus tridentatus, assembly GCF_004210375.1. Classification (NCBI taxonomy): domain Eukaryota; kingdom Metazoa; phylum Arthropoda; class Merostomata; order Xiphosura; family Limulidae; genus Tachypleus; species Tachypleus tridentatus. The sequence goes on along the minus strand of NC_134833.1, from coordinate 35,761,462 downwards.
CTGAACAACTTCCTATTACAGGTGCAAACAGACTCTATATCAACAATTTCCACATTTCATGTCAATCATCAAGCATAAGGTTTGTTGAGCAGCTGCTACAGACAACCTTTAATCATTTACTGAAGTGGATCATAACATATGGTTTTACCTTTTCTCTCTCTAAAACCATTTGCATGCACTTTTCTACCAATGGGGTTTTCACTTTGATCTCAAACTCTGTCTCAGTGAAGTTGTGCTTTCTGTGGTCCCTGAGACAAAGTTCTTGGGACTTGTATTTGACCATAAGTTGACTTTCATTCCACACATCAAACAGCTATGCATCAAGTGTACAAGAGCACTGAACATCCTCTGTGCCCTCTCTTCCACCTCTTGGGAGTGGATCAATGTTCTGTGCTCAAGTTCTATTATGCCCACATTTGATCAAAACTGATCTATGGTTCTCTGGTATATGGATCTGCTAGAACCTCACCATTGAAGATCTTGGACCCTGTTCACCATCTGGGGCTTTGGCTCTGCATGGGGACTTTTCACACTTCTTCAGTCCAGAGTTTGTACAGTGTGTCTCATGAACCTCCTCTGCACCTCTGCCATTTGCAACTGTCTTTACTGCATATTTACACTTTGATCTTACCACAGCATCCCACCTGAAGTTGTGTTTCCTTCCTCAGTGGGCCATACATTTTCAGAATAGATAGTCTGCCATTGTTCCTTTTGGCCTTTGTATTCAGGCACAGTTGGCTAAATTAGAGGTATGTCCTTAGATGATGTTGCCATCTCCACAGGCCAGTCCATCCCACCATGGCTTATAGCTGTCCCCAAGTGAGCTTTCTATGGGTCATCTGAAGATAGCAGATAATCCTAGTTGGAAGTACCAGCTTATATTTGTCTAACATCTTTTGAACCATCCTTTGTTTCCTATTTATATGGATGGTTCAAAATCAGGTAACTCTGTGAGCTCTACTATGGTTTGTTTTGATGTAGTGATTGCACACAGGATTCCCTTTACAGAATCGGTGTTCACTGCCAAATTGTACACCATTTCTCTTGTGCTGGATCATGTAGAAACTATGCATCACACAAATTGTACTATTTATGTCAACTCACTTAGCCCTCTAGTGGCACTGGAATCACTCGACATTAGTTCTCAACCAATATATAAAACTGACTTGCCCATTTCTCTCTATCATCTACTTCCATCCAGGATACCACACCACGTTAGTATTCGTGGGAATGAACTTGCTGACACAGCAACTACGTCTGTCTTATCTGGTGCTGTCGCTGCTGTGCTTATTCCATACAAAAACTGCAGCCATTTGGTGGCAGTTAACTTGGAGTGAGCAACGTGATAAGAAGCTTTTCCAGATAAAACTTTCTATTGGACTTTGGCTGTTTTGTTTCCATGATGATCGAAAGGAGGAAACAGATGCACCAATGTGAGCAATGGCACCATTTTAGACATGTTTTTACCTTTGATTTATCCCTGACATTTGACAGTGTAATTGGCAATGGTGACACTGTCCTCTTTACAAATGTTTTTAATATTTTAAGAACCATTGGCCTTTTTAATTATATTTAAGTTGTTATTCGACATAGAACCACTGTTTTTGTTTTAACTTAATTTCCCTCTACACTTTATAAGACTTTCACTTGTTTGGTGCAGATAGCCTAGTTGCTTTGTACCATAAAACACCAAATAATAACAAGAATGTTTCTTTAAGTTTCAATTTTATTTGATTCATTAAATTAGTTAAAGATAAGTTCTCATTAATTTCATCTTCTGACAAGGATTTTGAACTCAAATGTCACACCTCAATTTTTACTAAGGAAAAAGAAATACTTTTTTCTTCTCATTGACTTTTTAATTACCATACATACTCTTCATTCTGTTGTCTGAGTTTATTTACTACTTCTGTATTTTTTATATTCAATTCCCATATGTTGTTTTCAAAATTTTCCAAAGCTGTCTTCATTTATTTATATTATTAAATTTATGTTTTTATTTCCTCTGTTTTCTCTTTTTTTTCTCCCAAATCTTTTCAATAGTATTTTGTTCTTGTCTGGAAATATGTTTCCAGTATTTTACTAGGTTCTTGTTTTTGCTAAGCTATTCAACAAGCTATCTGTGCTTTGCCCACCATAGGTATTGAAGCCAGACTTTAGCATCATAAGCCTACAGGTTGAACCATTAGGAAGGTGTGTGTATATCATTAATTGTTATAAATAATCATTATTTTTTAAATATCTTAAAGCTTATGTTACTGGAGAATCACCATCTTTATTACAGAGTTCATTTTTAACTTCTACTTCTGAACTTTGACAGTGAATTATTTATATGATCTATGTGGTGTAAGATGTGTTTCTGATATTTGCATCTCATTTATGTAATACATTGTTAAAATTTTTTTTGGTATTTTCTTTAATACAAGATGTCTTCAACACTCATTTTATACAGATAAGTATTATTTTTTTGTAATTTCTATTATGTTTTACTATTTTTATGTGTTGTAAAATTGTATTTTTTGTCTCTGTCTTTGATTTTCCAATTTAATTTTTGCAGGAAATCTGTTGGTAGGCCTTTCCAATCAGTTAAAAAAGTTTTTATATTTTGGTATTGGTACTGTTATTACAAGAAATTTCTCTTTTTGGATCCTGGTAACATTTTTCTCTGTCAAAGTATTTCTGTATGACTATTTTATGGCTGCAGATTGACTTTTTTGCATAAAATCTCTTACCACAGACCAGATATAATTTTGCACTGGAAAGATTTTAGTGAAATGGAACTAAATTCCAATTATTATAAATTTTTATCGTTTATAATCTAAAATAAGTATGTGCATAACAGTATGAATACTATTTTGGTCTCATATCATAAAAAATAATATTTTTATTATTCAGGAGACAAAACATATTTATATACTATCTAAAATCACATAAATGAAGTTATATTACCATATAATAAACCAGATATCTTATATTTGTGGAAAAGAAATATTATAGGCATTACTGTGTTGGAGAAACAAACTTAAGAATAAATTTGTGTAATTCTCAGGTTAAGTGCAACCACCCATTACTTGTAAACAAACGTGTATTATAAAAAACTGTAATATTCAAAAGAACACTTTTTGTTCTTCCAAATATTTCCATTTTACAAGATGTTTACAAGAGGTTATTTTATAAAACTATTAATAAATTTAAAACTAAACTAAATGTTGTATAGCTTAATACATTTCATAACACATACAAATATTATGGAAAAAACCTTTGGGATACTTATTTTTATGTAGAATCTATAAAAGTTATGGAAACTGGGTGGTACCTTTAAATATACAAAAATCAGTTTTTATGTATTTATCTATATTAAATTAATTATAATTAAAAGTTTTTAATTTTTTGTTTTGTATGTTTATATATGCACACACACACTTTATTCTATTGTACTTGGTTTTAAGCAATGTTTTTCATTGACTGAAACGTTTGCAGTAATTTCAGAAATATAGTGATGTATATATGTTGGCAAAATAATGAACATAGAAATCTGAATAATACTGACGACTTGAAATTTGTATTACATGTACAACCTAATCTTTAGAAAATGGGTCTTGCCAATGGCCAAGTGGTCAGGGTGATCAACTCGTAATCTGAGGAGTGAAAGTTTGAATCTGCATCACACCAAACATGCTTATCCTTTCAGGTATGAAGGCATTATAAAGTGATGGTCAATCCCACTATTCATTATTTATTAGCTATTGACGTTACATTACGCCATAGGTGAAGCTGTTTTATAGCTTGTAATAACTGTATGTATTAGGAGCTTAAATTAAGTGGAGATAAAACGAGTGGTGGTTGGTACTGAACCAATATTGCAATTTCCAATTTAACAGTTTTATGAGACGAGTACACGAGTTGCCTGTAAAAAAAGTTTGGAAAAGTTTATCATCTCCAAATGGGTCAACATGTGTGCACGTGTTATTTTTCTAGATAGAGATCCTTTCTTGTTATGATGCATTCTATCCACGTCGCACCAAACATGTTCGCCCCTTTAGCCGTGGCGTGCGTTATAATGTTACGCTCAATCCCACTATTCATTGGTAAAGGAGTGGCCCAAGAGTTGGCGGTGGGTGGTGATAACTAGCTGCCTTCCCTCTAGTCTTACACTGCTAAATTATGAACGGCTAGTGCAGATAGCCCTTGTGTAGCTTTGCGCGAAATTCAAAACAAACTAAATTGTTCATGTATCACGTGATCTCAACCTGTTAGAATTTTCCGCACTTTGTTTACCACGATTTAGGCACGTTTGTTTTTTGGTGGTCTCAGATTCTTAAGCTGATCCATATTCCTATGTTTTACAATGCATTTATATAGAAAGGATATCCCAGTTTTTAAAAGTTCGAAACCACGGTCTGGGAAGATCTGTATCATGTGTGTATATGAATATTTTACGGCAGAAATGACTTTTTTTCTATACTTCCGAAAAGTGACTGATTTTTGATGGTATGACTACTTAGGAACGCTAGACAAATGTCTGATACATGTTAGTCCAATGCGACTGTATATCAGCTGTGTTTGTTAAGTGACGTGCTTATTTGTATATTATAAATTTAATATAAGGTAGTCTGTATGTGCTGACATGTCGCTTGTGATACTGGTCTCCTCGCCCCTGCCTCATAAAGTGCAAGCAATCCCCTCTGTTATTTTCCAATGTACTTTCCAAGCTTAGTGTAGTGTATTTTGTCTAAAATAATATTCGTGTCGCCCCCCGCTAGTACAGCGGTATGTCTCCGGATTTACAACGCTCACATCAGGGGTTCGATTTCCCTTGGTGAGCTGAGCAGATAGCCTGATGTGGCTTTGCTATAAGAAAAACAAACAATATTCGTGTTATTATGAGATCCCTTCTTTAGAGGCCATTGGTAAGAATAGGAATAATGTGTTTGTTTTTTTATCCTAGGAGGCAGTTTCTTTCAATCTTTTATTTCACACCAAGTAACAGATGTGATGTTTAATGTTAGAAATGTCGTAGTTATGAATGTTTAATCTTAAAAGTACACCGTGTTATTCCAAGTATCTTACGTATTTATTTTCGTTTAGCCTTCACAAATGTAGTTATATTTTTATCCTTATAAATACACAATGCGATTTGCCAAACTGCAACCAACAGTTCTGTGTATGCGTTTTCTATTTTTTTCTACAACAGAGTTTGAGTAAAATTATTAAAACAAAATCGTGGCGAATTGTTTTTCCAATAATTTGATTGTTTTTCATATTTTTTTCTCGTCTGCTTATTAATCTTTCAGTTATCTGTAAGTTCGTTTTGGTACAAATCCTGCATTGCCAGGGTGGATAGAGCGCAATCTGAGAGTTGCAGGTTCGAATTCCCGTCACAACAAACATGCTCGTCCTTTCAGCCGTAGGGTCAATCCCACTCTTCGTTGGTGAAAGAGTAATCCCTTGGTTGGCGATGACTATCCGCCTTCCCTCTAGTTTTATACTGTTAAATTAAGAAAGGCTAGTGCAGATAGCCCTCGTGTGGCTTTTCGCGAAATTAAAAACAACTAAACAATAGTACAGAGCTGCAAAACAGACGAGATGTGTTCAGTCCTCCATAAGAGATCAACCCTACAATTTTAATTTTCAGTCTGTAATGTAATCGTTGACTCACACTAGAAAAAAAAAAAAAAATTGTTAGGACCTTAATTCCAACTTGTTTTGGGTCGAACGGTATATATGTGGAAAGAATTTTTACAACCGGGTAACAGGAATTCGAATTTGCAAGTTAAGGGTCCTAACCACTAGACCAGTTTTTGCATAAAGTGACATATTAGTAATATCAGTACATGTTTAGTTAGCGTCATTAAAAATTTGGGTAATTTTGTCATGCACCACAAATATATTTCTTTAATAATCATGATAGACATAAATAAATCGTGTGGACAAAACCAGTCTTAAAAGATATTTATCGTTTGCGGTAGATGGCGTCAAAAGAACATTTTGTACGACTAAGATGAAATAACTTATAGCACAAGGAAACCTGAACAAAAATTCATTACCAGTATAGATATGTCTGTTAGCTTGCGTGCACACTAGATGTCGCTCCGGTTGAATATTTCAATATCATTCATATCGATGTGCCTAATTCTCTAACCGTTTTGCCTATATAGACGCTAAGAGCCTTTCGGATTTAATATTTAAATTCCATTTATATAAGACCTTATCACGATTAGATACACATAAATGGTGTTTTGATTAATTAGACAGAACCAAGTTGTTACTAGTTGGTTACTTAATCACTTAAATAAAAATACTATAATCCATGAGGGTTAGAAAAGGTTAAAGAGATTAAATAAAGCATTTGGTCATGTCATTGTAAGTCCTAACATAATATTGTATGTACACAATATCTTATCACATAAGATTTCATATTAGAAGTTTCAAAGAGTTTTTATACATTTCTAAGTGAAATTTCGCCAATTAAGAAAAAGGATTGTGTTATGTTTTTTTATTGATAATACATTGCACAACATTTTTTTTAAAGTTTTTGCTGATTGTGACAGGTACCTGGTGGGTATGCACAAATATAGTTTTGGTTTTGCTTCATCACGTGGGAACTCTGAGAAATAGACAGTTAACTGTTTACCGGCAATAACGTATTTAATTGGGTTTATGTTTCTAATAGGCTATTAAGTTCAACATAATTAAAAGTGTTTTGCTCCTGATTTTCGTTTGTATTCAATGTCCGGTGCATCACGTTGCAGTGTCCAACAGTAGTCAACAAGCATTGACGGATTCCAGTTGCCCTGATATCGTTTTTTCATTGTAGCAATGTCCTGGTGAAACCAAGATTTCGATGAAACAGTACGTGATGGGCAAATTTGGATGTGATTTTGTGATCAGCAGCCAAAACTTTATAATGAACACCTAACAGTGTTCAAGAAGCAAAAACTTTGTTGTGCAGTATTATTTGTCTTTAGAATATTTGCGCAAAATTATACCAGCACTATCTGCACATACTCATCAAATATATTGTACTAATAAACTAGGGGAAAGGCAATTAATGGCACCAAACGCCAACATTTAGACTGCTATTATAAGCACAAATAGCATGATTTGACTGTCACTGTTATTACGCACACGCGACCTAAAAATGTGGAGATTTTTTTTTTTTACTGCAAAAGGTTCAAACCATGAATCGTTCCCCGCTGGTACAATGGTAAGTCTATGGGCTTATAACGCTAAAAACAGAGGTTCAATTTTCCTCGATGGACTCAGTAGATAGCCCGATGTGGCTTTGCTATAAGAAAACACTCAAATCATGAATCATCAGATTCATAACCCCTGCTCGTTTACAATTATGCCACGTCTGGTCCACTTTTATAACTACTTGATGCCTTAAATTTACGCCTCTTTTATCTATATTGTTTCTGGGATTTTCTTATTTCATAACCTATATATAAGAAGTGGCTTAGGCACTTTAGTGGTTAGTGCGTCGGATTGTAGGATCCCGAGTTCGAGATGTGGTGCTACCAAAGATGTTTCGCATTTTCACAGATCATTGAATCTCGCTAATCGGTTAAGAGTAATTACTTCAGACTGCGGAAAGTGCGTCCGAATGGTTTCCTTCCCTTTTATCTGGCCCGGCATAGTGGTTAGGATGGTTGAATTGGAATCTGAGAATTTCGAGTTCGAATGCCCGTCACATCAAACATGCTCGCCCTTTCAGCCGTAGGAGCGTAATAATGTAACGATCAATCCAATTCTTCGTTGGTAAAAGAGTGATCCTAAGAGTTTGCGGTGAGTGGTGATGACTAACTGCCTTCCCTTTAGTCTTTCACTGCTAAACTATGTACGGCTAGTGCAGATAGCCCTTCGTGCAGCTTTGCGCGAAATTCAAAACACACACACACACACTCTCTAGTTTTAAAATCAAAGCCAGGGAGCGCTATGTGCGAGTCTTAAAGGTCTCTGACTTAATACATTTAGTGCATACGATGTCATTCGGGTGGACAAATAAACTAAGACGTAGATAAACGTTTTTTAAGGGGAGAACTTAATCCGTGTTTAAGAACAAAAACCTAAAAAGAAAACATCGCGAAATTAATATCGTCTTGTTTGGAAACGGAAATAGCCCTGAAGGATAACTGAACATGACTTTTTTAGGTTGAAAGAAAAATAAATTACACCGTGATAATTCTTACTAGACAGAATTTTCCGAACCACCATATCATGCAAGAGGCCAATAGAATTAATTTCTTATAGATTAAAATAAGTGAATTCTTTGCTATATTTTTGCCGTATCACTGACAGATCTATACGTACAACGAAACTGCGTCATACATATTTTTAGTCAGACTCATTTTTTGTCAGTCTTATAGTTCTGTTTTTGTGGACTAGCCGGCTCCGAACTTGTTTCTTAGCACAATATATACAGATTAAGACGTAAAGCCCTAAATCTTGACGGTGACAGAGAAAACTATTGGCGTAATTTATGTGATTTTTATCTTTTACTTTTTATTTCTTGTCTCCCATACTAGAAACTCGTCGTCCATCCAACTCATTTGGTGGTTCACTGTTAGAACTATGCCTGCGGGATAAACCGGCCACATGGAGAACTCCTACTGAGTGAAACGTTATGGATAAGCTATATATGACCACTATCAACTGCACATAACTCATACACTAATTACAGGCAACTCAACCACTTCAACCTTGCCGCCGAGGGACCGTCGTTTCATCCTAACTGCTATAACAACTATCTGGCTAGCAACAACCTCCTTCTTACCAAGGCACTGAAACCGTGAGAGAGCGAATTAACACATCACCAAAACCGAGTGCTGTATCTAATTATCACCGTGCCACTGTTACCTTCTTCGATATAAACCTCGGTCGTTTTAATTTACTTCGAGGTTATAGTTTAAAATGTACTCCTAACGTATCGCCAGTGAAATCGGATGTTACAATTCAAAGGACATTCAATAGTGTAACATAGTGTTTGAAGACTTTTCGCTATAACTGTGGTCTTCAAAGATATCTTCTGTAAAAATGTTTTTATTATTTTATGAAATAATCGCTTACGTTGCAATATTTCAAGCCTACTCATTTGTTTTCTTTTGTTCTAAAACCCAAAGGTACACATTAGGCTATTTTTGCTTTGCTCACCACGGGTATTGAAAACCCAGTTTGTAACCATTATAAGCCCTCATACTTTTCACTGAGCCACCTGGTTGTAACATAATTATAAACTTATTAAAATATTATTTGAAAGATGGAACTTTCTATCAGGAAAGCAACTCGAATGTTGTTTTCAGATTCCCAATGTCAGCTTCATGCACTATGGTAACATTTAAATTTTATTTTATAACCTGGACGTTGGGGAAAAAAATCCTCTAATTTTTAAAATAAAATTGTACTATGAAGGTGTGTGAAATGATAGTAATAATTTCACTGTATATATAGTTTGGTCGAGTCTTTTCAAAAAGCCATAGGTAACTTTTTTTTTATTGTTCATGTTGAAAAACATAACTAAAATACGCGAGAAAGTTTTCATATTAAATCTCGATATGGCCCAGCATGGTCAGGTTAGTTAAGGCGTTCTACTCGTAATCCGAGAGTCGCGAGTTCGAATCCCCGTCGAAACCAATCATGCTCGCCCTTTCAGCCGTTGGGGCGTAATAATGTTACAATCAATCCCACTATTCGTTGGTAAAAGAGTAACCCAAGAATCGGCTGTGGGTGGTGATGACTAGCTGCTTTCCCTCTAGTCTTACACTGCTAAATTAGGGACGGCTAGCACAGATAGCCCTCGTGTAGCTCTACGCGAAATTTAAAAAACAAACAAATCTTGATATGCCTATAGGATGAAGATCTATTGTGAAGTATACGTACAAGAAAAATAAATAACAGCCACATTATAGATAAATAACAGGTACAAGGCCACATTATAGCTGAAGTGAAACAATAAAAATAAAGGCCTAGCAAATGAGGTAATTAATGGGAAGAGAAATCGTAATTAAGAGAAATGTTGATTTAAAGCATCCGTGAATAAGTACCTGTTTTAAAATAAACAATAATAAAATAATTGGTGTTAAAATAATACGAAGTTGATAATTCCTTACCCTAATTTAGAAATGTAATGACTAATAAAAAATAATAGTAAATTATAGTTTACCCAACTTAAACCTTATTTACATTAAATTAATTAATTGTTCATAATGTGTTTGTTACATCAAAGTATGAACAATTAATTAATTAATTCAGTGTAAATGAGGTCGACCCTTTTATTTTATTTTTCCTTACTTTCATAAGTTTTTATAAAATACATACTGGTCCTGCTTCCTCTTTCTTCCAGTTCTAAATTTATGTAAATACTTATAAGGATTGATTATGAACAATATAAATATCACTTTTCATACGTAGTTAAGCCTAGCACCCCCTTCATTTATTGTTAGGGGGGACGTTTGTTTCTTTTGAATTTCATGCAAAGTTACACGAGAGTTATTTTCATTAGTCATCACCACCCACCGCCAACTCTTTGGTTACTCTTTTACCAACGAATAATGGGATTGACTTTAACATTATAACGCCCCCACGGCTGAAAAGGCGAGCATAGTTGGTGTGACGGACATTCAAACTCGCGACCCTTAGATTACGAGTCAAACGGCCTCCCCTCCTGGCCATAGTGGGTCCATTGATAAGGAAAATCGTGATACCAGCAAGGATAGTCAGACTACCCTAACATGAGAGTGGAGAGGCTGCACCACTACATGAGACCACTGCACAGCGATCCTTGAAGTTCCCGAACTTGGTTAAAGTGAAGGCAGTAAAAGTACAGTAAAAGCGTGAAATTATGCTTTATTATCAGGCTTTTATAATTTTCTGATTTGCTTCCTTCCAATTAGCATTTCTGTGTGGAAACAGATAATTATTATTTTTTAATACACACGCACACACGTGTAAATATATAATATATATTTTTAAAAGTGGCTGCAAACTAATTTTACAGCTCTAAACTTAACTTTTATTTGTAGTTTTGGTTTTATCTTATCGTTACAATGCATGTCGATCTGATCGTACGAAACTCCTTTCCAATTATTATGTAATACTCACTTTTGTTTGTCTTGAAAATGTGTGATATCCTTATTATGTAAACACGTATTCATGTCTGTTTAATTTCAACGGATGTGAACAAATGACGGATATAAATATACATGTTGTACAGTAACGTATTAAAAACTCATCAAAGTTTTTAAAACAATCTAATACAAATAACTTTAAAAGTTTATTTATTATTGATTGTATTGTTGTTGTATTTTTTAATAGCAAAGCCACATCGGACTATCTGTTGAGTCCACTGAGGGGAATTGAACCTCTAATTTTAGCATTGTAAATCCATAAACTTACTGTTGTATCGGCGGGTGACATTTATAATTGATAATAAACAGTTAGCTCTAACAAAACTGAAGCAAAGAAAAACGCGTAGTTACACTGTTAGTTTATCTAATTATAGGCCGTAATTAATAAAGGTTTATGTCCGGCACGACCAGGTGGTTAAGGCGCTTAACTCGTAATTTGGGAATCGCGGGTTCGAATCCCCGTCACACCAAACATGCTTGCCCTTTCAGCCGTGAGAGCGTTATAATGTAACAGCCAATCCCACTTTTCGTTGGTAAAAGAGTAGCCCAAAAGTTGGCGGTGGGTGGTGATGACTAGCTACCGTCCCTCTAGTCTCACACTGCTAAATTAGAGACGGCTAGAGCAGATAGCCCACGTGTAGCTTTGCGCGAAATTTAAAAAAAAAATCAAAATTTTAAGAGAAGAAAAGTCAATTTACATATTTTGCAATTAGATTTCTTCTGTATTATTCTGGAAATCCTGTTCTTAAGGAAGAACAGTTGCAGTATATATACTAATCTGACAGAAAATGTTTTGCTAGTTTTTATGAACAGCAACATAAACAAATGACGCAGTACTTTTTCACATCCACCACCATCTGTTAACATTTAATATTGCACTTTTTTTACCGCTATTTCATCTGCGTACCACGAATGAGGTTGAAATGAAATAAACATTTCTAAGGCTAAGAGCCTGTTCGCTGGCCAGTTTACACTGATGATCAGAAGGACCCCCAGTGAATGTTATGTAAGCCAAAAAAGTAATTGAATCAAGATAAGAAATACATAAATAATGTTAACCCTTATATTGCTTTTAAAATAAAGTGCAACGTATTGATAACAAACCATGGCTTAGTGTGTTTACAGATAGCAAATGTAAATAAAATTATTATACATATTTATTTATATTTTAAAATACAACGTGCCTCAGTTTAGTCTTTTGAAAAATATTTTATTTGCAAAATTCGAACTGTTAATGGAAATGAAATATCACAAAACTGCACAATGGACTATCTTTTCTACGCTCACCATAGAAATCGAACTCCGAATTTTAGGTGTAGAAGTCCTCAAGCTTACCGGTGAGCCACTGAGTGACGAATAAATTGTTTCTGGAATCTAAGCCTACAATAGCATTGATTTGTTTGTTTTGAATTTCGCGTAAAGCTACTCGAGGGCTATCTGCGCTAGCCGTCCCTAATTTCGCAGTGTGAGACTAGAGGGAAGGCAGCTAGTCATCATCACTCACCGTCCATTCTTGGATTACTCGCTTACCAACGAATAGTGGGATTGAACGTAACATTATAACGCCCCTACGGCTGAAAGGGCGAGCATGTTTGGTGCGACCGATTCGAACCCGCGACTCTTGGATTACGATTCGAACGCCTTAACACACTTGGCTATGCTGGGCCCCAATAGCATTGAAAACTGTAATTTGATGTTGTTCTATGTGCGAAAGTTCACTGAATTTCTAAAACCTGATATAGTTTAATCACTTCTCACGCGCTTTCCCCACGTTCTACCCACGTAAGTATCGCAAAAGTACTTGATATTATACGACGGATGTTAAATTTCTAAGTGGTTACTTAAATTAAGGCTTTATATATTTGCATGGTGTACATATTAATTGGAAACTTCTGTGCCGTATTGTTAAATTTACATACTAAACAGGTGCATGTTCTTAGAAAAGTCAAAAATTAAAATTAATTAATTTAATCCAAGCTTGGGAAGGCAATGCTAAATAAAAAGGTGTGTGAATTTCGGAAAACAAATGGCTTCCTTGAGATGAAGTTTATAGCCAATCCAGCAGCGCTATAACCTGATCTGTGTTGTTACTAGCGACACCCTGCGGCGGAAAGGCAGGGCTTTAAGATTAGGCTCGCTAATAGAGGGCCTACCCCCTTCCACTCCTTGTTTCTCATCTGTCGGGACAAAGGCTATAAAGAGTGAAACGGATAACTAACAAGGTTACTTGAAGTTCATGAATATACATGAGGAAATTCATAAACTGATAGGACTAGTGTAGGTTTTTCTAGCTCGTTATTTCGTTGGTTAACGATGAGACAGAAAACTTTTCTCACATTAGCAAAAGCAATAACAGAGGTCAATGAATGCTTCTAAATCACTGGTTTAGAAAGCTACACGGTGGGGAATATCAGAAGAACTTTTGATATTAGAATATATACTTGTTGGCTTTAAACACAAATGAAAGGTACATATTCACTACTGTTTGTTTGTTTTTTTCTCCCCCTGACACCGTGAAAACTATAAATAGAGGGAACTTCTTGAATGTTGTTTCTCTTCTATGAAGTCCTATACATTCATGAAAACTACAAATGTCACGCACTGTTACGCAGGATAATTTAATAAAAACGTAAACATTTAAAACCACATGTTCAAATATCCGGAATAAATTTGAAAACCTTATCTTCCTGGTAAAATAGATAAACTCAATTTACTATTTCTTCAAATAAATTTCAATAAATGGTGAAAAACGTAACCAAATCAGAGCATTAGTTTTATTTTGGTTTGAATTAAACATAGTTTAAAAAAAATGTTTAAATTCGAAGAAAATAGTAAACATTTGTATAAAAGAAAAGGAATAATAAAAAAATAAGGTCGCTTCGTGGGAGAGGGTAAGTTTACTAACTTACAACCCTAAAATGTGAGGGCTCGATTCCCCGAGGTAGACACAGCAATGTTGCTTTGCTCTTAAAAAAGAACACAAACAATAACAACAAAGGATAATAAAACAAGTGTAGTATGCAGGGTAATGACTATTTATTTTTATCAATCGACCCGATTAAACAAGATGTTTTGAATATAGAAGTAATACTTAATATTTGCCCCAAATAATCGCGCTAAGCAATCACTAGAACCAGAACAGTTTAAATATTTGATATCAAATACTGCTTCAGGTATCTTGTTACTTTTTTATTTTGATACTCAACGTCAGTTATTGAGCCTCACGACTAGGTCAGAGATCGCTACTGCTATTTCGTAGTATAATTATGATCAAAAATGTTCTTGAAAGCAGAAATTAGCAAGTAGAATCAATAGCATTACGATCTGTCCGTAAAGGAACCAACTGTTGTAGTAAGTACAGCGTGTTTAGATGTGGTAGTCTATACTGTGAACTAAACAGATACTCTAGGTCTTCGGTTGTTCTTATTTTACAAGTAGAATCTATGATCAAATTTATTAAACTAGGAGTACTGAATTTAAGTTACAGCTGAAGCTTTTCTAAGAAGATAAATTTAAATAATGAAAGTGCTTTACTGGAGATGCGAGTATGAAATGTGAATTAGAAGAAAAAAACTGACTTGGTTATATCTTAAAATGCATTTTTAAACATAATAATTACATTTTTCATGTACAGATTTGAAAAAAGTTTACTAACCTTCGAAACTAGTCCTTAGTACTAGTTGCTATCAAGTTTTCTTCTTTTTTTTTTAAATGAAAGACAATTTTGAAATGGAACGTAAACTTGTATACAGAAATACATTTCTTCATTACTTAGGAGGTTATAGCCCTGATAATCAATTATGTTATTAGGTTAGGAGTAGTCATGTAGGTGGCAGGTAATTACCGACTGATTGCAATGTGTCTGGTTAGCGTTTGTAACTCATGACTGTTGATGATTCAATGGAACCAGAATGTAGAATGTATTGGGTGAATTTTATAATTGGCTGATTGGATGCTTATAGTAATAGGTCTGTCGATCTATCTTTTAGGCAGGTTTTGGTTCACAACTAACACTTTCGGCAGTGTTTTTGCCTGTGTGTTGACTTTAGAAAATTTTAATGACGAAGAACCCTTTTCGTTAATTATTTTTTGCAAACTAAGTTCTGTCAAGTTATATATATTTCTGCTCGCGAGATGGCAGCTCTGAGATGGTTGTTACCAGTATAAATGGTCAAGAAGGCTATAATGAAAACATATATTGTGGGTATAGCTTTCTTTGTCAGGCCTCGCATGGCTAGGTGGTTAAGACACTCCACTCATAATCCGAGGGTCTCGGATTCGAATCCTGTCACATCAAACATGCTCACCCTTTCAGCTGTGGGGGCGTCATTAGGTTACGGTAAATCCCACTACTTATTGGTAAAAGAGTAGCCTAAGAGTTGGCGGTGGATGGTAATGACTAGCTGCCTTCCCTCTTGTCTTACCCTACTAAATTAGAGATGGCTAGCGCAGATAACCCTCGTGTAGATTTGCGCGAAATTTAAAAACAAACAATAGCCTTCTTTTCAAAAAAATTAAATTATTTTGACTTTTTCAATAATAATAGCTGCAATTTTATTATTTTTACGTTATGCTCTTTTAATTGGAAAAAGTTTAGTATTTCAACACTAATTATTCATACTATATGTAGCTTTAAAATACTGTATTTTACACTAATTTAGAGCTGTCAGTTTGCTGTTAAAGGCAAGGCTACACAATAGGATCTCTGTGCTCAGTTCACCACGGGTCGCGGGTTCGCATCCCCGTCACGCCAAACATGCTCGCCCTTTCAGCCGTGGGGGCGTTATAATGTGACGGTCAATCCCACTATTCGTTGGTAAAAGAGTAGCTCAAGAGTTGGCGGTGGGTGATGACTAGCTGTCTTCCCTCTAGTCTTACACTGCTAAATTAGGGACGGCTAGCACAGATAGCCCTCGAGTAGCTTTGTGCGAAATTCAAACAAAAAAACATAACAAACTTCACCACGGGTATCGAAACCGGAGGTTTTTTTTTAAAAGCCCTTGGACATTCTTCTGAACCACTAGAGGGGGCTGGGAGGTAAGAGTAGTTGAAGATATTCGGTATGGAATTCTGATGGCTCGTACAAAAAACAAATACAGCCGCAAAATGGTAAGAAATCTTTAAAATTACGATTTATACTTATACGTAACTTAGACAAAAAGCAAAACAGTCACACGCTGGAATAATGTTTTTATCGTAGAGTTAATTAAAGCGTAAAGCATTCGCTGAAGTTTGACGTCGTCGTGTGGCGTCTGTTTGTTATCAACGGACCTCATATGAAACCATCACCTTGACGATGCTGTCATTATTTCATATATATCTTTGTTACAGACGTGTTTAAATGAAAACTGTTCGCTATTTCACGACTTTATGGAGTTAGTTTTGTTGTTTATTGAGCTGAGATAACAAAAGGATGACAATCAAACTCAAGAGAATAATGAGTATTCTGTAAGAAGAAGAAAAAAAAAGAAAACGAAAAGCAGATCTGAGACGTCGTCGGCAAGTCGAAAATTCCTGAGGCAAGTGCGAACTATGTAATCCAGCTGTGTTGGGGGAACACATGGCCCGCCCGCCGCCTTGACACCAACCCAAGGCAGCCTCATTCCTCATCCCAGGCAGGCCAAGCAACATGACACGTCGGCTTCTCGCGAGATTTCAACGAGTCATGCCTGGGATAGCGCTAAAGACAGTTCTTCAACACCAGAGAAAATCTAGCAGAGTTTTAGGCCCAGACGACACTTGAAAAACCTTTTTTTTTCTTCTTCTTCTTCACGATTTTTCTTTTTTTATTGTTATTTAAAACGAAACCATCTCAGGGTTTAAGATTAGAACTAGGGGCGTATGTTATTCACTTATCAACCATAAACAATACAATGCCGTGAGTTTAATTTAACGGTAGATAAAATGTAGGAAAAAACGTAATTAAATACAGTTGTACTTATACTTAACACGCGCTAGAGAGATAACAGACCGGCATTAAATGTAATTATCTGATGTAAACCTACCTAGGACGTAATGAGCGTAATTACTTTTACGTTGATGCGAATAGTTACTACACAAATAAAGCTTCCAGTGTAATTGTCTACGTTATTTCATAAGTGAAATGATTCCTTCGAAGGACGATGAGTGAAACAAGCCTCAGGCAACCATACTATCACTTTTTACAGTCGAAGTAAAGATTATCAAATTTTTAGAGCTAAGGGTGCTGGGAAAGAAGCAGAAACGGGCGGTAAGTCTTCGGTGAGAAGGAAGTTCCCCGTTGTCTGGAGGGTAGAAATGTTGCCCTTTAGCGAAATGAAACATGACATGGTAACTGACGTTTTTTTGTTTTGTTTTCGAACGATGGCCATCCAATTTCAATAAGGGCGCGGGTGATGAACTGTTGTTCCTGTGACAGCATTCGATGAATATATATCGCACTTAGTCGTCGTATGGGGATTTTCTGTCGTCATACAAGAGTAAAGGTTACGAAATTACGTGGAAGCGGAAAAATATGTTTCGCGTGTCTATAGAACCGTTGTTAGTGTGTCTAAAGTTTATTGTGTTCATGTGCAGTTTACCACTACGGAAACGTTGTCAAAAATCGCCTGTGAAATTATTGAAATCCATTGAAAGTTTAAGTTCACATTTTAGCACTGGTGCAAGAAATGGAGGAGCAGGGGGGGGGGGAGCGATTCCTCCATCTAGATTTGTCGTGTTGAGGGGCCAAGCAAGAGTAGCAGCTGTCACATTTAATTAAGTAGAGGGATTTTTATTGGCCCAGAAACAATAACGAAATTTTTAATTTAAAGTTATAAATTTTCATTTGTCAAAATCTTACAGTATTGGTTCTGAATACCTAATATCAAACTAGCGACACCATACAATATATAATACCTTTTTGATTATTGCTCACCTTGGTTGTAAAAAACTTCCAATGCCAGTGCACTTCAAGTGTTTTTTGTAATAAAACAACTATCTCAGCGGTCGCCTCGAGAGTTGCACTTCAACCCTCCCTACTTCTGCAACATTTAAACGTGCTTGATTTATTAGTCGAGGAAGATTGGCTGACTTGCAAATAAGTTATATCACTTCCAATCACAAAATAAACGGAAAATACAACCAGAACCAGCTCAAAATAAACAAGATATCCCCTGTCTTACAGCACACACTCTTTCCGCGTTTCCTTGTACGTAAAAGACGCGTTGCGTACGCAACAAATATACGAATATTCTGTATAAAATGAAATAATTTCATTTGTAAATAGCTAACACTGGCCCGGCATGGCCAAGCGTGTTAAGGCGTGCGACTCGTAATCCGAGGGTCGCGGGTTTGCATCCCCGTCGCGCCAAACATGCTCGCCCTCCCAGCCGTGGGAGCGTTACAATGTGACGGTCAATCCCACTATTCGTTGGTAAAAGAGTAGCCCAAGACTAGCTGTCTTCCCTCTAGTCTTACACTGCTAAATTAGGGATGGCTAGCACAGATAGCCCTCGAGTAGCTTTGTGGGAAATTTCACAAAACAAACAAACAAGCTAACACTAGGTCACTGAAGTTAATCTATTATTATACAGATTATGAAACGATTATTATTATTTACATATATATGTAAAAGACTTTTGAAAGTTATTAAACAAGTACCGTATATTTTCCCTGTTGAACAGCGATAACTTCATGAATTTACAACCCTAAAATTCGGGGGTCGATTCTTCGCTGTTGACATGCATGTAGCCTAATGCAGCTTTGCTCCAAAACAAACAAAAGTGCCCAGTACACACACACACACACACACACACACACACACACATATTGGTATTGCTGAAACAAGTGACATACGTAAGCTTAAAACCAGATATATTTTAAGAATATTCTTGTAAAGTGAGAAGACAACCAGATCTTCGAGAGCAGCGCCCGGTTTTAAAGCAGAGTCGACGAATTGAAGTTATCTTGAATTAGGCATAATTTAAGTGCCAAGTTGTTGTTTTTGTGTGAGTGTGTGCAGAAGACTCAAAGTGCGTGTTTTTACTGCGTGTCTATTCTAACATTACTGTAATACGTATCTGCCATAAAATTACTGTAACTGAAATTCAGTTATAATAATTTCAGAGTTACCCAACTTGGCGTACTTACGTAACTTTTTCGCGGTATCTCTTTCGTAGCAAGTTGAAGTAAATATTATATCCACGCGATGTCACTGAAGTATAGGTTTCTAAGGTCTCTCCACAGAGGACATATTTCAAATTTAGACCTTAATTACCTCCCCTTTGTTTCTGATATGACGTTCTGGATTTTGAAGAAATGTATTTAATTACTTTTAGTAAATTTTTAATTGGTGTTCTGCAAAATCCTAGTCCTTTGACTTTAATGCGCATGCTCGTAAGTTGAGCGTTTAAAAAATATCTTTCATTTTAATGAAGCATTTATCTTTTCCTTGCTTTCCTTTGGATATGTTAACCTGACTGACAAATTAGTTCATTTTCTTTAAAACTGGGAAGGACAAGAATAGAACGTGAAAACATACAGTTGTGTCAAATCCTGTACTAGAAATCTGGAAAATTTGTTTGTTTGTAGTTATTCAGAGACCCACTCAAGGTGCTATCTGTGCTGTGTCGCCCACGAGTATTGAGACATAGTTTGTAGTTATTCAGAGACCCACTCAAGGTGCTATCTGTGCTGTGTCTCCCACGAGTATTGAGACATAGTTTGTAGTTATTCAGAGACCCACTCAAGGTGCTATCTGTGCTGTGTCTCCCACGAGTATTGAGACATAGTTTGTAGTTATTCAGAGACCCACTCAAGGTGCTATCTGTGCTGTGTCTCCCACGAGTATTGAGACATAGTTTGTAGTTATTCAGAGACCCACTCAAGGTGCTATCTGTGATGTGTCTCCCACGAGTATTGAGACATAGTTTGTAGTTATTCAGAGACCCACTCAAGGTGCTATCTGTGCTGTGTCTCCCACGAGTATTGAGACATAGTTTGTAGTTATTCAGAGACCCACTCAAGGTGCTATCTGTGCTGTGTCTCTCACCAGTATTGAGACATAGTTTCTAGCGTTACAGTTCCAAATATGGGAATGAGGTAGGATTTTGCAGCTGATCGATTTGTCATTTTCCGTTTAGAATTTTTTTCTAACAATCAGTAAAGCATAAAATCTTTTCGTTTTGTTTGTTTTGAATTTCGCGCAAAGATACACGAGGGCTATCTGCGCTTACCGTCTCTAATTTAGCAGTGTAAGATTAGAGGGAAGGTAGCTAGTCATCACCACTCACCGCCAGCTCTTGAACTACTCTTTTACCAACGAATACTGGGATTGACTATTGGATTATAACACTCCTACGGCTGAAAAGGTGAGCATGTTTGGTGTTACGGGGATTCGAATCCAAGACCCTCAGATTACGAGTAAAATGCCCTATCCTTCTGGCCATGATTTTCTTAAAGCTGATATTCTATAATGTTACATTAAAATTTGTTACATCAGTTGACAGACTACGTTCAGATTTATTTCTACAAAGGGAGCTGAGCACGGCACAGTGATCAGCGTGCTGGACTGTTGCCTGTTGTTTTCACCCCAAACGAAATCTTGTTCCCGTCCGTATTTTGGAACCGTGGATGCGTTCTAAGAGTGACGGCCAAATTCCGCTATTCTGCTATGAAATCCCAAGAGTTGGCGGAGGGCGACGTTGATTGGCTGCCTTCTCTCTAGTCAATCAATTTGCACGAAAAGAAACAGTTTCCTAAGCGTAATTAACAATATTTATGCTAATAAAATTAAACATTACATGAAAATTATTGTATTTGATTAAATTATACAATTAATAAGAATCACATATATATTGCGAACCGTAGCGTCTATGTGAGAGTTCGTCTGTTTCTCGTTTCAAAAGCTGCGCGCGCAGGCAAAGCTCAACATTCACTTTTGAAACTGACGTTAGAACAGCCATGAATAATGTTGATGACAAATGTTGTTTCGAAAGCATGATATTCTACACTAAACTGATAAGAATTAATAACACTACAATTCATGTTTAAAAATGCGGAGTAACGTAAATAACAAAAGCGTAGATTTACCGTATGTTATTGTCGAGTGGTTCTTAACGTGGCTGAAGTGCTCTACGGTTATTTTTCAGAGTGAGTGGTGTAAGCAGTCCTGAGTGAAACCAGAAGTACAACATGATTAACGTTTTTTAAAGTAATTTAAACTGATAAATGAACTTAAACATTTCCGGTCACTGGGGACGGGTACTTTTGCTTGTAAAAATATATTTATAAAATGGCATTTAATGAAAGGTCCTTAATAGATATAAATTGGTACTAAAAATTCACATAACATTCACTCAATGGAATATTTATTATAAATAAGCATGTTGTATAAACATACGCAAAATTTAAAGATTTGAGTATAGAAACCAGTATTTTGAAATTATATAGAGACCGTGATGTAGCTAAGATTGTTTCCATAACAACATCCTGCGCACGGAAATAATAAAACAGTTTAGCTCGAAAACTGACATACATCTGACTTTAACCAAAAGTTTTATGTGGTATTTAAGTTACAATGATATGTTATAAAAGTGTTTCAAAATTTGGCATGGTTTACTTGCGAAAAGAACAGATTAACCAAGAACAGAACATGATACCACAATTTGACCTTTAGCTTCCGGGTTTGAACTGTGGCATCAAATTAAAAAAAAAAAATCGTTTTACTTATAATATTTTATCTCCATGATAATGCATGCCAGTAAGATATAGCAAAAAAAAAAAAAAAAACAACCAACAACAAAGGTATTAACTCGCTCTGAAGTATTTATTTGATTAATTAAAAATGTTCCGGTGATTTTGTAAGTAATTCTGAAACACGCGTTTGCTCTGGGCTTAAAAGAATTGAGCAACGTCTGTGGTGCTTACTGATTGTTTTATATTATTAAAATTTTCTTTAAACACATTCATTTATCACTTACACTTTCTTTCGTATAAATCTCATGTAACTGGCATTTTTTTTTAAATTTTGTGATAATAACGAATTCTGTACTATTCTGGGTTTTAGTATGCCTTTCCAGTTATAGTCTCTCTTTGGGTTAAGTCAGGTTAAATTCTTTTTAACGCAATGGATTGCTTAAAAAACAAAGAGTAGCAGAGAGATACGATAGAAAAGAAAAAAGAATAGCGCAAGAAGGGACAACTCCAGGATATGTGTTGCTAAACAACTTAGTATTTTGTGTTGATACAAAATCGTGAAATGGGTTCTTCCTGGAACTTTATGAAGAGCATTGTCAACTAACCATAGGTTCTTTCGTCGTGTAAAGTTACCTTGCAGGCTTTATCTCAGTGTCTTTAAGATTTATCTAATGTCTAAACAGCTTAACGTGCTTTAGATGGCACACTATTTATTACATAAGATTGCAAATAATGAAGCGAGATAAAAAGTCAGAGAAACAGGGTTGTGATAGGGATTAGCAAGTGTCGTGGTTAGCTGTTACACCTCCAGATTAACTACATGACCTCAAGCAGGTGACACTTCTTCAAAGGCACTTTTTAAAGCTCACTACATAAAACAAGTTCTGAATGTGTTCTAATCCTATTTGCTTCCTTTGAAGATATTCACAAAATTGGTCAACAGGCTACCTGCGCTTTTCCAATGTCAAGGATCAAAGTCCGAAATTTAAATTATAAACTATTAAGCTTATCGGGAGCAATTTTGTTTGGTTAAGATATGTGGTCTGTAATGATTTCACACAGCGCATGAAGTCAATTATTAAATACATGTTTCGTTACTTATAACTGACCAGTTACAATATTTTATAATACGAAACAATTACAACATTTCAACAGTTAGGTTAAAAGGTTTTATTTTTTCACACAGTCAGCTGTACAATTTAGGCTTTGGTGTCTCGGCAGACCAAGACAAATCATGATTTCCGTACGTGGAAAGACTTGATGTAGCCTAGTGGTTGAGGCCCTCGACTCGCAATCTGATGATCACGGGTTTGGATCCCCTTTACTGAACATACTTGTTCTTGAAGCCATATGAGCGCTATAAGGTGACGGCCAATCCTACTATTAATTGGTAAAGGTGTAGCCAAAGAGTTGGCGGCGAGTGGTGTTGAATATCCACTAAATTAAGATATGTAGTATTTTGAAGCTGAATGAATATCTGATGCGAAACATCAGCTAAATGGTCAGATAACCAGGGATTCAGGCTTAGCCTCCATCAGTTTACAATTGACGACTATAGCATTCTAGTAGCACCCGCCGCATAAGTGTTTACTCCTATCCAAATAACTGGAGTGGTGTGGTTGTCACTTTTAAAACACGCTCACAAATGAAAGAGCAAATCGTGTTCAAACCGAAACTTTCCATCGTTCAATCCGCTGGCTGACTCGTAAATCACTTAGCCACTCCTAGTTTTATTTTTTAAAGAATGTGATGCATACCAATGAACAGAAAATATTCTCAGATAGCAATACTACTGTAAAACTTAAATCTTTAACAACATATGTTTTATTTTACACATTCCGCTTATAGTCTTTCACAAAGAAAGCAATTTAATCGTCATGTTGTTCAACGACTGAATTTTAAATGTAGATCTAATAAACATGTCAATTTTGGATTAATATAAATTTCCTACGTTGGCCGAACGTCGTGAGAAATTATTGGATTACGGCCGAAAGTATGGTTAATGGTAAGATGTTAATTTGATTACTCAAAGCATTGTACACGTTGTAGGTTTTAGTTTTCTTGTGTACTAATTTATGAAATTTTATACTTGGCCAGACAAATGCTTAACCAAAGGGTCTCAAATACCAGACAAGCTCAATTGCGGGTTCGAATCTTGTCTGATCCCAATTTTCGCTTATTTAGAAAAAAATTACCACCTAGTAAGTCTGAAATATTATAACTTTAAAATCCTAGTTTCGATACCCATTGTGTACTCAGCATCTATAGTTCATTGTGTAGCTTTGTACTTAATAATAAACAAGCAAACTTCAGAACTGTTTTACGCCTTCCTTCAACCTTAAAAACTTACAAACGCTTCAGGTTACCACTTCAGTCACACTTCCTGTGTATACGTCAAATATCTGACAGTATATCTGGAAGATAGGTTAGGAGTCATCCACAATTCTACCGTTTTCAGAGGAAAGACCGACAAGATGTGCCTTCACAGTTCTCTGGTAGTTTAAGGTTCTTTACTCTAGTCCCATCATATATCCAGATGGTAATGATCTGTGGACATGTGACAGTTAGCTTTAAAACAACTCAAAGCTTGCACACAGTTATGACGGTTTGAGAAGACATAAATGGATAAGGGGTGGGGTAAACTTTCAAACTAACCAACCATTATTAATACATTTCATTCGAAAGTTATCAGGTCCGCCCGCATGTAGGTTTCAGCAAATCGTATTTTTTCTGTGTCATAGCTAAACGATTTCGCAGTATTTTTTAATGAAAACTTAATAATTACAAATAGTTGTCAGCGTTTGTATCAAGAGACAAACTCACTTTCTCGTTAACGCAACTTTTACATTTTTTTGTTTTTGTTGTTTTTTGAAAAGAAACTCTAAAATTGGAATGTCAGTAATTGTATTTTATCTATAAATTCAGTCTCGACCTTTAACAATTAAAATTTTAATAATGTCATACCTTTTTAATTGCCTTTAATTTAGACTCTCTCTTTGCCTTCCTATTGCTTTGTTTGGATTTAATGACCACAAAAGTGATCTTTCAACTCATCGACCTTTAGCTATTTGTCCATATTCTATGATATGGATGACTTCGAGTGAGCAGCAGCGAAAAGCAATTCCGTTACAGAGTCTGTTAAGCAGTGAAATTGCACTTAACCACGATACCCAACAAATCATTGCATATTTCAATAACCATTAGTGTTATTTTGTCATTGTCTTGGCGTATAATCCAGATGTGTATGTGTTACGTGTGTTTGATTCATTATAAAATTATACTGTTTCGATAAATGTAAAACTACACTTCTTTTGTCCTTTATATTTTAAATAGTTGTTACTATAGCCTTTGTTTTTTCACCCGTATAGGATCTAGATATGTGCTGAATAAATCCTTCAAATCTCTTGTTGTTGCAGATATTAGTTCACTGTGTGTGTATTTATTAATATCAAACATTCCGATATCAACGTGTCAGGCATACCAATTGAATGTTTTACTTCAGTCTGTTTTTTTCATATACCGAACAGTAACTGTAACTATATGTTCAAATAATTATACAATTCACATTTGTTTATTTTTCAGTGATGCTCTCCCCTAATCTTATCTATTCTCATCTTTCTAGAATTATGTTTAGTCTTATGTCACTCATCCACACTTTTTTCTTCCGCCATTTTGTTCGTCTGATCATGAGATAACATCTAAGCCAATTAGTGGCAAGGGATTAAATATACACCTTATTATAAAAACCGTCGTTAAAGTGCTGAAAGTTGCAGTCACTCCAGCACTTCGCTTATTCTATTACACAAACCATTTGTTTGTGTGGGCGCGTGTTGCTTGAACGTTTCCAGATCTCATTTAAGTTTTATTTCTAAGAAGTCTCTTTCTCTCTAAAAACAAAAATCAACCCATTGAATGAACCAACCACTATAATCCAGTATCAAGTTATCTTTTAAACAGGAAAATATTAAAACTCACCATGCACATAAGTATTTATTTATTGGTGGTTTTTGTAGCCAATATTGTGTTGGAACTTTCTTGAGGTGGGATCTATGGCTTATATTTATCTCTATTTCTAAAGAACATACTGCAATCACTTCAAGGAGAGTGAATCCACTGTATGGTTTAAATAAAAGTCCAGAGACACAGATATTTACGTGGATCATTTTATTTTTTCAACTTTGTAACAACGTTTCATCACTCATGTTATCAGCATTAGGTAGACAGTTGGCGTTAACTTTCTAACATCCAGACAATAGAGAACAGTTTATGTTAATTGCCGAAACATTGTTATAAATCTCAAAAAATAAAATAATTTACTCAAAAACCGTGTTTCTGGACTTTGGTTTTATCACAAAGATTTTTCTTTTATTACATCTATAATATGTATATAGCTCAATCTATACTCACTTGTCATTTAAAGCCTAAACCTCATTACCTCACAGCTTGTTCAATCCTTTTGGAATTATAACGTAAACGGCTGATTGACAACTTTGAATTAGTGTCTAAATATTTTCATAATGTGTAAACGTTAGTTGAATTTTGATATAATTTGTAAACTAACATCTGAACTGTTAATGAACTGTAACTTAGGTTAATTTAAAGATTTGTGAAGGTAAGCAGCTCATATAACTTAATTTTTTTACAACCGAACTTGTAGCGTGATATATTCTACTCAAGCTAGTGTAATAAATTCACAGCTAACTTTCTTTGTATTATTATAACTACATTTATAATTTGAACGCTAGGGTGCAGTCTTTAAGCTAACAAAATATTTGAAATGAGCCTCACCTTCTCGTCAACGCTACTTATTTATTTTTAAACGCAAAGTTACACAATTAGTGCTTGTGCTGTAAACATTACAGTTATCGAACATGATTACCCTTTCAGTCGTAGGGGCGTTATTATGTTACGATCAATCCCATTATTCCTTGGTAAAAGAGTGGCCTCAAAATTGGTGGGGGGTGGTGTTTTTGTTGTTGTTTCTTCTACCTTCCTCCCTGTTAAATTAAGGAAGGCCAACACACATAGTCGTCGTGTAGCTTTGTGAGAAATTCAGACAAAGCAAGTTACCGCTGAGCAACAAATTACCGGTTGTTTAGTACAAACAGACTTGTTGCTTTGTACCAATAAACGCCAAACAACAAACTAACCAACCTGAGGAACAAAGGGGGACAACTAACTTAATATTAGCAGAGCTCCAACATAGTTAATCTAATAATTTAGAATTTGTTTATTTTCATTCTTAATACAAATGTCTTTATTTTTAAGTAGGAGTGAATTAAGGAGTTCAATTATCTACACCAACATTTTTTTTTTACGGAATTGCACGTGTGAATAGCACCAACGTTTGATTTCCTTCTTTAAAATATTATCCGGAAGTAATATGATTAATAATCTTTGTGGTTAATGTATTAACTGTGTTTAAAACAGAGCACACACAGCTAAGAATAGCAATAAACCTGATTTCGTTCTGACAAATATATAGTCATAAAGCCATAATGCATAACTCATGAAAAATCTTTGTATATGCCTCCCACTAGTACAGCGGTATGTCTACGGATTTACAACGCTAAACTCAGGGGTTCGATTCCCCTCTGTAGGCCCAGAAGATAGCCCGATGTGGCTTTGCCATAAGAAAACACACATTCTTTGTATATAATTAAATAAGCTTTACTCCATCCCCCTTCTTTCAATAATAATTTAAATTTGGAGGAAGCAGCCGTTAATTTTGTAAGCTAAGAATCTTTTACAACAAAGTAGCTAGTCCAGCCGGCAACCATATAGGACTAGCATGTTCGAGGACAAAGATTCAAGCTCGCGATCCTCAAATTTTGAGTTAAGCTCCATGACCGACAGACCATGTCAGGCCTTTAATTCATAGTAAAAGAGTGTATTCGAAATGTGGACTCAGAAGAAATTTTGATTTTTCTTTCCTATCTTGTAATAATGTAGTTTTAAGCGTTCTGTCACAAAGGGAAAAGTATTTTTAAAAAGTCACAGGACAATAAAGTTATTTGCGGGGTAACGAAAGGTGTGGTAAATTGTACAACTTACAGAACTTTTAACAACTTAATGTTATACAGGACTTTTAACAAGTTAATGTTAAAATTGCCGCCATTTCACACAAAAATAACAAAAATTCGAGAAACAAGACGACATTATGTCCGACTTTATTTGTAACAAGAAGTGACGTTTAACACTGACGTAATAAGTTGATTGTTTATAATCTTTTGTTGTTGATGCTTGCTTGTTTATTTTAGAAGTTCCACAGAGAACTAAACAAAGGGCCATTTGTGTGTAGCCGTCCCTGTATTTGAACTGATAGACTAGGGAAAGACTAGCCAAGTGTACCCAACGCCAAACTGCAGAACGTGTTTTTCTTTCCACCCACAACGATTTGTGAAATCTTAGGTAAATACACACTTTGCTTTTAGCATATTATTTTAGGTCAGATATGTCGTTATGTTAGGCATTCTTTCCTTCATATGTGATATATTTTAAAGTTCTATATGAATGCATGTTATTATATCTCAAGAATTGGTTAAAGCAATCTCCAGGTCGCAGGTTCAAATCCTCGTCACGCCAAATATGTTTGTCCTTTCAACCGTGAGTATTTTATAATGTGACTGTCAATCCCACTATTCGTTGTTAAAAAAGTAAGCTCAAGACTTGTTGACGGATGGTGACGTTTAGCTGCCTTTCCTCTAGTTTTTCACTAGATAAATTGGGGAAGGTTAGCGCAAGTAGCCCTCGTGTAGATTTGCACGAAAATCAAAACAAATCAAACTCAACTCGACAACTGCATATCAATAATTAACGAGTTTTAGTCTTTTAATGTCAAACTGTGGATCTGGGGGTCGGTCCATGGTTTGTGCCCCGTTACCGACAAAAATAGTGCTTCGTAAGCTGGGGGTAAGGATAGGTTATAAATGTAATGGCCACGTTCCATTATTGAATTAGATTAGCCCAAGAGTTGGAAATGGATGGTGCTCAGTAGCATTAGTGTACGGCTTCAGTTCATAATTAGGAACGGCTTAGCATTGATAGCCCATCATGTAGCTTTGCGATGAATCCAGCAAATAAAAATGTACAAAACAAACTCTTTGTTTTCTTCGGGGTACTTATATTTCTGTTTAAATAAAACAAAATTAAAAATCGTATAAAATGAGTTGAGATATACGAGGTCTGTTCAAAAAATACGCGGACTAACGTCATAAAACAAAATGTACTTTATTTAGAAGTTACAGGTCTGGGACCCCTTCAAAGTACTCTCCTCCCCAACGCACACACTTATCCCAACGGTGTTTCCACTTGTTGAAACAGATCTGGTACGCTTCTTTTGTAATGTCCTCCAGCTCCTTCGTCGCATTTGCCTTAATCTTTGGAATCGTCTCAAATATTCTTCCTTTCAAGGGTCTTTTGAGTTTGGGGAACAAGAAAAAATCGCAAGGAGAAAGGTCAGGTGAGTAGGGGGGGTGGGGAAGAACAGCGATCGAGTGTTTGGCCAAAAACTCACGAGTTCTGAGGGCTGAATTTCGCATCAATGCGGTGCATCTTCAATTTTTCGGTCAAAATCTCGTAACAAGATTCGACTGATATACCACACTCTTCAGCAAGCTCCCTGACAGTCAGACGTCGATTTGCCCGCACCAGGGTGTTGATTTTGTCGACGTGTGGATCGTCAGTTGACGTGGAAGGACGTCCAGGACGCTCATCATCTTCAATGGACTGTCGACCATCCTTAACGTTCATGCCACTTAAAACATGCCGTACGCTTCATGGCAACATCACCGTAAGCCGTGTTAAGCATAGAAAAAGTTTTAGTCGCAGATTTTCCAAGTTTAACACAAAATTTCACAGCAAGTCGTTGCTCCTTCAGGTCATTCATTCTGAAATCCGTCAAACGAAAAAATCACACTTCACGTAAAGCCGCGTAGCTAATACACAAATGAAGATATCTACAATCGGGAAATGGCGTCGTAATCAGCTGATCTGTGCAAACCTAGCGACACCAAGCGGATTCCCTGGAACCAACTGGAGCCGCGCAATTCAAACAGTCCGCGTATTTTTTGAACAGCCCTCGTAGTGCCTCTTAAAGAAAAAGCTGGATTTATTCACAATTTTGGTAAGTGCCTGATGTAGGTTTATGGCCGATAACGATGCGAATAAATTCGATTTTTTAATATGTTTTAGGTATAAGCACACTCTATCTGAGTTTATTTTTATTGTGCTTTACCTTATTTAAACATATAGCAGATCGTTTTATTTTATTGATATAGATTGTAAATCAAGATGTACTTTACACAAAAAGTGTTTAATATTATATTAGATGTAATTATTATGCATACTTTAATTTAAAAGTTGTGAAAATATTTATAATACAATTTGTAGCATAATTTTATTAAGATACAACGCATGGCCAAGCGCGTAAGGCGTGCGACTCGTAATCCGAGGGTCGCGGGTTCGCGCCCGCGTCGCGCTAAACATGCTCGCCCTCCCAGCCGTGGGGGTGTATAATGTGACGGTCAATCCCACTATTCGTTGGTAAAAGAGTAGCCCAAGAGTTGGCGGTGGGTGGTGATGATTAGCTGCCTTCCATCTAGTCTTACACTGCTACAATAGGGACGGCTAGCACAGATAGCCCTCGAGTAGCTTTGTGCGAAATTCCCAAACAAACAAACAAAAAAAAATTAAGATACAAAAATAATTGGTTTCATCGAGTCGTCATTATAGGTCTGAGAAGTTTCGTAGTCAGCTTTAAAGTAGGTCCGCGCTATTAAAAACCAAACAAAAGACAAATCACGTTCCACCCTTACGTATGTAATTTTACATGAACCTTAATGTCAAAACGAATGCTACAATTTAATAGTTAATATTCATCCTTAATTTGAAGCTTCAAAGATTTAATTTTATGCATTAAGTTTTCTAGTTACCGCTTAAACCGCGAGGGGAGTCATTATTTATATTTAAGGTGAATATAACAAGAAAATTTGTAGGACTAGTTTTATGTTTGTATATTTATAAAAAGCAGAATTTTTTACAACAAAAACAAACTGACATATAACACTCTAACTAGAACCCCCTCACAGCAAGCTCTCTTCCCTCTCTCTAATGGACTTATTAAATCACTCAGGAAAAAGCGAGACAAAACAGATGTTATACAAGGCATGATGGGAGGAAAAAAAGAGAGAGGGGTAGAAAAAGGAAAAAAATATATAATCATTAAACAGAGAGGAAATGGCAGTTTCTGTGATACATATTCATAGTTTTAAGTGAAATAATGCGAAACCATTAGTTTAACAAATATATATATATATAGGTTATATTTTGGTTGAATACTCTCAGTATTATCATTGTTTCACATAATGGTTTCTTTCACTTCTAACGAATAACTTTAATTATTTTATTTGCCACTAACCACGTGTTTGTAGTATAGCATTATTTTCTTTGACAGATTCGATCACATGGATATACTTAGATGTCAGTGTAATAACTCGAAAATGATTAAGTGAAATTACAGTAAAGGTGATTGTGTTTTTTGTTTGGGGCTGTGTAGAAAATGCTATTAGCCATGTTCATTAATAGAAGAGATAAAAGATAGAATCAACAATAGCAGAACAGCTGCAAGCTTTGAAAATGAGTTACATTTCAAACCAAAATTATATATCCAAACATCTAACACCGCCCTCTACATTCCGACACTCAGTTACACAACCCCTTTAAAACATGTGGTCAGCTTCCGGTCAGTTACCTCTTTCTTTCTTTGCAAACCTGACGATGACCGAAGAAAGTCGAAACGTAGTTCGCTCCTCTACGTAAAAAATTTTCTCAACATAAACAATCTGTTTTTACATATATATTTATCAGATCAAATGTTAAAGTCATATAGATGACATAAAGGAGGAGCAAAATTATCAATTTATTGGAATACAATCTATTTTCCCAACACAAGTGAATTACTATAACAAATTCAAATGCACATTGTAGTGAATCAGTCTGAGTTCTGTTAGCGTGGACTATTTGATTTGGAATGAGGCGACGCCTAGCTGGTCATTAGTGAAAGAATTACGCAAATTTTAAGTTTGCCAGGCATATGAAAATCCCGAGGCGCTTACGCCAGTGATGTAATTAATAAATAAAATTTATCTTAGATTTATAACAACTCAACTACAGTCTCCTGTCACTAGAAAACTAATGCTGTAAGTGAAAACTGTACAAAACAAATGTTGTTCAAATTAGTAGTGCTTTGGAGTAAACTCGCACAAATGGATTTACGTTTCAATAATTTTAGTGTAAAATTAATACTCTAGCAAATATTTCAATGTGAGTGGCTTGATATCATTCTCGTTACCAACGAATAAAAAACAAAACTCACTTACACTTTTTTAACCAACTCGGTCATTGTGTGACAAATGAAAACTATATATTAGAATAAGAATATATTTGAGGTTTTCCTAATATCGTCGTTTCAGGCCTAATCTTTGTCCCAAATTCACTAGTGGGAGCCTGTACTCTCATGTACCATTGCACCTGTTGAAAGGTAGTAGACGTTAGTGTGAGATAAGAGTTAATTTTATCTTAAGTATGTAATGATAATGACAACTGAAGTGGGTAATCCAGGATTGTGGGATACTGCACTATGACTTTAGTTTGACACCAAAATGTGGTACAGTAAGAATCTTTTCTGTTCTTTGCAAAATGTACTCGTTTGGTTTAGGTTTTGTTTTTGAATTTCGTGCAAAGCTACGCGAGGGCTATCTGTGGTAGCTGTCCCTAATTTTACAGTGTAAGACTAGAGAAAAGGCAGTTAGTCATCACCACCCACCACCAATTCTTGGGCTACTCTTTTACCAACAAATAGTGGAATTGACCGTAACTTTATAACGTTCTTACGGCTGAAAGGGCGAACTTGTTTGGTGAGACGGGAATTCGAACACGCGACCCTCTAGTCTTACACTGCAAAATTAAGGACAGCTAGCGCAGATAGCCCTCGTGTAGCTTTGGCGAAATTTAAAAAAAAATATATTTTTGTAATTTGGGTTTACATTTAAACTCCACATGGCTTTTATCAAAAACAATTTTATTCGAAACTAACAATATCAGAAACATTATCTATCATTCGATTTTATCAAGTACCAGTGAAACCGATTTTTAGGGATTTACAACCTCCACAAGTAACCCTGGGCAAAGACTAGGCTGCTTATAGTGATAATTATGACTGTGGTTTATTTTAAAGATATGGGTTTATAGATTTTGAAGAATATGTAGAATTAGTTATAGACACTCAATAATGAAGAATTGAATTCCTCGAAACCGGTCTCACCCATTGCCGAATGGTAAAACGAATTGTATTGGACTTCAATTGTTTTTTTTTTTTTTTATGGCGTCTTAAACGACATGTTTTCTGAATAAATTAGTAACAACAATGCTACATATAATTTTTCAAAGTATATATAGATGTAGGCTCACTAGGGGAGTAAAAATGCAACCAAAACACCACAGAAAATAAGGATGTTAATGTATAGGGACGAACCTACTGAAGTGGGTTTTTGAATCAATTATTTAGTTTAGTAGGTTCATAATTAGACGTTAACATCGTTATTTTGTGTGGTGTTTGGGTTGCAGTTTACTCCCTCTAGTGAGCTTATATTTATATATATACTTTGAAAAAACATGTAACATTGCTTGTTTTAATTAATTGAAAAATACAATAACAGTTAGTTTTACAGCAGGCAAGTTCTGATTTTAGTAATTATTAAAAGAAGAAATTTCTTACAGTTAAACTTCTTATTGTTGTATTTTTCAATTAATTAAAACAAACAGTATGTTTTGAACATGAAAATGTCTTTACATATTTAACAGCACAAAGATGTTACTAAGCACAAAGTCACACAATAGGCTATTTGTGCTCTTCCCACCACGGGTATCGAAACCAAGTTCTAGCGTTATAAATCCGCAGAATACGGCTGAATAAACGAATAATTATAAAAATAATCAACCGAAATATAGTTTTCTGTTTTTATGACCAAATTTAATTTGAAAGTTGGAAACAAAGATGCGTTTACTCTTCAACAAATTGTTCTATAGATACAGAAGTAACCAAGTTGAAAACTTGTAGAATTTGGTTTTTCTTTTGTATTTATAAATTTCCTGGTTTTCTAGCAGAGGAGTACTTTATGAATTGTACGATTTTTCACTTGTATTGATATATAATATTTAAAATAATTCATAACGTTTTCAACTTGAGTTCCTGAGGAACTTTCACATACTCTGTGCGTAAATGAAGAAACGAAAGAAAAACATATGTTCTGTTAAATTCGGTTCCACGTGGCACGTAAGTAGGCCCCGGCATGGCCGGGTGGATAAGGCACACGACTCGTAATTTGAGGGTCGCAGATTCGAACCCCCGTTACACTCAACATGCTCGCCATTTCATCCGTGGGGGGTTATAATATAAAGGTCAATCGAACTATTCGTTCGAGTTTCGGCCTTTCTTTCCACTGCTGCCTTTGCCTCCACCCAAAACAACATTTAGAGAGACATCCTCCACCCAAAAAGTCAATAATAATAACAATAATTAATTTATTAAATAAAATAAAATAAAAACAACTACCACTTAATCTTAATAACAATCCACGAAAGAGGACGAAGAGGAACCACAACGTTCCTGAACACCCCGGTTGGAGAGAGAACTCTTCTGATTTCTCTCTCTCTAAACTGAATCCCTGCCACGTTAGTTTAGTTTAGTTAGTTTAACTATTCGTTGGTAAAAAAGTAGCCCAACAGTTGGCGGTGGGTGATGATGACTAGCTGCCTTCCCTCTAGTCTTACATTGCTGAATTAGGGAAGGCTAGCGCAGATAGCTCTTGCTTAGCTTTGCTTGAAATTCAAAACAAACAAACACGTGAGTCAAACAACTGTCTCATTTGTATTTATCGTAACATAATCAAAACTTTACATGACTGTAAATAAAAGTATATTTTTTGTGTTTTAGGAATAATCAAGTGAACCCTAAAACGTGCAAAAAACAACAACACGTTTCTATATGAACCAAAGAAAATAACAACAAATGTGTGCTTATAGAAAATATTTTTATTTCAGAAAGTTTTTTGTTTTGTTTTTTACCATGTTGAATATGTGACTTCTAATCAAATAGCATTTACATCACCAAATATTTCGTGGTATATCGAGAAGCTGTGATGTTAAATGAACTCATTAAAACAATGTCGTTCAAATGATATAGGTGCAGGTAGCGCTGTGGAAATTTTGCGTGAAAGTAAACAATAGATGTTTCGCTAGAGTTTCCTTTCTCCTATACAATGTTATAATTACACTACACTCGCAGTCGTCTCATTGTTCACGACTCATTTGTGAATAACCAAAAGAAGTTGTTCACATTGCTTTTTTTTATAATTTGTAATTAACGTTTTTATTCCCTTATATAATTTCGAAAGAAAAAAATGTCTTCTGGGTAATTTTCCTGCTAAGAGCCATCGAGTCCTTTTTCAAGGGTGAACTTTTTGTATCTGATTACTGATTTGATACAGGATTGTCAGAGTTTTAGGTTTCTTTTGTGTGTATCCGCTAAGTAGTACAGACCGTGACCAAATCTTCACAGTGGCGGCACCTGTGTGGTAATCTTGTCAGAGTAAGGAAGACAAATTCCTTTAGGCATACGCCGAGGTAATGGTACGACTTTCGAAATAATTAAAGGCAAGTAGCAAAGTAAAAAAAAAAAAAAGAAAAGAATTGTCTATATATGTGTGTCAAGAAAAAAATAGAAGGAGATGGAAGGAAATGATTCATTATTTACGACCAGTATTTTCCATCCCGGAGAAACAGAACTAGTTAACCTACCTGTTTATACCAATTCTAAGAGACATTTCCATTTTCCAGTTTAACAAAAAACTATATAACAATTTGAAAGAGTACTGAGAAATGTAATCACTAATGCCTGATTAAGTTGCCAGATGGAGACATTTGTAGCTTCCAAACATAATACTCAGGTTGGCTTCCATTATGGGAATATTTAAATATTATTCTTGTTACTTCTGCCGTATCCAGATGTTCACACATTCAAATTAATTAAATGTTCCTTATTTGTTTTTATTTCGTACAGTTTCCTTTTCTCGTGCAAAGGTTGACTTCCCAAATAAATAATAAAAAACGATATGTACTTATGTCATAACCTCTCTGGTTGTACCTCCAAAGAAAGTGATTTCGACAAAAAAACAAAAGAGTTGTCAATTTTTTTCCAAGTGACTGCTATACCAAAACACCTACACGTCAGCAGTCTTAATGGTAGTCCTTTTTTTTTTCATCACCTCAAAAACATGTACAGACATCATTTCTACTTCGTAATGCTACGGTCCTTTTC
Organism: Tachypleus tridentatus; assembly: GCF_004210375.1. Lineage (NCBI taxonomy): Eukaryota > Metazoa > Arthropoda > Merostomata > Xiphosura > Limulidae > Tachypleus > Tachypleus tridentatus. Next base: position 35,725,303 of record NC_134833.1, on the reverse strand, counting down.
TGTGTTGAGATGAATAGATTTTTTTTTATCGGTTTTAAAGTAAGTCGTATTTAAGAGCTTTAACCAAAGAAAAGAAGAAAAAGACAAGGTTTTTGTGTAATATATATGTACAGGATGGCGCAAAAAATGTGCACCACCATGATATTTCTAAATTCCTCTCTTACTACGATTTATTAAAACCACGTTTGTATTTTACTAACGGACTCTTGTTTTATTATTCTAACTGTAGTTTCTTTGGATATAACTAACTTTGCAGAAAAGACTAACTGTGATCCCGTTGTGTGGAAGTGTCTTCTGTGATCATATTTATGGAAATGTCTTCTGTAATCCTGTTTGTGGGAATGTCTTCTGTTATCCTGTTGTGTGAAAATGTCTTCTGTTATCCTATTGTGTGGAAATGTCTTCTGTAAACCTATTTGTGGGAATGTCTTTTGTGATCTTGTTGTGTAGGGATGTTTTCTGCACGCCCTTCTGGTTTTATACTGTTATACCTTTTTCTTTGAGCAGGTATCAAGCACTTGAGGTTTTCTTGCACGTCCAAGCAACCTGGAATTTGTGAAGCAGAGAATTACAATAGGTTATGCAACCGCAACATCTTACGATAAACATGAGCCGAAACCTAAGCGTGAAGAATCACACTGTGTCATAATATCGACTGGTGCACATTTGGAATATTTCTGCTGTAAGGGCTGTACTTAGAAACATCATGGTGGTGAGCAGTATTTCCCATCCTCCCTTCTTCATGTATGTAACCACACAGTATTTCCCATCCTCCCTTCTTCATGTATGTAACCACTTTACATAAAAAGATGGTTTGGCTTGGTTTTTTTGGAAATTTGCGCAAAGTCACTCTAGAGCTTTTTTCTTCGCTAGCTATTCCTAATTTAACAGTGTAAGATTAAATTGGAGAAAAAGTAGTTAGTGAACACCATCTACCACCAATTCTTGGGCTACTGTTTCACCAACGACAAATTGGATTGACCGTCACTTTATAACGCCTCTACGACTGATAAAGTAAATATGTTTGGTGAAGGGATTTTACCCACGAGTCGATCGCTCTAGCCACCAAGCTATTTAGATAGGTAAGATTACAATAAAGGTCATTCAGGATATCTGAAATTACTTGTAAGTATAATTGTTGATAAAGATCAGAATGATACATCGTAACGGAATATCTATAATTAGCTTGTCACGCTAGGATGTCGAGTACAATGCCGTATTTCAGTATAAAAAATACTGCCAGTTGGTGTAATTTGTGTCAGAAATCGTTAAAAACCGGAGAAGATACGTCGTATAAAACTCTGATGATTCCAATACGTCACGTAGGGTATTTCATATGCTGTGCTATACAGAAATAAATTCACGTACATTCGATGTTATATCTTCAGAATACGTTGTCTGCCGTTTTACTATACATGTATAACGATATAAAGCGACAAAATACTGTGTAACATATTCGAAAGAATTTGTATTGTTCCATATCAAGTACTTGAATTCAATTTGACATCACAGGAAAACTTGGAAAACTCCTGCTACAGTATTGTAGTAGGCTATTAGTACGAATTTCCAGTCATCTATCGACCGATTTTGATATTCGGAAAAGCTAATTTCCAATGGTGAGCTGTAAATCCCAAAGATAACTGGAGATTCAACAAGAAACGTCTTGGGAAAAATAAATCAATTTTAAACCAGTGAAATAAACGAGACTGGACACACAGAACAACGAAAGGATACATCTTTATTACAAGGACCTGTAATAAACTGTATGATACTGCACTTTAGTCGGGCTAATATCGCTTACTTTCAGTAATCCCTAATCCTGGTTACCAACATAATAGATTATGCTAATTTTATTTTTGACGATAACCAGTGAAAACCACTGCACTGATCCAGTTTAGAGCAGTGCATTCAGCGTGCCAACTAAAATATGACACTCCAGCACAAATAGGCAAGAATATACTGCAGTGACTCGTGTAACCTGCCTAAATAAGGAACTAATATTACGCAAAAAGCTACTTTTTCTTGACAACAACACCAATTAAATACAAGAACTTTGAAAACAAATATATACTGATAACTCCTGAATAGACGTTCATACTCCAACTATCGAGCACTAATATGCTGTCAATTCTCATTGATACATGATGTCACATTTAATATTTCAATGAGTACTGAATATTCAGTATGAGATTATTGTAATTACGTGAACGTTTATAATGGGTTATAGTAAGTTCTTGAACACTCAGTATGATGTTACACTGTGATTAAATAAACAAACTCTTTTTTTTTTTTCGGAGAAACAAATATCAATTAGTTTACTGTCTAGTGAAGCAGGGAAGCCTCCCATTGGAACAGAAGTATATCTGGGGACTCATACCTCTAAAAACCGGGTTTCGATACCCATGAGCACAGGTAACCATTTGTTTGTTTGTTTTTTGGAATTTCGCATAAAGCTACTCGAGGGCTATCTGTGCTAGCCGTTTCTAATTTAGCAGTGTAAGACTAGAGGGAAGGCAGCTAGTCATCACCACCCACCGCCAACTGTTGGGTTACTTTTTACCAACGAATAGTGGAATTGACCGTAACATTATAACGCTCCCACGGCTGAAAGGGCGAGCATGTTTGGCGCGATGGGGATGCGAACCCGCGACCCTCAGAGTACGAGTCGCACGACTTAACACACTTGGCCATGCCGGGCCACGTAACCATTTATATAGCTTTGTGCTTAATAATAGACACTGATTGCATTATGTTTAAAGAAATATATTCTACATTCAGTACCTCAAACGGATTATGTTTTTATATCATCAACGTGATAGATCACAGTACTCAATTATTATTTTTTATTGCCAGCCCGACATGCCCCCTAGTGGTTAAGCGGTAAGTCTGGGAGCTTAAGACGCTAGAAATTTGATTTTGATACATGCAGCGGACATAGCATAGATAGTCAGTCTCTTGTGTACCTTTGTGCTTAACAACAAAGCAAGCAAAAATTAGTTCGACATAAAAAAGACATTTGTTGCATATTCATTTGTTACATGACATTTGGATTATTCCCTATTAAAAGAATGAGAAAAAAAACACAGTAATTTATGAACCTGGTGCTCTTTCATATTCCAGTCTGTGTTGAAGTTTTGGCCTTTGCCTCATACCTTTGCCCTCAGTCAATATGGTACAAGCCAGTTCTTGAAATAGGATTACAAGTCTCCCACGCGAAGAACTTACCGCGGGGAACAACTAAATTTACCATGGTAACACACTCCCTGTTATCAAAGTCTTAGTTCAGAATGTTGTTCGTAATTAATTACAACAAAAGGCGCTCATTATTTAAGAGTACTAAAACTCAAAACCCTGCTTGGATAAATAATAGCAATTTTAAAATGTTAAAGACAGCACGTTTTCGTTGGAAATTATATATCTTTAGAAAAGTGAAGATTGATAGTTGATGGACCTGAATCTATGATTCGACAGATTTTATTTACCCAACTAAATCGCCGCATTAATTTAAATGGCATGTTTTAGAATTTCTACAGCTAAGTCTCTTAAAATAAGAAATAAGGCGTTATAACTGTGACAGTCATTTCCGATATTCAGTTAAAATGAGTTTTGGAGGCAATGAATATTATTAAATGGTTGCCCTCCTTCTGATGAGCATTTACAAACAAAAGACGGATGTGCTTTAATCCCAGTGGTCTGTTACTTGGCTATTGATAGTGTCTGAGCTCTAGGGGTTTCTGACTTAACTGCTGACAGCTACGTCTGAACCTTAGAGGAGTCTGATTTGATTGTTGACAGCTGGGTCTGTGCCCCAAGGGTCTCTGACTTGACTGTTGACAGGTTTATCAGCTAAGTACTGCTTTAATAAGTGATTCATTAAACATTCCAACTATTGAGACAGATCCGGGACACTCTTATCAATTAACAGTATCTTCCGATGACAGCAGACTACCAACCTATAAAAAAAGGAACTGTGTAACGAGTGTAGCTAATGAAATATAATTTTCTAGCATTATTACATATATATATATCGTATTGTCTCATTTCATCAATTGTACAGGTGGCACTTCCAAAGTTCTCGTGTTTGTGAAATAAATATTACAAAGATAACCTCATCTAAGTAAGCGATTTTCCTGTTTTTGTATGATCAGGTGGTTAGGGCGCTCGATTCATAATCTAAGGGTCGGTGGTTGAAATCCAACTCACACCAAACCTGCTCACTCTTTCAGCCGTGAGGGCGTTATAATATGACGGTCAGTCCCATTATTCGTTGATAAAGGAATAGCCCAAGAGTTGAAGGTAGGTGGTGATGACTAGTTGCCTGAATTAAGGACCGATAACACAGATAGCCCTGGCATAGTTTTACCAAAAATTCAAGAAACAAACTAACTGTTGATTTTGCGTTTGGAAAATTATAATTACACGAATAACGTATTCGAAATAAGTGGTTTTCGAAGGAGTTTTTAATGTTCATAGTTGAAATTATGAACTTCCTTATTTATGATATTGGTGAACTTATAACAATGGAAACTGATAGAAAAGTGATAATCAAAGTATATCAGAAAGTTGTACAAACGTTAACTATAATCAGCATTTGACACACTTGCGGAAATAAGAATGATTATTCTGACTTTCACCTAGATAAATGTACGTTATTACCTTTATTACGTTATTACGAAAATTACCTTTAGAAACATAAATTCAATGAATTTTATTTATGAAAAGAACTAAATACCGACAGCAAGTAAACACGAGTAAAGAAATAAAGCAATATATATTTAAAAAATACTTGTATTTTACTAACCAACTGCCTGTTTACTCGACCTGGTTGTAGGACAATGACATAATTCAGATGAATGCAATACTACACTTTCAAGCCAAAGAAGTTACTTAATGCGGTATCTCACAATCCATAGACTCCCTATTTCAGCGAATATTTACAAAGGGAAGAGCTCTTAATTCATAGCCAATTCTACAAGTATCACCTCCCCTTGAGATGGGCTTGCTTCGGCCTCAGTGAGTAAACACAATTACAGAGGGAAACTGGTACAAATTTCAGCAAGACAGCCATTGTCATGTGTACTTTTAACCCAACAAATATTATTGGTACTCGTTCACGATCTTCCAACATGCATTGTGCAAAAATGTCATAAATAACTACGTGTAGAACGCCCTCCATGGTAATTTAAGAATATTATCAGAGTATCTCTTATCATAGACATATTCCTAACTAGTTATTGAAGCTGAAATTAACAGGTAATTCAATTACACAACCACACGTTACTAAAAGAAGGATAATATAAACCTTTTAGTACATCAAACCTATTACACTATGTAACAAATTTTTTACTTTTTCTTGTTCCTGGGCAGAAAGTATTATATTCCAATTGCTTATGCCTAAAGTAAATGGAAAAGACCTAGTTTTGTATTCAAAATTTGCTCTTGTGACCTGGGTAATGAGATTTTCAAATTTACCCATTTTCCTGAACATTTCGAGTAGATTCAGTGCTAAGTACCTGATAGTGAATTTTCTTCAACTTACAAGAATTTTCTACAATGTTGTAAAACTCATGAGAATTTTCTAGAACTTTCCATAGTAATATATATACAGGGGCTCTTCAGTTTAGTTTTAGTTGCCTAAGTGAACACATAAACCTATCTGATTTTATCAGAGATGGCATCAAGAACCTGCAAGCATTCTCCAGACGCATTCTGCTATGTATGTGGCCAATTTATCAAAACAAGAGCGAAAATTTACTCTGTGACATCTGCTAAAATTTGTGAAGCCTACAAGGCATATTTTGACATGCCTGTCGGGGATCAAGACAAACCCTGGGAACCTCATTTTACCTGTGAGCACTGCAAAAAAACACTAGAAGGTAAAACGGACAATTTTTACTTGCTTGAATGGTAAGATTTTATATTATACAAATTTTAGACCTTTTAAAATTTAAATATATTTTAATTTTTTAAAATTTCCAACAGTATAGAAAAAATATCACATATAAAATATTTTGCATGAACCTCTTACACATTAGTTGTGATGAAATAAATTTATTCTTCATAATAACAATTTTATTTTGCTCTTTTGCAGGATGGTACAGAGGGGAAGAGAAAGCCATGAAGTTCGCTATTCCAAGAATTTGGCGTGAACTCACTGCCACTCAAACCATTGCTGCTTCTGCATGGTGGATACCTCTAAACGTCGAGTTGGCAAGAATGCATCTGCTATCCGAACGTTTCATCATCCATTGCCCCAGTGCCACATTGCCCTGAGCTCCCTATACCCACTCCGCCAGAGAGAAAACAGCCATCCTCAAAAGAGAGCAGCAAATCAGAAGAGGAGGTAGACGTTGAAGATCCAGATTACAATTTCAGAGGTGCAACTGGTGAGAGAAACCCGTACTACTACAACCAAAGAGACCTCAATGACTTGATCTTGATCTAACAAAGTTGAATGCCGAAACGATGTTTAGGGGCTGATACGTGAAAGTGAGTTATATTACAGTCACAAATCTCGAAAAACTACTCATTTCTAAACATTTTTGTGCATTTTTGTATAACTTTAGTATAAATACATGTAAATCTTGATCCATATGTTGTTTTATTCAGACTTTATGTAAATGAAAATGTGCAAATTTGCTCGTTTTTACGTAGAAAATAGGTTGATTTCTAAATTTCATTATCCAAATCACAAAAGCAAAGTTTGAAGGGAATAAGGGCCATTTTCTGTACTTTTACAACATAAGCAATTAAGAAATAACACATACTATCCAGGAATAAAATTTGTGTTACATAGAGTTATTAAGTATTACACAATAAACTTAAAATAGAAGTCAGGAAAACATATATAACCCTTCTCAAGCTTCTGAAACTATTCAGTTACTGAGTTGGCAGAAGTCCCAATGGGAAACACCAAAAAACTGCTGTTTTTTGTTTAACCCTAGCTACACAGATATAAACATTCTCATGGAAGTCCTAAAAATGTCATAAAATGAACGTTCTAAACACAGGAACGCTAATTAGTTAATATTATCCAATAATTAGTAACAAATTAATAACCAGCTTTTCGAGGTCGCATTTGCTGTTAGCCATCACATTATTACATTATTCTTTCTTTATTACAAATCTTAAGATTTCGTTAGCATTGTCACTACATTTTGTATTATGTTAAATGTTACTGCGCCATACTGAGTGAAATAAGTTTTACTTTAGTTTTCATTTTTTGCACAGTGAACGATGTGTATCTTTATATCACTGCAGCTGTGTTCCAGGTGACACCACCGTATAAAAGAAACTGAACTGCGCTGACTGATATTTCTCCAAACTACCAAGGACATTGTAACCTAGCTTCACTAGCACTGTTTTGGAGTACGAGCAACGTTGGGCCAGTTGGTGCTGATAAGCTTTGTTGGTGAAGCCACAGATTGTTTGGGTGTGTCTGGTTACGTGAGGAAGCATTTTTAACAGCGGTTTTAACTTATGTTCACATGTGGCGGAATGTGCACCCTTTCCAGAATGTCTTCTTTCTCGTCTATGTTTCTTCTGTCCTAATCGATTCACACAATTGTATATGTTCGTCTATTCATTTATGTTTCTACGTTTTTCAACGAATTTCGTACAACTACAATTACATGCAAGATGAACTGGAAATGACCAGATTGTAAGCGAAAAGGTAGAAATCTGACAGACACGAGGAAAGAAGTAATTAACATGACAGTAGAAAATACGTACATTGATACCATAAGTATCTGTTACAGGTTCTTTGAACCTTTGTGAAATAGCTTTATTTTTTGAAACACGATACGTACTTGAATTATAAAAACTAATTCATTTGTTAATCAAAAGCGCAAACATACTTATATACATGTACATCCAAAAAGAGTGGAGGGTTGGGCGTCACCTAGTGGTTAACATGTCGGTGTACGGATGTAAAAATTCAGTGTTCTAGCCTTGGAATTCCACTGAATACACTCACCACGTTGAGATGTGTCAATGAGGGAGGGAGCCTATAATTGTAACATTCAACCTAGCTATTCGATTCAGGAGAGCCACAACAGTGACGGATGTCATTGACCAGTTGACCTTGACCTCTCTATGGTCAACAGTTTTAACTTGGGTTTCTGATCTGAATATTTTGTCCATGTGTCACAGATTCAAAATACTATATACTAATACAAAAGTGTTAGAATAAGAGAAATATGGAAATATAAAATAAAAGGATACTCATTTACTTATCGTTGTATTTGGTTTTGGAAGGAAATGTTCAACTGTCATCTCGTTTTGTTCTAGACTGTAGCACACTTTTGTTGTTTGAAACCAAAGATAATTTCTTACAATACGATATTAAAGCGTCTACGAAATTCGTCTTAATATGCCGATCTAAGCATCTACAACCCCCAAAAAAGGTTTTTATTTTGTACACCATTATTCGTATTTCTTGCTTTTATAAGTTTTGAAATATTGTTAACTGAGACAATAAATATACAAAATACGGTGTCAATTTACATCAAATCAAGATTAGGAGAACATTAGACAATATTGCTAAGCCTTTGTAAATCTTTTCAATAGAACTCGTAAAAATGTTTTCAAAAGAATGTTTTTTTTCAATTAAGGGCATCGGGATAGACCCATGTGGAATGTGACAAAGATTAAGTACTTCTTTCCCTATAACCAGAGGTAATTACAGCTTTAATGAGAGTATGAGGAAATTAGCACTTTAATGAGTTGAAAAAAACATACAAAAACATGAGATTAAGACGCGAGGTCTGGGCAGTGCTTCGAAATTTGAGGTTAATTATAAGGTATCTAAATCGTTAGAAACAAAATCTAAGCACGTTTGAATTTGTTGTATTCAGACGTTATCTTAAGAAATGTTTCTTAAGATCTTTTGAAATTTTCAAAAGAGCATAGTCGAATTTCAAATACGTAATGACACTGCACTAGCATGCCGGAAATGTAAGTTTGTGTAACTTGATTTATTTCTTCAAATTCCAAACCATTTCTTTTACAGAAACTGATATTGTAGAGGGAAGCCATTTCTTCATTACCTTTTATAAGTATTCACACGTAAAAAAAGAAGCATTTATTTCAAAGCATTACATTTTTGACGTAATTAGTGATAGATTAATTGAATCTCTGTAGAAGCTATTAAAACAAGAACCAAAAAACAGTTCTACTTATCTCTTAGTAATTTATCTTCGCTCAAGAAAACATGTAATTATATAAATGATATATTTAAAACCAGATGTAAACGTGTGTTAGTATTATTACGTTTGTTATATCCCATTACAAAGCGCCAATATGGAAATGAACTAAAACAATGTTGGCTTACGTTTGTTCCTTGTTAAACACAATTGACTAATTGTGGTCAATTCATCGCGGAAATCGAAACCTGATCTTCAGCGTGATTCTTGAAAACTGTTTAAACTTACTTGTTTTAATAACACGGGTTTGTAAGTATAAATTTCATAAAAGTTGTTTTGGTTTTAATAAGGATTCTCCATAATTATTTAAGCAGATTTCGAATATAATATTTGTTTATTTTTCTCTCACGTAAGGATTTTTCTTTTACAAACCAAGAGGTAAAAACTCTTACTTAGATCAAATTTACAACAAATGTTCCTCAAATATAACAGAATATGCTTGTGTCATTTGCACAACCTCTTGTTGTCATAGTGACAAATAAATAATATAGAAAAGAAAAAATAATCTCTTAGTGCCCGCATAAACAAATACTATCAAGAAATGACATGTCGTGTAGCCTATTAACCATTTATGTACAGGGGGTTTGTTTCTGTTGGGTTCTTGAACGGTCACTAAGGCTCCAACGTCGCAATTGCTCTAAAGAAATCTATAGCCAATGGTTGTCAACATTTTAACACAACAAAATGTGACCAGATTTTGTGAGAACTCTGTAGGTGATGGAGAAATATGAATATAATTTTTGGATTCAGCGTACAAGAATTACTGTAGAATGTGTGAAAATTCGAGACAGTAAAACCATCACAGGTCTGTGTTATCTAAAGAAGATGTGTTACCGTGTTGACTACAACGAGGACTTTATATTAGACCCAATTAACAATCTTTTTGTTTTGTTCACACAATAAGCAAAGTTATTTTTACCTGTAGTATTTACTTGTTTATGATATTTTATCAAATCCCAAACACAATGCCTGGCAGCTGGAATGAGTTAAGTTACTGCTAGGTTTTACAAATCTAGCACAAGTTTAGTTAGGAAATAAAAAGTAAATAACAATAAATTCACAGTTACAAATCAAAATTCAAGACGAACGGTTAAATATATACAATACTAGCTGAAAATCTACAAGGACACAAAACAAAACGTCTTGTAAGTAGAAACTACTTAATGCTTTGAAGTGTTCAAAGTTAATCTTCTGTTAAGGCTCCAAATAACCCGATGATCACACTGTCATAAGTATCATCTGATTCTTTTACCAGAAAAGGGATTTATATATCAAAAATGTTACAATTAAAATCTTTACAGTTCTTGATGGCCAGGTGATTAAGGCGCTCCACTCAACTCGTAATATGACGGTCGCAGTTTCGAATCCCCTTCACACCAAACATGTTCGCCCTTTCAGCCGGCATGGGGCGTTATAAAGTGACGGTTAATCCAACTATTCGTTAGTAAAAGAGTACCCCAAGAATTTGCGGTGGGTGGTGATGACTAACTACTTTCCCTTTAATTACGCTGCTAAATTAGGGGTGGCTAGCGCGATAGCCCTTCTATAGCTTTGCGCAAAATTCATAAACAAACAAACAAAATGTTTACTTTACGTATTACAATTTGATAATTTAAATTTAGAAGTTAATTAAATGTTAATATGTATAAAATATATGATATTTGCCATTAATATTAATATACACTCTTTTCTTTCTTTTTTAATGCATAGTTTCAAAAACAAATAGTGATAATATTTATAATAACGGTTATTACAAATTATGATATATATATATATATATAAAAGTTTACAAGCTTACAAATAATTTTGAGTCTTTTTTTTTTCTGGTCTGGAACTTCCTTGATATCTTATCGATGGCTAACTATGAGCGAATTAATTTCGAGTTCATATCGGTACAATTCACTTAATTAACGGGAGTTAGCTAGCTCTTCCCTGATCACATGTGAGTTTTTCACAGCTGAAGTTATATAAAGTCTTCATAAATTTATGAACATTTCTGGTCAAATATCTAAAGTTCCCGATTGATAAGCGTTAATCATGATTATAGCTTCCCATGTTTAAAGTATATCAACTTTTTACCAACGAAAAGTGGGATTGACCGTAACATTATAACGCCCCCACGGCTGGGAGGGCTGGCATGTTTAGCGCGACTCGGATGCGAACCCGCGACCCTCAGATTACGAGAACATGCCTTAAAAATAAATACCACAGTAAGCTGAAAAACAGTTCAGTTTAACACTTGTGGTTTTTATTATATTTAACATTATACTTCTACAGTTTCGTTCTGGTGATTTTTTTACTATTAACATAGTTGTATTCCATTACGAACACAAAGAAACGGCAGCAATTTGTAATTATTAACTTAACTGTATTGAAAATACGAAAAACATGCAATTAATCCAATATTAAATGAATAACCAAAATAATAAATTAATACATAATAAAAACAATAATATCAAAGCTTTAATACGGTTAAAGGCATTTTCCTGGTAGCTATAGAATCTTTTTTAATACTTATAAAATTTTTATTTATAGTTTCAAAGTTATATTACACGTCAGCCTGAAGGTCTTTAAAATGATGTTTTTATAACTATCAATTATAAAAACGTACAATTGCAGGGAATAGAGATAACTCTAGATTCATACCCCAATTAGTGACAAAAGCCCCAAGCCCTATCTGACCTTTTGAACGAGCAAATAAAATAATTCAAAAACAAATCGATTGTTTTTTCTCGTTATTAGACCTTGTATACTCCTTTTTTTCCACCAGGAATATAATTTTTATTCGAAAAACAAAAACAAAAAAGTGTTTTGATGAAAGAAGGAATTGGTCACACGTTTTGTCTACCACTCTTGAAACAGCCATGAAAGTGGGAATTGTAATGATTTTATAGAAAAGCGAGTTATATATTATCACAAGTCCTCTTTAAAATCAAAATAATATACACATCTCGTTCTGATGGACGTTTACAAAATATGGGAAATTCCTACAAATTAGTTACTATTTTCCTACAATTGGATGATCTTATAATTAAGGCCATATGTAAACAGGCATATGTCTTGCATAAGAAGGAAACTTTATTGACCGAACTTACAAAGTTTCTTAAAAACAAGATAAATGGCAGCAGATGAATGCGATCATTCTTCTTCGAGAATGTATTACTAATACAGTACAGCGAGACTTTTATATGATGTAGAACCAAAGAATACAACGGTTTAGAGAAGTAAGTCTTCAGAATTCTCTATGGAAGTGAAAAATTGCAAACAGATAAATCATCAACAACAGCAAAGGACTCCAATATCAAATATCAAGCTAATAACAGCTAATGGGCTCATTTATCTACAAAGTGAAGGCCATAGTTATAAAAAATATCCTCCAGTGACAAAAAAGTCCATGTACTGATAATAAACTAGGGCTTGGAGTTGATGAAGGATTACAAGACAAAATATTGTAAAGTTCCAGCCTCACTTTCAAATCAGTGGCTGTTTTCATGAAAAAATTGTGGAATCAGAATAATTCCATTTGACCACATGATAAGCCTCCTCCCTGATGCAGTTCTAAAATATTTTTATGTTTTGGTCTATTTAATTATATGCTTGAAGTTCGTGGATTAAGACATTATGGAACAAGTGGAATTAATGAGAGCCTTGACCTTTTTCTGCAGGATTTTAAACATCACTACAGGTTATTGTTATAGTTTATTTGTTGAATTTCGTGCAAAGCTACTCAAGGGCTACCTGTGCTAACTGTCTTTAATTTTGAAGTCATAAACTAGAATAAAGGCAGCTAATAAATACTACCAATCGCCAACTCTTATGCTACTCCTTTACTAATAAATAGCGTAATTGACCGTCACATTATAGCAACCCTACGACTAAAAGGACAAAAATATTCCGTAACGAGATCTTAGACCACGAGTCACGGATTGAAAATCGAGTGCCCTAACCATCCAGCCATGAAAAGTCTGTCGTTATGAAATAAAGTAAGTGAATAGAACATGTTCACCTCCAAAAATTGGTGTTGCGCTTCCTGTTTACTGTCTGACAAGGACGATCTCGGGGTAGGAAGTGTAAGGAGAAGATATCATAGTTGAACTCAGTAGAAGGTTCTGCTAAAAAAAAACACTGATATTTTTGATGGAATTTCAATGGTTCTAATATGGCACAGAAAAAGATTTAATGTAATGCAACAAGTATGACCAAAGAAATAATGTAAATCTAAGCTATGCAAACTCTCAGAGGACAGAATTGTTTAAGAAGAGGTTGCAACACATTTTTTTCGCAATGCCAGAAAAGGGAATGTAAAATTATAACAGTGAATCACATTTGTCTATAATACACAAACTTGTGTTTATAAAGCATTTTACAAGTTTGAATCTAAAAAAAACAATGCAACTAGGAAACTGTCAAATATCACAATAATCAGTACGGAAAAAAAGACAAAAGCTAAAAATTCTGATGTTTTTATGCTATTGCAAAATATAAGGCAACTCCATTTTTCATAGTGGTTGGATTTCTGAGACTGATATTCAAGTGAGTACAGATCTTACAAGTAACCTTGCTGTAATTACAGATGTAAAAGTTGGCATAATAACAGTAAGATACACTTTAACATTGACACTAAAACAGCTGTTGAGAAGATATAACCCAAACACAACAAAACCAAAACGTTTCAAATGGATATCTGATCACAAAGATTAAAACGCAAAGTCGAAGACATGTTCTCTTGCAATACGAATAAACAACAGTTTTTTGTTTTTTTAATTCCATGAAATTATAAGTTAATACAAATAATATTATAAAATAGTTAGTTAACAACGCTATACATGCCATATCCAGTGCTTGTGAGTCCATTGGCTAATACCAGGATTCTTCAGATACGATACAATGTTTATTATCACTTGCATTCACAACAAATGACTGGTACAACTAAAGTTAATTTGAGTAAGTAAATACCAAAAGAAAAAAAAATGATATTCTAGCCAATGTATAGCAACTACAGAGATTAATAGAAATTTTTAGATTTTTTGCATTATTGTGAACGGTGTCAATTATCTACGGATAAGTGATGGCACTCTGACTGCTGACTGGCAAGTTATGAACCATTGCGCAGTTTCTTTGGGAACATGTATCAGTACGTAGGAATTCGTCTTATAGAAAGACAAAGACTTCAATATGTAGAACAGTAAAGAAATCGATAGCATAGAAGCTAAAAGGGTTCACGTTGAATTATTTGTAGATTGTACAACTTACCTGGTTGTCATTTGCATTTTCTGAGACAATGTATTGTGCCATTAATAAAGATATGGTTATTTATATGTCCTGTATATGTATTGCTATAATTATTTCTATTATATTATATAGAAATGTAACTTTTCAGACTTTAATAAAAAGAGAAGGAGGAAAAGTTACAACTTGTTACTGTTATCTTACGAAAATATTTAGTAAAAAGTTTGACCAAAGTATGTTAAAAAATTAATTCTATAGTGTTTTATAAATTTAATCTGTATTCGCAGCCACTTGTATATGAAGTGTTACTAAGCAATTCTGCTTGTATTAAACTTGTCTTACTATAAGAATAACTAAAATTACCACAAAAATAAAATAGAAATGGAAAGACGGCTAAATGGAGAAGTTGGATAATTGATGGTGAGAATCTTTGGCTATTAGTGAGCAACTTAAATTTCCAGAAACGGTTAAGCTAGTCTAGCCAGGTTTAAAGCCAGTTATTTAGCCACGTTTAAAGCCAGTTATCTAGCCACGTTTAAAGCCAATTATCTAGCCACGTTTAAAGTTCTACTTGATTAATATCTCCTTTGGGTAATCATTAGGTCTGCTTAATATACCAAGAAGTTTAACTGTAAATAATGCAGGAATTTTATCATTATTTAGAAGACTTTGATCCTACAAATCTTTTAGATATTTCATCATCAAACAAGGTTCACTTTTGGTGTTCCAAGTTTCATGCTTTATTGTAAGAAATGTTTGTCTATAAAGATTCAAATATCTTTGGTTTCTAAAATTGAAAGCTTTATCTAGCATGATCATATGAATATTGATTTTTATAACAGTTTCGAAGTTGTTAAATAATACCACAGAATAACTGCACATGTAGGAGCCAGATAGTTGAAGTTGTTAAGAAAACAATACCTTAATAGCAATTGGCACTAGAAGGTTAATGTTTTATCTTAAATGGAAAAAATCTCGTAAGGCGTTCGAGAGGAACTTGATTCGCCCCCAGGAAGTGTGCAATACAAGAACATTTAGAAAATATTTTGTCCACTTGATGGTGTTCCCACAACAGTAAACTAGGCTAAAGGATCAGCCATGTTTGTAAGAGGGAGGAGTGTGGTAATCGCGTAGCTTGGGTTATTAAATCACTGAAGGTGTGAGAAATATCAAATATAATTCTTAGAGATGCAGTGTTCGCTTATCACACGTGATACAGTATTCAAACACGAACTTATTAAAATATATTTCTCTTCTTTGAAGTCTACATTAAATTTTTAGTTAAGTTTTATTTCAACACGGCTTATCCTTAGCTCACTGTATAAGATATTACATCTGATCTGCACAATGTATTGTGCTTTGCTGGTTTCAATGCTCTTTTAATATTACTAAGTAGTTTTCAGGTTGAGTGTTAGGATCAGAATTTTATTTCGAAGAATTATTCATGGTAATAATTAACTTATTTGGCAAGCATATTACATTTAATGGATTTTACATCCTGAATATTATTATTTGAGCACTTGAGCTAAACGTCAGACACTCTTAGAGCTCAGATAGCAGTTTCTGCCACCACACTGGGCTTTGATCGGCTCTTTGAACCGA
Source organism: Tachypleus tridentatus (assembly GCF_004210375.1). Taxonomy (NCBI): domain Eukaryota; kingdom Metazoa; phylum Arthropoda; class Merostomata; order Xiphosura; family Limulidae; genus Tachypleus; species Tachypleus tridentatus. The sequence continues at coordinate 35,709,269 of NC_134833.1, read as the reverse complement.
ATAGCAAGGTTGTTTGCTTTTAGGCACAAAAAGCTGCACGATAGCCTATGTTTGTTGTTAGCATCGAGAGTATCAAAACCTGATTTTTAAGGTTATAAACTTTCAGACTTACCGCTGAGCCACTAAGGTAACGGGATTGAGTGCCAGTTTTATAACAGGACCACATCTGAAAGTACAGAACTCGTTCAGTAGCATAACGTCTCGAAACCTGGATCTTTCCTTCCGACCCGGCATGGCCAGTTGGTTAAGGTGCTCGACTCGTAATCCGTGAGTGCGTTATAATATGACGGTCAATCACACTATTTGTTGTTAAAAGAGTAGCCCAAAAGTTGTCGGTGGGTGGTGATTACCAGGTGCCTTCCCTTTAATCTTACACTGCTAAACTAGAGACGGCTAGTGCAGATAGCCCTCGAGTAGCTTTGCGCGAAATTCAAAAACAAACAATCTTTCCATCAGCAGCCTGACAAACGTCTAGCCCAGTATTACGCGGAACACACAGTTATATATACTCTTCAAAAAAAAGAAACGCAAAAGGCAAAATTTGAGACAACTTGTTAACAAGTTTATTCCGGGTAGTTCTGTATGACATGTGTGAAACTTTGCACATTCACTGCTGAACATCCAAAGTCTGCAAAGGCGAAGTCCACGCTTACTAGTTGAAGTTTAACGTCACTCAACGTCAATAACGAGTATGACCCCGTGAGCATCAATAACTGCTTGGCATCTCCTGCCCATGGAAGCGATGAGATGACAAATCACATCCTGTGGAATGGCTGTCCATTCAGCCTGCAAAGCTGCTGCAAGCTGAGGTAGAGTCTGCGGTTGAGGTTGTCGCCGTCGCAGACGTCGGTCCAACTCGTCCCAAAGATGTTTGATGGGGTTTAAATCTGGTAATCTGGAGGGCCAGGGAAGAACGTTGATGTTGTGGTGAGTCGGGCTGTGTGAGGACGGGCGTTGTCACGTTGAAAAACGTCGTTGACGTTCACCATGATGGGTTGCATGGGGCCTAAGAATCTCGTCGACGGTTGCGTACGGTCTGATCGGAAATCCTACGCAGTCCTGGTATGGTTGAAGCAGTAGACGTCGCAGTGGTGGTCCTATCCCGAAGATGACGTAACCAGATGTTGCGATCTTGTGCGGGCGCGGTCACACGAGGTCTGCCAGATCGTGGACGGTCACGAGTTGATCCATGTTGTTGGTGACGATTCCATAGACTTGTGATGGTGCTTGGGTAGACATTCACAGCTCTGGCAACATCTGATCGAGATTCGCCTGCTTCCAAGCGACCAATGGCGTTGTTGCATTGTGCTTCTGTCAGTTTTGGCGTAACTGTATTGCATGTCGGTGGTTTAACAATGAGCCATGGAAACCGAGAACCCGTCATTGTTATAGGGATTTTGCACATGTTGCACGTGCAGAACATGCAGATCTCTCAAACAAATTTATTGGACACGCATGCGTTTTGGCGAAAAATCCGATGTTTTCCTCCGTTTTCAAAGTGCACAACTTTTATTGTCATTTTGGTCTGACAATCAGTGCCTTAACACGTGTAACATCACATACTCTGAGCTTGTAACGTTATTACATATATTTCTCTTTAAAATAAAAAATATCTCTTTTGCGTTTCTGTTTTTGAAGAGCATATGTTTTATTATTTACTTAATAGGAACAAAAGGTTCACATTTAATATTTTACTTAATAATCTTCTCGCGTTGTTTCATTTTTGGTGTTATGCCAATTAAGCCTTACGGACGATTGTTATTGTTGTTGTTATTTTTAAGCGCGTTTATTAACCCAAGTTAATAGTTCCGACAAATTATAAACATTTATCAGACGAATATCAAATACAAATCCTTTGTAACTTTGGCACCGGCATTGTTTGATTTACAACACTAAATTAATTAAAATGTATACGCTTATGATATTGATTATTTATCACAATTATTCTTTATTCTAGAGCTCAAAATACGCTTCCAATTGAACTAATTGATTCATATGAAAGGTGAAAATAGAAAAAACTTCACTCTGAACCAGGCACTTGGATGTCTCTATTTATTATTTTAACTACTTATATTATATGTATTATAATATAATTGTATTATTAAAGTAAATACGCCCCCCAAAAGGCGGAGATGACTAATCAAGTTTCGTCTATGGCCGCTGTCACATTTACCCAAGGTACAGAGGTCGCGAAAAGCTGTTACTATTAACAGTGTGTCCAACACTGTGGTCACTGAAGTGATAACATTCTAATTTCAAATAGCAAACGTTTCATAAATTTAACCAAATTTCTCCAACACGTTCTTAGATCCACCCATTATTAATTAGTATGTAAAAGAATAGAACAGACAACATTGTAATATAACTTTTTATATTTTTTAGCGCCTAACTAATGATTAAACTCCTTCATTGTCTTATTTTTTTCTCAGCACATACCATGCTGAGCTCGGCAGGGGCGGGAACCAGCCTTGTCTGCCGCCGACTTGTGATTAGTCTGTTCCGGAACAGGCATGATACACACCCGTCTCTCCGCTTACTGTTCGGCTCGCAGGAGTCTTGCTTACCTGCCTGGCCAGGGGCGAGAACCCAGCCCAGACCCTGATCCTGCGGCATCCAGATTACAGCCTCAGTTCGTTTTGTTATGGTAATTGCCTAGCTGGCTGAGTGTTTTATGCAAGTCAAGGCTCCTGCGATCATAAAGTCGACATCTCTATCAGTTGGCACGTCAGGACCGCACGAGCACCCGTGATCAACCACCCAAGCAGACAACCCTATCAGTCCGTATAATTCACAACCAAATTCAGGGAGGTCTGTGGTTGGGTCTTTGGGTGGGATATTAAAACGTTACGAAAATCCCGATCAAGACTTCGTAGACAGCTGATCTTTATCTTGTCTGTGTGTGTACGTGTGTATAGAAACTCATATAGATTACTCTCAGAACCAGTGTTCATAAACAAGTTGTCTAAAAGTATGTAATATGCACACACGTACACATATTTACAACTTGTTTTATAGAATCAGGCGTGGAGCTTATAAATTGAAGGAACAGTCCCAGAAAAACGGCAGACACCAGTGTTCTTATTCAGTTATACAAATTTAAAATCCATCATATAAAGTACTGAGCTCAACAAATGAATGTTGGATCGCTGATGCATTCGAAGTAATGTTTTCGTGTTTCAAACCTACTGAAACTTCAAGGCACTGCAATTTCCCAAAACGTTTTATTTGCTTGTAATTAAACACAAAGCTACACAATGGGCTATCTGCAATCTGCACACCACTGGTACCGAAACTTAGTTTCTAGCATTGTAAGTCCGAATGCGTACCATTGGAGGGCACCCAAAACTACAAAAAAAAAATCAAAACATTACCTTTATAACAACGTAGCATTATACAGGTATCCATGACTAATGGTTATTTGAATATCTATTAGAATACTCTCGACAACAGCGCCTTTAATTTCCATGTCTTCAGCAACGGAAAATCTCTCTAGTACAAATCAGAAATTCACATCAATTTTTTTTAATACAAACCTAAATCTACATAAACAACGTAGATGAATAAAATTTTGGAAAAACAAACAAATCAAGACCTCACTGAGTCTTTCATGTGTAACTTAACATTAATGCTCTGCTCTTTAACAATGATATACAGCTCTGTATAAGAGTTGTACAGCGAGGACTAATAATAAGAAAACTATTCTATCAATGGAGCACTAAATTACTTCAACAACCCCATTCTTTCAACTTAAACTATCAATAAATAAGTTGCTTGCCCTAAAAAGTAATTATATTTCTATGTGGTTCTTTGAAAAAAAAAATCAGTGAAAACATCCTGAGCAATAAATTTATATTCTATAGTCCCGCTTATCAGCCAATCAGAGGTTTCCATTAATAGACGGCCCAACGGCAATTATACTAACGTTTTACTGAGGAACAATCAAATTAAAAAAAAAAAAAACTTAATTTATTGCCATATTTGTATATTTATTTACATATAAGAGATAGGTTTTAAATTGATAGAGAGAATAGCATACATCAAATTATAATCACCCATTCGCAAATATTAATATCTATGAAAGAACTGAACAAATTTATTGATTTTGTAGATAGATCTGTATGTATAGTACAAATCTACTTTTACTTTCAAACGATATTAATAGAAGTATCTTACAGCCACGTCGATTCCAGAAACACCTTATAATGTAGGAAATGAGTAAAATACCTTACAAAATACGCGTTAAAGAGCTAATAGGTTAAAAAACAAAAACATAGAAATTAAATATGTGACCACATCAAATATTTCTTTGTGTGAGAATTTATGGGTGACAAAAGCGATGCGTTTGTGTTTTTCTTGCATTGTGCACTTATTGAGGTACCCTTTCAGGAACTAAACGATAAGCATGACTGTTTATAATGTTAAATTCGGGATTCGATCACTGCAGTGGGCATATGGAAGATAGTCCGTTATGCAGCTCTGTATTAAACATAAAATAGCTATATAAGAGCGAAACTATTTATGTATATATGTTGCTACTTGTGCACATATTTTGGTCTATTAAAGTTACTACGTTTGTCCTTGTTAGTCGGTTAGTTCTGCAAGTTGTTGTTCATCTGAAACTTATAAATCTGATATTGAAGGATAACGGGCGAAATAACTGTTTCGTCGCATGTGTTCACCACAAGCAATTAGATTAGAAACTCGTGGAAAGTTTGAAAAATAATGCAAAACAAGAAAGTTATAGATAAGATTTTGCTTGGGTGGTATGAGGAATCATTAAAAAATATTACACCTTTGAAATAAATGTATGAAGAATCATTCAAAAATATTACACCTTTCAAGTAAATGTATGAGGAATCATTCAAAAATATTACACCTTTGAAATAAATGTATGAAGAATCATTCAAAAATATTACACCTTTCAAGTAAATGTATGAGGAATCATTCAAAAATATTACATCTTTGAAGTAAATGTATAATGAATCATTCAAAAATATTACACCTTTCAAGTAAATGTATGAGGAATCATTCAAAAATATTACATCTTTGAAGTAAATGTATAATGAATCATTAAAAAATATTACACCTTTCAAGTAAATGTATGAGGAATCATTAAAAATATTACACCTTTGAAATAAATGTATGAAGAATCATTCAAAAATATTACACCTTTCAAGTAAATGTATGAGAAATCATTAAAAATATTACACCTTTACACCTAAATAAATGTATGAGGAATCATTCAAAATATGTATGACACCTTTGAAATAAATGTATGAGGAATCATTAAAAATATTACACCTTTGAAATAAATGTATGAAGAATCATTCAAAATATTACACCTTTCAAGTAGAATCATTCAAAAATATTACACCTTTCAAGTAAATGTATGAGGAATCATTAAAAATATTACACCTTTGAAATAAATGTATGAAGAATCATTCAAAAATATTACACCTTTGAAGTAAATGTATGAGGAATCATTCAAAAATATTACACCTTTGAAATAAATGTATGAGGAATCATTCAAAAATATTACACCTTTCAAGTAAATGTATGAGGAATCATTCAAAAATATTACATCTTTCAAGTAAATGTATAATGAATCATTAAAAAATATTACACCTTTCAAGTAAATATTACACCTTTGAAGTATGTATGAGAATCATTAAAAAATATTACACCTTTGAAATAAATGTATGAAGAATCATTCAAAAATATTTCACCTTTCAAGTAAATGTATGAGGAATCATTAAAAATATTACACCTTTGAAATAAATGTATGAAGAATTTCATTCATCTTTGAAGTAAATGTATAATGAATCATTCAAAAATATTACAAAATATTACACCTTTCAAGTAAATGTATGAGGAATCATTCAAAAATATTACACCTTTGAAATAAATGTATGAGGAATCATTAAAAAATATTACACCTTTGAAATAAATGTATGAAGAATCATTAAAAAATATTACACCTTTCAAGTAAATGTATGAGGAATCATTAAAAAATATTACACCTTTGAAATAAATGTATGAAGAATCATTCAAAAATATTACACCTTTCAAGTAAATGTATGAGGAATCATTCAAAAATATTACACCTTTGAAATAAATGTATGAAGAATCATTCAAAAATATTACACCTTTGAAATAAATGTATGAAGAATCATTCAAAAATATTACACCTTTGAAATAAATGTATGAAGAATCATTCAAAAATATTACACCTTTGTAATAAATGTATGAGGAATCATTCAAAAATATTACACCTTTGAAATAAATGTATGAGGAATCATTCAAAAATATTACACCTTTGAAGTAAATGTATGAGGAATCATTCAAAAATATTACATCTTTGAAGTAAATGTATAATGAATCATTCAAAAATATTACACCTTTCAAGTAAATGTATGAGGAATCATTCAAAAAATATTACACCTTTCAAGTAAATGTATGAGGAATCATTCAAAAATATTACACCTTTGAAATAAATGTATGAGGAATCATTCAAAAAATATTACACCTTTGAAATAAATGTATGAGGAATCATTCAAAAATATTACACCTTTGAAGTAAATGTATGAGGAATCATTAAAAAATATTACACCTTTCAAGTAAATGTATGAGGAATCATTAAAAAATATTACACCTTTGAAATAAATGTATGAGGAATCATTCAAAAATATTACACCTTTCAAGTAAATGTATGAGGAATCATTCAAAAATATTACATCTTTGAAGTAAATGTATAATGAATCATTAAAAAATATTACACCTTTCAAGTAAATGTATGAGGAATCATTCAAAAATATTACACCTTTCTAAGTAAATGTATGAGGAATCAAGTAAAAATGTATGAGGAATCATTCAAAAATATTACACCTTTCAAGTAAATGTATGAGGAATCATTCAAAAATATTGCACCTTTCAAGTAAATGTATGAGGAATCATTCAAAAATATTGCACCTTTGAAGTAAATGTATTTGGTCTGTTGAAGTATATTGTAGAATGAAAAAGATGTACGCTTTTCAGAGATTTAATTATGTAAACAAAAACAATATGGTTAATGAGGGATTCAATATCATAGATTCGTATTTATTTCGGTGTGGACAGAAAAGATGTAGTCGTAGACGGTTTTCAGTCTAAATTATCATGTGATTTACATGTGTATTTTCGGTACGTTTATTACTGTACTTAGATCACGAGACTGAGGAATGGATTAATAGATATTACACTATGTATACTGTATGTGGCCAACACATTTCTTAAATTTATATTGGTAAAAACATATATCATGAAAATAAACGAACTTTCCTTATTTATTGAATCGAGCGCGGCCCATGTGGTTAGCGTATCGGACTGTGGATTTGAATTTCCATGGTTTGCGTCTCGCTATTGCCAAAACAACTCGCGCTCCGTTCTCTAGGGCTGTGGATGAATTATGTATGTGACACTAAGGCCTCACAGCTTGATTATTGTAGCTCACGTGTTGGCAATGATTAGTATTAACTGTTGAATAAAGTTGGCTCGCTCATATTATTCTCAAGTATCTTCACGCAAAATTTCACTATCATCAACTACAACTTTCTAATTTTTAACCAGGAAACGATCATATTATCACGCTCGATGAAAAATGTTTGAAAAGATTATGTGTCATCTTATATTCAACATAACTATTCTTGCTTTGGTTTAGTTGTTGTTAAGCGCACAATACATAATTGGCTATTCGTGCTCTGCCCACCACAGTGTCGAAACCACACTTTTAGTGTCGTAAAACTGCTGACTTATAGTGGAGCGGCTTAGGGGCTTTGTTCATGCACTAAATCTAGCACGAAATACGTTGGAAACTTGAATGTTTGTTAGGTTCAAATTCATATAAATAAATTGTCTTTAACATCAGTGTATACATATATAAAGATGCCAGTATTGGTAAAGTGAAATAAAAATACCAAGTTACGAATTTGATATCCATTAATACTTTATCAGGGAGACAAAAGAAACACATATGGGAAGGATAACGCACTGCCTATTTGTTCATCAGAGACAAATTGTATCATCCACAGGCTTAGTTTTTTTTTTTTAACCGTACTAAACTAATTTCGCTGTTTGATGTTTTACCAGAAACTATCATATATTGTCATACATTAAAACATTTTGTTTATTATAACTCATGTTAACTGATCACCATAGTTTGGATTTAGTTCTACAATTATAGGGAAAAAGTTAAGTTGCGGATCTCGTCACCACTGTATGGAATAATTAAACATATGTAGATATGTATGGATATCTACCCTAGAATGTGATGTTTTAGCATGCTTTAAGATTGTGGTTGTTTTGAATTAAGCACAAAGCTATGCAATGGGCTATCTGTGCTTTGCTCATCACGGGTATCGAAACCAGGTTCTTAGCGATGTAAGTCTGCAGACATACCGCTGAGCCGCTAGGGGGCCTGTGCTTTAAGACGTTCTACAACAACGAAGGTTAGAATTCAGGCAAATTTTACCGGTTAAAGGCTTTGTTATTCCTTAAGTCAGGTTATGTAAAGTTTATTTGATTATATTGCTATTTAACCTTAAATCTTAAAATAAAGGCCAATGAGCAATATTTCCTTTAGGGTTAGCATCTCTTTCCAGCAGCTTAAAACTCCTGCATAACATTTAAAAAAACGCGTGTCCAAAGAAACAACTAGTAAAGGTATACGAAACAAATCACTACCACAGAAATTTTTTTCAAACATAGCCCTGATTGCAAGAAGATTAGACAACAATCTGAGGATCAAAGCCATGAAAACAATGTTCATGGTTTTAGATATAACGAATCATGCTATCTTAAAGTGTTTTTATCATAATTTGAAGTGCTTCCAAAAATTGACCTGGATGTTCGCGTGCTGGACTGCGGATAAGCAGATTCAATGTGTTTGGCGATGCACACGATCCGCATTTCACATTTTGGCGCAGTAAAGAGTGACCATAGATCCTGTCCTTTGGTTTAAAGTCGAACAAAGTTTTTTAGGCGGTGGATGTCACTGAACTGCTGGTTAGTAGTTCAATTATGGACGACTATACCTAAATTCTATAGGGCCTATTGCCTGACGTTTTGGTCTATGTTTAATGTGACTTTCTGGTTTAAAATACCAAATACCAACATTCCCAAATTTCAAGTTTACGACAAAGGTCCTGGTAAAATTTTATTTAAAACAATAAATCTTCTACTTCGAAATAATTACAAAATAACTTTTCCATCTGTTGATTTATTAACTTAGATTTATTTTCATGTAGTCTAAATTTGTTCTTGTTGGTTTTTTTTTTCATCTTTACGGTATAATTACGAACGAAAAACCCCAATAATTTAAGGCCGTAATTACTTCAACTAAATCTCAAGGGCGAATCATTCCTATTAGACCCGTGACCTTGTCTATAGTTAAACAGATTTATCTTTATTAAACTAAGACTCAGACACTCCACTAAGAGATTTATTTTAATACTAATTAGATTAAATTCTTTATTCCTCTTCACAACTATATTTATGGCATTTGCAAGACTTGGAAATGACAATTTCTTGAGGCTCGGAAATTAATGAAAGAAACGTATTTACAATATGACAACCATCATGCTTATATATATCAATCATTTTGTATAGTGAAGTATGCTAGCAAAGACTTGAATTCAGCATCTAACAAAAAGGACGAGAAGGAAAATTACAAGCAAGAATGAAACTACAGCTGAAAAATGTAATAAAAGGCTATGTGTAGTTGTAAGATTGAATAGTAAATTTAAACTATCAGTAACATTTAAATTACAGTTTCAGTATATTGTTTAAAATAGTTATAGTTCTAAAGAAGAATAGCGAATTTTAAATATGATCAAAAATGAAAGTATAGTTAAAACATACAGGGCAAAGTATCATGCTAAGCGTCAACAAATAATACGCCAAACCATAGCTGATATAAAACTTTTGCGCAACGGTATGCATAAGGACGATAGTTTGGCATTGTTTCTACATTTCTTAGATAATTTGATGCCACCACAAACTGATCACCTTTGGAAACGATATGTAACAGCTTTCTCAGACATAAGATATTCACATACAAAGAAGAACATATCAGAAAGATATGATCAGACAATAGATTTATATACTTTCCAAAACTGTGATATCCCTTATACGTAATTACATCACAAAACAAGAGAATATGGATTAATTTGGGAACCCAGGACTATCGAGAAAGAGACATACAACAAGTCGTACCCCTGCCTTTTTTTTTTGCAACAGATGAGAAACAACACAAAGGACAGTGCACTAGCAAGAGCTATCCACGTGACGTAAGCAGCAGAACCCTATATCAACAAGAACCATCTCCGTCTGGAAAAGCGAGACAAATCACGTTTACACAACTTGCTTCTAAAACGTATTTACTCAATCTATCATCACTTTTATCAAGCAGCTGAAGAATAGAACAGGTATTCATGTCATTTCATACGAGAACATACTGATCAAGACACGGAAGCATCGCCAACGGATTTCTCTGCGATAGCATTGCTGAAACTGACGCTAGAAACCGTCATCTTTGTATATTATTATGAACATAGAAACCAGCAGAAACAAATCAAAACTCCTGTGTTTTTCTCATACTTCTGAGGGACGGGTTAGAAACGTCTTTGAAAGGGGTGTCTTTACACTACAGTTTGTTAAATATTAAAAGTAAGTTGAGATCAGAGACTCCCTGACGGAATGGCTTTAACGTAACTTTTCAAAATAATTTTGAAACAAGTTTTCGTTGGTTAATTGATAAAATGTAAGTTACACACAGCATCCTCAAGTCTCCATATTAGTTAGCACTAAGGCCTGAGAGTAAATTCTGTATGTATCAATAACGCCACATTCTCAGTATCATAAATCAAGCAATTTCCATTGTATGCTTCTGTTATCACCTTTTTATGTTTAATTTTCAAAGATACTAACGATTTCACCTGCTATTTGGTAGAGAAGATTGAAGCATCATGATAGTCAGCAGTAGGATGAACAGTCAGCAATATTATGTAATACAGCAAAAAGCATAATATTGTACTCGGTTTGGTGCACAATATATATCTTTCAAGGTGATTTCTAAATGGTTCCTGAAAACCTCTGGGCGTCATTCGTAGACTTTCATCTTCTTGTGACTAGCCATTAAGCACGTGATGCGCAACCAGATTTCAGTCATCGTATCATACAAATCACTTTTCGGATCCGCAACGCTAAAAAAAGGTACGGAAAATGCATTCTGTTTTAGCCTAAAATACTCGAATATTTAAGAATTTAAAAAAAGTGGATTGGGTAATTTTATTTGTTTGTTTTTTCAACAAAATCGTCCCCCCCCCTAGGTCGTGAGCGGTCTGTTATAAAAACACCTATAGCAACAGCAAAGTGCAATCCATTAACTGGATCGCCTTGCTCATTCCTATAGTAACATTAAAATGCGACTCAATATGTAGATTGGGTCATAGAGACATCAAATCATAGTTCACCAATTGAGACGCTTTTACTCGTCCTCATAGCGACATCAAAACATAGTTCATCAATTGAGACGGTTTACACGTCCTACAAGCGACATCAAAACATAGTTCACCAATTGAGACGCTTTTACACCTCCTCATAGCGACATGAAAACGCAATTCACTAATTGAGTTGTCTTGTTTGCGCGAAGTTAATGGGACAGGTTATAGCTAAACGGCAGGTTAAAATATATAACACCTCAACGTTACTTCATCCGGAATCTGTAAAATCATAATTGCATGAGACACTTCTATAAGGCCGTGATAAATACAGCATTATTTACACAAGTCTAAACTAACAATACATTTGTATTTGTATTAGTACGATCCAGTCGATATAAAGTGTGAATATTTTATTAGCCAAGTTCATTGGATAATACTAAATAATATTAGTGTATATCATGAGTTATTTGTTATTGTTGTGGGTATATTGTTGAGTAGGAACTTTGATATGTAGTTTTTTGCACACTTTTGGTGGACAAATAACACCGAATCAACGGAAGTTCTACATATAAAATTCATTGTCCCTGATGTTTTGCAGAAGGTCCGGCGTGGCCAGGTTAAAACTATAATGACAAATCCCCGTCACACCAAACATGTTCGCCCTTTCAGCTCTTGGTGCGTTATAATGTGATGGTCAATCCCACTATCCGTTGGCAAAAGAGTAGCCCAAGCTGGTGATGACTAACTTACACTACTCAATTTTGTAGTTTTGCGCGAAATTCAAAGCAAGTCAAACCAATATTTCAGAGACATTTATATATATATATATATATATACGTAATATCCGTCTTTCTATATAAAAATATTCATACAATTATCTTATTTGAGACTCTAATCTAATAATCTAAAACCCATTTTGCTCTATAAGAACGAACCCCTAAACCAAAGGGTCTTTGATGTAAAAACTACTCCTCTTTTCCAGTCAGACGTAAATGTTCCATTCCATGGAACGTGAGATTTTTAGAGTATAAGAACTGAAGGTTAGACCTCAACGACCTAAGCCAATGTCACGGAACTAGATAATGCTTTATTAGTATTCTACCAACTGCGCACTAACTATTAGCTTCAGGTCACGGTTTTACCATTTATTGTAATGAATGTTGTAATGTATTGCGAGATAGTTGTTCTAGAGGCCTCACTATATGTTTCAGATTCTTACTGTCTTTCTCAACGCCTATCAGATTGTTAACAGAAGATACATCTATTTTACGCCAGTCTTAAGCCTTTCTACAAAAGCGAAAAAAAAAAAGAAATTGTACTTTTCAAAACCGAAATTAATTTTGCATTCTCCGCGTTTTTGACGTCGTCTGTTTAAAAGTACCAAGTTCAACCTAAACGAGTACGTTTTTTAAATATTTCAATAATCGGGTTCTAAATAGTTTATTAACACTTAAAAGGTGATTGGAAAGTCTTCGTATATCGTTTTAAAGTAATACACAAATGATAATACGGTATGCCAACAAGAAGCACAAGCTACATAAAAAAAAAGAATATTTTTAATAGGACCTCGTACTATCACAGTATAGGTTTAACTGATTTCAAAATTAAATTTGTATATATATATATATATATACAGCTTGGGCGTTTCGGATGATTTCCTAAGAATAAACTTGCTATAGTCCATATAAAGTTGCTAGTGAAATTACTGTTTTAGCACGAATCTACACAATAGCTTCACGTGTTTTGTCTTCTCGTGGAAACCGAATTCCGGATTTCAGCTTTGCCAGTCCGTAAATTCGCTGACATCTCGAGGGACGTTACAAGTAAAACCCCAAAATAAAATTTGAAGAAAAATATATTGTTAATGCCCTATTTTCATCTGGTATTGCAAATACAAATTTGTTTAAATAAATAAACGAGTTTTTATGATTTATTTTCTTGGTTTATTTTTAGTGACTGAAATATATAAACGAGTTTTTATAATTTATTTTCTTGGTTTATTTTTTAGTGACTGAAATGCCACCTACAGCAGTTTACTTGAATATTTTAGTAAAATTCGTTACACCCGTCACCGCGGTTCCTTCTCTTCTTTGATGCGGTTGGACCGGTTGGACTCGAAATTTTGTGTGTCTATTCATTATCACGTTGTTTCACATAGACAACAAACGACAGTAGCAATATGCACGTGACCCTGATGGTGCTGTATTGGGTTTCTTTTCTTTTTTCCAAAATGCTGTTTCCATTCCCAAAAGTGTGTAGATGACAAGGGTAGCGGTCAAGTTTGGATGGGGGTAGAGGTCGAGTCGCAACATTGAGAGTAACAGCCTAAGCCTGAAAGCGTGTTCCATCAACCACTTTTGGTGAAACTAAAAACACTTACAAATCTTAAACACCTGTTGAGTTGATTTGAGACATTATCTCGGCTGCACATCGCTAGGGGGACGGATTACCTTAAATAAATTTACCTAACAACTTACAGTCTACCTGACTAAATTTCGTAACATGTTTATCCAACCTCTTTATTGACTCCATCAAAATAGGCCTATAGTACTATTTCTTTTTAGTTTTCCATAAATTAAAAACGTCTCAGCACGGTCGTGAAGACAAGAAACTTGAAGTAAAAATATATTCTCAAGACGGCTGATATGGGTGTTAAAACTTCAATTTAAAAAAGTATAGAACTACATTTCAACCTTCTTAAGTCATCTTCAGGTTAACAGGTTTAATCTTCAGGTTTAATACGTCTTAGCAGTTAAACAGTATTGGCCTATAAACGTTTTTATTATTCGTTATTTTCTGTCTACGCTAAAAAAAAAAGAAAAGAAGCTAAAATATTGCTGAAATGGAGACTAAAGAAACACGAAAAGAACAATGCGTGGTTTTTCACAGCGATGATTTCCACTAACCCTACTTACCTGTTTAAAATGTTTAGCTAATTTTAATTTATATTGCCTATACTTAGTATACGACTGTTAGTAGTTTTCATGATACTGAGATTTGATGAAGAGGTTGTTCTTTACGTCTTTTTCTCTTTAAAAAAACACAAAACACACACGCACAAAAGTTAAACAAACATTAACGCACCTCAGAACAATTCATTAACCCCGAGTGGCACAGCGACGTGTCTGCGGACTCCCACTGCGAAAAACTGGGTTTCGATACCTGTGGTGGCCAAAGCTCAGGTAGTCCATTGTGTAGTTTCGTGCTTAATTCTAAAACAAATAAAAAAGCCATTCATAATAATTGATTAGTTTGTGGTATTTTTTTAACGTATTGTTCTTAATATAATTTAGGTATATAATTAGGTTTCTGTATTGTTGTGCTTTATTTTTATAACAAGGTGTAAATGAATATCTATTACACCGAACACTGGCTAACTTGCTCTGTAATTTTGACTCGGTTATTATGAAACCTTTAACCTTCCGTGACCTAAGTGTTGAGTTAGAGGCGTGTTCACCTGAGCAACAGAGTTATTGACGAAAGTAACCATAACCTAGTGGTCAAATTTATAATTTTTTTTTTTTTTTTGGTACATTGTTTAGCCAAAAGTGCAATATACAAACGATTATTATGTATATCTTGGTTTGTTTTGAATTTCGCGCATAGCTACACGAGGGCTATCTGCGTTAGCCGTCCATAATTTAGCAATGTAAGACCAGAGGGAAGGCAACTATTCATCTTCACCCACCGCCAACTCTTTACTGAATAGTGCGATTGTATAACATTATAACGCCCCGCGAAAAAAAGTCAATTTTCAAGCTTTTTTTAAAAAATAAACTACTATATGCATATCTATATCTATATTTTAGCTCAAACGTATGTATATGTATATCTATATCTATATGTATATCTATATCTATATCTATATATATCTATATATCAAAACTGTTAACGACAAGTTCAATAAAATAGAACAACACTTCATCAACACCAACAAGTTTCCTCCCAAAACCCAGATCAACACGGTCAACAACAAACAATAATAAATCACAAGAAACAAAAAACTACAAAACTTTACACTGGTGCATATTATATATTCCCGATACCAGTTAAAAAATAACCAACATTTGGAAAACACTTATAACAAAACACAACATTCTTTAAACACCAAAGTTATTAAAAACTGGGTATAAAACTAAAGTTCATACTATGTAAAAACAGCACTGACAAACACCACACCAACATTATTTATAAAATACAATGTGATAACTGTCATGACTTCTATATTGGAGAAACAAGTAGAAAAATGGAAACCAGATTCAAATAATAAAAACAACAACATCTTCACACGTTTTTGAACACTGTAAATCAAATAAACACAACATAACCATATAAACCCGGATATTAAGTTGAGAAATGAATATAAACAAACGTCAAATTAAAGAAATCCTAATTTTACAACAGTTAAAACCAAAATTAAACCAATATAAAGGAACACTTGTATACTTGTACTAATTAAAAACCCAACATCCACCTGCAACGCTCCCTCCAATATCGTACCCGTTTATACTCTCGTCCCTAAGACTTATGTCCGTTAACGGTCACATTCAAACTCTTTTTGTTAACCTGAACATGACTTAAAAAGGTCGATACATTGTTCTCTACTTTATTTTAAGAAAACTTCTAACGTCCGTACCAGCTGTCTTGGATACCATTTTGTATCAAGAAGGCCTAATGAGATATTTCGGAAGAGGTAATAGTGAAATAATTTCGCGTCGTATTTTTAAAGCACTGTAAAGATTCTACGCCGTGCAATTTACAACGCATTAACTTGTCTAGCATATTTTTCTTTTCTCACTCTCTTTTCTGCGGCACACAAATCGAAATAAGAAACACTCGATCAATGTATCAGTACGAGCTGTTGTTGTTGTTTGACTTATATACATATTTGCAACTTTAATAAGGCCTCAAGGGACCTGAAAACCTGCATGCATGCAGCTGTTATTGTAGGTTAAGATCGCCTTTGGTGGTCCTTCCTCGGCACGTCGGTCGGAGACTAGGCGGGTAGATCAGCGGCTGCCACATGATTGATGGTTTGTTAGCCTGACTCAATTCCGCTGCCCGATTAACTCATCATACTCTCGTCTTTACCTGAAACAGGTACACCTCTTCACTAGCATCGCTCTGTTCACAAAGATAAACATACGTACACAAAACATATTATTCTGCTGTACCCAGGCGTTAGTGTGACCTGAAACAAGTACACCTCTTCACTAGCATCGCTCTGTTCACAAAGATAAACATACGCACATAAAACATATTATTCTGCTGTACCCAGGCGTTAGTGTGACCTGAAACAAGTACACCTCTTCACTAGCATCGCTCTGTTCACAAAGATAAACATACGCACATAAAACATATTATTCTGCTGTACCCAGGCGTTAGTGTGACCTGAAACAAGTACACCTCTTCACTAGCATCGCTCTGTTCACAAAGATAAACATACGCACATAAAACATATTATTCTGCTGTACCCAGGCGTTAGTGTGACCTGAAACAAGTACACCTCTTCACTAGCATCGCTCTGTTCACAAAGATAAACATAAGTACACAAAACATATTATTCTGCTGTACCCAGGCGTTAGTGTGACCTGAAACAAGTACACATCTTCACTAGCATCGCTCTGTTCACAAAGATAAACATACGCACATAAAACATATTATTCTGCTGTACCCAGGCGTTAGTGTGACCTGAAACAAGTACACCTCTTCACTAGCATCGCTCTGTTCACAAAGATAAACATACGCACATAAAACATATTATTCTGCTGTACCCAGGCGTTAGTGTGACCTGAAACAAGTACACCTCTTCACTAGCATCGCTCTGTTCACAAAGATAAACATACATACATAAAACATATTATTCTGCTATACCCAGGCGTTATTGTGACCTGAAACAAGTACACCTCTTCACTAGCATCGCTCTGTTCACAAAGATAAACATACGCACATAAAACATATTATTCTGCTGTACCCAGGCGTTAGTGTGACCTGAAACAAGTACACCTCTTCACTAGCATCGCTCTGTTCACAAAGATAAACATACATACATAAAACATATTATTCTGCTGTACCCAGGCGTTAGTGTGACCTGAAACAGGTACACCTCTTCACTAGCATCGCTCTGTTCACAAAGATAAACATACGTACACAAAACATATTATTCTGCTGTACCCAGGCGTTAGTGTGACCTGAAACAGGTACACCTCTTCACTAGCATCGCTCTGTTCACAAAGATAAACATACGTACACAAAACATATTATTCTGCTGTACCCAGGCGTTAGTGTGACCTGAAACAAGTACACCTCTTCGCTAGCATCGCTCTGTTCACAAAGATAAACATACGTACACAAAACATATTATTCTGCTGTACCCAGGCGTTAGTGTGACCTGAAACAAGTACACCTCTTCACTAGCATCGCTCTGTTCACAAAGATAAACATACATACATAAAACATATTATTCTGCTGTACCCAGGCGTTAGTGTGACCTGAAACAAGTACACCTCTTCACTAGCATCGCTCTGTTCACAAAGATAAACATACATACATAAAACATATTATTCTGCTGTACCCAGGCGTTAGTGTGACCTGAAACAAGTACACCTCTTCACTAGCATCGCTCTGTTCACAAAGATAAACATACGTACATAAAACATATTATTCTACTGTACCCAGGCGTTAGTGTGACCTGAGACAGGTACACCTCTTCACTAGCATCGCTCTGTTCAGAAAGATAAACATACATACATAATACATATTATTCTGCTGTACCCAGGCGTTAGTGTGACCTTTACCAAATTTCTGTGGCTTTCCAAGCTGTCTTATACCAGGAATATTCAGTTTTACAATTATGGTAGAAGAGTACAACCACCATAATCAGGTTATCAGTCTATCTGCGCACGACAGAAACAAAAAGAACGTGGCAGAATAAAGATACACCTGAGAAACGCAATAGTCTTGAAGATTATAATCGTCCTTAACAAAGGTGCCTCTTGTATTTAGAAACTCGATGTCCTTGAAAATAAAGTTTAATGTTTCTTTCTTAATGTGTGTTCTCACGAGGTCCACCTATTACCCGCTATTAAATGTTGATTTAGAAATCATTCTGGAAGTGCTGGTTTCTTCAGAATCTACACGTTAAACTGGATACTTCCTCCTGTTTGACACTCGTTCATTCTCTGCTTCGGGTTTATGATCATTACAAGCCATTTACCAATCGCACAATAAAGATTTTTTTTCTTTCCTGAGAAGTCCACTTTTTCTCTTGAAAATAAAAAATTCTCATAATAGCAATATGAAAGTATGTTAGTGATTTTCAGTTAAAGATATTTTGAAGAAAGTGAAAAAATAAGCACAGATTGTTTGTTTGTAACTTAGCACACAAAACTACACGATAAGCTATCTATGCTTTGCCCACCACGGGCAGCGGTGTGAATCCTCAGACATAACACTGTGCCACTAGGGGGCATGATCAAAAATAACTCCAAAGAATTTTGTAGTTGGTAATCGATCCAAATGGTAAAATACTTTCGAAGAGTGGACTCGCGAAAAGAAAATGTGAACTGTTTTTTAATGCATTTGAATTTTTTGTAGATATTCAATTTAAGTTTGTCAATTAATGTAAACTAAACTACAAATTAAAACCTTATCTGGTACTCAGTTCATCTTCCTGCGAGTCATTGAAAATTCAGTTATACATTACTCTTGTCTAAAGGCTAAACAAATATGACATTGATTATTATCCATACATTTTTAGCTTATTTTTAGATTTTCCCCGTCACTTATTGGTAAGTAGAGCCACAGTACAATTTTTGCTTTCATTTAGTCCCCCGCTGGCATAGCGGTAAGTCTTCGAATTTACAACGTTAAAATCAGAGATTCGATTCCCCTTGGTAGCCACAGCAGATTGCTCATGTGGCTTTACTATAAGGAAAACA
Organism: Tachypleus tridentatus; assembly: GCF_004210375.1. Taxonomy (NCBI): domain Eukaryota; kingdom Metazoa; phylum Arthropoda; class Merostomata; order Xiphosura; family Limulidae; genus Tachypleus; species Tachypleus tridentatus. The sequence continues at coordinate 35,689,852 of NC_134833.1, read as the reverse complement.
CACACGCTTTAATTTAATATGTAACTTAGGCTTCTTAGTCAACATAGTTGTATATTACACTATAGCATTTTACCACAAGAAATACTCCAAAATGTCTTAAAAGTAGACTCAAGTGTATTTGATATTTACGTCACTCCAAACTTTTTTAAGTTTTTAATATATATATAGTATTGTCCTCTGCTATTGTAGTAAAGTTTTGAGGAGTGCAGTTGGTTAACGCGTTTTAAGAAAGAAATTGCTTCAAGAGGCAGTGGTTAATGGACAGTATTAGTTTGGGTTTAAAGTAAAATCATTTCACTATACGAGCTTTATTTCTTGATTTATAAAATCGTCTTATGATTCAAAGAGCAGCTAGAAAAACGATTAATAAACCTACGAGGCAATGTCAACTATTATATTATGTCATGCTTAAACTGTTCTGTATCCATGGAACCAATCGGATAATAGAAATCGTTTAATGAATCACATTTTGTAGTATAACCAAAATGCAAAGTGTTAATTGGTTTCATGACTGGTGAACTGAAATGGATGAGATTTATCACCAAGTAGTTTCATAGTTATTGAAAAATTAAGATATACTTGTTGTAACTTATTGTTTTTATTTATTATTAAACAGTACATTAATACTTTTATTACTTACTTTCTTGTTAGCTTCGAGCTTAGGCGAAAAGAATTGTATGATTTCAAGTTTTCTCGCAAGTATACATTGTTTTTAACAGTCCTTAACTTAGAACGACGGCTAGTTAACTACAACCATTATTTAAATATTGGTGTATTGTTGTCCCACCGAACAGTCTGGTTTAACCGTTGATTACTCTTACAATGAACCAACAGCCCCAAAGTGTAGGGAGAATATGGGATATGAACCATGAATTCTTGGGTTCACGATTCGAGCATGCTCACCACTAAGCCACGCCCTTTTTTTTTCTTTTATCAAACTAACTATAATGTTGATCCGTGATGACGTGAAAACCCACTTGTAGAGAAAAATATATATGTAAACATGGCTGGTATGAGAGCTTTCTGTACCCATAACAGCCGTTTTTACACATATAACTATAATGTTGCCTTTTTGATATTCGTTCGGATCCACATTAATAAAAACGTACCGTAATTTAATACAATAAAATTAAAAATTTTAGTCACCGTCACAAAATAAAAATAATAATAAAGTCATTTCTGACAAAGTTTTCACGCCCACTATACAGTTACAAATTGTCGGGAAATGATCAAAACACATCCACCAAAAAACAAAAAACAAAGAGGGAGATTCCTTGAAGGCTAATTATTATTACTTGGTGATGTAAACTCTTCAATGTCAGGGTTGACATGCATAAATTTGGATGAAGTGAAACATAAACCTAGCCAAAATTCTCGAGAGACCAATTTTGCTTTCAGAGTGCATGGCACGGCCTCGACAGCCGTATCATAAGAAACTGAAATATGAATTAAGATGTCCTATTAATAACTGAGAACAGAGTATGAACATGGTTGACTTGAGCCTAAAGGTGCGTCTTTGAATTAAGAGCGGTATCAAAAACAAACATAAAAATCAATTTATCCTTCAGTAAAAAACAGATAGCAAATCTCAGTAGGAAAAGCAGTATTGGAAACAATTGGAATTCTACAATATTCAGATCAGAGGTGGATATAACTCATACTGAGTATGGTATTATGCATCAAAGTAAATTAAGAAAACTATATTACCATGAAGACAGGAGTCAATGGGGTACAAGTGTTGACAGGATGTTACTATTCTAAATTTACAATTTATAGTGAAAGAGGATTAGCCATTTGTTATATACACGAATTTAACATCATAACACTCTTTTATTACTATGATACCCACGAAATGTCCTTTTCTCAACAATTTTCAAATTCTTAACATTTAGACTTGGTTTGCGATTCCTTGCACTTTTGTTAACTACTCACCTCGACCGTTAATCAATTGCAGTGAACATCATTTTATGTATTTTTGTTAACTGTTGAATTCCACAAAAACAAGAAAAGTGTATTTTATTTACAAATGGACAAACAAATATGTTTAAGCATCTCTTGTTTTCTTTCTTGAACTAATACACTTTGTTAGTTTTACCTTGTAAGATAGCGAAAGGCCCGGCATGGCTAGGAGGGTTAAGGTGTTCGACGCGTAATCCGAGGGTCGCGGGTTCAAATCCCCGTCGCACCAAACATTCTTGCCCTTTCATTCGTGGGGGCGTTATTATGTGACGATCAATCCCACTATTCGTTACTAAAAGAGTAGCCCAACAGTTGGCGGTTGGTGATGATGAGTAGCTGCCTTCCCTCTATTCTTACACTGCAAAATTAGGGACGGCCAACGCAGATAGCCTTCGTGTAGCTTTGCGCGAAATTCAAAAGCCGTCCCTAATTTATCAATGTAAGACTAGAGGGAAGGCAGGTAGTCATCACCGCCCACCGCCAACTCTTGGGCTACTCTTTTAGCAACGAATAGTGAGATTGACGTAACATTATAACCCCCCACGGCTGAAAGGGCGGGAATTATTGTTGTGACAGGGATTTGAAGCCGCGATCTTCGGATTACGGGTCGAGTGCCTTAACCACCTGGCCATGCCGGGCCAAATCACGTTAACTGCAAATATTTATTCAGTTAGTTCTTATTAATACTATTGGTTTCTAATTCTTTGCCAGTAGTTGACGATTAAACAGTAACGTAGTATTTGTAGATTTGCTGAATTTCGCACAAATGTACTCGACGGCTGTTTGTGTTAGCCGTCACTAATTTTGAAGTGATGGATTAGAGGGAATGCAGCTTGTCAAAGACTACCATCGCCAACGTTTGGGCCACTCTTTACTAGAGAATAGAGAGACTGACGGTCACAAATTGTAGGCGTATTCATTTCTAATTCTTTTCAAACGTTCGTCGTTTAAATTGTAATTTTTACCACGTAAAATTTGTAAAAGATAGTTACTTTTAAAAAGATAAAGTGATAACATTTAAATATAAAGAAGAACCTCATGTTTAACATGACTGTTACACTTTGAATATAAAGAAGGACTTCATGTTTAACATGATATGCATGATTGTCACGCTACAAACGTTAAGAACGGCCTCGTGTTCAACATAATACACATAATTGTTACGCTTCAAATGTAAAAACGGGTCTCGTTTGAGCACAATATTCATAACTTTTACACTTTAAATGTAAAGAAAAGTAATTTCATCCTTGATATATGAATTATATATGTAATAATAACAATAATACAATGACAATTCACACTTCTCCATAGGGATATTACATTTCATATAACAGCTTCATCTCCACTTTCATACTCATTTAAAATTATTTTTCTTTCAAAGCATCGGTTTCGTAGTTTTCACTACTCTTAAGCATTAATTTTACAACGTTAAACATAACTAGGAACTTTGGTAGAAACATTATTTACATTGAAAAACCGCTTCATAACAACTGTTAGGGTATAAAGCGGATTGAGTTAGTGAAGTATAATATTTGATCAGCTTTGTTTGGGTTGCAGCACGTCACAAATTAGGTAAATATTTTTCACACTATGTCATTGATCTATTTAAACATTATATATGTATACATTAATTTTTTTATTATTTCGAATTAACACGCTCATTTTTCAGAACAACTGGTAAACCACCAGGCTGGTCCTCTTGATCCTCGGGCGGGTCAAGCGTCCGTTACAGGGTCAATGTGAGAAGGCTGTAGCGATTATTAATGTAAAAACTTGCTAGCTGTAATCAGATGGGGCCCGGCATGGCCTAGCGCGTTAAGGCGTGCGCTTCGTAATCTGAGGGTCGCGGGTTCGCGCCCGAGTCGCTCCAAACATGCTCGCCCTCCCAGCCGTGGGGGCGTTATAATGTGACGGTCAATCCCACTATTCGTTGGTAAAAGAGTAGCCCAAGAGTTGGCGGTGGGTGGTGATGACTAGCTGCCTTCCCTCTAGTCTTACACTGATAAATTAGGGACGGCTAGCACAGATAGCCCTCGAGTAGCTTTGTGCGAAATTCCAAAACAAACAAATCAAAACAAGTAATCAGATGTCGTTGCATCTCCACACACTGTAATGTGGTCTCTTTCAACGTAAGTGAGGCTTTTGATATCACTAATTTGTATCGTGCCCTGTTCTCGCTGTTGTTGACATCTTTTACTGGTTAGAACATCCCCCGGTTCTTGAAATACTTGTCAGAATGAAAGAGGAACACTTGAAGATGCATTGCTTCATGCTTTGCAGCTGATTGCCAATGTTGGGCCACATTTACTATGATATACACGTGTTTTCCCTTTAATCAATATCTGTGTTAGTGACATTCTTAATACGTAAACAAGACTTAGAAAACGTCGATGTGACCCTTGGTTACAGCAAGAACGTAATGTGTGGTCTTCCCTATCTCGATACAGGATACAGACAACCATACACAAAAAAACTGATGTTTAAAAACCTAGATAGTTAAGTAAGCTTTTCATGAAAAAAAAACACAAACAAAAAACAACTGTGAAGCAGTAATGACAAATACAGTATGTTGGAAACAATAAAGTTAAAAAATTACTGACTCAATTAATACCAGAACGCTATAGTTATACAAAAGCAGGCCATAGAAACTTGAGGCTAAAGGTTGGCTTCATGTTTATGACTACAACTTGAAAATAAAGTTGTTTATTCAAGTGGCTAAACAAGAAGGACTGCAATATGTTGTAATGTAGCTAATGGTGACCTAAAATTAACTTACAATTGGACCAAATAATAGAATATTGTATGATATTTTCATGGTCATGAAAACCTCTGACAAATAACAAGCAAATCGGACTTTAAAAACAACAACAAAAACTCTTAACCGAAAGGCCAGTAACACATCTAACCATGTAAAAACATAAGTAGTTATTATTCGGTTCACAGCTCCATACAATAAACGGAACTTCGAACTGTTACACATGCTCAGCGTTATAAGCCACCAGACTTTCTGCTGAGCCAGCAGGAGACATGAAAAATTAAAAGGCTAGAGATTACAAGTCTGTTTACTGTGAACTTGATCATTTAAGCAACCAAACTACATAGGTTGGAGGCTAATTTTTTTACTGCAAAAACTAGCCTCGTAACAAGACTTTCCTTCTCGGGACTAGCTTAATAAACTTTAAAAGACAAATTGATATGACATTTTTAAGCACGTGCCTATCAGAGAACTACCCCTTCTTCATCAGCCAGTAAAAAGACAGAGCCTGTCACACTTCACAACAGACTAAAAGGTATGAACGAACTTTTGTGCATTGCACTTGACGAAAGGCAAAGATATAAATATAATTGAAACCAAAGTAAGTTATGTATTTTGAATGTCAAATAGTTATAGAATAGAAAATTATAGCCTGGTTTTCACAAATATTTGTCAGGTAAATAATGTCTAAGATGTATTGTTTTTAACAGCACAAAAATACAAACTACATTGTATGCGCACGTATGTGTATATAGACATTTAACATTTTCATATTAATAACATCATATTTATGGTACATCTCATATTAATTCTACACTTTTAAAAATAGATTTCATAGTTAGTTTAATATATATATAGAAACTGAGACACAAAGTGATTAGGGGGCGACCATTATCAGTTCTAGTTACTTCCTAAATTTCATCTGAATGATTTAAAATAGTAAAAAAATGTGATATAAAATTATTCTCTTATCCAATATGATAAGCTGCTTAACTGTGCAGTTACGTGTTCCTCAGATGTGAAACCTTGCATCAGTTTTAATAAAGCAATGTTCGTCCTAGCAGAAATTATCAGACTGATCCATCTTAACTTAATGCTTCTGAAGAGATACTTTTGTCACTTGATGTATGTTTTAATATGGACGGTTCTTTATCGTGTTAGTTATTTACAATGTGCATAATACAGCAAATTACTTTGTACGCTGTAAGGAACAGTTCGAAATAACATTTTCCTCTTACTAACTAAATCAGAAGTAATTTCAATGCAAGCATGTTTAGCAGTGGTAGAGTATTAGTTATGGGCTTCTCAGTCTAAAAGGGGAAAATCTGTAAATAGTTATCTAGATGTACAACAATGTATAACAATTCGAGAATTTAGTTTTTACTTCATCAGCTTTAGAAAGATAAAAGGTTAGATTGTAACTCCAAACATTAACACTCTGATGTCTACCCACTTCTCACAATACGTCTGTAGCTACATGGGAGAAAGGAGCATTGATCTTAGCTAAGAATATGCAAATACAATAGCAATTTTAGTCATTAGTTTAAACTGCTGTTTAAAGTGTAACGTAGTTCATAAATTGAATTTTATATGACTATCTATTTATTCGAAGTAATAGGCGTAGCCTAGGTTTCACTGTGCCAAATTGTAAATGTGGGCCAACTTCAGCTATTTTATTAGAGTAACCAAAGAGTTGGAGATGAATCCTATTGACTAGCTGTCTTCCCTGTAGTCTGTCAGTTCCCAGTTAATGATGGCTAGCGAAGATATTCCTTGTGCAGCTTTGAGAAATCTCCTGAAACACACAAACAAACAAGACTAAAAGTATCCGAATTCAAACTGAAAAATAACTCCTTGACTAGTCTTTTGGAATTATCCCCCGAAACTATTGTTAACAACAAAGGTATCTAACTGATAAAAAAATGCAGATGTAAGAAGAATATAATTAACTAGCTTTGCTTAGTGTGAAAAACAAGGTATGTGGAGGACTGATTGCATTTTATGAGAAAGATATAACAGGTTCATCAGCAGTTAAAGAGGGAGTATCGCATCCAAAGGATGCTGCGTCATGCTGGTTGGTTGCCTCAGGGGAGGAGGAGAATGGGGATATCATCAAAGATGATAAGGTCATCATTCTAAAAGTTGCCACCAGAGGAAGAATTGTCAGGGACGCATTGCTAGGCTGTCATTATGTCACAGTTCAATAAAGCGTCACAAGAAGGTGCAACTAAACTTTTGGAGGGCTGAAATTATAGTTCGATACCAGACGGGTGGTCATAATAGATGATTACGTTATAAAGTAGAGAATATATTTCTAGGCCGTTATGACTCATACAATACATGCTTCATCATGTCGATAATTCATCACTAATTAATTAATTAAATTGTCCTTAAAAAATGCTTAATACTATTTCGTTAAATCAATTATAATTAATTTATAACGTCGTTTATTATTACTTCATTCTAAAAAGTATGCTTAACACTAATTCATGAGTTAATTAAATTTATTGTCCTAAAAGGTCCATATCATAATTAAAACTTACTCTTTTATTTATCAATCATTTTTCAATGACATGATATATTATTTCACGTAATATCACAGTTATATCATTTTTACCACGCATACAATATATGATTATAGGTTTAAATCACCCTATAAAGGAAATTTATTATACAATATTCAAAACTTTGACTTTATACAACAGTTTACATCGTCAACAAATGTGTATTTACAGTAACACTTTTACTAATTTGACTTTATGCAACATAATAATTTACACATTTTACTTATCTCATGTTTTTCATAGGCTGAGTCCTTTCAGAGACATTACATTTCTTTATCATTAATTAGTCCTATAAAAACAATACGATAATTAAAACTTACTTAATCAAGTGATTAAAGATTTTAGTTCTAAATTATTACCTTTCCTGTTCTGAAAGTACTATATAAATACTGATGCATATAATACATGATTGTATGTTGAAATCACTTTGAAAACTGCAAAATCATATAATAATTAAAATTTATACTTTTATTTTATACAACAGTTTACATCCTCAATTAAAAGTTTATTATGCAATAATACTTTTATTAATTTGTGAAAAAATGAGTTACTCATGTTTTACAAAATCAGACTTTTATATATACTTAAAAACTGTTATTACCAGAGATTTTAAACAAATGTACTGTAATAGTACTTCTACATGTCATCAACGTCTAAGTATATCAAATTAATTAGCTGAAATAAAAATAATAGATGATTGACTTACTGTATTCGTCTGACTTCTATACAGCCATTGATCACCTCCAAATGCATACAAACTTGTGCAAATATAAAATACATTTCCAAACTGTTCTTAGCTTTTTCAAACAATATTCGGTAGGATACTTAACGTTTTATAAATCATATATAACCAATAATAGCCATACAAATGTAATAAATTAGCGACTTACTCATTGCTATTATTTAAAACACCACAACTTTCAGACTGTTTATCATGAGACACACATACAAATTTCTACATGTCATTTCTATTATAAGTTCATAAAACTAAAGAACGCGTATCTCATGTCAAACTAGAATACGTATATAGATAGTCATTGTAAAGACACGTGATCAAATGTAAAGTTTTTCTCTACAGCAGCTTGGAGATACTGATGTCACTAACACACAGTTTATCAAAGGTCAGTTCTGAATTGATCAAGACTATGTGGCTTTGGAAGTAAGTACTGCGTTGCAATGTAGAAGTGGAGTAGAATTCGAAGAAATATAAGTAAAGAATGACAATTCGAAGTGTTTGATACTCAAGGACCCTGGCTGTATTGTTTTGCGTTACTTATATTTCTATGAACTCAATTCTACTTCTACATTGCAATACAGTACTTACTTACAAAAACACGTAGTCTTGGTCAACTCAGAACTGATGTTTTTGAAATATTTCAAGCTCAACACTGTATGTGTGACCACACGACACCTTCCAACGATCTTGTCTTGACGTCAGCGTCCGCATTGCCTGTGTCTCACTTTTGTAATTATTAAACTCTTGTTTACAAATTGTATGCATGCGATTTTCGATTAGTGTCATAACTTTAGAAAATCTGAAAGTTCTGGTATTTCAAATAATAGTAATCAGTAAGCTATTCATTTATTGTAATTAGTGGTAGGGCAAATTGATTATAATAACTGTCTCATTTAAATTTGTTTGTTTGTTTTTGAATTTCGCACAAAACTACTCGAGGGCTATCTGTGCTAGCCATCCCTAATTCGGCAGTGTAAGACTAGAGGGAAGGCAGCTAGTCATCACCACCCACCGCCAACTCTTGGGCTATTCTTTTACCAACGAATAGTGGGATTGACCGTCACATTATAACGCCCCCACGGCTGCGACGGGGATGTGAACCCGCGACCCTCAGATTACGAGTCGCACGCCTTAACACGCTTGGTCATGCCAGGCCTACTAATTTAAATAATAGGTATGATTTGTGAGTTATGCATTCCATACTTTAAATGTCAGATCAAAATTGTTTAAATTGTAAAATAGACAATAACAATATTTCTTTATGTGCTTAAATGATCACACCTTCAAGATTTTAAGACTATGTTTCTAACCTTGCATATTATATTTAAACGACAAATATGTGAATTCTAAATTGAAACTGCTTATTTGAATTGTAACCATACTGGATTTTTAAAACGTGAAATAAAAGGTAGAGATCATCTTTTATTATTAAAAACTTGAAAGATACTGATGTAGAATTTATAATGTAGAATGTATAAATAATTGAATTACTTGTTTTACCGTATTCCCTATCTATATGTGTCTAATAGATTTGTTTCGTTTACGCTGTCAAATAAGTAAACACTTATATATTCCCTAGTGTTTAAGTATGTATGTTACTTTACAAGGGCCCGGCATGGCCAAGCGTGTTAAGGTATTCGACTCGTAATCTAAGGGTCGCTGGTTCGAATCCCGGTCGCACCAAACATGCCCGCCCTTTCAGCCGTGGGGACGTTATAATGTTACGGTCAATCCCACTATTCGTTGGTAAAAGAGTAGCCCAAGAGTTGGCGGTGGGTGGTGATAACTAGCTGCCTTCCCTCTAGCCTTACACTGCTAAATTAGGGACGGCTAGCGCAGAAAGCTCTCGAGAAGCTTTACGCGAAATTCAAAACAAACAAACACTTTATAAGTCTTAATTTGTATGTTGAAGGTCAGTTTTAAACTGTAGGTAAAGTGCACAGCTGATTTATTTTGTAAATATTTTGTATAATTTTGAAAATAAATAAAACTTTGACTACTTGTATAAAGTGAATATCAATTAGAGTTTATTATTATAAAATTATTACTATTTTTGTTACAAACACTAAATTATTATCAAAACTTTAATTTCTAGGTCCTTAGATTAACTATGTAGTATTGCAAAATACATTTGTTCATTCTAGGCATGATTTTTTTCCTGAGTTGTATCACATCCAATCATGTTACATTAAATCAAGTATTTTGACAGTTTATTATATCACTGAAAATATTTAAACTCTTGTTTGAAAATTAAAATAGTAAGTTCTAAATAGGGTGTCGTCCTTTTAGGACAGGGAATTTAATTAACTGGTGAATTGGCGTTGAGCATCCTTTTTAGGATGAATTAATTAAAATGAATTCATGAATTAATTATAAATGAATTAGTGTAAAGTGTCCTTTTTATGACCATTTAATTATAAATGATTTAAATAATCATCGAGAAAGTAATTAATTGTTGTATGAGTCCTGACTGCCTAGAAACATGATCTCTACATTGAGGTAGGATGATTCAATTAGTTAATGAATTAGCGTTTACTGCCTTTTTTGAATTAGCTAATAAATTGGTATTAAGCGTCCTTTTTAAGGTAAATTAATTATAAATGAGCTAATTAATTAGTTTTAAAAATACTTTTAAGGATGTATTAATGATATATATTCATATATGTATTGTATGAATCAGCCTGTAGTGGTGGCCTAGAAATTCGATCTCTGCTTTGTATTCAACTATAATTTCATCCCTCCGTACGTTTAGTTGTGCCCTCTGGTGACACTTTTTAAACTATAACATAATGACTGCCCGTCATGGTGTCCGGCATAGCCAGGTAGATAAGGCACTCGACTCGTAATCTTAGGGTCGAGGACTAGAATTCTCGTCATACCGAATGCTCATTCTTTAAGCAGTGGGGCGTTATAATGTGACTTTCAATACCACTATTCGTTGGTAAAAAAGTAGCCCAAGAGATGGCGGTGGATGTTGATGACTAGCTGCCTTCCCTCTAGTCCTACACTGCTAAATTAGGGACAACTGGTGCAAATATCTCTCGTATAGCTTTGCGCGAAATTCCAAACAAACCAAAGCTTGTCATAACGGCCTAGCAACTCATCTTTGACGAAGCTTCCTCTGATTACATATTTTTGAACTACGATCTCGTCATTTTATATGACATCATCCTCCTGTCCCCTCATCCCCTGAAGCAGCCAATCAGCATGAGGCGGTATCCTTTGGATACGTGGCTCCTTCCCTGACTACTTTTATTACTGTTCATGGAATTACTTCCTTCATTGTTAACAGTTCTCACTCTAATTCCTATGATTACAGACCATTGTTATCAATTCCTTAGATTACAGACTATTGTTATCAATTCCTTAGAACAAGCTTACACCACATACTTCACAAACATTACATAAAATCTTCACTACATTTCAATTTCAAGCCAAACTAAAGTAGGGAAGTCAATAAGTGTACTGTCAGGCTACTCCACAAATTCAATGGAGGAGGAACAGCACAATCAACCGCTCGTGGCTCGTAGAAGAATCTATTGTACCTTATCCTGATAAAGTCACACGCACGTCTACGCTTCGAACCGTCAACCCTCAAATCGCATTAACCATCAAGTTACAATCCCAGGCCACAGGGGCATTATTTATGTCCTAGGCATTCATTGCAAGAATTCCATCTTTTATAACTGCCCCCTAGTGGCACAGTGATGTGTCTGCGGACTTACACACTAAAAACCGGGTTTCGATACCCGTGGTGGGCAGAGCACAGATAGCCCATTGTGTAGCTTTGTGCTTAATTCTAGCCAAACAAACTTTTATAACTGTTCTTAGTATGTTTTAGTATCTGTACTTCACATTTGCTTCGTGACTGAGACAAACTGGCCTGATTAGAGGGGTTCCACTATACATACTTAGGGATTATGTGAACGAAAAAGGGACTGTGATTGAATGACCGCTTTCAAGGGGTGACCGAATCTGATGGGTGGCCGCTTAGAGGGGTTCCACTGTAAATGGGAGAAAACGATATATTCTTCTTCATGTTTTGAAGGTATTATTCCCACAATATTTTATTATTAAAGTTCCACTTTGCCGTACCATGTAGCTGTGTCTGGTCAAGCCCCGTTTTTATCTTATCTTCAAATTAAGTGCACATCGCGACACAACTAGACTCAATGAAATCGTTCTTTTCACTTAATACAACACCTTGACCCACATCTCTTTGTTGCAACGTCCATTTAAAGATGATTTAATTAATAAATTAATGATAAATTATCAATATAAGGAGACATGTTGACAATTAATCATAGTCTGAGTCCTGGCTGCCTAAAAACATGTTCTCTACTTTGTGGTAGGATGATTTAATTATTAATTAATGAAATAATGTTTACTGTCTTTTTTTAGGTTTAACTAATTAGTCAGTGTCAAATGTTCTTTATTTTATTTCTGAATTTATTTTTATTTAGATACGTACTGAGATTTACATCCACATTCAACGTTATAGAAAACAACGACTAAGTCATAAAACATCCCTACTTTGTAATTTTTTACACGCTTTTAAACAGAAATTTACCGTCAAGTGAGTCAGTAGATACCATTCGATCTTTCGAAAATCAATAAAACCACAAGCATAAAATACTTAAGGCGAGCAGTTTACAATAAAAGTCAGTGATCGATAGACCTGTAAAGCAGTTGCATGTTTAAAGAGTTTAGTTTGTTTTGAAATTCGTTTTAAATCAACATTTGTCTTCATTACGATTTATCTTCCCATTAATTATCTCATTTGCTAGGCCTTTATTTTTAGTGTTTCACTTCAGCTATAATGTGGCCTTGTATTTCTTGTACGTATACTTCACAATAGATCTTCATCCTATAGGCGTATCAAGATTTGTTTGTTTTTTAAATTTCGCGTAGAGCTACACGAGGGCTATCTGCGTTAGCCGTCCCTAATTTAGCAGTGTAAGACTAGAGGGAAGGCAGCTAGTCATCACCACCCACAGCCGATTCTTGGGTTACTCTTTTACCAACAAATAGTGGGATTGACCGTAACATTAGAACGCCTTCACGGATGAAATGGCGAACATGTTTGGTGTGACGCGGATTCGAACCCGCAAACCTCCGATAACGAATCGAGGGCCTAAACCACCTGGCCATGCAAGGCCTAGTTTTATATAAACTTCGAGTTTAAGCACATGAGCTTTTACATTTTAATATTTTATGTAATATTTGATTTTGAGCACAAACTATTTGTTTTATATGTCTTGCGTTAAAGTAAGCAGAGTTGAATACCACTCATTTCATATGCGTTTACACTTCAACTACATAAATCTTTAAACTTTGAATATAATCTGGTCTTGACATTTCAAGTGCAAACATGTTTACATTTTTCGTTTTAACATAATATGAAATACGGACAACAAGAATAGCATGGTTTTAATTTTTTAATCTTTATTTTTAAGGAAATCGTTGATTTTACTCCAACTTGGACCTGTGGCATTCTGGAGTGTACTACTGGGTAGATCTCCTACGTTAACAAGAGAGCGAATAGTAAATGGATTGCGGAATGATAATCTGGAGTCTTTGATCTTTTCAAAGTTCCAAGAGAAAAAATAGAATGGAAACAAGATTAACAATGTGAAACAATCTTTATTCACACTAATGAGAAAGAAATAGACTGGAAACAAGGAAGACACTTTGAAACAACCTTTATTAACATTACTAAGAAAGAAATAGACTGGAAACAAGGTAAACACTGTGAAACAATCTTTATTCACACTAATAAAAAAGAAATAGACTGGAAACAAGGAAGACACTTTGAAACAACCTTTATTAACATTACTAAGAAAGAAATAGACTGGAAACAAGGTAAACACTGTGAAACAATCTTTATTCACACTAATGAGAAAGAAATAGACTGGAAACAAGGAAGACACTCTGAAACAACCTTTATTAACATTACTAAGAAAGAAATAGACTGGAAACAAGGTAAACACTGTGAAACAATCTTTATTAACATTACTAAGAAAGAAATAGACTGGAAACAAGGTAAACACTGTGAAACAATCTTTATTCACACTAATGAGAAAGAAATAGACTGGAAACAAGGAAGACACTCTGAAACAACCTTTATTAACATTACTAAGAAAGAAATAGACTGGAAACAAAGTAAACACTGTGAAACAATCTTTATTAACATTACTAAGAAAGAAATAGACTGGAAACAAGGTAAACACTGTGAAACAATCTTTATTCACACTAATAAAAAAGAAATAGACTGGAAACAAGGAAGACACTCTGAAACAACCTTTATTAACATTACTAAGAAAGAAATAGACTGGAAACAAGGTAAACACTGTGAAACAATCTTTATTCACACTAATAAAAAAGAAATAGACTGGAAACAAGGTAAACACTGTGAAACAATTTTTATTCACACTAATGAGAAAGAAATAGACTGGAAACAAGGAAGACACTCTGAAACAACCTTTATTAACATTACTAAGAAAGAAATAGACTGGAAACAAGGTAAACACTGTGAAACAATCTTTATTCACACTAATGAGAAAGAAATAGACTGGAAACAAGGAAGACACTCTGAAACAACCTTTATTAACATTACTAAGAAAGAAATAGACTGTAAACAAGGTAAACACTGTGAAACAATCTTTATTCACACTAATAAAAAAGAAATAGACTGGAAACAAGGTAAACACTGTGAAACAATCTTTATTCACACTAATTAAAAATAAATAGACTGGAAACAAGGAAGACACTTTGAAACAACCTTTAAATACATAAATAAGAAAGAAATAGACTGGAAACAAGGTAAACACTGTGAAACAATCTTTATTCACACTAATAAATAAGAAATAGACTGGAAAAAAGGTAAACAATGTGAAAGAACCTTTATTTTCTCTAATAAGAGAGAAATAGATTGGAAACAAGATAGACACTCTGAAACAACCTTTATTAACATTACTAAGAAAGAAATAGACTGGAAACAAGGTAAACACTGTGAAACAACCTTTATTTACATTAATAAGAAAGAAATAGACTGGAAACGTGGTAGACTCTCTGAAACAACCTTACTACATTACTAATTTTCATCAGTTCAGGTATATGTTTGTGTACATATTCATCTTCCGAAATGAGAAAACGTAGCAGCATATAGAAAAACAACAACGTTATTTTACTGATGGTTGCTCTCATTACAAATTAACCGATTTTTGTTTTTGAGGTATCACCTTACCTCTCAGTGGAAACGGTCACTGCGTATTTCCATATATTATAACCAGCCATACAGGAATATTTCCCACGAGAAAGTGCATACGACACACTAACTGAATGACCCACTTCTGTAAGTTATGCCCCAATGTGGCACAGCAGTACATCTCTGGACTTCAATACCCGTGGTGGGTATAGCACAGTTAACCTATTGTGTAGCCTTGTGCTTGACTTCAAATAACAACATCAAAAATAAAACAACTGTA
The DNA here is from genome assembly GCF_004210375.1 of Tachypleus tridentatus. NCBI lineage: Eukaryota > Metazoa > Arthropoda > Merostomata > Xiphosura > Limulidae > Tachypleus > Tachypleus tridentatus. Next base: position 35,674,351 of record NC_134833.1, on the reverse strand, counting down.
GGTGACTAGGCAAGATGAATTTAGTGGATTCTTTTACTGACATCCTATAATAAGGTTATGTAAATAATAGACATTAAATTTTAAAATACACTAATTAAGGGGAATGAAATACTTAGTATGTCTGCATACCACATACACTTCTGTAAAATGATGACCGTTACTACTATCGAAAAAACATATTTTATAACTTAATAACCCTGCCAGAAAAATAAACTAACTCGCTTGAAACTTAACTAGTTTTTACTCTTGTCGTTCCCCGTTGGTACAGAGATAAGTTTACGGATTTACAATGGTAAAATAAGGGGTTCTATTCCCCTCGGTGAGCTCCGCAGATAACGTCATGTAGTTCTGCTATAAGAAAACACATACACACTTTCGCTTGTCTTTAGTATTTATAACAAGAAATTTTGTCTACTTCTGTAAGATCACTTCTTATGCTTCTTTTCTCAAGATAAAATGACTTAATAGCCTTACAAAGTAAATTATCTATCCTAAGTTTCATCTAACTACTCCTGTGATGAATCTTTTCTAATAAGTCAATATTTTTTTCTTAGATAAAGACACCCAAAGCTGAATACAAGTGAAGCCTGATTGATAGGTGATTTGTATAGAGATACAATTACTTTTTCACTTGCAATCAGTATGTCTATAATTGCTCTTTAAAATTCTGTTGGTTTTAACACTAGCAGAAAGTTTTGCTTTGATGGCATTATGAGATCTCCCGGCTGGACAGCTGTAATTCATTAGACAAAAAACGCTAATAGCAGGGGCTTGATTCCCCTCAGTAGACACAGCAGCTAGCTCGATGAGGCTCTGCTAAAATAAACAAACACACACACACGAGCACATATACAAATGGCTCGAGTGGCTTATCCATCACCATAACAATATCCTTTTGTTATGTCACACCACTGTGTGAGCTTTTATCTTTACTAAACTTTATGATTTTAACCCGAATGCATTTTCTTACAATTGCTACACTACTTAAAGGTCGATTGTCATGTATTTTTCAACTTACCAATTGATCATGATAATTCTGTAATACTTCAACATCTCCAAGGCAGCTACAAACACCTGATAGTTTAATTCCATTAGTGTACTACTTCACTAATTAAGTCCATTTTCAATGTCATTAATGTAAATAATAAAACTAAAATGACTATTCATGACCTCTAAAATATTTTCACTTGTAACAGGAGTCTACTTTGGCTGGACTTTGTTGACAAAGTTCTTTTGATTTTTACCATTCAACCACCTTATAACGTAACCAACTAGTCCTTCCACAGTTCCTACTGATGTTATTTTATTTGACCATCTTTGATGCGGCACTTTATCAAATGCGTTTTTAAAAATCAAAGTACACCAAGAAAACAATAAAGAGACTCAAAAACCTTGTTGAAGTATTTTCTAGCAGGAAACTTTATCTGTTAACCTGTCTACGTTTCTGATCCCTGACAATGGATTCATAGTTACATTTTTCAGGTCAATTTCGATGTTGTTTGGAATCAGAAATATTTATAATATCGGTAAAAACAGAGCAAAATTATTTAAAAGCTAAGTCATCTCTTAGTATTAAAAGAAGAATTGCTAACAGCATCCTTCGAAAGTCCAGACCCTGTTATTTTTCTTAACTTCAATATATTCAAAAGAAAAACATTGCTCATAGGTTTAGTATTATTGGCCATCTGTTTCTCATAAGCCTTTTTGAATCTCTTAAGTTTCTTTTTTAACTAAATTCTTAGTCTTCCTGTATTTCTTTAAAAATCCTTAAAGTTATTGTTGTTTTTCCCAGTCATGTTTGTAATAAATATATTGTTTTTCCCAGTCATGTTTGTTATAAATATATTGTTGTTTTTCCCAGTCATATTTGTAATAAATAATTACAACTGGTCTTTTCCTTTAATCTTTTTCCTCTTTTCGAAACGCGCCTATCTTAGATTAAAAGCTATTTATTTCTAATTTCTTAATTTTACAATATGCTACCATATAATTCACTGTCTTAAGTCACCTATAATAAATATCATGTCATGGCCTCGAAATTGGTTTCCTAAAAATAAAGAGCTACAATTTCAGTTCTTTTCATCTCAATTTGTAAAAGAATACCAAACTCTATTATAGAACGACCACTCTTTCTGAAATGTTCCTCTATTTGCAATCATATTCTTATTATAAATCAACAATAAATCTAAAAGGTTCAGTGATGTCGAGAAAACCCACTTGTAGAGAAATATATATGCAAAAACGGCTCGTTTGGGTTGAGAAAATATTTTACGTAGAAGAGCTAACAACGTTTCGACCTTCTTTGGTCATAGTCAGGTTCACAAAGAAAGAGGTAACTGACCGGAAGCTGACCACATGTTTGAAAGGGGTTGTGCAACTGAGTGTCGGAACGTAAAGGGCGGTGTTGGATGTTTGAATATACAATTTTATTTATTTTATTATATTTCATTATATTTTCTCACAAAACCATCAACATAATTTCACAAAACAGAAAACTGATAAACAACCTTACAAAAAGAGACATTAATTCCATTAAAAACCTAAAACAAGACAAAAACATAAAAATTCTAAAAGCAGATAAAGGTAACTCTATAGTCATAATGAACACGAATGAATACATCCAAAAAATGAAGAACATCCTATCAGACACGGACAAATTTAAATCAATACATACATATCCAACAAAGACACACGAGACACAACTGAACAAATTACTACTACAAATGAAGAAAGCCAACACAATTTCACAAACACTTTATTCCTACCTACGTAAAACCGACTCACGCACACCACAAATATACGGCATCCCCAAACCCCATAAACCAGATTGCCCATTACGACCAATAATGTCCACATATGAATCGTTTAATTACAATCTAGGTAAATACATAGCATGGGCATTCTCCAAATATGTAACATCAGCCAGCTCATTCATCAAAGACTCTTTTAATTTCAAGTCTAATCTAAATCAACTTAATCATAAAGCCTTAATGGCCAGTTTCAATGTTATATCCCTCTTTACAGAAGTTCCAACCACTGAAGCCTGCAAGATAGCCTTAGAACTCTATATCCGAGACCCTAACCCAACTACAGACATTCCCAGTAACCAACTGGCAACCCTCATAGAATTCACCACAATAAAGACAAACTTCATGTTCAACAACCAAAACTATATACAAACAAATGGCCTAAGCATGGGCAACCCAGTATCACCAGTTCTAGCCTTGTGTGATATTTTTATCACACAAGTTGAAACACAAGCAATTAACACAGCATTACATCCACCACTATACTGGTACAGATATGTAGATGACACGGTTGCGGGATTCAAATTTACAGAACACATACTTAATTTTTTCAATCACATTAACTCTATACATCCCAACATTAACTTCACATGTGAACAGGAAGAAAGCAATCAAATATCATTTCTTAACCTCAAAATTACAAGAACCGACACACAATTCAAAACAGAAATCCACCGAAAAACCACCCATACTAGACTATACATTCCTTGGGACTCAGCACATGAAACAAAACAAAAGCTCAACATACTAAGAAACCAAATAAACACAGCCATAAAACTATGCTCACCAGATAAAGTTAACGATGAATTAGACAAAATAAAACAATACTTCATCAACGTCAATAAGTTTCCTCCACAAACCGTAGAAAACATTATACGCACACACCTAGACAGAAAGAAAAATCAACCAACAAAAGTAAATATATCTCACGAATCAAAAAATCACGAAACCATATACTGCTGTATACCATATATTCCTGACATCAGCAGAAAAATAACCAACATTTAGCAAAAAACTAGTAACGAAATATGACATTCCAGTTAATACCAAATTTATTCAAAAACCAGGCACAAAACTGAGGTCTATACTATGTAAAAACTACACTGACAAACACCACACCAACATTATTTATAAAATACAATGTGATAACTTCCACGACTTCTATATTGGAGAAACAAGTAGAAAAATGGAAACCAGATTCAAAGAACATAAAAAGTCACCTTCACACGTTTTCGAACACTGCAAGTCAAATAAACACAACATAACCATAGAAAACACTCAAATACTAAATAAAGAAACAAACATAAACAAACGCAAAATTAAAGAAGCCTTACTTATACAACAACTTAAACCCAAAATAAACCAATATAAAGGAACGCCTTTATACCTATATTAATATAATAAATAAAATTATATATTCAAACATCTAACACCGCCCTCTACGTTCCGACACTCAGTTGCACAACCCCTTTCAAACATGTGGTCAGCTTCCGGTCAGTTACCTCTTTCTTTGTGAACCTGACGATGACCGAAGAATGTCGAAACGTTGTTCGCTCTTCTATGTAAAATATTTTCTCAACCCAAACGAGCCGTTTTTGCATATATATTTCTAAAAGGTTCACCCCCCTCTATTGTTTGTTTGAATATTTTAAATAGAAAGCCTTTCTTAATGACTTCAAGAAATCTCTTTCCCTCATTATTCGACTTTATATAAAACACAACAACAACTCCTACCTAACTTGCTAAAGTAGAGCCCATTTATAGCAAACAGTTCACTTTGTTCTTACCCAGAAACCTATCCCACAAATCTCATAAACCCACCTATTGCACGAGGCATAGACCTGATAACCTTTCTTTAACCCTTGGATCGTGCTAAGTAATTCATTACAGCATCTAGCTCGAGGTGTTAACCTTATAAGTGCCACACATCTATTACTATCTCTAAACCTTTCAAGGAGTTCCTTTGTACACTTCAAACAGCTTTTACGATTTACAATTTACAATGCCATTTGCTCTTACATCTTCCTTCATAGTAACGAATAAGAGTCAACACACTTTATAATGACCTGTACTTTAGAACTCAGATAGTAATTTTCAGGTCTAAGAAGTTTAACTGTATATTTAATTAGAGAGTAAACTATTAGGAAAATATCTCATTGAGAACAGTCAGAGGTTCAAATTTATTATAGTGATGATGGCTGAATTTAAGTGAACTTGTAATAAAGCCTTAACTTTTTACTACTCGCACTCTTTCAAACCCAACATTTTCATTCTCACACTCTCCAAAAGCAAAGTTTACCTTACCTTTATGTAATTCTTGTCTTGCTTCCTTAACAGCTAATCCTAATCTACCATGCTCTTACAGTAAAATCTTCCACAAGCCATTTCTAACTTATCATTATATATACCTTCATACAATTCAAATTAAAATTACTGATTAGATTTCTGAGCTTGAGTTTTTAAACCCTTTAAAATAGCCCAGCATGGTCAGATGGTTAGGGCGCTTGACTCGTAGTATGAAAGTCGCGAGTTCGAATTCTCGTCACACCCAACATGCTTGCCCCTTGAACCGTGGGAACGTTTTAATGTAACGGTCAATCCCACTTTGTTAAAAGTAGCCCAAGAATTGACGGTGGGTGGTGATGACTAGCTGCCTTCCCTCTAGCTTTATTTACACTCAAATTAGGGACGGCTAGCGCAGGTGACATTCGTGTAGCTCTGCGCGAAATTCAAAAAAAAAAACTTTTATAATAACAAAACAAGAGCTGAAATATTTTTTCATTAATTTCTATAGTTCCCTCATTATATTTGCTCCTTTTACTCTGATTTTCGTTCCTTAGGCCGTGGTTTCTTTACATAATAGATGGGAACAGTGGGAAACTTGTTAATCGATTGATACGAGTTATAAATTAAATGACTAGTCCTTATATATAGCTCCCCTTTTATATGAGAGTGAAGTGGACTTCCTTCAAAGTGACTGATGTCTTGTGATATTCAATGCATTAACCTGGTCTGGTTCTTTACGTTTCTGTCATGGCGATGCTCCTCTTTTCCCTTGAGGATAGTACAGGCATCAATCCACTATACTGTTGGTCTTGGCAGTGATGTTTCTAGCATGTTACTCTTGCAATGTTTAGTGTGGCTACAACTGACATGGATACCATGGATTGTCTGGGTGTAATGGCAGAAACTGAAGTGTTTTTATCGTACAAAATTAAGTTATGTACCAACACTGTCTATTCCTTTTATAATTTTAAACACTTTAACCAGATCCACACTAACATTTCTTTTGTGAAGAGAAATTAATCAAATTAATCTTAAGATATTAAATCTGTCCTTCTTCTCAGATATCATCCTAGTAGCCATCCTTTGAACTATTTCCAGTAACCCTATATTCTTCTTAATTAAAGAAAGAATTTTCTTTGGTAGTCTTTTATGTAGTACATTGTTAAAATCCTTCTAAAAATATTCTACCAAATCCACACGTTACATTCACCAACATAAGCAGTGACTGTTTGCAATAAAGGTCAAAAGATTTTCCTCAGTTTTAAAATTTGTTAGAAGAAAATATAAAGCATTTCAACCAGCCTCTTTAAAACTTGACCACATTAGAAGCAACACTAACTGGTCTATAATAGCCTGAATAATGCTTGTCAAGTTCTCCTTCCTCAAAATAAAGGAAACATTATCCAACTTCCAGTCTTCTGTCACCTGTCTCATACTGAAAGTCTCACAAAAAGTATAATAAGAAACTTAAGCAATCTTCAACTTCTTTTAATAACCTTTAGAAAATATTATCTGGCTCAGGAGTCTTATCATGTTTTTAAGCTTTCTCTAAATTTTCTTCAACAGTTTCGTGGCTATTATTAAATTTGTGTATTTCTATCATGTATCCTACAAGTGTTTCTTAGCTTGAAACGACTCTTCAAAATCTTTTCACATGAACAGCACACACAGTACCTCCATGTGAATACAGCTCAATAAAATGTCGCCACACAATAGCAACAGTGCCAGTGACTTGCTGATACACTCTAGTCTCGTTTCATGCAAGTATTTTCTGCCATAAAGACCTTGGAATCATTAGTTGTACCAAAAATCAGGCAATTCATATGCAGCACACTATCCTCCAATTGCAGTTGCTCATACATCTACGACTTTGCCAACTTAAGTTGCATTCACTTATTTCTAAAGGTCTTACCAGATGTAAGTCTTACAGTTGCTTCTCCTGAATCTTCTGGTGTCTTGTTTGTGAAATCCTCACTAGTTACGTAGCTAAGAAATCATTGCTCCTGCAAAGGATTTATGACTTTTGCTGCTCTTCAATGTTCATGATCTAAACTGCACAAATTATTGCCACCTGGCAAAATAATACATCTTTATTATTGGTGGCTGTATAATAATGACACTCCTGCAATATCGCAATCTAATATTCCATAATACTTTTTAGGTTGCTAATATTTAGTAGTCATTTTGATGAACTTCCTAATACATAACTGTTATCAGAAGTCTCTAAATGCACTAGAGACTCCAAGTAGTTTTTTCTTTGTTGCGTGGTGTCGGTGTTTAGGAGCCATTAAAATATAATTAGTTAAAATATGTAATAGCATCATGAACATCTACCTGAATTTTTTATAACTCTGCTCTTAATCAGTTGGTATCAGTTTTCCAGATGAATAGATGATATTGTATGGAAAAGCTACCATAAAAGTACCTGTTAAGCACGTCTGAGAGACGATGGATAAATTTGGAATTAGGTGGCAGTTCAACTAAAATTCATTTGAGATTTAGTTAGAGCAATGATATTTTCAGAAAACACTGATAACATTATGCAAAATCGAAACAGTTATAGAATTCTACTTTAGATTGATGCCAATTCTTAACCATTACAATATTTGAATGATCGGCAGACACTTTTTTCCTGCTCATGATGTGACCAATAAACTCTCTGCACATGCTCATATATGCATAAATATCTAGATTTAATGTCAAGTCTGCTTTCTTTATCCAGTTAGACCATTCACAGATTCTAAGCAGAAGATTAAAATTTGCAGCCAAACATCAGAATGTCATTCATATAGATGAGTCTTTTCTCACATTGTAGCATTTTAAGTGAAAGGTACATCAACATTTTACAGGTAACACGTGTATTAAACAGATCACGTTGCATAAAATAAAATCCAACCAACCCATATCAGGTGCTCAATTACGCTACATGTTTCTTTTTATTATCTACTTTGGCTTGTCAGTGGTTGGATATCAGGTATAATGTATTTGTTCCATAACAATAGGAAGAAATCGTCATGATCTTCTTTCTATGTTCATCCATGTAAAGTCTACATGGACTGTCGTGTTTCATTCTTATTTTATACAATCACTGCGAATGATGGAAAAGCACTTTGAAGATTGTATGACTTTTCCAACGTCAGCTCTCATCCAGCAGTGTAAATTTTCTGTTGCACTAAGGAAGATTTCATGATGATTGCTTCATCAAACACATATTACATGTGTCTCTAGTTAAAATGACTAATGTTTATGCTATTTAGTCAATGGGTTTTACTAATTCCTCTCCAAAGTTCATTAGCAATCTAATAGGATCCTATCACTGTTTTATCTTAACATTATTTGTACACTCCTCAAAGACTGATTTCCAATGTTCTCGTAATTAGGTGTTTGCTTTAGACTTTGTGCAACTAAATACATACTACTTAAACCAAACAGCCAATATCACTCTTCTGCCTCACTCATTATAGTAACTACAAATATTGAATAGACATTTTTACATAATTGTAAATGAACTCTGGTGTAGATGTGGGAGTCAGAGAAATAACTGTCCAAGCAAATGTGGCACCGCCTTCCAGGTGTATTAATCTATCTCCACAGGTATTTGATAACTTTCAGTTAGATCTATCCTTAGGATACTACTAGTTGAATTAAGTCATGAGATAATGACTTTTATTATACAAAAGGAACTTAAATAACAAGATGGAATTGAGCTTTTCTCTTCATTTGAAGCTTTTTTTGATTAACTAATAAGAAGTTAATACTGAAGTTATAACTTCACTCAGAAAGATTGTTACACTGCATGATCCAAAATATTCTGGCACCACCAGCATTTGCTGAAAACTCAACTTTGTATTCAGACATATTCAAAGTCATGTACCAAGTTACGCTCAATTTAGGCTGACTTGGGTTGACCATTACACATTCAGACATACACAAAACCACTTGCCATGCTTCACCAAACCATGCTCCATTATTTTAAACCTACAAGAGCTCAAACAACTAATACTTGAAATTTATTTTCCTACTATTGTCAGACATTGGCCAAAAATCTTGCTGTCTCTTGAATTAAATGGCAGGGATTCTGTTAATGTTGAGATATTTCTGAAATCCATGTGATGCAATACTGGCTTATTTTCGAGACCATCAATGTACTTCTTTATGAGTTTCTCACAACTTCCAAATACTAAATTATGATATAATTTCCTATGTGGACATCGCAATCATAATCAGCAAAGTACTTGTAGACATCTCATTTACAAAGTATGAACTTTAAGTAGCTAAATTTTTCACTGAGTTAATCTTCAGTGTAGCTCCGATAAAATGGTATATCTAAAACTCAATGGCTTCTCTACATTAATTGATGCTGGATTCTCTAGACCAATCAGTAAGCATTTTATTGCCTGTTCACAAGTCAAGCTATATCAAATAGGATCCTGCCTGGAACATTTCAAGAAATGGGTCAATTATTCGTTAACAGTACCCCTGACAGTTGGAAAGCTAATTCACTTTAGATCATTAACATTTGACAGAATACATATACCTACATTCTGCTACTCAGCTGGAAAATGGCTGAAATGACAATAATATTGAAGTCAGCAGTATATCTCAGTACCTTGAAGTTCTAGAACTCGAATGAATACACAGCAATTCATCAGGAAAAATATCTAAATTGTATATTCATTATTTGTTTGATGTTTAGTTACAAAATTCCAGATGATGTCTGACAGTTTTGGCAGTCCAATTTTCCAACTAAAAGATTCACGACTGTGCCAATGGTTACCAGTATTTCACAGAGAAGCATTTTACTTCACCTTGAAGAAATTTCTTTAATTCTCTAATACCTCCAGCCAGTAATAGAATTTGGCTTTGCTGATAAGTAACTACATAAGAGGCCTAAAGAAATTGTCCATTTCATGTTAGGATATCTTGCATAAAAGTAATATTTTTTTAATAACCACTTGGTAAAACGTGATTAGACGTTTGGCCATAAACTAATGAATCACTGTGTACATGGAACATATTTTAGTGCTCAGAAACTGTTGTACCTTTTCAGAAAATTTTGACAAAAAAAAGTACAGTTGTTATACAAGATATATTGAAAATACAGAAGTAAACGTTCCTGGTTTTCCATCCCTCTGAATCTCTATTCTCTTGCTCATGTTTTCCTATTTTACAGCCACGTGCTAGTGGATTAACCAATTAGTACACGCAAACTCCTCACCAAGATGGTCAGTTTCTCAAAATGTATACTAAAACAAACGACAGGGAAGTCCAGTAAGGAACATACTTGAATAAGTACATGCTAAGTTTTTATACTATGGAAGAGTTAGAGCAACAATACATGTATGTTAGAAGAGCTTATACACTGTATTGCCTTGTTGGCATTAGCAACTCTCCTGCTTCTTGTTAGAGTAGTTCAAGTACAACTAGAGCTTCCACCTCTGACACGTAAAGAATATTTTCTAAAGTTTTCTGCCAATTTGTCTCTCCCCTACCAGTGTCCCAAGGCAGCAACTTAACATTTCTTTACAAGGATAAGACCTCCTTCTGAATTGTCTTGTGCACAGTCCATTGGAATTAAATACATGGTAATACGACAATTTACAAGCTTTGATAGAAGTATTAGTACACCTACATGAGATGGGATGGTTTGCCATCCTAATATGTTCTTGACGATACACTTCATCGTAATGTGCCCAGGGCTTTACATCTCTATACTATTGTGCTTTACTTGTGGCACAAGACTCTAGCCATAACAATATATTTGGTAGTAACGCACTGTCATATCTTGTACATTCACTGTGAACAAATATACAGGTAATAAATATAACAAGTTTGAATGCAACGACAAGCCATTGCACTAACGTGTGCAAATCATTCATATGATATGTTAACCCTCATAGACATTATTGGAGTGATGTAAAGTGCCTAAACTGGATAAGCAACGCGACTTCTTAAACCTAACAATCATATCTGATTAAAAGTCTATTTCTTCTGATTTAGTCAATTATAAATTTATCATAAGCGATATACCTAATTAATACTTCAGGCCTACCTTTTATCTCCAACGTTTCTTGCGCTATTCTGATGAATTAATTTTATAATTTGAAAACGAAAAAAAAAAACACCAGAAAAACGGTGCCAAAAGTCGTATGTAAAGAAAAACAGAAAAAGTAAAACGTTTTTTATGATGCGTATTCAAGAAAGTTGAAAAACAAAAGCTCGTGTCTGGAAGTCTAAACGCTTCTTAGAAATCCAACACATTTCTTGCTTTCATTTCAACTGCTTCCAAAGATGTTCAGATATTGTGTTTGTTCATTCCATGAATATCGAATTTACTCATGAACTTTGCAGAACTTTCCTCTAATCGTATTCTATAGTAATTAATGAACCCCCCATCTTGTATGGATCGTGTTCCTTTCTGACATAAAGCGATTTATCTAGTCTCACGGCTAGCATGTTATGGATCGCTGTACAGAATTTTGACTATGCACTGACCGAGAATTTTCCATCATGTTTCAATGGAAAGCCGATTCGTCGGAGCGTAAGTGATTAGAACCATCTTGCCCTGTGCTGTGGAGAGCCTGTCATGCAGGCGTGCATTTATACTGAACAGGTCAATTAGAACTTTGCCTGTAGGCGATCGTGTATAACTTCGCTTTTTCGCTTATGCACATTCACTATGGCGGTCCTGGACGCTTTCATCAGAGCTATTCCTTGCCTATCCTGTTGCCGAGCCCCGCGGCAAGCACGCAGCCCAGTCGCCGCTACTCTCCGATTAACTCACTGCTAGCTACATTTTTATCATCTTTGGCAAGGGGCCCGTGCAACCCGCATTGGTGTCGGATTTAAGAACCTGTTTGGTCGTCCTACCAGCTCGCACCTGTACATCCACAGTGGTTTACCTGCCAACCGTTTTCAAAGCTTTCGATTTAGTTACTTTTCGCCTGCAATTCAACTACGGTTGATGAAAGCGGGATCACAAACAAACAGACTAATCCACTGTCATATAAGCCAGATCTTGATAAATAATTCAACCGTCAACTAAATTATAACAAAGTAAACACATTGACCCTTCGTTCCTCACCAAGATTTGTTTCGTAGATCTGGGTCGCTAATGTTATTGCCTTATTGCTTACATGTATAGTCTTAGCTTCATAGATTTGTATTTACTAACAAAAACCTGCAAAACATTTTCAGTCAGTCTAGTATCTTTATTGCGACAGTATTTCTTTAAATACAGTTTCAAAAATAATTAATGCATGAGAATTCTAATGGCAGACAGAGAAATCTGTAAATCCACTTACCTCTCAGGTCTAATATTAGATAGTGTACGTTTCTTACTTTAGTTTAGTTAGGGCTAAACTTTATCCTACTTCATACTATCAGTAAATAAACTTGTAATGCTATTGTATGGCCTAACGTCAAACCTTCTTGAAACTTAAATAAGCTTTTAACATGTAATACGAAATGTCTGCTAAAGTGTATTAACATCCGCCTTCTGTTTATGTCCACTGAAATGAAGCGCGCTTGCTTGCTTAATTAGAAAGTAAGTGGCGCGCACATTTTCAGAACAGACAAACTCTGAAAATCATTACAACAGATTTCTAATATAATTATCAGAACCTAGTGAAAACTTTCGTATTATATGTATATACATGTATATATCGAAGCACTGTTTGTAGTTTACACAAACATTTAGAGGGAAATATTTGTCACACTACCTACATACATATATATAGATACAATGATGAATGAACTTCTTCACATTTATAAAGGAAGAAATCTAACACCATACAAAATGTATACACGAAAATTGTACATCTTTAAAATATTGAACCATACTAAAGGTATGAATACAACAGTCTTTGACAGAACGAGTTTTAACCCAGTAACGTTCATGTCACATTTATAATAAATTTACCAGCTTTCAAAACTCAAATCCTTCAATTATTTACATGTAAAAAAAGAAGGATTATTTTTCTAAAATACAAGCGAAACGTTAAACATTACATTAATAAATCCTTCCCGTCACTTGCTTAAAGCGGTGGACATTTTCTGTAGCTAAGAGTAGGTTTTCAATTAACACTGCGAGAAATTGACAGCTACTTAAAATGAGCAACTCTCAGATGTTGTGAATGTTGGAAACACTGACTTACTTCTGAGAGATTTCAAGATTCAAGATTGTACAGAAGTTATAGTGTAAATTCCCCCATATTCGTTCTCATTAAATATTTTATATCCAATAAGGCATTAAACATCATCTTGTTTTTCCTGGTTTATTTCATAATGTAACTTATAAACGACCAATAATACTTAATAAGTTTTGTATGCTATTCAGAGAATGGGGAATAAAAGTTATAAGACGTGCGTGTCACTCGACTGATAAACTGACACATACACATAGAAATATGAAACACTTGTAGGAGATCTTCTGTATTTCTCGTATCCGGTGTCTTAAGATTTAATTAACTAATTTTTTAGCGTCTATTAAAAGAAAAGGGAAAACGATTTATGTACGCACAGTAATAATAAAAGCAAGATTGTTCCTAGTCTCAAAAACACAGTGAAAAGTTGAATAATTTGCCGTTTAATATATCGTTGTTGTTGTTTTTATAAAGAATTGCCCCCCAGTGGCTCAGCGGCATGTCTGCGGACTTACAACGCTAAAATCCGGGTTTTCCCGTGGTGGGCTGAGCACGGATAGCCCATTGTGTATCTTTGTGCTTAATTGCAAGCAACGACAACTATAAAGAATTTTGACTTTAAGCATTTAAAGCAGTGCTGTCTTAATACCGGTAACCAACGTTTTATTATACAAGCATAGCCAGATGGTTAGGACGCTCGCCCTTTCAACCGTGAGGACGTTTTAATGTTATAGTCAATCCGACTATTCGTTGGTGAAAGAGTAGCCCAATAATTGGCGATGGTTGGCGATGACTAGCTGCCTTCCCTCTGGCCTTATACTACTAAATTAGGGACGGCTAGCGCAGATAGCTCTCATGTAGCTTTGCTCAAATTCAAACTACACCACTGTTATCATTGTTTCTTTAATAATTGCCAAAACACTCGCGTGGCATGATGAAATATACTATATAAATTATAGAATAGCTTGGAGCAATTCACGGTCGTATCATTATTTATTTAATTATTTAAATACACACACACACACACAAATAAATAAAACTTATTCAATGATTAGATTGATTAAGCCAACTCTTACTGTACTGTTTTTCACGTGGATGTTAAACAACCTTAACAAATAATGATTTATGTCGAACGATTAATAACAGCTTTCTGTACTTCGGTTTCTTGTTCGGTATTTCATCTCCTGGTCCAAAACAAACTTTTAAAATACTACTATTTTTTAAAAAACGTTATCATCTTTAATATACATTTTTATTATTTTGTTGTATAGAATATGCTCTGTTATACGATGCATACACGCATATCACAGAGATACATCCAGACACGTACACGTGTGCATATACATAAGTCTTTTGTGCATCACTTTCTTTCTCAACTTCGACCTGGGACTTCTAGAACTTAAGCCTAAAGATTGTCATTAATATTAGGTAATTTTACATTGAGTTGTTTTTGCTTTCAAACGCAGTATTCTCTTACTCACATAAAAGGGGAGGATGAAACTATATGGATTTAACAAGGGTTAAGGTCGTTTGTTTTTGTTTCCGCCTTCACTTGTTTATTTTGTTTTACTTTAGTTCCTATTTATAACACAGTAAAATATTTATATAATTTGAGTTTTATAAAAAACTTGGGTCACTTTCGTACTCACTAAAGCCTTTGTTTTTATGTTTTGTTGACCATACGCTCTATCTCTACGCAAACACAGAACTTACGTTATTGTAAAAAAAACATTCATCCGTTTACATATATACATATTTGTCAAACTGATACTTTGTAGAAGTTTTAAAACAATGTCTACGCCTATTCTAAACTACATGGTTTTCTTCAGTTTCTATTGAAAATTACAAAGACGATTTGAGGTATTCTTAATAAAATATCTTTCGGTCGATTAGAAAACCAGATTAATACATGTATATAAATTTATTTCCTTCAGTGGACTCAGCAGATAGCCCAATGTGGCTCTGCTATAATAAAAACACATAAATTTATTTGAAGTGTGTCTTATAACATTAAACAGCAAACATTTTTAACGTAACGTGCAATCTTCGTCTGCTATTACAGACATAAATTATGAAATACGCTCAACAAATTGTTATACTTACTTCACTACCAGTTATTGTTTCTATGTTGCTTATTACGACCAAGAAATCATTTATTCAAGACCGATTAACGTCTTCTCTGAATCTTTTATGTGTATTATTATTTACAATCTTTACAATGCAATTAAATTTTATTTTCACATTAGTTTACGTGTGAAAAATAAAAAAGAAGCGAGAGATAGAATGAGTGAGCTCTAGATACGAGTATCATGACAGGTTACCAACAAAATAAAACCAATGAAAAACTCAAACTTGATGAGCTATAAACCTTATACCTGATGTATAAAAACGTAAAAAAGATCAAAATTGTCTATAGGTAAAACTATTAACAAATGTGAATAATCGAGGACTAAATGGTAAAAATTGCAAAGCTTTGTGTGCAAGACATTTGAAACTGTGAAAAAAATAAAGTAGATGACAGAACTTCTTTTTAAAAATCTGCAAGAACCTTACAGAAAAATTAAAGAAAGTTGATGTGTTGTCAAATTAAAGAAAAAGTGAAACTAAAGACACTAAAACTAAGACATTAAAAATTGGACGTAAGGGCCAATCCAGTCAAAAAGGTGAATAAATGTACATAGCATGCTCAAAGGAAGACAATGGGAACCAAAGTAGAAAAAAATGCTAAAAAAGACAATAACAAGCACGTAAAAAGATTTAAAAAATCCTAATGTGTGGGATAATAACAAATAGACCAATCTACAGGATAATTCTAAACATGTAACAACTGTAATAAAAAGTAGAATAAAATTGCATGCAAAACAATCACGTCAAATCCAGATATCAAGATTTCAGGAAGTCAAAAAAGATTGTTTGTTTGTTTTTGAATTTCGCGCAAAGCTACTCGAGAGCTATCTGCGCTAACCGTCCCTAATTTAGCAGTGTAAAACTAGAGGGAAGGCAGCTAGTCATCATCACCCACCGCCAACTCTTGGGCTACTCTTCTACCAACGAACAGTGGGATTAGTCGTAACTTTATAACGTCCCCACGGCTTAAAGGGCGAGCATGTTTAGTGCGACGGGAATTCGAATCCGTGACCCTTGGATTACGAGTCGTACGTCTTAACCTGGCCATACCAGGCCCGTCAAAAAGAAACAAGAAGAAATATTCAATAGCCGCGACACTTGAAATTATTTTAGGCAGGATTTAGGGTAAATTAATCTGGGACCTTTCTTCCTTACTATTAGCTATAGTTTTGCACGCCAGCAATACCAAGCGTAGGACGCTCGTATACCCGATTCAATATTATTACTCATTAGGACCTCTACCAACATACCCTAAAATTGATTTTTTTTTTTTTAGGCAGGATTAGAGTAAATTAATCTATGAGAATTTGGGCGTGGTCAAATACATCACTCGGAAGGGATTGACTGACTGAGTCTAAACCTGTAACTAAATCTCAACTCGGTCAAAAGATGATGAAGCTAACAGTTTGTTTGTATGTTTTTGGATTTCGCGCAAAGCTGCACGAGGGTTATCCGCGCTAGCCGTCCCTAATTTAGCAGTGTAAGACTAGAGAGAAGACAGCTAGTCATCACCACCCACCGCCAACTCTTGGGCTACTCTTTTACCAACAAATAGTGGGATTAATCGTAACATTATAACGTTCCTACAGCTGAAAGGGCGAGCATGTTTGGTGTGACGGGGATTCGAACCCGCGACCCTCGAATTACGAGTTGAGTGCCTTAATCACCTGGCCATGCCAGGTTTAACAGTTTGTAGTTGAAAAACTCAAGAGCCATTTTATGAGCCGCTATGTCGCGGCTAAATAATGCTGGTGTGTAGAATTAATGTGCATGACACTTCTAATTGTTTAAAGTAAAATACAGGAGAGAATATTTTCAACTATTTAAAATACATATATATATATATATAAACCAAAGTTCACAGAAAAAAAAATGTCACTGACGAGCAAGATACTAAAACCAACAACAATTAATACCTCACACTCTGAAATAAGATCGAATGAATTAGTGGGAGAATTAAAATTCAAAATAAAATTATGAATAGTTAAAAATGTGAAATTTATATCCAAAACACTCAAAAAGAAGTAAAACAAATAAGTGAATTAGGCAAATAATGAAAGCAATGTGCAGAACAAGTAAACGATGTGACAACTGATGTGTAAGGTCCTCACAAGTATAACCAATATACAATACAGAAAAAATTTAAAACCAATCAAAGTTATTTTTCAAAACAACCAGAAAAGAGATGATTAATGTGTAGAAATAAAAATGAAATACGTTAAAATTTCAGTAAGTAGCGGTCGGAAAAGTAAAAATTACGTTGTCTGTACTGATTTTTAGGATGATTAGAAAGTCAAACATCAATTAAAAGTTATTCAAAATTAGTATGTATAAGGGGGATCAAAGGGGTAACGCTTGTTGGGCAAAAC
This sequence comes from Tachypleus tridentatus, assembly GCF_004210375.1. Taxonomy (NCBI): domain Eukaryota; kingdom Metazoa; phylum Arthropoda; class Merostomata; order Xiphosura; family Limulidae; genus Tachypleus; species Tachypleus tridentatus. Next base: position 35,656,618 of record NC_134833.1, on the reverse strand, counting down.
ATCCGCAGGGGACACTGCATGGTTTCCAGAAAAGGGTTTGGTTTGTTCTGAATTTCGCGCGAAGCTACTCGAGGGCTATCTATGCTAGCCGTACCTAATTTTGCAGTGTGAGACTAGAGAGAAGGCAGCTAGTTATCACCACCCACCGCCAACTCTTGGGTTATTCTTTAACCAACGAACAGTGGGATTGACCGTAACATTATTATGTCCCTACAACTGAAAGGGCGAGCATGTTTGGTGTGACGGCGATTCGAACCCGCGACCCTCAGATGACGAGTCGAGTGCCTTAACCACCTGGCCATGCTAGGCCTCCAGAAGAGTTTTGACCACGTCGCTGAAAGTTAATAATTAAGTGTACGTTTATACAGTTATAGATGTAGGAAAACCTTATTCAAACAAAGAACAGTAAGAATCCATATTCATGAACCGAAACTGAAAACAAATGTATAATAAAATTAATTGAGATTTAGTGAATTAAACCACATTTGTTTTGTCAAAATATTGAAACGTTCATTCGCTTCTCCATCAGTAATTTAAATCCAAACGTTATTTTAGCCAAGGTGACCTTAACGAATTATTGCATGCCACTTGACCCGAGAATCTTTCTTTTGTATTTATACGCTGTTGTTCAGAGGTTACGGGTACCAAGAATGCACTGAGACGTTTTTATATTAAAGCTGTTGTTTTATTACCAAAATAACTTTTTATAACGAGTGAAATAGCTGAATGTTTATTATTTTTAATAACTATAACATGTGATTTTTTTCTAAAGAAATAACTGCATCTAATTAGTAAATGCTTTCATTGAGGGTGTTGGTTGTGACACCGTTTCATCGTACCTTATGCACAATGGTTGTGACCTGTTGGGTATATCGTGTCTGTTGTCTAGACCTCTTGATGGAAGAACAACAAAGGAATTTGCAGTCCTGTGTACAAATAGTAATGTAATATAAGGTTGTTGAAGCTATTACACATATAACCATGAACGTGCTTGGAAATAAGAAATCAGTAGGCGGTGCTACTTTGTCTAACCGCTTCGCTGGGGTTTCTATGGTGTGTATGTGAACGTGTAATTAAGTTTCTCAAAAAAAGGGGCCGTTCCTCCTAATGTAGCGGAAAGTCTGTATTACTGTGGAATAAAGTATTCAAAGTATGATATTGTGTCATGATGACGTCATCTCAATCCCTCCTCCTTGTTGAACATTGGCTGAGCTTAGACTGTTGAGAAGCGAAAACCTCGAGCAGTGGTGCCTCATTTTGTCATGAGCGTGAGGTGATGTCTCTATCGGGCGACAGGGTGCGCTTTCTCAAGCAGTGAGCTAAGAAAAAGCGAATGCTAAGACATCGACAACAATGTTGGCGTTTCTGGACCTAATACCACTCGCTATCTACATTCAACTGAGGAAACTAAAATGGTAACTTGTTTTTATGACTTGATATCTAGAGAACTGAACGCATGTTGGATATCACCAAATACCGATCATTCTCTAGATGCATGCATTTATTTATTTGAGTAAGTGAAGTAAACCAGCGTGTTCGTACTCTATTAACGTACTTTCAAGAACAGTGTTTCTTTTCTTTCGCACTGGCTTTAAACGACTCTCAGTGCGAGATGTTTACTGTTTCTTTCTAACCGCTAGAACAATAGCTAATAACAAGTGTTACTGCTTCAACACCAGAAACTGAAGCGCATGATAATAGACTAGAAAGAAAAACAAGATTCAGTGGTCCATAAGTGTTTGACTTATGCCTACCTTTTCAATATCAACACATAAAAATTGATTCAGAAGGTGAGCTAGATTTTGTTTCCTATCGATCGTTAGATATCTGAAATGTTATTACTGAAACATTGTACTAACCTCTCTTTTTTCTCTCTCTAAATCCAGTGTTCGAATAAGAAATTCCTGTGCAGAAAAGTATCTAAATAATATGAGAAAAAAGCTCCAGAATAATTCCAGTATTCATATTAGTTTTGTAGTTTTTGATGAGTGGTGGATTCTTTACTTTATTTGCCTACAAAAAAAAATCATCCAAAACGTTTCCGCTTATAAAAATTAGACTTTCTGGAAGCTATTATAATTACAGAACTTGAAATTTACGAATTTACGAACTTCAAATCCAATTAATCCAGTGTTTTATATAGTATTCATGCAAGAGATTAGATGTAGCACTTTTTTATAGTTAGATATATATATACATAATATAAGCATCATTGAAAAAATTCATCTACATTTGGATTTTAAATTACAGAGAACAAACTTGAATTTATACTGTGAAATTCATTCATGTTCCAGTTATGTTTAAGTATATCTAAGTTATATTATCTCAGTATTTGAGTAGTGATAGAGTTTTTTTGCTGCAGTATTCTGACACTTGTGTTTAATATGTTCCAGTATCACGAAGCTGGACTTTACTGTCTTAAGATATTACAGCGTTAGGACCTATTGTATTGTAATATCCTGACACTTGTGTTTCATATATTCCAGATACTGGACTTTACTTCTTGAAGTATTGTGGTATCAGGATCTCCTATTGTAATACCCTGATATCCACAATTGAGGTATTGTAATGTTACATTACTTTGCAATTCTCGTTATGTGGTAGCCTGCGTAAAACTTTAAGATAATATTTGGGATTCAGCGTATCACAGTAGTATAGTTTTGGGACAATTCCATTATAAAAAACAAGATAGTAGTTATTTGTCGAAGCCTTGATGTCAAAGTTAACTATATTTCAATATATATTTTGAGGTCTGCTGTATTGAAAGACTAGGATGCTACTATTAAAATGTTAAAGCTCACTCTGCTGTGAAAAAGCGATTTTATGAGTCACTTTAAAGTACTTTCAAGTACTAAGTTCTTTACATTGTATTTTTGATGTTAGAGAACAATGTTTCACAAAGTTGTACTTTTGAAGCCTGCTACTATTATAAACAAATTTAACGTATAGTTTCAATGTTTGACAATATTATAATTTTGAAATTCACTGTTTCACGATATCATAATGTTCAGGTTCAAGTTCAGGGTACAGTGACATTTTTTGTTTGGGGGAACACTATATTATACTATTATATTATAAGATATTCATTTATTTGCAGTATTATCATAATAGGTTGGCTATGTTACAATATCGTGATATGAACGTTAATTGTATTTTAATATCACGATATTGGATTCGCCATGTTGATATATTCTTGTACGGTTTTTGCAGCATTGCAATATCATGTTGTTGGAATATTGATACGTTCCAATATTTTGTTGCTTTATTGTAATGTCATAAATTAGGAGCTGAGTCTGTTTCTCTAATATAATCTTGCTAATTATTGCACTGTCATGATCTTGAGTTTATAACAGTTCAACTGATAATGCTAATGTTAAAATTAATTGTTACGCAGTATCGTGTGTTTAGATCTTCAAGAGTGGGAAGCATATATGATCCTACTACGCATAGGTATAAATCTTGTATGCAATAGATTTGAAGGTATAATACACAACAACTAATTTTAAAAATTCGGTGTTGTTTTTCGTAGTTAGTGAAATCAGGAAATAGATATTGACAAATGTGTTGGTGTCTAACAGGCCCTCTAGAGCTCTAATTAAGGTTAATTTTACACTCTTAAAGACTCGTCGAAAAATAATAAAGAATAAGGTTTTCAGCGTGTCTAAACTGAAATTAATGTCCAATTTACTGAAAACTGATTTTTTTAACATCTTAATTTCGCTCAGTTTAAAATGCAACTGTCTCTCTAATTTTAGTCATTCTAGCTAATAAGGTGAATGAGAACATGAGAAGAAAAGAAACGCGAATATTCAGCAGGATACTCCATGATAATAACAACGTTTATCATACGTTACGGCTGTTACGTTTCGCAATTTGAATTTCTAAGAAACCGCGAGATTTTTTTTCCTGGGCAATTTGAATACATTATTTGGAAAATTCCCGCATTTGTAAATAATGGTGGGTCTCAATTACAATAACAAAATTTAATAGTTCCTTTAAATGGTTCTATAACTATTATCAAATTTTGATAAAAAATGTCGTTTTTTTATCCTTATCAGGTTTTTTGGAACACATGTTTGTATAAATCTAAACAACAGCATGTCTTGAGATAACTTGCTCTAGTAAGGTGATGCATCAAAGTTGATTGTTGAAATAACCGATGTGACGTAGCTCCTGTATTATTGTTTTTTAACTTAAAAATAAACCCCTTGAGACTGACATAATGGCGACAATTGTGTTTTATACTCTATAAATACATAGTTAAAACGAATTACCGTTTTATTGACTTTTACTATCCATGATAACGCATGAATTAGAGTACAGTAGAATTTGTATACAAGACAATTACCGGTCTCTTATTATAGGTATTTTACGAGAAAAATATAGCCCTTGTTAAACGCAGGCTTGTTATGGTCCTTACGTATACATCCTAATAAGCGACAATTGAGAAAAAGAAACGCAAGTTTTCTCATGAACTTGATTTTTTTTTGTTTATCTTTGTTTTCATAAACGAAATGTTCGTGTTTTTGTATCGTGGAACTGTATATCTTCTGAAAATATTGTTCTGCTGATAATGTATTGGTTGAGGAATAATTCGTGAGCGTTTTTTCAAGTTAAAAAAATATATTCATAAATGAAATTTCATGTCATTTGGTAGATAATTTTTGCTCTAATGGATGGTGTGTTTGATTTTCATATGTCTTTAATATTTGCTTTCATTTTCAGCTCATTAAATGGAATGTCAAGTGGACAAAATCGAGCATTTTCGACACCATCTGCTTTTCGCATTTAATTTCTTGCAATTTCGTTTAAAACAATGCATACTATATACCTAGGTATTACATGAAATAAAGTATCATAATAAATGTTTTGGGTTAATGTGTTCATGCATTGAAGTATTGTATAGTCTTGCATGTAATGCTTGAATGAAATTGTTTAAAAACGCTCACGAATTATTCCTCAACCTAATAAAATCAGGAAATTTAATATTTACCTAACAATAAAATAGAATTTGTATGTAGTTCGGCATAAATATACACCGAGGACTAACTGTGCTCAGCACAGGTATCGACACCTGGTTTTTAGTGTTGAAAGTCCGCAGACATACCACTGTGCCGTATAAATTGGAAAACGACAATACAAACCAATAAATAACTAGCATTTCATTATTAATTTTATTGAATTTAAATAGTTTTCTTTTAAATAAATATAACTGTAAATCAGTACGCGAATCTAAAATAATTTATCAGTACTCATAATACAAAAACATTTACAAACACTGTTTCCGTCACTAATGGTTCATATTAAACTGATATACATCCTGTGAGTTTCAATCGATAGCAAAGAGTTCTTCATATATATGCAAAAACGGCTCGTTTGGGTTGAAAACTATTTTACATAGAAGAGCGAACAACGTTTCGACCTTCTTCGGTCATCGTCAGGTTCACAAAGAAAGAGGTAACTGACCGGAAGCTGACCACATGTTTGAAAGGGGTTGTGTAACTGAGTGTCGGAATGTAGAGGGCGGTATTAGATGTTTGAATATACTATTTTATTTTATTTTATTATATTAATATAGGTATAAAGGCGTTCCTTTATATTGGTTTATTTTGGGTTTAAGTTGTTGTATAAGTAAGGCTTCTTTAATTTTGCGTTTGTTTATGTTTGCTTCTTTATTTAGTATTTGAGTGTTTTCTATGGTTATGTTGTGTTTATTTGACTTGCAGTGTTCGAAAACGTGTGAAGGTGACTTTTTATGTTCTTTGAATCTGGTTTCCATTTTTCTACTTGTTTATCCAATATAGAAGTCGTGGCAGTTATCACATTGTATTTTATAAATAATGTTGGTGTGGTGTTTGTCAGTGTAGTTTTTACATACTATAGACCTCAGTTTTGTGCCTGGTTTTTGAATAAGTTTGGTATTAACTGGAATGTCATATTTTGTTACTAGTTTTTGCCAAATGTTGGTTATTTGTTTGCTGATGTCAGGAATATATGGTATACAGCAGTATATGGTTTCATGATTTTTTGATTCGTGAGATATATTTACTTTAGTTGGTTGATTTTTCTTTCTGTCTAGGTGGGTGCGTATAATGTTTTCTACGGTTTGTGGAGGAAACTTATTGATGTTGATGAAGTATTGTTTTATTTTGTCTAATTCATCGTTAACTTTATCTGGTGAGCATAGTTTTATGGCTGTGTTTACTTGGTTTCTTAGTATGTTGAGCTTTTGTTTTATTTCATGTGCTGAGTCCCAAGGAATGTATAGTCCAGTATGGGTGATTTTTCGGTGGATTTCTGTTTTGAATTGTGTGTCGGTTCTTGTAATTTTGAGGTTAAGAAATGATATTTGATTGCTTTCTTCCTGTTCACATGTGAAGTTAATGTTGGGATGTATAGAGTTAATGTGGTTGAAAAAATTAAGTATGTGTTCTGTAGATTTGAATCCCACAACCGTGTCATCTACATATCTGTACCAGTATAGTGGTGGATGTAATGCTGTGTTAATTGCTTGTGTTTCAACTTGTGTCATAAAAATATTGGCTAGAATTGGTGATACTGGGTTGCCCATGCTTAGGCCATTTGTTTGTATATAGTTTTGGCAAACAACAGAAAAGACACCAAAACGACACACCGTTGACTAACCTCATAATTAACAGATCCGACCGACAATTAAACAATTCGATTCGAGGAGAATCGAACCCTTATTTTAGCGTTGTAAATCCGAAATCTTACCGCTGTCCAAGCGGAGGACAATTGTAAAAATAAAAATTATATTTTTATTACGTTGAAGTGCTTAATTAATCTTTCAGACTCATAATGTGGGTTACGATTATCAACTTGTATGTAATACAGGAGTTGAGTAAGTTGTAGTAATATGAGTTTGGATCCTCTTACAGTTCATTTCGTCACGTCTCGTCATGCTTTATCTACTCGCTATGCATAGTGATAATCATCTTCCAGAATGGTTTCAGTTTAAAAGGCTCCATCTTAAGTAGTTCCATTCTCAAATTACATCGATCCTCCCTGTTTGCTTTCCATAATCCATCTAGTATAGGAAAATTGCGTTTTCTAGCGCCCGTTTCAACAGTCCAATCACGTAACATCTGTATGTGCTGACTCCGGCGATTTAGCTACTTTGTTTTTGTAGGGAATAGCAAGAATATCTGCTCCATTTTCCAGATTCTTGTGGTATGACGGGAAGTGTAAATTTGGTAAAGTCATACCTCGTTGGTCTTATTCTTGAAATTTTATCCCATTCTCGATATGTTAATCTAAATATCTACCAACTGAAACACATTTGCGTGTCAAAATGAGCTTAAGTCCATTATCTTTAACTGCTTGCATATGTTATTGTGTCTATGGATTCATCTTCTCATAAAACCAATAAACAAACTTTAATCCTGATGTACCTACTCATCTAAGTACTTTTTATCATCACAACTAAGAGTTGTAAAGTGCTTTTCAAATGTTATTTCTTTCTCTAATGCACTCTCTCCTGTATCTTTATCAGTGCTTATACGTAAGAAACGTGTAGAATACTTATATCGTGTCCTTTGGTAAAGGATGGTGAGATAGAATTTATCAGTAATGATAATGAAGCGTGACTAAATGCTGCTACCTTCATATCTTTCAGCGAAAAAAAAAATCGTAACAACCTCGAATTTTTAACTTGTATACAAAACAGCCCGACCTTGAACACTACTCCCATTATTTATGTTGTTTCCATGACTCTCCCATGTTGTGAACAATAAAAGATTCTAATACGTTCAAAATGTTTTTGTTGCTGCTTTTTAAGTGAACAGACGTTTCAGTATATGTGGCTGTAACGTAGGTCGTACAACTCAAATAACGTTTTCAGTACTTTTGCGCACATGAAGGGGAAGTTCGTGAAGGGTTATTATATTATGATTACGTATACACTGTTATTATTGTAATTACTTACCCTTTTTTCCATTTTTTTTGTAAATAAATACACTCGTATTCTACGTATCATAATACTGCTGTCTGTGTAAAAGAATTGTTCGATAAACTTTAACACATTAGGTAAAACTTTGTACCTTTACCAGCTCGACGATAAACCATGCTGCGGTAATTTACTGACAACTGTTCAATGTATTTGCATGTGGTTAATTGAAAACATTTCAGAGAAACAACATATCGTTGCAAAAATAAGTTCTACAGTCTCAGCTACATAGGTTAATAATAATAATATCAAAAATCTATATAGTAACATTAATTACTGTATGATTATATTAATAGCCAGGAAATATTACCTGAAATAATTTTACTCCAAACGATATACCCTAAACATTATCTGTATTTAATGAAATATTCACGTGTATATTTGCACCAAAAATAAAGATCAAATCATTATTCTCGTCTGCCATTGAATAAGTCTTAATGTTATTTGCTTATAGATTAATGCTTCAGTGCTTCCCCTAAGGCAAAAAATGCATTCGAAAAACGTTATTGGCCTGAAATACGTGACAGAAAGTACAATAAGAGCTTTCAAGGGCCCAACAGGTACATATAAAATGAAAACTCAGTACAGTAGGTTTGGTCTGCTTTCATTAAGTTCTTTTTATTATTTTCTTTCTTTAAAGGAAACTGGCTGTAGATATCCGTTACAAAACAACCTTCAGACGAGGCTGTGCACTTCTTAAGTAAAGAAATAGTTATAGATTTTTTTTTCTCGTTCATTCAAAATTAAATGCTGTAGCAATGATGTCGGCAAGCTTTCTATTCACAAAAAAGGTCTTTGTACAATAAACTTTGAATACGAAAAGACGGCTAATGGATTGCTTGCTATTTGTGTCATTTGGTTTTAATGGAATATAGAAGGCTAAAATTTGATATTTTCAAATGAAGTTATTATCTTATCACCTTTTCTTTTTTCGACATTATAAAATTCGTTGTGCTTAGGATTGTTCGAGTCATCATCAAGAAAACAGACGAATATTTTTAGATAATTTGTAACTGTTTCTTTTGGCTTGCGAGGCTCTAATGGCAGAAGATATAAAAAGTATTTTTTTAAATATTTTTGTCCTAACTCTAAATGTAATTTAGTAGGCAAAAAAAAGTAATTTATGTTAAAACTTCATGCAACTTACCCAACATCAGAATACAGGCTACTTTCAAGGAGCAACGGAGGGTAAATTATACGTAAAAGGTCAACGTTTTATTAATCATCATATTAAGTACAACAGAGACTCAATAGAAGTGATTGAGTTCAACAAACAGTTAATATTTTGTTATAAAAACTGCAGACGGTCTTTCAAGCATTGTTGGAATATATTTAATCAAATTGTTCATTTGAATTGTGCTACAAATGTCCATAATAAATTCTCGTAAAATTTCTTTGAAAGTAACTTTTGATTTTTCAAGTTTTCTTATCTATCAAATCCCAGATCTCTTCAACTGGGTTGAGATCAAGGCTCTATGGAGACCACTGCATCATTTGAATGACTCCAGCAGCTTTTTTCTTAACTTAGTAATGTCTGTTGTTTGGATGAGTGCTTGGGGTCACTATATTCCTGGAAGTAGAATATGCAAACCACTGGGTACACCACAATGGATCAGTATATGTGTGTGTGTATAATTATAACCGTCATTTTTTAAAAGCCAAAACAAAACATATTAAAATTAAAGATAATACGTTGCATTTAAAAAAAAATCCTGGGGTACAAGTCACAATGTGTGATTATAAAACGTATCCTATGTTTTGGAGGCGACTTCGAAAGTAGGACTCACATTGCGGCGGAAATACACAGTCTCTTAGTTATATATATAATTGTACTTGCACTGGTCCATTATTCCATCTGTTTTGCAAATAATTTTAGTCCCCTCAGGGCCCGGTAAGGCCAGGTGGATAAGGCACTCAACTCGTAATGTGAGGGTCGCGCGTTCGAATCCCCGTCACACCAAACATGCTCGCTTTTTCAGCCGTGGGGGAGTTATAATGTGACGGTCAATCCCACTATTCGTTGGTAAAAAAGTAGCCCAAGAATAGGCGATGGGTGATGATGACTAGCTGCCTTCCCTCTAATCTTACACTGCTAAATTAGGGACGGTTAGCTCATATAGCCCTCGAGCAGCTTTGTGCGAAATTCAAAATAAACAAACCAAGTCCCCCTCAGCATCAAAACACCCTCAAACTATCAAACTGTCTCTCCCATGCATCATTGTAGGTGCTATGCATTGAGATAATAATATTTCACCTTTTCGTCTACCGGACGTACAACGTACTCTTTGAATCAAATATTTCAAACTTAAACTGAACCGTCCATATCAGTTTCTTAACAGTATTTGGAAATCGAAGTAAAGGATGAGTCATCTTTACAATGTAGATCTGGACACTTTTCTGTTATTTGGTACATAGTTGTTTATCCAATGCTTGAGATTAGTGGCTGTCTTTCTCCTGTCCTGAAGGCTGCATAAACAAAGATACTTAACATCAGTATCGTCGAGTTTAAGTGTTCTGCCTCTTTCTTTCCTGTTTTAAAATTTACCAGTCTTGGTCTCACAATCTAGGGTGTACTTGACAGTGACTGGGGAGCATTTCAAGGCTGAAGCAATTTGTCGGAGTCCAACCAGCATCACGTAAAGCTTTTACGCGAACTCTCTGCTCTAATGACAGTTCTCTACGCTGTTTTGGGCCATGTGGTGACAACAAAACTAGATGTATAGTGTTAAACACTGATTTGAAGAAGGTTTATGCGTGGAGTTTTATCAAATTCATTTCTTCTTGCACACACCACCCACCTCCAACTCTTGGGCTACTCTTTTACTAACGAATAGTGGAATTGCCAATTTCATTAAAACGCCCCTACGACTGAAAGGGCGAACATGTTTGGTGTGACAGGGATTCGGACCCGCAACACTCAGATTGCGAGTCGAACCCAGCCATACCAGGATCGCTAAAAGCGAATTATTATTTTATTTAGTATTTCTAAAGTGTTAAACAAGACAAGATATTTCGAGGTAATTAAGACTTTTTAAGGTAGCAACGCTAGTAGCGCATGAAATGGAGTTAATATTGATTGTAGTTTCTATAATATAACTATTCTAGTAGTGATATTATAAGTTTAGTAAGTTTGCGAAAACTTCATACAATATAATTTTTGTCAAGTGACAAAATTCATCTTTGCGGTTTTCTTGATGAAACAAATTCTAATCGTAATTACATGACTAACGGTAAGATCTGGTGTTAGCTTCAACATCATGCTCTCGTTTAAGTTCTTGTCACTTCACTTAGACAAGCAATACACACCTACCTCAGACAATGGCCTCACGAGCTGGTTTTTATATATATGTCACCAGTTGTCACGAAGCTTTCTAGGAAACAGTGCGAAAGATGACATGTTAAGTGAGTGCTTGCATCAACACGTCAAGAGTCAGGCTTGAGTCACAACTCAAAACATTCATCATAAAACTTTTTTTTTTTTCTGAAGAATTCCAGATTGTTTCTTTTCGGTCAGTGCCTTCCTTCTTCAGCCAGCAGAGAAGTCGAATAGGAAGAAATAAAACAAATGTTGCAACAGAAATACTCGAGTAACCCGAAACCTTTCACTTTGTATTTATTTTTTTTGTTTTTAGACAATGAAACATGACAGCGTGGAATGACAGACTTTGGCTTTAACAGAAAAGACTCCAGCTCCGGTTAACAACCAAGTAGTTACAGTCATGAATGACCTTATAAACAGAGTGCATCTGACCATTGTGCTATTTTCACGTCTGTCTGTAAGCATGCGTGATTCCCCTTTACGTTTCGCAAACATCTGTACAGATTCTACCACATTTATTTACAGGGTGAAGCTACAAAGACGTGTCTTAAGTACGAATTTGCTGATCGGCTTTAGATATCTTTTTCCACCAAAATGAACGTTCATTTGTGCGCGTGGGCGGCTCGGATATGTGCAATGCATAATCAGCCTGCCAACGATATAAGGTTTCAGTTTTGTTTATCTTAGGAATGAAAACCTACTCCGAGAGATTAAGGACTTGTACCGAATTACATGTGTCAATACTCAGGAAATAACGTACAATAACCACATGTTATTGTTATATAATGGTATGCAACCTTATTTTTTTAGAAGAAAATGTGTAAAAAACGAACTGTACAACATCATCTTGGTGTAGTTATGTGGAGTCATTATATTTCGTTACCTCCCGACCAACATGCTATAGTTTTCTATGGTTATCCTTAGTTTATTTTTTATCGTTTTTATCTTATTTTAGTTTGGTATGAAACACCTTGTTTTGTTTTATTTTTTGTTAGCTAATGTTTTCATTTTCAGCGTGTTTGTTAAAACTTGTTTGTTCTTTTTTACACATTTCGTCATTTGTATTTTTTAACAAGTCCTTATTAAGCGAGTCTACGATCCGGTTACCACCTTGTAGAATTTAACTATATGTTTGTAAACGATTATTAACTGAGAATACCATAAAAATATATGTCTTACTGAAACTCAATATCAACCAATCACGACAGTATTTACAAACCTTTTATAATTTTCCAGAACGAATGATTTTGTTTTATTGCAAAGCCGTACTGGGATGTGTGTTGTGTTCACTGTATGGAATCCAACCCTGGATTTTAGGGGTGTAAGTGCGTATACTTACTGTTGTCCACCCGGGCAGGAGGCAATTGTTGGGTCAAACAGAAAAATAAACTCGGTAGAATGTAAGTTGATTACAATATACATGAGATTAGATCTAAGTTTGTTAGACCAGTAGAGTTTTAAAAAATACTGATTTACATATTGTGCTGAACGATAATTGAAATCAAGACATAAACCAGTTGGATAGTTTAAAAGTATTAATACTTATAGCCAGCTGCAGGGTCGTGTGCAGGAATTTAAATGTGACTATTATAGGGAGTATTATGTTAAACACACACAAATTATACATATACTTGTCTTTATGATAATGACAAGAACTGGAAACGGAAATTATTTACTCTATTTTAAAATTAGAATAACATAATACATATCTCAATTTGAATTTTAATATACATATATATATGTGTGTGTGTGTGTGTTTTGGGGCTCATATGTACTATATCAACATACACAAACATTATATGCTTAAAAGTAAATAGTATTTCGCTCAACCAAAATGACCAAGTCCGTATGAATAGATATATTTTGAGGGGGGAGTGTCTGCTTGTTCCTCTTGTGCACGCACCTGGACAGTTGATTCCTAGAGTTAATTAAGTTAATTGTAAAAATCCCAAAAACATTTCATGAAGTTTGACCAAACTGAAAAGGCTTAGGTTTAATCTGAGTTACCAAAACAAAACCGCCAGAACAATTTTGTAGGAAGCTATTTAATTGACCCCACAAAGCAATAAAATATTTGTAGCTGTAAGGAATATACAGGCTTAAAATAAATATGCGTTTTTATTACCAGGCCATGCGTAGGCATCACTATTCGTTATAATATATATGTATGGTAATTGAACGATTTGTCAAGCAGAATACGTAACATTTATATGCGGTTTGGTTACTGGACAAACATAAATTTAGGCGGTTCAATCAGACACTAGATGTTATGAAGTCGATATTTACCTGTAGTTTATTTGAAAAGGACGTGTTCTGTTTTGTTTTTAAGCCTAATAAGATTTCGCTCGATCTTCATTTCAAACCTCAGTCTTCACAGAGCGTCGAATTTCGTTACATGAACGTCAACCATAATATCTCAACACACTTTAAGTATCATACTAAATGTCATCCACGACTCATTTTCATCAGAACCTATTTGTTGCAATTTGACTGCTATTACCTGACACGCATGTGTTATGGGTGTTTTCGTTGGGCTATGAATGATGATTATCAAAGATAAAGGAGCTGGTATTAGCTTGCGAAACGACTTAATGGATAGGGTCACGCTACGTGCCATTCAAAGATATGTATGTATTTGTAACAAGCCACGCCCACACTCTCTTCCTGAAAAAAATTCATTTTACACATTTCCACGGTATGTATATATATATATATATTATATAAAGACAGCTCACAGGTTTAAAAATCGATCTTCAAGTATATGTAAAGATCCATAATATTACCAAGGACCTGCTGTTGAATAAACAATTAATAGTGAAAAAAATGGTTTCCTTCATACACGTCATATACTGAGTTATAAATGTTTCTTAACAAATGCAATACGTTTCAACGACAACTGTACAAGAAATATAAAAATAGATGCAATACATTTTAACGACAACTAGGCAAGAAATATTTATATTAAGAAGTGAAATACATTTTAACGACAATCAGACAAGAGATATGCATATGAAATACTGTGTGCAAAATTCGCTGATGTACACGATACCTGAAACACTTTCATCACCTAAAGTTTAAACCGATTCCTTAATTTCTTCGTCTTTGTTTGTTTGTCTTTTGACTCACCTTGTTTGTAGTCGTTCTAAGAAAGAAATGTTCAACATGTTAAATGACTCCTTTGTTTAATTTTCGTTTTTCCAATTACTGTATTGATTTTAAATGCTGGAGAAAAACGCGTTTTTTTTACTACTTAAAATTCTACTTTAATTCCAAACGAAACAATACGTTACTTAATTTCCTGCTCAAAACATTATACGGGGTAGATAGACCAAAGGTAGTAGGACCGGTTTGGTTTGAAGTTACATGAGAGCTAACCGTCCCTAAGTTAGCAGTGTAAAACAAGAGGGAAGGCAGCTAGTCATCATCACCCACCGCCAACTCTTTTACCAACGAATAATGGGATTGATTGCACAAAATATCGCCCCCATGGCTGTAAGGGCGAGCATATTCGGTGATACGGGGTTCGATTCCGCGACCCTTGGATTACTAGTCGGGCACCCTAACTACCTGGCCATAAATATTATTATTAAACATTAACCGAACGGCGAAGACAAACATAAATTCCTACGATGAAATAAACCTTTTTAAATCTGTATACTCCATTTTCATTTATGTTTCTACTTACATTATGCTATTTGGATAAAGACTGCTCTCAGAAAATTTACTGACTTTCCAAAATCAGGAGCAAACTGTTTTTTGAGTACTTTTAGGTAGCAGTACACATGTTTCCTTTATACATGCTGTGTCAGGCGTGGCTAGTAGTTAGCTTGCCAGACAGCAAACCTGTAGGTCTCTGGTTCACATACCGTTGTCGTAAACTTGCCATTTAGGAGCTCAAGAGTGATGATTAAATCCCATTCTTGGAATAGAGAAATCAAGGAGAAAGCAGTGTGTGCTGTTGACTAGCTGCCTTCCCTATGCTCTATCAGTTCAGAGTTAGAGAGGACTAGCTCATATGGCCCTTACTTATCTATGTGCGCAAGTATTCGAGAAAAACTACACATATTCTAGAGAGTACTAGTACTTTAGTGCCTTTCTAGAATATTAAATGTTTTCTCGAAAAAAAAAGAAGAATAAAACCAACCATTTTTTCAGTACGCAAAAGATAGTATTACTGGGTAGAAAGAGTGGAGTGTTTGTTTATTCGTTGTTAAGCCTAAAGCAATACAACGGGCTATCAGTGCAGTAGCAAGAAGGAGTCTCAAAGCCCAGTTTTTAATGTTATAAACCTACAGGAGAGGGTAGAGCAGAATGATGTATGGACTAAGATGTCGGACTACAGAGGATGAATCTGAGTAATCCATTTAAATTTTTATCATGATTGAAGTTTTAGATTTTTTTTATAATTTACATGGTAAAAAAGTTCAACCGTAATAAAATTATTTGTTTATTCATGCCAGTCCTTTATGTTCTAACTATATTTATATTAGTACAAGGTCGACCTCTCAAGTATATTAATGTTAGCAAAATGTTGCTTTCTCGAATATATTAATGTTATCAAGATGTTCCCACTCTTCCGATTGCTCAGCAGTAAGCTTGGAAGCTCATAATGCTAAAATTCTGGATTCGATCTCGGCGGTTTACACGATACAGGTGTAAGTAGCCATTGTGTAGCTATTTGCTTAACAACAAATAAATATAAAAAGCTTTAGAAAATGCTCTTGAACAGAAAAAAAAGAAAATAACGTGTGTGTGTGTGTATATATGTACCTGATGTATATATATATATATGTATATAATAAAATCATAATGGCATGAGCCATGTTTATTGATATGATAAAGATATACACTTAGCAGGATATATATAAAAGCTCCTAGCTTTTCCTTATATCTTCATCAATGCCTGATAAATATCTACATTAGCAGACCATAACGCAGGTGAATGAAGCTCGCATGTAGTTTTAATCGTCACATTTTCATTAGGACCTTACAGCAATCTACGTTACCAGTTTAAAATACTATTTCTAAAGCTACTGCAGGTGCATGAGGCTCGCAGCAATATTCGTCACATTTTCCACCAGGATCTGATAATGATTTACAATACCAGTTAGAAATAACGCCAAACTACCGCAGGTGGTTAAAACTCGTAGTCTTTCCTTATATCTTCATCTGCGCCTATTAAGGTAAAGACCTACATTAGCAGACCGAAACATTCTCTCCAAATTATTGCAGATCAACTAAGCTGGTAACCGTATTTGTCAGATCTTCACCAGAATCTATACCAGTAGTCCGAAAAGTCATCTTCAAACTACCACAGATGTATGAAGCTCATAAATTATGTTCATTAAGTCTTCATCGGCGGGTGAATAAATAGTTTAAAAAAATACTTCGAAATTTCTTCTTTAAATAACCGTAAGCAAGTGAAAATATTTACAACGCCGAAATTAAATGTGTAAATATGCCACATGTAGATTAAATCCTAACCATGCAATTTCATAATTTATCGTTGATAAATGGTGTTAAAATCCGGAGCTCGATTCTTCACGGTGAGCAGAGTTCAAACAGCACTGAGTGATAAACAACAACATAAACTCATTAGTTCATTATGAAACAGTGAAACTACATACACTTATTCCCTTTGAAACATCAAGAGTTTTAATAAACACTTGAGTGTTGAGATCTAAGTTGAAACTAAACTGAATGATCCTCACTTTTGTTTTTGAGGTACAACTTAGCAAGGAGTTCGGGAACATTTCTGAAATCATTATTGCAGGCTCTTTGTTCTACAAATACATATTGAACATAATTTATTTGGTAGTTCAATTGTTTGCTGCTTATTAACCTAACCTTTCTAGATATATTTCTTTGGAACTACAATTTGTATATAGGACTACCATAATTACGGTAGTATAACGTATCAGATATGAAAGATAAAAGCTAGTGATATTACGAGTCATATATACTGCACATAAAAAATCATATCATGTTAAAGCTTAGTTTTGTTTCTCTGTGACCATCTTTATCATGTCACTCGAGTATTTGACTTATGGTTTCAACTCACACGATGAATTTCGAAACCATTAGTTTTTCCCTGCTATAAAAACGGTTAATACTATGTCTTCCATTCATACATGACATACTAACTCATTATGCTTGTTAAAAGGTACATTAAATTTTAATGAGAACCAGATTAAACGGAGCTTTTGTATTTACATTACAGAGACATTATTGTGTGATACGAAGTTAAAGCGAACTGAGTAATTACTAAGTGCGTATGACGGCAACAGTTTGTTAAATTTCTACTCACGTCTTTTTACAAACAGAATTAGGTGTATCCGACAATGTACAAAAGGATGGCACAAAACTGTTCAAATTAGGCAGTTTTGTTTTTCTTAACACACACTCAAAATGATAAGTATTCAGCTGCCACTAGATGTTTCCTTTGATGTCAGCTTGTTCTATTATAATTATTGAATTTGAATGTATCCGTTTTATAGCAATAAATCATGTCTAATACCTTGTTTATTAAACGTATTGTCTTCTACCAGCCATGGGCAAAAGCTTTCACCACTTGCATAGAAATTACTGGATCATACTTTAAATGTTCGAGATCTCAGGGTTGTTTTACTCTCATAAAGAATTTCACATTTATATTTAGTTTTATATTTACCCTAAAGTTTTTTTGTTTTGCATTCTTTAGGTATAGTTCATGATTTCTGCTTAACTTTTCCATAATTTTGCATTAAAAACATTAGATTGTATCCTTGAAATACTTTATAAATGTGCTTTCTGTGAAACGTCTCGTATACCAGTCGAGCTTTCTGAACGTATATTCTGATAAACATAAAAGGTTAATTAATTAATAAGAAACTCTGGACTCAGCAGATAGCTCAGTGTGACTTTGTTATAAGAAACACACACACACACGCAAGAAATTCTGACAAAAATTAGATAAACTATAAGAAACAAAACTACACAAATTAAATGATAAATTAATTATCGAAGTCGTTTTTGTATAAACACTTATTAAAAGCTTGTAATTTTATAAGTCATGGTTAAGGTTACATTTGACAGAAGTAGTTAAGGCCAGCAAAAGCATAGGCTCTCACTCTTTCAATTATGGAATCATGTGGCAACAAATATATAGTCCAGTTAGCATAGAGTGGTCCCTGATTTCGAACCACTAACCATAGGAGAGCAATCGGTGGGCAGCACCCTATTGCTATGTATATATATATTCTTTTCAAAACAAGAAACGCAAAAGGGACATTTTTGTAATTTTAAAGAGAAATATATGTAATAACGTTACAAGCTCAGAGTATGTGATGCTACACGTGTTAAGGCACTGATTATCAGACCAAAATGACAATAAAAGTTGTGCACTTTGAAAACGGAGGAAAACATCGGATTTTTCGCCAAAACGCATGCCTGTCCAATAAATTTGTTTGAGAGATCTGCATGTTCTGCAAGTGCAACATGTGCAAAATTCCTATAAAAGTGACGGGTTCTCGGTTACCATAGCTCAGTCTTAAGCCACCGACACGCAATACAGTTACGCCAAAACTGACAGAAGCCAACGCAACAACGTTATTGGTCGCTTGGAAGCAGGCGAATCTCGATCAGATGTTGCCAAAGCTGTGAATGTCCACCCAAGTACCATCACAAGGCTATGGAATCGTCACCAACAACATGGATCAACTCGTGACAGTCCACGATCTGGCAAACCTCGTGTGACCACGCCCGCACAAGCTCGCTACAACCGGTTACGTCACCTTCGGGATAGGACCAACACTGCGACGTCTACTGCCTCAACCATACCAGGGCTGCGTAGGATTTTCGATCAGATTGTACGCAACCGTCTACGAGATTCTTAGGCCCCATGTGCAACCCATCATGGTGAACATCAACGACGTTTTTCAACATTACAATGCCTGTCCTCACACAGCCCGACTCACCACTGTCTTCTTGAGACACCACAACATCAACGTTCTTCCCTGGCCCTCCAGATCACCAGATTTAAACCCCATCGAACATCTTTGGGACGAGTTGAACCGACGTCTGCGACGGCGACAACCTCAACCGCAGACTCTACCTCAGCTTGCAGCAGCTTTGAAGGCTGAGTGGACAGCCATTCCACAGGATGTGATTCGTCATCTCATCGCTTCCATGGGCAGGAGATGCCAAGCAGTTATTGATGCTCACGGGGGGCATACTCGTTATTGACGTTGAGTGACGTTAAACTTCATCTAGTGAGCGTGGACTTCGCCTTTGCAGACTTTGGATGTTCAGCAGTGAATGTGCAAAGTTCACACATGTCATACAGAACTACCCGGAATAAACTTGTTAACAATTTGTCTCATATTTTGCCTTTTGAGTTTCTTTTTTTGAAGAGTATATATATATATGTTACTTAGTTGTTTAATATTTTATGCCTTTTATTTGACTGATAGTTATTATTATGTTTACTCTGCTTACACTTAGTTTCCAATGTAAATTAAGAAGGACTGCATTTTAAAATAGTGGAAATCAAGACTGTTAATCGCTGTTCGGCAATGAGCAACAGATCAAACAAACGCTAGACCAGTCTGGTATCAATAACGCAGTACATAACTGTATGAAGTAAGTAAACGAATAAAACTTGACTTTTATTGTATTCTCAAAACGCTTCGAAATTAACTACAACATTCAAAATAAATTAGAATATTAATATATAGTAATGTTATTACTGAGAATAGAAACTTGAAAGGTTTAATTAACTAAACTGGATGCTTCTTAACTTATAATAATATAAGTTGATATTTATATATTTTTATTAGAGAAAATTAGTCATTTTTCTTAACAATCATCTGACACTATGCTCATTTAACATGTTCCTGAACGTTAATGTGTTAACAAGAAATGAATAGGTCTACTGTTTACTGTTTTCTCGACATTATTGCAACAAAGGTAAACAAAAATAAGCCTTTTTTTTTAACCATTCACAATATGGTAAAAAATTAATATGTTTGTAAGAAACTACGAAGATTGTTTATTAGGCCACAAATAAATACAAACTTTGAAGAGCTTAGCTTTCATTTTTCAATAAATACAACAGAAAACTAAAAACCAAACTGATTAGAAGGCATTGAATCAGTATTTCATTGCTTTGAGCTGTACTTAGCATGTCCAGATGGTTAAGGCACTCGACTCGTAATCTGAGGGGTGCGGGTTTGAATCCCCATCGCACCAAATATGCTCGCCCTTTCAGCCGTGGAGGGCGTTATAGGTTTACGATCTATCCCACTATTCTTGCCCAGAAGTTGGCGGTGATGACTAGCTGCCTTCCCTCTAGTCTTACCCTGCAAATTTAGTAATGGCTAGTGAAGATAGTCCTCGTGTAGCTTTGCGCGAAATTCAAACCAAACCTTTGGCTGTAATCTCAAAAAAAAAAAAAAAATCACAGGGTTTAGCCAGCTCAAGATGTTTAGGTTTGCAAGTAAGTCCATAAACATAGTTAACAACGCAAAATAGTATTCCCAGAGTTAAATATATATATATATATTGTTATAAGCATTATAACCAATAACATTAGATGCGACTAGTTTTAATTAAAATGTTATTGGTCATTACGATTTTCCTGTACGAAGTTATGCACTTAACCGGGTCGCAGTTCTTTGAATTTTCAATAATATAAGTAACTAGTATTATGTGTTTTTATTTTTAGAAATTATTGTTCAAAACGAATCAATTAATTTTAGTTTTGTAGAGATTTTTCTTGGACTGTTCTTTTCCTGTTTTACTTTTTTGCACAAAACTGGACAAAGAGTTGTTTGTAAACAGCTGTTCAGGTGATAGAACAAAGAGAAGGTAGCTCATTTACTCTTGTATGATCGAATACTGAGACTTGTCCAAAGTTCTAAAAGTTTTGTTTGCTGTTTTTGTTTTTGTGTTGTTGTTGTTTTTCTTTGCAACAACGGAAGAGGAGCCATGGGATTCTCGGATTTACAATCCTGGAACACTAACTATTAAATAACACCCGACTCACATAAATTTTAAGTTGATATAAACTAATAATACGGCTTAAAATGCATAGCCTCTTAATCTGCACAATTTCTGCCACTAATAAATGAAGATTAGTAATTCTTGTCACCAATTACACCCTACAATACAAACAAACTGCGTGAAAAAGTTATTACCTTTTTCCTCTTGCCTATGTCCGAATGACGTTCTGCAGTAAATCCAAGGCTCGTGGCAAGAGTTACATAATTGAACCAGTCAGAAAGCATAAGCCAGGAGGGGCTTGGTTGCTGGGTGGCGCCTCCAAGCTGACTAACAAACCGAAGAGAATTGCCTTAATGTCTCAGTGCCCCCGTCATTATTGGGGCCCTCGCTTGGAGATAAATACCTCCAAAGACTAGAGTGCCCATCAGATGGTCACAAATCACAGAAAATTGCAGTGTTGTTGAGAATCAATAAACACTCTCGGAAAGACCCCAGAATGATTCAGTCCAACATCTGGTCATGTGTTCAACAACTGACCACTTTCTTCTGGAACAAATTGTCCAATCTCGTGACCTCCAACATATACTTTTTTTGCGCTTCGGTCATGGTGGATACTGTGAAAATTGCTCTAAATTAGCGAGACCCGTAACCGAAATACTTACTTGACTTTACACGTATTTCTATTAAATCATAAATCTTCCATTTAACACTTACGCACACACCTGCTTTAGTAATTAGTGTAAGGGCTTGTTTCAACAAATATTGTCGCCCCTTCCATATTCCTTTAACACCCTCCTCCCCTCATGTAACTAGACAGTAAATCTGAGAGCTCATAACGCTAAAAAGTGGCTAACGATAATACGCTGGGCAGAGCATAGATTGCCCTTTTTGTAGCTTCTTTGTGCAAACAGAGAATACTCGTTCTATAATAATAAAACGTTTCATTTACAGAGCTAAATTCCAATGCGGTCCAGTAAATAAACAGTATATTGAATAATGAATAAAATATATATGTACGTGAGCTCATTTACGTTTTTACCTCATATTTAAATGTTCACAGCTTGATTATGTTTCTTTTTCATTATTCGGTTTTATGCAACGGTGTATCAAGACATATCCATGAGAAAAACATAAAATACCAAGTCGCGATTTTTGGTTTTGCAAATGGTGACTGATTACGGGCATTCAAATGTGGCCACTTTCATACTTCCAGTTTTTAATTTTGTAAATCTCGTTCATATTATGTTTCTCGTACTTTGATTTCGTAATTCATAGCCGGTTTGTGTATACATGTGTGTATGTGGGGTTCTTATAGCAAAACAATATTGGGCTATCTGCTGAGTCCACAGAAAGGAATCGAACTCCTTATTTTAGCCTTGTAAATCCATATACTTGCCGCTGCACCAGCGAAGCACGTGTATAAGTGGGCGTGTGCATATTTTTAGTTTTTAATTTACTTTATTTCGTCTTGATTTTGGTTATAACAAACTAAAAAATTAGTCAGAAGTTTGGATTAGCTGTTTTTAATGGAGTCCTTCCTTTTGATTGTGTTTATTTAACTTCATCAGTATGAATATTTTTTCTTATATATATATATATATATAATGAAATATTAGAGTTTTGATTTATTTAGCAAGAAACTAAGTTTCTCGTACGTTATAAAATGTAATAAAGTTTAACGGCAACTGAATTGAAAATACGGTTTTTATAAATTATGTTTAAGTTAGAAATAAAAACTTAAATAATCTTTTTCAGACAAGTAAAAATGGTGATAGGTAATGTTTAACACTTGATCAACTTGTGGACTTTATAGTCAGCAGGAACTATTGTCAAAGATAGCGTAGGTCTGTCAGAGCTGTTGTGTTACGGATCTTCTATTTTTAGTCCTTGTTGACATTGGCCACTCCCGTGAGACATTCTTATCACATATCTCCCCCCCCCCATGATAAATGAGGAATATAGAGCAGTATACTATGGACGACCTACGTGAGACACATGTATAAAACTGACTTCGTGAGGCAAAATATTGTGAAACGTGTCTCCAAGCACAAATCTCCCTAAAGAATCTCTTTAGCTGCCAACAGTTCTTCTTCAACTCCCTCGTGGTCACTCACTCAACTTCCCTTCCTCGTGAAGTTTTAATTCCCAGTTGGTTTTAAAATATAAACTTAATGACTTCAATCCGTGTGCTATAAACCAGAGTACTGAGATATTTATAATAATGACAATAAAATGCTTACATTTATCATTAAGCTTAAAGTGCAGAAGGAATTTCAGCTCCGTCGTCTATCTTGTCGGTGTCTTTCTTTTTTGTGGGTTCTGGAAAAGCCATAAATTTCTACAACAATGCAATAAATAAACATGTTTTGTTTTAAATGTACTTTACTCAATTATGGCCGTCAGATCAAAACAATTTCTACATATTTATAACTTACACTTCTGGTCGGTACTTAAACATTAATGTTTTCTACACACATAATTTATGTGAAACGAAGAACAAATACATAGCTTGTTCATTATTTAACTCAATGGACGGTAAGTTTCCTGTAACAATAGGCTGTTGGTTGTAATGTTGACAAAGTAATGAAAATCACACTGGATATACGTGACACTTTACTGTTGATGTATAGAATTAGTGTTAACGCACAACCCATGAAAAATCTTATGCAAAACAAACATACTTTCTTTACAAGTACAAATGAAGGCAATTAAAACAAAAATTACAAAATATTTCGAATGTTTAAATAGTTTCAAGTGCAATATTCTTGATTAGATTATTATTTGAGCCAAAGAAGTTTTTTTTTCTCGTATAATTATTGTAAAAATAAAATTAAAATGCCATATAGAGAGCTCAGACCACTACATAATAAAATAAAGGTTTTTTTCTTTACTTTGTGAATATGATTCTGTGTTTGTTTGGACGTTTTTGACGAAACACGTAGAATTACAAAATTAAAACCAAGCATTAAATAATTATTTTTATTTCAGGTGGGGGGTTGATATTGTTTTGAATTAAACACAAAGCTACACAATGGACTATCTGTGCTCTGCTCACCACGGGTATCGAAATCCGGTTTTTAGCGTTGTATATCCGCAGACATACCGCTGATCCACTGGGAGGCCAGGTGGGGGGATACATAATTACTAAAGCAATCTTTCATTTTTTTGTTAATTTTCTCTTTTAATAGAACTTTCTTCCAGCTACTGGCGAAAATGAGCTTTCATAAAATAAAACAAAACCTAAACTTAAGTGATTAGTTTTCTTAAGAGTGTGGTAAATAAGATGATCAAGAAGTCTGTGGGGATGGACGAAATAACTCACTCAACATGAAGTTACACATATGAATAAATTAACACAAAATAAAAGACTCAAACAGGGTTAAACATGGTTGTTGATTATATGCAAATCTACAGAATCCATCAAACTGCTTATAAAAACATTTCTTAGTTACTAGAAGTACAAAAGAATTGAGCAAATCAGACCGATAAACACCTACTGACCTGACCGATTTCTACCAATTGAGCCAATATTATTCAAGTAAACCAAGTAATACAATTCCGTATCCCAGCATGACCATAGAATCGGCAACCTCACTAGGTCAACTTGATGGTTATTGAGACCAAACAGGTCAAAGAGAAGCTTGGGCACCCTAAACTGGGAGTAATTAGAGAGGCAACTTCGCATAGGGGCACTTTTACAACTTGGCAATAACGATCATCTTCGAAATACCACAGAACAGAGGATATAAGTTAAACTTTTAAAACATTCTGTAAGATTAGTGATAGAGCGTGCAGTCAACAATAACAAACTATCACACGAGTGCTGCTTGAGTGATAACAGAACCTCATAATATATGTAACAGAACCTCATAATATGTGTAACATAACCTCATAATATGTGTAACAGAACCTGATAATATATGTAACAGCACCTTATTAATTATTTGCACTATTGTGTATGATCCAGATTTGCGTTAAACAAACCAAACAGTTATTGGAAATGGGATACGACTACACAGAACATATTTTATGCTGTTTCTGATTTACTGCCAAAAGTGAAGTTTATCCAATCTTATAGAAAGTTATTGTAAGTTATAGCTTAATAAAGTGTAGAATGATGTGTGTTTTTAAACTCGTATATATACCTTATTTTAAAGATATGTGTTTATGCATTCATATATATATATATATATATACACACACGTAGTTAGATATGCAACCTGTCCTGTTATATTGTAGATTCATTTTAAGTTTTTTAATATATTTGCTTTAAAAACAAATGTGTGTGTGTGTGTATGTATTTTCTTATAGCAAAGCCACATCGGGCACACTGCTGAGTTCCACCGACAGAGTTAAAGACAAACAAACAAACGTTATTTTATATTATACTATTTGTCAGAAATTTTGAGGTTGTTAAAAATATTTCTCTTTGCAATGTTGTCCCATTTCACAGATACGTGTTTCTTTTTTGCACAGATGTTAAAACAACCAGTCTTCAATGGTTCATTTCTGTTAAGCCGTCGTTCACCTTCGGTCAACAAGCAATATATCAGTGGTTGAATTCTCTATAAACTATTGTTCAGTTTCAGTAAACAACCAATCCGTCAATGGTTGAGCTCTGTGAAACTATCATTCACGTTCAATATACAACCGATTCATCAGTGGTTGAGCTCTGTAAAACTGTGTTGAGCTTCAGTTACTACCAACAATATTTTTTATCCAAAATTCATAAGTTAACATGAGTTTACACAGTATTCGAAGATTCAGTTTAACTGCAACATTACAGCAACTTATGTTTTTTGTTTTTTTAACAGTAATTTCGATTATTACTGAACAATTTGCATACTAATCAACTAGATAAAACAATCGTTTGTGCTGATTGATATCGAAAGTGAGTGTTTGATTAAATTAAATGATACTAAATAATCTCACAAGTATGATGATAAACAGAACCAAGCTCAACTGTCTTAGTGCTCAACTCATTCAGAGTATTTTCTCTTGTTATCCAGTGTTAAAGAACTGGCTAAGTTTTTCGATACTGTAGTTACCTTGATAATATAGCCATAAACAGCTTTATAAGCTATAGAAGGGATGTCTGTATTAAACTATAGCGTGTTTCCATATAGTAAACTGTAGTTTTACTCATTTCTTTTATCTAGTTTCTCAGAACGATTGTTGCAACAGGCAAAAACTTAAAATTTTTAATATGATGTGATTGATAGACCCTATCAGCAACAAACGATAAAAAAGACATGATGGTAGTTTGAGGATTAAACCTTAAAAGGATAATCCTGTTCGATTAATACAATATCTTTATATTAATATAATATCCATGTATTTCCCATAATATATTATGCTGCGAAAGATATTTAAAGGTAAAATCTTTTTAAGGGTGGTAAACCCATCTATCGCGATTACTTATACAAGGTAGTAGCTAATAGATACAAGCAGCGAGATACGTGTCTGTCCCTTTTTACACTGCATGAGAACATCTTAAAGATTTTTATGTAATTGTATTGCCATATTCTTGTTGCAATCATATGAATACAAAAAATGAACAATACGCTAGATTAGTTATTTTATGAAGTTATGAATAAAAGTAAAGACGAATATGTTAATCAAATGACGTCTGATACATCCAATACAGACGAAACCTTTCGTACGATACCGGAGCTAATTAGGCTAACCGAAATAAGACAGACATAGTAGTGGTCTAGTAGGTATTTTTACTTTTATCTATCAGAGGGCGCTATATTAAAAATAATTGTTTCGCAAAATAGTAAATTCATTTAACTGGAGACTCACATATACAGCGTAAAAATACTATATATAGATTCAATACAAAATAGAATAAAGTAACTTTGATTGTTATTCTATCAAATAAAAGAGTAACACCTTGATTTTATACTGTGCTAATATATTATCAATTTAACCACAATTAATCTGAGATGAGTTATCCTCAGATATGCACTCAAATTTGCGCTACACATGAAAAAGTATTTAAATGTGCGACAGCGCCTGATGACTCAGTCTGGGTAGGTCTGGGAAAATTTGATCCTAAAAAAATTGGGGTTGGTACTAGCTGTGACAACAGCACGTACAGCCTATTGTGTAGCTTCACGTTTAACAACAAATAAGCAACGAAAAAACTTACGACATGTTCGCATAATAACACAAATATTAGCAATTAGGTAATTAGGTGATACAATTAAAATAAGTAAAGGGCAAAAATTTATATAACTTTAAAATAAACTCAAACCGAATCAAAAGTAAGTCAAAATAAATTGAAATGTGAAGGTATTCGCTGTAAACATAAGAATGTGAATTAGTGGGAAAATTTCGAAATCTGGACATTGAAAAACAACTGTGAAAACCTATTAATATTCAAAGTTTAGTTACACTTTTTAGAAAATAAATATTTTGTTTTGTTCTACTTACTGTTAAGTGCAAAGCTACACAGTGGGTTAACTGTACTGTGCTGAAACGCTAGGACAACGATAAAAGAACAGTATTGTGTAAACAACAAAAATATTAATATATATATAAACACACCCCATGTCTGTGTAGCGTTAAGAAGAGAATTATTTTGATATTGCTTGAAGCATTTCCTCTTAAAAGGTCGGCATGACCAAGTAGTTACGGCGTTTGACTCCCCGTCACCCTAAACATGTTCGCCCTTTCAGCAGTGAGGGCGTTATAATGTGACGGTCAATCTAAATATTCGTTGGTAAAAGAGTAAAAGTTGGCAGTGAGTAGTGATGACTATCTGCCTTAAAGTGCTAAATTAGGGACGGCTAACGCAGATAGCCCTTGTGTAGCTTTGCGCGAAATCCTGAAAGCAAACAAATATTCCCCCAAACAACGGATATATTTAGAAACTAAAATAAATAAAATAATGTAAATATAATGCCATTCAGTTTTGTTAATTTAAAGAAATGTTTATTTTAATAATTAACAATATTTGGGCGCTTTAAACCCATGTTTGTTTGAGTTTTTTTTGTAAGATAAAAAATCGAAAATTTGTTTTAAAGACATTATTTGTTGACTTAAATCTGAATTTGTTTCAAGTGACAACTTCTCGCGTCTTGCTGTAACAAAATAAAATCTATACAGATCACATGTAAAAAAAAAAAATCAAGTAATAATCCAGTCTCTTAGTCTAAACATTTGAATAATTGTTTATTGAACCTTACAGTTATATTGAAGAACATTGTCTTGTTCTTTTAAGGTTTGATTTTCTGGAAACATAAAAGTATTTTATTGCATGTTTTCACTATTCTTAACTGAAATTTTATAATTTAAATGATTTTTAAATGTTTCATAAAGAAATATTTTTAAGCTTTAATTTTTAGTTTTTTCATCATTTGACTTTTAAACTGATGTGTCTATTTTCAGATTACTTTGATTTGTACAGGAAGGTTACGACAGAAACAAACATTAATTTTCAGGAAAGTGAAGAGTTTTGCCACCAGAGGGACCAATAATTTACTCATTGATGGCCTACCTCCCTATAATGTACAGCTGGTTATGCTATTTATTAGGCTGCAAGCATATAACTTACTATATTATATAATTGATAAAACGTTTTCCCAAGCTTTGAAATTGTAGACATCAAAAGAACACGTAGATTGGTTAGATTCACGTCTAAATAGTCAAAGTTCCAGCATAAGCCCTGTCTGGTTGGTACCCTAGAGGAAAACAATAAGGAAATAACTGTTAGTCACAGTGTGTGCACTTTACATTATGCGCCAGGAAGCTTTCAAACACTGGTGTTTATTCACACTTTCTACCGTGGAGAAAGTTTTATGGTTCGCTGTATTTCTTATCAAACAGTTTCCAATTCGCAGATTTCGTGCACTTGTTTTATTTTAGAAAAAATAAAATATATATATATATATATGTGTGTGTGTGTGTGTGTGTTACTTTGTTATTTAAATAAATTAATTTAAAGAATAAATTTCATAAACTTAAATCATTTATAACCATAAAAATCCAATTTATTAACATTATTGAAATAACATGTAGTAGAATAAGATACACATCGTGTTGATATTTTCAAATTTTTGCATATATATGAATACTTGGGAGTTCTGTATTAAGACACTGCCAGTATTGACATTGTAATTGGCTTACTTATTTTTATTTGTACTTCATACTTATTCGAACCGATAAAGTTACTACTGATAAAACAATGTTAAGAAGGAAAAGTCCAACACGTAAGTGATTAAGGAACATTTAGCGTTTATTTTAAAGAAAATAACTATACTTCACTGGCATTAACCTCTCTGAATTAACAGAAACGCAAAGGGTTAAAAATATTAACTAACTGCAATTAGAAAAACGTTTGTGGGGTTTATCTGCCAGGTAATTTAAAAATATAAAGATTCATAAAACACTATTAAAATCAGAACTAAGGTCATGTATTTGGAAGTTTCTTAATTTTTGTTGTCTAATACAATGGTATATCATTTCAGTTCTCGTTGATACAATGGTATATCATCTCAGTTCTCGTTGATACAATGGTATATCATCTCAGTTCTCGTTGATACAATGGTATATCATCTCAGTTCTCGTTGATACAATGGTATATCATCTCAGTTCTCGTTGATACAATGGTATATCATCTCAGTTCTCGTTGATACAATGGTATATCATCTCAGTTCTCGTTGATACAATGGTATATCATCTCAGTTCTCGTTGATACAATGGTATATCATCTCAGTTCTCGTTGATACAATGGTACATCATCTCAGTTCTCGTTGATTTCATTCAAATGTAAATTATCGTCTTCTAGTTTTCTCGAAATTATTTTTATATTTTCGTATGTAAATGTAGATAATATATGTATAATTTATTCTGGCCAGCTCATTAAATTTATCTTTTGCACCCTTCATTTCTTCTTCTCTGCTATGTTTGTAGTTTTTAATGGTTGCTTTTAGGACTTTATTTCTAAATTAAAACCAGGTCGTCAGTGGGAAGTGGTGTTTCGAATACAAATTACTACGCGGGTATCTCGTTGATGTATTTTCTAATGGGAGTTTTATGGACTATTTTATTTGAAAAGGTTCTGGTTTGATAACCTAGCTGAAATTAAATTCTGCTTTTAAGCAAATATTATTGAACAAAGTTAACTACGAACATAAATATATTTAAAAATTTGGAAACATTTATATTCGAGTTATTACAAATTATTATCTACCCATGCTAATGAAATTCACGTGAGTTGTATTCACAAAAACACGGAGAATCGTACATATGAATATGGTGGACTAATGAATCCAGTATATAATTGTTTAGCCTGTCCTCAAATGTACCTATAACTATATATATATATATATATACTTATATACTGATGTTCATTTAACCTAGTCTGTATCATCTGTTTCCTAAATTTACTATGGTATGGAACTATAAGGATTCTTCTGCACTGGAGATGACAGATATAGTGTATTTGACACATTATGACGAATTTTTCCTTTACTTTCCAAGTTTTTAGAATTGACATGTCACGAAACATTTGTCCACGTCTTTCTCCGTAATATAGCACTATTTTGTATCAAATAATTCTAAGTCCGAAAATCTTATGATATCTTTAGTGCGTGTAAACGCAGTGATTTATGTTTTTACTCTTTCAAAAGTGCCAGTTTATCACTGAACTAATTCTAATTTCAAATATATGGAGACAGAGAGAGAAACAACTGGCAATTTGTATGTGCCTGGATAGTTATAAGTCACTGTCTCTAAGGGAATTTGTTCTGCCATATCATTAACCCCATTTTCTGTAATTTGTTCGAACAAAAATCTATAACAGTCTGTTTCAGCCAACACCCCAACTATTAAGGTTACTGACAGCAATAATCAATAATGGTATAGATAGTGATCCAGCTAGCTTTGTGGTAGTTTATATTGTTCCGTCGTAGCCTGAAAACAAGAGGAATTCAATATATTCAACAAACCTTATAAGTCGAAATGAAATGATTTACAGTCCACTTATAGTATCTCATTTGTTCTTTGTCTGTCATAACTCAGGAATACGTAATGAACCAGACTTTATTAGACTCCTTAAAAAAACGTTACCTGTGCAAGGCAGTTTTGTAATAAAAGTTATTAACTTTTCCATTGGAGGCAATTATTTCCATAGGCGAAACGTTGAGATTCTTGGGAAACTTTTTTTATTAAGGTGCTCAAAGTTCGTATTAAGAACAAATTTAACAAAATTTTAGGACTGTCACTTCCATCACTCATCAAAAACAAAGATTGGATGTTTTCAGTGTCTGCTGATAATGTATTCTTTCTTCTCCACTGAATACAAATGGTTTAAGAGGTTCCTTTAAAGCATATATACTTTTTTGGGATGTTTTTTTTGCAGCGCCTTATTAATATTTCAAACTGAAAATGGCTACTTTTTTTACCTTCAAAGCCAAAAATGACAACTAGAATCGAACTGAAGTAAAAACTTTGTAAACACATTGTGATAAAAAATGACAGGAAGTGATTATTAAAACATGGTCTATTTGTTTATTTCTACCATTAAAAAAGAAAATAATACATAATATAACCAGGACTTAAAACTCTAATATCCTGTTAGTAAACCAGAAAATGTATCCCGTTCGGGTTTTTTTAGTTTTTCTCACGTTATTAATTTGTTTTGGTAAAACATGAAAGATAGACCAGTTCATGTTATTGAAAGAAGTACATTTTTCTACGATCCATTCAAAAGTATTTTTACCATTGAATAATTATCTTGACAGAATAAATAGCAAATAACTATTCGTAATATGTAATGGTCGTTATTCCTTCAGAATCATTTTAAATAGTTGTGAATAATTTTACAAGCTCCCTAAAACTAACAATATATAAAAGTCTACGAATTTACAATGTTAACGGCGGGGGTTCAATTCCACTTGGTGGACACAGCAGATGGCCCAATGTGGCTTTGTTTTGAATTTTACGCAAAGCTACACGAGGGCTATCTGCGCTAGTCGTCCCTACTTTAGCAGTGTAAGGCTAGAGGGAAGGCAGCTAGTCATCATCACACACCGTCAACTTTTGGGCTACTCTTTTACCAACGAATAGTGGGATTGACCGTCGCTTTATAACGCCTTCATGGCTGAAAGGGCGAACATGTTTTGTGTGACAGGGATATGAATCCGCGACCCTCGAATTACGAGTCGAGTGCTTTAACCACCTGGCCATGTCCAGCCTCTGATGTGGCTTTGCTTTGAAAAACACTCACTCTCACATATATAGAAAATAAACTGCTGATTTAAAAATAAGGTTGTCCGTTCATTCATTACATGATAGTTTTCATAAACATTATTATTTTTTTACATACAAAAGGTGCTATATAGACAATAAGTTGCTGGTTTAATAAATAGTAATGGCTATTCATTACACGATACTGCCCATAAATATTACTTTTTTTACATACAAAAAAACAACAAAATATGTGACGACATGGATTATTTTAACTGGTGAAAATATATATATTGGTAAAGTCGATGGTTAGTTATATTTGGTTAACAACTCATGTTTACAGCTACTTAGAAAGTATATTTATTACTTAAACCTAAACCAACAACATAGTACTGTGATTCAATAGAATAATTCTGTATTATAAGACATGTTTATTGCAGTATCTTATCCGCTTGATTTGAAAGCTCGATTGGCTGGTGGTCTAGTTAAACATACCAGACTTATTAACAACAAATAATTTAATTACAGTAAGTCGTATAACTATAGATAGATGTGTTATATTGTCAACACTATTTTATTTCTTATTCACACTAAGTGTTTGAGCGCAATATTTATACGTATAGTATGGCGTGTCCGAAAAGTCTGGAACCACATGTACTTCAACGAATTTTACAGAATGTGTTCCACATGCTGTCTTTGTAATTCAAAACAAATTTGGATTAATAACACAATCAACTAAATCTTTTCATGCTTTAACAGCGCCATAATTAATCGCATATCTGATGTTTAGAAAAGCTACAAATTACCTATGGCTCCAGACTTTTCGGACGCCCTATTTTGTTTGTTTGCTTGTTTTTTAATTTTGCTCAAAGCAGTGTAAACTAGAGAGAAGGCGGCTTCTCATTATCATCCACCACCAACACGTGGGCTGCTGTTTTACCAACAAATAATGGGATTGACCATCATATTATAACGCCTTCTAGGGTGAAAGCACGAGCATGTTTGGTGTCACGGGGATTCGAACCCGCGAACCTCATATTGCTGGTCGAGCGCCATAACCATGCCGGGCCCACTCTGTTTAGCCGATCCTTTTTATTATGGAAAATAATTGGTATAACAGCCTCAGTATTAAGACTGATATTCAGTAAGATTGACAACAAAGATCGCACCTTAATTACCTTGTTAACACTCCTAACATCCATTTGTATATCCACTTATGTAGTTTGTGTTTTAAAGGTTTAAACTTGAACGTATTTAACGTCCTTTTTTTCCAAAATGTTCTTGGTAACCTTTACAATTTGGAATAACTTCAACAGTTTCTAGCAAATATTCATTCGAAATCCAAGCGTTTATTTTATCGATAAAAATGCTTTTTCATAGTTGTCGATTATTTTTAAATTGTTACTTTTTTATATGCTCGTAATTCATGAAACATCTATTTGACTTGTCAGTAGCATTAGGATTCGAAAAATCGGAATTTTATAAATCCAAAAATATAAAGATATTTTGGAAACCCCTTTTCGTGCGTGTAAACTTTGGCATAACGAACTTAACGACCAGTTAATTAGTGTACCAAAACAGAGTTTTCTCTAGACTTAAGATTGTTTTCATAACTGTTTGGCCCGGCATGGCCAAGTGGGTTAAGGCGTTCGACTCGTGATCTGAGGGTCGCGGGTTCGAATCCCTGTCGTACTAACTATGCTCGCCCTTTCAACCGTGGGGGTGTTATAATGTGACGGTCAACCCAACTATTCGTTGATAAAAGAGTAGTCCAAGAGTTGGTGGTTGGTGGTGAGGACTAGCTCCCTTCCCTCTAGTCTTACACTGTTAAATTAGGGACGGCTAGCGCAGATAGCCCTTGTGTAGCTTTGCGCGAGATTCAAAACAAATATAACTGTTACATAAATTAGAAAAACACGTTTAGTAAAGGCCATGTTTATTTTTTTTTTCCAGATCTCTTGTCAGTATCGCATAAAAGAAACAAAATAAGACAATAATGGAGTTGGGAAAATGAAGCTTCAACTATCGTCTTGTTTATCGCCGGTAGCATCCAATGGACCCACATTTTGGTAAGTATCGAAATCTGTATAATGTCTGCTTCCATCATTCGTAAGGAGCAACATTGTTAAGAGTTTATTAACAAATAATATTATGACTACTTTACGGAATCGTGTTTATGAGATACTTGTTTTCCATACCACATTCCGAAACACTCATACAAATACTTACTTCCAAGTTACTGCGCGTAAAAATGAAGACAATTCTATCGTCCGATTCATCACGTGTCATTAAGTTACACAGGTTACGGGGAATTCCACCCTTCGTCGGTAATCGTGAAAAAACAAAAAACTATGCTTCACGTGGTAGTATTATGGGTATGGTGTTTTAGGATATCTTTCTCTTGTAAGTTATACAGTATAAAAAATCAAGCACGTGATGTAAGAAAAAATAAAATATTTAGATGTCACTAAATCAAGATCATGACGAATTATTAACTCCAGAATAATTTTTTAAAGAGCATAAAGCTTGACCTCCGTTCCAAATCCGGTTTTGTAAATATATATATACACACACACATACGCTGAAAGAGAAGGCCTTAAGTCAGACAAATGAAGTAATCTGTTGTACATTCCAAAATGCAGTATCAATCCAACTTTGAGGAGCATATGAAAAGTTTAATTTCTAACTTTTTTCCCACCAATGAGAGCGTCGCTAATTTATTTTAAACCATCATTGTCTAAGACGTTCTCTAAAAGGTTGTACTAAGTAAAGAAATACAAGAAAGTGTATCTCACATTTGAGATTAAGTTCGAAAAGACAATTTTTTCCATGTATTATCTCTTCTTTAACGTGACTTCTTTTTTTTAGGCGAAAGTGAGCCGTTTTACCCATTATTGGACGTGATCGCATTAAAATTGTTCAAATTACGTTTCAGGCTGTCCTTCAACACAATGTAGACAGCTTCCTGGGCTGCAAGTTTGAATCTGTTATTCAGTTTTACAATCTGACGATTGCATCCTTTACTATTATTATTATTAACCCTGAAATATTAGTATTTTGTTCTCACAAAAGGAATCTTCTTACAGTGCTCCTCTCGGCTGCCACTGAACGCATACAAATCAACTAGATGGTTACAGCACTAATTAGTACCATTATTAATTACTGCAATATAAGTAATCGCCATTATCTACTTCTACCTGGCCAATAAGGACCAAGATGAATGTTCCTTTCCAACGTGTTGACTTTAGTAGTTTATTTGACACAATTAGGACAATAAAATCCGCAATCTTAAGCTCTACGTTGGTTCAAAGAGGGACGGGTGATACATTCCAAGTGCTCATCCAGGTCAGGAAAGTTAAAGGGATGTTGACAAACATATCAGTGAAAGGCAAAACCCAACCCAAGGCCAGCTCCTCGCTTCGAGAAAATATGAGAACACCCATTTCCAGAACTTAACTTTGTAATTTATCTTTAGCTGTAGGCAGTTAGCAGTAAATGACAACAGTGATGATTAGAGAGATAAAAGTGCTTTTAGAAAGACGTTCTTTGGATGTGTGTACCAGAAAAATTTAGTTACAACGTGTATTTTACCAGTAATTAAACCTAAAACAAAAGCACTTGTTACACCATTGTTTGTGAGATTTCTATAAATTCTGTTCAATTATTACAGATCCCTTAGATTCAACGGCAAGTTTTAGGGCCTTTAACCATAAAATTCGGGTTTTGATACCACCGTTGGAAAGAACACGAATAACCCGTCGTGTAGTTTTGTGCCAAATAACCAAACCAAACAACAAAAAGTCAGTATTGCTAAGAAAGGTGTCATTAGAAAAAGTGTATATCTCCATGTTATTTTCTTGATTATATTTTTATATTGTGATTGATCCCGACGGGCCAGCTGTAAGCTCACGTACTCACATCTCTGAAATTTATAGAGTACATTTTTTCGTAGTGGACTCAGCAGATAACCAGTGTGGTCTTACTCAAATTTGGCACCCCCACCACCAAGTGGCACAGCGGTATCTCTGCGGTCTTACAATGTTAGAAACTGGGTTTCGATACTCTTTGGTCCTCCGCTAGTACAGCGGTAAGTCTACGGATTTACAACGCTAAAATCAGGGATTCGATTCCCCTCGTTGGACTCAGCAGATAGCCCCGAGGTGGCTTTGCTAAATGAAAACAGACACACACGATAGTCTTCGTGGGCAGAGCACAAATAGCCCATCGTGTAGCTTTTTGTTTAACTACAAACAAACGATTAAATGTATTTCATTCTCGTATTTTTTGTTCCACATTTTTGTAGACGTCTAAGCTAATCGCAAATAAAGAGTTTTATTTGTTTGTTTTGAATTTCGCACAAAGCTACTCGAGGGTTATCTGCACTGAATAAAGAGTAAAAGTATTATTATTAAATATCTCCTGGCAAGTTTATGGACTTACAACACAAAAATCCAGGATTCAATTGCTTGCGGTGAAGAAACCACAGATAATCCACTGTGTATAATTTTGCACTAAAACAAATTACTATTTAATCTTTTTTTAAGAAAAAAGGAATTAAAGCTTAAATTAATTTTACAATGCTTATATTTTTTTGGAAATGGAATATTATTTAGATCCCAAATTATTTTTATAATTTTAGCTTTAAAATATTGTGAGGATTCCCAAACAGTATTAAATTAAATATAGAGTTGTTGTTATTTTTTAATTAAACACAAACCTGTCTATATTTTGCCCACCACGGGTATCTAAACCAGGTTTTAAGCAGTATAAATCTGCAGACATGTCGCTGTGACACTGGGAGAGAGGGGGCATTTTAGTTACAAATTTAAGAAAAAAGGAAAACTCCAGATGAAAATAAAATGGAAGAATGGATATAATGGCGGACTTAGAGGATTTGTAAACAATATAAAAAGAGGGAGGCTAGCCACCCCAACCCCCATATCCGCCATTGAAATATTATGTATAGTGCTCGTTGTGTTTTTGGGGCTTTACCACTACTGTCGTTAGTGTGCCGGACTATGGATCTGAGGTTATTTGGTATTCACCACTATTTATCAGGCCTAGCGTGAACTGTTTATTAGTGTGCCGGACTATGGATCTGAGTTTGGAGATCACTACTAGGTTGGTGGTTAGTATGCTGGGCTATGGAGCAGGAGTTCCAAGGTTCATCAATACCTCTTAGGATCCAGTAGTCAGCGTGCTAGTCTGTAGATCTGACGTTTATTGGTATTTACCACTACTCGCCAAACCTAATGTAGCCAGGTTTGAATAAATGTGAGGTTCCATCGTATTTATTACTACTTTTAGGGCCTGGTAGGGCAATTCAATAAATAGCGTTCCGGATAGATCTTAGATTCCTTGGCGTTTGTTTCTTCTTTTCAGGCCTAGTAGTATAGC
Organism: Tachypleus tridentatus; assembly: GCF_004210375.1. NCBI lineage: Eukaryota > Metazoa > Arthropoda > Merostomata > Xiphosura > Limulidae > Tachypleus > Tachypleus tridentatus. Next base: position 35,618,759 of record NC_134833.1, on the reverse strand, counting down.
TCAGTGGATAGCGTTTCGGATAAAGATTTGAGGTTCTTGGGATTACCACTATTCGTCAGGCCCAGTGCAGCCAAGAGGTTAGTGTGCTGAAATGTGGATGTAAGGTTTCATGTTTTTTGTTTCTTAACCACAAAAGTAAAATAATAATAATAATAAAAATCACATCCGGAATTTTGGAAGTATGAGTACATTATAAAAGTGATGAACAAAACCTACTATTCGATCACACCAAAATACCTCATGAGTTGGCAGTGGCTGTTGTTGTCTTCCAATGGGTAATGCAGATAGTTCTCGTGCAGCTTTGCGCGGAAAACAAAGAAACAAACGTCACTCGTCTTGATGATACTTGACGTAATGATCATGGAATTGTGTCGAGCTTTAAGTTTTACGAAATTTTTATATCGCAAAATAGATACTTTATTTTTCATCGTAATAAAGAAGCTGTTCTATGTTGTTACACACGTGTTCAACCTTCGTTATGCTTCGTCTGTTTTACAACTGCGGGATATTTCTTCTTCTACCAAGCTATCGGTGAACAGTAACTATGGTATTTAATAGTCTTATTTTTGCTGGAAAGTCATGTTAATGATGTAATTCTTGCTAGCAGAAACAGTGGTTAAGCATTTTTTTTCTTGTTGTTTCCTTCCGGCGTGTAGAATGATTTATGCTTATATAGAACTTGTGTGATAATGTCTTCATCGTGTGGGTTTGATTGCCAAGTCTTCGTGGGATTCGCATGTTACGAAGCCAATATATTTCAAGCATCATGTCGGCACGTATGTGTGAGATTATGTGCATGTCTGCTGGCGCTGTTTAAATTCCACAAGCATAACCATACTTACCATTCGAAATGACAGGCCCTCGCTATAGCATATCATTCATTTGAGAATGACCTTGTGGACTTTTCAGGGCCGTAGCATAACAAAATGACAGCCTCTTACCTTGTAGTGTGTGATTAAACACATCTCGGTTCATCAGTCAGGAAGCGTCACTCTGTTATTTAAAGGGAGAGAGAGCGGATTAGAAGCTAGAACATACCATTCACTGACATTTTCAGATCACTATAGGCGGTCTGTGCACGTGAACATTCGTGGTCTTGCCTCATATAAATAAGCAGTGTAAACCAAATCCACGAGGCTACTAATGTTTAGAATAATCTTATGTTGTTGTTTTTTTCACTTCTAGTATCTTCTTTCTAGAAGGCAGTACAATAAAGCTAAAATGTCGTGGTTCTTAGATGCAGCTCAATACTGTGCACTGTTTTATTGTGGCATATCTGGTGCCACTAAGTTATTTAAGTGTCGTAGTACACGAGTAATTGCAAGAGAAAAGCTAAAGTGTCGTGGTTATTAGATGCAGCACTATACTGTGCACTGTTTTATTGTGGCATATCTGGTAACTAAGTTATTTAAGTGTCGTAGTACACGAGTAATTGCAAGAGAAAAGCTAAAATGTCGTGGTTATTAGATGCAGCACTATACTGTGCACTGTTTTATTGTGGCATATCTGGTGCCACTAAGTTATTTAAGTGTCGTAGTACACGAGTAATTGCAAGAGAAAAGCTAAAATGTCGTGGTTATTAGATGCAGCACTATACTGTGCACTGTTTTATTGTGGCATATCTGGTGCCACAAAGTTATTTAAGTGTCGTAGTACACGAGTAATTGCAAGAGAAAAGATAAAATATTGTGACAGAGAATAAATAAACAAATATGCCAGATGTCTCTCACCCAAGTCGACGTACGGAAGTACCTGAGTTATTTACTGACAATAGTGTTGGTTAGTCTGTATTCTTTAGAAATATTCCCAGGTATTAATTTGGTTATAAGGAAGACAAAAATAATTCTTCAGTGGTATATGTCCATCTGTAAGTGAAGACAAGACCACCAAGTATTTCCATGTATTATTGAACTTAAATATACTTATTTAACTCATATTTTACGAAGTGAATATTCACTTTTATGAAAATAAATGCTGGCATCGTTATCAAAATCATAATAAGTATAAATTATTATACTTATAGAACTTAGGTTAACGATTATAAACATATTTAGGCTGGGCGTAATCTACATATTAATGTGTGAGGCTGCGTACTGGAAGTTGAAGGTATACTGTAATATACAGCAGAACATATTCCATACTTTCGGCTGTGGAAACGCTATAACTGTGACAGTCAATCCCACTTTTCAGTTAAGAGTAGCAACATATGCATCAGATGCTGCTGATTGGTTGACTATAACATAAATATTCTTCAATAAGATTTTTTTCCCCCGTTTTATTATTTGTTTACCTCTTCTTCGACAACCTGTGTATAACAATTAGTAAAGATCCATCATTTAAATGTGTCATGGGTTGTTGTTTAAGGCATATGACTTGCAACCTGTGAGTTTGGTTTAGTTTGAATTTCGCGAAAAGTTACAGGAGGGATATCTGTGCTAGCCGTCCTTAATCTAACAGTGTAAGACTAGAGAAAAGGCAGCTAGTCACCACCACCCACCGCCAACTCTTAAGCTACTCTTTTGCCAATGAACTATAGGATTGACCGTAGAATTATAACACCCCCACGGTTGAAACGGCGAGCATGTTTGGTGTGACGGTGGATTCGAACCCGCGACCCTCAGATTACGAATCGAACACCTTAACCCACCTGGCCATGCCGGGCCGCAATCTGTGTGAGCGTCATATTGTGACGGTATATCACACTATTTGTTAGTAAAAGAGTTGGGGTTCTTGTTGATTAATTCCCTTCCCTCTACTTTCTCACAACTAAATCAGCGACGGCTAGCGCAGATAGCCTCGCGTAAGTTCGTGCCAAATTACAACAAACCAATCCATCATTTTAAGAAAGTATGCTTTATGAAGCTTGTGTCGAAAAATATGTATCATTGTCTCGGACAATTAATACGAAAAACAGAAATTGGAATATTTTCACATCACATCTTTACAGTACTTTACATTATCCGTAAAGGATGATATTAGTGTTTTTTTATTATCTTATTCGGTTCTCATTTAAGGGGAAAATGCTAATTTTCTTTCTTTGATTATATTAATAGCATTAGGACCGTATGCATTATCACCTTACTTTAACAACTGAACCATTTTCTTTATTGAAATAAACGTAATCTTCCTTTGCTTGATTATATTAACAGCATTAGGAACTTGTGCATTCTTACTTGACTTTAACAACTGAAATATTTTCTTTGCTGAAATAAACGTGATTTACCTTTAAACTTGAGTCGTTTGATCAGAAAGAGGTCAAAAAGTACAAATACTTTAGAACCAATTTGTATTGTGAAGGTAAAAAGATCTTCAGTTGTTTTACTATCAAAACTTCCAAATTTCAAACGTAACCTGCAAACAAAGATTATCAGGTGCCTCTGGGTTGCTGGGAAGACAGTCAAATGGTCATTGGTCATCTTCTGAACTTGACATTTCTTACAACAACCCCTTAGTGTAAAATATATAAACATCATCCAAGGAGTGCGTACACAATAAACAACAAAACATATAATCACTTAAGGTAAGTTTGAAGTAAAGTACAAAGATACACAATGGGCTATATGTGTTCTGTCCACCACTGGTGTCAAAACCCGGTTTCTAACGTCATAAATCTACAGATATATCACTGTGTCACTGGAGGAGGGACAATCGTTTTAGTAGCAATGTCCAAACAAGTTACTGATATCATGTCTCATCAATACGTGCAGGCGAAAATAAAGTTACAACAAAGATTTCCTAGCATATAGACGCCTAAACCTACAACGATCCATTCCTGTTCATTCACTGTCTGTTGTTTTTTGTGGGCATGATGGTAGCCCCATTTTATAGTAATGAATAAACGTACTGATATTACGTGCTACTAGATCTAATGAGCACCATGTGAAATCGTAATTTAATTGACAAGAGTAAACTGAACTGATTTATGCTCTTCCAGTTAATGCAAGTAAATTATTATATTAACAGTTAAACTTAGCTATACAAGTCACATTAGGACCACAGTGGACCCACAGGCATGCAGCTTCAGTTCTTTAGGCCTTTTCCCAAAAGTCTTATTTCCTTTTCAGTTTTTGTTTTGTTTTCTCATGAAATTTTAACCATCAAATATGTTACTGTCTACTCTGCCTTTTGTTCAATCCGGCCTTGGAATACATTACCCATTACACAGCTCGATGTTAATGCAATGTCATTCAACCAATCAAATGCTGTGATAGCTACAAGATTTTAACTGAATACACAATGACCACTGCTGATACATTTCTCCGTTACGTCAGTAAAGCGGATTGTCTTTGTACTGTGGTTTGTAGTAGTTGTCATTTTTTTAAACGCTCACAAAATATTTAAAACTTATAAATTTCAGGTCATCATAACCTACCCAAACTGTGCAACATTGTTATAGAAGATTATAGAAAGTGTCTCAATAATACAGTAATTGGATTTCAAGAGAAAAATTGTGTAGTTTTATTGTGGTTTGCCAAATAATTCAAACGCAGGATGGAATGAATGAAGTAAATGAAACTATATATGTAAATCAATATTGACCTGGAAAAACCGGGAGTTATCCATCAGCAATACGAAATAAACAAACAAACGATTTGTTTTATCAATACTCAGTTCGCTCATTCAGTTTAGGCAATATTCTATCGTATCTGTATATTCACTCTTGGTAAAAGGCCCCGGCATGGCCAAGCGTGTTAAGGCGTGCGACTCGTAATCTGAGGCTCGCGGGTTCGCATCCCCGTCACGCCAAACATGCTCGCCCTCCCAACCGTGAGGGCGTTATATGTGACGTTCAATCCCACTATTCGTTGGTAAAAGAGTAGCCCAAGAGTTGGCGGTGGGTGGTGATGACTAGCTGCCTTCCCTCTAGTCTTACACTGCTAAATTAGGGACGGCTAGCACAGATAGCCCTCGAGTAGCTTTGTGCGAAATTCCAAAAAACAAACAAACAAAAAACTCTTGGCAAATACGAGTCTATGACGTATGTTGGAAAACGAAAAAGCTGGTACATCAAACAAAATCTGAAAGCTTGCATTCATTACTATTTAAGATTAGAAAAAATAATAATTACCCAGTTAGAAATCTCTTGAAGCAAACAAAAAATATTTATTGTGAAAATATATCCCGTACAGTGTTATGGGCATGAAACTGGTGTAATTTGAAACTCTGTTTAAAATTAAACATATAAAAAACAAAATTGAAAGATTATGACTGACCTTGTAAGATTAATGTGCCTCTTTGGTTCCTATTACGTCACTTTAATGGTCTTCGAAATGATTATATATATATGAATGTGTGTGTGTGTGTGTGTGTGTGTGTGTATTTTTAGAGACGTTCATGAGCTTTTATGTATGTTACAGTCTTTATAGCATGCGATATCACAAGCATGTTGTGAGTAAAACCAGACTCATCTCTTAACGGTGCCGAAAACACCAGACAAACGAACCTTTTACTTTAAGCCTGTGTACATATAATACACAAAATACGCAGAAAAATCGACTTGAATTATTGTTTTGAGTATTTCATTACAGTGTGAGATCCTTCTATAGAAGTTATGGCACAGGTTCGACTTGTTAAACACATTTTAAAACTTAAAAGGTCTGTTTGTTCGTTGCCTATGAAACTTCATACGTACGTATATACTGATCAGTCTCAACTGCTGACAACATCTAATTTACCAGGTTACCATATTTGGGTCCTAATTAGTTTCACTGATGTTATACACGTGCAAAGAGAAACAGCAAAAATAGTAGTAGTATTCCATATTAGAAGAGCGAGGTGATTAAGGCGTGCGACTCGTAATCTGAGGGTCGCGGATTCGAATTCCCGTTACATTAAACATGCTCGTCCTTTCAGCCATGAAGACGTTATAAGGTGACGGTCAATCCTTTGGTAAAAGAGTAGCCCAAGAGTTGGCGGTGGGTGGTGATGACTAGCTGCCTTCCCTCTAGTCTCAACACTACTAAATTAGGGACGGCCAGCGCAGATAGCTCTCGTGTAGCTTTTCGCGAAATTCGAAACAAACAATCCTTAGTAGAAACACCTGTTTCTATATTTTCGATAGACGCTGGTATTATAAGAACAAGTCGGAAGAGAGAGGAATAGAATACCAACGAGAGGGTATCGTAGTCGTTCCACATTGAAGAGAACATTTTATAGACGTTTTTAATGGAATTGTGAGGGATGAAAATACAAATTAAAGTGTTCTACCCATTTGAATTCTGATAGGACCGCTGAGAGTAATTCTGGGCCCGGAGATAGTCATATATACACGGATCTCCATAATATTATTTAATTATAAAATGCAACTTGCCGAGCCATTTTCATGGCAAAGTGTTTAATGCACTCTGAAAAGTCTGTTGGGTAAGGTTTTGTATGGGTCTCTTCATGACCTCACACTGGAGGGTAATCCCCATGTTAGCCCCTTATCGACGGTCCTGAATTCTAATTTCGAGTAAAGAGATTATATAAATATTTTGTTAATTACGTCTACCCAGTGACGTAAGTGCGACCCCGCAAATGCGAGGAAGGGAGTCAGCCAGCATCGTAAGTACAATTGTTGAGTACTAAATGTATGGGACTCAATAAAATTTCTATGCAATGAAGGGCTATCTTTTGTAGTGTGACGGATTTATATTATATATGCATTATAATATCAATGTTTGTTGAAGTTAATTTTATATTCTGACATGTTATACTGTTAAATCTATATTGATAAATTCCCGCTTACTCACTAAAGTTGCAGAAAATTCTCGAGTGAAAGAGCCAATAATATATGTGTGTACGTAAACACTGGTGTATTGTTTATGCTGTTGCGTAAACTGAAATTTCTAAAAATTCTCCTCACGCCTATAAATGTAACGAACGCCACGCGCCAAGAAACAGTATGTATTATTAGTTTGCTACAGTTGGTGTACTATAAACCTCGGAAGCTACAACTGTCTTTAAAGCTTATTAATCGGGAACTTCAGATATCTGACCAGAAATGTTTATAAATATCGGAAATTATAAACAATTTAACTTCCGCAGTTTCACATCGAGCATTAACACTTTTACGAACATATAAAATAACTTTAGCGGTGGATAACTCGACCTGTAATCGGCATGTGACCAATAAAGAATGCAAAGCTAGCCAGCTGGCTCCCTGTTAAGAGAGTTGCATCTTCATCAACATAAAATTAATTTGCTGATCGTGAACCCTCGATAAGATGTCAAGGAAGTTTCAAACCAGACAGAAGATTCAATTTTGTTTGTAAGTTTGTAACACTTTTGTACATAGATCGTTACTTGTAATAACCGTTATTGTAAATTTTGTTATTGTTTATATATATATTAAAATATATATTTGTATAAAAACAATAAAGCCACGTGTATTAATTTTGTTGGCAAGTATCGTAAATTGGATAAATATCGCCATTTATTTAGCTTCTAGATTTAAATTATCATTAACTCAGTTTCTGGCTATTCAAAATTCTATACATTATGTAATAGTAATTACGCAACTGCGTCCACCTGTAGGGTTACGCTAAGGATACACGTGTAAGCCTAACACATTGTACACACACCAGCTGTTTTATACTCATGAGGTTTAAGGAATATTTCAAGTTGTGAGTGTAGTGTCAGGAATGCGTTGTCAATCAACACTCGTGTTTTTAGGTTCCAAAGCATCCAGCAATGACCCCGCAGTAAGCTTAAGGGTTCATGATTTAACACACATCGCAGACATAGTGCAGATAACCCATTGTGTAGCTTTGTGCTAAAATAATCAAAAGTAATCACATAATTATTCTTTAATTTCGTACAAAACTACTCGAGGACTATCTGCGCTAGCCATTTCTAATTTAGCAGTGTAAGACTAGAAGGAAAGCAGCAAGTTATCACCACCCACCGCCAACTTTGGGGCTACTCTTTTACCCACGAATAGTGGGATTGACAGTCACATTATAACGCCTCCGCGGCTGAAAGGGCAAGCATGTTTGATGTGACGGGGATTCGAACCCGCGACCCTCAGATTACTAGTCGAACGCCTTAACTCATCTGGCCATGCCGGGTCCCTTTAATTACTAAGAGAAGTTGGAAAAATATTACTTTATAACCACAATAACTGCAAATAATTTTAACAGACATATTAACATTTTCATACAAGTTACCATCTATACTGATAGATAAGAAAAACGTCACAAGGTGATATATAAGATTTTTCTAAGTGTATATTTACCAACTTCTAAACGTTCCAACTGCATACTTATAAATAAATCGAATATTTTAGAGGGCCAGAAACAACTTCATGCTTGTACGTTTTGAAAAAAATAGAAAAGATAAGTAAACTTGACCAATCTATTTTTATACACCTACTTGTTTATCGTTTTAGAATAATAACTTACGTGAAATTAAGGTAATAATAAATAAAATGTTTAATTGTTTAATATTTTACACTTTCTGAATATAAAGTAAAAAGTAAAGACTGTGTAAAAAAAGTGCAAGACTTCAGTGTGTTTAAAGATTGATTATATAGATTAATGAAAGTCTGAAGAATCTATATGTCATATAATGACTATTTTAGGTCAAAAGCTCGATATGATTTCATACTGTTTAGCGAGTTTGCTGCCAAAGTCGAACAGACATTGGAATTGTGGGAAGTATGCTGGAATATAATTACAGTGACTGCTGTTAATGTCGTCACATGTGAAAAACCAAAAATCTGTGAATTCTGTCCAGTATATTCTTAATGAATATAAGTTTTCGTAAAAAGATTCCGGACATCAGATACTGTACTTCACCTAATGAACGTTTAGCATCGCTTTTCCTAATGCAAAACCCTTCAGCTTTAGAATTGTGGCCACTTCTCGCAAATTTTATAGAGTGGTGATAACCTTTTCATTTAGTTTTGAAGTAATTGTGGATTACACACCTGGAAATAAGTTGCTAAACAATTCGAAGTGAACTGAGTTGTGCCAAGTGAAAGGTATTGTGATAGGAATGCTGCAACACTGAGCATGAACTCCATCTGTACGTGTATATGAAGATCACGGCCATGCGTGATAAGGATTTCTGGCTTCCAGTTCAAAGTGTTTTTCCGGGAAATCAAAACTCCCTGCTCGTAAAGTTTGTAACGTAACAGCATCAACATCGAAAAATAAATGGTCCGTCTAGAGTTCTGCGTGCAAATCTTAAGTAACATCTTTGAGATCTTCTGAAGGGAGTAAATGTGAAAATTAGGCGACAACTACGAAGTAATGTAATAGCCTAACATTTAAAACAACGGCAGACAAGTTATTGTGAGATAGCCTCACAGTTTAGTCTGAATTTCGCGCAAAACTACTCGAGGGCTACCTGCGCACGTCGCCCATGATTTAGTAGTGAAAAACTAGAGGGAAGACAGCGAGTCATCAGCATTCACCATCCATTCTTAGACTACTCGCTTACCAACGAATAGTGAGATGGACCGTCACATTATAACATCTCTACAGGTGAAAGAGCGAGCATGTTTGATGGGACGGGGATTTGAACCCGTGATCTTCAGGTGACGAGTCGAGCGCTTTTACCACTTGGCCATGGTGGGTCTAAATAATGATGAACCAGTTGGTCTTCAGTTAAAACGTCATTATTATCTTTAACCGATTTAATAGGATCGAAGGACATCAAGTCAAGGTTGAGATGAGATTTTTTTTAAAGAAAATAAGAGACCACAACTTAATTAGTTCTGTTTCTGTAAGACGACAGATTTACGATCGATATTCTTGTCTTGTTTGGAGGCTTTTTAACTATAATGTCTTCTAAAAAATTATGAGATATTTTGGAGTCTTATCTCTTTATACTTTAATTCCCTTGCAATAAAAGTATTTTTTAATAAACGTTTTCCTTAAGTTGTAGAAGCACCTGCTTCAAGGTTGCGTGCAAATGTTTCGAAAGTTGTAATGGGCTTCATTAGTTATGGATTTTATCATTCAATTCCGCTGGGTTAAAATGGATTTTTCCATTTACCAAGTGATAGTTTTGTTCTTTTTTTACGCAAGATGACGCAAAAATCGCGCTCCGTAGGAAGTTTGAATAACAAAAAAGAAGTAATTATTGTTTTGCTTATAAAAGTAAATGTTCGAATTGCTGGCCAGTAAATGCCTCAAAAATAATGGTTAGCAATCCAAACACTCACATTAATAAACAAAACAGTAATTACGTTTTTTCTTGTTGCTGTGTTATGTCACCGCTATTCAAAGCAAATATAGGGCGTGACTTTTGTAATACTCTGTGCAGTGTCAGTAGTATGTTCTTTCGGAGAATTATGTTTTCCAAAAATTGTCGCTTTAACTTTTTCCTTTTTCCACTTTCTGTAAAGAAGTCTTAGTTTCCGATAATTCTTGAGGTTATTTTAATGTAATTATTTATATTCCTTTGGTAATACCAGTCTCTTTCTACCGTCACATTATAACATCTCCACAGCATAATGGGCGAGCATTTTTGGTGTGACGGGGATTTGAACCCGGAAATTACATACTGCGAGTCGAGCACCCTAGACCACATGCCCATGCTGGGAGAGGACGAATACATAATACCATAGAAAGTAATTTATAAAGATGAGGTGCCTTACTATGGAGCAAAATGGAAGATTTGACACTTTCAAATGACCTCTTCAGTCCAGCTTTAGTCTCAACTGAAGAGGTCAGGTGAACGTATCAAAACTTGTTTCCAGATATACTTGCTGTTCAGCGGTATTGGTTTAAATTTTATTTTAACAGTTAAGTTTTAATGATTGGATTTGAGCATGGAGATTTTAACGCTTTATTTTTCTGTTCTTGTTTAACTTAGTAACCTTAGGATTGATTCTGATAACAGATTAAATGAGATTCTGAATGATTTTGTTTGTAAACTGATCTAGCGTTTGTTTGAAGTTTTGTTCATAAGTAATATAACAACTTCACAGACTGTTTCTGTGTGTTTTATCTTATAGTAAAACCCACATTGGACTATCTGCTGTGTCCACCTAGAGGAATCAAACCCCGATTTTAGCGTTGTAAATCCGTAGATTTACCGCTGTTCCAGCGGGGAAACGATCGCTTCTATAATTTAATTAACAAATTAACAGTATTCTCTGTTTCTGTCAGAGGATCGCCTAGTAATCGTACGTTACTGTTTATGCGACACTTGGCAATTGTAAGGAAATGCACGAGTTGTTATTTGTAGGTTAAGTCAAAATTTTTGGCTTTCAGCTTTAGAAGTGAAATTTTATGTTTGATTTGTTTCTGTGTGAAATAGGAAAAATGACTGAAATCGGTCATGTTGGAAATTTCACAACTGTTTTCGTTTTCTTACAGTTTGTTTGTATGCTTGAAGTCAAGCAACACACTGAGCTATCTGTTCTTTACCCACCACGGGTATCGAAACTCGGATTGTAGCGTTGTAGGTCCGCAGATATACCGCTGTGTCACTGGTGGAGGGGCATTTTCGTAGAACCCCCAGTTAATATTACATATGTATTCAAATATATATGATTCGTTTCTTTTTTAATTTTGCGCAAAGCTACACAAGGCAAGAGCTAACTACGCTAGCCGTCCCTAATTTAACAGTGAGAGTCATAATGGGAAAGCAGCTAGATAGTCATCAATACCTGTCGCCAACTTAGTGAGCACTATCTTACCAACGAATTGTAGGATTGACCGTAACTTTATAACACCCACACGGCTGAAGGGGCGAGCATGTTTGGTGGAACGAGAATTCGAGCTCGCGACCCTCATGTTGCGAGTCATGTGCCTCGACCACATGGACATGCCAAGCCAAAATATGTACGAAGAAAACAAAATTCTAAAGTGGTATTTTGTACAAACTCGTATTCTTTCATGACTACAGAGTGAGGTTCACCAGTTATCCACAACAATAATGCTCTCTGATAACTTGTAACATAAAATTAGGTAAGAAAACTCAATCCATAACCAGCTGAATTCTGTATTGTCAGGTTATGTCATCTTTTGTTGACAAAACCATATCACTAGGATAATTTATTTCCTAAAAAGCTAAGCTATGTTAAGATGAAGAACATTATTTTCTGAGTCATCTAAATATGCATTGGATAGCTTGACTGAAAGGAAAAAACCCGTTACTTGTGACGTTTATTTTTAACTTTTTCATATTTTAAAATTTATCATTTTAAAACAGATTCTAATGGATATATTTACCGTAGTAAAAGGGCACAGCACGTATTGTTTAATTTCAATGTTATTGTGCAAATGGCTATAAATAAACAATTCTATCTATCGTACGATATAGAAATATATATATCAATATATATGACTGAAAATAAATCTGGTTTTCGTTTATTACATATCTTATTAATTTAACCTTTTGAACCAACGTATATTTATATATACGAAAATAAACTTAATCTACTCACCAATTTTTAATACTATTAATATTCATGTAGGTTAGGTATCAGATATTTATAAAATTATCAGATCCCTTTTTCTTTACGATTCTTATGTCAGCTTCAACCAGTGGCTTTGTAACAGGCCCAGCATGGCCAGGTGAGTTAAGGTGTTAGAGGGTCACGGGTTCGAATCTCATCACATCAAACATGTTCGCTCTTTCAGCCGTGGAGATGTTATAAAGTGACGGTCAATCCCACTATTCGTTGGTAAAAAGAGTAACCCAAGAGTTGACGGTGAGTGGTGATAACTAGCTGCCTTCCCTCTAGTCTTACACTGCTAATTTAGGGACGGATAGCGCAGATAGCCCTTGAGTACCTTTGCGCGAATATCAAAAACAAGCAAACAAGGCTTTGTAACGACTGTGCTTCATTCATATACACAATACTGGAACCAGTTCTGTCAGACCTATTCATTAAATAAAAACATCTGATTAAAGGTAAACTGTGTATATAGATCAGGATTAAAAGTAGCTAATACACTGCTAAGATCAATTGTATACAGCAAATTGGCCAGAAGTACATAAACTAAAAACTTACTGATAAGAATGCAACTCATCAGCTCGTCTTCTGTAGAAACGATTTTATATTGCACTACACTATTGCATCATACGTCATCCTGAAAATTACACTATTGCATGGTACTTCTTCCTTATTTCAGGGAAGACGTGTCTAGTAATTCATTTTAAAATTAAGCCTGGTAAAGCTAGACAAAAGTTTTAAATTCTACCTAAACGAAGCTAATAAGTCGAATAATAAAGATTTAAAACTCGTTATAACTTAATGACTGCAATAATGTAGCTTTTTATGTGACAAGTTGTTTATCTATACACATGTACAGTTGGTACGTATACCATAAAAACTATATTGAGTTCCAAAACAGTTGGTTGCTAATTTAGTCGCCTTCTTGAGGAATTGTACAACAGAATTTTATCGATGATTGATTCAGGAGGTGAATTTCGTTCGAGCGAGTTTCTGAATTCCAAGAAGTTCTTTGTTTTGAATTTTGTGCGCTAGCCATCCCTGATTTAGCATGGCCAAGTGTGTTAAAGCGTTCGATTCGTAATCCGAATGGCGCGGGTTCGAATCCCGGTCGCACCAAATATGTTCGCTCTTTCAGCCGTGGAGGTGTTATAAAATGAGGGTCAATCCCACTATTCGTTGATGAAAGAGTAGTCCAAGAGTTGGCGGTGAGTGGTGATAACTAACTGTATTCCCTCTAGTCTTACACTGCTAAATTAGGGACGGCTGGCGCAGATAGCCCTCAGGTAGCTTTGTGCGAAATTCCAAAAAAAACAAACTTATCTTCCATTTGTCCAGTTAGTTTTCAAAATTAGAAACGACTTTGCATCGTTAGCTCTTGTACAGCTTTAAGTAAAAACTTTAAAACACAGAACAAACATACTTGAAAGTATGAATCAAAAATCAAGAAAACGCATTACAGTTTCTTAATTGTAGCATTTCTGTCTGCGGTTTGTAATACTGTCTCTATTCATATCAACTTGTGCTGCTCACCTCTCCCACCTGTTTCCATACTATGAAAGACAAGCATACAGATTCTGCATTTTTGCCTTCATCACGAAAGGATGTTGAGATTGAATTCAAAAGAAAAACATATCAAAAGAAATTTTGATACTTTAAATATAATTAATAACAACTTAATAAATACCACGAACTGAACTACACGAGTTTCTGGGAACTCGAACTGAAGTTTTTCTTTTGACCTCTGTCTTTTTTGTTGTTCTTGTTGTTTCGCTAAGACTAAAGCTATGTTGACGTGTCTGTTTAAATCCCTACACCCTGCCAACTTTGTCACGCTTGAAGAAATATATGATCCGCATCTCATGTGTTTTCAAGAGTTCGATGATGACAACAACGTCATATCCGGATACTCAAATCCCAGGAAGGCTCCCTCTCGTGGGAGTAACAGTAGGCTTTTGTTTTTTGTGTTATGGCTTTAACGTTAAAATTTTCGAGGTTTTACAGATGTGACAGAAAGCCGCTGTTTTAACACACATTTTTACCGCTACCTCCTATCTATCTTTAGTTAAATGGTTATCTTAGCCCTAACTTTAAGTAATAGCATTTGGCAGATACAAAAGTAACAAAATTAATAAGGCATACTAGTAAATGATGGTTAGAAAGATAAATTAGTTTTTCTTTGAATATCAACATAAAAACTAACTCCCCAAAAAAAAAATAACAACACAGTAAGGTCTTTATAGCTGTGTCTTGAATATCGTAAGTCATTACAAATATAAGAAACTCACACAATTTATGCAAAGTTAAGTATTTTCAAATAAATATCACAACAGGGGCACAGTCAGTATATATATATATATTCTTTAAATATAAACAAACAGGGTGAAGTGAACAACCCCCTCCCACGTAGCTCGTGAGGTTTATGCTTTAATGATATTAAACTTCATGGAAAGGTTGCTCAGTCTATATTTTGTGTTTTTTTTACTCCTTCTTGTTCAATATTTTTTACTATTTCTGCCCAGCATTGAACCATACACACGTGTGTATTCTATGTAACGAGCAATGTGTTCCTATACTTACACAGAGTCCCTCGCTGGGACAGTGGTAAGTCTACTGATTTACAACGCTAAGGTCAGGAGCTCGATTCCCCTCTGTGATGTGTTTGTTTGTTTTTGAATTTCGCGCAAAGCTACTCGAGGACTATCTGCACTAGTCGTCCCTAATTTTGCAGTGTAAAACCAAAGGGAAGGCAGCTAGCCATCGCCACTCACTGCCTACTCTTGGGCTGCTCTTTTACCAACGAATAGTGGGATTGATCGTCACCTTATCACGATTCCACGGCTGAAAGGGCTAGCATGTTTAGTGTGACGGGGATTCGAACCTGCAACCCTCAGATTACGAGTCGAGTTCCTTAACCACCTGGCCATGCGGGGCCTTCCCCCTCGGTGAACGCATCAGATAGCCAGAGATGGCTTTGCTATAAGAAAAACACACACACACTTACTCAGATAAATTGTGTAGTGTTTGTTTCTTTTGTTAATTGTAAAGTTACACAAAGGGATATCTGTGCACTGCCTATCGCAGGTATCTAAACTGAAAATTTAGCGTTATAAGCCCACAGTCCTACCGCTAAGGCAACGAAAAGAACGTTGTTCAGTGAAGTTTTCAGTGTTGACAACATTGCCACTTCTTACTGTATGTTTTACCTATTGGTAACAAAAAACAATTTTGTGTACGATATTATTCTTCAAGGTTTATGGCGGTAAGTAGATAAGTAACTTTTTGATGACAAGAACTAAATTAGTTTTACACGTTTCACACAAAAGAAGAGAAAACCCTAACCGAGACTTTATCAAAATTGTTTATCTGTTAATATGCCACTGTTAATATGAATTCACAAACATTTGGCGAGATTAAGTAACATGGCATCGATAATTGTTCTTCACACCAATAATTATTGCAAATTAAAAATGACAATGTAATTGTATGAACACTTTCTTTTATGACGATATATTCCACAGTGATATAAAAACTAATAATTACGGTATCCACTTAGTTTATATCGAAGAAAGAATTGTCATAAAATTCGCATTTACAAAAGCTAATTAGCAGAGTAGATAAGATACATACACCACAGACTGCTTGCCTTGTTTATTCGACGATCCAAAAAGCTATTGACAACTAAAATTAAATATAATACTTTAAAATCAATAATGGTGAGTAGAGTGCATTATACATGTGTCTCTATTGAACTTTATTATAGCATTTCTCAACAGAATTTTACAGTTTAATAGAATAACTTTGCTGACAACATAATACCTCTTGGGCAAAGGTGGAGGTTTTCTAATTATCGGTCGTATAATTAGAGAAAACGTACGATCTCTATAGTGGTTTTACTTTTCTTATTTAGTGTATGTAATATACAAACACTGTATTTTTTAGAATACACTTAAAATAAAAATACAGTTTATTATTATCATCTTTCATATAATTCATTGATTTCATATGTTTGTTCCCTTTTGTCAGTAACATAAAAGTGTGAAAGACTTGTTTCACGTATAAATAAACACGACTTGTTTCACGTATAAATAAACACGACTTGTTTGATCACATTTTTCAAGGAATTTTATCGTTTGTGTTTACGTAGTTTCAATGAAAAACGCCGATTGTTTTCGTAAGGTTTACAAACAAGTGACTGGAAACGACTGAGAACCTTCCTTCCCAATTCTCACTTAGGTGTCTATTTCAGACCGCGGCTTTTGGCCTAGGTCAATATTCACAGTAATTTCACATGGATTTTCCTTGCAACCACAACCAGAATCTCGTTTATCTTTTTCGTATTTTTCTTTTTAGAAGGCCAACATGTTGCCTCCCCTTTATATATGTGGTTTAATGGGGGTGGGAAAGGGGTATATTTTCAGTAAGATGAAGTATATAAATTAAAACCTTATACTCAGTGTATCTCGACTATATGGAGTAAATATACCTTAAATCTTTTTTTGTATCTTAACTTTAATTGTTTGTTTGCTTTTTGAATTTCGCACAAGGCTAAACGATGGCTATCCAAGTAAAAGTACCCTAACTTTGAGTTAATAGATCCCTGTTGCTTCCTGGCCTACACTTCTTGTTTGTTTCAATAGTGGGATTTGACCATCACCCTTATAGCGCACTCACAACCACAAAGCTCGAAATATGATTGTGATGAATAAGACGCGAACCATGAACCTTCGGACTCACAGTCGTGGCATACTAACCAATGTAAATAACAAATATTCATACTTATAACATCAGAAAATAAGTTCTGAGCAAAAGAATTGTAACGCCAAATATATTTTGTCTTTTTATCTTGGTCGCCAAGTGGTGTTTACTTCTGTAAGAGATGAAACACTAAAACTTCTTCAGAAATGACGGACTGAGGGGATTGTCGACAGATTAATTTAATAAAACAACCAATTTTGAATATAAATAACAGCACCCATAACACCGGATATGGTTTACTGGTTAGAGTCCCCTGACTGTGAATCGGAGAATTCGTGATTCACAACCTATCTCTGCAGATATGCACTCTGCACTTCGAGAAAGTGGTTACGTTGTAAGATTGAAGGTTAAATCCCAGTATTCAATTTCAGAAAAGCAGCCTAAGAGCTTGTAGTTTATCTCTAGTCTATCAGTACAACATTAGGAACGACTGAATATGCAGATAGCTCTTTCTGAAGATTCGCGAGAAAATTCGAAAAAACTCAACACCAATGATGATCTAACATTTAATTGCAAGAACTTACGAGTGAAAGCAAAGAAAAATATGTTATAATATATAAACCACACTATTTCTGTCATATGCCGTGCCGACGAGACCTTTCACACAATACATGGGCTCAATACAGGGTAGCCCGTAAGTCCCTATCTATCCATATGTTATTATGTTATATTCAATTACGCATGTATTATAATTTTGTTTCTTTTTTTTTTCAGAGAAATATGGCCGATGTAAGCCCATTTACACTTGAAGAGCGTATTGTGACATAATATTATGCAGCGAGAGTGAGGGACAGCACACAGATACACTGGATATAAAAGATATATGGATGGGTAGGGACTTACGGGCCACCCTGTAGTGTAGCGGGGACACGACAAATATATTAATAATCTAAGAGCTATTTATATCAAATTTCTAAACAACGAATATTATTGCATGAACCAGATTAAACAAATGAAGATTTCTTACTTAGAATTAGAAATATGTAGATATATTCAAGATATTATCTTATGGGGCCGGCATGGCCAGGTGAGTTAAGGCGTTCGACTCGTAATCTGAAGGTCGCAGGTTCGAATCTCGGTCGCACCAAACATGTCAGCCCTTTCAGCCGTGGGGGCGTTATAACGTGACGGTCAATCCCACTATTCGTTGGTAAAAGAGCAGCCCAAGAGTTGGCGGTGGGTGGTGATGACTAGCTGCCTTCCCTCTCGTCTTACACTGCTAAATTAGGTACGGCTAGCATACATAGCCCTCGAGTAGCTTTGTGCGAAATTCAAAAAAGTCGAAAAACAATCTTATCTTATGTTAGCATGATTTTCGCTCACGAACAACTGAGACACCAACATTAAAAATCATAATGTTTATTATACATGTTGTAGACTTGGTAATATAATTATTGGATCGGGTTTCAATTTTCGATGCGGTTTCTGATGAGACTTTATTTAGGGTGGTTATAAACTAGTAATCAAAAGAGGGTTAACACTAACGTTTGTTTATGCTCTTTAAACTGTTTTTGTGTATTTGGTTTTTAGAATCATCCAACAAGTATTTTATTCAGTATTGAAGAACTTACACTACAATTCTATGAACTAATTTGCTTCATTTTTTCACTGTATTTTGCTTCTACTGGCCAGGCATGGCCAGGTGGTGAGGGCATTCGACTCGCAACCCCATGGTCGCGGGTTCGAATTCCCATCACATCAAACATGCTCGCCCTTTCAGCCATGGAGGCGTTATAATGTGACGGTCAACTCTACTATTCGTTAGTAAAAGAATAGCCCAAAAGTTGGCGGTGGGTGGTAATGACTAGCAGTCTTGCTTCTAGTCTTACACCGTTAAATTAGGAACTGCTAGCGCAGATACCTCTCGTGTAGCTTTGCTCGAAATTCAAAACACAAATTTTCTTCGACTTGATGTTTTCTTTCTAATAATCGCAGTACACATACTAACAATCTCTTTTAAAATAAACTATCTGGCAGGTCAACCAAATCAATAACTCCGCGAAAAAAAGTAGTCATATTAAAATTTCATTTACTCATACAGATATTCATGTTTGCTGCAAATAAACATCGTATTTCATGAACTGAGACACGAATTGTTTGTTTCTTTTTGGAATTTCGCAAAAGGCTACACGAGGATTATCTGCGCTAGCCGTCCTTAATTTAGCTGTGTAATACTACAGGGAAGGCAACTAGTCATCACCACCCATCACCAACTCTTGGGCTACTCTTTTACCAACGAATAATGGGACTAACTGTCACATAATAACGCTTCCACGGCTGAAAGAGCTAGCACTTTTGGTGTAACGGGGACTCAAACCCGCGACCCTCAGATTACGCTTAAACATGGAAGTCATATATTAATGAAATTTACCAACTACGTCACATTTGAGATATTGTGGGTGGTAATAGTTAAGTTATTGCTGTTGTGTTTTCCTTATGGCATTAACTCTGATATATATGTGTATTTGTTTCTGTAATTCGGATACGGAACAAAGGAATACAGGTCTAATCTCTAACCCTAATATTACAAAAAAAAGTAAATGATCGTAACGATAAACATTTTTACTACTGATCAAGAACGTGATTTGGAAGCATTGCAATGCTACAAATGTTATGTAAGTCATGCACTGTGATGAAAGTTGGTGAAGTCCGAAGTTAAGCCTACGTCACAATACATTTTGTTTTGAGAATAATAGTTTTCACTGATTGGTTGTCTTCTTTTCTGGCCAGAATTTCAGAGTAAAGAATTGCTTTTCTTTAATCTGGGGTCTCTGGCCTATCTGTTTAGCCTACGAGTCTTTTGGAGTTTCATTCAAGAAACTAGTATTCTTAGTTTAAGAATACTAAGCCAATATATCGGTTTGGCGATTTGTTAAACATAATCGCACCCAATTCTACCTATTCTACACATTAACGTTATGATTATTTCACCTGCCATCGGTTGGATTATGATAAAAGCAAGAGCTACATTTGATACACCAAAACGTGTATCTACAAATATTTTTTGCAACAATAAGAGACAGATGTAGTGTAAATTAATATAATGATTCATCCAATTCAATTATAATCGAATATTATACAAGGTAGCTATCTATCCATGAGAATCGAAATAGTGGATAAACTGATTCGTTATTATTTATAGAATTTTTAACTTTTTTTTAACGTTTAAGTTAATGTGCAAAAGCTAAGATCACAAAAGATAGATGAAAATTTGATGTTTAGTTAAACATTGCAGAGACAGACCAATTTTAGTTACAGTATCCCCCGCTTCATGCGACATGCGTGGACATACGAATAAGTACTTATAGTTCTACACTTCGCCTTTTTGAATAAAATATAAATGCATGGCTCAAAAGCGAACCGAGTTGTTTGCTGCACGTATGGTTGATTTACAGAAAGGCTGGATTAATGAATCTCCATCGTGTTTTCAGATAGAGATTTACGCTGTCAGCTGAAGGCAAGTATAACGTGTTATTTTGCTAGTCGGCACGATTAAGGGCGCCTGATCACGCATTAATGATAGGTTCTGGGTGATTACGGTCTTAGCACTGTAGCGAGCTGATCGCTTTGCCTCGCGGGAGAACTGTCCTTTCATATATATATACATGTATACGACTGCTTTGTCTGCCACCCGGAGCGACCAGGAATATGAGCAGTAATGGGGAATATTCACCACGGAAATTAACGTAGATTAGCTGCACTTCTTCGTGCTGCGTTGTGTCTGACAGAGATGTATTTGATACTCAATATATCAGAATGAACAAGAACTAATGAACAATGTATTTCAATTAAGATGTAAATTCAAATACTGTGTAGTATTAGACAAGCTCGAACATCGGTAAACAGAAATCTTCGAACTGCATTCATTTTCTAGAGATACACTTGTACCAGTTTATGACATCTTTCTGGCGTTTATATTTTTTTAAAGAAAAACAGCTTCAGTATAGTTTGACTGTGTGGGTATTTGGGTATTGATGTTGTTAAATACCCAGGAGGGTCAGGTACATTTGACCTCTTCCTCCCTGCTTCGGTATATTTAGAATTGTTTTTTCTTGTTTGAAAATAAACACAAAGCCACACATAGGGCTATTCGTGTTCTGCCCACCACGGATATCGAAACCGATATCTAGCGGTATAAGTCCGCAGACATGCCACAATGCCACTGGGAGGGGGAGCGTTATTTGACATTACTGAGTACAGGAATTATTCTATAATACCTTTCATATTAACAATGGTACGTGTTTTTAATTCTATCGTAACCCCTGAAATCATTGCTAGTTTGTATAGATTTATATAGTTTGGTTCAAAATAAGGTCAGTGTAAATAACAAAGTTTTATAGTATAACACGCCACCCGTTTCATAAGAATCGTCATTAAAATCTACGTTTGCTTTGTTTGTTTTGAATTTGAATTTCGCACAAAGCTACTCAAGGGACTATCTGCGCTAGCCGTCCCTAATTTAGCAGAGTAAGACCAGAGGGAAGGCAGCTAGTCATCACCACCCACCGCCATCTGTTGGGCTACTCTTTTACTGACGAATGTTAGGATTGGTCTTCACATTATAAAGCCCCTCACTGCTGATAGGGCAAGTATGTTTGGTGTGAGTGAGATTTGAGCGCCCTCACCACCAGGCTGTCATAACAAACAGAAACACACTAACAATTAACACAATCACAACAGGAGGTAAATAATACGCTGGTTATTTTCTCCTCATTTGCATAAAAGTCTGAAATTGTACCAACGATTATTTTTTCGCAAATAGCTTCACTGTATATATTGTACAAATTCTTCCCATTTAAACCAATCAAGTTGAAATCCCAAATCTTCAGCTGTTCTGAATCTCGCAGAAACATGTGTGTGTGTTTTTTTACAGCAAAACCACATCGGACTGTCTGCTGAGCCTAGCGAGGGGAATCGAACCCCTGATTTTTAGTATTGTAAATCTGTAGACTTATCGCTGTACTAGCGAGGAGCCGCATAAACTTCATGTTTTTGGTCTTTAATCATACATCGTCTGTTTAGAATCGTGTCGGTGGATAAGATGCACATGTGAACAAATGAAATTGTCAATAACCAGTTAAAGTGCTTGTAGATCTCTATTATCACAAGCATATATAAACAAAAAAAAGGCTTTTTTTCTATTCTTCATTTTTTAAAGTTCAGATTACTTTCTCATTTATTTAAATGTTTGCATACAACTTTAGGACAAAATATCACATTTCGTTTGACTTCACCAAACATGCTCGCCCTTTCAGACGTAGGGGCTTTATAATGGGATGGCCAATCTCACTCTTCGTTGGTAAAATAGAAGTTCAAGAGTTGGCGGTGGGTGGTGGTGACTAGTTGCTTTCCCTCTAGTCTAACACTGATAAATTAGGGACGTTTAGCGCAGATAGCCCTCGAGTAACTTTGTGCGAAATTCAAAACAAGCAAAACCAAATCGTTTAACTCTTAATTTACCACAACGCTAAAATCAGGGGTTCGATTCTCCTCGGTGGGCTGAGCAGATAGCCCTTTTGGCTTTGCTATACGAAAAACACACACACACTCACTTAATTTACTATCCCGAATATTCAAGAATTCATCAGTAAATGTACTCGTAGACTAAATTCTGTGAACCCTCATTTGATTACTTAAACAACCTGATTAGTTATCTTTCTGTTCTTTAAGTACAGTGATCGTAAACTAGAGACTAGGTAAATATTAATTTATTCACTTAATATACATCTTAATTTCTTGAATTAACGTCGTAGGCTTTTACTTGTTACATGTTACAATTTTAAATAGACTAAAACTGAGTTAAACTGTAATTTAGAATTAGTTTTAATTAACTTAGTTTTATGTTTGTTTGTTTGTTTTTTGAATTTTGCACAAAGCTACTCGAGGGCTATCTGTGCTAGCCGTCCCTAATTTAGCAGTGTAAGACTAGAGGGAAGGCAGCTAATCATCACCACCCACCGCCAACTCTTGGGCTACTCTTTTATCAACGAATAGTGGGATTGACCGAACATTATAACGTCCCCACGGCTGAAAGGGCGAACATGTTTGGCGCGACGGGGATTACGAGTCGCACGCCTTAACACACTTGGCCATGCCGGGCCTAATAGTTTTAAATATGTCGATATGCGTCTAATTTACAATACTTGCCAATAAGATTGATAACGCAGTTTTCTTTCTAAATACAAATATATATTTTAATACACAAACGATAACGCAATTTATAACAACGGTTATTACAAATGTTGATTTGCATACAAAGGTTTTACAAACAATATTAAGTCTTCTATCTGGTCTGGAACTGTATGTCTTATTGAAGGTTTCAAGATGAGCGAATTAATTCTCAGTTGATATGGATACAATTCACTTTACGGGGAGCTAACTAAGTCTGGGTTCTTCGTGGAGTTTTCAACAGATAGTTATATAATATCTTCTTAAAATTGCTAATGTCCTATGTGAATGGACTGAAGTTAAACGATTTGTAATGCTCGAAATCTATAACTGTTTCTGGTCAAATATCTCAAGTTCCCGATTAACAGACGTTGGTCACACTTATAGCTTCCAAGGTTTATAGTATATGCAACTATACCAGACGAATAGTATATACTCTCTTGGCGCATCGTGTTGATTACATTTATAGGTGAGAGGAGAGTCTGGACCTAAACTTGGAAATATAATCCAGTTAGCGCACTTATTTCGGGTCATCTTCCGGCCATTGTTCTTTCAGCAATTTCAGAGGACCACGCACTAAATGGGCAAACACCATCTCAGATTTGACAAAACCGTAACAACACCTGAACCAACTTAAGAACAACAAATGATAATAAACTAAATTTTTCAACCCCATCCTTCTCGAGACAGTGAATTGGCGTTATATTTTTCAAGGTAGAATGACATCTCTTCAAAAGTACCCTGTGATTATGGATGGTATGCACGAGAGTTGGTCTGTTTAGTGAACTGATAAACAACTTGTTGAAACAACCCTGAAATACAATTTCATCAATGAACAAGCTGAATTTCTTTGTGTAAGCCAACTGAAATAAAGAAGATAATCAAACTCTTAGAAATTTGTTGGGCTGAAATGTTTTTCAAAGGGATATCTCAGGGAATTGACTGGATGTGTACAGTCAACAAAACTGGTTTCCTCATCAAGTTTGTGGTAAAAGTCGAACACATTTCACAATCACATGACTGAATGGTTCTTCAAAAACTGAACTAGGTTTCAAATGAGTAACAGGAATTATCTGGTTAGGTTTTTTTTGACCAACTGACAGCTATGACAAGTTATACAGACTGAGAAACATCTTCCATAATTTTTAGCCAAAAAATGTCTCATAATTTTGTCACATGTTTTATTGCCAACTAACTGACCTTTCATGGAGATTTTATGGGTAACGACATACTTTTGGAAGAGTGATTTGATAAACTACAGCTCAATCCCTGAAGTTGACAGTTGTGGTGGTCTCCATTTTTTCATAAGTATACCATTTTTGAAAAACTAATAATTTGAAATATTTCCAGTTCATTTTTTGAGAGTATGTTTAAATATTAAAGAGATCCTTTTCTTACTCAGTATTCAGTTTACTTTTAGCAAATGGAACTTCACCAGATGAACCAGATTCCTCACATCCATCACTGTAACTTACCGAGAAATCGTCAACGGGACAATTACTCCCAAATTTCTGTCCAATCAAAAAAAATCTGAGTCAAATCAATAATGTCGTCCTCTAGATATATGCTTATCATTTGTTTGTTTTTTGCTTATTTTTCTAGCCTGAGGTTGAGTCATATCACACAAGGGAAACACATCGAGATTCTTGTAAACAACAAAAACATCCTCAGACGAAACAGTGGTTGACTCGCTAACCATTATAGGTTCGGCAACAGCTTTTCTCCTAGGCAAAAAATTTCTCAGAAATAATTAGATATCCTTAATTGCCAGAGTAGGTCTTGTTCCAACCTTAACTGGTCCCGAAACCAGGTCTGGTGCTAAATAAATGTTACGAAGAAAAATATTAATAAAGCCACTTTCAATACCCTGAGTAGAACTCAAACCCAAAGGCAATAGACTTTCTAACAACAACGACTGAGTTGCTCTAGTATCATGTAGAATGTGTTTAAGATTGAGAGTGTCAAAGACACAGAAAGACAAAAAAGGTCTAATTTTTCCCCTGACTACATCAGCCTTTATATTTGTGTTCAAATCAATGACATCAGGTGATCTGGTGAAATTATGTCAATATGTGAATACGAATGCACTGAATGTTGTTTTTTTTCTCCTTTCTTTTTGAAACATCAACAATCCGACATAATACCAGCAGATTTTTGTTACAAAAATGGTAAATAGGCCTTGATGAAGTTTTGTCCCATCTGTGACATGATTTTGAACGAGGAAAGTTGGATTTTTAAAAGGAATCCTTAGCTTTAGTAAATAGAATAGGTACAAGCTTTTGCTGAGCTGACAGGAATATTTTTTATGAAAAGTGATTTTATGTGTCGAAGTGTAATTATCGGAAAGAGCAGCTGCTTCCTGTAATGTTTCAACTTCATTCAAGTAAGTTTGAAGGTCGTCACTTCTCCAGCGTTTAAATTTTTCAATTAAACATAACTGTCTTAGTTTCTCGAAGCTGTTGCAAATATGCGTAGAATCACATCTTTGATGAAAATAAACCTCATTTTTTGTGGACGAATTACACATAAGTTTGGCTATTTTGTTTGCGAAAACTTCGAAACTTTCGGAGATAAGCCTCTGGTACTAATTCATATGATTTAAGGCTGGCTGCTTTAACCTTATTATAAAACATACAATCTTTTAGAGAGACAGCAGCATAAGCTTCTTGTGCTTCACCAGTTAGGACACTTTGTAATAATAATGACTATTTTTGGTGGGCTATTCCATGATGCGGGCAACCTACTCAAAATGTTTAAGTTATTTATAAAATTAATTTTAATTAAATGGTGGTACTTTTACATACTGACAAAATTCAAAGTTGATATTTTGCCCTGGTCGATAGAATTTTAGTTTAATTTTCATTTCTTTCAGCCTAAATTATTTTTAGTCTTCATTGTGAGCTTTTCTTTCTTGTCTTCGAAACAGGCTTGTTCATTCCCTTTTCTTGGCTTCGATACGCACTTGTTCAAGATCGCTTTGTTTAAGTTTTAGCTGGATCACTAACTTTATCGCTAAACGCTGATTGGCTAAAGGAGGCACTAGAGTATTCCTTTAATGTCTCCTGGGATAAAAATTCAACATTGACTAGTATTTCAATAATACCCTTTTATAATATTTTTTCACTCTGATTTCTTAACCTCTATTCTAAAACTTTGGCAACTTCGAGCAATTCACCTTTGTTATATCTTTCTATTTGTTCGAGGGAGGGTGATTCAAGGAAATCATGATAATCAGACATGATCGAATCATGTTGACACTGATAAATATAATTTTAACTTAGTTCAAATTTTGTTTGTGATTGTGATCTCGGACACGAGCTCTCGAGTTATTATTTCACGTATTACAATTTGAAATAGCATGAAACTGAATTAAATTATGATTTAAATTTAGAAATTATTTAAATATAAATATATTTAAAATTTATAATATTTGCCAACAAGACTGATACACACATTTTTCTTTCTTAATAGAAATATATTTCAATATTCATACAATAATACAATTTATAATAACGGTTATTACCAGTAACGATTAATATACAAAATATACAACATTTTTACAAACTTACAAATAATATTGAGTCTCCTTTCTTATCCGGAACGTCCTTGATATTTTATTAAGAGTTCAGGATCAGCAAATTAATCTTGAGTTGATGTAAATGCAATTCTCTTAGGAGGGAATTAGCTGGTTCTGCGTTCTTTGTTGATAACTGGTGAGGTTTTCACAATTGAAATTATATCATATCTTCGCAAAAATACTGATGTCGCATGTGAATGCGTTGAAGTTAAATGGTTTGTAATGTTTGAAATTTATAAACACATCTGGTCGTGAAGCTGAAGTTTCTAATTAATAAGCATTAAATCACAGTTAATAGTATACCAAGAGTAGGTTTATAGTATACCAACTGTAGCAAACCAATATAAAACACTGCCTCTTGACGCGTCTTGTTGATCACATTTATAGGCACGAGAAGAGTTTATTAGAAATTTAAGCCTGCACAACAATATTGACGAAACATATATTTTTTATTCTTATACTCAAGGTTCTTCTACAACTTTAATGAATAGACGGGAATTTAGCAATACAGATTTAACAGCATATACATTTATGAATGTAATTTATTTTAATAACGATGTTTGTTTAAGTTAGATATGTGACAGTAAATTCATCACATACTGTAAACAGTATCACGTCAAACTCTCTGCTTGTAATAATCTTTGCCAAATCCGCGGATATTTACTTACTACAAGACGTTTGAAGACTAATATTTTACAGAAAATTTGACTCCCTCCCCCCTCAGCAGCACAGCAGAAAGCTCAGGACGTCAACGTTAAAAACTGGGTTTCGAATGTCGTGGAGGGCACAGCACAGACAATCATTGTCTAACTTTGCGCTTAACTACAAACAAAGAAGCAAACAAAAAAAAACGTATTTATTCATAGAAAAACTGATGCCCTTAGCGGCATATTGGAAAATATGGAAGCTTTTGGTCTGGTTTGGTTTGAATTTCACGCAAACCTACACGAGGGCTACATGCGCTGGTCGTCCCTAATTTAGCAGTGTAAAACTAGAGGGAAGGCAGCTAGTCATCACCACCCACCGCCAACTCTTCGGCTACTCTTTTACCAACGAATAGTGTGATCGACCGTCATATTATAACGCCCTCACGGCTGAAAGGGCGAGCATATTTGGTGCGACGCGGATTCAAACCCTGGGATTACGAGTCGAGTGCATTAACCACCTGGTCATGCCAGGCCATATGGAGGTTTTTAACGCTAAAAAAACCCCAAAAAAACAAGCTTTGTTACTTATGGTAGACACAACATAGGTAACCATCGTAAAATTTTGTGTTTAAATACAAATTTAAAAGTAAAAAAAAACTGATATTTAAATTATAAGATTTTATTGTCATTGAACACTCTGAAAAAAATTAGTAGCAAGGCTTTTTGGTATAAAAGATATTTAGTTTACATAATAAGTTCGCTATGCATATATCTGATTGAACTGAGCTCAGAATGATAGTCACGCATTTAGTTTGTGTTGGTTTTCTTTTTTTTCAGTAATGTTAAAGTCTAGAAGCAGGAAACATATCAACTCAAAAGATTTATATGTATAGTCGTCCACAGCCGAAGCCTTGATTGAAGGATAAGATGATAACCTTTAATAACACGTGAAGACAGGTGATTCTCTGATGCAAAGAAAGAATAACATAATAATTATTAGTTGATACATCAAATAGCAGGGTAATTAGACAGTGATCGATTTATCTTACTGAATAGGGAACTTTCATCAACTAAATGACTAGCGAGCTAAACTTTCCAACGACGTAACACTTGCTGTTATAGAACATCTATATTGTCTTTGTTTTTTCGTTTCCTAAACTGTTACGACAGGGTATTTACGAAGCTGCGTACGAAATACGAACTCGAGGACAATAAGTGTGATAATTTTAAGAACGATAAATTTCGCGTTTTGTTTTGTTTTCCACATGCTTTATTTTTTCCATGTACTCATGTGTTTATAATTCCATTAACTGTCATACTGCTGCACATTACACACACACACACAGACGCAAATGAGTTTCAGTTTTCCCTTATGGCGATATAACTCCGCAACACGAATGTCCGAAGTTCGATTCCCGCCGGTAGACATAGCAGATAGATCAAATTAGTTCCCAATTCTATGATTTCTCTCTTTACAGCTGAAACTGATTATATCTCTGATAGGATGATACAACTTACTCAGTACACAAACAGCAGAAAGAAGTTAGATCCCAACACATCTTGTATTTGTTTATCAAGATTCATCATTATTATCTATATTCATGGGTTACCATTGGTTTTTGACGATATAATAAACATCCAGTTACTATTCTTCTGATGACGTAAGTGTCTAAGAGCTGAGTCGGGGCCCGGCATGGCCAAGCGCGTTAAGGTGTACGACTCGTAATCTGAGGGTCGCGGGTTCGAATCCCCGTCGCGCCAAACATGCTCGCCCTTTCAGCCGTGGGGGTGTTATAATGTGACGGTCAATCCCACTATTCGTTGGTAAAAGAGTAGCCCAAGAGTTGGCTGTGGGTGGTGATGACTAGCTGCCTTCCCTCTTATCTTACACTGCTAAATTAGAGATGGCTAGCACAGATAGCCCTCGAGTAGCTTTGTGCGAAATTTAAAAACAACAACAACAGCTGAGTCGGAAATGAGAACAAAAATACCCAGTAGAAACATGTAGAAGTTAATGAAATTAATGTTAACAACAACTCTTTTGATAGATGCCAATAATAATGTTACATGTTACCAGTTTAACTTCCAGTTGGATTTATAGCTCCTGGTGGTGTGCAATGCATTTACCAATATAGGAAAACCAGTGCATGAAAGACGCAGCCTTAGTTTATTTAAACATACACTATTAAAACAAAATAAAATATAATTTATTTAGCGCTTTGCTAAATGCTAAAAACATAAAACATATCTCGAATCAGAAGAAGCAACAACGGTTAATCGCGTTCTCTTCCTGTTACAAGACGTGAATATAATGATTTTATTTACGAACGAGATGACTTTAACTAAGATACAGATGGATTTTTCTAACTTTATGAATACAATGACTTAATTTGTAAAGCAGATTACTATAACTCAAACCCTTTTTTTACTTTATGATTCATAAAGTATTAATAACTGTATTTTTCTAAGTTATATTTCAGTATGTATGATAGGTATGGTATATTCCAGTAAGTATTGTTTGCTTTCAAATTCCTTGCAAAGCTACTCGAGGGCTATCTGCGCTAGCCGTCCCTAATTTAGCAGTGTAAGATTAGAGGGAAGGAAGCTAGTTATCATCATTCATCGCCAACTCTTGGGTTACTCTTTTACCAACGAATAGTGGGATTGACCCTTACTGTATAACGTCCCCACGGCTGAAAGAGTAAGCATGCTTGATGTGACGGGAATTGGAACCCACAACTCTCAGATTGTGAGCCATGCGCTCTAGATACCTGGCCATGCCGGGCCTCCGGTTAGTCAGCTTTTGCTTTGTCTTTGCTGAACTTCTACGTTGTTAAACGAAGCGTCTTGATCAGGTGACAATTCTGTAAGTTATTTAGGCTTAACGTTATTACGAATTTGACAATGTAACCATTAGTTGATTACAAAATACATACTATACAGCAGTATGTCCCACAGTGTGGGGCGCGCCCTAGGGGTGAAAATGAGTTATTGTGGGGAAGGGGCGAACTATTAGGATAGAGTCAAATGTGCAATAATACAAAATCAGTTACATTTTTTTGTTAATGAAAATAAGTAATTACTAAAACACATATTGTATTTTAGTGTGTACACATGTATTACATCTCGTCCCTCAACTCATTCAAGAAAAGAGAGGGAAGACGCAAGAAATCACGTTTATTAAATAGGGCGAGGATGGCAAAATATTGGAAAACAGTGTAATAAAAATATTTTATTAAGTCGTTTTGGCACAGACAGAAATCAACTTTTAACAGAGTTTTTGGGGAGAGTTTATCATTTAAGACTGATGATGCGAGATTAATTATTTTTTATACAGAATGCAAGTACTTTTAATTATTTGAAATTTGTTTGTTTGTTTTGGAATTTCGCACAAAGCTACACGAGGGCTATCTGTGCTAGCCGTTCCTAATTTAGCAGTGTAAGACTAGAGGGAAGGCAGCTAGTCATCACCACCCACCGCCAACTCTTGGGCTACTCTTTTACCAACGAAAAGTGGGATTGACCGTCACATTATAACGCCCCCACGGCTGGGAGGGCGAGCATATTTTGGCGCGACTCGGGCGCGAACCCGCGACCCTCAGATTGCGAAGTGCACGCCTTAACGCGCTAGGCCATGCCAGGCCTTATTGAAAATTATTCAGTCTTTTGTTTCTCTTATTTTTATATATAATAGTACCTAAGTATTTTGTTAATAAACCTTTTAACATTACACCTACGAAACCGCATAACATCTCTATTATTCCACAGTCTCTTGTGGCTAGAAAAATAAAGTGGCTTGACCTTACTATACACGATGTAGGAGACATCATATGGTAATTACATGACAACTTTAGAAAGTGCGTCTAGCGTACATTTCAACACACAGGAGACTATGAAAAATGAACAAAGTAGATAAACGGAAATGGTATTATGAAAAAAAATAGTAAAACCAGCAAACGGAAGAGACAAAATAGAGTAAAGGAGGCGCCATATAGTTAACCGTCAAGGAGCGTGTGTGGGTTTATTTTATAGTCAAGCCACGTCGGATTATCTGCTAAGCCCACCGAGGGGAATCGAACACCGGGGTTTAGCATTGTAAATCCGGAACCTTACCGCTGTATTAGTGGGGGGTTAAGCGTGAAGGAACTACAATATGGGAGTAGTTATGTTGAGATGTATAGGAAGTCAAGCCACTTCTAAATCAGAGGATCGTGTAGCAGCTTTTCACACGATGTTAAACGCGTGAATGTATATCATGTATTTCAAAACAACTAAACAAGTAAGAAAATCACACGGGTTTTTAACAAAAGTTTTTATCACGTTAGCTCTGATTGCGGTCTGATTTGAGTCTTACGTGCAACGCGGGTTTTCAGAAGTCATTAAAACTGTAAGTGTAAGCTAAATAATACAAGAGGTTATTATTAGCTATTTCTCCGTGTGTTCCTTTTCTCATGGGTCCGGCATGGCTAGGTGATTAAGGCATTGGACTCGTAACCTAAGGGTCGCGGGTTCGAATCCTCGTCACACCATATATTCTTGCCCTTTCAGCCGTGGGGAAGTTATTATGTGACGGTCATTCCCACTATTCATTGGTAAAAAGAGTAGCTCAAGATTTGACGGTGGGTGGTGATGACTAGCTGCCTTTCCTCTAGTCTTATACTGCTAAATTAGGGACGGCTAGCGCAGATAACACCCGAGTAGCTTTGTGCGAAATTAAAAACAAACAAACAATTCTCTCGTGTGTGTGTGGCGCCACTTTATTGATGCGTTCCATGCAGAGGTATCCGTGCTACGCGCGACACTATACGTCAGTTTCGTTTCTCATTGTCTTCACATACGTGTTTCCTCAAGTGAGTTCCCATTGGCAATATTAAGGCGACGAAATTGAAATGGATGACAAACACGAACCGTTTGCCAAATCACCAGCCGAGATTCGTTGTCATGACCATTCAGTCGTTTCTTATGGTCGTTAACCCAATTACTTAGGCTTCTTAGTGGCGCAGCGGCAGGTCTGAAGACTTAAAACGCTAAAAACCCGTGGCGAGCACATCATAGATTGCCCTTTGTTTAGCTTAACAAGAAAAACAAATCATCATTATTAGTCCCCTAGTGAGACAACATATTTAGAAAACTAAACTCAGGGATTCGATTCCTCTCGATTGACACAGCAGATAGCCCGATGTGGCATTGTTATGAAAAAATACACACAAACACATACCGATTACATATGCATTTAAACGCGATCTCTGGGAATCCACTTGAATTTTTCCACAAAATTCAGTCTAAACTGGTCTAGCTAGTTCTTTATAATAACTTGTGACACCAGACAACACATCTTTATATAAAAGTTTCAGTTAATAACTATATGATATCGAATAATAAAATGAATTAATATTCATTATTTAAAAGTAGCGTCGTTTCTTACCCTCTTAATGATATATTATGATCTAATATACAATGTGTCATGAAACACTTAAAACAAAAGTTTGTAAATAAATAAGATAGAATTTTATAATAAAACAGTGCAGAATATAGAATATATATTTGTCAGGGGAACATTCAATGGTAACCATTAAAATACAAGTTTGTCCGTTACCGGTGAAGTTTGTTTACAGTTATTTTGTTTGTTATTGTTTTTATCCATCACAAAACTCAGTTTAGAGAAATGACCAAAAATTAAATCAAATTGCTCGTGTTCTGTATACAATACACAATAAACCCAAGTAGTAATTAGCTGAATTAATTTACAATATTTTTATTAATATTATTTTTTCTGTGTAACTTTTTTGTTTTTATTGGGAATTCTGTACTTGATAAGGGTATGAGTCCACATACAACACAGTGTATAAACAGTTTCAGAGAATGTATGAAACCAATCGATAAGCGTAGAGTTAATGAGTTAGAGCTTTTGCCCCCTAGTGTCTTAACAATAAGGTAGAGGGCTTATAACAACAAAATTTTAGGTTCAATAATTGTCAATAAATAATCATTATTAGGTAAATTTTAATTTAAATAAACGAACAGTTTAAAACATTCAGATAAATACTGGTGAAATTCACAAGTAAGAAAAATAACACCCTGATATTATCAGCTGTAAAAAATACGTTTTGAAATAGTGTTGGTTGCTGTTTTCGAAACTTCGTACAAACAAACACGGGGACTATCTGCGCTAACCGTCCCTAATTTAGTAGTGTGTGTGTTTCTTATAGCAAAACTACATCAGGCTATCTTCTGAGTCCACCGAGGGCAATCGAATCCCTGATTTTAGCATTGTAAGTCCGTAGACTCTTGGGCTACTCTTTTGCCAACAAATAGTAGGATTGACCGCACATTGTAACGCCATAACGGCTGAAGGCGTGAGCATGTTTGGTGGGAGAGGGATTCGAACCCATGATCCTCAGATTGTGAGTCAAGCGCCCTAATTATCTGACTTTGCCAGGCCTTGAAATAGGGATTAGGAAGAAATCAAAATCCGGTGCCCGAAGCAAACGGAGAAAATCCCAAAATATAAATAGGATTGTTTTAAAAACGTAATTTAACGATCCGATTAAATTAATGTATCGTTTCAAAGCAAGTGCTTAAATTTATAGCGTCTCTTTATTAATTTCATTCTATAATTAATGTTGAATCTGATATTTAATAACAACTAGCCTAAAATGTTAGCGTTAAAATAGACTAACCCTTTTTATTGAAATTTCTAACAGAATGCTACAAAACCACTGATTCTTGTTTTCTATGGATGTTTTCATTGATTGTATAGTATATTTTATTATCTCTGTATGATTTTAGAGAATTAGTTAGTAGGGTGTGCTAAAAATTCGGGTTTTATTTAACTCCATGATTATTATGCATCCATTTTTACCATAAATTAAGTATATTATCTATATAAACAACCAAAATATGAAAAAAAAGTTTTCCTGTAGTTTTTTATTTATAGGGGTCGCTATTTTACTTTATACAACTACAAAAATAAAATGTAATAAGCGCCACTAAGGAGGAGAAGTGTCTGACCACTACCTAACTAACGTTTGGGGCACGCAGTCAACCGAAAATAGAACAAATACTAGCATGAGGTGCGAGAACAGACGATTAGGCTAACAGTTTTCTGCCAATCTGCACGGTTTTATGAAGGTTTAGCTTGGCTTAAGTTGAGGGTTTGTAGTTGACCTTGTGAGGCGAACAGATGGACCAATACGAATCAAAAGAGGAAGGAGTGGCCATTATGTTTTGGGAGTATTTAGACCCTCATATTGTAGCTACGATGTTGAATGCCTATTACCCGGATTAGGAGAGATCGTCCACTGACAAGTAATACTGAGATAAATGGGCAACCAACTTCTCCTGCAAAGCGATTTACCTCGTTCTGGCACACGGCCTCAGGTGCAACTAGCCCGGCCCGTGAAAACTTAATTACACTTGCCCCGAGGCTGTGCCGGCCACTCAACCTTACTGCCCCGCAGGATAGCATGCCGTGCTGCACATGGGTAGCACTCCCTTCTAGCAGTTGTTGTTCTGGCATCTGTCAAACCTATGCATTATGTGTCTATTCCAGCGGGCCTATCGGAGACTCAGCCGTGCACCCCCTGCCGCCCCTTCCCTAGGGTCGGTTCAACTTTTCCATTTTCTTACCCCAGCGTCACGCTATCGGCACACCGAAGAAGCTTCGGCATTCCATACTGAAGTTTTCGTGCCGAATACGGTTGACTGCTGGATAGTCAGGTTAGGCTTATCTCGTTTAAAACGGTGGCCAAAATCGCGTAGGCCTAACGATAAGTAGAAAGATCTAGTCTTTAACAAATGGAGTATATTCAAGTATTTTAGTGAAATATGGTTTTGAGGTATTGGTGAATGCCGCAATCAAAGCACAGGATCTGTATGTTTTAAACCTATGCCTCAGAAGCGCCCCTCTTCTACCGCAGGTCTGCCGCTCCAGTTCCCCAGTGCTTTTGCTACAGTGCATGCCCCGATTCCTGTAGACCAGCGAACGCACGACGGCCGTTACGTGTGGGAACCTCGCTTACCGTCTTTTCCTCACCATAGTTCACCTGGGTAAGTCCTAACTTTCTTATCAAGTAGGATAAAATGTTATCGTTTGGCAGATATCACCTTGTAGCTATTATTTGTTTAACATTCTTATCAAGTGAAGTGTAATTTTCACGAGTATACACTACTTGTGGAACGAAATATTTATCTGAATGTCTTCAGTTTAATTTTCATTTAAATTTTTTTTCTTGTTAACTAACTGATTGATTACATTTGACAGACAGATAACAATTCACTAGGAATTTCGTATCAGTTCATCTGAGAGAGGTAAATAATGTATCGGTGCTTTTCATTGATTCCAATAAATCCGAAAGCTCGTCTACGACCACAGTTTATTTATTCTTTTGCGTTCTGGTAGACCCTACCGAGTGTTATCTGCGTGAGGGCCACCCCTTAACCGCTATCTTTGTTTATCTTTACTGTCACGGTGTAAGTAACTGAACCCAGTATTGAAACGTGAATTTATATTTGCACCATGCAGTCAAGAACGAGACAAGCCTTCACTAACGCTACACGAATCCCATATTAGGTTATCGAACAGAAGAATGCCTTGTTTACCCGGAAGTTTAACTTAACTAAAATGTATTACTTCTTTCAAGTCGTGGAGCTAATATCTTTCCCTTGGTGTTCAAAGTAGCAACAAATAATGCTAATAGTACGTCGGAATCGAACATAACTATTCACAAAAAACACACGCACATGTGTATATATGCAAAATCTGCTGAAGTTGGATTAAACAGAAAATTACACGGCGTTCTTAAAGTTCACGGTAAACTTTGGTTTAAAGGAACTATGATCAGAAACAGAGACAGGTAACAGATCAGTTTTATGAGATTGTGCAAGTGGATGTTTCACGACAATTTACTCGGTTTAACTGAAACAAATTGTAAAGTTTACTGTTTTCGTCACAAAGTTTACTTTGTGAAAACTTTACAAAGAGCCGTCGAATAACTGAAAGGCTTTACATTTAAAAGGGATATTTAGTTAGGCCTAGATGCAAAAATATCAGACATTCACAATCTACAAAGGATTCTGTAGCCAAAAGATGAATATCTGCCCAAAACAAGAAATAATACATTGTTATTATATTAGCTGCCATATTCAAAATACACTGCGTGTGATATAAGTCATATTACAAATCGTTTTCTAAATTAATAAATGCGTTAAGGATAACATTAAATACAGTTTCTCTCTCCTATATTTCAGGAAGTTAAAAATCCAAAGTAATTTTTTATACATTTCTGGAAGATCAGTCTATTACACTCTCTTATTTAGAATAAAGAGACTTTCTGTATATTCTGTTGATAAGGAAAATAGTGTTTCCTTCCTTACAAATATATAAAAACCGTTCATGTCAACTTACTACAAAAAATCTGTATGGTTCCATACATTTTGCTATGAGATGCTAACTATAAGGGAGGTTATTCTCTTTACAAGCTAGTATACAGTACATCATTTCAACGTTTAACTTTACCATCTCATAGTCAACTGTATAGAACGTTGTTCTTTTAACTCTACAGATTATATCAGTTTCATTTCTTTAAATGTGTAAAATAATCATGTAAGCTGGTTCATATAACACCAAAATGCACTATTTGCAAATAAGTTTCAAGATAAATCTTCCAGCTCATGTTTGTAATTGATGAATAAGGAGAGAAGTGTCAAATAGAATATTTGTTAGTTATTACCTTTCAAATGGAACAAGTGCGATAAAGCATACCTCATCGTTTGTCACGTGTTGCACAGATTCTGCCTGTGTGTACTGCTCCTCAATAATCTGTCCGTCATGGCCAGGTGGTTAAGGTACTCCACTCGTAATCCGAGGGTCGCGGGTTCGAATCCCCATCACACCAAACATGCTTGCCCTTTCAGCCGTGGAGGCGTTATAATGTGATTGGTAATTCAACTATTCGTTAGTAAAAGAGTAGCTCAAGAGTTAGCGGTGGGTGGTGATGACTAGCTGTTTTCCCTCTAGTCTTACACTGCTAAATTAGGGACGGCTAGCGCAGATAGCCCTCGTGTAGTTTTGCGTGAAATTAAAAAAAACTAAAAACAAACAGTTCCTCAAGAATCATTCTTATCACATTTAAATTACAAATAAGATCCTTGATTCGTCAAAGACTGATCTGAATACTTAAAGTATTTCTGTCTTAGGAATTCTGTCAGAATTTTGAACAACTGAGAGACATTTATTGTATTTCTATTCATATAAGCATGGTAAAACAATTTGGTTGTAGTCTTATGTGCCACAAGGTGATGAACATCGTGTCTGTTAATTATCGTTTATTGCGCTTTTATATAACACACTGTAATTGACTGCGTGTCTTTACGATGGACCTTTTGTCATGCGTTGTTTTTTGAAACTCTAATATGACAGCCCTCGTCGTTAAATCTGTAGAAAGTGACGTTGACAGTAGTACGAAGATTTTCTTTAAATAGGCCACATGGACAGTGGGTAGGGAAAAGTGACAACATTCCTGGGCGGTGTTTTTGTAACCAATGTCTGCATTATAGAAGTACTGACAACAAAAAAAACGTTCTTTCGTAATCACCACAACAAAGACGAACGTCATGTCAAATTATTCTTAGCACACCTGAAGTAACCCAACCCTTCCAAATGCCGAGCCACAATATTTGCAAGTTCACTCAAGCGAGCGTGATCGAAGAAACATCAGATAGCCATTTCAAAAGTAATATTTGAACCAAACGGAGAATTGAAGAAAATCAACAATTAGCCCATCAAAAAACATATTGAGCTGAATCCGCTGGTCCAGAATAACAATGAAAGAAACGTAAACGTATCTCTAAAGAGGAATCCACTATCTGTTTATGATATACCACTGAAATAAATGGATGTGAGAAGTCTGTGAAAAAATGTACCGATTACATTAACCACGTGTTGCAGTTACCAGCCAGATCAGCAAAGTTGAGAAAGCCAAGGATAACTGTATTAAGACTGCCAAATAAAAGCATAAGAAAGGTTAGAAGCGAGAGGATGCCATTCTAATTAAGCTGTTTCTTGAAACATCTCAGAGTCTCAGCTTCGACGACGTAGCTGGACCGTTTGTTCTTAGTAGCCATGACTCTCTGTACAAAGAAATGTCTTTTGTAACCAGTCCTAAACGTATTTTGACATAATTTCCAAATTGCCTGGTTAAGGGGTGTTTAGTTTGAGTTTTAAGGTAATAAGAGCAGATGGTTCTTGCGTATAGCCTGGTGTTTCATTTGAGATATTTTATAACTTTGTTTTCGTATTGTATTTCTACAATTAAAAGCTTCGTTTGAACTTATTGTGAATAGCATGTGCGTTTGGTTTTGTAGGTTGTATATGCATATTTGTTTCATAACTGTAGTGTTAATTTAAAATATCTAGTGCTAAAACAATTTTCAATTCTCTTCTTTCGACCACTTACATTTTTAGTCTTGGTAAGATTTCTGTACCTACCCCTGTAACGGTATAAATCTTAGACTTACTCAAGAGTGAAGTAAATATTCCTTTACAACCTGCCATGGTCTGGTGTTTAGGGTTCGAATCCCATCACCAAATATCTCACCCTTTCAGCCGTAGAGGCGTTATAATGTTACAGTTAATCCACTGTTCAATTAGATTATCTCATAAGTTGTCATTGGGTAGTTGGGTGGCATAGACATATAACCTATCGCTTCTAAACTGGGGCTAGTCAGCGCAGATAGCCCCAGAGTAACTTTGTGAGAAATTTAACAAACAAACAACATATTTATTGCCCGATTTTATATAAATAACAACTTAATAATGCATGCGAAACTTACTTCTCTAGGCTTAAGGAATGTATGTTTTAGAATTGATTTCTATTGATTGCCCATCACTGTTATCGTGTTGGGTAGTTTTTATTTGTTTGTTTCAAAGTAAAGCTACATTAAACTATCTGCTGTGCACAATGCGTTTTTAGCGTTGTTAGTCCGCAGGCTTATCGCTGTTCCATCGAGGGACGTGTTGTGTATTAATATGTTATACACTTAAAATTAATTTATATGCAAGGTAAGTAAAATTGAATACAATAGCTTACCACAGGAAAATCGAAACTTTTAAGCAATATAACTAATATTTCCTTCAAATTTAACGTAGAAACAGACATTATGTTCGTAATCAACACAATTAGTCAAAATAGACGTTACGCGTGAGCACATTTATATATAACATTCAATGCTCATATTTATATATAATTGGACAGACATATCGCGTGTGTGTCAATTTATGTGACAGGATTACCGTTTAATTTCCCCTTCCCCCCCTCGCCAGTGACACAGAGGTATGTTAAAAATCATCTTTTGATACCTATGATTCGCAGAGCGCAGATGGCCCATTGTCTAGGTTTGTGTTTAATTTCAACCGGACAAACAAGAAAAGTTTTAATAAAGAACAATAAGTACCAACTGGACTTTTGATATTTATAGCCTAAAGTCCTAAAAATGCAAATTCACAAACGATAGTGGTGTTGTTGTTGCAGATTCGAATAAATGACGAGACACTTTAAAACAAGTTTCTTGTATATTCTTGCGTCCACAAAAGTTTGTATATTTGTTTAAGATATATTCGCGCAAAGCTGTGCAAAAGCCGTGTACATATAGAAGGAAGATAGCTAGTCAACCGCACCAATTGCCAATTCTTAGGCAATCCTAATCTAAAACTGGGATTTGATCATTACTCTTATTACGCGCTCAGTCCAAAATTCCAAAACGCGATTTTGCGAACGATGGACCTCGGATTCCCAGATCCCACGTCAAAACAAGCCACGCCCGGTCCCTCATAAACGCGTTGGTTCACTTTGAACATTTATTTAGTAACACTTTTGAACCTGATTTTTGAAATGTGAAATATTTGCGAACCACACGAAGCGCGATTTTCTTTTCGTTAAAAGTGATGCTTACATTCCTGGAACGTTTTATTTTCACATGTTAAACATGTGTGTGATGTATGTTTTTTCATCTGTTAACCTTAAAATTACTACGTTTCCAGAAAAAAATGTCAAATGTCATCCATCCACTATGTTCGATGACATCGCGTTTTGATTTATTAAACCAATAGAGTTTCAAAGAGAACGCCCACCCAACAGGGTGTCATACAAATCGGCCTGAATAACCATACGTTATGTCCTTAGTTCTGATCGTTTACGAAGATTCCGGTCGAGGTTGGCACTTGGAATGCCAGGATAGATTAATCTGCATCTTGTTAATTCTGAAATGGCAGGGCGATAACTGATAACCGAGACAATACCAACTGTATAAACCAGTTCTTTCGAGGTTAAGGCTTTGTACTACGCACAATTTTATCAAATTCAATTCAGGGCTATGTAATTGTGTAGTTAAACAGGTAGTCACAAGGATGATTGGAAAAAGATTAGAAACATTTCTGAATGTTGAAAATGTGAAACCTGTGCCACTGACCGTTTGAATACCTCTAATGTTTTTCACTTATATTGGCTCTATTAATTCAGTTTAACTTCTTGCTAATTGGCAGCTGCTAAATAAACCTGTCCATTCCCGTAAACCGTCTGAAATTGGTTAATGTAATTTTGAAATGACTGTTATAGAATTTTTTTTTTCAATAATCTATGAACACTATACCACTGGTGGACACCCATAGAGGGCACTCATAAAATTAAATTAGTTCCACATGTTAAGAAATACGCGCACACAGCAGACGGAGAGACAGAAGTGATAAGGACAGCTCTACATTACACAGGCATAGGTTCGTTTAAAGTAACTTTGTCAGTGTTTATGCGTCCAGATTTGTTGTGGAGAGTTCATTGGTATTTTTCTTTAATATAAACTAATAGAACAGAAATAAGCTAAAGTTGTGAGTTTGCGTAAAAGATTGAACTAGAATATATAAAAAATAAAGCCTCTGAACAAATGGTGGTGGAAACACACAAGAACAAATGTGGTGTTTGTTTTGGCGAAGTAGATATTTTGTGGTAAGTTGGTAAATGCCCAGATTAAATTTTCTTGTGAAACAACGTAGGTGTTGTCAAATAAATATGTATTTGTTTGTTTGAATTTCGCGGAAAGCTACACCAGGGCCTAGCTAGCTAGCCGTCCATAATTTTGCAGTGCGAGACTAAAGGAAAGGCAACCAATCATTACCACCCACCGCCAATTCTTGGGCTATTCTTTTACCAACGAATAGTCCGATTGACTTTCATATCATAACGCTCCAACACCTGAAAAGGCGAGCATGTTTGGTAGGACGGGTATTCCAATACACAGTCCTCGAATTGCGAGTCAAGTGCCCTAACTGGCCATGGTTAGACCTAATAAATGAATAATGCTGATCGTATATTAAGAATGATGAATAATGTGTTGGGTTTTTTTTCTCCTTTGTTAGCAAGATGAATAATAAGCAATGTAATAACCAAACTAAACTTAATTTTTTTTTTGTTCTCCTGGTGGCTTAGCGATAAGGTTGAGGGATTGTAAAGCTAATATTCGGGGTTAACTTTTTGGTAAGTGCGAAGTGCAGATAGCCCATTAAGTTGTGTAGCTTTTCTCATAAATAAACAATTTAAAGAAGTTTGGCTCCGCAGTGGCTGAGTTTGATGGCTTATTACGCTAAAAACCGAGGTTCAACAGCCTCGGTGGGCACAGCGCAGATAGTCCGCTGTGTAGTTTTGCTCGTTAAGAAAAAAAAATTTAGATATTGTATATATTTTAATCTGTTCACGTTTTATATGTAATTTTACCATTTAAAATAACATACACTTTACTAACTATTTGAAAATGTTAGTAAGACTAGTAATTTGAAGTTGAAATATGTAACCTACTTTTAGAGTTAACATATGACTTTACTTTTAAACTTTCTCTCCATATTTACGTTCCCACTGTTAAAAATGGCAGATTTTCTTTCTTGGTTTATTTCGGAAATTCCCATTAAGTTACACAAAGGCTATTTGCTGCTGGTCACCACTTATTTTGAAGTTAAAGGCCAGAGTAAAAGCAACTAACCGACTGCTAACTGTTGGGTTACTGTAATTAAATAGTGGGATTTGACCACACTTTTATAACCCACCCACGAGTTTAAAGTACAAATAACGAATTTACGACAAGGGAATGAAAACCGGACACACAGATTCAAAGTCCGGCACTCTTAGCCAGTAGGTCATGCTTGACCCTTCATAACTGTCCAATAACGCTCGAGTAGTTTTGAAAGACTAGAGTTGATGTTAGTTTGGAATGAGAGGATGCTACTTAATGACTAAACAATGAATCAAACAGATCAACAGCATGGGTCAGTGCAGTTATAAGTAAAACTTGAACTCGAGGAATACAGAACACAATTTAAAAACCAAACTTTGTAGAACAGAAATATTAGATATTTTAAATGTAATACACTTAACATATGATGACCATATAATGATAAACGTTCAAGTTAGTTTTAAAAGTAACGTGTTGTGGTTTCA
Source organism: Tachypleus tridentatus (assembly GCF_004210375.1). Classification (NCBI taxonomy): domain Eukaryota; kingdom Metazoa; phylum Arthropoda; class Merostomata; order Xiphosura; family Limulidae; genus Tachypleus; species Tachypleus tridentatus. The sequence goes on along the minus strand of NC_134833.1, from coordinate 35,575,736 downwards.
CATCAGGTTACAATATATTGGCATAGAAGTTTCTTAAATAAATTGATTTTACCTATAAGCAGCCATATCTCTAATTAAATTATACATGAATAGTCACAAAGAAGAATCACGTTCACACTTTTATCGTACGAATTTAAATATCAAAGTAAAATATCTGGGATTAAAACAGGTTATTTTAAGCAAAGAAGAGGAACAGACTAAACATGAAGATCAAAGTTGCATTTAGACTTACATACACTTAAACGGGTAGAACAGATTGGACGTTAACGTGGTCAGTGTAAATTGTATTACATTTAAAATGCACTTTGTAATTAGATATGCAATGAATTAGTATTGTAATCTGAGCTTGAAAGCAGATTAATTCATAATGTAGCACGTTTTATAACAGTTGTACTATGAGAATACATATTTTGGGCTATATATTGGACACAGAAGTCAAAGACATTATCGGCTTTGTAATTCGAGTCCAGATTCGATTACATCAGACAAGCTAGAGTCAAATGAGTTTTCCATATATATATTTGTAACTGGAAGAAAGTTTTAAAGTTAAGTGCGACTTAAAGTGATTGTTTGTTTTGAATTTCGCGCAAAGCTACGCGAGGGCTATCTGTGCTAGCCGTCCCTAATTTAGCAGTGTAAGACTAGAGGGAAGGCAGCTAGTCATCACCACCCACCGCCAACTCTTGGGCTACTATTTTACCAACGAATATTGGGATTGACCGTCACATTATAACACCCCCACGGCTGAAAGGATGAGCATGTTTGGTGCGACCAGGATTCGAACCCGCGACCCTCAGATTACGAGTCAAGTGTCTTAACCACCTGGCCATACCGAGTCAATTTGAAATGAAATGACATTGTATGAAAAGAAATTAGTTCATGGTGTTTAATGTGAGACATATCGAGAATCGTTTTAAATTTTATGAAGGAAATTTTACTTTCTCAGTATATCACTTTTGAACTATACGTAATATTTATATATTAAATGATTCATAGGAGTCGCTGTATTCAACGTTACATTACATATTTAAAACAGATGCTAGAAACATTCTCTGTAATAAGGATAAATAAGATAGTGATAAAAGACTTAACATGTACTGTATATTTAGACTCATACTTGGCCTTGGCGTGTTAATAATATTGGGTAATATGGTGAAAGGCTTAAAATAGAGGTTTAAAGCCGCATGGGCTTCGTTTCAGACCCCATTTCGGAGTGACAAGCTGGTGAACGAATACTCTATACATTACAAAAGTACACATCCTCAAGCAATAATTTATGAAACGTGTCAGCTTCCTGATGTTGCCACAAGCCTAAATCGTGGTGCATCTAAGCACTTTGCAGTCAGTAAAAATGTAAAAATAAATAAATAAAATTCACTTTGGCAGTTTGTATGTATCACGTGCCTTTCATCCGGGGCTGTTGGTTTCTAAAAAAATCCACGATTTATTTTGTTTATCACAACAAGCCGTTACAGAAGAGTAAGGCGTAAAATAACAGTGGTGACGTTAACAAACAACATAAAGTTATACAGCAGTCAAAAATAAACAAATTTTATCTTAATTTTATGTGTATAGACATATTTATTTATGCGTATAATAGGCATTATGATATATGGTTTCTGACAAGGAAGCCCGGCATCGCCAAGTGTGTTAAGGCGTTCGACTCGTAATCCGAGGATCGCGGTTTCGAATCTCGGTCGTACCAAACATGCTCGCCCTTTCAGTCGTGGGGACGTTATAATGTTACGGTCAATCCCACTTTTCGTTGGTAAAAGAGTAGCCCAAGAGCTGGCGGTGGGTGGTGATGACTAGTTGCCTTCCCTCTAGTCTTACACTGCTAAATTAGGGACTGCTGTTGCAGATAACCCTTGTGTAGCTTTGCCCGAAATTCAAAAACAAACAGCACCCTCTGCTAACTCTTGTGTTACTTTAATCTTACAACGTGATTTAGTCGTCACTTTGGTATTGCACCCACGGACACAATGTGCACGTCGTATATCTCGCGTATTTCCGATTCACGGCCGAAAATGCTAAACGCTACACCACGCTCGACCAGCTATATCACGGAAAGATGAGACTCAGAAGTGAAAGCATATATCAATTTTTAAATCTAAATATTTTGTGTTTCTTTTGCACTATTTCTTCATATTCCCTATTCTCAAATAAGCCCTCAATCTTGCTCGTGGGCCACCGACATCTGCTCAGTCTGAATAGAAAGTCTGTTCAAAAATGAAACTGTTTGAAGTACCATTTGTTCTAATATGCATTTTATTGTAACCACCAATCTGGTCCTGTTGAAGTAGAGAAGAAAAAAAGAGGAATAACTTAGTGTTTTTGTTTATGAAAAAAACAATTTAGATTTACAATTTAATAAGATTTTAATTTATGAAAGTTACCCAGTTGTAAGTTTATAACTGTAAAATCTGGGGCTTGATTCTTCGCAGTGAACAACTTACAAATAGCCTATTATGTGGCTTTGTGCTAGAAAGCAAGAACATTTAGTCAAACGAACAATTGCATACACTTAAAAACTTTAAAAAGATGAAGAAGCGGGCCCGGCATGGCCAGGTGGCTTAGGTGCTCGACTCGTAATCTGAGGGTCGCGGCTTCGAATTCCCATCACACCAAATATGCTCGCCATTTCAGCCGTGGGATGTTATAATGTGACGGTCAATCCCACTATTTGTTGGTAAAAGAGTAGCCTAAGAGTTCGCGGTGGGTGGTGATGACTAGCTACCTTCCCTCTAGTCTTACATTGCTAAATTAGGAACGGCTAGCGCAGATAGCCCTCGTGCAGCTTTGCGCGAAATTCAGAAGACTAAGCACTAAGGTTAAGCACCTTATAAGGAGGAAGAGGTCAAGTACACCTGACCCTGCTGGGTAAACACAAACATACCCAAACAACGAGAGAGAGAGAGAGCACTTTATATCCACTAAAATATTTATATGCTGGTATGTTTTCTCCTGTAGAATTACGCAATAATTTCAAATATGTACTGGATTTTAGCGACACACACTTCCCTGCTAAAAATATTCGGATATCTAGCCATAGAAGAAGGAATGAGGTGAGTGAAAGGCCTATTGATCACTGTAATAATGCACTATTGTCCCGCTACTGACTTAAATAGATACGAGGTATGCTCTACAAGTGATTAAAACAGATGTCTGACACTTTTTGTCTGCATTATCATTGTTTCAAAAGTTTGGCTTATTTACGACACTCAAAAACTGTTGGCAACCTTGGTTATTCACCCCTTCAAATGGTTCCACAAATGTTTTATAAATCTAAGATTTGGTCTCTAGGCGGACCATTCTAAAATGTTGATACTCTGACTTTGAATACGGATATGAGTCGTACGTGCCTCTGATAAGAGCATTTGTTTACTAACCAGAAAAATTCAGCCATGCCTCTGAAATGTCTTTATTTAAGATGTCTTCTTAATATAAGTGCATTTAGACGTGCAAGCGCTTACAAACAGGTCCCTTTCCTTGTGTGCGGAGTGCAACCCACGCAATAATACTCCTTCCACAGCCCTTCATTTTGGGTACAGCCCAGTCACGGCTGATTTGTTCATTTACCCCTTCCAAGACCTATATTTGGTTATTACAGTACTTAAAAAACTATGGACAGACTCCTTCCAACCAAAAACAATTTGCGACCAGTTTCCAACATTATACTGTGTATGTGCTATTTCCAAACTTTTATGAATTAAACTTATTAATTATTAGCAATATTTCTATAGTATTCGACAGTCTATCCCGTTATTCGCTGGACAACGTCGACGTAGTGGCCAAAGCTGCTGTTCTAGCCTACCCTCTGATCAGACATTTGAAATTAGTGACAACTATGCCTGAACCGTTGGTGTTTCTAACCTGACTGTTTCGCCTTAGAGCTCGCACAAGCTGCTGTCTGGGTTTAAAAATGCCAGAAATATTATTTGTCAATCTGTGAAACAGTAGTGAAAATAAAAATCTTCTTTAAAGTGTCCGTATCTGTAAATAAGACTAGTTGCGGCTAAAGTGAAATACATTCAACAGATACAATATTAAATGAATCGTTAGCTGAGGGTCGCGGGCTCGAATCCCAGTCACACCAAACATACTCGCCCTTTCAGCCGTGGGGGCGTTATAATGTGACGGTCAATCCCACTATTCGTTGATGAAAGAGTAGCCCAAGAGTTGGCGGTGAGTGGCGATGACTAGCTGCCTTCCCTCTAGTCTTACACTGCTAAAGAAGAGACGGCTAGCTCAAATAGCCCTCGTGTAGCTTTGTGCGATATTCAAAAACAAATAATCCTCACTGTGAACCGAAACTAGAGAACCTAACTGTATACCTTTACGCGTCATAATAACATCTGGTCAAACGAAACAATAACAAATACTTAAAAACATAAGTAAAAAAAAGCGTATGTTTTATTTTACTAATACATTTTCCCTTTAATTGTTTTTATTTCTCTATACATTGAATACCCTGACTCTTGTCAGTCGTAGGGCAGTATATTAATTAGTATCTACGTCTCATATTCTTCAAAGTTTTTTACTACACGTTTTAATTATAGTGAGCATTGATGAAATAAGGACATAAGCTGCAGGATACAGTAACTTTACTTTTGTTATTCAAAGATATATTAATCTTTCTACTTCTGTAGTTATTCAACGAACTGAGTTAGAATTAATTTTTTTATGAATAGGCAGGCATTTGTGCACGAATCTTTCGTGAAAGTTCAAAAAATAATCGTAGTACTACTAGCTATAACATAAATCTAATAAACTACAGCATGTCGTATAGAGACAGATCAGTATATCGTAAAAGTCACAAGTTAACTAAAACCATTATTTGACAAAAGTCTATGTGGTTGTGTGTGCGTTAACTTTGGAATCACTAGAATGACACAGGGGGGGGGAGTCCTATGTCGGGCCTGACCCTTTATGCTACCCTCAGGGGTTCATCTCTGTTTGTTTCCCATGGGTTGAATGTGCAAGTCAGCAAGTTTTTCAATTCTTTTATCATAATTTGTTATAAGAAAATTTCCCCAATATTTTCACTAAACACAAATACACTGTTGGTGTTACAAATAGTAAAAGGGGTTATGGTTTTGTCAAGATTAATAAACTGGCCTTACGTTGTTAAAAAAAAGCAACATGTTCCTGGTACGGAACATTTTGTTAATATATGTATAAACTCATTTTTGATAGACTGCCTGCCAATGGCCCCAGCCCAGGGATGTCAGAATTTTCAGTTCTGCCTCAACGACGGGGATTCTCAAACAGCCAGATAGAAGTTCCTCTCAATCACCCATACCATTTGGGTTCTGCCTACATGAAGCAGTTTCACAATTCCTTCCATTCCAGTCCGACTACGTCAGTACAAGGAATAAGTCCGATGGATTCCAGAGGTATTTCATAACATAACCAAAACGTTTTAGTAACTACGATTTGTTGAGCTTTTGGTGTTTTTTGTTAACACTTTCTTCTCAGGACAAATAAAAGACAAGTCTAGCTGGAATCGTGTTTTAAAGTGTTTTAGTACTTATAAAATTAACCAAAGTTTTGTTAAATTATAGTAAATTTCATTTTGTCTTTGCATTGTTATTTATATACGTATTTGTTAATATTATTTTTGGTATATTATTTCCTTATAACCATTCGTTATTTTTTCAAATTTTATTAGTGGAATAGCGTTCTTTTATTTCAGCCCCCCAGTGACTCAGCGGTATGTTTGCGCACTCACAACGCTCACAACCGGGTTTCGATACCCGTGGTGGGCGGAGAACAGATAGCCCATTGTGTAGCTTTGTGCTTAATTCAAAACAACAACAATCTTTTATTTCGAACCTCGGTGGGAGGAGTTGATTCTGTTTTTACAACTTGCAGCAGCAACAGTTTGTGAAAAAAGTAATATAACTACGAACTATTTGATTATTTCAAAGGACGAAATTTGGCATCGGATTAATTTGAAATTAAATTAATAGATGTTTGTTTTGTTTGTTTATAGATGAAGTAATAATAAACGCAAATAATAACGCTACCATGTTTTTTTTACACAAAATTCAATCATCCACAAGTGCTTCAGTAGAAATGTTTGGCGGTTAGAAACGTTAATTTTTGCGCTACAGTAATGCACCCACTTAAGTATTGTACTGTTGTTAAAGCGACAGGAGCCAAATTTGTTTTCTCACGGCAATAAAACAATTAAACGATTTCTCTATATTGTTAAGGCTGTAAATGGATGATGTTTGGTTGGTAATTACACCACTGTGCTCCTAATCTGCAGCACTGAATTCTACCGTCTTAAAACTCTTATACTTAGCTTTATAACAGTAAGGCCAGGTGGATAAGGTTCTCATTCCTAATCTAAGGGTCGCTGGTTCGAATCCACATTACACCAAACATGCTTGCCCTTTCAGCCGTGGGAACGTTATGATGTGACGGTTAATCGCACTATTCGTTAGTAAAAGAGTGGCCCAAGAGTCGGCGGTGGGTGGTGATGACTAGCTGCCTCCCCTTTAGTCTTACACTGCAAAATTAGGGACGGCTAGCACAGATAGCCCTCATGTATCTGTGCGTGAAATTCAAACATAACAGTAAACTCAGTTTTCATTGCGTCAATCAAATGTATTTAGCTTTACTAAGCTGTGAACAGCAATCACAAAAGCATAGCCAAATTATGTATATGTTGTTTTGTAAGTGATAAATTCATGTATTTTGTGTTTAGAGCAAAGCCATAGTGGGCTATATGCTATGTCCATCGAGAGGGCGAGAGTTCGAATCCCATATTTTCTGTTGAAAATTCGTAAACTTACTGCTGTCTTGCCGGAAGACGAAGCCTATTAATCAAATTTATTTAAGGCTACTATGATACGTAACGTTTACAATACGAGCTTGTATCATTTGCAACTTTCTGTTCTGATTATTTCTGGCCCCACGCTTGTACAGCGGTATGTCTACAGATTTACAACGCTAAAATCAGGGGTTCGATCACCCCTCGGTGGGCTCAGCAGATAGCCCAATGTGGCTTTCCTATGAGTTTGTTTTTGAATTTCGCACAAAGCTACTCGAGGGCTATCTGCGTTAGCCTTCCCTAATTTAGCAGTGTAAGACTAGAGGGAAAGCAGCTAGTCATCACCACCCACCGCAAACTCTTGGGCTACTCTTTTACCAACGAATAGTGGGATTGACCATAACATTATAACGCCCCTACGGCTGAAAGAGCGAGCATGTTTGGCGCGACCGGGATTCGAACCCGCGACCCTCGGTTTACGAGTCGAACGCCTCAACACGCTTGGCCATGCCGGGGCCCGGCTTTGTTATAAGAAAAACACGAAACACTGATTATTTCTCAGTGGACATTATATATCTCAATAGAAACAAGCTCACAAACGCAGATAGTCCTGAAAAAAAAAAAAGAAGAAACGAGGGTTATGTAAGTAAGCGACCCGAAAGTCATTAAAATCCTGCTATCATATTCTGCTATAGGATTTTTGTTTTAATAACCCAGAGTGTCACATGAGAACCACTTTTATTCTGAAGCTAACATGGTGATGAAACAGTAATTATGTTGTTTATAAAACTGCCTCTTAGGATAGCGCTGGAAATAATTTGTTTTATATTGTGAATAATGAACCTTTTCATGCAGAAGTGAAATACGCGTACGTCCTTGTACCAAATACACAAAGTTTTAATGACAAAGTAAAATGATCTAGAATTTCCCTTGACTTATTGGCTCTTGCGTCTTTTATGTATAATCAAATTATGCAACTGATACAGCTCTCAACAGCTAAGTTTATTTCCACTTATCCTACTTTGATGTCACGGAAATCAGATTTCTTTGTGAACAAAAAGTATTATTAACGCAGCAAAAATATCTGTCTTGTAGACGTATCGCTAATTTAATCTCTACAGCGTTTTGTAATTTATGCTCCTATGGATAAAGTAATGTAATAACAACTTATAGAAAAATGGACACATAAGATGTTAAATTTTTATCTGGATTTGATCCTAAGATCTAAATTTGGAAGCAGTGTACGTTTCTGATACACGGAGTTCTAAACAGAAACTTTGTTACAGCTGAGTTTTCTTGAATACCAATTTTTCATCTGAACACAACCTACATCACAACTAAAATTGTATCTTGGCACAAACTCCAAAACAATTGGTAACCGAACCTCGACCAGAAGTCCCGGAAGGGCTTACATTTTAGTCATAACAACGACAAAATAGATATCAAGGATCTGTTTTGTTTGTAGCTCAGCATAAAGCTACACAGTGTGTGTGTTGGGGGGGGGGGGGCAGATGTGAAGAAAACAACTGATTAACGAAATGAAAGCGAAAAAGTATATATATATATTGAAATGTTTTTTTCATGCCCAGATACTGATAAAGCCTTCCAAAACGTGATTCCTCATCCAACAGCTATTTACATACACGAAACAGCATTACCACAAACATTTAATCTTTATTCATATATCAATAGTTTTTACATGCTAAAAAAGTGACATGACACAAAAGTTTTTAAATAGGTTTTGGAAAGGCTGTCAGTGACGTAAGAGGTCTTACTGATAACTATATTAACTGGGCAGTAGAACAAGATATAGTGAAAATAATAAAAAGTGAAGTGTTAATCTTTGTATATTTACTTCAATTTATGTGAACCAAACTATAGGGGGAAGAATGTTATAAACCGTGCCTAAGGATGTGTAGATGACATTCCATATAAACAGCGTGTCTTCCCTTATCGTTATATCTTCTCAAGATGAAAACTGATTTTGTGCTATATTTGGTCGTTGAAATACTTAATGAAAACATAACACGTACTTCAGATTATATACATAGTACGTGTCATTAGTGTGCTTTTTAAATATAAGGGGTGTGTGTTTTTTCTTGTAGCAAAGCCACATGAAGCTATCTGCTGAGTCCACCAAAGGGAATCAAACGTCTGATTTTAGCGTTGTTAATCCGTAGACTCACCGCTGTACCAGCGGGGACTAAACGTTATGGAGACATTATATTCATTATATGTTAATAAGTGGGTTGTACTGTCATTTTAATATGTTCGTGGATAAAATTTACAAAGCTCCATGATAAAGAAAATAATTTGGAAGAATGATTCCTCGACGAAAGGGTGGAGTTATTCAAAGTTTATTTTTTTGTTTTACAAGTATTACAAAAGTGACAGCTAAATAGATTGCTAATTGGATAAATTAGTGATTGATGTGGATATAAACTAGCGGTGTCTAAGTAGCCATATTGTTATGGCGTTCTTATGTCTTTAAAATGTTTTCTTTTATGTACATTCGAGTTTCACGTTTATAAATCTCAAATTATTACTAGCATTTTATCGTTGTGATTTTGATTTTAGCGCCATCTAGTAGCTTTAGTTCAAATTTTACAGTCATTTCGTATTACTCACATGGAATCATCTAGAGATTTTTGTAAAGTATAATAACATCTTGATATGATTAATAATCTACTTTTGCATGCATTTTGCCAGGTTTATCGATGCATGGGGATTACCTTCAACAAATGGCTACACTAAGCCAGCGAGGAATGATAAGCGACATCCATAGAATACCACCTACCTCAACTGCTGGTACTGACATGTGTTTTTCTGTAGATGGTAAGCCATTGCTATAAAAAATTCAAACGTTTAATCTTGTTTTTATATATCGTATGGAGCCGTCTGCTTTGAATTTCTGACTTTGAATAATAATAGAAGGAATCTTTGTTTAGAATAGTAGTTGAAATTGATTTTAACAAATAGGTCATAAAGCAAAGAGATGCTGTGAAAAAAAGTATTTTTTACCACTTTTTTTCTGAAACATATTTGAAGCATTTAAAATAACTTATGTTTAATTATCAATATTTATTAGAGTACTTAAAAGACTTGGTGAAGGTGAGCAGTTTAAGAGGAAATGAAGCCTACCATTTTGGATTACATTTACTTTAAAAATTATTTAATATGTCATTCATTCTTCTGAGCAAAGCCATTGAGCATGTGATTGGACTAATGAATTGGAAGAGGATGTTGAGTAGACATGGGAAGCATTTAGGGTAAAAGTAATATGGAAAAAGTAAAAAAAAATTAAAGATTTATTAAGAGATCATATTATGGATAAACATAATAAACTCAAGAAATTTAAACTTATTGGAAATAATAAGGACTTGGAGGACTATAGGAAATCAAGAAAGCTGGTTAAAAATGAAGCTAAAGAGGCAAAACAGCATATAAAGGATGATTGGTTGAGAGAATTGTATCAAACAATAAGAAACTTTTGGAATATGATGGGTAAGCAAAATCTCGAGATGGGGATTAGGCCTCTTAAAAATGATAGTGGAAAACTGATCTCCGAAGATTATGAGATGGTAAACTTATAAAGTTATATGTTCTAATCAATTTTTATGAACAAAGATACAAATATTATGCCACAACTAGAGGACATAATGTATAGGGAAGATATAGGTGTAAAAAATGTCACTTTAAGTTCTGAAATTGTAAGATAAAAGTTAAGAAACCTAAAAATGATAAATTATCTGGACCAGATAACTTTTTATTCTAAAGTTTTAAAGGAACTTAAATATTTTATTTGTGAACTGCTAATTAATATTTTTTATAGGTCATTGAGTAATGGAAGGGAGTTAGAAGATTGGAAGTTGACTAATGTTTCAAAGAGATGATAAACATTGTCCAGTTAGTCTTACATTAGTAGTTGAAAAGGTTTTGGTGGGGGGTGATTATAGATGCATTGCAGAGTCACTTAAAACAGTTTGATATAGTGTCAAAGAACCAGCATGGTTTTATTAATGGAAAGTATTGTTTAAAAAAAATTTCTGACATTCTTTGAGGATGTCACTGTAAGAGTTGATGAAAGAAATACTGTGGAATTCATTTATATTTATTTTTCAGAAAGCATTTGATAAAGTGCCTCACTAAAGACTTGTTACAAAAATTAAATCTATAGGTGTGGAGGAAAGTTATTAAATTGGACAGAAAATTGGCTGGAGAGTAGAAAGCAGAAGCAATAATAAATGGAGTTGGATCTGCCTGAATCACAGTTACAAGTGGTGTGCCTCAAGGCTCTGTCCTGGGTTCTCTGCTGTTTATGATTTATATTAATAACATTGACTCTGACTAACAAAATTTTGCAGTTTGCATTAAGAGTTTTATGGTGGCTAACTGTATCAAATATGCTCTTAATTTACAGGGAGATTTGGATCACTTGATGCTTTTGTCCAAAATGTGGTAGACGAGGTTTAACAATCTGAAATGTTGGGTGATGCATGTAACTTTTCAGAGTTCAAATTATTATTACAATTTAAATAGGAATATATTAAATATTGTGATTGAAGAAAATAATTTTGGAACTGTGATTTTAAAAAACATCAATTAAGTCACCTAAACATGTATTGTAGCTAGCAATAGGGCTAATAGGATTTTAAGTAGCATTTTCGAAGTGCTGAAGACAAGACAAAGGGATGTCATTGTTTTACTGTACTGATCTCTGTTAAGGCCTCATTTAAAGTATTGTGTCAAGGTTTGAGCTTCTTTCCTCAAGAAGGGCATTGAATTGCTGGAGAAGATTCAGAGAAGAGCCACTAGGATGATAACTGGGATGCTGGGATTGCCCTATGAGGAGAGACTAAAATCTCTAAACTTGTTTTTTTCTGGAGAGGAGAAAGATCACAGTGTATTTCATTGAAGTGCTTAAGGTTATGAAGGGTATTTATAATATAGATCCATCAAATGATTTTGTGTTTAGCAATGAAGAAGGGAGTTTAAGTTCAAATTTTGGCAGCATAGGAATCTTCTATAGGTTAGACAGTATTCCATTTAAAACAAGGTGGTTGGCTTTTGGAATGAGCTGCCTTTAAGGATGGTGGAAGTAGAAAATTTCACTGAGTTCAAGAAAAGATTGGATGAATAACTGGGTAGTAAGGGGTTATTATAGTTTGGAGATGGAAGGGACATCCTTGATGGTCTAATAAGCTTCTTTTTGTCTCCTTTAAATTTTTAGAAAATTTCTAAAATGTTATAGTATCTCATAAAAATATGCTTTAAATTTTTTGTGTGCAGGTTCTCGCCTTTCTAGTCCAAGACCTGGAATTCGACATGGACGAAAACGTGCACTCTCTAGCTCCCCCTATTCTGATTCTTTTGACATCAACTCTATGATAAGATTTTCTCCAAATTCTCTCGTCTCTTTCATGAATGGATCACGTAGCTCTAGTGCAAGTGGATCATATGGTCATCTTTCAGCTGGTAAATAAACATTTAACTCTTCTTAAAACTAATAGATTTGCAACCATTGAATACAATACCTTATTCTAGCCATTTTAAGGCTGAATAAAAACTTCATATGTGGCAAAGGTCAGCTACATTGACAATGACTAAAATATCAATGAGGCTATCCAAAATTATTAGGAGTTTTTGCTTTATGTATAAGAATTTAAGAAAGAGTTACATTTCTCTATGTAAGCTTAATTCATAGCAACAAATATTGTGGTAACAGTGACTTAATTTTGGATGCTCTTTAACCAGAAACCATATAGCTTTATGATCTCTCTTTTTTTTTGAAACTCTGTTTCCTAAGGTTCTTTTATAATCTTTCATATACTTTCTTTGTCTTCTCAATATCTATAATATACATATTATCTCTTGAAATGTTTATGATGTATGTTATCATGCAAAAAACTACATTTCTTGAATTGTACAAAATGATTAATTTAGTTTTTCTATCATAACACTGAAAAAGTTATATTATTGAAATTTTAATACAGGACTATGATTTAATTTGTAAACTATTAGACTAAATAAGGATTCTATAATATACTAAATATTCAATATATATTCCTTTTGATTAGTTGTTTTTTCACTCTAATAATATGTTCAAAGTGTATGGCATTGTTTCAAAGTCTATTTTTATCTTTTGTTTTATTTGAGCAAAAAAGAAAAAGTATTTAATATCAAGTACATTCACTGTTTATATTTACAAGTATGCTATTTATATATAAATTCAGTATGGAGAGAAATATATACATCATGTCATTTAGTGTACATATTGCATTTGTAGGTGTTTCAACACAAGATACAAATAACTTTCACAAGAACAATATTTTACTGTTTCAGCTTCTTCAAGAGCCTACATGACTATACAAGACAGCAAACTTAGTAGGTTATTTGTTTCTTGTGTTGGAAATGATATTAGTATTGCTTATTAAATAAAAGGTTTTATACAGCATTTGAGCTCATATATTTACAATTTCTATCAGTCTATGATATTAAACTGTCTCCAGATCTTTATAAGTGCTTTGATTCGTTTTAACTTGTATCTGTTGAATTAGAATAAAAGTCTGAATACATTTAACAAAGAAATAAAAACGTTATTTTTCTTCTGACACATGATTTTCTTCTTTTCTTAAATCGTCCAAGGAGAGGTGATAAAGGTGAGCAGGATATAAATTCTCCTTTGTTGAGATTGATTTAAATACAAATGCAAATAGAGTTTTTTACACAAGCTCATACACATGTGTGTATGTGGAGTTGAAAAATTAAATTCCATAGTTACATTTATAAATTGTTCATAACATATTTTTGGTTTTATATAGCAAAACATATAGACATTTACATTTAGTTATGACTCATTTACAATAATTCAAAACTACATTATCTAAGGGCTCCCAGAAAAGATAGTTTGTATTTGTGTGGTACAAATCTACTACTTTACAGAATTTGTTATTGTCAGTCTTTTGTAACGTGTAGTGCAGAATGTTTGATCTCGGTAATTTTTTTTATATAGAAAAAAATACGACTTTTAAATTCTATATACATATATACACATAAAAAAAAAAAGTTTGATGACTTAGTTTACTGAAAGTATCTTTGGTTGTATTAATGGCTCACTATATTTATAAAGAAACAAAATAAAATTTTGTTCAGAAAACAATACATATTTTCTCTCATCTTTTCCCATTACTCTTTATTATAGATCTTGAATGTTTTACTTATTGCATTACTTCACTATTTGTTGTCTCCAAAGTAACTGTAAATGCATTTTTATTTTGACTCTAATAAGTTACCAATTCTCTTAAATATAATCAATGCTGTGATTATAAAGACAGTTTTAAATCTGTTATTATGAAGTATTCTGTCAAAAATCTGCTAATGTTAAAGGTTACTTACCTAGGAACCCTCAGTCCTGCAATAGGAGTTCCACCTCCACCAGTTCCTCCACACTTTCAGCAACTTCACCAGCTGATGAGACAAGGTGTTTTGGCACCACCAGCCACAGCTCATCCAACACAACCATTCTTTTCTAATCCCGGTGTTTCACTAGGGTCAAGAATAAATTCTAACATTGGAGTATGTAGACGTGAACATAGTTTGATTTGTTGTTTGTGTTTAAAATTTACAGTGGTTCATAAGTATTGGAGTCATCTATTCATTTGATTATTTACTCTATAGTACCTGTAAAAAAGTAATTTGGGCACTTGAAAAAATTTAAATTGTTTATTGCTTTCATTATTGAAAAATTTAGTGTACAAAACTTAATTTAGAAGTATTCTTCTTTTGTAACCCAAAGTTGATCTATCTTTACCCAACTGTTCTGCAAAACTTTTATGGTCAGTTTTCAGCTATGGCCCAGCATGGCCAGGTGAGTTCAGGTGTTTGACTCATAATCTGAGAGTCGTGGGTTCGAATCCCCATCGCACCAAACATGCTCACCCTTTTAGCTGTGGGGACATTATAATGTGACAGTCAATCCCATTATTCATTGATAAAAGAGTTGGCACTGAGTGGCGATGACTAGCTACCTTCCCTCTAGTCTTACACTGCTAAATTAGGGATGGCTGGCAGATAGCTCTTGTGTAGCTTTGCATGAAATTCAAAAAAGAAGCAAACAATCCATTTAATTGATTTATTCCCATATTCTGCTAACTTGCTCACTGTTTATGATGTGTGAGGATTAAGCACCCATTTGTTTGTCTCACAATGTACATGTCCATCATAAATTTGAACAAAATGTAAAGATTTAACATTCTAGAGTTGTGTGTATTTATGTTTTTCCTATTGCGAAGCTACATTGGGCTATCTGCTGTGTCCACCAAGGGGAATCAAACCCATTATTTCAGTGACGTAAATCCATAGACTAACCTGTTCCAATAGAAGACTCCTAGATTTATTATTATTGCTATTGTTTAAATTGAAAGTACGACAGTATTGCATTAAACGTTTTATCAGCACTTGCCATAGATCAATTATCACAGCAGTTAACATGTTAACCTGCATTATTTGGAACTGTCAAATTTATTGTTACCAATATGAAGAATAAATTTATAATAAATGCTTTTATTTGTTAATTTTACCTCATTGTACATATAAATATATTGTATAAGGCATTTTAGGTTTGTGTGACCACATAGTAAAACTTAACTATTGCTGTTTACTTTTTAAAGTGTATGAAGGATTTTGAGTGCAGACTGTACATTGGTAATAAAGTTTTTACCATTCATTAGTGGTAATTCAGGAAGGTTTTTCTTTAATGAAACTTAGGTGATTAATCCAGACACCCCCATACATGTGACTAGTACTGTAAATGGAGATGATAACCAAAGGACAAGAGTAAAGAAAGAGTCTTGCATTGGAGGAGCAAGAGAACCTAGTGTTGGTGATGACGATCGAGAGAACACAGCAGATCTAAAAGATGAACCTGGTGACTTTGTAGAAACTAATTGTCATTGGAGAACTTGTGAAAAAGAGTTCAGTACCCAGGAAGAACTTGTAAAGGTAATCTTGTTTTTCGTCATCAATATATTATTTGCATATGATATTAATATTTTTGCCCCTAATGGCTCAGTGATAAGCTTTTTGGGCTTACAATAAGAAAATTGGGGGCTTGATACTTATGGTTGGCACAGTAAAATAATATCTCATTGTAAGGTTTTAGTGCTTGAAAAATGAACATATTTCCCTTTATCCCATTAACATTTAATTCTGATTAAATACATAAGTGTAAACTATAATTCCAAATAACAGTTTTATTTCACCAACAATGAACTTTTAAAAGCAAATATTTCAAGAAATGTATAATTTATTTTAATGGTGATTAAATTGTATTAATAAGCATTTGTGTTGGTAAGAGCAACATAGTTGTGATTAGCTTTTGGTATTAAACTTATTCTTTATAGGTTACATTATAGGTCCAACAAATTTATTATTACATAAGAGCATATTGTGTTCAAATTAGCTTAGTACCAAGTTTTTTTTTGACAAACTTTATAGTAATTTGTTTAATATTTTATTCTGTTTTACAATACCAGCATCTGAACAATGACCACATCCATGACAGCAAAAAATCATTTGTATGTCAGTGGAAAGATTGTTCAAGAGAAGAAAAACCATTTAAGGCTCAGTACATGCTAGTTGTACATATGCGTCGTCACACGGGAGAAAAACCTCACAAGTGTACAGTACGTATCCTTCTAATAACTAGCATTATACAAGTGTGAGAGTGTTTAACTGTTTATGTGAAATTGATCTTGAAAGTATAGACAATAAACGTTCTATTCAGCATGCTAATGGTATTAAGTTTTTTTTTTTTCATTTTCTGTATGTACAGGTTTGTATTACCTTTTATTAAATAATTTTAACAGTATTCTGTTTGTTAACAATAAAGATCATGAGGCTACATACAGTTATAATAACCAGGTCCATACAGTCTAATTCACACTATTCAACTTGCACACACCTAAATTTTTTCTACCTTGGGAAAGAAAAGCAGCCAACTAGCTTCAGCCAAGACAAAGAGATGAGTTACTTTTCTAATTCCTGAGGTCAATGTAGACAATCATGAGACAGACTCCCATGCCAGTTGCCTCTAATTAGGACTGCTGAGAGCCATCCCTGAATGTAGAATTCTCCCAAATAGTTCTTGGAAGGATACCATATATGTACATTAAGTTATGGCTAATATGTCCTTATACATTCTTTAAACATTTTTTGACAGTCATGGACTAATGGTGGACAGTAACCCCAGAAAGACACCCCTGGCCTTCTTGTCATCTTGATGGGCCTGCTTCTAACTCTTTTTATAATATGCTTGCTATGGTTCTAGCACATTTTCACAGACATATTCATGTACTCACTTTTTCGAGTAACTACCATTTTTTGAAAGATAATTCACAAATAAAGAAATTTACAATTGCTATGAATCTCTTGAAAATAATAATATAGTTATACATAAGCACAGAAAAAAAATAAGCATACAATTATGTATAAAGCTACAATCTAATATTTCATATTTCTTATAAGGACAATTACAAATTCTGATGTGAGGGTTAGAAATCAAAAGATGATTCTCAGTACAGTTTCACATGTTAATTTGTTAAGTAAAGTATTTAATGACTTAACTATAAAAAATGATGTGCTTAAAAGTTTCAATTTGTACTTTATATTTTATTCTAGTGAAAAATGTTTCATATTTTTCTGTTAAAGATAATATTCATTTAAAGTGTATTGTATCATGAATGACATTTATCATATGCTTGTTGTTTTAACAATAGCTGCATTAGTTGAAAAGCATCATATTCTAATATTTATACTTAAATGAGATTAATATTCTTTAATTCTTAAAAAAAGAATTTACATTTGATAACGTGATTTGTTTGTATAGTATGAGGAATTTACTATAGGTGGTATTATACAATATGGTTTTTTTTAAATAATTAAGAAAAATAATTTTAGAATTATCAAGTCTATAACATCTCATACTAATAATAGTTTTTACTTTAATAGTTATAAAATGAAATATAAGCCTAGTTTTATAATTATTTGTTAAAGTAAGCTTATATTTCATTTTGCAATTATTAACGTAAAAAATATTAATAGTATGAGATGTTATAGACTTGATAATTCTAAAATTATTTTATTCCCTTAAAATAATCTACTACTGTTATAATAATAAAAATAATCTATAATCATTAAAGTAATTCTGTTTTTTACTTGATTTATTTCAGTTTGAGGGTTGCAGTAAAGCCTACTCTCGATTAGAAAATCTCAAGACCCACTTGCGTTCACACACTGGAGAAAAGCCTTACATGTGTGAGTTTCCAGGTTGTACTAAAGCTTTCAGTAATGCATCAGATCGAGCTAAACATCAAAACAGGACCCATTCAAATGAGGTGAGAAAATGGAACTAAACTCAAAAAACACAACATAAATACTAATGATCGAACCTATTGGTCCATCAAAGTCAACTGCTAACTTAATCTTTAAAATAAAAATAAATTACTCAACGTTTGCTGTTATTATTCAAGTATGTACCCTCCAACCTCCTTATATTTACTGCATCCACCACTTCTGGAAGACCATATTTCAACTGTCAACGACTCTATTAAAAATAAAGCTATCTTAGCTGAATATGGTTCCTCCTCTGCCAAAATATATACTTCTATCTCATAGTCCTACCATTTTCACCATTAAGTAATTAAAAAAATAATAAGGCATCAACATTATAAATTTCCCTAACAGTCTTAAACATCTTAATCATGTCCTCTTCAAATCTTGTCTTTTCCCAAAAGAAAACCATTTCAGAGATTTTAACCTTTCTTCACATGATAACTTTTTCATCTCAAGTATCATCCTAGTAGCCCTCCTCTGAACTCTTACAATTCAATGTCTTTTCTAAGGTAGGGAGCCCAAGACTAAATACAAAACTATAAACTGGCCTATTGGTGACCAATACGAGGAATTTATAACCACTTGAGACTTGTGGACAATATTTCTGTTGATAAAACCTAAAATCATATTTGCCCTGCCACTGGTAGCAACAACTGCTTTTAAATTACCCATCCAGCTCTTATCTAGCATCCAAAGTTGATCAATTTACTTTTTAAATACCTAGTTGAAAGTTTTAAAAATGATAAAGTTTACAAAGTTAATGACAATATGGCATACTCAATTGAATATTCATGCAGTGGTTATCACACAAAGATTTTATATATATATATATATATATATATGTAATTATCATTGTTGTGAATATAATAACTATTTCTTCTATACACATATGCTTTTAATTATTATTATTATTCATGGTGTTGAAAAAACATGTAGGTTCAAGAAAATCAGTTTAATGTGGTAATAGGAGACCCTATAACCAAAGTGCTTTTGAAAGGTGAGCCTTTCTTCTTCAGGGGCAAATTTAGTATTGTGTTATATGTGCCATTGAAAAATGAAGATTTGTTTGTTGTTAAACACAAAATTACAAATAAGCTGTCCTTACTTTGCCTACCGTTGGTATTAATACCTAATATTTTTTCATTATAAGCCCTCTGAATTTCTACTGATCCACTTGGGGCAAAATAAAACAAGTATTTATAAAATTTAAATTATGCCAAATAAAGATATTTAAAAATTCTTCATGTGTTTTACTGATAGATCAGCAGCAAGTTTGAGGGTTTATTTCTAACATTAAAATCTGAGTTTCAATACCGGAATTTCTAGAGCACAGATAGCTCATTGTGTACCTTTGCACTTAACAACAAACATATAAAAACTGATTATTGTGTTTCATGATGTATTGTTATTGACATTATAGTGAGACAATTTCAAAGAAAAGAGTATATCAAAATATTTCTTTATTTTTCAGAAACCATATGTGTGTAAAGCTCCAGGTTGTACTAAACGTTACACTGACCCTAGCTCACTCAGGAAACATGTTAAGACTGTTCATGGCCCAGAGTTTTATGCTAGTAAGAAGCATAAAGGAAATGATAACAGGGGCTCAGGAGGTTCTGGAATTAAAGATAAAACGACCCCTGGGAGCATTGATGGCAGTCCTCATTCTGATGATGGCACAGGAAGTAAATTAACCAGTTTATCGAGCCCTAGTATTAAATCTGAGGTAAGAATAATAGAAATTCTGATGGTTAAAACAGTTTTAAACAAAATTATTGTTTTCTAAGGAGTAATCAGTTTCAAGTATTCATGTTGAATAAACACCTCTTAAATTTGTATTATAACTTTTAAGAACTTCCCAATTACACAGTATCTTTTCACAAACAAGGTCTCTCAGTGCACCACCACGGTAGACACAGTAGATAGCCTAAAGTGACTTTGCTCTAAAACAAGCAAATTAAAAATTAACTATTTTTAAGTCTTCATAAGGCTTAAGTTTACTTAAGGGCACCATTTTTGTCAGTTTTTATCAAATGCTTCTGAAACACTTTATCGATAAAAAACTCAGACAAAAAACACAGACTCGTACAAAATTATTATTATAAAATATTCTAAAAAAATCTTTTTAAACAGAAAAAAATTAATTTCCTGTCCTTGCTCAGTAAGAACCAATTGTAATGCTCATTCAATAAAAGTATCTTATCAGAAAACGCACAAACCATTTTTCTGTAAAAGAAATTAACACATATCAAGGGAAGTCTTTGTTGCTGATTAAAAAAAAAAAAGCTAAACCACTGAGGCCCCGTTTTGCTTTTTCTATAACTTTATGATAATTCTCCTTAGCCAAAATGTGGCCATTTGGCACTTTCTTTACTGAATGGATGATTCTGTTCATGGCTGTATCATGGAATATTAAATGTACAGATAAAAGCATCCATATTGTGGATTATATATGCTTCAAACACAGCTATTGTGTTGTTCATATGACAGATTATCCTCTGCAGTAAAAATGTTTCGAAAGCATGATGAGAAGCAGCCAATGGTAATCCAGGAATGGACATGAGAAATAAATTGAATTTCATCTCCTTTGTAGAGAAATTTACTTTAGTAAAATTTATAGCCAAAAGTGGAGAGATCAAATCAAGGATGATGATGGTAAAATGTTCAAGGAAGGTCTGATGGATAAGTGGAATAAAGAAGGATACTTGAACTGGAGCCTGCATATTTTGGTCAGTTTGATATATACCATCAAACATAGAAATTTGTCAGTGTATCGCAACCCTCACAATGAAGTACAAAAAACATGGTATCCTTGACACAACTTCTTCCAGCAGAATACAGCAATCTTACAGCCATATTGAAGTTCGTTGTGTATGAATTGAACTACATTATTACACCTAAAAACAAAGACTGAATTTTAAGGTGTTGCATAAAGATGGCATTTGCAATAACAATTTCTCAAGTAATGATCAGTTGAAATTAGTAGTTTGTCAAATATGGTCACAGCAAAAGGATGAGAGTCAAACAGCTGCCTTCCCATAGTAATTGTATTACCATGCCTTTGTGCTTCACTATGCACATCTGCTTGCAAACAAAGTGCCATAATATTCAAAATATTTGTTCAGTTTTTGTAAAAAAAACCAAAAAAAGTGAGTTTCTTGGTTTGAGGTACCTCTAATACATGGTTTTTAACAGTTTCTGCATGGAATAAGTTTTGGTAACTAACAACTCATAGTAAAAAAAAGATCCTCTTCACTCATGAGGTATAAAGATAAAAAACATTTCAGTCATGATGCAAGATCAAAATGTTATGAGGAAAATGAATTCCTAACAGGATAAATAATTCAGGGATATATAAATGTTGTTTTTTTAGTTTCTTAGTCTCTTTCGCTTTTTGTTTCTATCTAGGAACAGGGTTCTCCCCAACAAGATGAAAGTCCAGGAGGTGATGTGGACCATGAGGTGCCAGGCTGTACAGATCAGGCTCTTTTTGAAGGCCCTATCAGTGACAACAGTGTATCTACAACAAGTGGTTGTGTAGAAGCTGAAAACTTCTGGGAATTAGTGGAAAATCCTGAAATTCCAGTAAGAATTAGACTAAAAATAACAAATAATATTCACAGTTTATAGAATGAAAACAATCATTTTATATTTTCTCCTATTTCCCTGTCATGTTTCATAAAACATTTTGTTTCATATTTTCATTTCATGGCTTAATAACATCTTTTTGTTTTCGAAATTGGTAAAATGTTAATTTTGTTGAAAGTCTGTTTATAAAATGCATGAGCAGTAAAATAAGGTATAGTAAAATAAAATATGTGTTCTTTTATCCCTTTTTGAGTGAAACAAATGTTACATGTATATGCAACTGAAGTAAAGGATACATATGTGGTAATGCCTTCTAATCCTTTTAAGTGTATGCCAGAATATAATTCATTTTATTTCTGGAAAATGTCCATGACACATGAAGGATGGCTCAAATGTTTATATTTCACTCTGTTATAGGTTGAGGAAATTGTTCCTGGTGTTGCATGTGCAGTGGCATCAAATAATCAGAACAGAGAAGCAGAGAGAAATATTCATAACAGATTAAAGAACAAATTAGAAGAAAACCATTTAAGGCTCAGTACATGCTAGTTGTACATATGCGTCGTCACACGGGAGAAAAACCTCACAAGTGTACAGTACATTATCCTTCTAATAACTAGCATTATACAAGTGTGAGAGTGTTTAACTGTTTATGTGAAATTGATCTTGAAAGTATAGACAATAAACGTTCTATTCAGCATGCTAATGGTATTAAGTTTTTTTTTCATTTTCTGTATGTACAGGTTTGTATTACCTTTTATTAAATAATTTTAACAGTATTCTGTTTGTTAACAATAAAGATCATGAGGCTACATACAGTTATAATAACCAGGTCCATACAGTCTAATTCACACTATTCAACTTGCACACAACTAAATTTTTTCTACCTTGGGAAAGAAAAGCAGCCAACTAGCTTCAGCCAAGACAAAGAGATGAGTTACTTTTCTAATTCCTGAGGTCAATGTAGACAATCATGAGACAGACTCCCATGCCAGTTGCCTCTAATTAGGACTGCTGAGAGCCATCCCTGAATGTAGAATTCTCCCAAATAGTTCTTGGAAGGATACCATATATGTACATTAAGTTATGGCTAATATGTCCTTATACATTCTTTAAACATTTTTTGACAGTCATGGACTAATGGTGGACAGTAACCCCAGAAAGACACCCCTGGCCTTCTTGTCATCTTGATGGGCCTGCTTCTAACTCTTTTTATAATATGCTTGCTATGGTTCTAGCACATTTTCACAGACATATTCATGTACTCACTTTTTCGAGTAACTACCATTTTTTTGAAAGATAATTCACAAATAAAGACATTTACAATTGCTATGATTCTCTTGAAAATAATAATATAGTTATACATAAGCACAGAAAAAAAATAAGCATAATTATGTATAAAGCTACAATCTAATATTTCATATTTCTTATAAGGACAATTACAAATTCCTGATGTGAGGGTTAGAAATCAAAAGATGATTCTCAGTACAGTTTCACATGTTAATTTGTTAAGTAAAGTATTTAATGACTTAACTATAAAAAAATGATGTGCTTAAAAGTTTCAATTTGTACTTTATATTTTATTCTACTGAAAAATGTTTCATATTTTTCTGTTAAAGATAATATTCATTTAAAGTGTATTGTATCATGAATGACATTTATCATATGCTTGTTGTTTTAACAATAGCTGCATTAGTTGAAAAGCATCATATTCTAATATTTATACTTAAATGAGATTAATATTCTTTAACTCTTAAAAAAAAGAATTTACATTTGATAACGTGATTTGTTTGTATAGTATAAGGAATTTACTATAGGTGGTATTATACTATATGGTTTTTTTTAAATAATTAAGAAAAATAATTTTAGAATTATCAAGTCTATAACATCTCATACTAATAATAGTTTTTACTTTAATAGTTATAAAATGAAATATAAGCCTAGTTTTATAATTATTTGTTAAAGTAAGCTTATATTTCATTTTGCAATTATTAACGTAAAAAATATTAATAGTATGAGATGTTATAGACTTGATAATTCTAAAATTATTTTATTCCCTTAAAATAATCTACTACTGTTATAATAATAAAAATAATCTATAATCATTAAAGTAATTCTGTTTTTACTTGATTTATTTCAGTTTGAGGGTTGCAGTAAAGCCTACTCTCGATTAGAAAATCTCAAGACCCACTTATGCGTTCACACACTGGAGAAAAGCCTTACATGTGTGAGTTTCCAGGTTGTACTAAAGCTTTCAGTAATGCATCAGATCGAGCTAAACATCAAAACAGGACCCATTCAAATGAGGTGAGAAAATGGAACTAAACTCAAAAAACACAACATAAATACTAATGATCGAACCTATTGGTCCATCAAAGTCAACTGCTAACTTAATCTTTAAAATAAAAATAAATTACTCAACGTTTGCTGTTATTATTCAAGTATGTACCCTCCAACCTCCTTATATTTACTGCATCCACCACTTCTGGAAGACCATATTTCAACTGTCAACGACTCTATTAAAAATAAAGCTATCTTAGCTGAACATGGTTCCTCCTCTGCCAAAATATATACTTCTATCTCATAGTCCTACCATTTTCACCATTAAGTAATTAAAAAATAATAAGGCATCAACATTATAAATTTCCCTAACAGTCTTAAACATCTTAATCATGTCCTCTTCAAATCTTGTCTTTTCCCAAAAGAAAACCATTTCAGAGATTTTAACCTTTCTTCACATGATAACTTTTTCATCTCAAGTATCATCCTAGTAGCCCTCCTCTGAACTCTTACAATTCAATGTCTTTTCTAAGGTAGGGAGCCCAAGACTAAATACAAAACTATAAACTGGCCTATTGGTGACCAATACGAGGAATTTATAACCACTTGGGACTTGTGGACAATATTTCTGTTGATAAAACCTAAAATCATATTTGCCCTGCCACTGGTAGCAACAACTGCTTTTAAATTACCCATCCAGCTCTTATCTAGCATCCAAAGTTGATCAATTTACTTTTTTAAATACCTAGTTGAAAGTTTTAAAAAATGATAAAGTTTACAAAGTTAATGACAATATGGCATACTCAATTGAATATTCATTCAGTGGTTATCACACAAAGATTTTATATATATATATATATGTAATTATCATTGTTGTGAATATAATAACTATTTCTTCTGTACACATATGCTTTTAATTATTATTATTATTATTATTATTCATGGTGTTGAAAAAACATGTAGTTTCAAGAAAATCAGTTTAATGTGGTAATAGGAGACCCTACAACCAAAGTGCTTTTGAAAGGTGAGCCTTTATTCTTCAGGGGCAAATTTAGTATTGTGTTATATGTGCCATTGAAAAAATGAAGATTTGTTTGTTGTTAAACACAAAATTACAAATAAGCTGTCCTTACTTTGCCTACCGTTGGTATTAATACCTAATATTTTTTCATTATAAGCCCTCTGAATTTCTACTGATCCACTTGGGGCAAAATAAAACAAGTATTTATAAAATTTAAATTATGCCAAATAAAGATATTTAAAAATTCTTCATGTGTTTTACTGATAGATCAGCAGCAAGTTTGAGGGTTTATTTCTAACATTAAAATCTGAGTTTCAATACTGGAATTTCTAGAGCACAGATAGCTCATTGTGTACCTTTGCACTTAACAACAAACATATAAAAACTGATTATTGTGTTTCATGATGTATTGTTATTGACATTATAGTGAGACAATTTCAAAGAAAAGAGTATATCAAAATATTTCTTTATTTTTCAGAAACCATATGTGTGTAAAGCTCCAGGTTGTACTAAACGTTACACTGACCCTAGCTCACTCAGGAAACATGTTAAGACTGTTCATGGCCCAGAGTTTTATGCTAGTAAGAAGCATAAAGGAAATGATAACAGGGGCTCAGGAGGTTCTGGAATTAAAGATAAAACGACCCCTGGGAGCATTGATGGCAGTCCTCATTCTGATGATGGCACAGGAAGTAAATTAACCAGTTTATCGAGCCCTAGTATTAAATCTGAGGTAAGAATAATAGAAATTCTGATGGTTAAAACAGTTTTAAACAAAATTATTGTTTTCTAAGGAGTAATCAGTTTCAAGTATTCATGTTGAATAAACCCCTCTTAAATTTGTATTATAACTTTTAAGAACTTCCCAATTACACAGTATCTTTTTCACAAACAAGGTCTCTCAGTGCACCACCACGGTAGACACAGTAGATAGCCTAAAGTGACTTTGCTCTAAAACAAGCAAATTAAAAATTAACTATTTTTAAGTCTTCATAAGGCTTAAGTTTACTTAAGGGCACCATTTTTGTCAGTTTTTATCAAATGCTTCTGAAACACTTTATCGTATAAAAAAACTCAGACAAAAAACACAGACTCGTACAAAATTATTATTATAAAATATTCTAAAAAAAATCTTTTTAAACAGAAAAAAATTAATTTCCTGTCCTTGCTCAGTAAGAACCAATTGTAATGCTCATTCAATAAAAGTATCTTATCAGAAAACGCACAAACCATTTTTCTGTAAAAGAAATTAACACATATCAAGGGAAGTCTTTGTTGCTGATTAAAAAAAAAAAAAAGCTAAACCACTGAGGCCCCGTTTTTGCTTTTTCTATAACTTTATGATAATTCTCCTTAGCCAAAATGTGGCCATTTGGCACTTTCTTTACTGAATGGATGATTCTGTTCATGGCTGTATCATGGAATATTAAATGTACAGATACAAGCATTCATATTGTGGATTATATATGCTTCAAACACAGCTATTGTGTTGTTCATATGACAGATTATCCTCTATAGTAAAAATGTTTCAAAAGCATGATGAGAAGCAGCCAATGGTAATCCAGAAATGGACATGAGAAATAAATTGAATTTCATCTCCTTTGTAGAGAAATTTACTTTAGTAAAATTTATAGCCAAAAGTGGAGAGATCAAATCAAGGATGATGATGGTAAAATGTTCAAGGAAGGTCTGATGGATAAGTGGAATAAAGAAGGATACTTGAACTGGAGCCTGCATATTTTGGTCAGTTTGATATATACCATCAAACATAGAAATTTGTCAGTGTATCACAACCCTCACAATGAAGTACAAAAAACATGGTATCCTTGACACAACTTCTTCCAGCAGAATACAGCAATCTTACAGCCATATTGAAGTTCGTTGTGTATGAATTGAACTACATTATTACACCTAAAAACAAAGACTGAATTTTAAGGTGTTGCATAAAGATGGCATTTGCAATAACAATTTCTCAAGTAATGATCAGTTGAAATTAGTAGTTTGTCAAATATGGTCACAGCAAAAGGATGAGAGTCAAACAGCTGCCTTCCCATAGTAATTGTATTACCATGCCTATGTGCTTCACTATGCACATCTGCTTGCAAACAAAGTGCCATAATATTCAAAATATTTGTTCAGTTTTTGTAAAAAAAACAAAAAAGTGAGTTTCTTGGTTTGAGGTACCTCTAATACATGGTTTTTAACAGTTTCTGCATGGAATAAGTTTTGGTAACTAACAACTCCATAGTAAAAAAAAAAGATCCTCTTCACTCATGAGGTATAAAGATAAAAAACATTTCAGTCATGATGCAAGATCAAAATGTTATGAGGAAAATGAATTCCTAACAGGATAAATAATTCAGGGATATATAAATGTTTTTTTTTTTTAGTTTCTTAGTCTCTTTCGTTTTTTGTTTTTATCTAGGAACAGGGTTCTCCCCAACAAGATGAAAGTTCAGGAGGTGATGTGGACCATGAGGTGCCAGGCTGTACAGATCAGGCTCTTTTTGAAGGCCCTATCAGTGACAACAGTGTATCTACAACAAGTGGTTGTGTAGAAGCTGAAAACTTCTGGGAATTAGTGGAAAATCCTGAAATTCCAGTAAGAATTAGACTAAAAATAACAAATAATATTCACAGTTTATAGAATGAAAACAATCATTTTATATTTTCTCCTATTTCCCTGTCATGTTTCATAAAACATTTTGTTTCATATTTTCATTTCATGGCTTAATAACATCTTTTGTTTTCGAAATTGGTAAAAATGTTAATTTTGTTGAAAGTCTGTTTATAAAAATGCATGAGCAGTAAAATAAGGTATAGTAAAATAAAATATGTGTTCTTTTATCCCTTTTTGAGTGAAACAAATGTTACATGTATATGCAACTGAAGTAAAGGATACATATGTGGTAATGCCTTCTAATCCTTTTAAGTGTATGCCAGAATATAATTCATTTTATTTCTGGAAAATGTCCATGACACATGAAGGATGGCTCAAATGTTTATATTTCACTCTGTTATAGGTTGAGGAAATTGTTCCTGGTGTTGCATGTGCAGTGGCATCAAATAATCAGAACAGAGAAGCAGAGAGAAATATTCATAACAGATTAAAGAACAAATTTCAATCACATTTCAAATCTGGAGGTTCATGGTTACCAAGTGTCGTTCCACCAAGATGTGGTTAGTTGCAAAAAAAAGAAAATTCTTATATTCACATTGAAAGCAGCTTTTAAAGTGTAGATTTGTCAGAGTGTGAAGAAAACATAACCAAACAGTACTTAACATAGAAAATTAAAATGCAAAGGAGTTAAGCATATTATTTGTTTTTAAATAAATGTATTTATTTATAAATGTAGTAATTTCTCAATTCCTAGGATAAAAGTTTAGTACTAAAATGTTCCAAGACAATTTATAAATTTATGGTTACTATCCATACACATTTTGTAATGTATGTTTACTAGCATTATAAGCTGTTTGTTTATTTTATTCTAATAATATATATTATTTTCAAAAGATGTCCAGAACTTACAAGGCTGTAAGAAGGGAAGTGTACATGGGGGAATGACAAAACTACCAGATGTTCGACATACAGGCAATGCAACAAAAACTATCATTGATTCATCCTTTAAAAACCCAAGTCAGTATTTATTTCAATTGTAAATCTTTCAGATAATTTTTATTTAAAGTCTTAGCATTTTATTCTTAATAATTTATTATTAAAATTAATTTAAGGAAATTAATTTAAACTTTAATTATGTATTTAATGTAGCTTCATTTATTTGCCTCATTTGTCTTGAATTTTGCACAAAGCTGCACAAGGGGTATGTGCACTAGATGTCCCTAATTTACCAGTATAAGGCTAAAGGGAAGGCAGCTAGTCATCGCTACCCACTATTAACTCTTGGGCTGCTATTTTACTATCACAATATAACAACCCCAAGGCTTAGAGAGTGAGTATGTTTGGTTGGATGGAGACTTGAACCCATGACCCTCAAATTTTTGAGTCAAGCACTATAACCACCTGGCCATGCTGGGCCTATTTAATGTAAGAAAAATCAAAGTGTAATTTATACATAGAAATGTATATTTATATTTCTGATTTATTTTTTCTAATGAATCAAGGAAGAAAACAATGGGGATTACACACTTTAGAATCACAATTGTGAAATCCTAAAAATATTTGAGAAACATGGTAATTTTTTTGCCCATTTAGGATGTTTTTAATAAATATGTGCCCCAAAGTGGCACTTTGTCCATCAATTTAATAATGCCAGTAGCACAACGTTATGTCTGAGGACTGACAACATTAGAAACTAAGTTTTGATACCCATGGTTGTCAGAGCACAGTTAGCCAATTGTGTAGCATTGTGCATAACTACAAACAAAATAAATATGAAGATAAGAGCTGGCTGTTACCATCGTCATCAATAAAACGTCCTGCACTTATAGCACAGGATTAACAAATAGAAGTTCCTCACACATCATGTCTTTATAGAGAAAATGAATTGGAAAAGAACCAAAATCATTTGATTATATAAAATGCAAAATATATGTACACTGGGGCCTTGCTATGATACAGTCCACAGGGTCCATATTATGAGACTGTTATAGGTGAGACCATGTTATAACAAAGTATTTTTGAAAGTGTCAAGCCAATTTTATTGGCTAAAGCCTCTCAATTAGTTGCAAAGCTGCTAACGCATTGAGTGATTTTAAATCTATTTGTGTTCTATTATCAAAAATGTATTATTAAAATAATAATGGAAGAGTAACTGACAATCCTTTGGATAATAAAAAAGAAGTTTTTTAAAATATTGAATACCATATTTTCATATAAAGTGTGACCTGAAATGATAGAGTTTGAGAGTAAAGTTTCATGTTTTTTTAACTGCTCATTGGATGGAAGTGAATATTATCTGGTTGAAGAGTGTCATTTGTGAACACTTATATCACAACAATGTTCAACACATCATGAAAAGTCCTGAAAATGTATTCTGAAAGGATAAATTTAAATACAAATTTTGGGGTCCAAGACAGACCCACATTATACTTAGTTCCACACCACAGAGAATTATGTTATAATGGGGCCCAAATGTTCAACTGAAAAGAAAATGTTTACTTACGTAGCATTATACTTTACAAGTATCCATTTAAATAGTTTCTTTTAACCCATGGGCAAAGTTTCTAAAGGTTTTTGCAAGTATCACAAGAATTAGCTACAATGACAAGCTCCAGATATAAAGAGTTGTTTTGATCATAAAAACAAACAAACCTGGTACTTCCAGAAGAATGCAGTGACACCAACTGAGATGTTGGTTTCTGTAAGGCAATAAAATCTCAAAGGATTAATTTGAAATCCCCAAATTATTTGCATTAAATGAAAGTCCTGCTAGATAATAAAAAGTATGCTATGCAAAACATTTTTAGTCGATTGCAATTATGCATATATTTTCCATAGGGCAGAATATTACTGAAATCTGAGTAAGTGTTTTTTTATATCTGTCTCTTTGTTTGATGCATGAATGGCTGCTTTTCTTATCATTCTTATAAAATGTTTTAAATCGGGTAACCATATATTATTGATGGTCACTAGAAAGTTTTTTATAGGACAATAGAATGAAACATATCTTATAGTTTTCAAATTAATTCTATTTTTTATTGAACAGTCCATTGAAAGGCCTATGTCCAACTTTAGGACTGTCAGTTGTAACAATTGAAATAATAAAGCAAATGCACCCCAGTGGCACAGTAGTATGTCTGTGGACTTGTTCTGCTAGAAACCGGGTTTTGATACCCATGGTGGGCAGAGCACAGAGAACCCTTTGTGTAGCTTTGTGCTGAAATGCAAAACTAGCAAACAAACAAAGCAAATAGTTTTATGATCTCAAACAACTGTTATATATTTTATCAAAGGTGAAAGCTGTCATTTTACTGACACATTTTATAGAATGACATTGTTGAATGTTTCTTTGTACATCTATAAACAACATTATTCACAAGCTCCTGTTATGGTATAGCCTTGAGATATAAAATCTGTGATTGTCAGGCAGTTAAACACTCACAAAACTTTATGTTCCTGATTCAAATACTATTGCTTAGTAGAAGGTTCTCACATCCTAAATGTATAAGAAGCATTTAAAAATGTTTATACACACTTTATAAGATTTCCATGTGTTACTGCAGTGGCATTCCATCTCAGATTTGAGCCATAAAGTCAAAAATGACATGTTTAACATCTGAGTATTTGGTTCACCAAAAATTCCCAATCATTTAATGATACAGCATTACCAGTGATAAGTGGGTGAAGGAATTATATTAGAGAATTTTCCGAGGAATGTGTTTCATTAAATTGAGAGTGTTACATGAATCAGTGGAAGAGAACAATCAATAAGACATGTAGGATAGCAACAAGCTTTAAAACCACAACCCATCTTAGTCTACAGCAGTGCCAAAGGAAACCCAAAGTTAAGGATTTTTTTTTTTAATTCCTCTAATTAAAATGCAAAAACAAAAAAACAATACAGTAAAGCTATGCATATTTCCTGGTACTATTGTACCATTTACATGATAATATATGAGGACTAAAAGGCTCACAAGGCAAACAAATTCACAATCATCCAACCACATCTCGATATGAGTAGTTGTTTTTTTGAGAAATGTGGGGAAGTAAACCAGAATTTTGGCATAGTGATTACAATGTCTTCTTACACAAGAAAAATTAAGAGCATTCCAACTTGAATTTCAACCCTACATCGGAGGAAGTAATTTGAAGGACTGCTGAAGACTTGGAACAAAATATGATTAATCTTCTATATTTAAGTCTCTAGAATTTCACAATAAATTTCAATAAAAATAATTGGGCAAATTAGTCAAGTAACTATGCAAGTGTGATAATTACAAATTAATTATATTTCTTTGTTTTCCTTTTTCAGGTTCTAAATTCTCACAGACAGGTTGCCGCAGGAATAGCTCTAGCAGTAGTACCATCAGCTCTTTTTATGGCAGTATGTGTTCAGACAACAAACTCAACATTATAAACAGTGATATTTCTAGCACTCAAAGTAGTCACTTTTCAGGAGTTTCTCATGGCATAAGTAATGAACAGGTACTGAGTGAGGCAGCTTCTGTGTGTAGCTCACAAAGAACTAGTGGCATCAGTAGCCTCTCAGGATTGTCAGCTGGAATGATGACACAACAAGAACTCCATTCTCAAGCACTGCCTTCACAGCACCTGAACAATATAGGAAATCTTGTAGTGCAACGACACAGCCAAAACATGGCTGTAGAAGCAAGAAATACCTCCAAACAAGTGGTTGTACCAAGTCATAGACCAATTTCCAAGGAACATCAGTCAAATGTTGTTTTAAGGCCTTTTGAACCTAAAGAAGAGACTGCTAAACAGACTCAACAACCTCATGGTGTAAATAATTTAAACAAGTTTACACCATTACCACCAATAAATCAGTCAAACTGGCCGAAAACTCCTGGTGGTTCAAGCAGCCATAGTGGAATTCATCATCCAAACCAGGATGTGGTTTTAGAAAACTTAGAGGTAGACAAACCCATTGAGGCAAACAAGGAATTAGTTCTTCCTGATGAAATGATGCACTACCTTAATGAAGGTGTCATTGAAAAACAAACCAAGAATCAAGTGGTGAGACCACAGTCTCAACTGAGTCAGGCAGTGTCTAGTGTAAGCCAGTATGATGAACTTCAGAGGCAGTCTGCTAGAATAGCATGTATAGAGCAAAACAATAATGTTGCCCCAGCTATCAGTTGTAAATTTGGAAACCATTCCATGAACACTACAAATAATTCCTTGAATCAGTCAGTTGCCAGCGCACCAACATGTAACTTGAGACCCTACCCGTCAAATCCTCACTACCACCAGCAAACAAACTCATTTCAACAGATAAATTCTGGAAACCATCAAATTTCTAAGGATCAAAGTCAGGCTCACTTAAATACCTCTTGCTGGGGAGCAGCACATAAAAACCACCACAACTGGGACCAATATCAAAACCCCTACACACACAAGGATAATTGCCAACATTCAACAATGGAAAGAAACGCACATTTTCAATACCCTTGTCACCAAAAACATTGTTTATCTTCAGGCCACAGTGAAAATACCTGTACATCCACAAGGTTCCATTACCATCCAAACCATGGAAATACTGAACATAACTATTTGGTAAACCAACAACAGTGTGAAACTTTACAAGATGAAGCCATAGGTAATGCTAAAAACAAACAGTGGTACCCATCAACCCCAGTAGATACAAATTCATGTCCAAGATCAACTCATTGTGTAATACCTCAAATGGCATTGAACAACATAGCACAAGAAACCCACTGTGTTGCTGAAACATTTTCAGCTTCTCTTTCTCTTGGTGCTATAAACTGTACTCAAAAGCCACATCCAAATTATCATAACCAATCTTGTAATATGTCTGGACCACAGCAACCAAATTCTTGTTATCACAACCAAATGCATAATACATCTGGAGGACAAATGTGTTACAATATAGACTCTAGCCAAGTGTCTGTTCACCCATCATATAAGCACACAACTTCCCAAACCAGTGTATTACCAGTTGGACACTCTTACCCACATTCTAATACTAATTCAGAGTCATTTCCAGAAAATCATCATTTCAGTCAAGCTGTCAACATTAATCCCACATTACATCATCAGGTTAACAACCTTCAGACAAGGCCTAACTTTCAAACATCATATTCTCACATCATAACAGATTCCAATTCTCAAGTATCTTTTCCTCAAAATCGTACAGAAACTCCATTTTCTTCTTCACAAACAGCACCCAACCTACAAGTTCCTGCTGCACTTCCCCATACTAATTATCAAACTTCTAATTCTCACATTCAACACTCTCCTTCTTGCACTAACTCTTCATGGATGTCTCCACATCATTTACAAAACCACCAATCTTTCCTGCAACATCCTAATAATCTTCAAGACATTGCTGCTCAACGACCTAAACTACCATTAGAACAACAAGCCCAAAACTATCCTCAGAATATCCAAAAACAACAGTCTCAGTCATATTCTCAAACTCCACAACATTATCTTTTACATGGAGTAAATGGACCACCCACACAGCAAACTTATCAGCCTTATCCATTAACAGCTCCCACAGAAACAGCTTCCCAACATTACTGTTCTATGCCTGCTTCTGATTCAACACATGTGCATCAAATACAGCAGAATTTACCTTATTGTTCTAAAGTATCATCCTTATATCAGTCTCAACAACCTTTACCATCTCCTAGTGGTAAAATTCAATCATTGCATAAACCCCAACAATCATACCCATCACCAGGATCAACGTGCAATAGCTGTCCCAACTCTCAGAGTGAAGTCCAATGTCAAGATATCAGCCAATCTTCGAGAACTGCCATGCAGCCAGAAGCATATCAACGAACATTAGAGTATGTTCAACAATGTCAGCAGATAGCATCCAACAAAACTAATTCTAGAAGCACTCCCAGGAATGGCCCAACACTGCAATCTGGGCTGGATTCATGGCAGCAAGTGGAACTTTCTCCCAAGGTGACCAGCACAACTGATAGACAAGAAACTAAGCTGTCTAAGGAGAATGCACCAGACAAAAATAAGTCATGTTCAAGCATTCCAAACACAAACATGAAACATACTATTAAGAATTCTAATTATGCTCAGCCTGGAGAAAATAGTTTAACTGTAGATTATACTAATGATAAATCTCATTCACCTCTACTATCAACATCCAACATGATCATCAATGACATGAGTTCCACCTTAAATTCACTGATGGAGGAAACGAGATATCTAAGGATGATGCAATAGAAAAGTGACTTTTTTTTATTTGTTTTAAGTGTTGTTAAA
Source organism: Tachypleus tridentatus (assembly GCF_004210375.1). NCBI lineage: Eukaryota > Metazoa > Arthropoda > Merostomata > Xiphosura > Limulidae > Tachypleus > Tachypleus tridentatus. The sequence continues at coordinate 35,540,786 of NC_134833.1, read as the reverse complement.
ACTTAGCTCAATCACAATTGTTAACCTTAGTAGTGTTTCGATAAGTTTGGTAAAGTCTTCCTTACATATTTTTAATGGCTTTCCCTGATGAAGTGTGGATAAACAATATTCAGTTTAAAATGTATTAGAACAGAATGGTTTCAAAAGAAAAATATGAGAGAAACTGTAAAATTAGTTTGTACCTTTTTTGTTACCGGTCCAGTTGTTCAGCAGTAAGTCTAAAGGCTTACAGTGCTAAAAACTTGGTTTCAATACCCATGGTGAGTATAGTACAGATAGCCCATTTTGTAGTTTTGAACTTAACAACAAACAAACAAAAGTGCCTTCTTTACAGTTTTTTTTTTGTAAATTACAATATCGTTGTACATTATTTTGCACCTTTAAGTGTTACAAAAAGAAAAGCATTTTTTAAATGATTTGTACAAACTTTAAGTTGCAGAAAATATAATGCTTTGTAAAGATGTAATATTATGCAAGTTTCAAGAGTTGTGAAATCTGGGAGGAGATTTTTTAACTATATGTATTAAATATAAAGAATTTTGTATATATGTGTTTAATTTTGAAGCCTTGTTCAAAACAGGCTTAAAATGGTAAAATAAAATTGCTTGCAAATATTTTGTACAGTAAATAAAATCAGTACGTCTGGAAAGGAGTGACTAAATAATTATTGTGTGTTAAGATTAGAGAAAAACATTTTCAAGATGTAAGGTGAAAGACAATTATAGGTACATATGATTTCTCACTTATGCATAAATATGAAATTATACACGACGCTATACCATTGAAACTTTTTTGAAGTAATGGTTCAAACTAGTACAAGTCGCTGAAAGTAATGTTACTGTTGTATAAAAGTATTGATTCATCTTCAGTGTTAATAAAAAGTCTGACAGACGCAGGTTAACCTTTGCCGCAGTAAAAATACTGTTATAAAGAAAATTTATCATATGCCTTAGTATTTACCGATTTTATTTTGAAATTGGTTTTCACTTAGAAAAACATGAGTGGAAAACTCTGAAGTACAAGCACCTACAGAATCATTATTCGTTAAAATTGTATCATTTATGTCATCAATATCATAAGATGCGATAGTGTTTGAAGATGTTTATAATGGCTTGAAAATCAAAATATATTTTATTACATTCATGTTATCTGTCACCAGCTATAATGCCAGTTCTTGCATTTATAAAGACAAATATTAGGCTACAAATGACTACTTTGTAATTTTGTTTTCAGTTACACAGCACAAAAATCGGCTTTTGCATATGCAACAAGATTGACGGTGGGTGGAAATGACTAGCTGCCTTCCCTATAGTCTTACACCGCTAAAGTAGAGATGGCTAGCGCAGATAATCCTGGTGTAGCCTTGCGCGAAATTCAAAAAACAAACAAAATAAACAGTACTTTTGTATGAGTCACATACTTCAACGTGAAAATCAACATAATCTTACTTCGATGCTCATTAAATAATTCCGTGCTTAAACACCGAGCTGAATGTGACCATATATTACCAACAGTTTGTTTGTTTTGAATTTCGCGCAAAGCTACTCGAGGGCTATCTGCGCTAGCCGTCCCTAATTTAGCAGTGTAAGACTAGAGGGAAGGCAGCTAGTCATCACCAACCACAGCCACCTCTTGGGCTACTCTTTTACTAACGAATAGTGGGATTGACCGTCACATTATAATATCCACACGGCTGAAAGGATGAGCATGTTTGGTGTGACGGGGATTCGAACCCGCGACTCTCAAATTACGAGTTGAACGCCTTAACGCGCTTGGCCATGCCGGGCCATTACCAACAGACCATTACATTTGAAAGCCACTACGATAGGTCTCAAAAGTCTTGATGTGAAAAATATTTGATGCAACATGTGCCAACTATTTCCTTTCCTTGGGGCAGCAATATCTTTTGTTTTAAGTTATTATAGTTCAGAAATATAAAACACTAACTGATCTGGGCGTTTAATGCAGGAAAGAGACATAGAGAGTGACATGGAGCGGCTAAACCTGATTGTCTTTCTCCTTAGGTCACTCCATGAGATGCCATTAGGACACCTTCGAAGTGTGGTAGAGATCAATAGCATATCATGGAAAACACATTGGAGTAATGTTAAAGGGAGAGATGGGCCACATCTGAATGCTCACCTTTCTTGTAGAATTTTCAAAAACAAAGGTATTTAACAGACTACGAGCAGTTTGGTAGTGATCAATAGAATATCATGGGAAACACATTGGAGTAATGTTGAAAGGAGAGGTGGGTCACATCTGAATGCTCACCTTCTTGTAGAATTTTCAAAACAAACAGGTATTTAACAGACTACGAGCAGTTTGGTAGTGATCAATAGAATATCATGGGAAACACATTGGAGTAATGTTGAAAGGAGAGGTGGGTCACATCTGAATGCTCACCTTTCTTGTAGAATTTTCAAAAACAAACAGGTATTTAACAGACTACGAGCAGTTTGGTAGTGATCAATAGAATATCATGGGAAACACATTGGAGTAATGTTGAAAGGAGAGGTGGGTCACATCTGAATGCTCACCTTTCTTGTAGAATTTTCAAAAACAAACAGGTATTTAACAGACTACGAGTAGTTTGGTAGTAATCAATAGAATATGTGGGTCACATCTGAATGCTTACCTTTCGTGTATAATTTTCAAAAAAACAGGTTGTATTTAATAGACTACAAGCCCAAAAATGATAACTGAATAGTAGTAGATAAAAAAATGTAAGAAATAACTACTTTCAAAGTTATTCAATTTTATAATTTAGTAGTGATATATACTTTAAAACTATTAGAATGCATTATCTATTTTAACAACTGAGATGACCAGAAGATAGAGCAACATTACTATAAGGTTTTTATTAGTCTTGTATCTTTAAACATGTCTGTGGAAAACATGTACTCGAAAACTAACTTGGAATCAAAGCAAATCAGTTAACGAACAGAAGTATCATATGTATTCCCAAATAACTATTGTAATTTAAGGTTCTCAAACTACTTTCGAAGCGAACGAAAAATTATGGTGTACGAATGAAACATCGAAAAATTTAACAGTAAGTGTAATATCGAATTAATCTAACATAGAATTTTCAAACATGATTTGCCATCAAGTAAGGGCTCCGGTGTAACCAATTTCTCAGCATTCTCGACTGTAAATCCAAGAGTCTGTGTTTTGCATCTAGTTGTGTATGGTCTAATGATTAGCACATTGAGTTGTAAATGCAAGGTTCTTTGGGTGGCATACTGTTCCTGCAAAATTACTTTCCACACTTTGGAGCCTAAGTGTTAGCTATAGACAGTGTAAAATAACTGTCTTCAATCTAGTTTATCAGTTCAAAACTAGGAAAAGCTGGTGATGATAGCTCTTATACAGCTTTACACTTAACATCAGAAACAAATTATCAATTGAGCTTTCATTCTACACTCGATTTTACAATCAAAACTAACAGTGTGTATCATATGAGAAGATGTTTAATAACAAGGTTGAGTGTGGCCTCATGATTAATGTTTGAGCTGCAGATGAAAGAATGGATCAAACCCTGATGCTACTGAGCTTGTTCTGCACTGTCGGCTGTGGGAATATTATAAAATCTACAGTCAATCTGTTATCCAAATCGAAGAGCCAAACAAAGCTTTTGTAGAAGTTGGTGTTACTAACTAGCTGTCTGTCTTCTAATCTATGTGCACATGATAATTCTGTATCTTGAATTAAAATTCTGAACCTGATTTAATGCTCTTAAATTATATAATTTCGTATTAAAGTAGCTTATTTTGACAAAGCTTAGATAACTGTTATCGAGCACTGACAAAAAAGCACTAGGCCAGTATAGATAAAATAACATAAACTGATTTACTTGCTATTGGTTATGACTACCTACACAAATTGTCTCGTTTTTGTCAAAGTTCACCCAAGTTGGTTCATTTACTTTAGAATAAAAGTGACAAGTGAATTATTTCTTCTCTAACTTGTTATTTCAATACAGTTTTTGATAATTCAACTTTAATATCATCACTAGACGATGTTTATCGCTAAACTTACACATTTCTTTAAATTAGTAATATAATTTAACAATTAATAACTAACTACTCTGCAAAAAAATAATACAGTACTTTACTATAGCAAAATGTATATATTTATGCTAATTTAACTCTAGCTCTCCGTGCAAAGTTACAACAGAATGTTGATTTGTTGGCTTTTCATTGGATGTTTGTGAACTTTGCTTGAACATTCATGCAATTGTTTAAATTATATTTCATGCAAAATTGCTTCCAGATTTAACCTCCTAGCGCCTTTTCTTTCAACTTTTCTGGGGGGGGTGTCCCCAGACTCCCATAGTATTAGCGTATTTTGAATACTGATTTGCTTTGAAAATATGTGTTGGCTTTTGATCTCACAAGTTAAAGCTTGTTATCAAACAGTTTTCGTGCAGGCCTGTCTAACAATAAAAAAATCGTTTAATACATCATTATTTCATTTTATCAGAAGCTTAAATTAAATGTTTGCTTGCGAATAATACATTTTATATCTTATTTTTATCTTGAAATTTAAGCATAAATTTACGCTTCACATTTAATACCTGCCACACGAGTCAACCCGGCTCCTTCATATGAATTTAAAATATGAGTCATTCTGGAAAGGTCATAGTTGTTTAGAATAAAAAAAAAAAAAAAAGGTGTCTGCGTAGCTGGATCTGAACTGAAACCATGAGAACCAACACAAAGAAGTTAACTTGTAAATGTAAAGTACAATAATGTAACAATGAAATATTCTTGATATGTTTTAGATGTGGTTATGAATGTGATGGCTTTAGTGTAGCAGTGAAGTTAAATCGTGGGTCCAGGTCGGATAAAGAACGAACTTATTCGAAGGTTTTTCAATCAACTTGACACGCCAGTTCAATTTTAGATTCTCCTGTTAATTATTGTATTGGGCTCGGCATGGCCAGATGGCTAAGGCACGCGACTTGTAATTCGAGGGTCGCGAATTCGAATCCTCGTTACACCAAACATGCTCCCCCTTTTAACTGTGAGGGCATTATAATATGACAGTCAATTCCACTTGTCGTTGACAAAAAAGTAGCCCAAGAGTTGGTGGTGGGTGGTGATGACTAGCTGCCTTCTCTCTAGTCTTGGACCCGGCATGGCCAAGCGCGTAACGCGCGCGACTCGTAATCCGAGGGTCGCGGGTTCGCGCCCGCGTCGCGCTAAACATGCTCGCCCTCCCAGCCGTGGGGGCGTTATAATGTGACGGTCAATCACACTTTTCGTTAGTAAAAGAGTAGCCCAAGAGTTGGCGGTGGGTGGTGATGACTAGCTGCCTTCCCTCTAGTCTTACACTGCTAAATTAGGGACGGCTAGCACAGATAGCCCTCGAGTAGCTTTGTGCGAAATTCAACCCTCTGGTCTTACACTGCTAAATTAGGGACGACTAGCGCAGATAACCCTCGTGTAGCTTTGCTCGAAATTCAAAGCAAACAAATAAACCATTTTTCCATAATTTTTACTTATTTTCATTTTACTTATCAGAATTTCTGACAGCAAATTAAAAAACAAAAAACTCTATAAACAGTTCGAAAGTCACTATTGTTATAGTGACAAATAAAAAGTTAAACAGCACAGCCTGATGGCTGTGGTGCTCCAATGGCAAACTGTGGGCCGCAGAATCGAAATCTATCATTGGAAATGCTTGCACTATCACTCAGAAGGGTTTTTAACTTGACAATCAATCCTACTATTCCTTCGTAAAGAATAATCCAAAATGTGACGACAGTAGGTGGTGTTGGCTAGCTGCCTTCTACCCAGTCTATCATTTCAAAATTAGGGATAGCTAGTGAAGGTGGCTCTTGAATAAATGTACGTGAAATTCAAGAAAAACAATCAAACTCACAGATATTAACGGAGCAAACGTAGATTTTAAAGACGATTCTTATAAATTACTCTATTGGGAGAGAAATATAAAAACAACGGGCTCAATAGCAAGTATCGCTACCTTCAAAAAGGTGAATTGGAATCATATATATGAGAAACTTTCGGTTTCAATATCGCGTGGAAGTTACGGCGCAGCAAAGCTTAGATATGCAGTGTTGAACTCGAAAAAATGCACGACGTATAAAGGGAGATTAAAATTTTAAATACCATTTCTGTAATGATAAGTAAACCTAAATAGTTTGTGTGTTTTTTATTATAGCAAAGCCACATCAGGCCATCTGCTGAGTCGACTGAGGGCAATCGAACCCCTGATTTTAGCGTTAGAAATCCATGGACTTGCCGCTGTACAGCGGGAGACAAACCTAAAAAGACTGATATGATGCCCGGTATAATACCACTTTAATACAATAAATGTAATACTGATATGATGCCCGGTATAATACCACTTTAATACAATAAATACAATACTGATATGATGCCCGGTATAATACCACTCTAATACAATACTGATATGATGCCCGGTATAATACCATTCTAATACAATACTGATATGATGCCCGGTATAATACCATTCTAATACAATACTGATATGATGCCCGGTATAATACCACTCTAATACAATACTGATATGATGCCCGGTATAATACCACTCTAATACAATACTGATATGATGCCCGGTATAATACCACTTTAATACAATAAATACAATACTGATATGATGCCCGGTATAATACCACTCTAATACAATAAATACAATACTGATATGATGCCCGGTATAATACCATTCTAATACAATACTGATATGATGCCCGGTATAATACCATTCTAATACAATACTAATATGATGCCCGGTATAATACCGCTTTAATACAATAAATACAATACTGATATGATGCCCGGTATAATACCGCTTTAATACAATAAATACAATACTGATATGATGCCCGGTATAATACCAAATACAATACTGATATGATGCCCGGTATAATACCACTCTAATACAATAAATACAATACTGATATGATGCCCGGTATAATACCGCTTTAATACAATAAATACAATACTAATATGATGCCCGGTATAATACCGCTTTAATACAATAAATACAATACTGATATGATGCCCGGTATAATACCATTCTAATACAATACTGATATGATGCCCGGTATAATACCACTCTAATACAATAAATACAATACTGATATGATGCCCGGTATAATACCGCTTTAATACAAAAAATACAATACTGATATGATGCCCGGTATAATACCACTCTAATACAATACTGATATGATGCCCGGTATAATACCACTCTAATACAATACTGATATGATGCCCGGTATAATACCACTCTAATACAATAAATGCAATACTGATATGATGCCCGGTATAATACCACTCTAATACAATAAATACAATACTGATATGATGCCCGGTATAATACCACTCTAATACAATATTGATATGATGCCCGGTATAATACCACTCTAATACAATACTGATATGATGCCCGGTATAATACCACTTTAATACAATAAATACAATACTGATATGATGCCCGGTATAATACCACTCTAATACAATAAATACAATCGATGTAATTTTCATCATGCGATATTTTCATTAATATTTAGTTGTGTGTTGTTTTGTTTGTTTTTGGAATTTCGCTCAAAGCTACTCGAGGGCTATCTATGCTAGCTGTCCCTAATTTAGCAAGGGAAGGCAGCTAGTCATCACCATCCACCGCCAACTCTTGGGCTACTCTTTTACCAACGAATAGTGGGATTGGCCGTCACATTATAATGCCCCCACGGCTGGGAGGGCGAGTATGTTTAGCGCGACCGGGATGCGAACCTGCGACCCTCAGATTACGAGTCGCACACCTTAACACTCTTGGCCATGCCGGGCTTATTTAGTTGTTGTTTTGTTTTTGGTTTCGTTTTAAAAGTTAACCGAGCTTCAGTCATTTAGATCTATCGGAATAGCCTTAAATTATCAATTTCTGTATCTGCTACCTCCCTCTTGTTGACCGCTCAAGACTCAATATTCTGAGGCTGTTCGAAAAATAATGACAGGGTTTTACATTAAAATTTTAGTCATTTATATGGATAAGAAACCTGTCTTTTTTATGACTTCATATATACCATTAAAAACTAAAGTTTTATTATATTAATTAGTGCTTTTATTCATTTCTAAAACTTTATTTCTAGTACCTCAGATCCTTACAATTAATTATGGTAAAAGAAAGTTATGCATAATTTTTTTGCATAGCTCTCGAGTAGCTTCGCGCTTAATTCAAAACAAACAAACAAACAAAAATCATCTGAAATAAATAAATAAATTGTCAAGTTCAATAAAATGTCCTTACCATATGGTACCACAAGCATAGAAGAAACAAAAGAGATTAAACTTCCAATTTTTGTGACTGTGCAAATAAATTTGTGCTACAAACTGAAAAACAAATTAGCAATCTGTAATAAAAGAACTTTCTTCATTGCCATGTATATGTATTAAAAGGTAACTTTTATTTAATAGCTACAACGGTTTCGAACTTATTAAAATATTTAAATTATTTTATGCTACATTTTATAAGTTATTAGAAAGTAAATATTTCACAAGCGAGTTAAGTACAAGTGTTTTAACTTTAAGTATTTGTATTCTACGTAAAAAATCTTAACATAAAGACTAGAAACATGTGTGGGTCGAAAAGAACAAGTTATCTCGTTTCCCCACAAGATTAGTTTTTGTTTTTTCCTAGAGGTGGAGATAGAAGTACCAGAACAACAGATGTAGGTTTATAGTTTATAACATAATAATCAGTGATGACGAGAAACCCACTTGTTGAGAAATTTATATGCAAAAACGGCTCGTTTGGGCTGAGAAAACACTTTTACACAGAAGAGCGAACAACGTTTCGACCTTCTTCGTTGTTCGCTCTTCTATGTAAAAGTGTTTTCTCAGCCCAAACGAGCCGTTTTTGCATATAAATTTATAACATAATATTTACTGTTATAGCACTAGAATTGCATTATCATATATTATTTGAACCATGAAAAGGTGGAGCACTGAAGTGAACAGTGAGTAGCTGGGTGGGTTCAATCCTTTGTCCTTACGCCCTAAATTCCTTTTTTTTTTTATCGCAAAAAATGTCAATAACCACTGAAAGATACACCTGATTTCGCATCTCGCCTGCTTCGAGTTATTACAAAGGGAAAATTTGTTTTTAAATCAACGGAACACAGGCGGGACTTCACAATGGAAGATAAAGTGATTGTGATCATGCTATCTGTATTAAATGTTAATATACGAATATTTACTGTTTACTTTAGCTTTTAAAGGTGTTTTTAAGCCCAATTTAATAGCAATAAAAGAGGATATGGTTGTTATTAACTTTATGTTTAGCAGAAACAATCAACATTCTCAATATTTTCCACTGACATTTCACCCACCAATAAAGGCTTACCTTGTGGTGCTTGAAAAGTTCCCTTCTCGATGTTTTTTTTTTTAATTTTGTTATTGAACCCTTGCCTCTTCAATAATGTCTACATGACATTGGAATGAAGGTTGGATGATGTTTTTTGAGAGAAGTCGCGGCTGGTTAATGATACATTTGGTTAATGTCTTTAGGGGTAACTATCATACCAACAACTGACCATAGTTAATGAGTGATACTTGTATCTGAGACTTTGTGGGTTCTATTACCCTAATCCTAGCCTCTTATTGGATCTGTAGTTTGCTTTCAAGTTTTGAAACTGTTGTTTTTATTATTTGATAAACGAAATATCTTCAATATTTTTGGGTGCTATAGCCGCAGACATTTTGATTTTAAAATTAAACGAATTATACTTTCTGTTATTATAAATAGCATAATTTTATACTGTTTGTTTGTTTTATTGGTGCGTTTGCTGTGGAAATCTTAACTAATAAAAACTTGCTATGACACAAACTTTCAACGTTCTTCATTGCAGAAGACTGTTACTCATACTCACTATAATTTATTTCAGACGTTTCTCCTATTTATTATTTTCGTACGTTATGTATTACAGTTTTAAATAACCATAAATTTCAATTTGAATTCAGAAACTCATTACATACTAATACGTATCAAATTTATCGTGTTTGTCAACAAAATCGAGACACACAATTTTCTCTTTAACAGAAATATATTTTCATATACAAACATTAAAACAATACAATTTATAATAACGGTTATTACTAATAGTTATTACAAATGATGGTTTATATACGAGAGTTTTACAAACTTACAAACAGTAATAAAGCGTATATATAGTCTGGAACTTAATCTTTCATCGTTTTTCACGAAAAGCAAATTAATTCTTTGTTGATACACCTGTACACTTCTTTTTTAAGGTTGGCTAAGCTTGAAGTATCCGTAAGATTTCACTGGCGACAATATCTAATGTCTTCGAAAAAACTACTAACGTCCGAAGTTAATTTACTGAAGTTAAACGCTTTGTAATGTTCGAAATCTGAAAAGATTTATGGTCACTTTCCGTAGTTTTGCTATTAGTAGCTGTTAATCACAATTATAGCTTTCGGGGCCTATAGCACACGGATTGTAGCTGACCAATAATAATATTTTACTGTCTCTCGACTCTCCGCTTTTATACGAATCACGCGAGTTTCTCGAAATTTCAACAATGTTCCAAAACACGTTAGCGTTTTAGTAAAACAAATATTGTTGATTATTACTCTCAAGAATCTTCCACAAATTTCGAGAATAAGCGGAACTTGCGCAATACACATTCAAAATTATACGTCACATGCATCAAATCGAAACTTACGTAGATATAAAAATAAACGTATAATGGTAAATCCGTTACAAGCCATCTAACTGCCCATCTCAAAAGACGAGCAGGGGTCTTTAAAGAAACATTTATAACAGCATTAACTTATCATTACGACGATATTGCTGTGTTTTGTTGTTGTTCAGATGACTTAATGAATGTTCTTACGTGTTACCAGAACAATAGTGAATTGCATATCTTTGAAGACCTTTAAGGAATTATACAAACAAAAACGAGTGTATCCGTTTGTATTAAATTCATTCATTCACTTTTTTTATCAGTTATATCAAAAGTCACGCCAAAGAAAGATTTGATACGAAACTGAAAATACTATCCTTTTGTAATGCACATCAATGGTGTTTGGATACGAGAGAATGATGAGTTATAATTGGTTTCATTTAAGAAATGTACAATGGATGCGAAACACTTCGTACACAGCTTCACTGCTATAACACACACATCATCACATGTACTGGCATTTATATTAACAAACAAATTGAATTCATATTAGATAATTTTAAGTGTTAATATAGTTCTTCTCTAACTCAAAACTAAATTATTGTATAACAAGCATTGCACGAAAGTAGGTGGATATCAGAACACTTTCGTTATTTAGAATTTGGTATACAGATAATTGGGAAACGACACAGTGATCAGCTGTTCCGTTAAGATTGGAAGAGTCCTATTTTTTAAATTTCTGTCCCGCGTCCCATCTAACGTTAAATTGAAGTAACTCTTATTTCTTTTGTACTTCACCTGGTATTGTTGGCTAACCTTAGTCGTCTTTATTTTGTCAATTATAACACAATTGGATACCTTATGTACCTTTCCAGCCTGTCCAGTCATTCATCTTCTTGGTTTGTCAAAGATCTTCATGTTGACAGACATACTTCATTTTGATTGCTGCTGATAATATACTCTGAAGACGGATATCTGTGAACAGGAAGTCGATGAAGAGTCTTTGAAAACAACGCTCCTGCTAGATAAGCACCCACATTACCACGACTCTTGTCTTTACCAATTGAATTGCATATTCACCACAAGATAACTAAATATCTGAATTTATAGAGCTCGAGCATTTATCTAAAACTTGATATCATTAGTCTATTTTGCATATAAAAATCGACGAAGTGCTTTACAAATGTATCTATGTATGTTGAGGGTCAAAATAAATTAACCAGTCAATGTACCACAAGGTGTCTCTAACCAATGAACTAACCTAACCAACCATAACCCTAACCCTAATCCTAACCTTAGGGCTAACTCCAACTTTTGTGGAAAATTCCATCGCTTTTTTAAAATACCTTTTATGATCTCATTGTTCATTGTTTAGCCATCGCTCTTTTCTAAAGTTCGTTGTGAATTATTAACACCATTAATTTTTGTTTGCTTTTCAATTAAGCACAAAGCTACATTGTGAGTTATCTGTGCTCTAGTCACCATGGGTATCAAAACTCGGTTTGTAGTGTTGTAAATCCACAGAGTGCAAAAAACAAAAAAACTACTCAATGACTCTTTGTGGTAGCCATCTTTACTTTTGAACTGAGAGACTAGAAAGAATCAAGATAGTCAACATCACATACCGCTAACTTTAAGACCACCCTATAGCAATAAATAGGAGGATTGGCCACGATATTATAATGTATCTACAACTGAAAGGCAGACATGTTTCATGATATTGATGGATTGTAAGTCGATTGTCTTAAATCATGGTATTCCCTGGGAATTATAGAAACGGAATTTTAAATTTGTTTTTAACATATGGCCATTTCCACTGATCTGACACTAATTAAACCATTTCGTAATGAAGTTACTTATGATACATAAATGAGAACTTTCTCAAACCCTCACAAACAACAAAGTTATTATGATAATATTTTCATCATTGTGATAATCCAGGGGGTATTGCTGGTGGTGAAGTGGCTATATACACCCGTTTGCATCTTCATTACAAAATTATTCTTCTTTGAAACATTTCCTTATCACTTTTGTTGTTGTTTTTATTCATCCTAGAGTCAAGAAGCCACATGTTTTTCTTCTTCTTCACGGATGGTGTGTTTTGATGTTATACTATTCTGACTGGCATCGCTTAACATATTTCATCTCACAACCTTTTCGTTTTGGGACCACCTTATGTCATATTTTTGGTTCCTTTTTACTTTTTTCTATCCAATCTGAGTCCAAGTCTACTCTAGATGTTGAATTAGCTTTGTCTAATCTTATTTCTTATAATATTATAACAGAGCAGGACCCAGAAGAACTAGTCGAAACCAACGATTCTCTCTTGTGATCAGCTTGGGATTTACATCAATGGGAGAACTAGTTGCTTCATTCACTTCAGTGATGACTTCACCAAAGGTAAGTCAACATACAAGATTTCGGTCGAGATCACTTACAATGAACCATCAAGGATAGAGCTGAAAATCAATTCTCTCTAACTGGAGAACTCCCAAGTTGCAAGACAGCAAGTGACGGTAAAGGACAAGAACCATCTTTGGTACCGTGAACCAAAAAAGAGAAAATAGCCAAAATGATTTGATGACAGGATAATTTAGGCATAATAAATCAGCAAAAACAAGCACAGATCTACTGAATAAAACTGAAATTTCACTTTGTGTTTTTTACATTTCAATATCAATAGGTTTATGAGTGTTAATTTAAAAGAGCAACTTATTGCTAATTATGAACATTTAAAATGAATCTATTATTTTATTTTTGTACAGCAAAACCTCACTGGTCCAAACGTATTTATTACGGACACAGCTGGATTGTCCAATCAGTCATTTTGAGTTCAATAGATAATATTAATAGCATGCGTTATATACTGATAAATGTAAGGACACAAACTAGTAAGAGAGAGAAATGCAACATGAAAACAACTCTTCATACGATAAACTTATCAGTTTATTTTGTCAATAATCATACAAGTTACGTAATCAAAGTAACATTATGTCATTATCTTCACTTGAGTCGCCCTTTTGTTCAAAACATCTACTTGCAGAGAAAATAGTTTGTTTTGAATTTCGCGCAAAGCTACACAAGGGCTATCTACGCTAGCCGTCCCTAATTTATCAGTGTAAGACTAAAGGTAAGGCAGCTAGTCAATCACCACAAACCGCCAACTCTTGGGCTACTCTTTTACCAACGAATAGTGAGATTGACCGTCACATTATAACGCCCCCACGACTGAAAGGGCAAGCATGTTTGGTGTGATAAGGATTCGAACCTGCGATCCGAGTGCCTTAATCACCTGGCAATGCCGGGCATATAGAGAATACAAAATATATTATACATGAATTACTTCCTACTGTAAAACAAACTTCATGTTTTAATCATGCTAATGTTTCTACATGCCTTCATTATGAAGCACCATGAAGGTCTCTCAACACGTGTTATAGTTTACACGTACATCCATATGGTGAAGGTCATTCTCAGAACAAATGTCAAAAACTGTCATCCACTGCGAGTAAAGGGTTTTTTCATAGATATAAACTGGTATATTGCGAGTGCAGGTGTTTCGTGCTCGGTTGTTATCACTTCATTTTTAGCTTTGTTTAACACCTACTTGCCTCTCATTGAATCGTGTGTAGATTACTGAACCGAGTTTCCACAGGAATGCATGCTTGTTATAAGAATTAGCTGTTTGGACTCGGAATACAAACATGTGCCAGATTATAGATTACTTTTCCTCGTTGTGAAGATTAATCTGTAAGGAAAAATCCTCACAATGTTCAATATATAGGTAATCAGTAGCAGGAATGTTCAGAGGACTTTATAATCCAATGAGGAAACAGTAGTGTGAACTATGTTTAAAAAACTTAAATTGGATGTTTTGTGTTGTTTGTTAGACGGAATTTTGGTATGATATGGTGTGTGAAATAGTTATGGCATGTGTTCCCGAGTAATTTCTTAAGTTTCTATATTTGGCGTTAGGTCTGGAATTATCTAAAGCCTTTTTGTGGAAAAAAAATTTACAGACAAAAAGTTGTTGATTAATAAGTTAGCTAATTAGCAAGTTTTTACAGTTTACTAGGCCAGCAAATATGTTGAGGAACCACTATTGATTATGTGCTGTTGATAGACGAGGACATTTAAGGAATAAGCAATGATGTATACAGGAGTGGTTGGTTGAGTTCAAATACCTGCCTTCCTCTTATGCCCAAAATATGCCCATTTTTCAGACTCCAAAATTGTCCATAATCACTCAGGCACCACTGATTCTATACCATGCTTGTTGCGAGATAGGGGGAAAAAAATCTATCTTTGAATGAATGATACACAGGGACTAACAGGTCTTTACAGTGTAAAAAAAGATATATTATTAAGTATTAATATGCAAGAATTCGCTGTTCAGTTTTAGATTTTAAAAATATTTGTAAGACCATTGAATATGAATAAAAAGGACCTGTTTATGTTTCATGGCTTCCTACCCTATCTTTAACAGAAGCACCTCACAATCCGCATAGCCTGTCCTGAAAACTTCCCTTCCCCAAAGTGTTTCTTTACAATGCTTTCAAGGTGTCCTCAGTGCATTATTGCAAATACGTGTGAATACCTACCTTGTTTTATTTGTAAGCTAAGCCTACTGCCCGTGGAATAAATAAAACGCCTTCTTTTGCGTTAATTGTATTGAACTTCAGGCTCATACACAAGATTTTGTAAAGGGGATTCTAATTTGTGAGACCAAAAGCCAATTCATATTGTGCAAAGCTAATGCTACGGGGGTCTAGAAATATGTAGAGAACAGAATGAATCTGAGAAAAATTGTGCTGAAATATAATTCAAACTATTGCATGGTTGTTGACATAAAATTAATAAATATCTTATGAAAAGCCAATAAATCATTCTGTTGTAACAATGAATGGGGAGATAGACTAAATTAGCGTAGATGTTTATGTTTTATTATAGTAGTGCACTATTTATATGCAGAGTAATTATTGATTGTTAAATTATATCAATAATTTAAACAGCCCCGTGAATTTAGCAAATAAAGAGCATCCTGTGGCGATTTTAAAGTAAAATAACAGAGTAGAGAAGAAATATTACGTTTCGTCAGTTGTGATCTGAAGTAAATGAATGGTCTGCGTAGACTTTGAAGAAAAAGAAAAAGAGAGATAATTGTTTAAATCTCTGGATACAACTTTAAAACTAACAATGCAACGCTTGAATTATTTCAATATACTATTTTAAAACAAAGTAAATGTGTTGCTGTTTGTTTATTTTTGAAATTTATCGCTAACTAGTCACAGACGCTTACTGTAAAGAATCCAGCTTACTAAACCTAACATTGGCAGCAAGGCTTCGGATTCCAAGTACAAAGGGTCAACAGAAGCCATTGCTTGCGACTATTTCGAGCTAAAATATGCTTCCTAAGAAGAATTTAGGCGTTGTACAAGAGGCCGGGCATAGTCAGGTAGTTAAGGCCATCAACTCGTACTATGACGGTCGCGGGTTCAAATCTCTACCACACCAAACAGGCTTGCTCTTTCAGCCATGGGGGCTTTATAAGTAACGGTCAATCCCACTATTCGTTGGTAAAAAAGGAGGGTGGTGACGACTAGCTGTTTTCCCTCTTACACTGCTAAATTAGGAACGGCTAGCGCAGATAGCTCTCGTGTAGCTTTGCCCGAAATTCAAAACAAACCAAACTTTGTAGAAGATGTTAAATACCACAAGCAGCTGCTCTATAACTATATAAGCATAATTTTTTATATCATAAAAATAGGAGATTATACTTAACCTCCTAACCCCTCTTTTACCTACATGCGTGGACTGTGCAATATTTTTACCGAATAAAAAAGAAATAATCCACCTTAGGAAGGAAATGTAACAACAATATGCAGTTTTCTAAGAAATCAAGATAAATAGTTCATAGTAAAAATATTAATGCAAAAATAACATAGAAAAAAGTAACTGATAGTTTAAAAAAAAAGACTATTTAGCAGAGAAAAAGGTGGCTGTATAAAAACGGACGAAGTAAACAACAATTATAGTCACCACCAAAATTGTACTCACAAGTGGCCGAAACATCGTATTAGTACGAAATAAAGTGAATTTAAAAACAACATAGAAAAGAAAATTATTAGCCTTGATAACGCAAAGAAAATTTCCAGCAAAAAAAAAAGAAGAAAAAAGAATGTTTCATTTCTCACCATATGAGATGAAGTATCTTATTTCAATGAAACCAAACATATTTTAATTTGCCAATTTTATAGGCGTAGTTGCTTGGTTGTGTGTAACTGAATCCAGCGAATAAAACTGATTTAAAAAGTTAGGAAATCGGTACATTACTAAAATGCTCCGATTCTTATATCAAGTTATTTTTAGTTTGTGAGCGATGCTAACGTCGGTAAACAATTGTCATTAAAATATGTTAATAAAATTAAAATAAATATGATAGTGCTGGCATCTTGTGTCCTTATTTCAAACAATTATGAATGACATGAAGCAAGTCAACTAACATGGCGACAAATGATGATGAGCCTATGCATTTATACGAAGTTTTCCAAAATTGTTTCAACAAGATAGCAAATAAACAACAAGGTAGATATTAAGTAATGCTATTTTTTCAGTTGTCTTCTTTATCTATATTTGAATTCCATAATAGGCATAGCCTAGTCATGTTTATCTGTCAGTAGTTTGTACGGAAGGAAGACCGCCGTGGCGTAAGCTTCAGTCCAGAGGATTGTCGACTGTGTATCTCTGCCGTCGAATTTTACAATGAATTACTCCGTTACCGTAAACAATACTAAAATTCATAGTGCTGCTACTGAGTACTGATGTTATCAGTCATTCAGTAGTATACTGTTTCCTGGTTGTGCATTGGCGATCAAAATAAGTTTTAACTTTGAAATAAAAGATGTTTGGTACTTCTCTTAGTACTGTTAGCGCTACTTGTATATGGCTTAAAGTTTTCAATTATCAAAGTTTTAATATCTATGTTTCAATTTCAAACCCAGCAGCACATTACAGGTTGAGATATTTTTTTGTATTTATCAGTGTTAGCATCTCATAAATATATCTGTAAAATTGGAATAATATTTTTAAACTTGGTATTTAGAATTTAAAGGAGGAAGCTGAAGATGATAATTATTCTTTACACCTCTTTTGTAGAATACACATTTCTGCTATATTTTTATTATTTTTCCATTTGTATATTAGTTATCTGCTCCAACTTTCTCTCCCCAGGATTAGAAAACTGTTGGAAAGCCACATAATAACAAGCCATGAAAATTGAAAATACTATGAATAAATAGATAAGAGTCCATACTCTCTCAAATTAAAATATTTGGGGTATCAGGATAGGACATGCCTTTAAATTGGACTATAGTTTCCCTTGTTTTGTTGTAGACTTCATGACTTTGTGTAAAATTTATTGAAGAAGAATTTCTGAGCAAAGGTTTACCGTTTCATGTTTTTACCCCACCAACTACGTCATAACATCTTGTTTTTAATGTAAAACTGCCAGTATGAACATGGTAGTAATAGGGTTCTACAAATGTATTAGAAAAAAATGTATTCTGTGCATAAAACGTATGGTTTTGAATTTCTAAATTTGCAGGTTATTTTACAGAATAGTTTATTTTGTGCTAAGAAAATGATGCAAAATGCTTGTTATTACTTTTGGAACTTGATACACCATATAGATCCAACTCTGATAACATCTTTATTTATTGGTGTCATAAATTTTCCAGGTTTAAATACATAGATTATACCATAAGAAATGGAAGTTGTTTACTGAATACCTGGAAATGTCTTTTTTCATGTTATTCTTTGCTGCATATGTTAGCTAGTAAAATGTGAATCACAAACATCAGAAACATTAATATTTTATATTGATTTAATGATTTTATCCAAGACAATATGCAAAAGTTGTCTAGCAATTTTTTGAAAAGCATTAAAAGGCTATTTGGTACTATTGTTTGTTGTCTAAATAGCTAATCATCTTTTTTCACAATCCATTGTTACTTTAAATGTTTTGTTGATGTGATACTTCCATATTACGTACTGGAATAGCTTTTTGGTAATCAATATTTGGTATTGCACTTTTTCTGTATTTATGTAACAAATTAAAAAAAGAACATCCATATAGTTTTTCTTATGATGCACGAGTTTATAAACTTGCTTATAAGCTGTTAAAATAACTAGGCTTATTGTGAAACATATTTTGCAAAGAAAGTATTCCATCTGATATGTACTTGAGCAGTTGTGCATTGTGTGTGAGGTTTAGAGCACTTAGCTGTTGGTTAATCAGCAGTAAATTTGTTGTAAACAAAGATTTATCCAAGCTTAAAAGATGCAGTTGGGTTGAGCATGGTTCGAGTATCAGGATACAGTTGTAAATAGTAAATCAAGGACTGTTCTGTCACAGGTCTTTGTTTCAAGCAGTGGCAGTCTGCTTGATTGATAGGGAGAGATGATGTCAGTCATGTATTGTGACACCTGAAAGGCATCTCTAAATATATGCTATTACTAAAACACTGAATTAAGTAAGTGAGCTGTATCAACCCATATAGTGTGCAGGTAGTTAAACAGAATGGATTTTTGACTCATTAGGAACTTCCCTGTAATAAATCCACTTTATACTTAATGTATTTAGGGTAAAGTCATGTAATATTAGCCAGTTTGGTAATCCCTGGTACCTAGTGAAAGGCTTTATTGACCCTGCATAAGGCAGATTTATTATAATTGATATATTCATCATTATGAATTATTATAATTTGAATTATAAATATAATTTTGATGGGCACAATAGCCATAACTGTATTAAGGAAGAAATGTATCTTCATGATTGGGGTAAACAGTCTCTTAAGCACAAAACGAAATGTACTATTATTTGTAAGGTGAAAGTAGGATATTAGGTTTTATCTGCAAGAATATAGAACCAAAAAAAGATAACCTCATTGTGTAGGTTAATATGGATTCACAGTAAGTGGTACTCGCTAATTGATTAATAGATGGTCCCAAAGGTGTAAGGGAAAAAAAAAGACATTGGCTGTAGGTGTTGCCAGAAGTTGCCTGTTGCCTTCCAAACAGTCAAAGACTGGTCAACAGTTTAAAGAAGGAAGAAAAAAAAATTGGTAGTATGTACTGCCAGCTAGCTGCCTTTGTTCTAGTCTGCAGTTTAAAATTAGTGACAAGGGCAGATAACCTTAGTAGCTTTGCCATAGCAGCAACATATAAATTACCTGGATAATTGAAGAACATCAGAGAGGACCTGATTGAGAGCTTTAATCAGGTTGTTAATAAGATTGATAAATAATAAAATAGTTGAATACCATTTTTTTGTGTTCTTAAATAATGTTTATACCAAGTAATTAAATGTTTTAAACATCATTAGGAGGAAACAATAATGAGAGTTGGTAATAAACTTGATTAACTGATATAATAAATTATTTATGGACATTGGTTGTATTTGGAATATGATCAACTAACTGAAATTAGTGTTTTTGATTATTTTGACTGCTCAAGTAATACTGACAATAATTTTTCGTTACTATTTTAAAGTAAATCAGAGATTGTTCATCTTAACCGATTGGTGTTGTGACTCATGCAAATTATCAACTAATTGAAATTAGAGTTTTTGATCACTACTATTTTTGATTATTTGAACTGTCCAAGTCTTGTGTGAAACTAATTGATTAATGAGCCGAGTGATTAATCAATTAGCAAATTCCACTAATTCAGCTTTACTATACACCAATTTTAACATGTATCCCATGTGGTGTCTCTATAGGATTACTAGGGAATTGTTTAGAGTAGAGAGAAACAAACAATTTTTAAAATGGGATGAAACAATCTTGGGGAACTCAAAATTTTCTTTGTTCTATTTTCAAGGTTTGGGGGTAAATAACTAAATAAGGGAGAACCGTACCACCCCAACCTCCTTCACAGGATTACAAGGGCAGTTGTTTGAGTAGAGTAATAAGCAAAGAAATGATTTTCAAAATGGGTACGAGTAAGGGGACAGCTCAAAATCGCACACATTTATACTGTTTTCAGGATTTTGAATATCTGTCCCACCTTAGCTACCCTTAGAATTGTATCAGAAGTTAAGAATAGGGAACAAGCAAATTAAAAACATATGCTCAAAATAGAAATTTGTGATCCAATATGATAATTTATATAAGCCTTGCATGTTTTGACAGTACCTTACTCTTTAAAAGGATGTATGAATTTGACTGATAAGACAACATATTTTAATAAAAAAAAGTACAACTCATAAAGGCTCTTTTAATGTGTAAGTATGTACTAGTGTGTGATAGATACTCCTTAACATAAACTTAGCCCCAGCATGGCCAGGTGGTTAACTCATTCGACTCGTAATCTTAGGGTTGTGGGTTCGAATCCTTGTCACATCAAATGTGCATACCCTTTCAGCCATGGGGGCATTATAATGTGACCATCAGTTCCACTGTTTGTCGGTAAAAGAGTAGCCCAAGAGTTAGTGGTGGGTGGTGATGACTTGTTGCCTTCCCGCTGGTCTTACACTGCTAAACTAGGGATGGCTAGCACAGATAGCCCTCGTGTAGCTTTGCACAAAATTCAAAACAAACCAAAAACATAAACTTATAAACCATAAACAACAGTTTTGATACAGATAATGTAATAGTTACACTACCAAATAAAAATATAAAATCTGTCTTCATCAGTATAATATTAAAACAAAAACTTATGAAATAGGAGTAGACAAACTGGCAAAATTACAAATAGACAAAACCTTTCAGTAAAGTCAACTTTTTAAGAATAAAACAATAGCTGTACTACAAAAATAAATCCACCAAATACAAAATAAAATAAACTTTTTAATAATAAAAAAAATTCAAGCACAATGCCTATAAATTGAAATAATTCCCTTAAATATACAGAAGCAATTACGACCAACCCATTTTAACAATTAATCATGTAATACTCCTTACCATAAATACTGTAACAATAATTATCATAATTATTGTGAAAACCCTGTAACAAAGAATACCAATATTTTGATAACAGTCACTTCATAACAAACAGGTACAGTACAAATTTAACAGGAGCTGTGAAAACACACTTGCATACACATCAAGTTTTTAACATGTGTAAAACATTCATTAAAGGAATACTTGTTGATACCCTGAATAAACCTACAATTCACACCAGGATTACGACTTCTATTTAACACCAAATAATACAAAATTAAAGTTTAATATCAAAGACAACATTATGATACAAAGCCTTTAACAAAATTGTAACTGTAATGTAATTGTCACATAATGCAATAAATACCCTTTTTGTTAACATGTATAAAACAGCAACATTCAACAAAACAATAGCAGATTAATTCCTTTAACAGTGATACCAACAACAAAAATAAAGCCCTTTACAACTAAGATTCATACATAAAATTAAGCCCAGTACAGTTAATGATGAATCAAAACACCTTAAGGTAAAATCTTTTACATAAATAAAAAGCTAAACAAAATAAGATCTTTTCACTGAAGTAGAGAACAAAACTAAGAGAAATGCAGACATATGTGAAATATGTAGAACTATTAGTTTAAGAGAAAAATAAATATATACAAAATACAGCTACCTCAACAAGAAAGTCTAACTTCCTTCATCCTATAAAATGGCAGCTTATTGTTGACTGGCTACTATAACATCCCTGATGGTTCCTCAGGCTGAGACTAAGGCTCACCTAGTTTGTAACAATTCAGTTCACAGCTGGCAGACCACTTCTGACTAGGAAGGTGGCACTGAGTGTCAGTGCAGTCACTCTTCTTTCCAGTTATACATAATCTTAGCCTTAATCCATTTGGCAACAATGTATTAGTGCCTCTTTTTGTAACTAAGTCTGATGCACTGTTAAGCCCATGATAGGTAGGTTCACTCTCAGCTGCTTTTTCAGAACTTATTAATCAATGGTTGTTCAAAAGATGATGATTTAGAGGCCCTGTGTTTTGGATCAGCAGTATTCTGGAGAGCCTTGGTCGGTACTTGGCTTGGTTTTGAAATGAAGGTTCCTTTGTTAACTTGAAGGCCCTTGCCATCATTTTGGTGGTGGTGGTAGTATTGTAAGCAGCTGAGCTTTCACAGCCAGCTGGCTCTTGGTTACCATGATGGTAGAGGCTGTTAGAATCCCTGGGGACACCATTGAGGGCAGAGGTCTTGTTCTCATCTTTCCAGCCTTTAACTACCCCTCAAGACAAGTTCAACTGCAAGAAGGCCTTCATCAGCTTCAAATCTAGTGGTTCTATTGAGAATAAGCAGACATCTAATGCCTTTAGAATACCATAAAATTAAACCCTTCAACAAGACTGAACAAACTCATCTAATCTTTTAATCATACATAAGTAATTATTCCATCAGTGTGCTTGTTATTGCTTATTAAGATAACTGATCTCAGAACACTAGGATCTTAGACTTCTAAGAATAGATTTTTTTGATGTCCTGATATACCATGTGGTTGTAGTATTGGTTTAGTTTTGCATTAGTCTTTTATATTAATGTTGGAGTAATATTTGTTTATCAAAACCAAAACTAAACCACATGAAAATATCATTGCCAGTGCAATTATATATATATATATATATGTTTTGTGTGAAAATCTTGATGTTTATATTATTATTTTCTAGATATTGACTAGTATTGTGTGCATTGAAGTCATTTCAAATACTTATTGTTATCAACAGAAGTTTTTGAAGTACTGTAAGAGAGAGGTAAAATCTGTGCTTCCTTTTCTGGTATTAATGACAAACAGTGTGAACTTTTAACAGACAGCTATTGGCAGTAGGAGAATCAAAGTAAGTGTTTGTATTGTTAGCATGAAGTCAGTCAGAAGAAGTACACTTGCGTATTCAGTCATGATTAAATAGCTCAAGTTTGTAGGAGTTAACATGAGGTTATAGTTTGGTGGACGTGTTACGTTATATATTATTGTTGAAAAGTAATTGTTATGAATAGATTAAAAGTGCCTGCTTTACCCTGCAGTATAACCCTTTTAGTGTATTTATGACTAATTATCAGTAATTTTAAGGTAAATCCATAATGTTACAGATAAAGCTAGAGATGTGCCCTACAATATGCCTTATGCTTCTCAACAGATGGAGGTTCTACCTCAGGTATGTTTTAACTGTAAGAAATTTTTGGTAATTAAAAGTTTGATGATTAATTTGATTAATCAATATAACTTATTGCTTATGAGTATCAATTACATTGATTAGTATCATGTAAAAATAATCAATTGAAATTGCACTTGTCAAAATGTACTCAGTTTATTGAAATTCATTTTCTCTGACATTCAATAATATTTTAGGTTATTCTAGCTAACCAAGTTATTGAAATATTCCATCATGATTTCTCCTTACTATATTTGATTAACCAGTTGACTGCTAAGTATTTCAGCTGCTACAATACAACTCCAATGCTTCTTCATTTTGTAACTTTTTTCATGATGCCATTTTTGGATCGAAAGTGAAACAATTTGTCAGTCAGATGCATGTATGGTGCTGACATCTAGCGTTGAAGTTAGGTATTATTGAGAACGAATTAACTCGTCCATGGCACTGTGTTACTGATGGGCTTGGACGAGTTATCTCATCTACAGCACTGAACAGGTTAATTCAAGACTGTTAAACTAAATGACTCACAAAAGTAATCTACTAAATAGTTTCCAATTAGTACAGCTTAGATTATGACACATATCTAAGTGTCATATAAGACTAATTCATTTTTCTATTTATAGCTGGGTGGGTTAATTAATAACCTATGAGCAGCAGCTACATTTATTAGTATTCTAATTGTTACTGCTTTTATTATTTTAAATATTACTTCTATGTTTATTCATTTTTTCAAACTTTAAGTTTGTTCAGCTTTGGTGATTTGGAAGGGAGGGAGGGCTTTTGATTCAAAAGTCTGGGGTTTGATCCCAATTGCTAATATATTTCCTCACCTTATCTTTATCATGGCAAGGCAGCTAAGACTACCTTGTTATTAATTTTAGTCTGTTTACTAAAGTGAAAGTAATTGACTGTGACACTCATTTCTAACATTGTTTTGCTTATTTGATTTTAACAAGTGAGTCGAGGGAGGGCAACAATTCATACTGTCATACTCTCATGAGTGTCTGTCATCAACCTTTATTTGTTTTTTAACTGTCAAGAGAAGGTAACCAGCACCTACTGCCTTTTTTACCTTTATTTATACTTATGTGTAACATGGTTTGGGGAATTCTGTACTAATCAGTTCATTGAATGTAATTTACTATTGGGGTAATTGATTAATTGATTAGCAAATAAGACTAGTATCTGAGCTCTACAGAAGTGACACAAAAAAGAAAGTTTTTTAGATTGTTGACAAGTGACCTTATTAGACCAGTTAATTTTTTTTATTCACTCACCACCTTTGTTATTTTTTTAAAATGAAGACATTTTGTATCTGACATAGTAAAAGAAATCTGAACTGCAAAAACCATAAATATTTGAGAAGATAATTCAGTTCAAGCAGTTACTTCTTAAAGAATATTGTCTGATCAAGTTTTGCATTTAATTTCTATATTCTAGTGTATTGTAAATTGTACTTCAAATATAATTTTATATGATCTATGCTACAGATTTATCCGTATTTTCATTATATTATGTGACATATTTTTGTTTTCTGGTATATCTACAAACATTTTAATTTTGCTGTATTGTGTTAATACTGTAATTCATATTTCTTCTCAATGGAAATTTATTCCAGTCTCAATAAAAAATATACTTCTCTGTGATGTAATTCATATTTAAAATGATTTTATTTTTTGATGTAGGATTGTGGTAGTTTTTCTGACAATGAAGGCCTCCCAATCACAGGTGCTACATATATTCAATATGATGGCTTATCCCAGCAAAGGATATTGACCAGTGATGAAAACAGAAGTAATTATGTATATATATATATATATTTTATTAAAGTTTGAAGTGTTTTTGTTTTGTGAGAACTAAAAGTGTATTTAATGTGTTTACATCTTAGTCATGTCATTAAGATGGACATTTTAAACATTTTCTGTATCATCATAGTAATTAATTTTAGCAAATGTGTTGAACTAAACACATTTTCATTGTTAGTTTTATCAGTTATTGGTGATGTTAAAAGTTGTCAGGCGAGTTCCATAAAGCTTTTAAATATTTTTATATCATTAAAGCAAGGTATCTTAATGCTGTGAAAACTGCAAGGTTGCATGCTGTTTTGTATATGTTGTTTCAACATACGAGTTTTTGTGCTTCTTACTGTATCAATTACTTGGCAAAAATAATTCTAACTCAGTGAAAAGTGCACATTCCTGCTTGATTTAATAAAGAAATCTTCCACTTATAGGTGTTACAAACAAGAAAAAGAGAGATGTAAGTATATCATCTAGTCTTACTATCCTGTTTATAATTAATTTAGAATTTGTTTTGGATTGTTTAGCTCAGGAACAGAAAGTATACCATTATGAAAAGTGTCACAACAACTTTGAATAGGAACTCTTCTCAACTTGGCATGATTGGGTGGTTAGGGTGATCAACTCGCAATCTGTTGGATGTGGGTTGGACTCCCTGTCCTATCAAATATGCTTGCCCTTTCAGCCATGTGGGCATTATATTGTAATATTTAATCCCACTATTCCTTGATAAAAAAGTAGCCCAAGAGTTGGTGGTGGTAGTGATGACTATCTGTCTTTCTTCTAGTCTTTCTTTGCAAAACTGTTGGTGGTTAGCACAGACAGCCCTTATGTAGCTTTGTGGGAAATACATAACAAACCAGTCTAGAAACTCTTCTCTTTTCATTTAAAATAGCATGCTTTAATTTTATAAATACATTACTTCTGTACTCATTAATTTCTTTCCTTTTATTTATTTGCAATATTGGTTTATAGCAGTAAAGATTTGTCTTGCACCTTCTTGTGAACAACGTTTAAAATTGTGTGGTTTCAGATTTTGTACTGTCTTATTACGATATACTTAGTTTCTCTACTATTTCAACAGTGAATTAATGTAAAAAGAATTAGAAGTAGATGTATTCCTTCTGTGTTAACATTTCCTTGACAAAGTATGATAACCCAAAGATTTTTTATTTCCTAAGATTAAAATCAAATATTACAATTATTAACTTTACATTTTATTGGAGAGGAGATTTATTTTTAACCATAGATATGCTATCAGTATATTTGTATTTGCCATGCATGTGATTGCTTCCCATAAGTTCAATGATGAACTAATAATTTTATTGTTTTACTTAGTTTACAGTCCTTTTTGGTTTGCTGGATAGTTTTTCATTTTAAAAAAATGTGCTGAAAATTGTCAAATTTATGTGAAGAATTAATACAATGGTTTTAATTAATGTATTTTTTGATGGAAGCCCTAAAGTTTTTTTGTTTTGTTTTTTTGCTTATAGCAACAAATAAAAGGTTTTATTAGTAAAGCTTAGACAAGATTGAACTGCAGGTGATAACTAATCATGGTTATGAACCACAAGTGTTTATAAGTTTCTTTGTCACATTAAATTTTATAGAGAGAAATGTGTAAAAAGTTTGACATGGTAAATGTGCAATTTATATGTAAATAAATGTTAATTTTGTATTTATTTGCTTCTGTAAAATAGTGGTGTGTTTTCTTTTATGATCAGTGCTATATTTCAGACTTTTCAGAATGACATCACTAATACTGTTGGTGTGGATGGAAAAATACAATATGCAGATAGACAAAATATTTCAGATAATTAATTTGAAAAGTTTATTAAAGTCTTGTATACTTAAAGATACTTATTAAAACATATGTATGCAATTATACATCATATAAAGAGCAAAACAACTTTAGATCAACAAGTAGTCTGTGAAAATATGTTGGTGTATTATTTCTAATTAAATGGGACTTTTAACCTGTTGACTGCCAAGTATTTTAGTTGCTATCTTCAAACTCCAAACCAAGTTCAAAATACAACTGTAATGCTTCTTCATTTTGTAACTTTTTATCTCTGTAAAGTCATAAAGACTGTATGAAGGTTCAGTTTTGTAGTTAGTCAGTCTCTAACATATCTTATAATACTTGTTCAATCTAAAGTGTTTCAGTTTTTCAAATGTATGCTTAAAGCTTTGACTAATAATAATTATAATAATAATATTTATTATTATTAAGTTGTTGTTTTTCAGTAGTTTTTCAGGTGACTTACATTTTATGTTCTTATTGTACAGGTAGTTAAATCTGAAGAACTAGGAATCCAATGGGTAAGTCACCACATTTTATATTGGTAAGGGATTGGTCTGTTAGCTATTTCAATTAAAATACTTGTAAAGAAATCATATATACATTTATATCTAGTTGTTATAAACTTTTGTTTTGATTCTTGCATTTCAATTAATATGTCATTTTCAGTGATAATTTTGTAAAAGCAACAATTTGTTCCTAAGTTTTACTGTGATATATAACTGTCACATGAGTCAAATTTAGTGTATCTCTACATCCTGTAGAAAAGGCTAAGTAGGTTCTGTTACAATGATTTTGAATATTCAGACAAACAAGTAAAATGACAACTACAGCCCATATAAAGTATTGCTGGAACAGAATTTATTAGAACTACATCTTAACACTGCTTAGTATTTTGTAGGAAGTATGATGTTACCAAAAATGTATCATAGTGGGGAATGGTATCTATCAGTCCTGTCCAATGTAAAATATTTATACATAGGTTTTATACAGTGCTCAGATTGGAAATTTAGAATTTTCAAAACTATGACATCTCATTTACTGGATGACATATGGAAAATAAAAAAATATGGATCAACTTGGGCTATCAGAACCATCCAGAGAAAAAGACCTGTAACAAATTGTTCCCCAAATTCAGCATCTTCTAACTACAAAGAATCTGTCAAAAATCATTCATGTGTCATTGGCAACAGTATGCAACATGATAGTTGAACGTATTCTATTTGCTTCCACAACCTGTCTTTTCAATCATGACATACCTTTATCAACTGGAGAATGAAACATATATTGTGATATTCCATACAAAGACTTACAGGCTGCCAGAAGCTGCACCTACATAGGATTTCTATGTGATCAGACTATTGAAACTGATACTTGTTAACCATCATTCTCATATACTGGATAGCTTATGGAAAGCCAGCATGAGAAGAAGTACTTTGGATATGACAATCTAATAGTGGAGCATTTTCCAATGGAAACTATGGTGCAGTACTTTGTAATACTGACTCTAATGTTTTCTGATACTTTTGGCAGGGATATTGTTTGACCCCGTGTGTTTATAATCAGTATTGCTCAAGAGTTGTGATAAAATTGACACATGTTAAGTGTTCTCTAAGGACTAATTAATTAGCTTTTAGTGATTGTAAGTCAAGATCTTACTGAAGGTCAGTCACCTAACTAGAAAATGTTTTAACTTGATCAAATTTCTTATAAAGGTGGAGTGCTTCCCCGAGACCAGCTGTTTAAAATTGGGTGAATATAGCACAAAGGTCAATGTCACACTGAAGGTTAATTAACTTTGTTACAATGATAGCAGATTATAATTATTAAAAGGATTCAAACCTCTCAAACAAATATAAAATGAGCTTTGCATCTAGATCATACATTTTTGTGGATTGGAGTTATTTGTTGTATATCTTAGGTTGATTACTGGAAAAGTCATAAATATTGTACATGGGATTTACATTTTCTCAGTGCCTTTCTAGTTTTAAAACATTTGTGTTGTGTATAGAATTTTATTATGCCATTAGTCTTTATTTCTAATGGTATACAAGGGCTGTTCAAAAAATACGAGGACTGACGTCATAAATGTACTTTATTTAGAAGTTACAGGTCTGGGACCTCCCCAACGCACACACTTATCCCAACGGTGTTTCCACTTGTTGAAACAGTCCTGGTATGCTTCTTTTGTAATGTCCTCCAGCTCCTTCGTCGCATTTGCCTTAATCTCGGGAATCATCTCAAATCTTCTTCCTTTCAAGGGTCTTTTGAGTTTGGGAAACAAGAAAAAATCGCAAGGAACAAGGTCAGGTGAGTAGGGGGGTGGAGAAGAACAGTGATCGAGTGTTTGGCCAAAAACTCACGAGTTCTGAGGCACAAATTTCGCAGCAATGCAGTCCATCTTCAATTTTTCGGTCAAAATCTCGTAACAAGATCCAACTGATATCCCACACTCTTCAGCAAGCTCCCTGACAGTCAGACATTGATTTGCCTGCACCAAGGTGTTGATTTTGTTGACGTGTGGGTCGTCAGTTGACGTGGAAGGACGTCCAGGACGCTTCATCATCTTCAATAGACTGTCGACCATCCTTAAAACGTTCATGCCACGTGAAACATGCCGTACGCTTCATAGCAACATCACCGTAAGCCGTGTTAAGCATAGCAAAAGTTTCAGTCGCAGATTTTCCAAGTTTAACACAAAATTTCACAGCAAGTCGTTGCTCCTTCAGGTCATTCATTCTGAAATCCGCCAAACGAAAAAATCGCACTTCACTTACAACCGCGTAGCTAATACACAAATAAAGATATCTGCAATCGGGAAATGGCGTCGTAATCAGCTGATCTGTGCGAACCTAGTGACACCAAGTGGATTCCCCTGGAACCAACTGGAGCCGCACAATTCAAACAGTCCGCGTATTTTTTGAACAGACCTCGTATTAACATTTTATTAGATTTGTAATACATAAGCTCTTAAACTATTACATAAAATTGACCAACGCCATCACAGTCATGATTGTCATCCATTTGTGAGGATCTAGATGATTTTTCACTTTCAGCTTTTAAACATTTATATTGATTATAAGCATTATTTAGATATATTTACCCTCAGAAAATCATCTGTGATGTTCCTTTCATATTTTTTTAGTGCCATAAACTTGATTCTACATCTCAAAGGAATTGTATAAAAATTTTTCTCATCTGATTATAATTTTTCACATCATATTTTGTCATTTTAAAATAATATAAAATGTGTTTGCATATTATGTTTTAGCTTTAGCAATAATTAAAATTGCTATAAAAACTTTTTTCTATGTACCTGATCTTTCCTAAATAGTTTTGTAGTTTTCATTTTAGTTGATTCTCTGTAGCTTTTGTTTTGATTGATTTTTTTCAGTTTCCTATTCAATTGGTCCTTTTGTTGCTTCCCTGTTGGTTGATTCTCTTCTAGTTTCCTTTTTGGTTAATATCTTTCTAGTTTCCTTTTTGGTTGATTCTTTTCTAGTTTCCTCTTCAGTTTATCCTTTTGTAGCTTCCCTTTTTGTTGATTCTTTTCTAGTTTCCTCTTCAGTTTATCCTTTTGTAGCTTCCCTTTTGGTTGATTGTATTCTAGTTTCCTTTTTGGTTGATTCTTTTCTAGTTTCCTTTTTGGTTGATTTTTTTTTCACATAATATTTCCATCTGTTACAGCAAATTTCTGGTAATGTATTTTATGATTTTTGCATGCTCATTCAGTCTAATTTTAGCAGTTAACAAATATGGTTGTACATATCTAACAAAACATCTTGGAATTTTAATTAGCTTGTCTAGGTAGTAATATAGAGGAATACATTAGTAGCATCAGTGTTGCATGTTTTTCAAATCCTGTATGAATGTAGCTTCATTGCAGCAAGTGAAACACAATTCAAAACACCAGACATAAAATATACTCTCCATGACAATATGACAGCTTTGTTCTTTTGCTTTGCCCTTATCTTTGGCTAGTAATGAGGGTTGGAATTCTCCAAACTGGTATAACTTAGTAACAAATGGTGAATGCAGTGATAGACTGAGCTTCGTATGTTTTGTATTATGACAATTAAATATGTAATAATATGTATCAATGAACTCTTTCACTACTTAGGAATTAGTTTGTTAGAGGTTCAGTGGAAATTCAATAAATTGGTGGCCTTTGTTTTAAAATTAATAACAGACAAAGTGTAAATTTGCACTTACCTATGTGTTATAAAGGTCATAGCACTCTTTGTTTTCAAAATTGTAACAAGTCTCTAATTTTGGGCTTTCTTGTCAGTGGATGCCTTTACTGACCCTGTTGGAATAGTTCCTTCTTTTGCTTAACTTTTAGAAAAATCAGAAGAATTCAAGTCCTTGGGAAGGATATTTTTGCCATTATAATTATTTCTTGGTAGCCATAATTTGATAGTTAAAAATTAAATAGGCAGTAGTTTTTTTTTTAATAGTATTCAGTTGAATTAGACTTCTTCCTTAAGTCTTCAGTTATTTTATATCCAACATTATTTTACACTTATTAATTGCTTCCAAAGCTCCATGAATTATTGGCTTTTTGGGTAGAAGCTGGACTTATGACATTCTGAGTACTTATATGGCTGTTCTTTGTATTTAATCACCTTTACAAGACACCAATTTATTTGTTCTTTAACTGACTGCCTATACTTAGCTTCATGTCTAGAAACATTCTGGCTTTACCTCTAAGAAGAAGTAGGTAAAACTTTTAATAGAAACAATAGTCTTTTGTTGTTGCTTTTCTTTGTCAAGATCCTGAAAATAATTTGTTTTTTTTTCACCTAAAGAGCAAATGAAGCCTTATTTTTATTTGGCTATGTGGTGTATTCAAGGTTTATCATCACATCTGTTTTTACTTCTTTTCATCCACAGCTGAAAGCAAGAGTTAGAGAAGAGTAGCTTACAGCTTTTGTATCAACTAGTAATATCTCCCAGTGGTTTAACTTTCTAATATTAAGAAAAATTGTCCCCCTTCACTGAACAGTTTTGTTTCTCTTTGAGTACATGGTAATCTAGATTGTTTCAAAAAAATTTAAAAATGTGTACTTTAATTATAGTGTCATTAAATATAAAATTGGCAATGTATGAGAAGAAAAGCACGTCCTAAACTTTGTATACACAATACAAGCAGTAGAAAATTTTAAAGTTTTATGTAAAGATATTGTAACATGAATAATAAAATTAATAAAAGCAAAGTTTTAAAATTTTGTGCATTAGAAACAACATATTTAAGTGAAAAAAAATTGTCTTTACTTTCCATCATAATATAAAAAAAATATATATATATATATTTTTATCAAGACTTCTTGGACCTACATGTTTTCAGAACATCAAGAATATATATATATATATAAAAGTTATTTGATTGTACATACACTAACATACTTCAGTAGTTATTAGTATACAATATTATATGGTAAAACCATTCTTATGTTTCATGAACTATTTTATAAACTTACTTAGCATTGAAACTTTTAAAAATTAGTCTGTAAGAAAATGAATGTAAGTCATGTATTTATTCCTTACCATCAAATACATCGATATACTTGGTAGTTCCATTTCAAAAGTAACTCAAAATGTAATAGTGACACAAATACCTATTTTTTTTATTATAGTTATAACATGACACCTTTTTTTTCCATGACGGACTCAACATAGTAATGGTCAGTAATGGTAAGCTTGTTTAGAGACCGTAGGTCATTTGACGTCCTTTCTTCTTGCAGTGGAGATATGACGAGTGCTGAATCAGTTAATATAACTTTTGTGGCTATTTTTGATGGAATAATTTGTAAATTAACATTATTGTCTTCTGAATTAGTTTTTTTTTTATCCAGTCAGTGTGCATTTATGTGATAATAATTTAGGTAATTCAGTCGTGATGTTAGAAAAAAACACGTAGGTTCAAGAAGTCTTCATAGAAATGGAATAGAAACCCTATAGGTACTTCAGTAATATTTCATTTCGACTTGAACGTAGGAGTGAGAATCCAAACATTTACCTTGTTATTAAATTATAGGTGTTCATTCAAGAGGTGTTATCAAGATATCTAAGTCTTTATTGAAAGTGACAAAATTCGGATTGTTCCGTGTATGGTTTTCGTTCAAGGAATTTCCTCAGAATACCGAAACTCAAGAATTCACGCAGTATATTTCAAAATATCTAAACAACGGCTGACTGTTGGCAGAGATGTTAACAATGTTTTTTGACATGATTATTGTCAACATCACTTTGTTAGATTCATGATTTACTGGTAAAACTAGCATATTTTCTATTGAGAATGACTGTATTTTACGTCGCCTTCAGAGTTAAGTTTCTATGGTGACGAGAATTTCGTATATAAATACGATTTTATTTTAAATTGATTTGAATAAGGTTACGCGGAGTGTAGGGTATTAATTCTCTGTAGTGGTAATGTTTTTTTTAGTTTTCTTAACGTCTCATAGCATATAATTCATTACGAAGTGTCCTATATTTACTGAAAAAAATCACTTCTGGGGGGAATTGTATAAAAAGTAATAATTAGGGTTTGCGAAGTTACATCCATATGAATGTATTGTGGTGTTTGAGGGAAGTCGTTGGTACAAAAATATGAAATTCTGTTTCGCTGCACAATATTCAGTTAAAATTACCAAGTCGATCGTACTTTGTGTAATAAAAAATAATGACGTATATGTTTGTGAAACTTCACAAACAAATTATTATTTTTTTAAATTTAATGTTGGCCTGGAAGTTGCCCAGGACGTGGTAAGTGAATTTCCTTCTATTATTATTATTAGATTAAATTGATAGCTTACGAATCACCCCCGGGGCATAGCAGTGGGACGTGCCACATGGCTTTCAGGCCTTTTCTGTAATTGGGAATGTTTGTGCGAGAAGCCAGTAGGTAGGGAGTTTATGAGCACAGTTCGCAACGTTTACTATCGGTACTGAATCACAGAACATAAACCGGGCACTTAAGAGATTTGTTGCTCTAAACTGGCGGCAGGGTGAGCTGGCCGGTTGCGAAAGAAAAAAATAAGCCCCTAAAATAACAGCGTTTGGGTTTGTTTAGTTATTTATAATGGCGTACATTTTAACCACGAAAATGATTTCTTGAACGTCGTCTTTTCTTCATAAGCCCTTGCTGTTTCATAACTACCAAGAAAAGCTCGGTGGGGTTGTAAAGTTATACTCGTAATATAAATAGCAAGTGTTGATCAAACAAGGCGTCTTCAGACCTACACCGGAAATGACTTGCACGTTTTTTGAGTAACGGTAAACGAAACACAAATTGTTCGTTATTTTAGAACATAACGTATTTATACGGAAGCGTAGTGTTTGCAGTGAAAAAAAAAAAGAAAAAGATAGACAGCTAGATGATTGTTAGGTGTCATATTACCGGTAATAAGTTAGTAATTATTCATGAAATTATTGTTTGTAATTAACGGATTTAATTATGGATTCGTACCAACAGTATCCCTAACTTTACCTGGATGCGAGAAAATGGACGTCACTCACGAAGCTAATTTTAGAATAAAAGATTGTCGTAAACTAGCACAACGGGTGCGTAAGAATTCATTTTCAAGTTGCAAAACGAAAGTTAGCCTGTGATGAAAGCAAGCCTTGTGTATGGATCGGATTTTAAAATGTGCATCTATAGTAATTAGCCAATTAAGTAAAATGTGTAAACATGTAATAATGACTAGAATGCATTATTTTGTCGTTCGGGTAACCTCGTTTTTTAATAATACGTTCGATCGTAAAACGTATTTAAGTTCGCAACTTGTTGTTGACATGAATGTTTAGGGATTTGGATGATCGACCAACAACCGTCTTTTTAGTTGTTTACTTGTACGTTTAGGGGTTCCGTCGTTTCTGTTTCTGATGTACTGTTTCTGGTTTAGTTAGATGGCGTGTGAATTTGAAATTGCTTTCAACTCCGTCAAAAACATGGATAACTTACACAACAGTTTCACTGCTAGAAGAACATGTTTATATCACCGTTACAATAGTTGTACTTTGTAGAGTATCTTTAAACAAATTATCATTCGTCTACATGTTTATTTCAAAGATTACTCAACCAGGATTAAAATAGTGGTCATTGTATGAATTTCTAGCTACTTTATTTCTAAAATCCAACTTTTCTCGGTATTAGAACTTTTAGAACAAGTATGTTGATGATCAAATCCCACCTTAATTTGATGACCTCCCAGACTAGAGCCCCGGCATGGCCAGGTGGATAAGGCACTCGACTCGTAATCTGAGGGTCGCGGGTTGGAAGGTATGTTTGCGGACTTACAACACTAAAAAC
The DNA here is from genome assembly GCF_004210375.1 of Tachypleus tridentatus. Taxonomy (NCBI): domain Eukaryota; kingdom Metazoa; phylum Arthropoda; class Merostomata; order Xiphosura; family Limulidae; genus Tachypleus; species Tachypleus tridentatus. Next base: position 35,505,037 of record NC_134833.1, on the reverse strand, counting down.
CGGGTTTCGATACCCCTGGTGGGCAGAGCATAGATAGCCCATTGTGTAGCTTTGTGCTTAATTCAAAACAACAACTCTCTAGTCTTATACTGCTAAATTAGGGACAGCTAGCGCAGATAGCCCTAGAGTAGCTTTGAGCGAAATATGTAAGTTTGAGAGAAAATCAACAAACAACAAGAACAACACATGGATAATTATTTTACATTAATCTCTGTGGAATTAAACCGTAATTTGGTTTAATTTTATAACAGTTTATTGTATTTGAAGTGATTTTTATGTTAATTTTAGGTACACATTAATTCTGAAGTATATTCTGTAAAATGCATATGATATAAAACCAAAATCACTGAAAAACTTGTGTTGGTACCATCACAAATATGGCATGATACGCTGGTTAGGGCACTCTACTCTCTCAAGTTGCAATAAACGGGATCGAAACCCGTCTCAAATGTGTTCGATCCTTCAGCCTTGGAGTCGTTAAAAAAGTGACAGTCATTGATAGAGAAGATCTAAATAGTTAGCGGTGGGTGTCTTTGACTAGTTATCGTCCCTCCAATCTATCTCTTCAAAATTAAGAACGGCTAGCGAAGATAGCTCTTGAATAGATTTACGTGAAATTCAATAAAACAATCAAAATATAATTATTGAGCTGGGTGCGGCTTAGTGATTAGGATGGTGGATCGAAGGTTTCATGGTTCGAGTCTCCATGCCACTAAACAACACACATTCAACTGTGGGCGTGTTATTAAAGTGACAATCAATTCCGTTCTTAGAGTTGAAGAGCTAAACAAAACCCTCGTGACGGTGTTTGTTGCTAATTAGTGTCTTTGAAGTCATTAGTAGAAAATTTAGGCAAAATAACCTTAGTGGTCTCGGAACTTCCAATATAACGAACGTGTCACTTAATGTATTCAAGTTTAAAGTTCAAATTTCATTCCAGCACCATTGGACAGAGCACGAAATTTTGCTTTAAAAATTAGCCTTGATGAGATATTTATTTTATTCCGTCAATAATTTGCGTTTTCATGATTTGGCTTTAGACAGTATTAGCCAAATGAGGAATCCACCATCCCGAATTAAGTCACGTTGTTTGTTTTTTCGTGAACTACCTACACAGTTTTGAAGAGCTAGTACAACTACTACGACTAGTAGGTAGACGCGAAGGGGGGGGGGGTTCGTGTGTTGTTTTTACCTGTACAGTGTATCACTTCTCCAAGGTGTATCAAATACATCCCAAATGTGTCTCTCAGTCATGATGAACAGATGTTGGAATAGCATTTAGAAACAACTGGAGATAACAGAGGATCCATGTCGGTACATTGGGGTCCTCTTCACATGATGATATGTATAGAATTAACCACGCAGACGAATTCGGTTATTGTATGTGTTTGTTTGTTTACTTGTTTTCGAATTTCGCGCAAAGCTACACGAGGGCTATCTGCGCTAGTCCTCTCAAATTAAGCAGTGTAAGACTAGAGGGAAGGCAGCTAGTTATCACCACCCACCACACACTTTTGGGCTACTCTTTTTCCAACAAATAGTGGGATTGACTGTAACATTATAACGTACCCACGAGGATTCGACGAACTCGCTACCCTCAGATTACGAGTCGAGCGCTTTAACCACCTGGCTGTGCCGGGCCTTATGCTTGTAACAATGACATCTGGAATTATAGTCTCAAAGTTCATTCTACTTTCAGATGTTATCTCGTATTAATCAAGTTATAAAATACCTTTAGAGTCACGCAATGAAATTACAAGAGTTTGCACTTTAAGATTTTTTTTTTTCAACCTGGGGAAAGAGACACCTGGACAAAGATTTAGATGAATGTTAAATTTAGTTTATCATACTAAGTGGCTAAGAATAAATAATTGATGAGATACTCACATAAAGTACAAAGAAACAAGAACAAGAAACCGCTGTGGAAATAATTCCGAAGTGTATTATTTTTATAAACATTGTATTTAATATTTAGGCTATAGCAGTGTGTATATAGATATATCTGGTTTTGAATCATTGCCAGTTTATGTTAACTGTGTTTTAGGTAATGATTTTAAAAATAATTAAGCTTCATTGCAGCAATAAAAAAAAATTTCTGATAACCATTTCCAAATATTACACAATGTTACGCTATTACAAAATAGTGTTAACTGAAAAATACCAGATTTCATTTTCAAGGCTACTTTATTCAGGCGAATACATTTTGTATTCACAAAATTATGGTTGGCATGTGCCCCAGAGTAATCCTCTCAAACCTTTGTTCCTTATTGGACATTCTTTTCATTAAACTTAAGTTAAAGCTTGGTCTTGTTACATTTAACATAGAATACCAGCGTAATAAACCTTGCTAAGCAACTCAGTGAGGTTAAGATTATTAAGTGTAAGACAGGCTTTTTTTAAAATACTTTTTACCGTTAATCTTCTGGTAGCAACAAGAAGAGTCGTTAAGCCTTGTTTATTTGTTTTTCGTGCAATTTTCGTTTGCTTCCACATTGCGAAATATTATGAATACATAAATGCATAAAACAGTCAAGGTGACAATCGTAAGTCATATAGACCATAAGCTTTAATAACTTGATAATGTGAGGCTTACATTTTTCTTGTTAAATTCGTTACCTATTCGTATTTCTGACTCCTTATGTATGTTCTGGATAAGTTTTCCAAGGTGGGAGCCGCAGTTTCCCTGAGAGCGGTTAAGCCTTTTTTGGAGAACAGCTAAAAAAAAAAGGGGGGGCGTAAACAAAAGATGTTGAACTAATTAAATGATAGATTACCATGCTAAAGTTATAGCTTTGTGTGTAGGGGTACCATGCTAAAGTTATAGATTGTGTGTGGGGGCTACCATACTGAAGATATAGATTGTGTGTGGGGGTACCATACTAAAGATATAGATTGTTGGGGGGGGGGGCTCAAATGTGTTTTTTTTTTTTTGTTATTGTTGTTAACATCGAGGGAGCCCCAGACTAGAAGAGTTTGAGATAAGAAGGTTGACGGTAAGATTAACCAAAGATATGCGTATTTATGAGTACAGAAGAAAACTTGTATAGCTACTTGACAAATAGTATTAATATTTCGCGAACGTAGAGGTCAGTGTAATAATAGACTTGGTGATAGTTCTGTGCATATAGTCATTTATAACTAATCATCAAATATCGGTGCAACCTAACATAAAATTTCAGAAACTGGGTGACATTAAGAATTTTGAGAAGTAATATTTTCACTAATTATGTTCAGAAATGTGATTTAAAAAAATCATATCACATTCCTGAATTGACAGAACCTGGATCGTCACATACCCAAGTGAAGCACACGTGTGGTCCCACATACTCATAAACAAAGGATTATAAAATAGACTTCACAAGAGGTTTTTCTCCCCGAGTTATTCAAACAAACGAGTGTTTGTAGTAACTTAAGTTGTCAGCAATTACATATTATGACTAATTGTGAAGCGGAATTTGGCTGTTATTGAAAATTATTTGGAGCTTATCCAACTTTTCGAAAAACAGGTTAAATTGGAATAGATATGAATAATGATCATATTACAGATCTGGATGCTAAGTACCAAAAATATCCTCATTAGTAAAGTAGCTTAGTGGTTATTGCATCGAGCTCAGTGGGGATTAGAGGATCTCGGGTTCGAAATTTGGCGCTATCAAACAGGATTAGCGTTTTCAGATGTAGAGTTGCTATAAGAGTGGCAATCATTCCAGCTGTACGCATCAAGTCATTGACCTCTGTTTTGCGGGGAAGGTTGTGTCTGAATCTGTGTGGTTTCTCATCTGTCAATTAGCCTGTTGTATGCGTAAAGGTGAAGGCCCGGCATGGCCAGGTGGGTTAAGGCGTTTGACTCGTAATACGAGGGTCGCGGGTTAGAATCCTGGTCGCACCAAACATGCTTGCCCTCCCAGTCGTGGAGGCGTTATAATGTGACGGTCAATTCCACTATTCGCTGGTAAAAAAGTAGCCCAAGAGTTGGCGGTAAGTGGTGATGACTAGCTGCCTTCCCTCTAGTCTTACACTGCTAAATTAGGGACGGCTAGCGCAGATAGCCCTCGAGTAACTTTGCGCGAAATTCAAAAATACAAAACAAAACAAACAAAGCGTAAATGTGAACAGACGAACAAATGTAAATTTTGAAACAAATAACTTGACGTGAAGTGTAGATTTTGTTTCGATTTTATTTCAGTGTTTCCTACAAAAGGTTATGTTTATTTGTTATTAAGCGAAATGTTACTCAATGATCTGTCTGTGTTCTGCCCACCGCGATTATTTTAAATCCGAATTTTTAGCGCTATAAACCACAGACTTTCCGTTGAGACGATTGGGGCGTTGACAGAAGGTATATATAAAACAAGTTTTAAACATAAGACAGCCACCAATAACATACTGATGACTCGTTATTTGCCCTGTAAAAAAAATTACAAAAAATAAGCCTTTTCCAAACTGATCTAACAAAATAATCAAACAAGTTTCTCTGCATTTGTGGAGTTGTTAAGAGATATAAATAAGAAATTTGATGTTATGGAATGACCGGGTCAATCACTGTTATCCGTCCAGTTGAAAATTATGGATTGAGTTAAACCGATTAACGAAAGATCGCAAACCGAATATGAAACATGAAGTTTTGGAAGTACCCAAAGAAAGATGGCAGTCAGTCACTTAGAAATATCTACACAAACTTATTGAAAGCAGGCCATGTCGATGTACTGAAATCCAAGAGAATGCCTGCTAGATATTACTTGTGAAACTAATTTGTGTTATTTTGAGTATCGTTTTTACGTTCGGTGATTGTAGAGGAACTTGTTCGATCATTTTGTAGACAAATAATAAGATCTAAGAAACTACAGTAGGGGCATAATACATTTATGATGATATGTAACTAAAATAATGAAAAGTTCAGGTCTTTATGAAAGCCAGTGTTAAAATTAGGACTTGAGATTATATTTGATCAGATCTCGTCGATTGCATTCTGAAAACCCATAATTTTACGTATTTTCCTTTCAGCTAATAAAAGATATAACAAATTAGCAACTCTTTCAAGGACGGCCACATTTCTTTGTCCATCCCATATAGATTATCCTTACATGGTATTCAGTATTAAAAAATAACGTTTAAGTGTTAAATGCACGAGCACAAAATTGTTCCGAGATCGATCAATTAGACCGACCTTGTAGCAAGAGAGTCTGTAATAATCAGTACAGAGTTTTGACTTAACTTGATTTTTCTTGTTACACTATATTGATGCCTATTCTGACGTGATCGTAATATTATAATATTTTAATTGCTTCTAGTTATTATGACGAAGCAATGACGTCGTGCATTTTCCATAAACATAGAGTAGATTGAGGCTTAAACTGACGTTAGTAATTGAGCAGTTGGTAGAGTTATCTTGACTGAAACAAGAAGAAAACAGATGAACAATTTGATGAGCTTCTCATTGTCTGGTATGGTATGTTAGCAATGGTTTATTGCCTTATTTTGGGCTTGTTGGGTTGAGAAACAAATGAAAGTGAGTGGCAATTACTTTTTAAAGTAAAACTCTCCGTCTTTGTTGATTTTTACCATGTATTATGCCTATTGGGTATCATGGTTATTGCTACGTATATGGCCCAGCATAGCCAGGTGGTGAGGGTCGCGGGTTTGAACCTTTATCACACTAAACATGCTCGCCCTTTTAGCCGTTGGGGCGTTAATATGTCCAGGAAATCCCGCTATTCGTTGGTAAAAGAGTTACCCGAGAGATGGCGGTGGGTTGTGATGACGAGGTTCCTTTCCTCTTGCCTCACACTGCTAAATTAAGGACGACTAGCGAAGATAACCCTCGTGTAGCTTTGCGCGAAATGCAGAAACAAACAAACAAAAGCTACATATATACTTTACCAACTCTGTGGTGTGTTTTTTTTGTGTGTGTGTACATCCTATTAATTGAAGTTGTAGGTTAAAATGAGTTTTTTAGTTCAATAGAAAACTATAAATAGACGTAGTATCTTTAATGGTGCTATTGTGATTAACTAGTCATGTATTTATTACAGCCATTTGATTTTTAAAATTTGAATGAAATATTTTAACACATTTTTGATATAGATTTGTTGGATTTGGATTGTCTTCCATGCCGTGATATAGGCTTGAGCAGAATATTATCATTAAAGTACTGCCATCTATTATCGAATAATAAAACTATATGGTAAACATTGAGCTATTTTAGAAATATCCCTTTGCAATTATCAGAAGGAATTCTTGTTTCACATATTTGGTATTCAGGTTGAAGGCTTTGAGCGCATTGTCCACATGTGTTTAGATGTAATAGTCTTAGTGGAGTATGTGTGTGGTGGGGAAGAGAGATTTTTATGTATTTATTAAATTGTGTGTGAGCTGGCTTGATGGTGAATGTAACAGACAAGCAAAAGTAAATAGCTATTTTAGAGGATTAAAATAACGAAATTATCTTAGCTCCATTGGGTCATTAGGGCGAAGGCGTATAACGCAAAAATTGTGGGTTCGATCCATACCTTGCTAACGTTTTCGTAGTTGCTTTTATGGAAAAGTACCTCGCGCAGTTCTACGTTGCTTTTTAGTTACGTAATAGTAATAATAAAAACAAATGTATTTATTTTAATATTTCATTATTTATCTGAAAGTTGAACTAATAAACTGGGTACCATACGAAGGGAGTTACCACTCATTTCTTTATGATAGCACAAAACTCGAAACTCTATTGGTAACGCTCTAGAGCAGTGATTCTTAACCTTTTTCAGTGTTTGCACCCCTTTCAAATCAGTAATCATTTCTCGCACCCCCTGGAAACTTAAATATAAAAATATAAAGCATACTCTTATGTAAAAATATAGATTTGCTTTAATTATTCATGGGCATCCTCGCACCCCTTGGGAATCATCTTCGCACCCCCTAGGGGTGCGGGCACCCCTGGTTAAGAACCCCTGCTCTAGAGGGTGACATTTATCTGCTCAGCACAGTGAAAGAGATGAGTTACTCATTCTATTTACTGGGAGATAGCCAGGTGGTTAGAGCTCAATCTGAGAGACGTGAGTTCGATTCCTTTTTTAACCATGAAGACTTTATAATGTGACAATCAATCCCACTATTTGTTGATAAAACAGTTGCTCAAGAGTTAGCAGTGAGTGGTGGTGACTAGCTGTCTTCTCTTTAGTCTTTCACATGTAAATTAGGGAAGACCAGCGCAGATAACCCTTGTATAGTTTTGCGTGAAATTCATACAAACCAAAGTTTCCTGAGAGCTATATGAAGCCTGGAAAGTTTGGACTAGTTTAGCAATAAATCCAAATGTGATAGGAAAGAATGAGATTCTATGAATGGTAAGGGAAATACACTTTGGTTTTTCATTCTCAAGATAATGTGAATTTTTAATTAAACTTCCTTATACGTAAATCCATTTGGGATATTTTTAAAATCTTGAAAAGTTACATGTTGTTATTTAGCTTATGATTTGCTTTCTAATCATAAATGATTAAGTTCTTTAAAAAAATTGTACTTTCGATTGTTTTTTATTGTTGTTTGAACCAAATTTGAGCTTAATGTTTTGGTAGCGTAGACACACATAATATATCGCTTTATTTTATCGGTACAGGACTGTTCCATAGGTGTCACCTTTGTTACATAACTTACGTAATTACGTTATTTTGAATTTCGCGCAAAGCTACACAATGGCTATCTGCGCTAGCCGCCCCTAATTTAGTAGTGTTGAGACTAGATGGAAGGCAGCTAGTTATCACCACCCACCGCTAACTCTTGGGCTACTCTTTTACCAACGAATAGTGGGACTGACTGTAACATTATAACGTCCCCAAGGCTAAAAGGGCGATCATGTTTAGTGCGACCGGGATTCGAACCCACGACCCTCGGATTATGAGTCGAACGCGTTAACCCACCTGGCCATGCCGGGCCGTAACTTACGTAATACCTCGAAAACAACGTATAATGATTTAGTTTGTCAATAAATATTGTGTGTATAATAGATGAAATAATAATTTATTTTAAAACAAGCCCCTACAGAAAAAGAAACTGAATTTTAACATTCGTGATTCCAAATCTTTCGTAAAGAAAAATATATCATTCTGCGTGTATACTTTATGTTGCTCTATGTAAATCTAATGTAATTCCAAATTCAAGGAATTGAGCAGTTGTATATATTTTGATTTTTGTGTTTGAGTAAAAAGATGTATATTATTTTGATCAAGAAATATAGGTATGTTTACAGGCCCGTATTTGAAAGAAGCAGGCGAAAGAAACAGAACTTGTACATAAACTGTCAACGTTATCAGTAGTCCTAGCATTATGCTTTTACCAGTTTTTAGAACACAAGAATCTTCATGATCAAAGCTAATTGTTTAGGTTACTGGAATGGCACCGATGTAGCCTGATGGTAAGCCTACAGGACTATGAATCTGAAGATGCATGGCTCGGGTATAGTTGTTTTAAAATCGTTCTCTGTGCTTTGTGGCCATGAATGCGTCATGAGAATGACAGTAAAATGCCAATATTAGATTTGAATAGCTGTCCAACATAGAGCGGTGGATGCTGTTGACTAACAATTTCCTTCTAATCTGTAGGTTTGTAAGTAGGGACAGCTAGTGTAGATGGTTCGGTATGGCTGGGTCGTTAGGGCGCTTGACCCGGAATCTCTAGTTCATGGGTTCGATTCCCCGTCATATCAAACATGCTCGCATTTTCAGCCGTAGGGGCGTTATTATGTTACGGTCAATCCCACTATTCGTTGGTAAAAGAGCAGCTCAAGAGTTTGCGGTGGGTGGTGACGACTTGCTGCCTTCCCTTTAGTCTTACACTGTTAAATTAGCGACGGTTAGCGCGAAATTCATAACAAACGCATTGTTTTGTAAATTACCAATCCAACAATTCATCATATTCATTTTAAAATTTACATGTTTTATAATAATTTTTAAAATACTAATATGGAAACACCATGTCATAAATCAGTTCGACTAAAAAGCTTCGTCAGTGTTTATTTGATAAATTATTGACGTCCTCTTTTAAAATGGTTAGAATAATGGTGTATTCTAATACCAAAGCATGTTCTCTTATACATTATTTTAGTTTGTTTATTCCCCAAAAGAAGGCCTAAGGCTGCCGAGAGCTTTCGCTTATTGAAACCCCTCGCACCATTGTACAGTAGTGTGTTGTCTGTTAGTCAGTCAATAGACACTACAGTGATGTAACATAAATTCCACTTAGCGTTACAATTTGTATTGTTATAACGCCAGTAAAGCATGCGCATGTCGTGAATCACGAGAATAATTATGCACTCCGTAGGCTACAACACAGCATGATATATGAACTTCAAAAGTAATAAATAAAAATATTTGTTATTCTTAATTTTGGTTTTATTTACTCTTGAAACAGAACGCTTCTGGGAAACCTGAGCATCTAGTTTAGTTTGGGCTTACGATTTATTAAGTGTAAAACAAAACCCTTCAAGATGTATTACACATTCGTATACAGATACAAACTTTTTAGCTGCTAAACTTTTTTTTTCTGCTATGTAGCACTTTTACTGCCTTATATTTTTTGCCTTACAAAACTTTCACTAACAGATTTTTGTTTTGTTTCAATAATTCATTCACGTTAATCACGTCTTCTCATAGAACTGAATCTGATATTATCAGTTAACTTTTTGTTTCTGTGTTTCTTTGTAAAAGTAATTCTCTAAGTTACATGAGAAGAATATTGAACAGGAAAACAAAGTTTTTTTTTATTAAAAACGAATGTTTGTTCATACAGTCAGTATAATAAACAAACAAACAAATAAAAAGAGGGTTTTGAGCGTTGGAGTACTACACGTATCGCCCCCCGCTAGTACAGCGCTATGTTTACGGATTTACAACGCTAAAATCAATGGTTCGATTCCTCTCGGTGGACTCGGCAAATAGTCCTATGTAGCTTTGCTATAAGAAAACGTACACACAAACCCAAGTACCAAGTTATTTCATCTTCTCTGTGTCATATTTTGTGTGTAATATGGTTGAAATACAATCGTGTGGTTTTGGAAGCATTTATGACCAAACAGTTCATTTTATTATGTATAAGTTTTGTATACACTGCAATAATACGTCAGTGTCGACGTATCAGTTTTAAATTGCTGTCCCTTGCTTTGATTTTCAACGCTACCTGGACGCTTTTGACTCCGTTGTCACTTGTGCTACAGATCTGTTACATACAGTTGACAGATGATAGAGAATTAGGGTTAAAGAATGATAATTATTTAGTCAAGACGCTAAATAATTCTAAAATGTGATTGTAAACAGTGTAGTGTACAAAGCGTAGGTTAATATAAGGTAACGTTATACTAAACTAGTACTGTATGTACTGTTTACAACTTTTAATATTTATATTTCTTGTAAAAAAATTTGATTTTTCGCTGCAATCTAGCGCAATTGAAAACGATTTTTTTTTCACGTTTCCCATTGATGAACTCGTAAACAAGAATGGTTAAGCAATAACTTTGACAAGTTTTTTATTTAAAAAATAAAATAAAAAGCGAGGCTGCGCGTTTTAACTGAGGTTGTTTCAATGACAAACGGAAGTTTCTTTAGGATAAAACCAAAACAGACGAATCCTAACACCATCACTGCCAGGGTAAACAGTAAGTTCCAAATGAGGAAGAAACTTGAAGTAAGTCTTCCGACAGCTACTTGAAATAATAAAAAAAACCAAAAACATACAGCAGTGAATGAACTGGTAGGGGTTGTAGTACTTGGAAAGCACGGTTTCTAACGGCAGAGAGAGAGAGAAAGCGTGGGTTGTGTAAACGAGCGCTTTGCCAATAGCAAGGTGCATGTGGCACGCGCTTTCAGGCTTAATTCTTTGTATAGCACAGTGAATGCGCTTGAATAAGCTATACACCCCTAGGAAACGCAAATGGAATAATCCATGTTTAAAGCTAGGGCGTCCTGCCTGCTTCAGTAGCCCATCTCTGACGTGTTTAGGGTTTTACATTGTTTCGTAGTCGAACTTCGTTAGATGAGAGCTCTAACAGGTTAAGTATCCTTTTAGTGCGTCACGACGTCCATATGTCCATGTTCACGTGAAGATGTTCCCTTACGATAACGTGGTCACGACCGATACTGCGCACCGAAATTTTTCCCAAGTCGCCAACGGTGCCGCGGTGAACTCGCTGGGCGCCAGCTGCAACCATGGAATGTCTTCTTATAATTTGCATTATCAGGTAGGACCCTTCATAATTCATGTTTACATGTCCCGCATGAAAATACTTCTCTAAAACGATGTTATCTTAATATAACGGTACGAATAGGGTATATCTGGGGCGAGTAGTTGGTTAATATCAACCAGTAACTCACCGAATCAAGTTTTAGAGAAATTGTTATTTGCAGGTGTTAGAAATTGTAGCATACGTATAACTAACATATTCAGAAAACCAGAGTGACATGTCGTGTTTTTCGAACAGGTGTTACGACTAGACGGTACCTATTATTCTGCTGTTGTGTTTAGGTGAGTTATGAAGAATGTAGCAAAGTCACACGAAGTTTGAAAGTCGTTGTAATACAAGAACAACTTTTAACAAATCCCTGTACGTTTCTAACGATGAAGAAGAAATGACTTAAATATTTAAATGTTTTGAACTACCATTGTGTTGATGCGCAGAACTGTTTTTAGTGCCACAAGGGACCGACAGTGGTGCATTTGTAAATATGTTTGTGATTCACCTCAGGAATAGTATAGTAAATTAACAAGAAAATCGAAAATAATGTAAATAATGTTATACATTACCAAAATATTCCTATCTTATTTGTGTGGAGTTTCTCAGTTCAGCTTAAAACATTCAGAGACTTACAATGACGATAATGGTGTACGTTTTGTGGCGCGAAATTTAGGTGTTCATCACTCCTCTTGTCATTGTTTATGTTGTATGGATGCGTATGATATATATATCTCAACACTTATTCTGTTTGCTACTGGTTATTTTAAGTATCTATTGTTACGTTTGACGTCACAGATTTTTGTTTTTGGTACGGGTATTCTACACATTGCATTGTGCTTGGTTGAACGTTGTTATGCGTTTCATCATTAGACGTCCATTACTGAGTTACGATTTATGTTTGCCACGTGATTTTTAGTTAATTGTTACCTTTGTGACTCTTTATTATTTTTCTTAGGTTTTTTTACAAGTGTTTTCTTACCTTGTACAGTCTAATTTTTGAACGTACGCATATAGTCGGCCTTGTGATTAACTTGTCATATTGTGGCTACAAAAATTATAGTTCTCGTCTAGTTACTTCAAAAGAAAAATCAGTAATTTATGCCTCGCAGTTTGAAGTTATAGGTGTATTATAAGTGTGACGGTCAAATCCCACTGTTCGTCCTTATCAGATGAGCCAAATGTTTGTACTGCCTTCCCTCCAGTTTATCACTTCAAAATTAGGGTCGGCTAGCGCAGATCTTCGAGTAGTTTTACGCGAACATAACAAACAAGCTCGCTTCTATTTTATATATATATTTATACATTGCACAGATTCGCTAGAAGATAGTAGCTGCTGATTGGGATGCAAGACGTTTCGTGTCTATTATTTCGCATTTGTTGGGCAAATGATCGGAGAGAAGTACACACTAAAGTAAACATGTAGATATTCCATACCACATCCAGGGCTTTGGTTATAAAGATAGTTAAGTGGTCATATATTTGTAACATTGTTTCGCATAAGAAGCTCGTAACTTGGAATGGTTGGTTGGTAGCAACTAATGTTTTATTTTTCGGAGAACGCGCACAAACGCCTTTCCCAGAATTTACCATTTGGAACATCATCTCTAATGCTTTAGGCTTAACGAATGTTTTAAACTTGAGCTTTGAGTCAATATATAAAAGATTTTTATTTCTAAAGAAATGCGCTCTTCCCAGTTTATTCATGGTAGTAACTAAAAGACAGCTTTATTCAAATTTATACGTAATAAAAACCCAACAATGAACGACACGGGCCTTAAAACTAAACATTTTATTCATTAGCCAAAGGTAGCGAACTAAACTGTGTATAAGATACCTGGTTGTGTTTTTTTCTACTAGTAAAGCCTTGTATGGTTGGTAAACTGTAAACAAATTATTGTTTGAAGGTAACTGAAAACTAGTTTTAAATTAATTTTGTACTAATGTTTCCAGATATTATTTGATGGTATTAGATAGTAAGGTAACAATCTCCTTTCATCGGACTTTGAAAAAAACCTTTGAAGTTATATCTTTGTATGGCCGTTTTGTTTTTTTTGCGCAATATATAAACTTGTAATACGTATTAAAAATAAAGTTCCGTGATAGCTCATCTATAAGCTTGAGGGCTTATGATGCTTAAGTTCTGGGCTTGATCTTTACGATGGGTACAGCGCAGGTATCTCATTGTGTAGCTTTGCGATATAAACAAAAAACCTTTGAATGAACCAGAAAAAACAATAGTGTAACAAACAGAATGTTTGAAAAGGCACTGCTTTCACTTTCACTGGCCCGATATTGCCAGGTGGTTAGGGTGCTCGACTCGTGATCTGAGGGTCGCGAGTTCGAATCCTATAACACCAAACACGCTCGCCCTTTTAACTGTGAGGGCGTTATAATGTGACTATCAATTTCAATATTCCTTGGAAAAAGAGTAGCCAAAGAGTTGGCGGTGGGTAATGATAAGTTGCTACCTTCTCGATAGTCTTACGCTGCTAAATTAGGGATGGCTAACAATTCACTTTTACAACTTATTCTTCAAAAGCGTTGTTGCTTTTGTTAATTTCATATTTTCTACTTTCAAGCATGTAGCTGATAATGTTTACATTTGTGAAAGACAAAAATAATGAACAAATTAATACTTTCTTTTGTTACGGTTTAAACAGTGTAGGCAATATGAAAGGTTTTTTATTACACATTTTGTTTGTTAACCCAAGAATATTACTGACCCTATCAGGTTTTTAACATGAATGTCTTAAAAAACTTTGGTACGAGATTGTGGTCGATGACTTGTGTTGGTTACAGGTCTCTTGTAACACAAGTCACACAAGCAATGAAAACAAGAGCTATCAGATGGATTCTATACCTTCTCTGTCGTTTTTTTTTTTGAGATTACATGCATTTTTATTGGATAACGTCAAATTTCAACTTCGAAAACTCAGAAAATTCGTATCATATCCAGAATGATCAACGACCTCATTCATTTTTTGTGACGTAATCTGAGGGTCGCGGGTTCAAATCCCCTTCACACCAAACATGCTCGCACTTTCAGCCATGTGGGCGTTATAATATGACGGTCAATCATATTTACAGACATATTTACGGACTTGGGGGGGGGGGTAATAAAAAGTGCCATCTATATTTCAATTAATTCCCTGGTCCCAGTGGCGCAGCTACAGTTATAAAAGCTTATAACGCAAAAATGTGGTTTCGATACTTGTGATTGGCGCAGCAGCACAAAATAACACATTGTTTAATTTTGTGCTTAAATATAATAAAAACAAACATACCAGTTAATTACCGCTAGAGTTATCTGTGTATTTATGTATGTATACCCCAAGGGTATCAAAACTAGTCAGTAGTTTCAGGGTTAAGGATAATTGATCCTTATACAGGGTGGCCCGTAAGTCCCTACCTATCCATATATCTTATGTATCCAGTGTATGTGTGTGTTGTTCCTCATTTCATGTACCCACGTATTTGTCACAATACGCTCTTCAAGTGTAAATGGGCTTACATCGACCATATTTCTCTGAAAAAAAAAACACATTTATAATACAAGCGTAATAGAATATAACATAATAACATATGGATGGGTAGAGACTTACGGGCCACCCTGTAGTAGTTCCACCCTAAAAGTTGGTTTAACAAGTCGTTAATATGTTGCATAATTTGCATGGGACATATAAAGAAAAAATACTCTGTTACCATGAGTACTACAACTTGTATTCGTACCGTGAATGAAATTATTGTAACAAAATCGTATTTCGTGTACAAATATACCTATTAGCTGTATGACACAGGTAACTGTGGGATTGCTTTCGTATATGTATGCATAGCGTGCAAAATTCGACACGAGATGAGTTTGGAAGTTCAAAACTTTACAGAAAGAGAAACTAAAATGTCGAGTACACGTGCTTGTTTGCTCTGCTGTAATGAAATACACTTCTTTGAAGTGTAGCTGTTTTTTTTTCTGGTGGATAGCTATGCTGATAATTACACGAAGCAGTGTTTAGAGATTGTCTAACTTCCTAACTTGTTATGAGTCGTTATTTCTCCCACGCATGCTTTAAATATTTCTGAGTTAGTCGCAATCGAAAACGCGAACATTTAGGCCTTGTGTTTGGAAAGAGACGGATCTCTGTTGAATGTTCTATGTCATTTGGGTATTCGAAATTCCTCACATCACTGAGTGTGTGTGTGTATTTGTAATACCTGGAATCTCATTGAATTCGTTTTTCACGCCATGATTGAGACATGAACGCTGAATGGGCTACTAATATCTGAATGTTCTATTGCTGAAATGTTGGATATAAAAGAAACATGGCTCCGTTCTAACCTATGTTCGACAAGGACTTATCATAACTATGTATGACCACCTATTTTTAGTATTTTTCCCTAGCCTAACACAACTATTATCATAGCAAGTAACTATGAACGAATTTTCATTATTTGCAGTCAATGGATGTAGCTTATTAGTTGCCCTCGCATCCTTTGGTCAGCAGTTCTAGATTAGGGATAACTACACCTAATTCTTGACTGTAGCTTATTAGTTGCCCTCGCATCCTTTGGTCAGCAGTTCTAGATTAGGGATAACTACACCTAATTCTTGACTATATTTAGCCCTGTATTGCCTAAGGTGCGACTAAGGTTTAAAATATTAAAATATTATATTGTTAATGAAGCGCTTATTTGTGTAAGCATCATTCTATTGCTGTCTGCATGTTATAGAACTAGCGTTAACAGTTCAGAACAAAGTGTAATTGTTACGTACTGCACGTACGGACTGTGAGAAGTTTGATTTCACCATCTCATTAAGTCTGTTTGTCCTTTAGCTTGACGTAGAATGATTAGTCTGTGGAAATGCTCCATTTGAGCGATATGGATATAACCGGTTTTTGTTGTTAATGTATTATTATCAGTGGTTAATAAAGTTGTGAGAATGAAATTAAGCAAAAAAAATTCGGAATTACTACGCTGGAACGCTGGGTTTGATTCCCCACGGTGTGCTGATCAAACATACCGTTTATATAGTTTCGTCCAATCCCCCCATTAAAATAGTTTTTGATGTTTTTATAAAGTTATATATTTTTCCCATTAAAATGACAAATGAAACGAACTCATTTGCTCATCACATGCTGAGAAATGGTGATAGTTCTGATGGAAGAATACTTTCTTCTTCTCTGTATATGTGTGTGTTTTATGTGCTTTTGCCACGGGATTGAACCCGAGATTTAGCGTTATAAACGCTGAAACTGTTGATCCAGTGGAGAATTCTGAGTATGAGCATACACACAAACGTTCTAAGTGAGTTACATTTTCGGTTCATGCATTGTTCGTTGTGAAGTGTACGATTTAAATGGATAAAGGTGTCACAGCTTTGTAAGTTTGTATGTAATATTTTAATTGGTTCGTGTATCAAAGAAAGGTAAATGCGATTCTTAAGGGGAGCAGCAGATAACGAAAACTGTGAGGTGACTTATCATGTGATAACGGAATTTCCAATTTCATTTGTTGTTTTTTAATTGAAATTTGCCCAGAACTCCTCGTGAGCTATCTGAGCTAGCCGTCCATAATTTTGAAGTTATAGACTAGGAAAAATACAACATTATCCGCTGCCGACTATTGAACTACTGTTTTTTAACCAACAACTTCTGAGGCTTGCCGTTAACTTTTAGTGCTCATACGACTGAAAAGAGGAACATGTTGAGCAACGAGTCTGGGCTTGGCATGGCCAAGTGTGTTAAGGCGTTCGACTCGTAATCCGAGGGTCGCGGGTTCGAATCCTGGTCGCACCAAACATGCTCGCCCTTTCAGCCGTGGGGGCGTTATAATGTGACGGTCAATCCTACTATTCGTTGGTAAAAGAGTAGCCCAAGAGTCGGCGGTGGGTGGTGATAACTAGCTGCCTTCCCTCTAGTCTTACACTGCTAAATTAGGGACGGCTAACGCAAATAGTCCTCGAGTAGCTTTGCGCGAAATACAAAAAACAAACAAGCAAGCAAGCAACGAGTCTAAATCCCTCTACTCGCAGATTGCGAATCGAGCGCCCTAAAAAGAATAAAAAAAGTAACTTGCACACATTACTAAAGAATATGCTAAGTAATTGACACTCAACACAAAATATCACATATGTTGGTTTTACTTGGGTACATTACGATTAATCCCAATGAATATGGGTGAAAATAGTTGTGTTATGGTTGCTGTTATTTCGGTTTATGGTAATCGAGTTGAGTAATAAAGTATTTCAGCACTTTATACATACATATCCATTTCGAAATAACGTCTTCTTCTTGGCTCAACAGTTAGCTTGAGGGCATATAACGCTAAACTCTGAGGTTTGATATCTGTAATGTGCTCAGCATAGATAGCACAATGTGGAACTTCGTGCTTAACAATCACGTGAAATAAAGTGTAAATTGTTGTGCGCTTACTTTCTTTTTTACACTTTCAAAATGTGCGAACATGTTTTGGTGTTGTAAATTATGGTGAATTACGACATATGGATTTGGTCATGGTGAATCATGAGACAGTGAATTATGTCGTCGATATTTTATGGCTGGATGCTTACGTTAAAGTCCGTTTCAAAGAAAGATATTGCTCTTACGAGTATGTTAAACAATAGAGAACCAAATAACGTGATATCTCGAAGAAATAACCCTTGAAAGATTTTCCGTATAAACCGTAAAACACGTTTAGTTAACACTTTAAGAACACTAATGCCACTCAAAAAACACAACCTAAGCCAATCCAGAGAAACATTGTCTGCTATGGTTACGAAAGAAGATTTTCTGACCTCCTCCCCTTAAAAAACAAAACAAAAAAAACTTGTGATTAGGCTTAGCATATCTGTTGAAACCGTTAACAGAGAGTAAAACGAGATTTCAAACTGACAAATGCTCACGAGCCAAAAGTTCATAAGATTCCATCCGCGTCTCGAAAACAACACCTGCTTTCATGAGTAAGATAACCGAAAAAAGTTGAATTGCAGAAATCCTTGTGTGACCTTTAACCTGTCAATTTTCTTTATACTGATTCAGTGTACATTGATAATTTTGATCTGTTTAAACGTGTTCTTGGAAGTCGACGCCCACGTACACTGAAAGGCCAGTCAAGGTGCGTGACAGTAATTTGTTACTATGGGAACTGTGAAATCAGATTGGTCTACTGTAGATATTTTTTTGTATTTCGCAAGTAGCTACACGAGGGCTATCTGCGCTAGCCGTCCCTAATTTAGTAGTGTAAGGCTATAGGGAAGGCAGCTAGTTATCACCATCCACCGCCAACTCTTGGGCTACTCTTTTACCAACGGCTAATGGGATTGACCGTACCGTTATAACGCTCCCACGGCTGAAAGAGCAAGCATGTTTGGTGCGACGGGAATTCGAACACATAACTCTCAGATTACGAGACGAGTACCCTAACTACTTGGCTTTGTTGGGCCAATCTACTATAGAATATCGCGTTTTATTCTCAGTAGCTGACAATTTAAATCATTTTCATGAAATTTTTCGTGTTTCTTGAAGAAGTAAAACGACCGTTATACATATCATTACTTAGTTGCATCACAGTCGAAGTTTTAATTTTTTTTTAAAGGGGGAAATTGCTGAAGCATTGTATTATTTTACCCCTTGAAAGATTGAATATAGACATTTGATACACTATGTTTAAAATTTATCACCTAAACAATCATATGTATTTATTTATATACGTATATAGAAGAAGTACTGTTACGTAAAGCATTACTTCAAAAAATTAAGTGTTAAAAACAGCTTCACCAAACCTTGGAGGACAAATGATTACTAAATGAAGAACAAAACTTTTAACTCCGTAAAATAAAGCTTTGTGAAGCTGACGAATGTAGCTTTTATATGGTAGACGTTATATTTCCACTATTATTGTAGGTCCTATTTCCAGCAGACATCACCAAAACCAGTATACATTTTGTACTCCCTCGCTTTCAGTGTAACTTGCACCTTGGTTTTCCATAGTATGGATCACCATGGGTATTCATGACCACCCAGAAAAATACCTGCAACAAGTCGTATCCCAATCGTGATAATCAAAGTGGAGTATATTTTAATAGGTAATGTATATATGTGTATACTCTGTATGAAGAGTATTAACGACAAATTGCATGTTTTGTTAGTGTTACTTTTTTTTTTCGTTAAACCTTTGAGTTTCACCTATTTTGAACTTATTGCTTTAACTTGCGATCATTGCTACTCAAGTGTTTTTTTGGGTATCTAAAGAGACCTAATAAACTTCTCGGTTTGAGCTCAACACTTCTGTATCGTTTTCCGTTGTAATACGTTACTGTAGTGTTCTAAAACTTCACTGTTTATTATTATTAACACCTATTAAATTTTGACAGAGTATTCTTGATCTTAGAGTGAAACTGCAAATCAAACGGACTGTTTAATTATGCTTTTGTTATTATTCTGTTTACAAAGTTCAGAATGGACTGTTTCATCATTTGGGTACCCTTGTTATTAATGGTAAGTTTGGCCGTAATCCCAATAATATCTTCCAAAATTTGACTAGCCAAGGGGACTTGGATTAGTTATAAATATATATATTACGCTAACAATGCAAAATAATGCGTGATAAAAGTATAAAATAATGACATTCCATATACTAATTAGTATAACCAATACGATTGATGAAAGTAACAACAAATAGATAATATAGTGTGCTTTTTTAATAGGACACAGAATTATATAAATTGAAATAGAACAAAGTGGTTATATATTTATTTCTAATTAAATATATCGTACATATGAGAAGGTCTGAATTTAAAAAAACTCGCTTAAAAACATTTTACGTATTTCGTGTTCAGAAGAGACGAATGTTATGCACTTGTATAAGCAGTTTGAAATACTTGACTTTGTCTTGTACATAAAACACAATTTGGAAACAAAAAATATTCAAAACAACGTATGAGTCATGTAGCAAAGTACATATTCCTATGTATTTACTTATATAGATTTCGTGTGTAGTAGTGCAGTTTATTAAGTTACTTTCTGAAGTACTTGATCGCTATCTTTCTTCGCACCATTTTTTATACAGTGTATTAACCAATATACAGAAAAGATATTCGTAAATCTGCAGGAATCTTGTTATATATGTTTTGTTTTCTGTAAGTAGTGTATTTGATTTTTGTTTTGTTTATTTTAGGTAAAGAACGCAAGCAGCTGCGTGTACAAATTTAATCTCGCAGCTGCGTTGTAAACGATATTAGTTACATCACAGAAGGCTTAAAAGCACGGTGATTCGTGTGGGAATTTTCAGAGAAAGTGAATCGATTCATTTCAACGTCAGTGGAAATATATTCAGGTTTTACCTGATTAAGTATTTACACCCGTACGTATAGGAAAATCTATTTGATAATCTGTATAATAACATTCCTCTGGTTTATTGACAGTAGTTAGTTGCCAATGACAACTCGGGTGAAAGAGGACGTGCCTTTCTTTGTAAGACTGACTTTAATAAAATATGTAATCGGCAGCGTAGAGCTACCAGAAAAAAACATTTACCGTTTTGTCGCCAGAAATGATCGTTATTGTGTCGGTGCTTCGATTTATCCATATTTGTTCCACTAACAAATAAACTCAAAACACATAACTCTACAGACCTTAGAACAATCATTTTAATGAGTCATATCAACCCACTACTCTCTATAGAATATATTTTTAATCTGAGAACAATCAGTGAACCTGCTATAGAGGTTCAACAAAATATTAGTGTGTGTGTATATATATATATATGCTTTATAGATTACACTAAGGCTTTCGACAGGGTAAAACTCCTAAAGATGTTAAAATCCTTACCAAAGATAGGAATTGATGAGAAAGATTTCCAGCTTATTGGGAATAAAAAATAGTGGGAAGAAGACAGAATAACACTTGAGTTTAAGGTCAGGAATGGTGCAAGACAGAGATGAATTTTATCATCTAGTTTGTTCAACTTGTACACAGAAAAATAGTTAGAAAACTAGAACATATGAAGGGAGTAGTGATTGGTGGAATTAACATAAACAATTAAAGATATGGAAATTTGACAACAGTAAAGTGTACCAGATCTACAAGTCTTAGCATAGCCAATTTGGTTAAGGCGTTCGACTCGTAATTTGAGGGTTGCGGGTACGAATTCCGGTCGCACCAAACATGCTCACCCTTTCAGCCGAGGGGGGGTGCGTTATCATGTGACGGTCAACCCCACTATTCGTTGATAAAAGGGTAACCTAAGAGTTGGCGGTGGATGGTGATGACTAACTCTCTTCCATCTAGTCTTACACTGCTAAATTAGGGAGGGCTAGCACAGATAGCCCTCATGTAGCTTTGTGCGAAATTCCAAAACAAACTACAAGACTTAGTAAACAAAATAAATGAGAAAGGAAAAAAAAAAGCTATGGAATGGAGATGAATATGAAAAAGACCAAGTTACTGGTAGCAACTAAGAATCAAAATATACCTAGAATCAGTTTAACTACAGAGAGAACATCAACTGAACATATAAAAAATTATGTATTTAGGGCACATGATCATTGAAGATGGTAGAAGTGGAGATTCATAGAATGATAGAGATAGCCATATGTCTAACCATACTATATACTGCTGAAACATGGACAGTATTTAAAATTATTGCTGAAAAGATTGAGAAATTTGAAATGTGAATCGATAAGAGAGATTTGAAAATATCTTGGATAGAACCTAAGGCAAGTGAACAAGAATTAGAAATGATTAAAGTGAAATAACACTATTATTAATTACCAGGAAAACCAAACATGAGTGCTTAGCAGTGTAATTGGAAGAAATGGAATTTAAAGACTGTTGCTGGAAGGAAAAATGAACGGGAAAGAGGAGAGGCAGACCAAGAAATATGTGGATGGATGACATCAAAGATTGGGTGGGAACATCATATTGTAACTGTGTTTGAATGGTAATAAGAGGAGACAATGGCACTCTATGACAGTGAACCTGCTTCAGAGCAGGTAGCACGTGGTGATAATGATATTGTATGATAATCAGATAACAAGGGTAATGTGACACATACTGATGATGTCATGTTCCTGATGACCAATATTTTTGGATTTAACGTAATGAGTCAGCGGAAAAAACCCAACAAACTTGTATACAAGTTATTTAATCAACAATTATAAGAACTTTAAAATGTTACTTATACGTGTGTTAGTTTAGCAATATTCGCTGGTTTTCACTGGCTTTCTCATTTTATACTCAAACGCTCTTAGCATTTTTTATAGATGATTGATTTAGTTCCCCAGTGGCACAGCGGAATATCTGTGGACTTACAACGCTAGAAACTGGGTTTCGATACACGTGGTGAGCACAACACATATAATCTGTTGAATATAGCTTTGTGATTAACTACAAACAAACAATACATATGATTTTATTTATATAGAATGTTGTTAAGTTGAACTCCTATCACCTGTGAAAGTAAACAGTCTGTTGGAAGCTAGTTCTTGTGTTCATAATGAGTTTATCTTCAGTGTAACAAAATATTTTTTACCTAAATGAATGATATAAAGTAATGTAGTTTCCAGCGTAGGTATTTAGAGGTTTTAAACAGATGGTAAAATAGCTTTTTCAGCAGCAACAGTTTATTCAATCAAACCATAAATGAAATATACACTGTTCAGATTAAAACACGTTAACTATATAAAATGAACAATGAGTTTTGTACTTCATACATTCTCAGTACTCAGTATAACTTTAAACTTTATTGGAGTAAACCATCAGTTTGTATTTGTAAGGTATTAGCTAATAAGCATAGCATTCTCGAGGTGTACCTATTTGTAATAATAGTACCCAAACACTATTTAATTATCTTCTTCCTTACAGTTGCTCACTTGTGTTGATTATTAACCAACGTTCTTGCGTTCGATTTAGCGCAAAGCTGCACAATAAACTAACTGTGCTTTGTTCCCCACCTAGAATCGAAACCTGGATTTTAGCGTTTAAGTCATCAACTTACCGTTGTTGCTTCACTGGAGCACATGTTTTAGTGGAACGTTAATCCTTTCTACGTTTTAAATGGGTTAAAATGCGAATATTACTTTCTGTCCAAAAAAAAAAAAAGGAGCCAGGGGCGAAGCCGGGGGGTAAATTTGAGGGTAGTTCAGGAAACCTCTTTCTGTAAATTTTAGAAACTTAAACTTGAAATGGTGAATTCTTATAACATTTTTTTTGAATTTCATCTTTAAAAATTTAACCATATAAGCAACGTAAAGTATTGTGAAAAAATATATTTTCAGTACCAAATTTTAGTTTTTATTCATTTCTTTGACAGAAAATAATAAAGTTAAGATATAATATCAAAGAAAAGTAACCGTGCTTTGAATTATCAGTGTCACACACAAGCGTACGTGTGTATGCCTCGCTACGCCCATGGGAGCATAACTAAATCTAATGCATTCTCTTATTACCTAGTTACCTGTATGTAGTCCGCAGTTATAATTGAGAGGGTGGTAAAATAATTAGATTGTATTATTAGTGTGTGTATTAATAAAACAGGCAATGAACACAAAAACTACATTCGTGTTAGCTGCCATGTACCCCACCAGCGGGTCACAACCGACTTTTAGTTATGGACTGCGTGACACACCAATGGATTATAAACAAGTATGTGTCAAAGCCCAATATCTCTTTTTGCATATGAGTTTGGGACACAATGATCGCTTCTGGGCACCTTTGAATTTTATTTATTATGTGGCAGCCAATGTGTTAAAGACACTGCATAAATTTGAAGGATCCCCAGGGTACAGGCTATAATTTGGAATATAACATGTGCCCTGGGTTTTGGAGGTGACTACGAAAGTAGGACCTACAACATTACGTTGGTGATACACCGTCTACCAGTATTAACCGTTATTCGCCAGTCTCACATGCACCCTCTAGTGGCACAGCTGTGTTTCTGCGAACTCACACCGCCAGAAACCGGGTTTCGATACCCGTAGTGGCAGAACACAAATAGACCATTGTGGAGCCTTGTGCTTACTTCTAAACAAACCAGTCTCACGTGTTAAAAAAAAATCACCAAAATGATAATAATCAAATAAATCATCAAAACATTATAAGTTAGAAGGCCAATATGTGGGTGTTCAACCCACAATATCCTACAGCTTTATCACCCTTCACTGCCTGTAAGACAGTTATTGGAAGGTGACTGACCGCTATCTAACGTTAATAATACTCATCACCTTAGTCAACTCATGAGGACAGCTTCTTTAATATGTATTTGTATATGTATAAAGATATTATTATTTGTGGACACAGAACTGATAAAAGTGTATTCTGGGTTACTTTCAGTACTTTATACGCACGTTCAGTATTTTTGTAATACGTAAAACTGCAAGCTACATTCAGTGCCGGTTCAAGACGATCGTAGGGCCTAGGCACCTTCTGTTCTCGGCCTACCAGCCGTACAAGTTAAACCAAAACCTAGATTAATTATAGATACATAGATAAATTATAAATTTTAAGTCTTCACGTGCGTATAATGTGTTCTTGCTGTTTGTGTGTGTTAATACACAGTAGTTAAGTATTGGCTGTATTATGTGAATGTGAGTACACAAACTAATATGTATGTACAAAAATATATCGTATAACTTAAAAATGTAATGAAGTTTTACAGTAAAATTTATATTTAATGTCTTGTGCTTATTTTTTGGCCCTGTAAGATTAACTTTTAAGGAAAATTTTCATGGATCCATAGTTTTTGTAGTTGGTCCGGGCATGGCCAAGTGTGTTAAGGCGTTCGACTCGTAATCTGAGGGTCGCGGGTTCGAATCCCGGTCGCACCAAACATGCTCGCCCTTTCAGCCGTGGGGGCGTTATAATGTGACGGTCAATCTTACTATTCGTTAGTAAAAGAGTAGCCCAAGAGTTGGCGGTGGGTGGTGATGACTAGCTGCCTTCCCTCTAGTCTTACACTTGCTAAATTAGGGACAGCTAGCGCAGGTAGCCCTCGAGTATCTATGCGCGAAATAAAAAAACCCCACAAACAAACCGTTTTCGTAGTCGTTATTCACTGTGCCTGATAAATAATCCAGCCCTTGCCACATTTATCCTATATACCTACAACTGCGTCTGCATCGTAAATTTCTGAGCTATGATTGTTAAAGCCACAGCTATTGGATATGTATCTAAAGTTTCAGATACAGACAGAGAACTAAATAAAAAGAGTTAAAGTAGTTCTCGGTTATTTCTGTATTGTATTAAATATAAATGACGGACTGTTATCAGCACTTAATTCGAGATTCCGAGAGCAATTTTCAAAGAAAATGAAATACCACAACCTTCGTGTTTTTATTTGGTAATGGTTTTGGGTTTTATTTGTGTGAGAAATGTTCTCAAGAGCTCTGAAAGTAAATTATGAGGTAAATATAAAAACTTCAAATTTTTCATGGGATAATGATCAAGTGCAACAGAATGTGGATCCAAGGTTCACGATCCGCACTTTAGGGGTATGGGTGCGTTAAAAGCGTGACACTTAAAGCCAACTATTCGATCTGACATTGTAGCTCAAGAGTTATCAATGGGTGGAGTTGACTAGGTAAACTACCTTCAACTCAAAATTAGGGACAAATAGCGTAAGCAGCCTTCAAATATAAACAAACAAAGATAAACTCAGTTAGTGAAGCAAAATGTTTAATTGTTCAAGGATTACATGTTTCATAACATACTGTAATAAAGTTAAGTAATGTATATATATCAAACCGGTTTTCATACTCGAAGCCAACATTAGTTAAGTATATAACGTATAGGTGATGGCAAACATTGGGACAACACGTGCCACAGAAAAATATTTTCCTGTAAGGAATCCATAGCGGTATTTAAATCGAACAAGGGTGTAGGTTAACCCTATGGTAGAACTGTAGACTTTGATTTGAAGCTGGTAAGCTAGGTTCGAATCTTATATATTTAAAAACGGCTGAAAGAAGGTCGAAACGTTGTTCGCTTCTTTACGTAGTGCTTTCTCTACCCACATCAGCCGTTTTTACATATATGCTTTTCTCTACAAATGGGTTTTCTAGTCATCACGGGTTCGAATCCGTTTGATACCACAAAACACACTTCTCCTGCTCTACCTTAAGCTGTGGACACTTTGTAAGAATAACAGTCAATTCCTTAGCGTGAGTGCTACTAATTGCTTCCTCTTCATGTAGTCCATAATTCAAAATCGAAGACGGTAGGACATAAAATTAGTTTTGTCTGCCGTATATACAGAGCGGCAATCTTACGGAACTACTTTTGTCGAGATCTTGAGTGAAATTCACAGTCTTCCCCTTAAGCCTTTTTTTAATTTTTTGTCATAGAATGAATGGCTCTCAGTTGTTGTTCTTTTTTTCCACATACAAATATTTAGCTCATAACTCCGTTATCTCTTGATCGATTCGAGAAATGATTACAGTTTTAGACTCATGAGGCCAAACCCTCTCAGTTGACCACGCCCAAGGTCTCGTAGATTAATTTACTTTAATCCTATCTAAAAGAAGTTCACTTTGAGGGTAGGCTTGTAGAGATCCCAATGACTAATAAAAGTGAATCCAGAACACGCGCACCTCACGCTTTGTATTGCTGACGCACAATAATATAGCTAATAAAAGGGGAAGAAAGTGTATCGTGGATTAATTCATGGCCAGGTGGCTAGGAGCTCGACTCGCAGTCTGAGGGTAGCGGGTTCAAAACCTGGTTCCACCAAACATGCTCGCCCTTTTAACTGTGGGACGTTACAACATACGGTGAATCCCATTATTCGTTGGTAAAAACGTGGCCCAAGAGTTGGTAGTGAATGGTGATTATTAGCTATCTTACACTGCAAAATTAGGGGCGGATAGCACAAATAGCCCTCGTGTACGAAATTCACAAGAAAACAAACCAAGTTTTATTATTCTTTAGTCAATGCTGGATAAATATTTAGGGCAAACATCTTTATTATTCATTCAAAATTAATTCACTCTAATTCTGCGTAAAAGGATTTCAAGTACCACGGCTTTTGAGGATTACCTCTTGTTGCAAAGACTTTACTGCAGAGTTTGATCGCGTATTTGAAAATACGTGTGTGCTTTTTATTTAGGACTTCGATCTCTCCAATGAACGTGCTGACCGTATTAATAATACGTGTATATATCATTGTTGGAAGACCTCAGTGTATGAAATGTAGAGGGCATGTGCGACTTCTGTTTTTTGTTTCTGCCCTTATTTGTCATTAAGTACAAAGCTAAGCAGTTGGCTATCTGTGCTGGTGCTGGTATCAAAACTAGATTTTTAGCGGTGAAAGTTTACAGACTTACCTCAGAGTTACTGGGACAAAGGGACAATGTTAGATTATTATGTTGTTTTTTAAAGTTTCCAGACTTACCTCAGAGTTACTGGGACAAGGGGACAATGTTAGATTATTATGTTATTTTTAAGAAAAATACTTTTGTGGTTCCCCCATTCGGCGGTTAGTTTTTGGACTTAACTGTGGTAAAAATCATGATTCGATTTACAGTGGTGGACAGAGCGTAGATAACCTATTATGTAGCTTTGCGCTAAAATAAACAAAACTTAGTGTATGAAAATTATTCTTATTTCTACGTTGGTTACTTTTCTTCTTCACTTTCCATGCTGGTGGAAGTCATTAGTTCTCAAAGCGTGTCGTTTAACATTTTAAGGCTAATGTTACTGTATAAAGTTAACGTTTAGTTCGTGTAGTAGAAATAACATTACACTCTAAATACATTCCAGTAGAGCTGTCAAAGTGATGACGTCAAATCAACAACTGTTTTGAAAAGAAAACATAGACAACACCTGGCGGTACAAAACGTGATCGTTAAATAAATCGAATTTCTACGGAATCTTGCGTTGTGCATAGTGTTAATACAAGAAAAGTGAAAACAACAACTACCAACACAAACATTATTCTAAACTTGTTTTATTTTTTTAAATGTCTTTTTTATGTGGGCTACTTTTTTACCAACGAATAGTGAAATTGACCGAACGTTATAACGCTCCTGCGGCTGAAAGGGCGAGCATGTTTGATATGATGGGGATTTGAACCCGCAACCCTCGGATTACGAGTCGACTGCCTTAACCACCCGGCCATGCCGGACCTATCTGAAAATGTCTGTATCATTACGTTTTCTAATTAATCAGTCCAGTCCAGACAATAAAACTGGTGGGCATAGGGTTAGTAGTTTTTGTATTGTGCTTCAAGGATTACGTCATGCAATTTAACGCTTCACTTGAGATTTCTAACATTTTGTTATGGTAAGAATGTGTGAGAGGAAACTTACAAGAAGGCCGAAGTCTTCTGTCTGTGTGTGTGTGTGTTATAATATGTTTCACCTAAAATGAAGATTTTTCCCTCTCTCCCTTCGGCGAAAGAATGTAGATAATGTGGGTTGTGCGACATTTTGAGCATTCTGTAACGCCTCAGAAAAAGAGCCTACTATGAGGAAAATTAAAAAAAAACACGAAGAAAGTGGGAAGAGGCCATGAGATCGCCTGTATACGGATGGGATTGCCAAGTTCTGGTCTTTTTGTGCCCCTCCCCCTCAGGCACTGAGTTCTCAGACTGCTTGGTGCCTCGTCTAGCCTCTACCCAGGGTTCTGTGGAGAAATCGCTTTGCTGAGACAGTGTAGTTACGAATAGAACAAGTAATTTATGATAAACTTTTGCAATAATTCGTCTTTTTATGACATGAGTTAGCAGAATTAATCCTTGTACGTTTACTCATTTTATGCAAAAGTTAATTTGCATAACTTTATTTTCTTACTGTATTATCTTTTATATATTTTGTGATTTCACAGTCCCGTACTAGTATACGAGGCTAAACGTAACACCATTCTGTGACCTCATAACTACTGGAATGCTGGTTGGTGTAAATCTTAGTCATCGCCTCTTATTCTAGTAGCCACGGTAACAGTAACGTTAGAAACTGAGTTGAGTAAGCTGTCCTTGGTTCAGGGGGTATTAGGTCATCTCGTACTCAACAAGTGCACGTCTATAATCGTGTAAAATTGTATATAATATGTAGTGTGCAGTTCCACTACGTGACTGCTCTGTCGTATAGTACAAGATTGATGAGTAATGTTCCTTATTTTCTAATCGCGGTAATTAATCGTTCATATAATAAAACAGCACCGCTTTCATCATACTTCTGGTTTAAATTTTGCAGTAACTAGAATATATTAAATGAAGATGTAGTCATTTTTGTTCTCTTACTGCAGTTAGATACGTTATTGTGTGTGCATGTGTGTCTATATATACACGTCTTAAGTAAGACAGTGGGTAGGCAACAGAAACTCAAATTAGAAGAGGTCTGATGGCCCCTGTATTGTGTTTCAAAATCTTTAGAAACGGTTCGTTCAAACTGAAAAGGATCAGAATTCAAATATTTCTGCACATGTTGTCATTGTGTGCTTTCTACATCGTGTTGTTTCTGCCCTTGTTCAAACAAAGTGCGTAGTAGGGTAAAAATTGTGGGTCATAATGTCAGCTTGAAAAAGAACACCTGTAACCCAATACATGATGCAGGTGGTAGGAAGCGAGGAAGTACAGGTGCGTTAGACCATTGTCCTGGTAAAAGTCTTTCCTCTACATGTTTCGTAGGCTGATGGAGCCACCTGGTGGAAATACAATTGTTCTATTAATCTTGTGATATCTTTGTTTTGTTTGCATACTTCTCAGTTGTATTCCATGTCGTTTCGTTAAACGTACTTACCCTTAAATACGTCAGGTTTTATAAGTTTGGTTTTAAAATTTATATTTGTCACGATCTCAGAACTAACAACGTGATAGCCTCTGTGTTGGTTCGATGCATTTTCTAACTTTTACTTTACTTCAAAATGATCAAATACAGTGTAGTTCCTTACAAAATTATCCCTTTCCCTCGATGGAACAAAGTTGGCTTTACAGATTTGTAACACTACAGTCCGAGGTACGATTCGCCGCAGTCGACACAGCAGATAACTCAATATGGCTGTGCTGTAAAAACAAATTAACCTTATAAAATTACACGACAGGCTGACGTTATAAACTGTGGTTTTTATTGTTTCGCTGTTCAGCCTGTGTGCATCTTAAAAGGGGAGAGGAGGTTAGTAAACTTAATTAAAATTCATAATCGTTGTGACGGTTATTAGTAACACTGGGGTTTAGGACGATCTGTATACACACGGGATAGATATAAGGAACTGGAATTACAGAAGGTGCGTTCCAGTGAGTTGTCCCCCAGTGGGACAGCGGTAAGTCTTCGGATTAACAATGCTAATATCAGGGGTTCTATTCCCATAGGTAAGCATAACAGATAGCCTAATGTGGCTCTGCTATAAGACAACACACACACACTTCCAATGATTGTTTGAAATTACACGAAGGGACGGCATTATAGCAATTGAGTAATGTTGCCGTAATCATTTCCATTTACAGTCACCTACTTACAATGTTACATTATCCAATATATCCTGAGAAATCGCCCGAATCTGTTGCACAATCAACATTTAGTTAAGAGAAGATTTTCTTTCAGGGTTATCATCAGAAGAGGAATCACCCAAATTTTTATCCCAGTTGCATTCTTTATTTGAGGAAGGAATAGAGGGTTTTAGCGATAGATGCACATCTATAAAAGAGGAACCACCCAAGGCTTTGAACTACAGGCATTCATTATTTGAGGAATGAATTCAGGGTTATGACGATGGATCCACATCTTCAAAAGAGAAATCACTCAAATTTTTGTCCCACTTGCATCCTTTACTTGAGCAATGAATTGAGGGTTTTGGCGATAGAACCACATCATCAGAAGAGAAATCACCCAAATTTTGGTCCCAGTTGCATCATTTTTTTGAGGAATGAATTCAGGGTTATGGCGATAAATACACATCTATAAAAGAGGAACCATCCAAGGCTTTGAACCAGATGCATTCTTTATTTGAGGAATGAATTCAGGGCTATAGTGATAGATCCACATATTCTTAAAAATGCCCTGACCCGTTATCAGTAGGGGTGAGGTGAGCGAAGCATCTGGTCAGACATATTTTATACGAATCACCCCCTGCAGTCAGCACCGGATACTCACGACTTTATAACTGCAGTGTCTTTTCGAAACGTTCGTTCTATTCATGTGTTTGTAGTTAAGTTTTGTTTGTTTTTGAATTTTGCGCAACGCTACCCGAGAGCTATCTGCGTTAGCCGTCCCACTAAAGAATTGTGGGGTTGACCGTACATTATAACGCCCCCACGGCTGAAAGGGCGAGCATGTTTGGTGTAACGGGGATTGTAATTAAGTGGTATCAACTTCAAGTAAAAGCATTATGTGTTGTTACTTTCTTGTAGTTTTTCTGTAAAACTTCCTAGTTTTAAAGAAAAGCTTCGATAACTATAACTAAGCAACTGGAGCACGACGTGTAATGTGATGCCGCGTCAAAAAATAACAACTGCAAGTTTAATCAGAATATAAAAACGGTGAGAATTTCATGCTAACCTACACGAAACGAAGTCTATTTCGGATATCAAACCACTTCGTGCATTTATTTTACACCGTAAGAACGACTTCTTTTCCTTTGCTCATTGTGTTTGTATTTACACGTACATACATGCATGTATATGTATTAATAATTGCTTCGTAGATGTGCCTTATTCATACTTTGTTTGTTTGCTTTTTTTATACGGAATTGTGGTAATGAAATAATATAAACGATGTAAGTGATTTAGAAGCATGACTCCAACTAAGTAATATAGCTCCACTGAAGTTTTATTGTAACCCCAATCTCCGCATTTCTTCTTCAACGAGCACAAGAATTTCGTTAACACGGGGTGGCCACAACCCACGACCAGCAGGTCGAGTTTGTTGACCGAACCCCGGGCTGTTTCGTCACAGATTTACCAGACAGCCTGGTGCCTGAAACAGCGATTGGGGGCCGGGGGGCTATACCGCATCCCGGCCGCCACAGGTCGTCCAGAGGTCACCTTCACAGCTTGCATAGAATGAGGGTAGGGTGAGCGATGTGTAAAACGAAACTAGCACGTGCATCCATCATGTACCCCTTTTCTGTCGTCAGTCTGTTTAAGTGTACAAGGATTTCCAAGAAGACGCGTTTCTTAATTCATGCGTGCGTGCAGTGTACAATTATCAGTGGCTTTAACGCACATATGCAGCGAAAAGATGCCAGGAGAGATTGGATTATAAAAGTCTCTCCTACACCGCGCAATGAAATCAACTTGTGACAATCTGCCCGTCTAAAATTTTGTTTTAAACACTGTTTGTAGATCGAGATGCTTTAAATTCCAGGGTTAAAAGTTTATACTTTTAAATTGAAAGTTATGAATAGTTATTCTACTCGGGGCCGTGCACAGGAATTTTGCGTTTTACTGTTGTTTTTGGAAAGAACACGTTGTATAGACACACAGTGGTACGTAACCATTTCAAGAAACTCACGTATTTTACTTAAAAAAAGCATTACACTGACTAAAAATGACCGGTTCGTATGCATATAGTTATTTGGGGGAGTTCCTCCCACCACATGTTTATTCCAATGCCCCTACTGTTTATAAGAAAATTCTCTTTTGCTTGTGTGGAAATGTTTTCGTAAATAAATTGAAAGTAACCTTTTCTGTCACATATACGAACACACACAGTATTACCTAGTGTTCTTTGTAAACATCAAAAATAAACTGCAAAACAAAATGTCCGAATAATCGTCCTTTAAAAACAAAAAGCAAACACGCACATAAACAAAGTCAGCTGATACACCAATTCTGAGACTATATCTGGAGGTACAACACAGTTACCACGTGTGCATGCCTTGTCTGAAAGGGCTCAGCATGGCAAGGTGGGTTAAGGTGTTCGACTCGCAATCTGAGGGTCGCGGGCTCGAATCCCCGTCACATCGAACATGCTCGCTCTTTCAGCAGTGGGGGGCGTTATAATGTTACGGTCAATCTCACTATTCATTAGTAAAAGAGTAGCCCCAAAGTCAGCGGTGATGACCAGCTAAGCTGCCTTCCTTTTAGTCCACTGATAAATTATGGACGACTAACACAGATAGCCTTCGTGTAGTTTTGCGCGAAATTCAAAAACAAAACAAGAAAAATTTTCTGAAGGTTGTGTTCATTTAATTCAGTGAAGTCAAGTTTTCATGTGTGTTTTTGTGCAGACATTTTGAAAACAAGCAAGTGTTATACATCCATACATATGTGCGTATCAAACCCCGTATGTACCTAACACGTAAAGCGTTATACTCAGAAGCTGTGTTGTGCAATAATGATACCGAATAATGAACGTGACATGATAAAATGAACTGACTTATTTTTCCAAGAAATAAAATCATATTTAGATTTAGCCCCTAAATGTTGTCAGACAAACGGGCTTTCATCTCCTGTTTTATATGTATTATATTTTAGTGAAAATAAACATTTTAATGGGGTTAATAAGTAAAATAACAAAGAAGGACTGTGTTAAAAACAGCAATTACAAACCTCTTGTGTCAGTTTGAGTTATAACAAACGTATATATATGTGTGTGTACATATGTATATAAGTACGGTTGTCTGACAGTAATTTGGGGCTAACACTAAATGATATTATTTAAGTCAAAATTAATCTCTAATCTTACGGGCAAAAATATAACCCCCAGTACTGCAGTATACCGAATTCGAGCCTAGCAAGACGTTTTATAAAACAAAAGATCGTTTTATTTAAAGTTAAGTACAAAACTATACTATGGGTTATCTTTGCTCTTCTCACCACAGAGTATCAAAATCCGTCTCTTAGTATTGTAAATTCGCAGACATACCGCTAAGTCACTGGGGTGGATGGGTGGGGTCAAAGTGAAAGAAAACCAAAGTTAATGAAAATATTGAAGTTGTGATAGAAATTTGTTATTGACGTTAAATCAAAGTTTGTTGTTTACCTTCCCACTGGTTTTGTAACCTTTAATGTTATTTTGCGATTTATTTAATGTGCTGATATTGAAGTTTTCAGTCTCACTTCGTCATGTTTTTGTTTTTTTCATATCATATATGAAATTTCAGTTTTAATTACAACTGCCATAGTCATAAATTCGAAATTTTCTTTGTTTTACCGTCAGCGAGGGTAGATCTTCAGGTATTAGTCAGACTTCCTGGTTTTACACATGCCGGCCCGGCATGGCTAGGTGGTTAAGGCGCTCGTAATCTGAGGGTCGCAGGTTCGAATCCCCATAACACCAAACATGCTCGTCCTTTCAGCCGTGGGGGCTTTATAATGCGCGGTCAGTCTCCACTATTCGTTGGTAAAAGAGTAGCCCCAAAGTCAGCGGTGATAACTAGCTAGCTTCCATCTAGTCTTACACTGATAAATTAGGGACGACTAGCACAGATAGCCTTCGTGTAGCTTTGCGCGAAATTCGAAAACAAACAAACATTTCTTTGGAATATTGCCGTATTAGTGTTTTGAAATATTCTCATATTAGTGTTGTGGACCATGTTCAAGAGATACGAAAGACTTCTATTCAAATATATACCTCCATTAATTTATTTCTTACGACACACACTTTCAAAACATACAAACAAATGTCAGTTGAAAAAATTCCTAAAATAGTGATAAGTATATATAAAATGTACAGTCAACTCCCATCCTAATGGATCATAGAATTACATGCAATGTAATTGTGTACGGGCCGTTTACCAACCGCATTTTCGGATTCTGTGTATTATTCAACAAGGAAATTTGCGTTCCATTTGTTTTTAAACAAAAAAGACTGACCGAAATTCATTATTGATAAAAATGTTTGGGTTCCGGTGCAGCAGGTACATCAGCACAATAGTGTGTGCATGTTGTTAAGTCGTTGCGCTGATTTTTTTTCCCCACTGGATGCCACCGTACCTTATTATTGTACTGAGTGCAAGAAAATATCGCTACTGAAATGACTGCATTTTGACAGTTGTCATTTCTGTGACAAGTGTTAAAGTGGAGTATTAGGTTCAAATCACTTCATTTCGTGCTTTTATCTTTAAGACATCCAGTGCCACAGCGGCATGTCTGCTGACTTGCAACACCAGAAATCGGGTTTCGATATCTGTTGTGGGCAGAGCATAGATAGCTCATTGTGTAGTTTTGTGTTTATCTACAAACAGACAAACATTCTATAACTGTTCTTTTCAATCAGTCGACGAAGGAAGTCCCGTTTTCATTGCGAAATTCTCCACAAAAAGAAACACTTTTGTTCCTTCAGATGATTTTTCCCCGAATATTAGCACTCAGCACACACAAAGACTGACGGGTCGATGTTTGTATCAATACGAAATTTTTGTTATTGCAAAAACTGAATAATTTTCTAGTAATGCACTCTGTTGGGCCTTTGTTAGACTCGTTGGGCTAAGTGCAGCATACTGTTTTAGTGCGCTGGACTGTGAATTTGAGTGTCCATGATTCACTTTCCTATGCTACAGAATTGTGCTAATCTCCTTTTTTTGAGTCACGGGGTTGTTCTGAGAGTGATGGTCAACCCCACTTTTCTATCAAAGAAGTCTTAATTAAAAGTTGGCAGTAAGTGCCTTTGACTAGCGAGCTTCCTTCTATCAGTTGTCGTGTACCTTGCAGGAATATCCGAAACAGACAGTTGTTACTTTCCAGTATTTTGATACAACACAAATGTGATTGGTTTATAGGTTTTTGTTTTTTTTCTAAATTGATAGTAATAATAAAAGTTCTTAAGAGTTGTTTACACGCAAACTAATCATACAAATGCAACCGTAAATTATACTTTGCTTCTCCTAATTAGAGAAGCTTTTGTCACACCGAATGCATGACATTTGGAGTGGATAAGAAAATGGTAATTTTTCTTGCCCTTACTTTATGTCTCATTTTTTTAATGGTAAAACGTTTTTCCTAAACTTGTATCTAAAAAAACAACTAAACAGTGTAGTTAATGTACTGGGGCAAAACTTCGATTCGAAAAGCCTTTTCGCTATCCCAACGATACCATATATTCCAATACGTATGGTTGTTTTCTTTTTTCCTGCCAACCACCTGCACCAGCATTAGGGCTAATTTTGTAATGAAACGAGATGATAGAAGACCTTGAAATTTTCTGTTAATCACACATAGATGGAAATATTTCGTTATCCGTAATACACTGAAAATGTGATTA
The DNA here is from genome assembly GCF_004210375.1 of Tachypleus tridentatus. Classification (NCBI taxonomy): domain Eukaryota; kingdom Metazoa; phylum Arthropoda; class Merostomata; order Xiphosura; family Limulidae; genus Tachypleus; species Tachypleus tridentatus. The sequence goes on along the minus strand of NC_134833.1, from coordinate 35,468,696 downwards.
AAGTTGTGGCTGATTTATTTAACCCACGAGCAAAATCTTCCATTCCAACGATAGGTGGCGAATAAGAAAAAGTTAATATAAACGGTAATGGAAAAAGGAATTGTAGAAATTAATGATTAAGATAAATTATGTAAATTATGGGTGGTTGATGCCATTAAATGGTTGCTTTTTTTTAAAAAATAGATAATGACTTGCGTTACAATTTCTTTGTTTTCATATTTCATTTTTTTAAAGAAATAAAATCGTTTTAATGTATTTAAAATGTCGAATTGTTTATTAGCAAAAGTAAAGAGAAAACTTTATGCAAATTAAGTAAATTAAACTTTTGCGTTTATATTTCATGGACGACTCTTCTCTCTTTCAGTTATTTCATACTTAGGTAAAACATATACAAACTCAGTGTAGTACTTTGTAGAAAACAGATAACCTATCAGGCAATTAAATTGCCGATTAAAATTGCAGAGTTAGTTTTTTTTAATAGCTCTCACTTCGCTTCCTTTATAATTTTTACCATTTTGTACAAAATTTATAACTATTATTAGATTAGCCCAGTTTGCATAGACTGTCACTGCGTCATTTATTAGAATAACTTAGGGTATTATTTAGGATTTATGACCCGTACTTTTAATATGATATACGTACCAGAAAAGTTTCGTTATTTTTCAAAACCAACGAACTTCATATGATTTTTAATTTTCAACTGTTTATAGGTCAGAATTGTAGGATTTGGTTCACCTAAGGTGATGGAATTTATGTTTTCACCCGTGTGTGTATATGTGTGGTTGTCAGTAGAATTTTTCGAAAACGGTTAAATGGATTTGGACGAAAGTTTATAAACATTTAAGACTACGACCCAACTCAGAAGTGATAAGTGTTTGGAGGTTCAGTATCACAGCAAGGTCACGAAAATAACTATCTTTTTAACATTGGGACCGATTGTTTCACTTTATGTTTGCTCTGTAAATCAGTAAAAAATTATCGGATTTTGATTAAACTTAGTGAACTTGTGTAGAATATTATTACTTATTGTACCGCCAAAACTGTGTCCATATTTACATCAAAGATGGGCCGAATATGGTCAACGATGCGTGCGCTCTGCTCTATGTTCTTTTAATTGTTTTTCAGAATTTACTTTACTGTAAACTAGGAACTCTAGTTTTGTTTTAGAATCAAGTTTCGTGTCAAAGTGAACAAACAACTTTTTTACGAATTGTACATCCTTTTTATGCTTAAAATTGATGGCTCAAAGGACGATTAACGAGTAGAAGCCTTTTTTTTTTTCTTTTGGCTTTTAACCTTTTTCCCAACTTTACCAACAACTCTAATTCTAATGGAAAAATACATATTTTTGGAATGATGATGTTTCGATTCCAGGTTTCGCCAAGCCTAAATTAAATGTTCAGTCAGAACTGAACGTGACTGAACGTTGAAGAGTAAGAGATTTATTTCCCAGATTAAAACTATCTTAAATATTTTTTTAGAAGCAAAAAATACTGGCTAATGTGGAAATAGATCGAGTTTTTACAATATCTGTAACTTTGAACAATAAATAACGTGCGATGAATTGATACTGTTTTCGTTATGTTAAAAACTAACTTCACAATCTGCTTCTATTATAATGTTGACGCTTTTCAGTACAGTTACCTTTTGGAATAACACATTCGGTAACCCTTTTAACATACTTTCTTAGAAGTTGCTTTTATCATAAACAAGTAGTTTCGTTTATTACCAAATAACATTTTAAAATTATAATAGTATGTAAAAACGTTATACTTTGACTTTATATTAAGATGTATATTTTACACAAAGGAGGTGTATAAACTGTTGCAGATTTGTTTCGCCTTTGTGGAATATACACAGGTTTATGCCTTCCTACAACTGGTTTGACAATAAACAGCAGTGTATTTGGCTGAATTAGTCGTTTCTTTGTCTTTGTATGCTTGTTTTGTAACTTGCCAGAAGATGGCGCTTCACCCACTACATAAATTTTGTTTTAATTTTTTTTTGCACAAAACGAAACGATGATTCTTAATTTCGAACACATAGACAAAAGAAAGAGAAACTGAAGTACATAAACAAAGTATTAAACTATTTTCTCAACGCATGGGAAATGTGAAAATAAAAATGTCTGTATAATATCAATTTAAATAAAAAGCTTCAAAATTCCATAGTCAATGAAAGTGAACGGTACGACAAATTCGCCTGTATCGTGTGAAGTTATAATTGTTAAATTTATATAATTGTTAAAGGAAGAGAGCTTGTCCTTTGACCGAGCTATAGCGTTTAGCCATTATCTTAATAAGGATGCGCTGACAGTACATCGATGGTTGTTTTCTAAACAATCAGTGGTAAAGTTTTCAAGTTCCTATATATATATATTTTTAGTCATGTAACGAGTATTTAATTATTTTTGCTTGTATTAGTAACATAAGAATATAAAAACAACGGAATAAGAACCCAAAATATCAATGTCTCTCTTGAAGTGCTGTTATAATTTTAAGGTCCAACCGTGGTATTCATAATAATGTTGGGACTAATATACGAAACCATAAATTTAGCAAATCCATTTTGGTATTTTAAATTCAATATCGTACAGCATCCGGTCAAACTACGATTTTTGTTTGTTAAGAAATTAGATTCAGTTAGTTTCAGTTTTGTAATATGCCTATTTTTAGGTTATGTGATTAGTGTTAATACACCACTAGATAGCGAACATTTTCGCCGTAGCAGGCAGGAGTCATTTGAAGTTTAACCGCCTCTCGTTCTAAGAAGTTAGTTGTCGAGACTCAAAGTACGGGTAGGTGTCGTCCTGCGCCATTTGGTTGTGCAATTTTAGCGGAACAAAAAGAAATTATCTTTGGTTAACGAAATATAGATCATTATTTAAAAGTCATAACTTATGTTGTAAGAAAATAATTCAGAAAAAGTGAAATTGACATTTTCGATATAGCAGCCTGCAGTTTCAGATATTGTTTGTTTTTACTCTCTCTCTCTCTCCTTATTTTTTTTTAAGTCTTCTAATTTTCTTCGTTCACTAAAATCCATTGCTTCCCATGATCGGTCTCGACGCTTCGAGTTGCGTTGTGCGAGGTATTTCCGGTGTAGAGGTATTATAGAAAGCCGACCAATTCCGTGATCGCAACTTTCGACACATGTACTCTTGCAAGGACAACACAATATAAATTGATTTTGTTTGCTGTATGGTTTAAAACACACATTTCCCTGAATATGATAAACGTATGATGGCTTTACACGCCCCGTGTATATTATGAAAAGTCACGTGTTAATATTATAATACAAAAAAATTCGTGTGAACTATAAACAGATAAACATTTATAATTCAAGAAACCTGGGCTTTTCTTTATGTATAGGTGGTACTTCTTGTTTTAAGTATATAAAGTGGAAAAACAATAGATGGACGAAATACCATGAAAAATGCTTGAGTAATGATTTCTTGTATTGTAATTTATCTTCAAGTGTGTGCTTTAAGTGTTTTTTTCGCAGGACAGTATGGCATTACTTTATTTGTATTATTTTCAATTGTCCTTATAATTATGTATTAACATTTGTTGAGTAACTGACGTATTTAACGCTGTGTTTGAGAGATTAAAAAAAAGAGATTAAAACATAGAGCTAGAACGCCCTCTAGAAGGGAGTTAATAATAATAATAAACATTTTGGAATAAAATATTCCGTTAGACGTCAGAAAAAGCACAAGTTGAAATAACCATTCGATCCGAGCTCAGATGAATTCGTAATAAGCTAATCACGTGCTTCAAAATTAAATTACATATTTTAATATATGGAAGAGATGCGAACTTGTGAAAATGTTTGGATTTGATTTAGGAACTTTTAAATAGGCGGTTTTATTTCTAATGGTTTGCATAAATCTTAAGTATTGAATTTATAAATATATCTGTGATTCATATTCTAATCTTAAAACAATGCCATTAATAGTTGATGTATGTTAAATTTGGTATTATTTATGTAATTGAAGTATTTTTAAAAAATGAAAGAAAATAACTGACAACGTCGCCATATATTACATTGAAGTCTGGTAGGAACGTGACCAGAAGTTTAAGAAGTTTCAGAATAACAGGGGTAAAAAAGGGGAATCTCAACTGAAAACATAATTTTAAAATGTGTTAGAAAAAAAGAGATGAATATCCCACAAGTACATAAAACGTATATCTTAAAACATTTCGTGTCATACTTACAAGGTCTGGCATGGCCAGGTGGTTACGTTACTCAACTCATAATCTGAAGGTCGCGGGTTCGAATCCCCGTCACGCCAAACATGCTCGCCCTTTCAGCCGTGGGAGCGTTATAGTGTTATGGCCTATCCCACTATTCGTTGGTAAAAGAGTAGCCCAAGAATTGGCGGTGGGTGGTGATGACTAGCTGCGTTTCCTCTAGTCTTACACTGCTAAATTATAGACAACTAGTGAAGCAGCCCTTGTGTAGCTTTAAGCGAAGTACAAAACAAAGAAACTCACAAATGCCCATGAGATTTCCGATCTCGAGACTAACGCGTGATAAACATGGTTATGTATTACGGAGAAATACGCAGTATTTATTATATGCAGGATCAACTTACATGAAGTTAACCACTACAACTTTCCGTAAGTCACTGTTCAAGCATTTTAGTCAATAACAACTATTGTTACCTTTGGAAATTATGACGTCATTTGGGCATCAACGGTGATATCTTTCAAAACTGAAACTATTTAGAAATCGCGTCATTTATTATACCACATCCACTTGATCATTTCAATGATAAGCATCAATTTGAAAAATTATAATTTGGATCAAAACAGATCAGGAAGACTATTTAAAGGAATCTTTTAACTTGCCATAATATTGGATTAGTGATAAACACCTTAGAACAGATATTTTGACATAAAGAAATAATTAGAATGCCTGTAAATAATGCTTCTAAGATATTCAAAAACAAAATCCCCTAAACAATTTAGAAGTTATTCTCCAGTATGTTATTTATTTTGGCTTTCCAGAGGTAATAAATTAAAACGGAGAAATATTTTAATGTGAAAGTGTAGAATACTTTGGTGGTAGGAGTTCCATGTATCACCAGTACTAGTATATGTGTATATAATTGTGGCTTTTGTAAAGATAACTGAATTTAAATTATTATTGTTATCAAAAGGAAACTTCAGTATGAGACTGCAAACAACGAAAAAGTTTTTGTTTTTTTTTAAGATCCCCAAAGTGGAATGTGTAAGGTCTTAGAATTCCTACTGGAACACAAAAAATGGAAAAGAAGACAATAATGAACCTGGTAGAGATTAGTCAAGGAAATGTATTAAATTGAACGTGAAAGATAAAAATTGAGTAGAGTAAAAAAATCAATTTGACAAACAGTATAACCTTTCGACTTGCATACTAATTTGCACTGATTATTCTTAGTTCCTATGCAGGTGTTGTGGAGATGCAAATGGACATGCCAAGGTAATTTCTATTAAGAGAAGTTCTCTCTACCCATAATTTTTTGAGATATGAACATGTTGGTATAAAAATTAATGGTGGCAGGTTTGTGAGACTTTTCGTTGGGTTAGATTCCGCTTGTTTGAAGAAGAGTCATTTCTAACCTATCTGTGGATATTGAAAGAGAAAAACGTACTAGAAGAAATAATAATAAATACACCAATACAGAACTACTTGAAAACGGTAACTGCTGATATCTATGTCGCATACAAAATATGAAAAAATTTAACACTAATAATAATAACTCTGCATGGAATCCTTTGTGTAATTATTAAATAAAAGAGAATTAGTGGTATGGTTCAAGTGTAGACCAGCTTGCCTAAAAAACAAAAACAGGAGAGACAAACGATTGGAATGTTATAGTAAGGAGTAGTTTGTTATTGTTGGGGAAGGGGTGTCCACGAATGTGACCAAAGCCGATAAAGATTCTTCCAATAAAAAACTTTTTTTGTACACACATACTTTGGTTTGCCTTCTGCCACCAGGCCAAAAGAAGATTTTCAACGACTTCAAACTAAGAAGTACATCAAAGCTTCAATTACATATGCAACGTTTGAGGATGAAGATTATTAAGAAAACGATTCTGAATGTGTTGACAGTCTTTGAAATGAGGGTAATCCACCACAAAAGACCCTAGTTTGTTTTCTTCTTGGTTAATGATATAAGGGAAAAAATGTTAAAATATTTAATTTGTACATTGTCGAGTTAGTTTAAGGATTATGACGTCATAAATGTTACGTATACATTCCAGAACAACCCGACTATTTGCTCTTTATTGATACTAAATGTTGTGAAATTGTGTTGGCTCATTTTACAGTATTTTGGTCTTAGTTATTAGAGAAATAGTTTCGTAATCGCAATTTTTAGTTTATTATTATCTGCAGTTGTGAACATTCTACCCTATCTCGCAGTTATCCGAAAGGCGAAGATAGTATTTTTAGTTGTACGGTGATTTCTGTTAGGAACTAGTGTTTTTATTATGGTTTTGCTTCCGTTTTAGACAGATTGCTGATTCTTGTTACGGTAACAAATTTAATAGGATAAAGCGATGCGTGATGATAAAACTAAAAAAACGGAAAGCATCGCCAGTTTACTAAGAATTTACAACACTTCACTTTCAGTTTACTTTCACAAAGAAGTTTCTGGATAAAAAATGCGTTAAGAAGCGTATTATGTAAGTTTAAGGGCTGCCACTGACGAAGTTTTCCGCTGGTTTCCAAAGTTTGATAAATTGGTTGATCACAGCACCCAAAACTTTATCTCAAAACTATCTAAAACTGTCAAGAGAATAATCTGTGAGTAAACCGGAAAATGGACATGCGTGGCCAAATGACTAGCATCATTTATCCGAAAATCCAGGTTTGCGTCCCTTTGCCTTACTTTGAGACCAGCATAGCCAAGCGTTAAGTCGTGCGACTCATAATCTGAGGGTCACGGGTTCGCATCCCCTTCGCGCCAAAACATGCTCGCCCTTTCAGCCGTGGGGGCGTTATAAAGTTACGGTCAATCCCACTATTCGTCGGTTAAAGAGTAGCCCAAGAGTTGGCGGTGGGTGGTGATGACTAGCTGCCTTCCCTCTAGTCTTACACTGCTAAATTAGGGACGGCTAGCACAGATAGCCCTCGAATAGCTTTGTGTGAAATTTAAAAACAAACAAAACTTTGAGACCACAAGTTCTTTAAAAGAATGGCGTTCAGATCCCATTAGCAGGTTAGAATAGCCCCAAAGTAGGCAGATGTACTGTTGATTAAGCTATCTTCCCTGTAGCTTTTGAGTTGAAAAAAAGAATGTGAACAGCTAGTAAGTAGCACATGGTTGCCTTCGTGTAGCTCTGCGCGAATACTCGAAATAAAGATCTCAAAATTTGTAAATAAATCAAATGACACCTTACACGTAAGTGAAACATTAGCAGTGTTAAATAGTAAAGTGCATTAGCTATTTTTAAGGCTGTGCCCTGTTCTAAATAACAAACGTTATTCTGCTACTGTTTAGCATTGTATGTTCGTTTTTAATATTTTTAACATTGAAAATTCGTTTATCACATGGGTGAAGAAAGCGTATTTTTCTGAGGATATGAATGTAGTTAAATTTGCATGTACTTTGTTTTTATCAGTATTGAAAGGTCGTTGTAAAGTTCACGAACTTCTTAAATCACTCTTCAGTTTCTCTGACGGTACTTTCTGTATCTGTATGTTTGGTATAAAATTCCCATGAAGGATGGGAGTAGTTTAGGCCTATTATTATACTGGAACAGTAACTAATGAAAAGTTCTGTGGCTCAGTGGAAATCTCATGGGCTTATAACGCCAAAATAAGGGTTCGATCCTTACACTGATCATAGCGCAGATTGCCTGTTTTGTAGATTTAAGAGAGTTCAGAGATGCGTGTCAAATGCACTGCTTCAGCGTATATATTTTTGAAGTGAATATTTGTTCCACTTTCTTTTGTTGTTGTTGTTAGCATTTTACTTGCTACTCTTAATTTTTAGCCGCGGCATATTGGCTTATAGTATGACTCTGAGTTTGTTGTTTTGTTTTTTTCAAGTGCAAACTTTTAGCTTATAGCTCCGTCATCTCTTGGCCGATTTGAGATCAAATTACAATTTTGGACTCAGGAGGCCAAACTTTCGATCGATGTATTTTGCCATGTCCAAGTTAATCTTGATCCTGCTCAAAAACATCTCAGTTTGAGGTTAGGCTAGTAGATATCCTGTTGAGTAATAAAACTGACTTAGGTATACGTATGACCACGTTTAGTATTGCTGTACCTGATACAAACGGAAAGAGGTCATAGGTTAATATACTTTAATTCTGCCTATTGATGACGCTTCCTGGTTTTTACAAAAACACTGTGTATATATAAATAAATAAATAAATCCCATTTTGTGAATAAAAGACGCAAACCAAGAGATTTTGGGAAGATATGGGGCTTTAATCCTGAAGCTTTTTAAACATCTGTATTAGTTTTAAGTTTGTATAAAATGTGTACTCGTTATCTGATTCATATTTGAAAGATTCATGTGTACTACTCTCTATAATTAGTAGTACTAATTCCGCTTATGAAATGTACTTAAAGGTCGCTTCACATTTGCGCGAGTTGCGTTTTTTTTGGGCTTGTTTTATTCTGAGGCCGTTTATTTGGGCTCTTCTGCAGTAGCAGATTTCAACACACAGCAAAATGGTTGAAGGAGTGATTGACTGCGTCAGTGAATAGCCTAAACATGCTAATATTTTTAGTCATCCTATCACTACTCTTGTTCAATTAAAAACACACCCACAATCGTGAACTTTTTGGCCCGCCTACTTTACATGTTCCGTATTTCAATTGAGCCGCGCAAAGAGCAGTTTAAACTGAAAAGTAAGCTATTAAAGGGCACTTGTTAACAGTTTGTTTGTGTGTTTGTTTTTCGTATAGCACAGCCACATCGGGCTCTCTGTTGAGCCCACCGAAGGGAATCGAACCCCTGATTTTTGCGTTGTAAATCCGTAGACTTACCGCTGTACTAGTGGGGTCCTTGTTAACAGTCGGTAACTTTTGTTTTGGGATCATTTCGAAAGATATTGCAGCTTGTTTTCGACGGTAATTCCGTTTCTTTCTCTTTTTTTTTTTTTTGCGATCCATGGAAAACACTCTGTATTGGATATAAATTCCACTGACGTAGGATCGGACATCCTTTCACCGTTTACTGTAGAATAATGGAAAACTTTTTCCAGGCAGTGAACTAACAGTCACTTTTCTCTACTATAGCGTACGTATGAAAGTTGCACATGCCTTAAATGTTAATGCAAGACACTTGCCCCAGCCGTCTACAGTGTTCATTAAGTGCGCGGCATGCGAAAATATTAGGCATAGGCTGGAAGTTTGAACTTCAATATGCTTCAGTCATCAGTCATTGACGTTGTCATTTGGCATTTCCCGTTTTTCTGTTGTGTAGCGTTATATATAATATCAGATTGATCCTGTCTTGTTCTACTGAAGTTAAAGCGTTAACGTTCGAGGCTTAGCTGTTAGCTAGTCGATAAAAGGATAGAATCAAGCTCGAGTGTGAGGATTGGACCGATGCTAATGTTGGTAACCGTTACACATGCAAACTGTTATTCATTAAATAAAATCCTAAATATCTGTTGAATTAACGAACTGGTGTGAAGTGTGATGGATATAAATCAAATAACTCTAACTGCATTTTAAACACACTTTTGTTGTTGTCGTTCTTAAAAGACATCGCAGGGATGCATGGATTTCATTTATTTATCTTCAGTCTTTAAATATACACCTACAGAACATTAAAAAAATTGTCTTTTATAGGAAAGTTCGCGTGTCTGTTTGTAGCCCCGTAAACCGCCGCCTTGCCCAGATAATTTTAACCGGCTTATGCTGTAGCCTAAATAATTCTGGTATTTCAGAGAACGTTAGAGATGGTACAGACCAAATTCATGGTAATTGATTAAAATTTTAGCTCTCTGTGAAACTGCGTATAAGCTTGAATATATACACACACACACACACATATATATATATATAGCTTGTAGCTCTTGCGCTTGAGATGACCCAAGATCGCTTGGGGACACATTTGTTTGCCGGAATATTCTCTAGATATCCCTGGGCTCAGAAGCCAGCTAGCTACTTCTCAGCCAAAGAGGTAATTGTAACTGCTGTTGTGATTGTTTTAAAGCAGTAGATAAAGGAAATGTACGAGCTGCATTACCCTTGTGTCCAGTCACTAATTTCTAAAATATACAATTAAGTAAAACGAGAAATCATCCCACCAGTAAATATAAGCAAAATCCTCAGTGAATAGAGGGCGCTAAATATGTAAATTGTGTAGCACAAAGTTTATAGAAACTTCATGCTTTGCTTTCCCTTTCGACAAAATTTGTGTTCCTTGTGGAATTACACACAGAGTTACACAAGGGCTTTCTGACGAGCTAGAATGAAGGACAGCACTCACTAGACAAAAAAAAAAAAATAAATAAACACACAAAACAGAAAAACATATTGGTCACAGTAAACTTATAAGAAACGAACATAATTTGGTATTTTTCTCTTCAACTGAAGTGTTAAAAGCATTTCAGAATTTGTTTTTATTTCAGGTTAATTTCTGGTAGCGATTTAGTATGTGATGTGTTATATATTGTATCTTTCGTTACTTCGGTACTATTCCTATTACAGAAGTGTGTGTTTGTATTTGTTTGTTTTTTAATTTTTATATACACACATGCTTTGTTGTGCCTTCTGCTACTAGGCCAATGGAAGATTTTCACCGATTTCAAACTAAGAAGTACATCAAAGTTACAATTACATATGAAACCTTTGAGGATGAAGATTCTTAAGAAAGCGATTTTGAATATGTTGACAGTCTTTAAAATGAGAGTAATCCACCACAAAATACCCCAGTTGTTGTTGTTTATTTTCATGGTTAATGATATAGGGGAAAAAAATGTTAAAATATTGAATTTGTAGAAGATGGTTTTGTTTGTTCATTTTAGAATTTCGCGCAAAGCTACACAAGGGATCTCAAATAGGACTTTTATACAGTGGTAAAAGATAGCTTAGTCCTAAGATCTTAGGCTTCAGAAATCCGGTGGGATGACAAACTATGCTTCGATATTTTGTTGTTTTTGAATTTCGCGCGTAGCTACACGAACGCTATCTGCGCTAGCCGTTCCTAATTTTGCAGTGTAAGACTAAAGGGAAGGCAGCTAGTCATCACCACCCACCGCCAACTCGTGGGCTACTCTTTTACCAACGAATAGTGGGATTGACCGTCACATTATAATACCCACACGGCTGAAAGGATGAGCATGTTTGGTGTGACGGGGATTCGAACCCGCATCCCTCAGATTACGAGTCCAGCGTCTTAACCACCTGGTAAAAGAGTAACCCAAGAATTGGCAGTGGGGTGGTGATGACTAGCTGCCTTCCCTCTAGTCTTACACTGCTAAATGAGGGACGACTAGCGCAGATAGCATTCGTGTAGCTTTGCGCGAAATTCAAAATCAAAACCAAACTAATATTCGATTAGAATTGTCCAAGAATAGGGCGGTGGGTGCTGTTAACTAGCTATCATTTTCCAAGTCCTTTTGTTTAAAACTAGAGACAGCAAACGCAGATAGGTCTTGGGTTGCTTTGCGTGAGTTTCTGAAGCAAACAAATTTGACGTTTATTTATATTCACGATGCTAGAAAAACACTTAGGTTTGAGAAATAAATTTAATACACACACACACACACACACACACAAATACCCTACAACCCGACATCTTTCGAAAGGTGGACCTTTCTTTTTCAGAAGTTAACAGTTAGGCCCTGAAGAAATAAAGTCCATCTTTCGAAAACGCTCGTGTTGTAGGGTATCGTATTGTTGTGTTTATTTAGATTTTATTAATATTTTAGCCAATAGTGTGTGCATGTGAAAAACTTTCCAAAGTGAGCATTGAAGAGCATTATTTTGTGTAATAACTTTGCAGTTTTAACGTAAAACTACACAGTTGGCAGTATGCACTCTGTTCACAGCAGGGAGTCGAACGCCGAAGTTTAACGTTGTAAGTGTGTTTACTTACCGTTCTAAGTTTTGAAACATATTTCCACACCAATTCACCCTGTAACTGAAGTATTTACGGTAGTTTCTGGCCGTTTCTTTCACGTACTGGTGCCTGACATGGGTTTGATGTCAGGACCTTCTACTCGCAATCTGCGGGTCGCATGATAACAACAACGTGCCGAACATGTTCCACTCGTCTTTTCGGTAGTGGAGGCGCTATAATGTGTTATTCAATCTCGCTATTCGTTAAAAAAAAAAAAAAAGAGAGTAGAGGATTAATTAGGTTTTCACGAAATTCAGCAAACTGCCTTTTGTAACCTTTCTAGAAACAACGCTTAACGTTTCACGTGATTAGACATGTATGTAGAATTTCATGAACTAACAGAGCACGCTTTGTTATGTATGTTAACAGGTTTCCGTTTTAAGTATATATAAAATATTATATATTCGTGCGTTTAAAATAATATAGGAAATCATTATAGCGTAGGAATATTGTTGTCGTTGTAGCTTTTGTTTTCAAACTATACTTGATTCTGAACAATATGTTTCAGTAAAATTATCACATGTGTATTGGATATTTTATATACAAACTACAAACCTAGTTGTCAAAACCACCATACTCACTGTACGTTCTTCAAAGCGTAAAAAAATAGTTTAATATTTTACGAGAAGAAATTTCGACAGTATTCGTAAAATTACGGTGAATTTTCAAATCACAGTGTTTTTATTTCAGCAGAATAATATTTAGGTGGCTGTAAACGCGTTAGGCTCTTTTGAAGAATAATTGCGAAAAACTGAGGAAAAAACAAACCAAAACAGCAACAGAGTAAGCTACTGCTGTATGTGCAACACAGAAAACAGGAAAAACAATATAGTTGCGCGTAAAAATAGTCGACCAGTTGTCGATTTTGCGAGGTTGCTGTACTTTGTATCGATTGGAAGGGAGCGCCTTACAGAGAGCATTAGCTTACTAAACAGCTTGTCTCTTGGCTTGTCGGCATATTTCTCAGTACCGAAAGTCTAAAGGGAATTGGGTGATGAACGCTACTGTTGATGGGCTTTCGTGTGTATGGCTTCATTTACAATGATCACTGTCTTATCGGGATTAGATTTTTTTGGTTTTGTTTTTATTACAGCTGTTCTCATGGCTGGATTTATCGAAGAAAATGTATATTTGTATCTACATACATTAAGTGTTTTCTTTCTTTCTTTTGTTTTGAAAATTAAAAATTAAAATAATCTTTAACGTTCTACTTCGTATAACAATGCAATGTATAACACAACTGAATTTGTTATCATGTTTATTGTAATGTGCTATCACGGTTATATTAATGTTTTAGAACTGGCATTGCCTTATAATTAGTGCGCTCTACTCATAACCTGAGGTTCGCGTTTTCGAGCAAGCTCACCCTTTTGACCGTGGGAGCGTTATAATATTACGGTCAGTCCCACTATTCTCTGGTAAAAGAGTTGGCGGTAGGTAGCGTTCACTAGCTGCCTTCCTTCTGATCTATCACTGATATAAAAAGGACTCCCCGCTAGTACAGCGGTAAGTCTACGGATTTACAACGCTAAAATCAGTGGTTCGATTCCCCTCGGTGGGCTCAGCAAATAGCCCTTGTGTAGGTTTGCAGGACTGTTAAAACTACACAAACTTTATATATATTTCTTCTCCATCCTGCCCCAATTACATTCAATATAGCTGATATGGGGCAGAAAAATATATGTAAAAACGGCACGTTTGGGTTGAGAAAATTTTTTACGTAGAGGAGCGACCTTCTACGGTCAGCGTCAGGTTCACAAAGGAAGAAAGAGGTAATTGACCGGAAGCTGACCACATGTTTGAAAAGGGTTGTGTAACTGAGTGTCGGAATGTAGAGGACGTGCTTAGATGTTTAAATATATAATTTTATATTATTTATTTTATTATTAGTTATATTATTTTTAATACAGGTATAAAGGTGTTCCTTTGTATTGGTTTATTTTGGGCTTAAGTTGTATAAGTAAGGCTTCTTTAATTTTGCGTTTATTTATGTTTGTTTATTTAGTATTTGAGTGTTTTCTATGGTTGTGTTGTGTTTATTTGACTTGCAGTGTTCGAAAACGTGTGAAGGTGACTTTTTATGTTCTTTGAATCTGGTTTCCATTTTTCTACTTGTTTCTCCAATACAGAAGTCGTGGTAGTTATCACATTGTATTTGATGAATAATGTTGGTGTGGTGTTTGTCAGTGTAGTTTTTACATAGTATAGACCTCAGTTTTGTGCCTGTTTTTTGAATAAATTTGGTATTAACTGGAATGTCATATTTTGTTACTAGTTTTTGCCAAATGTTGGTTATTTTGTTGCTGATGTCGGGAATATTCTGATGTATGGTATGCAGCAGTATATGGTTTCGTGATTTTTTGATTCGTGAGCTGTATTTACTTTAGTTGGTTGATTTTGCTTTCTGTCTAGGTGTGTGCATATAATGTTTTCTGCGGTTTGTGGGGGAAACTTATTGATTTTGATGAAGTATTGTTTTATTTTGTCTATTTCATCGTTAATTTTATCTGGTGAGCATAGTTTTTTGGCTGTGTTTGTTTGGTTTCTTAGTATGTTGAGTTTTTGTTTAGTTTCATGTGCTGAGTCCCAAGGAATGTATAGTTCAGTATGGGTGATTTTTCGGTGGATTTCTGTTTTAAATTGTGTGTCGGTTGTTGTAATTTCGGGGTTAAGAAATGATATTTGATTGCTTTCTTCTTGTTCACATGTGAAGTTAATGTTGGGATGTATAGCGTTAATGTGATTGAAAAAATTGTGTGTGTGTCCTGTAGATGTGAATCCCGCAACCGTGTCTTCTTCTACATATCTGTACCAGTATGGTGGTGGATGTAATGCTGTGTGAACCTGACGATGCCCGAATTAGGTCGAAACGTTGTTCGCTTCTCTACGTAAAAAATTTTCTTAACCCAAACGAACCGTTTTTACATATATATTTCTCTACAAGTGGGTTTTCTCGACATCACTGATTGATATTCGGCAGATAAGCAGTTTTAGTAACTTCCCGTCTCACAGAGGATTTTTTGTTCTTTGAATGTTTTGTTGTTGTTGTTTTCTGACCAAACACGCCATACATTTTGTAATTCGAATCTTACCTAACTAAATTTGCCTACATTTTATATTCTGATAAAATTCTCTCTGACTTTCATTTTAAACGTTCATATTTTTTTATTTGACAGTGAAGTAGCACGTGCGTTCTCTTATTGATAGTTTTGGTTTTGTTAATAACATTCTCACGATTTGACTTTGTTGATAGCTTTTGTAAAGTTACGATATTAACACTTATAAGTTGTAAACTTTTCTTTGGAATAATGACCCCCATTATATATCTTCCCACTGGTTGCTTAACAAAATGATATCGCAGTAAAATTATTTGAATATAGAATTGTTCGGTCATTACATAACTCACGGTATCCCACGAATTCGTTATATGGATAAACGATTTCTTTTTACGCTTTACTTATAGATTTGATAGTGTTAAAGGAAATATGAGTAAATCTGTAAAATGTCACTGGTTCGTTTTTAGCACTAGATACGATACTACATCTGTGTATTATAGAATGATGTAAAGATACATTTCGTTTAAGACTTAGAGAATGTTTTTGTCTTCTTTTCTTCTGGGAGAAAGTCCAAACATTCCATTGAAAAGCAAGCAGGTTACTTACTTTTATGAATTTTAAGCTTAATTTTGATTAATAATCATTATATATGTGTATGGATTTCATTTCAGATTTTACGCTATGTATTTTATATTGGTGTAAATTATTACTGTTCGTTTATGATTAAAACTTTGACGTAAAATTAATGTTGAGAAATAATTCTGAAACAGAATTTGAGAGAAAATATACTTCACCCTCAAGAATAAGAAACTAGAACATCTGCGCAAAATCAATACTCTGATTAATGCACAACTCGATATACTTCTGTAGCAGCATTTCAGTGTTAAAACTTTTACGTGGCTACATGTTGACGAGTAACTGTTGTGAACAAACATGGGGTTACGGCCGAAAATGTTGCTAATAATGAAGGTACCCATCTGATCAATCTTTTAATTTTAACCATTACAGTTTTTTCTTACATTACATACTTCCAGTGAAACCAGTTATTAAAATAGCTATATTATCCACTAGGTTAGATTTTAGTTCTAATGTCTGTGAGCTGAAGTTTATTGACTTTTAATACGGATATTTGATTAGGTTGAGAAGCGCGTGCGGTTTTAGAAGAGACCATACAGTGGTATTTACACCGTTAAATTTATTTTCTTGTTCATCCTACAGGTACACAATGGGCTGTCTGTGCTACGCCCAACATGTGTATTGACCCCAAGTATGAAACCCGTAAGCTTGCCGCTGAGCCACCAGAGGGCTAAACTTTACAACGATACTAATATATTGTGCGATGTTTTCATGTGATCGGAAGTAAAGAAACTCGAAGAAAATAATGCATACAATGATCAAGTTTTGATCTGGATCGAGATCCTTTTCGGAGCATACAGTTACGACAGAAAGTGTTCGTACCCCTGCGTCGTGAGTAGTTTTTTCCTTATAACGTAAAAAGGATAACGATTAGGATAATGAAAGTAAAGTATATTATAAATATTATACTAACAAACATAAATATTTATGTAAATCAAACGACACATAAACTGTTTACAAAAATATAACCAAACATAGGAGGGGCAGAAAGTGTTTGTGCGTCTACTTTAATGGTCAGTTGTGTAGCCTTTCAGGTGAATTACTTGGCGCAATCTCTCCTCAATGCCCTCCATGATCGTTTGACAGTACTCGGCTGGTATTTTCTTCCACTCTTCTTTACAGAAGACCTCCAACTCTTGCAAGTTTTTCGGATGACGCTGATGAAACCTGGTCTTCAACTCATGCCAAACGTTTTCAATTGGGTTGAGATTGGGTGACTGCGATGGCCACTTCAGAACGCTTATATGGTTCCTCTGCAACCAGGATTGCACACATTTCGATGTGTGCTTAGGGTCATTGTCGTGCTGGAAGATCCAACGACGCCCAAGCCACAAGTTCCAAGCATCATTCTTGATATAAGTGCCTAATATATCAACGTACTCTTCTTTTTTCATGATTCTGTTGACGCGGTGAAGGCTGCCTACACCAGAAGAGCTGAAGGAATCCCATAACATGATCGAGCCACCTCCTTGTTTAACTGTAGGGATGATGTTCTTTCGAAGATTTGGTTCCCCTTCTTACGGAAAATATAGCGAACATCATTGTGGCCGAAAAGCTCGATTTTAGTCTCGTCTGACCAAAGAATACTCTTCCAATGGGTAAAGGGTTTATTTACACGCTTTCTTGCATACCTCAATCGTGCTTCCAAATGAACAGCCTTTAAATATGGAGTTCTAGGAGGACGGCATGCTCTGAACCCAGAAGAGCGTAACGTGTTCGTAACTGTAGAGGTGCTTACTTCAACCCCAGTTTCTGTATGTCATTATGTGTTAAACGAGGGTTCCTACTAACTTCTCTGAGAACCTTCCTCTTGGTTCTCTCTGGAATTTTGGTGGGGCGTCCGGAACGAGGGAGGTTAGCAGTTGATCCTGTAAGCTTAAACTTGGCAATTATGTTTTGAACGGTAGATTTCGGCACATTAAGTTGTATAGCAATACCGCAAAGAGACACACAAGACTTGTATTTTACAATAATTCGATTTTTTAAATCACTGGACAGTTGTTTCATGTTCGTCATGATAACCAAGCAGATAATGACGGAAACGGCGCTAAATTGCCGGAAGAACTTTTTTTGCTGGCTAAATTCCAATAATTATGAACCCAGTGTCTAGTTCTGGAATGGTGTAATGTAGTTTATTCACCAAACTAAACAAAATTTTTACGGGAATATCAGTTTTTGCATTCGTTCTGAAATGTACGAACATTTTCTGCTCCTCCTATTTTTGGTTATTTGTTTATAAACAGTTTACGTGACGTTTAATTTACATAAAACTTTATGTGTGTTAGTATAATATTTATAATACACTTTATTTTCATTATCCCAATCGTGATACTTTTTAAGTTTTGAGGAAAAAACTACTCGGGATGCAGGGGTACGAACACTTTCTGTCGTAACTGTAGGAGGATCAGTGATTATGTGGATCTCTTATTCCTGATACAACGGAAAATAATATTTCAGTCATTTCTAATTTACCAGGTTAAAATCCACGCTTTGCCACTAAATATTCCCTTTACACTGTTAATCCTTTACCGTTGATGATTAGTCGTAGGTTGCTGGTAACTGGAAGATTTATTTGTTTGGAATCAAGCACAAAGCCACACAATAGGCCGTGTGTGCTCCGCCCACCACGGGTATCAAAACACGGTTTATTTGTTTGGAATCAAGCACAAAGCCACACAATAGGCCGTGTGTGCTCCGCCCACCACGGGTATCAAAACACGGTTTATTTGTTTGGAATCAAGCACAAAGCCACACAATAGACCGTGTGTGATCCGCCCACCACGGGTATCAAAACACGGTTTATTTGTTTGGAATCAAGCACAAAGCCACACAATAGACCGTGTGTGATCCGCCCACCACGGGTATCAAAACACGGTTTATTTGTTTGGAATCAAGCACAAAGACACACAATAGGTCGTGTGTGCTCCGCCCACCACGGGTATCAAAACACGGTTTATTTGTTTGGAATCAAGCACAAAGCCACACAATAGGCCGTGTGTGCTCCGCCCACCACGGGTATCAAAACACGGTTTATTTGTTTGGAATCAAGCACAAAGCCACACAATAGGCCGTGTGTGCTCCGCCCACCACGGGTATCAAAACACAGTTTATTTGTTTGGAATCAAGCACAAAGACACACAATAGGTCGTGTGTGCTCCGCCCACCACGGGTATCAAAACACGGTTTATTTGTTTGGAATCAAGCACAAAGCCACACAATAGGCCGTGTGTGCTCCGCCCACCACGGGTATCAAAACACGGTTTATTTGTTTGGAATCAAGCACAAAGCCACACAATAGGCCGTGTGTGCTCCGCCCACCACGGGTATCAAAACACGGTTTATTTGTTTGGAATCAAGCACAAAGCCACACAATAGACCGTGTGTGATCCGCCCACCACGGGTATCAAAACACGGTTTATTTGTTTGGAATCAAGCACAAAGCCACACAATAGACCGTGTGTGATCCGCCCACCACGGGTATCAAAACACGGTTTATTTGTTTGGAATCAAGCACAAAGACACACAATAGGTCGTGTGTGCTCCGCCCACCACGGGTATCAAAACACGGTTTATTTGTTTGGAATCAAGCACAAAGCCACACAATAGGCCGTGTGTGCTCCGCCCACCACGGGTATCAAAACACGGTTTATTTGTTTGGAATCAAGCACAAAGCCACACAATAGGCCGTGTGTCCGCCCACCACGGGTATCAAAACACAGTTTATTTGTTTGGAATCAAGCACAAAGACACACAATAGGTCGTGTGTGCTCCGCCCACCACGGGTATCAAAACACGGTTTATTTGTTTGGAATCAAGCACAAAGCCACACAATAGGCCGTGTGTGCTCCGCCCACCACGGGTATCAAAACACGGTTTATTTGTTTGGAATCAAGCACAAAGCCACACAATAGGCCGTGTGTGCTCCGCCCACCACGGGTATCAAAACACGGTTTATTTGTTTGGAATCAAGCACAAAGACACACAATAGGTCGTGTGTGCTCCGCCCACCACGGGTATCAAAACACGGTTTATTTGTTTGGAATCAAGCACAAAGACACACAATAGGCCGTGTGTGCTCCGCCCACCACGGGTATCAAAACACGGTTTCTAAGCTGTGTGAGTCCGCAGACACATCGCTGTGGCGCTTGAGGGTGCTGGTGATTGAATGCCTTCCTGATGGTCAGTAGTTCGGAATTAAGCACGATAGATGGCCTTTGTAGGTTTGTCATAAATACGAAATACAAGTACAAGAGGTTCAATTAAACAACAACAAAAAGTTAAAGAAATTATAAAAAAGTTTCATACACGCACGCACACACACATATATATATATACACAAATATTTCCAGGTTTTTGTTACCTGAAGATATAAATAACATTATAAGTAATTATTTTAAGATTTTCGTAAAAGTATTTGATTGTAATTGATACAGTAGGGTAGAAATGAGTTTGAGACGTGTTAGTTAGGAAAAATGCTGGTATAAAAATTAAGATGTTCGCAAGTAGTTTGTAAAACGGTGGGTCCGGCATTCCCAAATTTATTGGATGAAAAAGAAAAGTGAATTCCAAGATGTAAAATCAAGAAATTTCTTCCGTATACATATATAAAACTATTCCCTGTATTAATATTGTCTCGTGGTTAAGGCTCACTATTCACAATCCTCGTCTAACTGACCACGTTTGTCCTTTCAGCCATAGGGGCTTTATAATATGACGGTCAGTCCAACATTTCTTAGGTTAAAGAGTAGCCCAAGTGTTGACGTTGGGTGGTGATGACGAGGTGCCTTCCCTCTAGTCTTTCATTAAACTGGGGACACCTAGCAAAGATAGCCCTCATGTAGCACTGCGCGAATTTCAAAACATATCAAATCCTAAACGTCATGTCAAATATCTTTTTTGTCATATGTAATTTCATACAAGTCTTTTTGGCGGCTTTTCTCTGGTTACTGTTACAGCGTCAGAATAAGGAGTGGTGGTGGGTGAATTCACAGGGTGTCTCTGACCAGGCCGTTGGATACGTAAATAAAATGTTCATTATAGCTACTATCTTTATCTTTAGCCAGGCATGGCTAGGTGGTTAGGGCGTTCACCTCGCAATCTGAGGGTCGCGGATTCGAATCTCCGTCACACCAAACATGCTCCCCCTTTTCACTGTAGGAACATTAAAATGTAACAGATGATCCCATTATTCGTTAGTAAAAGAGTAGCCCAAGAGGTAGCAGTGGGTAGTTATTACTAGCTGTCGTTCCTTTAGTTTTTCAGTACTAAATTAGGAACAGCTAACTCAGTTCTCGCGTAGCTTTGCGCGAAATTCGAAATAAAACGATGTTTGTCTTTAGTTATTAAGTATTGAATTGTAAAGTCCATCACTGTGTTATGATTTGACAGCATTTTACGTGTTCCTACGGTTTGTCACCATTTAAAAACATTTTAATGTTATATAGCAAAAATATTCACAAACGACTTGGCAGGATGGAACGAAGAATTAACCTTCACACGTAATTTATTAACTTTTTAAAGCGTTAAATATGCGCTCGTACTAAAATTTTGGGTGTAAAAGAAATAGAACATAACGCAGCCCGTTGTGACCAAAGTTAATGCGTTTCATCCATAGTTTAGTGTTACATATTTCGGGAGGTTATGGGAAGCGAAATGTTATTACCAAAACAAATGAGATTATATTAAAGTTGGGCTAGGCGTGGTTTAGTAGTTAGCATGCCGATCTGTGACTCTGGGTATCTGTGTTTCCACGCTTCGTTGCCGCAAAAATGTTTCCGAACTTTGCTTCTGTGAGTGCGTTATTGGTAGAATGGTCAAATCCCATTCTCTGCTTTGAGTAGCCCAAGAATGAACGGTGGGCGCTAATGAAAAGCTGCCTCGTTTCTAGTCTATTGTTTGAAAATTTAGAGACAGATAGCGCAATTGGTCCTTGTATATCTTTGATCGAATTTCAGGAACAAACAATATCGAAATCTGGTTTACTGTTAGTTACACACAAAGCTAACGAATTATCTTTGTTATGTCCACCGCAAGTATTGAAGTGGTTTTTGGTGTTATTAAGCTCTCAGTCTTAATATTAAAATTTAGCTTTGTGCAGTTGAATTTTGTTTTTAATATTGGACTATAAACTACACTTGACAGAACAATTGTTTTATGCTGTAATTACGGTTACTTGCCAGTCATAGTCTAAAAGACAAACAAACAACAAAGATGAAACTATAGTATCTTTTACAGATGGATTCTGTACTATTACAGTGTAAAGTCTCGAATATAGTTTCTTTTACAGATGGATTCTGTATTATCACAGTGTAAAGTCTCGAATATAGTTTCTTTTACAGATGGATTCTGTATTATTACAGTGTAGAGTCTCAAATATAGTATCTTTTACAGATGGATTCTGTACTATTACAGTGTAAAGTCTCGAATATAGTATCTTTTACAGATGGATTCTGTACTATTACAGTGTAAAGTCTCGAATATAGTATCTTTTACAGATGGATTCTGTATTATTACAGTGTAAAGTCTCGAATATAGTTTCTTTTACAGATGGATTCTGTATTATCACAGTGTAAAGTCTCGAATATAGTTTCTTTTACAGATGGATTCTGTATTATTACAGTGTAGAGTCTCAAATATAGTATCTTTTACAGATGGATTCTGTACTATTACAGTGTAAAGTCTCGAATATAGTATCTTTTACAGATGGATTCTGTACTATTACAGTGTAAAGTCTCGAATATAGTATCTTTTACAGATGGATTCTGTATTATTACAGTGTAAAGTCTCAAATATAGTATCTTTTACAGATGGATTTTGTACTATTACAGTGTAAAGTCTCGAATGTGCGAGGGGTTTCGTCGTAGTTGTTTTGTGTTTTTAGTATGATTTACCCAAGTTTTGTAACCATATGTTGTTGTTTTTCTGATTATGGACTTCTTTATAATTTTTGTCTTTTGGACTAAATTGAAGGAATATATGATTTTCGGTTTTCGTTGTTGGATTGCATCAATAAGTTCAGGAAAAACTGAATATTTCATTATAAACATTACGGTGTGTACCTGTATGTGCATATAACCAGTGAAATAGGTATTTAGATTGGTGAGTTGAAGACTTACTGTGTGTTTTAGCGACTTAAATATTAAGAAGGTTAAATAAACTAGGTGATAGACACTTAAAAGATAACTTGGTTGACGTGTTACTTCCAGTTAGTCCTCACTGGCTAAGCGGTAGATTTGAAGGCTGGTAACGCTGAAAACCGGTTTTCGATATCTGTGGTAGCCCAGGTAGCCCATTGTGTATATTCTTAGTTCATTACAAATAATTAAACTTTCGTGCATAACCGAGTTATCATAAACAATCACGATAAAAATGCTGACGCACTTTTACCACGAAGAAATCAAAACCTGTAATTATGGGACTTGAGTGGAAAAAATGTTTGTTTCTATCAGCCACAACAAACCGTCTCCATATTGATACCATCTGTCTTGAAGAACTGTTCCAGTCGACGGAAACTCTGGGGTCATGGGGAATGTCAGCCGTCACGGGTCATCAACCAATGGATGAGCTAGCTCTTCCCTAACGTATCTTGGGGACGAAATGCCACGTGATCATCACGGTAGACCCTAGCTGTGGAGTAATTTTGTAGGAAGTATTACTGTCTCAAAGACATATCGATGTACGTAGGCTTAGTCAAAATCGTAACGGTTCTGAGGACCCGGTGCTACGTTTATAATTATATAGATACTTGTTTGTGTGGCATAACTGTTGGATGACAAGGCCTAATCGTGATTAACATTCGCAAATGCTGTGAACTGCCCAGCAGCTCGGTTTAGTTTTAAATCTATAATTTTATGAACATATTCTCATGAATTAATAACACTTTTGTCGTGTATAGGTACAGAATGGTTAGCATAGTTAAGAGTACCTGATTCGTATTAGCAAAATAGCTTGTTAATAATAGTATTGGTGATATATTTACAACTTCCTTGGTTACTTTACATTCTTTCTCCAATCATCGATTGTCTTTTTTAAACTTATGTTACTGCTTTCGGCTCCAGCTACGTCATCTTGGTCACTATTTCTTAGCAATTAGACTTATGTTTTACGCCTCGCCTTATTATTCCCAATATGGATCTTACATTCCTGAGAAAAGAACACTACAACAAAGGGTGAGGTTTATTTCGTCTCTCTCTCTGTATATAAACTTTAATCGTTCGATCTAAGACTAATTCGTGTAAGTTAGCAACGTAATTAAGGTATTTTGATAACGCAGTGCCTTTTAAAATTGGTTTTGCGTCTGTATTTCTATACGTATATTCATTTTGTTTTTTGCAAGAGTTTAAAGTGTTGTTTTAAATATAAATCTAACTTGATTGCAGTGCGTGCTGAATTTGAGTTTCCATTTTTCAGTTACTTAACTATTTATTTGTCTTGTTTTATTCCATTAAAAGTACATTGCTATATAGAAACGTATATTCCTTCGCAATTTAAACTTTTTTTAATTTAAATAATGCGAAATTTCTATTTTTCGTCGCGCTGGCTTCAATAAAAAAAATATAAAGAGAACTCAATGTAAACTTTAAAAGTTTTACAATAAATATTTTTCAACTATATATCCTTACATTTGGCGGTTTCACATCAAGTTGAGCCTGTTCATGGTACTTTATTTTCTGACTGTGTACATGCATGGTTATGAAACTGTTAGTATGATTAAATGTTGAAAGTTACCGAGCCTCCCCGAGAAAATTGCAGTGTGTGCTCATGTATATATATAAACAAAAATGTATCATGCGCCATGTTCTAACATGGTTAAGAAGTAAACATTGCTTAAAGGTTCGTTTTTTTAAAAAAGTTTAGGCCTAGAAAGTTAATTATGCAGGAGATAGTTTTGAGACAGAAATGTTTAAATCCGGAGACATTAATTACTTACTTCTCGAAAACAAACGGTGAGTACACACGATATATGTGTGTGTATGTGCGCGCGCAGAATTTTTACTTTATCTTAAACGGTTGTTTTCTCTAAAAATTCAAATGAATAACTTAGTTACATGAGTGTTGTATATTCGTAACGCTCTTGTGTATAAATACAGGTTACGAATAAGGGATGACATAAACACAGTATGTTTTTCACAACACCTAAAATCTGGTATTTCTCGTGTTATCTTTATTTTACCTAAACTGTTCGCGCGTTGATGTCAACAACCAAACTGTCGAATTAACGACAAGTAACTCTTTTCTGTTTGTTTGTTTTTGAATTTCGCGCAAAGCTACACGAGGGCTATCTGCGCTATCTGTTTCTAATTTTGCAGTGTAAGACTAGAGGGAAGGCATCTAGTCATACCACTCACCGCCGATTCTTGGGCTACTATTTTACTAACGAATAGTGGGATTCATGGTAACATTATAACGCCCTCACGGCTTAAAGGATGAGCATGTTTGGTACGTTGGGAATTCGAACCCGCAACCGTCAGAATACGAATCGAGTGTCTTAACCACCTGGCCATGCCGGGCCGGCCCTATTCTTGAAGCTTTTAGTCGTAATAATGTGATTTCTGTATTTTCTCAGCGTAAGTTGTACGTTCTACTTAGAACAATAGGCACTGACTTCCCTGTATGTATAAATGTAAATATCCTTCGGTTGACATTCTCTTTCATAAACCTTTTGCCGGGTCTAGTTCAGTTTTAAAAGTACTTTGACTGTGAAACCGACGATTCACGGTTCGGATTCCGCTATCCCATAATACAAATAACAAAAACGCTCCTTTGGAGTCATGGGTGCGCTGTAAGGGTGAATATTAATTTTCACTGATTGGTTAGACAAGAATTGGCAGTGGGTGCTGTTGACTAGCTGTCTTTTGTTTATTTAATCCGTCAGTTCAGAACTGTAAGGGTAATCCATGTATAACTTTGCACGAGATTCTGAAACACAAAAATCATTGACTACCTGACAGGTGATGCTTCTTGTAACTTCAGCTATGTGTTAGTCATACGATTTTGGTGATGCTTCTTGTAACTTCAGCTATGTGTTAGTCATACGATTCTGGTGATGCTTCTTGTAACTTCAGCTATGTGTTAGTCATACAATTCTGGTGATGCTTCTTGTAACTTCAGCGATGTGTTAGTCATACGATTCTGGTGATGCTTTTTGTAACTTCAGCTATGTGTTAGTCATACGATTCTGGTGATGCTTTTTGTAACTTCAGCTATGTGTTAGTCATACGATTCTGGTGATGCTTTTTGTAACTTCAGCTATGTGTTAGTCATACGATTCTGGTGATGCTTTTTGTAACTTCAGCTATGTGTTAGTCATACGATTCTGGTGATGCTTCTTGTAACTTCAGCTATGTGTTAGTCATACGATTCTGGTGATGCTTTTTGTAACTTCAGCTATGTGTTAGTCATACGATTCTGGTGATGCTTTTTGTAACTTCAGCTATGTGTTAGTCATACGATTCTGGTGATGCTTCTTGTAACTTCAGCTATGTGTTAGTCATACGATTCTGGTGATGCTTCTTGTAACTTCAGCTATGTGTTAGTCATACGATTCTGGTGATGCTTTTTGTAACTTCAGCTATGTGTTAGTCATACGATTCTTATTGCAAAATAAATGTTTATATATCCAACATTTCATTTAATATGCCTGTTTGTCTTTAAGCTCAAAGTTGTACGATGTGCCCACTGCAGGTATCAAACCACTATTTTAAGCTTTATAAATCTCAAGCTTGTCGCTGATTATGTCGAGGCAACATACAGATCATCTTATGTTTGGGTGTCTTATGGAGAAATCAGGACAAAGATATTTACAGTATCATATAGATATAGATATATATAATATTCTTGGTTAGGATTTAATTATGTTAATTACGTTGTGGTCTAAAGTTGAACAGTTTCTTTTGTCATTTTGCTCTTCAGTTAACCTTAAACAGCGTGAATGTTGTAGGTAGCAGCATCAGTTGATGATAGCCGCTGTTTAAGGGTTAAACTTCCATATGATAGCCGCTGTTTAAGGGTTAAACTTCCATATGATAGCCGCTGTTTAAGGGTTAAACTTCCACAGATATTTTTATATATTGGTTGTTGTATACTGTTGCCACGTTAGGTAATCGACTTATAGATTTCTAAGTTTATGTCAGAGAAGAATTTCTCACTTTAGTTGAACTCGGATCATATCGGAGCTTATTGTCCATAATTAGTAACCGTTATGTATTTTAATTGTTATCAGAGGACTGGTGCTGGAACATTTTAACGTTTATCTAATTAAACTTGTGGTTGAGACTTAAAAGGCCTTGCGTTTTACTTCTTGAAGATAAAAAAAAAATCACTGTCGAAGAATTCCCATTGTTAAGGAAAAAATGCAACTTCTCTTAACGTAATGCGCATGTCAGCATTTCAGCCTAGTTTATTCTGGTATTTTCAATGATCGGCGGTATGTCTGAATGAAAGCACGTTTCGCTAGAAATTGGGTTTCGATAACCGCAATGGTAAGAACACAAACAGCTGATTGTGCAGCCGGTCTTTGTTTATCAGTAAGCAAACAAGGCTATAAATCATATTAATTTGAGGCAAACGTCAGGTTTGTTATATACTTGACGCAAACATCGTAATGTCGTAGGTAGTAAACATATTATGTATTGTTTTTAACAAAGTAAATAAATATACAATATTGTCAGACTAAATATATACTTCACATTTTAATTTTTGGCACTATGTGTAACATTATACTGATATTGATACATATTCGTATTGGATCAAAATTTTGTTTATCACATACTACATTATCCGAAAAGTGGTGTTTTTTGTGTTTTTTTCAGTCGTAACACAATATCTGTAGTCATTAATAAAAGTGTTACTTGCGGGACGAAGTGTTCATATCTTTTCGGCTTTGTAGGGTATACCTGCAAGTTTCAAAATTTTAAAAAACTTTTTCGAAAATAGAAACAAAAGTGGGCAGTACTGTTGACAGAATATGCGTTACAAACTCGGATATTCTCAGAAATAATATTTTACTCCTGTTATATATACTTCCGTGATAGTTCAGCAAAAAATTAAATGAATTGACGGAATTTCTATAAGTTTTGCCGTTTCTTTTCCTGGGTGGGGATTGTTTTGGAGGATAGAGGTTGTGTAGCTGGTCAGATGTATCGTCATTGGAATGTGTCAGTTTTCTTGTTCATTTATGTTGCTTACGAAAAGCAAATATTCATAAGGCTTAAGGAATAGAATATGTATTCCGGCTGGTGCATGCAGGTTCTAGAAGTGAAAAGAAGGGCTTTCCTATAGACTCGCACAAAGTTAAGATTTGTTGGTCATTTTGTGTGTATTGCTGCTACATCGAAGCAAGGCCTGGCATGGCCAGGTTGTTAAAGCACTGGACTCGTAATCTGAGGGTCGCGGATTCGAATTCACGTCGCACCAAACGTGATAGCTCCTTCAGCCACGGGGGCATTATAATGCGACGGTCAATCCCACTAATAGTTGGTAAGAGAGTAGCCCAAGAGTTCGGGGTGGGTGGTGATGACTAGCTGCCTTCCCCTAATCTATCACTTCAGAAATAAGGAAGGTAGAGCAGATAGCTTTCAAGTAGCTTTGTGGAAAATTCAACTATCTAAGGCACCATCTTATGGGCTGAATGTTTTCAAAATCCCTTTTTGATTTAGAGCATATGCATTTTATTTCTCAAAAATGGCCCTGTTTCCATTTTTATTTGATTTTTGATATCTTTTTGCTGTTATACAGGTTTTTATTCATTGTAAATGATGTCATTTACTACGGTTTCTTTAGGCAAAATAATTATGTTAATAATAAAACATCGTTACTTGGCAGTTGTAACCTTTATCAAAGATTTTTTTAATACCAGAAAGTTAGTATATTTAGGTTTCAGATGCTAAAACGTAAAAAGGTAACATGGATGAATAAACATCTAAATTGAACAGCCTGGTTTTGAAAGGTTTTATAAGCAAGAGCAATACGTGTTAAGTAGTGTTCCTGTTTGTGAGCCATAAATTGTCTTATTCTCATTCATAAGACTACGGTGAATTCCAATGAAAAATAAATTATTTTTGATAACACATTTTTCATCTGGATAATATGTATTTTCAAGTCGTTGTCACTTATTAACATATACTATTAGTAACCAGTTTCCACTGCATTTCGTGCGATTCAGTGATAAGTAAAATATTTAATCCTTTAATTATGTAAAAATCGTTTGGTCTGGGTAAAGAAAGCACTATGTAGAGAGGAGCGAACCTTCTTCGGTCATCGTCAGGTTCACAAAGAAAGAAAGATAACTGACCGATAGCTGACCACGTGTTTGAAGGCGGCTGAAAAATTGAGTGTAGGAATGTAGAGGGCGTGCTTAGATGTTAGGTTATATTTATTAATATAGGTACAGTTACGTGTGTTTCTGTGTGTTTTCTTATAGCAAAGCCACATCGGTCTATCTGCTGAGCCCATCGAGGGGAATCGAACCCCTGACTTTAGCGTTGTAAATCCGAAGACATACCATTGTACCAGCGGGGGGCGCACAGTTACGACAGAAAGTGTTCGTACCCCTGCGTCCCGACTGGTTTTTTACTCATAACTTAAAAAGTATCACGATTAAGCTAATAGAAGTATAATATATTATAAATATTATACTAACACACATCTACATAAATTTTTATGTGAATTAAACGACAAATAAACTGTTTATAAACAAATAACCAAAAATAGGAGGAGCAGAAAATGTTCGTACAGTTCAGAACGTGTGAAAGAACTGATATTCCCGTAAAAGTTTGGTTTAGTTTGGTGAATAAACTACATTACACCATTCCAGAACTAGACACTGGGTTCATAATTATTGGAATTTTGCCAGCAAAAAATTTACTTCCGGCAATTTAGCGCCGTTTCCGTCATTATCTGCTTGGTCATCATGGCGAACAGAAAACAACTGTCCAGTGATTTAAAAAATCGAATTATTGTAAAATACAAGTCTCGTGTATCTCTTTGCGGTATTGCTATACAACTTAATGTGCCGAAATCTACCGTTCAAAACATAATTGCCAAGTTTAAGCTTACAGGATCAACTGCTAACCCTTGTTCCGGACGCCCCACCAAAATTCCAGAGAGAACCAAGAGGAAGGTTCTCAGAGAAGTTAGTAGGAACCCTCGTTTAACACATAATGACATACAGAAACTGGGGTTGAAGTAAGCACCTCTACAGTCACTAACATGTTACGCTCTTCTGGGTTCAAAGCATGCCGTCCTCATAGAACTCCATATTTAAAGGCTGTTCATTTATAAGCACGATTGAGGTATGCAAGAAAGCATGTAGATAAACTCTTTACCCATTGGAAGAGTATTCTTTGGTCAGACGAGACTAAAATCGAGTTCTTCGACCACAATGATGTTCGCTATATTTTCCGTTAGAAGGGGAATGAAATATTCAAAGAACATCATCCCTATAGTTAAACACGGAGGTGGCTCAATCATGCTATGGGGTTCCTTCAGCTCTTCTGGTATAGGCAGCCTTCATCGCGTCAACGGAATTATGAAAAAAGAAGAGTACGTTGATATATTAGGCACTTATATCAAGAATGATGCTTGGAACTTGTGGCTTGGGCGTCGTTGGATCTTCCAGCACGACAATGACCCTAAGCACACATCAAAATATGTGCAATCGTGGTTGCAGAGGAACCATATAAGCATTCTGAAGTGGCTATCGCAGTCACCCGATCTCAACCCAATTGAAAACGTTTGGCATGAGTTGAAGACCAGATTTCATCAGCGTCATCCGAAAAACTTGCAAGAGTTGGAAGCCTTCTGTAAAGAAGAATGGAAGAAAATACCAGTCGAGTATGCCCATGGAGGGCATTGAGGAGAGATTGCGCCAAGTAATTTAACTGAAAGGCTGCACAACTGACCATTAAAGTAGACGCACGAACACTTTCTGCCCCTCCTATGTTTGGTTATTTGTTTATAAACAGTTTATTTGTCGTTTAATTTACGTAAAAAATTACGTATACGTATGTTAGTATAATATTTATAATATACTCTACTTTCATTATCCTAATGGTCATATTTTTTACGTTGTTAGGAAAAAACTACTCACGACGCATGGGTACGAACACTTTCTGTCGTAACTGTATAAAGGTGTTCCGAAGAAAGTCGAAACGTTGTTCGTTCCTCTACATAGTGCTTTCTCTTCCCATACCAGCTGTTTTTTACATGATGTTATCTACAAGTAGATTTTCTCGTCATCATCGATTAAACCTTTAATTACTATACTCTACCCAGAATTTGTCCAATGGGTTATTGTTACCATCGCTTTCTCAGCCATGTCAATGGCAAATTAATTGGACAGATTGAAAGAAAAGTATTCATTTGATATGGTTATGATTTCAGAGTAACGTGTTTCTCTGTAGGCTAGCGGTAAATTTTCGGAGTTATCACGCTAAACTAAGAGGTTCAATTCCCCTCAATGGACATAGCAGATAATACACACACACACACACACACACACTCAGAGTCAAGCGTAGCTTAGTGTTTAACGTGTCAAGTTCAAGTCGCGATATATTATAGGAATGCGCTCCACTCTTTCAGCTGAGAGAATGATATAACTGTGGCATTCACTCCCAGTTAATAGTCAGGAGTGGCTGAATAGGTTGCGGATGTAGCCGAGTGGCTACTAGCTTCACCCCACCCCTGGTGAGAAGGTCAAATTTAGGAATAATTATGCCTAAACCTTATATGTTCATGTCTCTAATTCAACCGTTTATTTATGTTACGTATGACATAGTTACCTTTCAGGTCGAAAATAATAAATAAATCACGATTTCATTGTTTGTTTGTTTTGGAATTTCGCGCAAAGCTACTCGAGGGCTATCTGTGCTAGCCGTCCCTAATTTAGCAGTGTAAGACCAGAGGGAAGGCATCCTGTCATCACCACCCACCGCCAACTCTTGGGCTACTCTCTTACCAACGAATAGTGGGATTGACCGTCGCATTATACGCCCCCACGGCTGGGAGGGCGAGCATGTTTAGCGCGATGCGGGCGCGAACCTGCGACCCTCGGATTACGAGTCGCACGCCTTACGCGCTTGGCCATGCCAGGCCACCACGATTTCATTTGGTAAAAGCTACGAGAAATGGTACATGACAGTTTTTATTTCAATTATTCAGAAAAATAAGTAAAAAAATGATTTGTGAACTTGAACAGTTGTTTGGATATTTACTTGGAAGCCAGTAGGTTGTTTCTTGGTATCAATAATGGTATGTTTAAATAGCATGACTTGTTTTTGGGTGTTTAGGAGTGACTCGATATCTTTGAGAGAGTGAATGCTTAAAAGTTAAATAAATGTATCAGTAGCTCCTTAGGTTATTTTTTAGGATTAATTATGGTATATTTAAAGAGCATAACTTGTTTCTGAGTGTTTAGGAGTGATTCGGTATCTTAAGAGATTGCGAATTCTCAAAAGTTAAGTAAAAGTTAGTATATCAGTAGCTCCTTACTTAAGAAAGAAGCCTTATTTCTGTGTTTCAAATCTTTTAAGCATGTTTAAGACTAAGTATGATAAACCAGAGGTGATATTACGTACATGAATATATATATAGAGAGAGCAGGCCTGTGTTTGTCTCTTTTCGAATCTACGAATCTCTAAGTATATTGTATGGTAAAATAAGCCTTGAAAAGATTTGAATTATCGATTGAAACTGCCGTGCCAATCGCTGTAAAACACACAGTGCGTTAGAAACCCAAAATAGCCAAGTTTGTGTATTGTCTCCTTGTTTTTCTCGTTATGCAGAGAAACAAATACACGTAGTTCTTTTATATTAAGTATGTAATTTTTAACCTAAAATTTTCCTAATATAGGTCAGAAATGTTATTTCAACACACCTATGGTATGAATTCTGCAAGGCAGGAGTGGGCGTAGCCTACTTAACATGTCGATCAAAGGATCTAGACTTTTGAGATGTTATATTACTGAACCCGATTCACACTTTCAGCTGTGGGCGCGTTATAAAAGTAATAGTCAACCACCTTATGTGTTTGAAAAAAGCTACAAAATTCTTATGACAGTTGGTGCTGTGATACATGCTTGTCTTATGGTCAGTAGATCAAAATGAAAAATAGTTGTACGTGAATCCTTAGTTTTCTACAAGCGTTCATTGAGGTACCGTTCATGTTGGACAGGTGATAAACATCATGGAAAAAGTTGCAGTTTAGTGTGATTTTTATCACAAATATTAGCCCTAAAACTTTTATACCCAGAATACTATTTTTTTCGAAGCTTTAAACAACATACATTGTTTCACGTTACGATATTTGAATTTGCAAAATGTTTATTATTGTCGCTGTTATTGGCTCTCAACTCTGATAAAAGTAGATTTTTCCTGTGCACTCAGGTATTTAAAAAAAGCGTTTGCCAGTTGAAGATAATACCAGATGAAAGAATAATGTAGAAACGTTTTATATATACTTAATGCAAGATGATTAAAAATTTTAGTTTAAAAAGGGGAATATGGATCGTCAAAAAATTACAGAAACAAGTTGATTCAAAATACAAGTATATTTTCAGGTCTACAGCTAAAAACTATAAAAAAAAAGTAAAAGCTAGGCTTGAAACAGTCTTTATGGAGAATAAATTTTGAACTTCATCTGTACGTGTGCATTCAGTTGAATGTTACATGTTTTTCAACAGTTTACTGTAAGCATTGTTTGTTGTTTTATTTTTCAATCCAGCCAATGGTTTTTAAGCCAAGTGATGTTATGCCTGAGATGTCGTGTAAACACGTATTTGACAAGCGTCGAACAAAAAGGATACCGCTCATAATTGCATATATCATGTATTTATAGCCACATAAATCAACTTTTTAATACATCATGGACATTCAAAGCGTTTTGTTAGTATATCCGCGTAGAATTTGGTGCAAATATACAGCCGATTTTGCTGTAGGCTTAAGAACCATGTAGAGACGAAAGTACAACAGCAATCTCGTGAATGATGAATTCACAACATGGCAGTTTCAAATGAATGCGTGTTTGTAAAATGTAGGATTTTTCCAATGGTGGAAAATGAACGGCTTAAAGAAATTCTTCAAAGCAAAATCATGAAGGCATTTAAATTAATTTTAAAATTACCAATGGTATTTTCAGTACTACATTCATTACTATTGTCCAGGTTTTAATGAAATATTTGAGCCATTGTCTTTTCTGTATCAACTTGTAAAATTGTAATCATTAATAATAAAGCTGCAGACACTACTTTATATGCATTATATTATTTAATTTGGCCCGGCACGACTCGTAATCCGAGGGTCGCGGGTTCGAATCCCTGTTACACCAAACATGCTCGCCCTTTCAGCTGTGGTAGCGTTGTAAAGTTACAGTCAATCCCACTATTTGTTGGTAAAAGAGTTTTCCAAGAGTTGGCGGTGGTGGTGATGACTAGCTGCCTTCCCTCCAGTTTTTTGAGTGTCGGAAAATATAAAGTATTATTGTAAAAAAAAAATATAAATTACATGTAATATTTTAACGCATAAGTTCAACAGAAAAGTTTTTAATTGAAAATATTACCATGTTTTTGATTCTTAATGAGGGAGTTGTTTTGCTAACAGACTTTGTAAAAAATATTCATATTTGTATTAAGTAATTAATTTAGACCATCAAACTTTTTTTTTAAATTAATGCCCAAGTTTTCAGTTCAATTACCTAAGCCTTGTATAGAAGATCTATTTGCAGATCTTAAAGTGATATTTATTAGAATCTTTATTATAGCTGATCTATAGATCATCAAAGAATAGTAATAGTTATTTTATTGCTGGTTTGGTTTTGAGATATTTTAAGTCCAGCATCATGTACTGGATGTGCAGAATGGTTGTCAGTGTTATTGTATTGATCTAAACTTGAAATATCTTAATGTAGGCAAGGGCAGCATCAGTATCTTCCCTTTTAGGGGGATCAGGTGGGCTAGGCATAAAATTGAGGGAAGTAGACATCTTATTCTTACACATATTGTAGTAATTAGTGAATTATCTTTACCACATGTACTTTTCATTAAATGCAGAAGAAACTAGGACATAGTATTTGGATAGTTTGTTTGTTCTTGACGTTTGCACAAAGCTACATGAGGGCTGCGTTCACCTGTACTAGCCATCCTTAATTTAGCAATGAAAGACTACAGGGAAGAAATGTAGTCATCACCACCCACCTCCAACTCTTGGGCTACTCTTTTACCAGTGAATAATGGGATTGACAATCATATTATAATGTCCTCACAACTGAAAAGGAGAGCATGTTTGATGTGAGGAGGATTCAAACCCACATTCCTCATATCATAATCAAGCTTCATAACCATCTAGTCATACTGAACCTTGAATAGTTTGAACCCCAGCAAGTGTCCCCTATTATTGCCACTGTCCCTGAATAAAGAAGAGAATTAAGTGACTTAATAGAAGTTTGATTCTGAACAAAAATGTAAACTTTTTTGTAGTTCTGGCCATTGGATGGAGCTCAGTTCTTTTGTACTCAGTATCAAATTAAATTATGGGGTTTAGGTATAAGATACTGAAGATTTTCTGAATTTCGAATGTGTACCTGCTTGCTAAAATGAAAAGTATTCCTCTTTGTTAATCATTCAGGTGTGAGTTTATTACAAGGACTAATTGATTTATATACATTTTTTTTATAGAGCACCATGGAAACATTTTCAAAACATTTGGGTGGGTGAAATGCTACTTCAATCATCAGCTATTACTAAGAGCCTGGCATGGCCAGGAGGGTTAAGGCATTCAACTTGCAATCTGAGGGTTGTGGGTTCGAATCCCCATTGCACCAAACATGCTTGCCCTTTCAGCCATGAGGGCATTATAATGTGATGGTCAATCTCACTATTTGTTGGTAAAAAAGTAGTCCAAGAGTTGGCGGTGAGTGGTGATGACTAGTTGCCTTCCCTCTAGTCTTACACTGCAAAATTAGGAACTGCTAGCACAGATACCTCTCGTGTAGCTTTGTGCAAAATTCAAAAAGCAAACAAACAAACAGCTCTTACTAAAACATCAAGATGTAAACAGAATCATCTTTTAACATTTGGAATATAGTTGTTTACAACTTGACATTTAAGGTTACTTATGTCTTTCTAATTCTACACATTTTAGATATCTTAATTGAGATATTTTAAGTAGTGAAGTGTTATTTTGAATGGAAAATTTTAAAAAATGTTTGTACTTTTTTTATAATCAGAAAGTGGTTAATGCCTTTGTCTTCTCAACTGTTTTCTGTTTATAATGAGAAATGAAAATTAATATCAACTAATGTTTCCTTTATATTCTATTAATTTTTTTGGTAGTTGTATAACTTTTTCTAAAGAAATGTGTACAATAATCTGGCCTTTTTACTGACAAGAGGAAGCATTTTGATTTCATCTAGTTTGCTGTGTTATTTGTCTGTGTTGGAGTGTGTTATTAGAGACTTATACACACTGATCCTAAGATGGGGTAAATATGAAGTTAATGTGAAACTTTTTTATATCATCACATTGTCTGTGGTTTAAGTATTTGTTCGAATAGCAAATGCTTAAAAATGAGTAGATTTTCCTAATATATATTGTTGGTGGTTAAGGTACAGGACTCGTAATCTGAGGGTTGCGAGTTTCAATCCCTGTCACACCAAACAAGCTCACCTTTTCAGCCATGGGGCATTATAATGTGATGGTCAATCCCATTATTCGTTGGTAAAAGAGTAGCCCACAAGTTAGTGTTGGATGGTGATGACAAGCTGTGTTTCCTCTAGTCTCATACTGCTAAATTAGGGATGGCTATTGCATATAGCCCTCATGTAATTTTGCAAAAATGAATTTCTAAAAGAAACAAACAAAATATATATTGTTTTCTGCCTGTTGTTCCTTTGTTTGTGGATTAATCTGTCACCTTAATAATAAGTTTAATTTTAATTAAAAATTTGTTAAAAATGGTAAAAAATTTTAATTCAGAATTTGTTAAAATCCTGATTACTGTTTTAGTACCTGTAAAATTAGGGAAAAATAATGAAGTCTTCCACAATAAAGGTTCTTTGCATTTTTTTCCATTTCAAATTTTTGCAAGGTTTTGTTTCCTGCATAACAGCTTACCACACATACTATCATAACTTTACAAGAAGCCAAAGTGAGAGAAAATAATTTTTTTTTAGAACTCATCTAATACCGTTATTAAAATATTTTATGCTTGAGGTTGTTTAATGATCATCAGATAACTCTGATTTCTGGTAGAGCTAATTAATTATACTGAAGCAAGTATATGGTTTCAGAATTAAATGAAAGAAAGTCAGAGTAAATTATAGTGTAACTCATTAGATCACCATTTATGATTGTTATTTATAAAGACTCACTGTAGATAAGGGTAATTAAGACAATGAATTAATTATTGTTATAGAGTATGAAAATAAATTTTTTATAAACGCAACATGGTATTATGGTTGATAATTAATGTTCTTATGAGAGCATCATTCATTCTAGAGCTAAATGGAATTATTCAAACACGTGAGTTTTAAGCATGTTTTCTTGAATATACTTACAAATTCCATCTCAGGTTTCCACAAGTAAAGAAAGTTTTATTCCATCAAATAAAGTTCATGAAGAACATAACTTTGCTTGTACTTAATAACCAGGAATTTAATTAAAGTTAGATTACTGAATACTTTTTGTTCCTTCACATTTTATGGGGAATGTGAAAACTTGGCTGTTAATTTAAAAACAATTGATAAAAGTTTAATGTAGATCTGGTGAACATATAAAGATACAACTCCCTTTGCTTGGTCCAGCGTGCACGGTGCACGTAGAAATTAATGTAAGATTAACTTCTGGGCAGTCTCGTGTAACATGCGCTAGACAGATTTTTTGGGATAAATAATTTGTTAATTTAAGGTAATGAATTTGTAAATTTTACCAGAGATCTTTGATCATCAGCTACCTGTCTTCAGGTTTTCCTGTTGTCTTCATTTTGAACCAGTACATCATCTCATGGTTGATATCACACAATTTAGTTTACCTTTTTTTTTTGTGTGAAACAAGTTTTCATTATCTAACTTAAGAAGTAGTTTAACAATTATCTTGACATTTTTATTAGAATAGAGGAAGTTGCTTTTGTTTTAGTTATTGTAGTGTGTTAAGATAGATTTTATTCATATATTTGTGTGGCTGTTGTGTATATAGGATTGTTCCTGAATAACTGAATGCTAATCTATATAACTAGCCTTCAGACAGATGTCATGCCTTATTTGTTGCTGATTCATTTAAAGAATGAGTTAAAAGCTCCAAAAAATGTTCAATATATATCAATGAAAATACGTTTTGTTTTACTAAATATACAAAAGTGGCACATCACCTAAAAATGTTGTTCATAAAAAAATTTTGAAATATATCTTGTTCTTGATGCAATTTTTTCTGCATTAAGTTATACCGTGTTTCTCCGATAATAAGACCTACCCATAATATAAGCCCTACTCTTAAAATAAGCCATTGTTAAGAGTGGCAGGAAGAGGAAAGAAATAAAAAAAAATTAATTTATTAATTAGTTTAATAGTTAGTTAATTAGTTTGTTTAAGTATTAATCAGTTAGTTTAATAGTTTAATAATAGTTTATTTTAAATGGTTAGTTTAATAGTTTTACTTTGTAACTTCATTTTTTTAATATATCAAAATAAGACATCCCCCGAATATAAGCCCTTGTGTCATATTTTGGAGTGAAAATTAATATAAGCCCTGTCTTATTTTCGGAGAAACACGGTATATCTAAATATTAGAAACACAATTTTAATTTAAATAAAATATACATGCTTACACTATGCTGTTTTTTTCCCAATATTATGGGTATTTTGCAACAAAGTAAAAATAGATTTGCCTTAATGTAACTTTTAATAAAACCAAGATAAAGAGCTCCTGAAAAGAAACGAGTGTTTTTTTTTAAAATGTCATCATTTGTTTTCTCTGCTTCTTCTGTAGATAAATCCTTCAATGTTCAGTCAACAGTATCTTGCTGATATTAAACAGCTACTGCACATTTTACCTTTGTTTATTTGTTGTATTTTCTTAAAAAATAAAATCAAAATTTATGGCAGAAATTTATGTTTAAAATCTTTCAAGCCTCAAAGAAAATTTTAGGCCCTGAAAGGCAACCTGGGGTGATAAGAAACTTTTGTTTCTCTTCATTTTTGTTGATATTTTTACGCTTGCATAAATACTGTGAGAAAATGTGGGGTGTAATTTCAGAATGCTCATCTGTTTGTATGAAAATGTGTTTTCTGTATATTAAGTTTGTGATTAACAAGAAATATTGTATTTTAGCCATATGGAGGAGGTGGTTATGAAGATGATGCAGCAAGGTATGCATCACCTAAACCAGGCCTTTATGGAGGAGAATCCTATTTTATGGGTAAGATTTGATTTAATTATCTCTTGTGTACAATGAAAAGGTTTAGAATTATTATGCATAAATTATTGGAGTTAAAAAGTGTGTTTTAACTTCGAGAAGAAAGTTCTCCAAGCTTGAGAAAATAAATATACCTGTACTGATAACAAGAATGTTTGTGTTTGAACAATTTGCAGTATTATGAAATCTCAAATATCACTGAACTAAAATTGAATTTTGTTTACTTTTGTAAGTTGGAGAGTGGTAAACATAATTATTAAATTAATTTATCTTATTTTTGTGGTTTCCAGAAAACAATTTTTTATGTAAGATTAATAAAAAAAATCATCAAATTTAAAGTTTGTTTTCTGTTAGTAATGAATTTATGCACATTACGGTATGTCACTGTTTACAAAAATGAAGTATATTTATTTGCAATGTGTATTAGTTTTCATGCCTATTTGATTAGTGTGATTTAAGCATTTGTGATATATGAACTGTTATTTCTCATTCCATTGAGTTCAGTAATAACAGCATAGTAACTTGTGGATGTGAAAAAGGTTAGAATATTATTATTATTTTTAATTTAATAGACTCCACATTCATTTAATGCTTAGCCTATTTAAACTAGGAGAATGTTTCATTATTGAAATATAACTTCCAAGACTGAAAATTTTCTTTCATAATTTAAAAATATTATTGTAGGGAATTCTTTAGAGATTATTTCAAATAAAGAAAACGGTTGGTTTCCTGTCAGTGAATAGGAATAAGATCTGTATTTACATAGATTACTTCACTACTGCAAAATAAATGGTTGTAGAGAAATACAAATTAAGCACTATTGTTTTACTTTTGTTAATAAATTTCAAGGTGTTATTATTTCTTTCTTTTATAAAGAATGAAATGTTCTGTCACAGGTATTTATTACAGAGATATGTTTTAACTCTACTGATTAAACTTCAGTTTTATTTCTTATTTTAAACAGACACAACACATGGTGGAACTGACCCATGGTCATCTAGTCCTAACTTGCAATCATCGTCGTACTCCTACACAACACCAGTAATAGCCAACACTGGTTCCCATCTCCCTTCCACATCGTCTGCCTTCTCAACAATGCACCTTCCACCAGAAACAATGGTAACATCATTTTACTTTTAAGAGACACTCAAAGTTATTTCAAAGAATGAGAGCTTTTCAAAATAATGGTGATCCAAAATATTCACCAAAAATAAGTAATGTGGACAAAGAATTCCTGAAAATACTTAAAAATGATAGTTGTGATATCATTCCATATTATTAAATTCCATAATCCAAAAACGTATTGATAATCATTGGCAGTAATGAAGACTTTACTTAGTGTAATAAAAATATTTTACAAAATTAACTTTGTGGTTTGTAATCACACACACTTTACTGAATGTAAACTGCTGTAAT
Source organism: Tachypleus tridentatus (assembly GCF_004210375.1). Lineage (NCBI taxonomy): Eukaryota > Metazoa > Arthropoda > Merostomata > Xiphosura > Limulidae > Tachypleus > Tachypleus tridentatus. Next base: position 35,428,104 of record NC_134833.1, on the reverse strand, counting down.
GTCACAATTGTATTGAAATTAATTTAAGATCTTCTTACACTTAGTGTCTCTCACTTTCTTTGCAGTATTTATAAAAAAAAATTAACTGACTTAATTTATCATGCATATTATTTCCTGTTGAATATAAAAGGTCATCAAATCATTAATTATTCTTTTAGTGGTAACCCATTTTGAAAATGTTACTATTTTCAGGAATTTTTATTCACATTTGATTTCAGTTGGTTTGATAGTGGATTTAGCAGGTCACATTTACATTGGATATTTACTGTGTTGTGTTTTGTGCTCAATTTTAATACCACAGTATAAAAATAAATCTGAATTACGTAGTGATTTAACTTACTAAGTTCCTATATGTCAAAACTTGATTTTTTTTATCATGTAACAAAAAGTATTTTATTAGTAGTTAAAAATACTTTGAGATTTGCTGTTTATGTGTCCAGTTGCACTGAATTTTACCTGTTATCCAAATTATATATATGCTTTTTCAAGTGGGGGTAAGTATCTACAGTTTAAAAGTGAACAGAAAACAAATTAAGTTTTGCCTCATCATGATGTATTTATATAAACCCAACTTATAAAATGAGAATATTAGAAAGTTTGGCTCCATCATGATGTATTTATATAAACCCAACTTACAAAACGAGAATATTAGAAAGTTTGGCCCCATCATGATGTATTCATATAAACCCAACTTACAAAATGAGAATATTAGAAATTTTGGCTCCATCATGATGTATTTATATAAATCTAATTTACAAAACGAGAATATTAGAAAGTTTGGCTCCATCAAGATGTATTTATATAAACCTAACTTACAAAATGAGAATATTAGAAAGTTTGGCTCCATCATGATGTATTTGTATAAACCCAACTTACAAAATGAGAATATTAGAAAGTTTGGCTCCATCATGATGTATTTATATAAATCTAATTTACAAAACGAGAATATTAGAAAGTTTGGCTCCATCAAGATGTATTTATATAAACCTAACTTACAAAACGAGAATATTAGAAAGTTTGGCTCCATCATGATGTATTTGTATAAACCCAACTTACAAAATGAGAATATTAGAAAGTTTGGCTCCATCATGATGTATTTATATAAACCAACTTACAAAAGGAGAATATTACAAATGTAACTCACTAAAATTGATTAAGTATTTAAACAGAACTTGTAATTAGTTCTTACAGTGTGTCGTGATGCGAGGTATTATGCAAGTAATATTTTTAAGTTGCTATGATGTTATATTACAAACTTACTAATTATATAGATAGTAGTGATGCAGTCTTTCAGCTGTATAAAAATTAAAAAGTTATCTCAGAAAACTATGACATTTGCAGTTGAAACATGATATTCCTGAAAATCTTACTGATAAATAATACAAACTTTAGGAACTATAAAATGAATCAAAAAAATAATTTATGTTAGACTCGAACTTTTATTTAAATAATGCAAACTTTAATTATATATATATACCATTTATTGTATTTTGTTATTTTTACTACCTAGGTGAGCTGTAATATCTCTGAAACTTTTATTTCCATATTTTGACTGTTAAAAATAACAATCAAATACTAAATTCTAATTAGTATAGATACACCTTTTAACTAGCTACTTAACTTTAGCCTTTTCTATTTAAAGATAGCTAATTACATCTACTTCATACTGTGTTTTCTATTCCCAATTTAAGTATCTTATGCCTCACAATTTAATAAAGAAGTCTGTCTCCAGTGACAAGCAGTCTAGTTTTTTAGTGTCTTAACACTTATTGACTAATGTACTTAACTTTAAATACAATAATTACATTGAGGGTTACTCTGCTTTCTTAACAATAAAATTACTATCATCCTACTAGATGTTTTGACATTACACTCACCTATAATTTTAAAACTACACATGTTACATTTTTGGATGTCTCTTCTCAGTTAGTGACACTGTGTAATAAATTACTTCAGTCAGCCATTATGTTATGGAATACATATTGTGATAAACCAGTAATACAAGCCTGTGATGGTTTAATTGTCTTTAAATCTTTATATGTTTTACAATAATTCCATCATGTAAAGATTTTTCACCAAACATCGTATTTACTTTTACATAAGTTAATTTCTTTATTTGAAATAAGATAACATTTTGTTACGCTTAAAATGTTGGAAACCACTGGCTGTAAGTTTCTGTAGACCCATTATGACATGAGAGTTTTATCAATCATTTCAGAGCCCACAAGAAACACACTGCTAGTATATAAGTGGTTAACAGGTTGCATGACTTCTCATTTGTGTATAGTATTTTTTTGTGCATGCACTTTGACATTATTTTTTCTCTTCAATATTATTTAATTTTTGCCATAGCAACAAGAGGTTGTGTAAATGACCCAAATGTATTCTGTTATATTTGTGGTAAATTTGATGTGAACATGAGTTTTATTTTTCTTGCGAATTTATAAAAAATTCTTACGTGATAGACAAAAAATGATTGTTACTTTCAAAATTTGCACAGCTTAATTATGGAAAATCCATTATTAATATCAAGATAACTGTTATGAAGTTCAAATATCTATATAGTTCTGTGTAATTAGAGTATTAATGCCACTGAAAGGCAGTGTATTAGAAATGTTATAAGAAGCATAGCTTCATAATACTATAATTATACTTTTTAGTGATTAATTTAAAACTCTTTAGCTAACTAAATGAATAAGTGAACTTTAATTGAAATTATATTACTTGAAAATCGATACAAACAGCATTAAAACATTGAAATGCAAAAAAACTAATTGAACTAGAACAAATTTTCATAAGAAAAACTAAGTAAGTAGAAAATCTTTTTTTTGAAAATAAAAGCTTTATAATCCTTATCAAAGAATTCTACTGCTCATTTTAAATAAGAATAAATTGGTGTTATTGGTTTTATTAACACATTCACAATTGAGGAGACATCTAAAAATGCTACCAGAAGTAATGCTAAGATGAAACGTGTTTTTTGAAAAAGAAAAAAAAAAAGAAGGGATAAATTGGGCCATGAAAGCTGTGTTAAAAAAACAGAGAAAAATATAACATTAATATCTTTTCATTCATAATTTATGATGCTAAAATTATCATGTGTATAGGTACATATTTAGTCATTTAAATAGTTTCACTGTTCAATAGTAAGCAATTTTTGCTTTGCTTTTCTGTTTTATGAAAGTTTTAGAAGATTGTTATTATTATAGTTTTTCCTGTTAAACTTAAATTGAAATATTACTTAAAGAGATGGCAAAAATGATTAACACAAAGTGTAAAAAATAAAAGAAATTAACAATTTATGTTATTTAAAATAGGGATATCCAGGTGTCTCCCCTATCACTGACCACACAGTAATGCCACCAGGTCTTCCGCCCATGTCCAGTTTTCATGGCCCGTCCAATCATGGTCCAACAGTGCCCCAAGTGACAGCTGCTTCTTCACTCTATGGCCAAAGTAACACTTCTCCAGTCCCTATTCATACCTCAGATAAACTGGCCACTCGTAGAACTCATCAGCCTTCCCAAACTGGAGATGCCCTAGGAAAAGCTTTAGCTTCGGTACGTCATTGTTAAAGCATTTCATTTTCATTTAATAGTGTTCAAACATGTCTTCTAACTACCACAGACACCTTTTGTTCTCTGCTGTAAATTTTTGTGAGTATTATTTTGCTTTTTATCATGATTATCATTAGAGTCTTTAGTGGTATTCTTTATTTTCAGTTTCAGTAATATGTCTTTATATTTATCTTGCTGATTAGCATATGTAACAAAACTGACCCCAAAACAAATTTTGCCAAGTTTGTTCTATCTCTGAAAAACAATCTTTTTTTTTTTTTTTTTTCAGAATTTACGGATTGTACTATACCCAAATGTCCAGTAGATAATTTCTACATTTATATTTTTTTCATAAATTGGGTTATAAAATTATTATTATGATCACAAATTAATGATGAAGACTTAATGTATAATTTATCTGCAGGCATGTCTGTTGTTTTTCTGCATCATGTAGGCTGTGACATAATGGTGTGGTGAGCCTCTTAAGGAACTGATAACGCCACTTCTAAAAGTAACTTGTCTAAGTGACTGCTAACAGGGACTCTTGCCTTTCAGTTTAAACCTAAACCAGCTGTTCTGCTATCAGTCAAAAGAGGGGCACCCCCTGGTGGTCCCTGTTACTATGTTATCACTACTTGCAAAAACTCCTGCAAAGATTTTTCCTGTTTTTTTTCTGTTTGTAAGTTATGTTATCAAAAACCTAAAAAACCAACCACAGTAGTTTAACTGGACCAATTAATCTGTTTATTTTCTTTATAATGTTCCTTTCAAAGAACCTTGACCATTTTGATTTTTTTTATTCGTGTGTTACAATATTTTGATATGTATTCTAAGAAGTATGAAAGTTCATTTTATTTATTTAAAAAGTAATTCGGTGATAACTTGCTTTTTTAATGTTTATCATCCTGTCAGTATAAATTTAATAAAGTTTTATTTCTGATACAGATTTATTCTGCTGACCACACAAATGGTAGTTTTTCTTCCACACCTACTACACCAGTCAATTCCCCACCACCTCTCTCAGGCAAGTTTAAATTAACCACCTACATATTTGTGGCTGTCATATTTTCAGTCTTGACATGTTTAGATAAATATTATGAAATATAATACCTGTGTATTATTTTGTAATTTCTTTATTACCATGAAACCTGTTTCTCTTTAAGGATCTCTTTAGTGCTGGTCTTTATAGTGATCTGAACATTGTGTAAAAAATTGAGTACACTGAAATGCAGGAAAAAACTTAAAGTTCTAGTATTGTGATAAAAGAAAAGTTCAAATCATTTTTTTTATTTTCATCAAACTGAAATGAAATATTCATAAATTAGTACTATAAGTGAAGCAAAAAGGACTGAAAAAGCCTTAATTTATTCTCAGATGGAAAGTAGCCTTAAAACAGTTACATTTTAACTTTTTAAGATGTGCATATTTTTTCACAGATATTTGCAAATAATTGTTTTGGTTTGTTTTGGAATTTCGCACAAAGCTACTCAAGGGCTATCTGTGCTAGCCGTCCCTAATTTAGCAGTGTAAGACTAGAGGGAAGGCAGCTAGTCATCACCACCCACTGCCAACTCTTTGGCTACTCTTTTACCAACGAAAAGTGGGATTGACCGTCACATTATAACGCCCCCACGGCTGGGAGGGCGAGCATGTTTGGCGCAAACCCGCGACCTTCAGATTACGAAGCGCACGCCTTAACGCGCTAGGCCATGCCAGGCCCTATTTGCAAATAAACATTACAAAGCATTTGTACACAATTATGGAATTTTTAAATTAAGTTTTAAAAATTCAGTAATTAATTATTTGCTTGTGCATTTTTATTTTGAACTTTGAACATCCAACATGCAAAGTAATTTTGATTTTAAGTTAAAAATACTTTTATGCATTAGAAAATTGTCAAATTTCACATGCAAAAACTCTGACTTCCTGATGTCCTCGAGTTTAGTATTCAACTTTTTTTTTTTTTCAGAAAAACACTTTATATTTTATCTGTTATTTTCAATATTTTATCTTTGTATGGATTTGGTCAGTCAGACTGACCCATTGAACAACATAAACAAATAAGAAATAGACATAAATTATGCTTTCTTCTCTCTAGTTATTACAACATTATACATGAATAAAAATTTATTATCTATTCTTTTACTGACCTTTCAGCAGTGTGTGACAAACATTACAGAAGTTGAATGATAAAGCGCACATGTGCTCGTGTCACTTTATTCAATAATATAAAACTGAACTCCTGAAGTGACCTGTCTTAGCTGTGTTATAATAGACCAGTACTTTGTAAAATACAGTCATATTTCGGTTGTAACACATTATATGTGTATATATATATTATTAATCTTTGCAAAAAAGTTCTTAAATTTCAGTTATTTTTTCTTAAAACATAAAACAGTAAATAAAGAGGTGTAGAAAACAGTTATCTTGTTATGAATTTTATGCTGATTAGTTGCTTGCTGTAATTTCCTAAGCCTTATTAAATTTCACACACAGAGAGATGATTAAACAATATAATTTTTTTTTTGTTTTTATGTATGAATTTTAAAGTAATAAAGACCATAAATGACTATTAATACCACAGAATTCTCCTATAATATATTTGGTTTAGTAACTAACCTGTATTTGGGTCTAAAAATGACAAATTTTTGAGCTCATTAATGTCTTATCACTTTGAATCTACAAGGAAAAGAAAGGGTTTCCCATTTAAATCTTTGTCCACTCTTATAAAGTTTCATCAATAATATATACTTTGTTATTTTTTTAGTTGTTATCTTTATCTATGGAGTAATGAACTTTCATAAAGCATTATTATTATTATATTTTTACAGGTGTGCCTCAGTGGTCTCGCAATCCTCAAGGAACTGCACCTGTTGCATTTACAGATGGCCCTCCCCACTTGGTATGCTGCTCTTTAACACAATCATTCTTTGTTATGGTACATAATGTGCCCTTACTCACTTGTGTAGGATAGATTGTAATACTTCCTTTCTTGTAGCATGTTTATTATTTGAGTATATATTTAGTCTAGTGTTTTTAACAAATGTTTTTTCATTCCCTGACTTATTTATAATATTTTCCAATTTTTCTGTTTTTAAATCTGTTCTTTTACTAAACGTTTTCTATCATTCTCCTTTATTTTTTTTCATATTTGCATTAAAAGTATGGTTTCTGAATGTTTGCTTTCTTTATTTCTTTCTAACTTTGCAAGATACATTCTAACACAGTTGATTTCTTTGTAGCCTTCCTGAGCTTTTATACTTTGCATGCTGATTCATATGTATGTAACAACACAAAATTTCTGTTGTCTGTAACTTGTAGCCAATTATTGAGGAAGGCAGATTAAATGAGGTCATTTACCCCCTCCTCCAAGAGGAAATGGAGGTAAAGCATTTCTTTGTTTTAATCCACAATGGTAATTAGTCTTCCATTTGTTAAATGACCAGCAGGTTTTTTTTCTTTAAAAGATAATTCCCATAAAAGTCATTAACATCAGAATATGTTTTTTTTTTCAATTTTTAGCAAAGGATTCTTAGTCATTAGAGTTTTTAACCAACTTGTATTTGGCTGCTAAGAAAAAGAAAATTGAAAACATTTATTTAAAATTGACAGTTTTTCCACTCTTTTGTTAAGTGACCTTCTGTAATTCTTTAATTCTGTTTCTAAAACTAACAGCATAGCTTTGATGTTTCTTATAATTAACAGATCAATTCTTTAACTTTTATTTTAATTTAAAAAATTCTAATTACTACCTTGAGGTTTCATATACAGTATAAAACTCAAAACAGAGTCAAACTCAAACTAAATATTACCATTAGATTTCTATAAATTACATCTCTATACAGTAGTCTGTTAATGATCTCAGAGATATGTATTAAGGGTATGGGTACTCTCACCTGACTTCTTTCTTTAACTTTCGTAATGTGCTTACCACAGTTTGTTTTCTTTTGTACAGTATTAGAGAACCCTAGACTTCCAAGTAATTAACAATACTTTTATTCTCCTGTAGAGTACTAATACTAATCTTTTCAAGGTATCAGTGTTAAGTTTATCATTTTCAGTTATATCAATATTGTTTATTAGGCTCGAGGGGTGATGGAGGAGCGTTTAGATGATGCTATTAACATTTTGAGAAATCATGCAGAAGGAACAGGACTTCAGGTGCTTGGCCCAGGTGGGGTTTTGCAGAATTCTGTCATGTCACTGGCTTCATCTGCTGGTAATTCCAATGGGTTAATGGGAACCATTGCAACACATCCCTACTCTGTTTCCATTGGGAAGAGTCCTTTAGAACCTCATATGGTAGGTGTTATGTCTATTTTGCTGACACATTAACTTCCCCACAAGTAAATTTTTACACAGATTAGTATTTGTGTTAGAAAAAAAAAGAGAGAGAGAGAGAGAAAAATCACACGTCAGTTGATATAATTTCAAAGGAAGAAAACACTGTATAATTTAAAAGTTGTATACCTTCCCCATTAGAAAAAAAAAAAAGTTATAACACAGTATAAAGTCTTTCTTTTATTGTTATAGCACACTATTAATAATTAGGTACACTAATGTCTTGACTTTTGCATACAAATTAAATCCTTCAGTATTTATTTAATGTAAAAGATGTGGATAACTTTTAACAACATGCTTGAGTTTTAAAAAAAATATTCGATATGGTATTCCCATGTTAATCCTGTTGTAACTAGTCATGGGTCAAAGGCCATGTTATTGTCTTTGTTGACTTGCATTAAAAATTTTATTGAACTACGAATTTACGAATTTATATCAGTAAATTTGGTATCAAATTGTAGATTATAAAATTCACATTTTAGTATTATGTATTATTTAATTTCTTAATTTCAAATCTTATTTCCCTTTGGCAGAAAGTTAATCCAAACCATGTTATTATCTACAGAATTAGGAAAAGTGAAATTTTAAAAGGTGTGGGGATAATTATTAGGAAATCATGAAAGCAATTCCAGCAGAATGTGCAAACAATTATGGGTTTAAAGAGTTAATAAGTAAAAAGTCAGTATAGTAAATATGAAAATTGGATCCATAGATTTTGTGTTTGTGGTTTAAATTTTGAGACCACTTCTAATAATTTTTTCTTTCAAAACTAAAAAAGTAAATGAATAAGATTTGAAAACGATATTAGAACCAACTATTCTGTTAACTAGTTAGATTAGATGCATTACATAACTGAGTTACCATTTATCAAACACTACAGATGTCAACATTCACTTCTCAAAAAAAAAAAGTAGAAGTAAATTTTAAACTTGAGTAATTAATGGTGAATAAATTTGATATACTTTTCTAATAGCAGAGTTCTCAGCCTTTACCAGATGGCACAGTCAGAAGTCAGACAGGTTTACCAGATGTATCATCTGTTCACTCAAACACATCACATTATGGTAAGGTAGTGGTAGTTAACACCTGTTTTTCACAAATATTTACTTTATGTATCTTAGAATGGCAGGTTAACCTGAAGATGACCTAGGAAGGTCGAAACGTTGTTCTCTCCTTATTAATAAAAGTGTTAATACCCATACCATCCATTCTGAGATACATTTTTATTTCAAGTGGGTTTCTCGTCATCAAGAATCTTTACTTTAGTATACATTTGAGTGTGTGCTGTGTTGGTGACATGAAAATTGACTGCCCTATGTATCTTCAGAATGTAATTAATGCTTGCATTTTGTTTGTTTATTGATATTTAAACTACAGCTAGTGGTGTACATATTTCATCAATCTACACAATTATTCCAAACTGCTACAATTACTTGAATTAAACTTTTAAAATGATTTTCAACATCTGTGAAAAAGAGCAATTAGAAAGATTATGTACCCTCACTCCACTGCTTCTTTTCAGCATTACATGCATTTTTATTGGATAACATCAAATTTCACCTTTGAAATCTGAGAAAATTATTCTCAGAGAAATAATGATTAATGGTCCACATAATATATATGTAAAAGCGGCTGGTTTTGGTTGAGAAAATTTTTTATGTAAAGGAGTGAACAACGTTTCAACCTTTATCGGTCATCATCAGGTTCACAAAGAAAGAAAGAGGTAACTAACCGATAGCTGACCACATGTTTGAAGGGGGTTGTGTAACTGAGTGTAGGAATGTAGAGAGCATGCTTAGATGTTTGATTATATTTATTAATATAGGTATAAAGGTGTTCCTTTGTATTGGTTTATTTTGGGTTTGAGTTGTTGTATAAGTAAGGCTTCTTTAATTTTGCATTTGTTTATGTTTGTTTCTTTATTTAGTATTTGGGTGTTTTCTATGGTTATGCTGTGTTTATTTGATTTGCAGTGTTAAAAAACGTGTGAAGGTGACTTTTTGTGTTTTTTGAATCTGGTTTCCATTTTTCTACTTGTTTCTCCAATATAGAAGTCATGGCAGTAATCACATTGTATTTTATGAATAATGTTGGTGTGGTGTTTGTTAGTGCAGTTTTTACACAGTATATACCTTAGTTTTGTGCCTGGTTTTTGAATAAATTTGATATTAACTGAAATGTTATATTTTGTTACTAGTTTTTGCCAAATGTTGGTTATTTTGCTGCTAAAGTCAGGAATATAGGGTATGCAGCAGTATATGGTTTCATGAGTTTTTAATTTGTGGAATATATTTAATTTTGTTAGTTGATTTTGCTTTTTGTCTAGGTGTGTGTGTATAATGTTTTCTATGGTTTGTGGAGAGGAAACTTATTGATGTTGATGAAGTATTGTTTTATTTTGTATAATTCATTGTTAATTTTATTTGGTGAGCATAGTTTTATGGCTGTGTTTATTTGGTTTCTTGAACAAAAATTCAACATACTAAGAATTTTCTTAACCCAAACCATATATATAATTTTTTATACAAGTGGGTTTTCTCGTCATCACTAATCCAGATAATTTTTTGGGTGTAACAAGGAGTCTCAACCCTTTTGCCATGGGTGGGAATTAGAAAGCACCTCATCACATTTGTAGACTTCTTTTCAAAATTTTATTGAGCAACTATTTTATGAATGTATGTCATCATGTTTGGTATCAAATTGTAAATTATAATTCAAATTTAGTATTCTACATCAGTTAATTTCTTGGTTTAAAGTAAATATTAAGAACAAGATCATAGTTTTTTATATTTAGTGTTCTACGTTTCAAGAAAAACAACTGAAATTTAAGAATTTATTTGTAATTAGTAATAATACATAGACATCTGTAATGTACACCAACTTCTCTTGTGACATGTTTATGACCAGTCAAAAACTCAGGATTTTCCCTTGGTTTTCTCAGCCTTTGTAAAGTGTTTACAAAGGAAAATATTTTCTTTTCAGGAATGAAGTACAGAAGTAAAGAAAATGCAGTTTAAAATTCATTTTTTTAGGCCTAAATACAGCTTAGTTATTAAGGTTAATAAATTATAGTGGAGTTTTGTGGTACTGATATTCTAACTCATGATTTTTTTATTTCAAAATACATGTATAAAACAATATTAGAATGTATTTTGTTTTACATCATCTACTTATGAGGCTTGACAAGGCTTAACAAATTATGGCAAGTATAATCTTTGTATATAGAAGAAAGATCATGTTTTTTTATATGTCTATATTTACTGTTCTGTGTTTTAAGAAAAATAACTATGATTTAAGAACTTATTAGTAAATAGCAATAAAAGAGATACTTGTGTGTGTATTATAACCAAAATGTGATTATATTCTGCAAGATACTGGTCCACAAAGACAAAGACTGTTACATTTTGTAAAGGCCTGTTTTATATTTTGGATGTTGTAACAAGAGTAATTTATATCTATTTCCTAATTTTTTATGGTGGTTATGAAGTAAGTCAAATTGATGAAATGCATACAAAGATAAAATAGTGAGAATAAGGGATAAAATATAATGTTTTTTTTTTTTAAATTTTGATTACAGAGATTTTGCATGTGAAATTTGACAGTTGTTTCATGCATAAGTGAGTTTTAAATCATAAAATAACTTTGAATATTGGATGGTCAAAATTTGAAAAAAAAACAAATGGACAAGCAAATCATTAACTTAAAATTGTAAACCTTAATTTAAAATTTGATATTTATATATGTGAGCCTTATAACATATACTGGTAATCTACACAATTTTGTGAAGATGTAATCAGTGATGTCGAGAAACCCACTTGTTGAGAAATTTATATGCAAAAACCCAAAATATTTTCTCAACCCAAACGAGCCATTTTTGCATATAAATTTGTGAAGATGTGTTTACATTTTAAAAAATTACAGTGTCACTGCTTTATGGTTACTTTGAGGATAGTGGCTGGACGGTATCCAGTATAAGGGTTAATGTGCCCTTGAAATTTGGTGCATATGTGATTACAATTTACAGCAGCATTTCCCAAATCTACCTGAGTTGTTTACCCTTGACAAACTTATAAATGAGACTTCAATATATAATTATCTTTTCTTCATCATAATACAATTGTTGGAAAACATAAAATGTAAAAAAATAAGGTTTTTAATTTTCACTTAGGGCAGTTACTTACAAAAGTCGTCCTTACCTTAAAGGCTATTTTTGACCCTCCATCAACATCTAGGCCTTTATTTACTCCTTATACAGTCTCACCAACCTCAGGAGGTTGACAATGAACACTTTGCAAACCCTGCTTTACAGAGTTCTTAACCCCAAACTGTAAAAATGGCCTATCTCTTCCATATTGACTTTCCATCTTGTGTGAAATTTTCATGTACATCGGTGTTTTAGGTTTTGAGATCCGTTCACGGAAACACAGACAGACAAACACTCACAGACTCAATTGCATTATTCTTTCTCCCACAATACCACTACTACTGCTGTTAAAAGTGAAAGCTTTTGAAGGAGTTTTGGTATAGAAACTTGCTTAATATTGTTTATTATAATTTGTTATATATGATCCACAAATGTATTTTGATATCTTCATGTGTTTTTCTTTCTTCAAAGTGTAACAGTACATATATGTATACACACTCACACACACATATACTGTCTCTTTAGTACAATATGAAATTGCTAAATTATTCTTTGAAAAGTTTTAATTTAACACATGCTGACAGTTGAACATGATTGATTGGTTTTTACTGTATCCAGTAAAGCAGTGATATATACATCAAAATATCACAAAATAATTGTCCTTATGAAACTTCCCACTTTCAGTGAAGTTAAATAACTTGTAGAACATATTTTTTTAAATAATTGTGAAGTTCTTGCCCTTTTCTGCATTTAGTAATTAACAACTTTAAATTATGAAATGTTGAGATTCATTTAAACAAGAGGGAATCCACTATAATAGCTGTGGCACTTGAAATTATTTTAGGCAGGTTTAGAGTAAATTGGTGTATGAGAATCTCGGGCACAGTCAAATACATCAATGAAAGGGTTTAACCTCCTGAGGTCAAGACTATGATTAGATCTCATATTGGTCAAGAGATGACAGAGCTATGAGCTGAAACTTTGTACTTGAAAAGAAAAAAAAAGAATTGGAGTCATTCTACAAGCTAAAAAATACATTAATTGACCTATAGCATTCTTTAGTCATCTTTAAATGTTTGATTTCATTGTTAGGCCTAATTTAATCTCTTAGTTCAAATAAAATATGAAGTACTTGACAGTAGAGAAGTATACTGCAAAAAGCATTTATGGATCACAAAGACATTTAAATGTGATTAGGTCTTCAATGATTTATGGCTTCTCTATGTTCCTCCCCCTATTGTTAGATTTAATGTAAAAACTGAAGCAAATGGTAAACAGATTAATGGTTTATATTGTCATTTTTCATTAAAATAATGCTTCACAAAGTTGTTTCGTGTAAGTAGCCCAAACCAAAGTAATACCCCATTTTTTACTACACTGCTCCAGTGGAGAAATGTTTCTAATGCCATGTGTAATGGAAAAAAATTATACCTTGTACTACAGATGCAAAGCTCAAATGCCTTTTTCCTGTTTCATTATATTACATTATTTCCATGACAGAAGCTGACACATACAAAAAGTCAACTAAGGGGTAATTAATAATAAATAAACATCTGTGTAATCAGTTTTTAAATCTTATTCAAGTTTCTTCTGTCAAAGTGGGTAAATATTTAATCTTATGTTCTGATGTTACGTAGTTTTTCTGTCATACAAAGATTATTTTAATAATGATCTGGTTACCAATCTTAATCTGCAGATTTGGCGGCACCTGATCTTGGTTCAGCCGTAAAGTTAGAGAAAAATAAGAGAGATAAAAGTTTTGGAGCTCGCAGCAAGTCGGTTACTCCTAATGCTAGTTTAGCTCCTGTTTCTCCTTCTCCTTCCTCTGATTCAAATGCATCTATCACAGCAACAACAGTTTCAACAGCCACCACCACTACCCATAGTAAAGGAACTAAGAGATCACGCTCAAGGTAATTTATATCTTATTTATAAGTTTAATTTTCTAATTCATTTCTTATTCAGAATGAAGTTTTGCTTGGAAATTAGTAGCTTGCTAATGTTACATCAAGAGGTAGCCTAGCAATATAGTAACGCAATGGTGTTTACTTTCACCTATGTTAAATTTAGCTATCAATTATGGTAAAAATCCTCAGAAGATACTTGTCCTATTTATTGTTGTTTTTTGTTTTGTTTTTATTTGCCAAGGAACTTCACAACTAAAGAAAATGTAAAATGAATATTTCATAGTTGTTAAGGTGCAGTGAAGAACTTATTAAATTATATTTGATACCCAGTATTTGTGTAAAATTGTCAAAATTAATAATTTTCCATGACTTCATAAATAAAGCATTCAAAAGAGAAATCATAATAAACTTGGAATTTAAATTTACAATTGTAGAAACTGTTTTTGTTATGAAAATACTTACTTCATTTTTATGTTAAATCTTAATGTTTTAAGTGGATTTCTTCAGCTGACAGTTTTCATACAAAATTATGACTACTCTGTATTTCTGTGATTTTTTGTGGAATATTTTATTTTAACCTTTTTTTTAATATCATAAAATAAATTTATTTTCATGATTTCATGTAGAAAAGGCTTAACAAAATGATTTTTATCTTAGCTCATATTATTGAATAAAGTTTGGAAGGGCTCTGATTCAGTTACTTTTTTATTTCTCAGCAGTACAAGAATATTTACTTCTGAAACCAAATAAAATAGTTTATAGGTAAAATAATCAATCCACATTTTATACTAAATGCACTTCAAATTTATTTTGTAAAGACTGTTGTTATGATGTTAATCATACACTGATTTCATCTGTTTCAATTTTGAAACAGTTCATGATTCTTAACAAAGTAAAGTTTGTGGCTTACTCTAACAGTGCTAAATCACCACCTAGACTTTATGCATTATTTAAACAGGGGTTACTAATTAGACCAACTGTGAGATACACTATCAGTCATATATTACACATCTCAACATGTTACTAATTTACTGATTCCAGATCAGGACCATAATAAATACTACAGTAATTAATTTGGGTTCAAACAAGTATATTTTTGTACATTACTAAGCAAGAAAATGGAACAGGAAGATTTAGAGTCATTCGAAAATTTATTTGCGATGAATATCTGAAAGAAAACTCGTTTTCTTCTTGAAAGTCAAGTATTTATTGGAAAAGTCAAAACACAGTGGACCTTTAAGGCTTTTCAGAATATCAGAGGTATTGTTTGATGCCTGATCCATGATTAAGTCCATACAGACTGTATTTTAAGAACTATTCATATATAATATACAGACTACAATATGAGATTACTGATGATATAGTATAAGTGCTCAGTCTGTCTGAGTTATTCATACCAGAATTTCAGATGACACAGGTGTACCATTATGAATAACTTTGTCTAAATATTCTTTTCCTAAAACTTCTAGATACATGTTTTCTTTTTTTCTTACATCTAAATATGAGCCACTTACACATGTACGTTTATAGCAAATAGAGAGGAGAATAAATGATGTATGCTTGTAAGTGTAGTTATATATAATCACGTTTAAGGTATAATTATTTAAGCGATGTAGCTTCTCACCTGTTGATCATTTTTCATTAAAAGTTGAAAGTTATGCAATGTTATGTTTGACCTAAAGTTTATATTAAACTATCTCTTGCTTGAAGAAGAGTCCTCAAATGATTGTGCTTTCATGCGTTATATACAGTAAAACCTATACAAGCCGGGAATATCAAAATTTTGCAGCATTATCTTGAGGTTTTCTCTTATAAAAGCCCCTCTATGTGGTGAAACCTGCGTAATGCAGATGGAAATCTATCTTTCACCTACCTTGGCTGTCAGCAAGTAGGATTAGAATCTGAGTAAGGCACAAAAAATGTTTTTGATTAAATATTAGTTTCTTATTTGATTAATAATTTCTTTAAATATTAATAAATTCATCTTTAATTAATGATCTGTTAAAATATTAATAAATTCTCAGACATTTTTATTACAGCAAGTATTGGTTAAATATATTCTGTTCTTTTTTGTGCCATCATTATTTTTGCAGTTAGATTAAACAAAAGAATGGAACAAGAAAATAGGAATATTCTACTTTTCCCAGATAACACAACTTGTCACCCAAAAGTTCAACTTTTAAATGCTCATTTAGTCTTTCTACCTCCATGTACAACATCAGTTCTACAGCCACTAGATAATGGAATTATATGGTGTATAAAATTGAAATACAGAAAATTGATGCTTCAGCATATTATTACAAACATGGATGACTGTAAGAGAGCATCTGAAATGACCATGAAAATTAATGTGTTAGATACAATTGCATTTTTAAGTCATTCATGATGAACTCATAATAAAATGCTTTTGAAACTGTGGATTTATTCTTGATAATGGCGGAGATTGTGGAGAAGTTGTTTGTTATGATAATTCTATTTAAATCCAAACTCTAATTGAGAAGATTGATGCAGATGATTTTGTGAACATGGAAGGTTTTGTGAATGTTGACAAGAATTTTTTAATAGAAACTGATTTAAATTCTGTAATAGAATCACAAGATGATAACAGTGTGAGAATTCAGAAGATGAACAAAATGGAAAAGATAGTGAGGAAACAGAAATTCCCACTTCATCGCAAGTGTTAAGTTATATTAAAGCTATCAAATTGTATTCAAAAATGAAGGGGGAAATGAACTTCATGAAAAAGCCATAGAATTGGCATTCTCTTTTAACCATATGAGAAAGCCCATTAAAAAAAATGAAACAGTTGAAATTGGACACTTTCTTCAAATAAATTTAAGATTTTGTGCACTTGTGTATATTTTGAATGTCTATTTTTGTTCTTATTCTAATAAATATAGCATAAACAGTAAAATAATGTTATTCACAAACATCTCACTTCCCTTTAGTCAGGCAAGTATGACGTTCCACTCAAAAATACATGTAATTAAGGAAATGCATGTTCACTATGTCTAAGCCGGAAATTTTAGTTGGTCCCGTGCAGTTCCACCCTAGATAGGTTTTACTGTGTATGGTGAAGGTTCCCTAAACATTTATTTTGTCACATTTTGTGTTTCTCAGTTAAAAAAAGTACTATTAAAAGCTTTAAATTATGATTTTATTGTAAACAAAATAAAGTTACAGTTAGATATGAGATTCCTTATGTGTTACCTTGCAAATTGGAGATGTTTAGCTAAGACAAGTTGTTTACTTTTAACCCTTTTCGATTGTTTCACTACAAAATACACACACTTGTCTACACGTTTTCACACGTTAAATATTTGCAATATGACTTTTGATTTGATACAGCGTGTATATTTTCACAAAATTTGCTACACTTTTAGTAAAGATTACAAGCTGTTTTGTAAACAAAAAAAAAGAATTTTTAATGAAATATTTTTACTAAGGACTTGTTTATGAAAATAAAAGTCTTTTTAGTTGCTAGTCTGAGTGAAAAGTGATTTCATGCTATGATTAAGGAAAATATTTTTGGTCCAAAAATCTCATATCATTTGGGTAATCTCTAAAACCACCTAAATACATTGCAAATGTATGTTATTTTCTGTACTTTTATTGTAGGGTCACTTGACTAATCATCATAAAAAAATTAGGAAATATATATATGTAAAAATTATGCTTTTTTCATGCTAGAATGACTATATAATATAACATGAAAATACAAATGTATATTCTAAGTAGTTTGAACCTCATAACGCTATATATGTATTTATTTATTATTTTTGTAATGTTAACCTTCCAGTCATACCTTGCTAACATTACATAACTTACATTGACACAGTTCACGTGCACCCGTATTACACATCCAGTAATATAAAATTGTCTTTTAGTCTTCCTTGTCTTGGCTGTGTTTTAGTGGACTGTTTGGTAATATACAGTTATTATCCATTATATATGTATATATATTATTACTATTTAGAAATAAATTATTAAACAAATTTTTATTAAAATATACAACAGTAAATCAAGAAGTAAAGCAAACAATTATCTCTTCTCACTATGACCTATTAATTCAGTTTCTGATGGGCATAGGTTGCCAAGCCTTTTAAACTTTCACATGTGGAGGATATGAGAAAATAATTTTTTGGTTTTATTTATATACAGTTGGATAACCAAAAAGTCATGAATAACAATACTGATACCATAGAATTCCACTATAATTTATTAAGCTTAGTAACTAAGATATATTTATATTTCAAAATATATTAAACTTTGAGCAGACTAAAGATACAACCTATCTTCATGAAATCGTGGTTTGAAATAATGTGGTAGCCTTTTCTCAGCTATTGTAGTCTGTGAAAATGCTACTGTTGATTGGTTATTCACATGTCATATATTGAAGTTAGTGTATACAATAGACTGTTTTCAAAAATGGAAAGAGGTGAATGAGGCCACTGTGTTTGATTCAGTACATAAGCCATATTTCAGCAAAATAAAAAGATATGATATTCTTATTATTATTAGTTTGTGTTCTAATTTATACGAAACTATAGATTTAGTGTTTTGACTTCACAAACATCTGATGTGTTGCATAAAACAGTGCTGCATTGAACAAATACGACTCACTAGAATCTATATTTAAATGTGTTCTTTTGATATTTACTTTTAAACTTAAAAAATTAACTCATGTATAATATTAAATTTAGAATTAAAATCTACAAGTTGATTCCAAACTTATTGACATAAATTTATAAAATAGTAGTTAAATAAAAAATTTTGAATGTAAGTCAACAAACACAGTGACATGACCTTTGACCAGTGACTCATCATGAAAGAGTTAATATAAACATTGTTACATTGTATTTATTTTGTTGTAACAGTTTTCAGTATGAACATTATTACTTAAACTTTGTTAGTATAAATAATTGTCTTTCAATGTTTCATTCCTATGTATTGTATTGAAACTGATTATTGTTACAATAGGTCAGCAGATGATGATGAGGATCCAGAAATTAAAGCAGAAAGAGAGAAAGAAAGAAGACAAGCTAATAATGCTAGAGAAAGGTTGATTACTTTTTAATTGCATATCAGTAAAGTTAATCAACATTTTAGCATTGAAAGTTTTATAGCCTTATAAGTTGAATTTTCTGTGAAAGATGTTGAAACCACTATTTATTTACTGTTTCTTGAAGAAGTAGCCACCAATTTTAAATTGGTCAGTAGAATGTGGACTCAAGTTCAAACCTCTGGAAACCAAGTTTTTCACCATCTTTCATGTGATTTGATCTGAACTTCTGTCTAAGATCATTACATCTTTTGATGAAAGTTCTATTGTAGCATAATTTATATGTCTAGTTCGTGTTTTGATAAATTATTGTTGAATTTACAACAGTATTTAGGCTATTTAAGTGCATAATGTTTAGCAACTTAAATTTTGTTCTTAAAATCAATTTTAAAAATAGGAATTTGCTTGAAAGAGAGAATTAGGTCTAGCCATACACTGAATAAATATAGTTGTGTTTGCTATAATTAAACAATTTTAACTGTTTTAGTCAGATATATGCCTTTAAAGGATTGCTTATTAATATTTTGTCACTTTTCAAAGATGAAATGAAAAGATTTTATATGCATTGTAAAACATTCACAGAAAATAATCCATAATCCTGTAAGCACATTCTAACTCTTCACTTTTAAGCATGGTGTTTCTCTAGAAATGTATTAAACATTATTCATAAAATGTAAAACATGTTTTTGTTCTCATCCAAGAGGAATAAGAGTGACATAACAAAATCTTTTAACTTCTCGAAACTTGATGGCTCATGAAACAGATTTTTATTGTAGTTTAAATCTCTAGTTTGTAATATAGGAAATTTTTTTAGAAAAAGTAAATTTAGACAATTTGAATCTCAAAATACTAACACCTACAAAAATATCAGCTTTTTTTGATGTACATTACATGGAGGCAAAATTTTAGTACAGTAATCAAAGAGTTTGAAAGTTATTCAAGTTAAACCAACAGGATAAACCTCGACTATGAGCAAATAGAATTAACCATACAACATAAAATGTGATAAAATGACCACCTAACAGTTTTTAAGTAGATGTAGATCCACTTTAAGTAGATCTGTTTTATAATAATCGAAGTAAACATTTGGAGAAAATTTACCAGAATTAGAAAAATATTTTTATCTGAGAGAAAATGAGAACTTGTTCTTGGGGGAACAAGAAATCATTTTATTACAAGCAGCACTAATAATGTCTTTTTGAACTTCATAATTTTAAATTCAACTTCTGGTCATTTACTGTTGTACACTAATTTTAAATTATGACTGCAGCTTACCTTCTTTGCAGCCTAAGGTATTTTGGAGCAGAAACTAAATTTATGTATAGAATTAACAGAAAAAGTAGCTGATGAAAGTATACATCCATTAATAATCAAGATTTGAGAATTTAGATTCTGGTTTTGTGTATTATTTAAAGGCTTATCATTGTTCAATAGTAACTCATTTTGATATGTTGTTATGTATTTTTAGTAGAATTTCAAAAAGAAACTTCTAATTTATTGATAGCATTTTCAAAGATTAGTACTTATGCATTTGTAAACTCTGAAACCCAGAAGTAACATGTTTTGTTTGATGTTATTTAATATTCTCTGTTACTAGAATTCGTGTCAGAGACATTAATGAAGCTTTTAAAGAGCTGGGTCGAATGTGTATGATGCACATGAAAGCAGAAAAATCACAGACCAAACTAGGTATTCTTCACCAAGCTGTGGAACTTATCACAAGCTTAGAGCAACAAGTTAGAGGTGTGTCTGGTATTTGGAAAACCCTTTTAGAAACTCCAATTAGTTAAAAACTCTTGCAGTTTAAGTTTTTTTAATGTTTAGATGAGTCTGTAACTGGTACCACACATATGCATCAACGTAGTTTACAAGATATTTCACAAGTGAATTCAGTTAGAATTATAAAAGTCGTTACCAGTTACTATTAGAGATAGGAAGTAAATTAAATGCAATATATTTATTACAACATAAAAAAGATACAAATAAATTTATATTTTATTAAGTTTTAGGGGACATTAAATGTCAAAGTCGTTATGTAAGATTGTATTGTAGATCAAATTGAAGAACATAATGTGAAAAATTAGTCTCAGATTTAACAAGTTCAGTAGACATATTACTTAGGGATTATTATTTTGTCTCAAATGTCAGCTATTTTTCTAATATAAGATGTTCATGTGGAAATATGTACAAAAGTAAAGTAATAGCTTAGTTTGGATTGTAGTTATTTGAAAATTAGTAGAAAATTTTGAGAAGTTGTTAATAGTGTTAGACTAACAGTTTAAACTAATTACTAGAAATGAATGTAAAGTTAATTGGTTATTGTATTTAATTTTGCTGACTTTATATGCAACTACAAAACTTAAAAATTATTATAATGTTAGATATTGCTATGAAAATGTAATGTGGATATGAAGTGTTAATTTTATTAGACTGAGTAAGTAGCACAAAAGTGTTTAAATAATAAAAGTATTGTATTTGTGTGGTATATGTATGAATAATACACGTAAACTTGAAGATTCCGCATGATATGAACACTCTGTAAGGATTTGGTCTATAATAACATTGGTTCATATTACCATACAAAAGTCTGTAGATTCTACTGTTAATTGTTATATCAGTGTAATTATTTTGTTTTTTTGTTTCAGAGAGAAACTTAAATCCCAAAGCAGCCTGTTTAAAAAGAAGAGAAGAAGAAAAAAACGAAGAGGGCCCAAAGTTAACAACACATGGGCTTCACCATGCTCCCCCTGGGTTAGACCCTTTGTCTCATCAACGAATGCCTAAGTCATTGCCGGTGAGTAGTTTATATCGTGGGTTTCTTCCATCTTTTGCTGTTCTTTTCTTGGAGTGAAAATTTGATGATTTAAGGAAATTGAAATTGTATATATACATATAAATTTGATTATATAAATACCCCTGTTTAGATTATGTAATGATTTTGATTATTGCAGTTTTCATATATTCTGGATGTTTGCTCTGTCTTTGTTTGTAAGCAAATATATTCAGTTTTTATATACATTTTGAGAATGAGAAGAAACATACAATCCCATTTTTCTTAAAACTTTTGCTTAGTGTAATTATTTTACGTTTTATGAACTTATGAGTAAGTTCAAGGTGTCTTCTCACAAAATGAAAATAAAATCATAATTAAAATACCCTCTAAGATGAGAAGTATTTGTAAATTACATGGATAGCCTTGAGATAGAAAACCAGATATACGTTAGAATTTAGTGATTATCTGATATCTATACATTTTTAATCAAAGTGACCAATACATTCAAGCATAAATACCAAACAAGCACTTAACATTGCATTGCATATGATGTATACATTTGTTCATGTTTATATGATGAATAATTTTGAACTTATTTAATACACAATACTAAGTGGGAACCTTCAGAAGAAATTCATTTTTGTTTTTCAAGCATATGGTAACCATACTTTATAAAAATAATATATAATAATACACATTTGCTTGTTTATAAGCACATTATAAAATTCAAGAAGCTGTGTGTCACATCTATTTTTTTGAGAAAAATTTATATTCTTTAACATTGTTTTTTCTGCCTTTTAAAAAAGGAAGTCATTTTATTTTAATAAATCTTTTCTGTATTGAACTTTTTATTTGTATACAAACACAAATAATGAAGTGCTCGAGATATTGATCAACTGAAGTTGAAAATTAACAAAATATTTAAATATTTATCAGCTTATTCCTGTTACTAATATTGTTTCTTTGTATACAGTATGAAATAGAAATGTTTATCAGTAAAGTCGGTTACTTGTATGAATTATCATTGGCATATTTGAGCACTTAAATACTATCGGAGACATCATGCACTTAGTTATATTTAAGTTCAGTTAACCTGTGTATGGTAGTTTATTAAATAGTTGAAACACTGAAATACTTTAACGTTATTTTTACAGTATTTCTTCCAGTTTGATCAGCAGAATGTTTTTTTTTTGTCAAATTCTCAAAGCAGTGTACAGTGAAATGTTTGTTTAATGAAATTGAGAAATGTCATTAAAGTGAACTGTTTGTGAGTTGCCATCATCAGCAATGTTAAAATTCAATTAAAATGAAATATAAGAAAGTAAAATTAATGTAATACTAAGTCTGTTTTACCATATTTGTCAGGAAAAGTTCATGTTAAAATTGAGTAGATTTACATACAAAGTACTAAAAGCCTTTCCCTGTTGAATTGACTTGCATGCTGGCAACAGTCATGAGACTTAATGTTCTGGGTGTCTTTGACACAGTATTAAGTATGTATTAACTTTCCTATCTTCTACATGGTCTATTGTACAAGGGTCAGGAGAACATAAATTATTTCTGTTTTCTTCTTTCCTTTTAGGTTGCTCATCAAATAATTTCTATTCTCTTGCTTTGTCTTCCTTAGCTACTTCTCAGTTGATATTCTGTACTTTTACTCTTTCCTTTTGACCTTATAGAATGGCCAAATTTAGAAGGAGGGTGGGTCTCCTGTTTCTCATAAATTCTCCATCTAAACTACTGGGGAGTCATCTTGAGTCATTTCATTTGTTTATTTGCAGGATCAATGAGTGTAACAAATCCTTCAGTAAATCTCAAATCTTCTTTGGAAAGGAGCAGTTAAATTGGTTTATATTGCTTCTTCAGGTGATTCAGAAACCTATTATAGACCTTTTTCAGTTGGTTCTGTAATTGTAGAGACCATGTCAAGTAAAAAACATGAAGTTGGTATCAAATTTTCTTTTTTGTGGGCATTGGATTCTTATCTTATTTCTTCATCTGTACTACCAACATTTTATTCATTTTTTTTCCATTCATGTAACACTGATTTTCACTCTTAAGTAAATGATTGACTCAACTATGGTTTCCATAATTGAATTAACCTTTCCACAAGAAACCAGTCCCATTTCCAGCACAACAACCTTGAATTTCCATTTTCTTGGCTTGATGTCATAGGTCTGTGGCTTCATGGCTG
Organism: Tachypleus tridentatus; assembly: GCF_004210375.1. NCBI lineage: Eukaryota > Metazoa > Arthropoda > Merostomata > Xiphosura > Limulidae > Tachypleus > Tachypleus tridentatus. Next base: position 35,404,126 of record NC_134833.1, on the reverse strand, counting down.
GCTGGCTGTTCATTTTTTGTATGAGAATCAAGATTCTGTTTTTCAGGTGGCTCAAATGTTAACCCATCTTTTCTTGTTGTCTCTTAACCTCATTGGACTACTTCTTGGACTTGGTGCGTTAAAAATTATATTTTATCTCATGCTTAATAAGTTGCTTCTTTTCTTAAGTGTTTGTCTTATGATCAAGGTTTGTCAGCTTCTTTATTGCTATACAGCACTACATTTTCTATCAGCTTTGGATGCTGTGGAAGCCACCAGTCGCTTTTGTTCCCTCTGCTCAAAAACCTTTTGTAAGGCCTTTCATTTCCAAAAGCTCCAATTTACTAAATATTGTCCTAAATGGTAGTTGTGTTTGTTGGCTTCCTTTCCTTTTGAACACTTAGCAGTTTTTTTTCTACTCTCTTTTATTACTTGTATTGGACATTCTGATATCTTTACCTTTAACCCTCAATGTGTATTATTTTCATGGAAGGCCTTATGTCCAGATCAAGTCTTTTTTCACCCAAAACTGAAAGAAATGTTAACCATTTTGTCCAGTTTATTGTATTACTTCCCTGACTAATCACAACTTTCCTTTAGAGGAATGTTTTTTATGCTCTATCTTAGCTATTGGTTTTTATCTTGACACTTTGAAATCTTCCAGAGAGTTTTGGAAACTGTTGTTTATACTTTATCACAAATTGCTGTTTTTAGACCTTGCTCTGATAACATTAACAAATTGGTTTGTGAAATTATTTATTGTTTACTATTTTGTAGATTTTGAGACCATCCTTCAAAAGGTCTCTACCTCAAGGTCTTGAAAATGAAACTGGTTAAATTTGAAAGTTTTAACAGTAGTAGACCAGTCATCTACTCAGAATTATTAAGCAGTTTTGCAGGAGTTCATACAAGCAGTGTAGCACCACAGATGTTTTACTAGTAAAACTCCCTTGGTTGTGTGTACTACACCATTGCAATGATGCTTGTAGCACATTTCTTATTTTTGTTAACATCACCAACTGCCATATTACCCTTATGCCAATCTGCAGTTATAACAAATGCTATTCAAAACTGCCTGCTACTATACATTGCATTACACATAGCTTACTACAAGGTTGTATGAACTTCATCTGGTGCACACAGTTACTTTGGGTGTTAGTGATTGTTCCCAGTGTCAGTATGTCTAGTAGGTACTGTGATCCTGTTTGTCTTCTAATATTGTAAAAAATCTATTGACATCAACACTAGTTTTATTTTTATTTGGTTTTTTTATTCATTCATTTTTATTTTTTTGAAAAGTTATAACAGAGACTGTGGGATTAACATGCACAAAATTTGCTGTTAAGATGTTAATAAAGTTTTTTTGATGGATATTATTTTTATTCTTGCTTTATTTTTTCATTGGGTAACTTATTACATGGTCTCAGTCTTGGACATTGAGGTCTTGACTGCATTGCATTGCTTACGTAATGGTCCTGACAGCCTAAAGAGAGAATTTTGGGTTACATCTCATCAAATTTGCATTTGGTGATGTTTTTGGCATCTCAGTTGCAGTACCCTTCTCTAGATTAGGATTTTGTAAAATTTGAATGCACTGTTGTCTCTTTTTCTTCAAGATTCCATTTGTGATTCTTCAAGCCATATGGAATCTATAAGAGGTGTTTCTTTGTCACCTACTTAGTTACAGTTTGGGTCTACAGGTATGTTGCATGTGATAACCCAGTTATACCTCTTGTGTCCATTATCCCTGTTAACAAGGACAGCCATGACATCCAGAGTAGAACAGTCATTTGATAAAGAGAAAATCAGAAAGATCATGATTTCTTCTTTATATTATGAGCCTTCATGCTTGAATGTATTTGTCTAATCAGGTATCATGTTCGTGCTCCATCAGATGATTGTGTTATATGTAAATTGACAGGAGAGGCTTACTTGTTGGTGATAATGTTTCAGTGATTACTTTTACAGTGTGTGTGTGGGTCCTTGCATGGCCTTTCAGGTATTAGAGGCAAGAAGACCATTCTACATACAGGATGGGGTATACTTTACTGTTTTATTTTTGTTTTTCAACCTTATTTATTGTTCCAACTATATTGTACTTGGTCTAGTATCAGCATCCTTTCAAAGAAGGAGATCCATTCTATTGTTTCTGTCTAAGAACAAAACATTTTGAGAGTAGCAATAGGTCCTGATGGTCTAATGAAAAAATAGGTTTACAGTGCTGCAGATAGGAGTTCAGTTCCCTTCAGTGGGCACAGCAGATAACCTGAGAGCTGCACAAATATCCTTAAAGATCCAGGAGTTGTTAAGCACATCTTTGGGTCTTTCTATGTCTTTTTTATTCTCTCTGGCTGCTCATTAATTTATGACTTGGCCATCTTCTTCAGATGAGGATGAAATGTGACAGAAGCGTGTCCAGTCATCTCTCTGTAGTAGTCTTCTTTGCTGAGGATCTTACACTATATCCACAGGAATACCTATTATGCCATCACTTATGATCATATCTAAGAACATATAATTCCTGCTGGGCACCGTCCAATTCCATAGGTTGCAGGATTGTGTGAAAGTGGGAGGGAATGTATTACTCTGAAATACATTCCCTCCCAGCTTCACACAGTCATGAAGAGTTTTCTGTTTTTCTATTATGACCACAACTAAGAATTGTGGATTGCAACAAGGAAGAAGAGATGCACATTTTCTTTACTTGCACAATAAGCTGTGTGAGAAAGATAGGAGAATGGAGAATTCTGAGTAAGTTGACACATGTTCTAAATGTTAAGAGCATTCAGAACATTAAGTTGCATGGTTGTTGACAGCAAGAAAGCAACTCAACAAGTAAAGAGCTTTTTGTATTTCAGGAGTATTGTCCTGAAATTAATTTTGATTTAAAAAAATATATATATAATTTGAACATTTTCTAAATACAAGATATTGTTTTTCTGAAGATTGTTTTAGTTAAATATATTAAATTGAATTATCATATGTGGGATAAACAAATATTTAATGTTTCATTACTTTAATATTTCTTCTGAAGAATGCTTAATGATTATAATTGGTATTCCTTGAATTCATTTCTAATTCTTTACTTGTATATGGATACAATGAAAAAAATTAAGAGTAAAATATTAAATTATCAATACTGTGCTATTAATTAGTTATGATTGCTTTTTCCAGGGACCGCAACCTCCACTGCCTCCAACACATCCACAGCAATAGAACTCGTACATTGAAACATTACAGTTCTTATCATAGTATACGCTTGTTGACTGTGGATTGTACAGAATATTTGGGCCATAGCAGCCCCCACAGCCTATGGACTGGAGGACACATTTCAACGCTTCCTTCCATTTGCAGCAGTAATTTCATCATTACAAAAGCAGGATTACGATAAACATTGAATCATAACTTAAAAGAGGAAATATATTGTTGCTAATGTGTAATCCTTTCTCTAGGACTAAGTAATGATTTATTTTTGGAAAATGAACAAAAATTCCTGTACTGAAACCTGCTTAAGTGTTGTTGTTCATTACCTTTGAGAAAATTCGAATGCATGGAGAAAAGAAAGAGTCAGGTTTAAGAAGCTGACATTTTTCTATTTTTGATCATGATTATTCAAGGCCAAAGTAATAATTGGTGACTCCTTTTAAATGTAAAATAAGGTTTGAGTCAAGATAAAACATCTCTGTACTTGTTCTCTTTCCTACCAAAAACAAGAATAAACATTATGGTATCTAGTATTTTCAAACATATACCATAAATTATAGAACACTTACTACCTAGTACTCACTCTCTGAGATTAAGGGGGAAACTATCTCGATTTTTTTCTTCTCTGTCAGTAAAATCTCTCTCTATGGTAATATTTTGTTCTACCTACAGTGATTTCACTGGTTAAAGTGATGCACCTCCATTGTTTTGTACTTATCTTGACTCCTAAAAACTCACACATGCAAAGGCCAGTGAGGTGTTATTTTAGGGATGAAGGCGACTTATTGTCACGCTTTTCTGATGCACTTTCTACTTGTACAGACTATTTAGTAAATGATGTAGTGTACATCATTATTAATAAACGTAAGATACATCTTGTTGGGTTTTTTTTTCAGCAACTTCTTGTAAATGTACTTAATAATGAAAAAAATTTTATCACTGGGAAATGTTTTCATAACTTTCTTTAGAGCTAAGAACAAGTTCTGAAATTTTTAGTTTTAAAAATATGTTGATCTAAATGGTGGTGCTTCTCCAAAGTTCACTTTATCAAAAGTTTTGTTAGTTGAAAGTATGCTTGTTGTATCCTTTTTATTTCTATTAAGTGCAAGTTTTGGAAAGTTCACTTTTTTATATTTTTATCTAGAGATCAGGATGTATTTTAAAGAATCTGTGTTGTAGTCACTTAATTATTCAACGTGAAATCCACCGTAGGAGTCAAAACACCTCTCTTACTAAAACTTTATTATATAAAAAAAAAAAAACAGGTGCTAATATGTTACCCTAAAAATAAAGATCCAGATCAGAATTTAAATTGCTTGCATTTTAACGATAGATCTGTTAACAACAAAACAAACTTGTGGGTAAGAGAATATGTTGTTAAAGCTTAAGTTAATGCCAGCAAGAAACGACGTAGAAGAAGAAATTCTTCATTGTATATTTTGTGTTATGCATTTACAAGTGAAACGTTTTTTAACTTTTCTTTATGCAAAGTGCTCATTTATAATCATCATAAATGTTGTATTGCAGCTTTTGTGCAAAAAGAAAAACTTTAAAACAATTTAGCTTGCCTTTTTTTTAAATTGTTATATTTTTGATTTTATAGCTTGTCACAGTAAAGCAGCTTACGATCCCATTGTACCATACGTAAAAGATGTTGCCGTGCAACTAGCAGTTATATATATAGAATTACATCTGTACTGTAGGAGAGAATAAGCCATTATAAAATACATATATTCATGGTACATGTGCTTGCTTTTTCTTTCGTAGTGTATTTGTTTTTGGATCGGTGTTGTGAAATAATCTCTCATTGTTCTTCTCTTTTGCTCCAATACAACTTTTTTTTTATTTTTTAAATGTAATTCATTGGGTTTGTGTTCTGTCTATTGTTTGTAAGCACATATCTTCAGTATGTTATATACATTTTTGAGAGTGAAAAGAAATAAACAGTGCCATTTTTCTTACAAAAAAAACTCTTGCTCAACTTAATTATTTTACATTGTGTTTGAGTACAAGTTGTCATCTTAAAAAAAATTAATTGATAAAGGCACGACTAATGTAAAAAAACAGAATCTTTGTTGATTAGAATAAAAAATCCACATTAAATTCATATTCTTTGTCATAAAATGCATTCTGATTGAAAAAAAAAATGTTTCAAAGAATATCAGAATGATGAATATTCCAAGTGAAATCATGAAACTTAAAAATTTTAAGTTACGTTTTTGCTGCTTATTATATCAGTAAATTAGAATTTATTCAGATATTTAAGATCAACCAATAAGAAGCTGAAAGGTCACAAGTACAAAGCCTAAGTTACAACTCGAAGATAATGTGGAATCATGTTTTATTTGGTCATTATTCTTCATGAGATGTTATAATGTCTTGTGACTTACTTTTTCCATACATCGTAGCATGTTTTTAACATAAACGTAATATCTAAGTTTGATTTATTGCCAGAATTCAGTTTTAGACTATATTTATTATCCTATGTTCGTGTAAAGTATCAGTAGAGAAACAAAATGGCCGACAGAAGTTATAAACTGTAACACTGGTTTGTATGAAATATCCCATCGTGCCAGAAGAAACGACCGTGTGATATAAAACCATTTAAGAGGAAATAAAAGATCAAATCGGCTTTCTACATATACATAATTGATAATATATTTGGTTATCTTAACACAGAAATGATGTTATGAGCAGGGATCTAATACTGGATCATATTTAAAAAAAAGGCGTGATTTGCAGGAAAAGTATCCAAACATTTCTGACTTTCTGTATATTATAGGTCATATTAATATTAGAGTGACTGCCTTAGAAGTACACCTGACGCAAATCACGAAAGGTCAACATAAGAGATGTGTGAAGTTAATATTTCTTTTGTAGTCTGTATGATGCTAGTTGGGCCAAATTTGCAAGCTCACTTACAAGGTACATGAAATTAACTCTGTTTTTGCCACCCAAGAATCTGTCTGATAAAAATTTACAACTCGTTAAAGACACACCTATTAACAGGTCTCTTATATGACGCATTAAAGTATCCGCCGAACAACAGTTGTATTAAATTGTGTGTTAACGCAGAACAGAGACTGTCCTACAGAACTATCCTTGGGCATCATAATAAACGTTAATAAAAGTAATTTTACCACAATAACAATTACATGAAGGTAATTTTCGAAGTAACAAAATGGTCCTGTTGTTTATTCCCCATTGATTTATCTAAAATGTATCACTTATGAAGTAATTTCTGAGAGTGTAAGCCTTATTTGGAAACAAATGATGCTAGGCATACACTACTTTATATATTGTTTACAATTACATATGTAACCAGTTTCTTTTTCAAAATTGTTTCATAAAGTTGACTTGTACGTATAAGTAGGCCATGTTTCAAAATAAGCCTTACACTCTCAGAAATTACGTGATAATAAGCGCTACATTGTAGATAATTTAAAGGGGAATAGACGAGAGAACCCCTTTGTTGCTTCGAAACGGTCTCTAGCTATTATGTAATTGTCATAAGTGACTTATGGGAGGAAAAAGATAGATCCGAAATGCTGTTTTACGTGCCTTTCATTTTGAATCCTATATGGAAAAAATAAAAGAAACGTGAGGAAAAGTACAAACAAAAACCTGATTTTTATCACATAACTTGTTCCATATGTTTATAAACTATCTGTCAGCTCTCGACGTTTAAACCCTAACTTTTAAAATAAAGTATTAATTCTGATGATTTGTGAAAACTGAAGTAGATTTTTAGAAAAATATATTTAAGAAATTGTAATTACTGTTTTACCAAAGCTTTAACCTGTTTAGTGCTACAGACGAGATTACTCGTCCAAGCCGATCGGTAACAGTGCCACGGACGAGTTAATTCGTTCTCATTAATACCTAACTTTAACGCTAGATATCAGCACCATACATGCATTTGACCTACTTACAAATTGTTTTACTTTCGATCCAAAATGGCGTCACGAAAAAAGTTACAAAATGAAGAAGCATTAGAGTTATATTGCAGCAGCTGAAATGCTTGGCAGTCAACAGGTTAAGCTTGGAATCTGCTCATGAAGGAACTGATAACATGTAATTATTGACACAATAGAAATATCCACTTTTTTTGTCATGAGCCTTCTAACAAATTCCTAATCTGGTGACTATTGCTTTTCCCAGATTTGAAAAAAAATTGTTAGGCTAATTTTTTTAGAAGATACCGTGAAAGAAATAATAATAAAAAGTGAGGAACAGCTTAGTAATATCGTTTTTCACTCCCCCCACGTTTTGAAGCATACCCTGACACAACAACAAATGTATGTACCTGTGAACAAGCTTTGTTTGGTCTCAAGTATTCAGCTCATCTCGTTCTTAAGTACGAAATGTTGACGAGTTAAATTTCGACGTGTTATAATATTAGTATTATATGTATATTTAATCGTTATCAACTGAACTTAAGTTTTCCACATGAATTCACTTATTTTTATTTAGCATTTTCTTACCTCATGAAGCACGAAGAGAAAACCGTTATTTTTAATCGCTCGTTGTTTTTTTATTGCATTGTTGTTAAATAGAACTGAATGGAGTTTTCAGAAATAAAGACTTGAAATTCGTTAGAACAATGAACAAGTAGGCCCAGTAGTTAAGGCACTTGACTCGTACTCTAAGGGTGGCAGGTTCGAATCCCCGTCACACTAAACATGCTCGCCCTTTCAGCTGTGAGGGCATTATAAGTGACGGTCAATCCCATTACTCATTGGCACAAGAGTTCACGGTGAATGGTGATGACCAGCTGCCTTCCCTCTAGTCCTACACTGCTAAATTAACAATGGCTAGTGCAGATAGCTCTCGTGTAGCTTTGCGCGCAATTCAAACCAAAATAAACAAGTAACGATGACGACCTTAATGACCCTGGCAGTCGATATAACCAACTGGTAGCTTTCAAAGCAACCTAATGGTCCAATGATGTCAATAGTCTAAAAATATTCCCCCTTAAAAAATATCTAACGTCTATCCAAACGTTTACTTGATAGGGGTGCATATGAACTGAAAAATTAAAGAGCATTTCGCCTGAAGATAGCGTTACATCATTTGAGAGAAACAGGAAACATTTCATTCTATATTCTAAAGACTACTAATTCGAATTGTTTTTTATATAATACAAATCATTTTATTCAGGCACAAAACGTAATTACAAGTACATGTTTTGGTTATTGACTTTCCTTCAAGTTTGACTGGACTAAATTAAAGCATTGATTGACTTCTCAAATATACACCTCTTTATTAAACCATAATTCAAAACTGTGCCTCTAGTAGCACTACTGGTTCCGTTTGTTTTGTGTTTAAATTATTAAGATTTATGTTGAATTCTAGAAATTACGAATAACTGAACTTATCTGTCAAGTGAAATCGTGAAAAGGAAAATATAAGAAATATGTCGATCTTGTAACTCAAATAATCCAGCACACCTTTATTTTATTAAGATTCAGTTGTTGATGTTGCGAGTAAAATTTTGTGGAATATAACTGTTGAATTATTTGGACTACTGATATAATAAATCTATTTATATCGCGTGCCGTTTGTTGTTTACAACGTGACGTTTAAAAAAAACCAGGTGATATGAAATATAATATAGACATCTACTCGGTGCATGATAAATATCATTGACTGCATAATGTGTTTGGTTTGTTTTGAATTTCGCGCAATGCTACACGACGGCTATCTGCACTAGCGGCCCTAATTTAGCAATGTAAGACAAGAGGGAAGGCAGCCAGTCATTACCACCCACCGCCAACTCTTGGGTTACTCTTTTGCCAACGAATAGTTGGATTGATCGTCACATTATAACGCCTCCACGGTTTAAAGGGCGAGCATGTTTGAGGTGACGGGGATTCGAATCTGCGACCTTCAGATTACGACTCGTGTGCCTTAACCACCTGGCCATGCCGAGCTGTATTTCTAGTTATACTGAGTTATACCTGTATTGAGGAATTCAATCCATCATCAATGAACTTAAGTAAAAGGAAATAGGAAAAACAAAACTAGTTTTTACATCGTTGTAATGCTTTTCTTTAGTTAGAAGGTTTTTAAAGTTATTTGGCAAAAATAATTCAAAGCCAAGTCCACATGACCCTAAAGAATTAATCTTCTTACAGGATTATAACACGTGGACTTCGTTTACAAATAAAGTTCCAATAGTTATCACATTAACTGTTTCATACTCACATAATAAATAAACTTATTTGTATAACTTCAGTGGTGGCGCCAAGGGGAGGCTTGGGGGCTTGAGCCCCCCCAAATGAGCCAAGCCCCTCAGCCCCTCAAATATTGTTACCTACATATATTCATAAAATATGGAAAACACAGTCATCGCTGTTGCTTAACAATTAACATTAAAAGAGACATAGATCTGTAGAATTCAACGTCTTCATTAAGACGGAAGTATGTGTCATGCATCCCATACCAACGTACTGAATGCACTGAAACTCATGCGCTGTATTGCCGCTCCCTGTGTAATGCCATTCTATCTTGAGCTTTGACGAAGATTAGACAACCACGTTGATTTCAAGTTACAACAGATCATCAGGGATTTTACTTGACAAACCACAGGTTTTACAGGTATTTACCCATTAATTTCATTTATCTTTTATTGAAAAGTGAAACATAGCATGTGTGTATAAGTGTATTGTGTATAGGTCAAAACTATGAAGCATTTAGCCGGTGCTGTGTCCTCTGTGAGATCATTTTGCATCGTGTATCAGCCATCCAAAATTGTACTGATGATTGTGGCATACACTTAAAATTGTGACTTATAATCCAATTAATGTTATACTTATGATTACATAATAACCTTACATGTTAATTAACCAAATAATATTTCTAAACAATTCTAGAATGAAATTTGAAATTGTCATTGGGCTATTTAGAAGTGTCTAATTTAATGTAATGTAGTAGTTACATTATTGTAACAGGTGCTTGTCACACTTATGATATCAAGAACAATAACACAATCACAGTTTGGCCTGTATAAATAATGTGAACTTATGAAGAAACCTAGTACAATCTGTCATCTCTGGTCTCTCAGAAATGAGAACTGAAGCAGCATGGAAAGACTTGGAAGAGTCTGTTGAGGATATATGTAAGAAAGTGTGAATACGCACTGAGACGATGTGTCAAGGTGGACAGCGATCTGCCCCCAGATACCTGGACGAATTCATAATCGCATCTAGTACTAGCCAAAGAGATGAACCAACACCATATTCCAGGAGACACACCTTCTATGTCATCATAAACAGGATGCTCAACGAGCTGAATAGAAGATTCTCCTCTGATGCCTACAGTGTTCTGATGGGTGCAACTGCATTGATTCCCAAACACTCCACAATTCTGGACAAGCAAGTACTCTTGGGAATGGCAGCAAATTATGGTGTGGCAGAGGATAACCTCGCAGTGGAGGTCCTCCAGTTGAACCGGCTAATTGCCAGGAAGAAAGACAAGGGGCAGGAAGTATCTACACCATTGGAGCTTGCAACCATGCTGGAGCCATACAAGGATGCCTTCATGGATCTCCACAAACTTGTATACATCTCTGTGACCTTGCCTGTCACTTCAGCTGCCTGTGAGAGAAGTTTCCCATGTCTGTAGCTTCTCAAGACATACTTGTGCAACAGCAGTGGTAACAACTGCACCAGCAACCTTGCTGTCATATCAGTAAACTCCAGGAGGGCAAAACAACTCGATATTGATACTGTTATAGACACATTTGCTACCAATCACCAGAACAGGTGCATTGTTTTGAAGTAATATTGACTATAAACACATCATGGTGAAATATAGTTAGCCTGATAGTGCCCTTACTTTTCCTCAGAGTGTATTAACTTCACATGGGATAATTCGTTTCTGCTATGTAAACTATGTCTTTATGTTATATATCTTTAGATTTGTAGCTTTACTCTTAATGGTATATTAAATGTTCAATCTAAGCTGATCTTGATTTTCTTTATTATTATGTATTACCTTGGGTGGAATTTAGGTGAGCTTTCTCTTTTATATATATGCATATTTTCATAAACAGATTATTTCTAATTTGTAATAATGAATTATTAATCAGAGTATGAGTTTCCAATGAAAACTACATTGAAAACGCAGTTCAAAATAGCACACCTTTCTGAAATGTACCTTAGTATTTACATTATTATAATTTACCATCTGTACTTCATATTGATGGCATTTTGGGAAGTCACTCCACAGTTTACCTCAGCCTTCCCCCGCCTCCAATGAAAATATTCTGGCGCCGCCACTGGAAAACATCATGGCTAAGCAACTACGTAACTGTAAACAATAACACTCTACGATTGATTCACTCAAGTATGGTTTCGATGTTTCAAAATCTTTACTTTCTAAGACTAAACACCATCATTAGCTCTCTTCAAAGAACAAACAAATTACAGCATTAAAAATAACACAGAACAATATAGTGGGAGGTGTATATTATTTGCATGATGTTTTAAGATATATTTTATTCCAACAATATTTCTGTATTTAAAAAGGAATTTCGAGCATATTTAACACTGATGGTTCTAAATTATTCTTATGAATTATTCAGCATGACGAGCTTTGTATTGAGAAATACGAAACGTCAGTAATATATATGGTGAATGTCGAATGATTGAAATAACTATTATACATTTTTCTAATTATTGAAAACTCTAAAAGACTGATTAAAGAATAAAGGGTTAGCTCAGTACTAATGTTTGATGAAAAGTATAATTAATTATAACTACTCTTCGCCAGATTAAAAAAGGCGTTCTGACCATGACAGTTGGGGCGCCTGACTCATAATTTAAGGGTCGCGAGTTCGAATTCCAGTTACACCAAACATGCTCGTCCTTTCAGCCGTGGGGGCGTTATAATGCGACGGTCAATCCCACTAATCGTTGGTAAAAGAGTAGCTTAAGAGTTGGCAGTAGATGGTGATGACTAGTTACCTTCCCTCATGTCTTACACTGTTAAATTAGGGACAGCTAGCTCCGTTGAGATGTGTGACAGTATCAGTTCAGAATCAATTTGTTCGTCGTGGACCTGAATCATTGTGTAGCTTAACGCTTACCTTCAAAACAGCATATTCTGTAAACCAATTTCAACTTCCACCAGCAGGTAACGCTGCCATACAGTCGTACAAAAATAACAATCAAGTTGAAGAGATCATCAGGGCAACAGATTGTATCTATGGTGAACAGTAAGAGTAAAATGAACCTGTACAGTTGATAAGATTTATAAAATGTGTGACATGTTGAAATGCTGATTTTTAAATTATAATCAGATATGAACAGATTGAAACGAATGTTTAATTATTATTACAAGATGAGGGTACATGTTATGGAAGGAAACCCGTATAATGGACACTGTTAGATGAAGTTTTATATCACATTATTAAATATATAATAGCCTCATAAGATAATAATTCCGTGCTCCGCTTTGTGGAAAGTAATAATTGACTTATTTAACTGATTAAGTACGTACGTCTTTAAATTTGAAGTCAAAACTCTACAAAAAGCATAAGTTTTCCCTACTTGGCAGACTTTTTCCACCCACCCCTCTTTTTTGGAATATAATCCTAAAACAAAGTTGTTCATGTACCCTATTCAACAGTTTCCAGTTATAGAACAAAAATTAGAGTATTTGAGACAGTCAAATGTAATTGATTGAAGTTATTAGTATAAAAAATTGGGAGTGTTTTTCATGTCAATTGGACACTTTCCAATTGCGGTACCAAATATTGTAGAAACCTTGGCAGCCAACTCTGTGTGATAGATGATGACCCACGTAACAATGGTACATCTTTACAGTAAGTGTTTGTTTAATTTATTTATTTTAATGTTTTAAATGAACTATTGAAGCTAGCCCGAGGGCTTTTCTTTTTACGAATTCAACACGAAGTGTAAAGTGTGAAAGTTAATTAATTCATTTTAGGGGATCCGTGGGTATTTATGATGCCCTGCCTGGGATCCGTGGGTGTTTATGATGCCCTGCCTGGAATCCGTTGGTGTTTATGATGCAATCCCTGGGATCCGTGGGTGTTTATGATGCACAACCTCGAAGACATGGAAGTGCTTAGGTTGATATACGTATCATATGGCACGAACTTCCGAATTCATAATCCCTTTAACCAGTGATTTGATTTCCAATGAAGGAAAAAAATAGATGGGAAAGAGAGAGCGAGAAAAGTATTAACTTACAAAAATATAATTTGATTACTAGCGTTCTCTTCAAAGTAAGCCAAATAAATACAAGTGAGTCTTAAAAACACAAAGGTAAAAGCGGGAAATTTTATAGTAAAAGTACTGATTAAAGTACTTTCTATATACAGTATTATAAAGAATGTTGTATTTTAGAAGAAGCCATCAAAAAACCGTATAGAGATGCAATGTAGGGTTAAAATTGTTGGTTTCTCTGTGAAAAGCTAGTACGTGGTAAAACTGAAGTGACCGACTACTGGATGTCTAGATAAAACTGTTTCATCAAAGTAACATTTCGAGGTGTGTTATTTTATGACGTTTTTATTTGTAAGCTGAATTTTAATATCACCAAGAAGATGTAAACAGTACCATTGGTCTTAATGTAACACTTGTTGTTGAATTCAGTATTTTAAGAATACAACAAATGTGGTTAGATCAGTTAACCTTTTACATTTGGATAAAAGGTAGAATTGGCTTGGAGAAGTTCTCAAAATGTCTAGACATTCGTAGTGCATAATGTTATTGTGCATAGAAGGGGGTATGTGTGAACACGGAAGGAATCAGCACACAGGATGATAGGAAGTAATTATCTTTTGTTTTTCTCTCTTTCGAGTTCCTTAGGAAGTAATGTGCGAAATGTAGAGGAATCAGCACACAGGATAATAGGAAGTAATTTTTTTTCTCTTCCGAGTTCCTTAGGAAGTAATGTGCGAAATGTGGAGCAATCAGCACACAGGATAATAGGAAGTAATTTTTTTTTATCTTCCGAGTTTCTTAGGGAGTAATGTGCGAAATGTGGAGCAATCAGCATACAGGATAATTGGAAGTAATTTTTTTTTCTCTTCCGAGTTCCTTAGGAAGTAATGTGCGAAATGTGGAGCAATCAGCACACAGGATAATAGGAAGTTTTTTTTTTTTTCTCTTCCGAGTTCCTTAGGAAGTAATGTGCGAAATGTGTTGTCTATGTATGAATATAGTGTAGTGGGAAACTCTTTTATGTTGCTGTCATGTTAAATGGATAGTTTCTTTTCGTGTGGCGTTGTTTGATGTTTTAATCGACTGTTAATATTTCCTTGAGCAAGCTTGTACAGTCATCAAGTTGAAACATCTAATTCTTGTAATTCACATATTCTCATTCTTTATGTTTAACGTTTAATGAGTTACGAAAGAGTTTTTGTTACTCGTAACTCTTGACAAAAAAGAATTTCATCTAATTGATGATTTGTAAAGTGACTCATATTTCTTAAGTTTTCCTGAACTGCATGCTCATAAACGTGCAACGATGTGACTCCAAATTGGATAGAGGAGAGCCTGAATTTTAATCGTTGTTAAACTCCTCTTTTGTCCAAATTAGTAAATAAACTTTGTATTCTAAATACTATTTATTATCTAATGATATAAAAATAATTATGTTACATAATAGCGTATACGTCAACCGTGCTTGTGGCTGAACATAGAGCTACGCAATAAGATACCTTTGTTTACCTACCAGGGGTATTGAAGCCCGATTTTCAGCGTTATAAGCTCCCAAGCTTGCCGTTGAGCCCTTATACTGCTTATTTTTTGAATTTCGGGCAAAGTTACTCGAGGGCTATCTGCGCTAGCATTCTCTAATTTAGCAGTGTGAGATTAGAGGGGAAGCAGATAGTCATCACCACCCACCGTCAACTCTTGGGCTACTCTTGTACCAACGAATAGTGGGATTGACCGTCACATTATAACGCCCTCACGGCTGAAAGGGCAAGCATGTTTAGTGCGATGGGGATTCGAACGCGCGACCCTCAGATTACGAGTCGAACGTTTTAACCCACCTGGCCACAGGGTCTTGAACTGTATCATATTCTGATTTTTGATATTTTAAAAAAAAATTATTGAAATTTCACCAATTTTAACTCTTTTTTTACTTTATAACTGTAGTTTTCTTTATTGCTTATTGGCTACATTGTTTACGTCTAAAACAGCTTTTTATTATTTATATATATGATTATATGATTATAATTTCTATCATACATTCTTGTTCTTCTTAGCAGAATAATTATGAAACTTCTCATGTTAAGTTATTCGCCAAACTTGTAACAAGTTGAGACATGAATTTACATCCGATGTTACTTTAGTATACCGATAAATGAAAGAATAATTGGGTTTATAATGTCGTAATTACGACCAGTTGCATGTTTTCGAATTTGTGTAGAATAATGAGAAAATACGGTCGAATTTGTTCCCAGAAACTCAACACAGTTAAAGTGAAAATCTAAATTACAATATTGCAACAAATTAATATAACATTAAACAAAATGAAAAGTCCGCTTTAGTCCTTTAACTTATGCATTCTTTTATTATTATTAACTACTAAAATATAATGTAGTATTGCACTTTGCAACCACATTTAAAAGTGATTTTCAAATCGCTATAAATGGAAACTTCATTACTTGTCATTATTATTATTACTAATGTTAAAATTTAAAGTGATGGAAACAGTACTTGCCACAAATTGGAACTTATTTCTAGCTGCTATCAAAACCTGTCAAGGTATATGAGGTCCTAATAATTTCCTCGTAGGTGTCTCATACCATGCTAGCTTCGATAATGGAAGCATGAAACACATCTTACAAAACCACCATTTTGAAACGATTAATAATTCAGCTGTTTCACGTCTTTCTGTATATTGTTTGGTTTTTGAATTTCGCACACAGCTACTCGAGGGCTATCTGCGCTAGCCGTCCCTAATTTAGCAGTGTAAGACTAGGTGGAAGGCAGCTAGTCATCACCACCCACCGCCAACTCTTGGGCTACTCTTTCACCAACGAATTGTGGGATTGACCGTCACATTATAACGCCCCCACAGCTGAAAGGGCGAGCATGTTTGATGCGACTGGGATTTGAACCCGCGACCCTTGGATTACGAGTCGAACGCCTTAACACGCTTGACCATGCCGGGCTATCTTTCTGCATATTAGATTGTGGTGTGACAGACTACTAAATAATTTAGGTTAATTCTCGCACATAAGGTTTTCATTGACCATATAATGAGGTACTTTTTACTATTTTAAATCATGTGACTTATGTTTTACTGTCATTTACTGTACATTTGAATGTTATATCACAAGATAAACATATTATTTACGAGTGCGAATGCAAATGAGGTGAGATAAGATTTGAGATACAGTTGGCGATTTGCATAAGTTTCTAAAAAAGGATTAATTGAAAAAAATTAAAAACTTAAGAATAAGTGTATTCCACATTACTATATAATACACTTTGTATTGTCACCTAATGTTGGATTTAATATTCACGCATATATGCATGAAGGAGGGTCCGCTGAATTTCCCATTTCTGTAATGTTAAACACTTATGCTTATATAGTTTTAATGCAACTGCGTATAGTATTTAACGTTTTGGAAGCTTGTGGATTTTATGCGAACACTCACGCAATTTTTTAAAGCTATACTTAATGTAAAAATGCTTCCAGATTTATGTTTTTCTAGGGGACGGCATGCTCCAGACTCCAGTTGCATGTTCTTTGTTCTTCGCACAATATGTGTTGACTTTTGATTTAGGCTCGGCATGGCCAGGTGGTTAAGGAACTCGACTCGTAATCCGAGGGTCGCGGGTTCGAATTCACTTAACACTAAACATGCTCGCCCCTTCAGCTGTGGAGGCGTTATAATGTGACGGGTCATTCCCACTATTCGTTGGTAAAAGAGTAGCCCAAGAGTTGGCGGTGGGTGGTGATGACTAGCTGCCTTCCCTCTAGTTTTATACTGGTAAATTAGGAACGGCTAGCGAGGATAGTCCTTGTGTAACTTTGCGCGAAATTCAAAACAAACCAAACTTTTGAGACACGATCCTAACGAAAAGTATATCCATACATGAACTTCTTGAAACAATAAAAAACACGAAAAACAAATATCCAGGTGAAGATGAGATACAAGCCAACCATTCTGAAAAAGGGCACTCCGAAATTGTTTGACCATCTAAAAGCACTTTTAACCTATCTCTATCCTTAGGATACATACCAGTTTCTTGGAAGCTTGCTAATATCTTAATGTTTCGTAAGGAAGGAAAGCCAGAAAATAAACCTAGTAGCTACCGACCAATCAGCCTGACCAGCTGTGTAGGTAAAATTCTCGAAAGAATAATCAGTAATAGACTCTCCACATTCTTGGAGATAACATCAAAATTACCGGAAGAACAGAATGAATTCAGGAAATTTAGAAAAACAACTGACCATTTAGTCAGATTAACTGAAGAAATAATAGATAGCTTTAACAAAAAGCAGTGCACTGTCGCCTGCTTTCTTGACATTGAGAAAGCATTTGCCATTGTATGGCACGATGGTCTAAGGTTCCAAATGAATGAAATGGGACTACGGCGTGGAATTATTCTCCGGTTATCTAACTTTTTTGGAAAATAGAAAATGTATAGTTAATGTAGAGGGTACCTTTTCTGAGTACTTTACTCTAGAAGCTGGTGTCGCTCAGGGTTGGATGGTTAGCCCTATACTCTTCATCATGTAGGCAAACAATATGCCATTGAAAGATCCTAATCATGGATTCTTCTCAGTTTGCTGATAATGTGGCAGTCTGGAAAAGTGCCACAACACCAACAATAGCAGCCGCAAACATACAACCGCAAGTAAATAGAATAAGCGAATACTGTCAAGAATACAGAATAAAAATAAATACAGCAAAAAAACAACTTGTCATCTTTACAAAATTGACAAAATACAAAAACTACAGCATGAAATATATATGAATGAAACATTACTTCAGACTGTCACATTGGCAAAATTTCTAGGACTAACCTATGGTTCGAAATTAACATGGATTAACCATTTAAATGAAATTAAAAGTAAAGTATGGCGAAGAACCAACTATGCTAGAAATCTAACTGGCAAGAATAGTGGATCATCAACAGACAATATACTAAAAATTTACAAAACATATATTAGACCAGTAACTCACTATGCAGCTTCAGCTTGGATTACTGTAAGTGACAAAATAATCAAAACCAAGCTACACACAACACAAAACACACTCCTCACAACAACATATAGTTCCCAGAGCAACATCATCTCAATTTATAAATAAATATTCAAACATACTAACAATCCCAAACAGACTCCTACATAGTACAATAACGCATTTTGATAACAATTGGATGAAAACTGAATTACTACGCGAACTAAACAGGTATTTCATACATGATGAAAATAGTCCTAAACACCCCTCCCCGATCAACATATTTTAAGCATAAAAATAAATAAATAAAAAGTAATAAATAAATATATGCATAAAAAAAGGGGGCCACCATCAAACCAGATATCTTACTAATAGGGCAAAATAATATCAATAAATGGACATTGCCCTGAAAAGGGTAGGGGTAATTCACCCCACTCTGACCCTAAAGCAGTAACAAACACCATCAAACACTGCATGACTACATAAGTAAAGCAAGGAGGAAGAGGTCAAAGAGCACCTGACCCTCCAGGGTACACATGATACTCACACAAGAGAGCGAGAAAGTTCACAGATAAGAACCACCCACCTTTCAAACATTCTGTGTACGGCCTGATACCGATTCCAATATGATACCTTTTCTACTTTGTATTCCTTTCTTTTATTGTATTTATTAAATGGTGTTTATACATTTTGTGTCTTCCGTGGCGTTATTTTTGCGTTGTATATTTTTGCTTTAACCTATTGAGCTATTTCCACACTTAACTTCAATTCTTCCATCTTCATTCAACTAAGAATGAATTATTTATAATTTCCTTCTTTAGCAAATGAATTTATTGTGTGATATATTGTTTGCTATTTTGTATCAATATTGTAGGTGACTTATTTCACTGTGTATGAATATAGTAACACACTGTACTTTGAGAAGCCTGTTTGGAAACATTAAAATTCATCTTGGAAAGGCATCGATCAGATTAGTTTGTAATGATAATAACAATCCAAACTTTAACAAGAAGGCTCCAGATTTTTAGAAACTTGGCACCCTAATAATATCTATTTTCATTTGCATTTTTGTTTCCAGATTTTATTCTATAACCAAAAACAACAGTTCAAATGAACACCCTAAATGGGCAGTTGTTTTTACATGTTTAATACAATCATACTATTTATTTTATCCAAAATATTTGCTCATTTTTAGTAGCACTTTAGAATTAGTTTATCATATTCCAAATATTTCCTCAGAAGCCAACAGGATTGACTGAATCATATAGGCTCGGCATGGCCAGGTGGTTAAGGCACTCGACTCATAATCCGAAGGTCACGGGTTCAAATCCCCGTCATACCAAACATACTCGGTCTTTCAGCCATGGGGGCGTTATAAAGTGACGGTGAATCCCACTATTCGTTGATAAAAGAGTAGCTCAAGAGTTGGCGGTGGTGGTGATGACTGGCTGTCTTCCATTTAGCCTTACACTATTAAATTAGAGACGACTAGCGCAGATAGCCCTCGTGTAGCTCTGCGCGAAATTCAAAAAACAAAAAAAACTATTCTTCTAGCTTTACGAACCTTTTTTTTTTTTTACTTGGGTGACCTATGCGTTAACCTAGTATTGTATGTAGCCACTAAAACATTTGAAGATTGGTTATGGGTATTTTAAACGTGAATAACACTCTATACAACACATAGTTAAACATCTATATTAGATACCTCTTGGTTCAGACATAGTCACGTCTATACTATTCCCGTTGTTACCGTTAGCCGCTGTTTTTGTTCCTTATTTGTTTGTTTTAGAATTCTGTGTGTAAATACATAAAGATTACCTGGGCATAAACGTTGGTAATTCTAAACTGATATCACAATTAAAGTTTATTTAATAGCTTAAAATATATTTGTAGTATGAAGTATTACACTTTGGTGACATATTAAAATATAATGTAGGTCTTCTGCAGATACGTAATAAAATGTATGTTAATTTGATGTCGAAATATTGTAAACGTAATATTTCTCATTTAGGAGTGGATTTATATGTGAAATATGAGTTACATCCTGTTGAAGTTGAAGATATTAAAGATAATAACAAGGAGATTGAAACAATTTAGGTTTCTATTAGTTGATATAAAGAGAAAACGCTTCTAGCAAGAATCTGTTACAGACCACCAAATGATACTGATGAAATTAATTAAAATATTATAATGAGACTAAAATTTCAGATGTTAATGAAGCCATAATTATTTGAGATTTTAATTTTGAGTATATCGATTGGGAAATGCTAGAGTCAAACCATGAAAGAGAAAGGTTTTTTGGAAACTATTCAAGATGGTTCATTTTACTAATTAGTCAATGAATCTATCAGAAACAATGCTATTTTAGGTTTATTGTTAACTTCCAATAAATGTTCAAGAGAATGTAAATGGGAAACGTCTGGGTGCAAGCGATCATTGCTCTATTATGTTCAGTGCTTTTTGATGCATACAGAGAAAAGGAATAATGACATTTTGGTTATAATTTTGAATAAAAATAAATTTTGAATGAATGTGAAAAGAAATATATCTGTTGTAAATTAGACAATTCAATTACCTGGAGTTACGGATCAGATATGGAAAAATTTTAAACACAAATTTTTAAATATTCAAGGCACTCGACTCGTAATCTGAGGGTCGCGGGTTCGAATCCCTGTCATACCAAACATACTCGCTCTTTCAGCTGTGGGGGCGTTATAAAGTTACTGTGAATCCCACTATTCGTTGATAAAAGAGTAGCCCAAGATTTGGGGGTAAATAATAAAAAGAAAATGGTAGCTATAAATAAAAAAAACAGGTTATCACACAAATAGTTTAAGCGATAAAGTTACAGAAAACATCACAAATTTATGAAATTTAAATTTACTATTATGAGAGTAGATTCAAAAGATTATGAAAGATCAAATAAGTTGGTCAAACAAGAGATAACGACATCAAAAAGGATACACGAGAAAAGGTTGGCTAAAAAATGTAAAACATAAAAGTAAAATTTTCTTTAAATACAATACGGGTAAACAAAATGTTGGGATGATAGTAAGACCCTTGCGGCTAGTGTCTGATGATTATGAAATGACTGGGTTATTAAATTTTACTTTTCTTAGGTTTTTCCTAACAAAGATTTAAGCAGTATTCCATATTTTCAACAGTTAGTTGATAAGTGAAAATGAGGTTAAATAAGATAACTAGGCTGGTTAAGAACAAATTGGGAAGTTAAAAACAACAAAGGTTCCAGATAATACTTCTCAAAAGATTTTGAAGGAGATTAAAGAATGGATATTTGAGCCACTTACTAGTTTTTTTTTTGTCAGTTTTTGAATAGTGGGCAGGCACCACATGATTGAATTTCAGCTAATGTTTTCCCTCTTTTCAAGGTACTTGATAAAAGTTTTCCCAGTGATTATAGATTCATTATTCTTATATCAGTTGTGGGAAGTTTTGAAAAGCCTGTTAAGAGAAGCCTTGCAAAATCATTTAAAAATTTTAGAATTTTACTGGATAGTCAACATAGTTTCAGAAAATTGTGCTTACACATTTTCTGACATTCTTGGAAAAGGCTACTGCTTATGTAGATGAGGTTAACGGTGTAGATTTGGTGTATTTGGAATTTAAGAAAGCACTTGACAAGGTGTCACATATAAAACTCGTAAAACGTATCTCTGCATTTGTGTAGACCGGCATGGCCAGGTGGGCTAAGGCGTTCGACTCATAATCTGAAGGGCGCGGGTTCGAATCCCCGTCGTGCCAAACATGCTCGCCATTTCAGCCGCGGGGGCGTTATAACGTGACGTTGAATCCAACTGTTCGTTGGTAAAAGAGTAACCCAAGAGTTAGCGGTGGGTGGTGATGACTGGCTGTCTTCCATCTAGTCTTATACTGCAAAATTATTTGCGCGAAATTAAAAACAAAACAAAACAAACAAACAAATTGTAGTTGTGTGGATAAGTTAGAAAATTGGATAGAAAAGTGTCTGAGTGAAAGACTGTAGAGATACTTTAGGACTCAGTCTTAGAACATTTCATATTTTCTAATTACATCAGTAGATATTAAATAAATTATTTAAATTTGCTGGTGATACTAAGATCTTTGGTGTCGCTAGCTGTGAATAGGATGCTGCTGATTTACAAAAGGGTTAGATAATTTATTGAGTTAGGCAAATATATGGGAGACGGGTTTTAATTATAATAAAAGCAAGAAAATGCATGTGGGTTATCATAATTTGAATTATAAGTATAATTTGGATGAGAATAACCTTAACAGTGTCATGAAGGAAAGGGATCTCGGTGTAATTGTCAGTCTGTCTCTAAAGGCATCCAAGCAGTGTGCTGTTGCTAGTGGTAAGGTAAATAGGATTTTAGGTTGTATCTACAGAAAAATTGAATACAATCTAGAAACAGATTATAACTGTATCGTACACGTCACTGGTTAGGTCAGATTTTGAGTGTTGTGTTCAGTCTTGTGTTCTGTACCTCAGGAAAGACGATTTGTTATTCGAAAGGGTTCAGTGAAGGGTTACTAGAGTGGTGCTTGGGATGGAGAGATTTTCTTGTGAGAAGTGACTGAAATCTCTCAAATTGTTTTCTTTTGCAAAGTAGAAGAGATAAGGAGGATCTGACTGAGGTGTTTAAGATTGAAAAGATAATTGATAGTGTTAATGCATCATCCTTTTTAAAAATTTTACAACGGGAATTATAGAACTAGGGGACACGAATATATATTTAGGCAAGGTATAAGCAGTCTTCAGTTGCGACAATATGATCTTTCTAACAGGGAGGTAGGCTTTTGGGACGTGTTGTCTGAATGTTGTAGAAGCAGTAAAAACAAGTGAGCTTAAGAGGTAGTGTGATAAGTATATGAATGATAAACTTTAAGATTGACTTAAGGTTTTTTTAAACATTTATTTATTTATTTATAGCTTTAGTTTAGAAGTATAGACAGTCGAGATGGACCAATAGATTTCACGCTGTTACAAAACATTATATTATCTGATACTTAGACCCAGCATGGCCAGGTGGGTTAAGGCGTTCAACTCGTAATCTGAGGGTCGTGGGTCCGAATCCCCGTCGCACAAAGACACGCTCGCCTTTTCAGCCGTGAGGTGTTGTGATATTACGATCAATCCCACTATTCGTTGGTAACAGAGTAACACAAGAATTGGCGGTGGTGGTGATGACAAACTGTCTTCCCTCAAGTTTTACACTGCTAAATTAGGGACGGCTAGGGCAGATAGCCCTCGAGTAGCTTTGCGCGAAATTCAAAAAACAAAACAAACAAACAATTTTCTACTTGTCAGAAAATTAGTATTTACCTGAAAATACCACAGACCTTCCGATTTACAGATAGACATTTAGACCTATGGAACATGGCAAGATTATTTTGAAGATAAAAGTATTATGAAATAACATACAGGTCATCATCCTGGTAAAACGATGGAAAGAGAATGAGGAGTTAGATAACTGAGAGTTCAGTTAGTTATCTGAAAGAATTTTGAAGTTAGCAAGGACATAAGTTGAACACTAATAAGTAATATTTATTGTTGTTTGTTTTTGAATTTCGCACAAAGCTACTCGAGGGCTATCTGTGCTAGCCGTCCCTAATTTAGCAGTGTAAGACTAGAGGGAAGGCAGCTAGTCATCACCACCCACCGCCAACTCTTGGGCTACTCTTTACCAACGAATAGTGGGATTGACCGTCACATTATACACCCCCACGGCTGGGAGGGCGAGCATGTTTAGCGCGACGCGGGCGCGAACCCGCGACCCTCGGATTACGAGTCGCACGCCTTACGCGCTAGGCCATGCCGGGCCAGTAATATTTATATTTATTTAGACGTGTTGTCAAAGCAAATGACCCTTTTTTGTTTGTGCGATAATGTCTTCTATTTATATTTTATTTACTAGTATTTACTTAATCACGCAAGCATTTTTTCATTTTACTTACAACATTACCCTTTTATTATTATATCATAATATTATGTTTTTAATATAAATTCTGTGACTTTCCTGTCAGCAGTTTTCAATTAATAAGATGATTATTACATTATCACACACAGACATACCCATAAATGTCCTCCAGAGGGCTTGTTTGCTTGCATAAAGCAAAATGGAAACCAAACGGCACGAAGAGTCTCCCCATTCGTTAGAAAACTTAAGCAGTTTTTATTCTGAAAGTATGAAGAAACATGCTTCTGTAATTAATACAACTCTACCTTCAAATGATGAAGGCTTACAAGTGAGAATTTTATAGAAATGCTATTACATATAACATTTTTGTCACATGTTTATTTTTATTTTAGTTTTACCGAGTATTGAGTTCCGTATTTACTGGTGTATAAAACGACACTTTTACTCTTCAGACAAAGTAATTTTTACCCCTTGCTTTATACACAGCTTCAGAGATAGAATTAGAGTTAAAAACTCTCGGAGTAATAGCGTATTCAAGTAAAACTACCTTGTTCCTTTTGCTTTTCTAAGTAAGTGCGCTGACATCCTTTCACCTGCTCAATACAGTACAACATACTTGTAATTGTATCATTTGTCTCAATAGTTTTTGACTAAAAGTTATTTGATATGCTAGTTACAATTAATAGAAAAATTGTTTATTTTAAATATATTAATGTCATCCAATATACTAAAAAGTATTACTAATATTATATTAAAAATGTCTGTAACGTACATTAATTTTGTAAACATGCTTTTATAGTAGAACACTATACATCGTGGTTTAGTGTTGTTTGTGATAATAAACTGGTTCAACTGTTAATAAACTCTGTACAGGTGTTTATTAAATGTTGTGACTAAAGTTATGTTTCATTGAGCTGTTTGTAACATATGAAGAGCATAAAAATTGCTTGTGGTTGCATTTATTACACCAGAGGGAAAGTTAGCACAGTTTAAAAATAACTTCTAACTTTGTGCAAAAGTAACATCCTAGACTTGCTTGGCAATAGAAGTTTTCCTATACACAAAACATAAAAGAAATACACTTAATTTGCCCAAAAAATCAAGGGTTGTCTTGTATTTTACATGTGCAGATACAGTAATGATACTATAACATAAAGATTGTTGTCTGTCTCAGGGTCTGGTAAGGTTGTGCAGCCACAAACAGTGTAGAATGCTAACATGATATGGTACATGTCTCTCTCTTTCTCTGTATATACATAAAAGAATAAATTTCAAATATGATTTAACATTAACATTAAATTGCCCAATCTAGCTAATATTTTAAGTAAATCATAAATGATATTGCTTTTACAAATTTTATTTTTTATATTTACCAGTAAAGTGGCTAAGCTATATTTAGAAACTAAATTTAATTTAAACATGTGTAACTGTTAATGGATGGTTGGAACTAATCAGCTAATACATTGTAAACTAAAATTACACGAGCTAAAAATGAAATAATATTTATAATATTATTTATCATCTATGTTGATTCTGGATGTAAACATCAAAGTAGAAAAGTTTGAAACATTTTAATTATCAACAAATGTATTTGTGTTTGAGTAGGAAAAAATCCACCCTTCCTTTCAATGTAACAAACAGTGGCGTAGCTAGGGGGAGCAAGGGGGTACATCTGCCCCCGGGGCGCAGCATCGGGTGTAGGGGGTGCCAACTTGATTTTACTTAATTAGGAATTATGGCTTACATTTTGTCATGAGGGGGCTCGAAAACTGACTTTGTCCCCAGGCGCTGAAAACCATAGCTATGCAATGGGTAACAAAACAAAAACTTGTAAGTTGTTTTAGTTGTTTGTGGTTTTTTTTATCTAAGTACTTTGACTTGTGTAAGCAATTTTAGTTTGTTCTTTTATGAAGTTTTATAAATGTACAGTTTAAATGACAAATCTCATTTCTTTTCAGTGTTGATATCTTGTATCTTTAGCATGATAACAGGTTTATTTCAGTAAGGAGAAGAAAATATCTATATATCAATTTTAAAATGCAAGGCAATTAATTATTAGTGTGTGTTTAGATCACTGACAAGGCACTGCACAGAAGAATGACTAAGAAAATCATTTGGGTTTGGAAAGAGACAAGATAATTGGATTGTACAGGATGGCTCGTAAGTCCCTATCCATCCATATGTTGTGTCTAACAAACGTTATAATACTAATGATGAGTTGAAGGCAGCTGTTACCATGGCCTTTGGAACAATAACTCCTGCTATGTTGAGGAAAATGTCTCACAGAACATGGCGTTGCATAATATTATGCAGAGAGAATGAGGGACAGCAGACAGATACACTGGATACATAAGATATATGGATGGGTAGGGATTTACGGGCCACCATGTAGGGTGGTTGGATGAAAGAAAGGAAAATATTGTTAATTTAATCTTGTTGATCTGGAGTCTTGTTATTAGTTAGGTTCTCTGGAGTCAGTACTTTGGCCTTTGCTCATTGTTATTTACACTGGTGATATTAATAAGGATATAGTTAGTAAATTAGTGAAATTAGCTGATGATATTGAACTCATGGGTATTTCTAGCTGAACTGAGAAATTTGAAGTATTACACAACTATTTGGATGAGTTAGGTAGTTGGATGAATACTTGTAAAATGATCTTTTATATAATACATGCAAGATTATACTTTGGGTTATAATTTCAAACATATTCAATATAAAGAAGGAATTTACTTGATAATGTGATTGAATAGCATCTTTACATAATGATAAGTCATTGAAATAGTACACTTTGCTAGTAGTAAAGCTAATACGGTTGTGTGGTATATTTATACACACATTGATTACAAGTCAGAAAATGTAAACATTTCAATACATCTCACTAATTAGATCTCACTTGAAATATTGTGTGCAGTTTTTTGTAAAACTAAGAAAGGATCATGATTGCAAAATAAGTGTACATGTACATAATGTGCACTGAAAGATTTAGCTCTATAACTAACAGAAATACTTTGTTAGCTGTCTCCCTTCTCTGATTTCTTTCAGTAAACTGTTAGTATAGTGACCATGAAATATATTGATTAAATTTTAATTTACTGAGTGCTATCATCAACACAATGCAATATTTGAGCTTAAAGGCAGTTTTCTTTGAGTGTCACTTCAGTGCACATAAAACTAAAAAATCTATCTTGTACATCTTATTTCTGATATCATTGTTTCATCCATTCAAATAAGTATGTTTTTATTCATCTGTAGATGGATTCTAAAGCAAAACTACATCAATTGGGGATATTATTGAAACAAAGTTTGGTTCAATTACTTCTATGCACCTTTCTTTCTCAGTCCATTAGATTTCCAGAAGGTTTAGTTATTCTCTAAAGAGTTTAGACATACTGCTGCTCTGGAAAGGTTTCAGAGGCTTTTTTTTCTTTGGAAGATTGCATCCTTGCTATTTTGATGTCTTGACTTTCATAAAATCTTTGAAATTTCATATAAAAAGTTTTTAATTAGTAAATCAGACTCTCGTAAAATTTGTAAAGTTAAAAAGTGAATAGCAACTTTATTTGATGATAGAAATAAAATGTGATGAGAAGACATTTTTTAAATTGCAGGAATATGATCAAGGATTTTCCTGAGGGTATATTTTAATACTTTTATTGTTAATTATTGTTCTCAATGATTTCAATAACATCTTGAGAAGTGAGATTTGTACAAAGTATATAATTGCTTTGAATATGTGATTCTTAATAGACAATTGTATATTTAATATATAGTTGATTTATTATGACCATGGTTTTGTCAGTAAAGGCATCCTTAGGTGTAGACTGAAATAATTTATAAACAGGTGTGTGTATTTAACCAAACATCTAGAAGTACTCGTGACATTTACTGTGAGGCAGATGATGTGAAGGAACTTAAGTCAATGAGATTGTTTAAAGCTTTGCCTGGACTTTTATCTTAGACTTCTGTATATTTCTAAGATTTTTAGACTGTTTAGTTTTTTGCCTTTTATTTAATAGATTTGTAAAGTTTGAAGTTTACATGAGGTGAGATGAAAAGATTGAGCCTATTTTATCCAGTTTCCAGTTTATTGAAAGATCTTTAATTGTTTCTATGGGATATACTGTCTTACCCACCCACCCTTCTCTCTCTCTCTATATATATATATATATATATAATCTTTAAATAACACTTTACCCAAGTTGTTTGTTCAATGGAAAACCATTCTGTATATTGATTTTTGTTTAGTCAGTTATATATTTTGAGGAGGATTTCTTTCATCATTACTTTCAGATTTTGTTGTCATTTGGAACAGTATATAGGTATGTTGATTTTAAGTTAATGTTTTTAAATTTCTTTCAAACTATTTAAATTAACTGAGTTATTTAATCATTATAGACAGCAGTTTGTTCTGTTGTTTTTAATTTAGTTCAATAATCTTCAAGAGGACAGTGATAAGCCAATGTAACAAACTACAGAAAAAAATGGTTAGTATGTGAGAAATTGGATGTCATAAAGAAGAATTAATGACACTATCACCTTAAAGTGATTTTCTTCAAAATTTGAAGAATGTATGCTGTTAGTGGTGTCAATATTTAATGTGAGAAGTTTTCCATTTTTGCCATACTCCTTAAAATCAATCATTTTCTGAATTTAGAAGTTGATATTTAGAGCCCGAGATAAAAGACGAATCACATCATCACCATGTCTGTACCAGTATCTGATACATGGATTATTTTCAGTACAAAATAGTTTGTTCTATAAATTATCCATGAGCAATTCAGCAAGTAGTAAACCACTAAGTTTTTTACATTTTTTAACTGGTATACTTTATATCTTTAATAATCCTGTATTCTGGAAAATAAACTAATAATACACTAGTTAACAATGTAATTGAAAAAGGAATGCTCTTCTTAAAAATTATAAGTATGGTCTTGTAAATGACTGTTAGATTTTTGAGAAATGTTTAATTTTATAGCAATGCATTTTTTTCATTTGTCTTGGACAACATGAACTAGTCAGTAATATAAGCATGTGTATTTACACATGCACTCGCACACAAATATATACAGGTTTTGTATTATTAGGTTTTTAGGTGTATTTGAATGCTTTTTTAAAAATGAGAGTAAGTGTCATTGGCTGTAGTTCATTGTTACTCTCTCTCATTATAGGAGGACCTCAGAAAAGCAATTAAAGATCTGGAAGAAGTAACTCAAGCTGTCACTACACTTGGAATATTTAGCAACAATGAAGATATTGATGAACTTCCAACATCTGATATAAAGTAATATCAATATGATATATATGACTTTATTTTTCCTATGTATTTATATTAGTTTGTTGTAATTCAAAAACAAATTAAACCAAAAATCTCACATTGTAGCTTTTGTCCTGAGATTGTTTCAATTGATGCAGCATTTTTTGTTTAATTTGTTTTTGTTTCAGCTTGTTTTTGAGTTATAAAAAGCTAACATGATTAGTCAGAGGTTTGGGTTTGCTGTTTTTAACACAGTCCTTCCTTTTGATTGTATTTATTTTACTATTTAACTTCATTAAAATGTATTTATTTTCACTAAAATATACATCTCTGTATGTGTAAGTTTTTTTAAATTCTGTACTATCTCAAGTGAAGATGACACTCGTATTTATCATATAAATGTATGATTTAACAGTATTTTCTATATTTTTGCACCTCTCATGTGGGTAATCAGTAATAACCATATCAGAATATATAATTACTGTTAAAACTTTGTGTTGTTCTAGAAACTGTCATGTTTGTTACCATCGTAAGTAATTTATAAAACTCAGGCCAAACCTTTTTAATTTTTAGCTCAAATATCTGGAAAACTTCAGAGTAGATGGAAATGAAATTAAAAACCTTGAAAATTATAAATTGATAAAAAAGGACAATTTATTTTGTGTGTTTTATGTGGATTCATGTATTTGGTTGCTATAGTGCTTCTCTTTGGATGTCTTGATATCAAAGCATCTTTAAATGAACAAACATGATAGTGCTGAGTAGTTGCAGTTTTCATTGTTTATGTTTAATAAATTTCTCTGTAGTATTAAAGTGTACAACATATTTCATGACAGATCAAAGCCTACATTCAAATGTAAATAGTCTCAGTCCATGGAAGTAAGGTTTATTAGTTCATTAAAACTTCACAAGTTGCTACTTTTAACTCAGTTGAAAAATGAAAATGTTACTTTAGAAATACACATTAAATGAGATAAATTAACAAAGAAATTAGTATTATTACTACCCCAGGTATTTTGCTAAACTACATTGTTGGTGAATAATAACCTTCACACAACTATCATTTTCAATGACCAACCGAGTGAAAGAAACCACTTTAATGTATAATTAGAGTATTCATAATTTGTGATTTAATAAAGAAGATATATATATGTAATCATTGTTTAATGTTCTTAAAGATAGTTATAAATAAAGGGTTTGGGTTAAGAGAAAGTAGACTGATCATTCAGTGTTACATTATGTATTAGGGATGTTAAATATTTATGTTGTGATGGTGAACAATGTTTAAAAGATAAAAAAATTACATTGCAATAATTTCTGAAAAACTTTTAGAATTGAAATATATTCTAAAAAAAATTTAGAGAACTATGAGATAAACACAAAAGAATAGACTTACTGAATTATATTAGAGACAAAAAACAACATTTTTTTATTTATAAAATATTTATTGTATTGATTGTGAGATTTGAATGAGCCTGTTTGAGTGTATTACAGATAGGACTAACTGGGTAACAACTGTGTTTTTAGTTCAAAATAATAATTCATTAGATTAGGAAAAAAAACCTATTTGCTGTAATATTATTGTTTCAGATATAACTTTAAATAATGAATGTTTCTCTTTATCAGATACAGATGGTTAACATACAAAGATAGTTGAGCAGTGAAAGACTTCAATAATCCATACAATCATATATAGAGAGATTAAAGTCTTTTGCTAGGTCCAAAGGTGGATACAAATGTTTTCACATTACAAATGACTTTAAGACCAACAACTAAGTTTGTGAAATGATTTAGAGCTTTTGTAGTTCATTGAGAGATTTTTCATGTTGAATACAAGATTTTTACATGGTAAAAGCTCACTATTAAGACAAACCTTTTTTTTTTTATGTGAAGCGAAAGATATAGTATAAAACTTTGGTATTGTAGTAACCATTAACATGTTTTAAAACGTCAGTGAAATGTAGTTAGAGGAATTGGAAAAGTGTAGTAATGGGTTTAAAATAAAATGAAAGAGGTTGTTGATTGTTTTATATATAAAAAAAATCTGGTGATTTGTAGTTAACATTCCATTAAATACTTGTGATACTGCTTAGAGAAAGTGACATACAGCAACAATTAGAAAAGGAAAGAATGTTAGAATGCATCCTTAATATAAATAATTATAATTCAACATTTGACTTGTAACACAGAAAGAGAAATAATTTAGAAAATATGAAAAATAATGTTCTAATGTTAAGGTGAGAGCTAAAATTGACTTAAAAATTGAATGAAAAGTCTTCAGCATATTTTATAAGTTTAGAGAAATGGAACTATGCAAGTGAAACAATTTTAAAAACAACAGATAAAGAGAAAGAAATATTTGAAAAACAGTTGCAAAGCTTCTCAGAAATACTTGAGTAATTTATGTAATACAAGAGATTTTGTTTTGGACAATATCCATTTAAAATCAAATTACTTTAAAAATTGTTTCTGAACTTCCTTTAGTAAATGTAGAAGTGCTAGAAGGAGAAACTCTCTTCAAGGGGCTTCTAGAGTTTTAAGTATGGGAAGACACTGAGTTTTGATGGATTTACCATAAGTTTTTTAAGTGCTGCAAAATGAGGTATAAAAACCTATAGTTATTTAAAGTACAGACCTAAAGGAATATGCCCCACGCTAGTAAGGCGGTAAGTCTGCGGATTTACAAAGCTAAAATTAGGGGTTCGATTCCCCTAGGTGGGCTAGGCAGATAGCTCGATGTGACTCTGCTATAAGAAAACATACATACAAATAAGGGAATACAAATTATTCCAAAGTAGGGAAAAACAGGAAATAGGTTTTAAAATTACAGAACCAAACACCTTGTTAAATATGGTATTTTGGAGGAACAGTTTTTTTCTTGGGTTATCTGATAGTGATCCTTTCCTGTTTGTTTTGTCTTAGATACCTCCTTCTTCCTGCTTTGTTGGGAAGCCTAACAAATTTGATCGTGCAAGAGGACAGAATGGAAGTCGTAAGACTGTCAGAAGTAAGTCTAGTTTTCATAGTGGACCTTAGTATCTTAGTTATACAGAGAAGAGTTGAATGTATTTTCTTAGCTAAAAATATTCTGTGCTTATATCCAGAAAAACTCAGCATATTTATGTACTGAAAACTTTTGGTACAACAGTCAGAGCCAGTAAAACTTGAAAGATGAAATACAATGTTAAATCTGAAAGAAGAATGATACAGCACAAAACTTGTGTTATTTGTATCATACTAATCTATAAAATAATAAATTTGTGTATATACCTGTTTTACACTTTTAATAATTTTAATAAATCTGCTGAAAAAGATAATTATATGTATATTTTTATACTGTCAATATAATAATTTTATTTGTGAACTTGTAGATTTGGAGTGCAGCAGCAAAAAGTATGATTTTAACTACTAGAAAACATATATTGACTTGCAGTGTTTACTGCAGTTATTTTAAAGCAAGTTTGGTTTGTTTAATTATTTTAATTTTGTCTTCCAGTGGACAACTGTAAGTCTAAGTGCTTACAATGCTAAAATCCTGGGTTTGATTCTCCAAAATGGACCAAGCAGATAGTCTACTTTGGTTTTGCTCTGAAAAACAAACAAAAATGTATTGATTATATTAAATATAAAATTTGAAAATATCTTTCAAATGTTAAATAAATGTTTACAGTGATATAACTCAATTTTTATATGGTTACAGTACATCAGTTATATTTTTTTTTATTTATCTTTAGACAGCTGATGCTGAAAAATATCAGGCATGGTAGTACATATGAACTAATGTTAAGAATACAGACTTACAGTTGTCCACTGGGAGACAAACTAATCAAATTTGTTTTAAAATAACTGCAGTGAACACTGCAAGTCAATATACATTTTCTAGTTAAATTCTGGCACTGAGGTTAAAGTTATGAGTGCCACATGATGTGCATGTATGTCATCTATTTCTTATATCTTGTTGTGACTTTTGGTTTTAAATGTACAAGGGTAAATCATGGTGATGGGAATATCACATCAAAGGTTCTGTGGGGCTATGAATTCTTTTTTTATTATGGGTTTTGATGGAGTAATATTTTAATTGATTTTACAAAAGCCAACTAGAAAATATATATAAAAAATCACAAAAATCTGTAACCAAACAAAACATCCATGCAACGATACCCTCGAGTGAGTGATATCATAACAGAAGCGATTTTTGATACATGCTAATTTCAATAAAATGCATTTTTCTCAGTGCTTTTGTTGATGCCCATATATGTCAGTGGCACTGGCTAATATACCTTTGGATGCATACATAGATCCAGTGGCAGTGAATGTGTCAAGGAGGAATGTAGCTGGACTCTTGATTTACTAATACTGTGGGCTCCAATCCTTCACCCTTGATCTTCACTCCATTGTAAAAATTCTGACTCTGTATTATGATGTTCCTTCCTTAAAGACAATAATATATATATATATACTTCATACAGCAGTTTGTTTTATTCTTTGTTTAAAAATTACTTTCTTTGAAGAATCAGTTTCATAGCTTTTATTACTTTTCCTCCTGTTAACAATAAAATTTAAATATAAAACATTCTTTTAAAAAATACTTTAAAATACATTAAATTAAAATTTATGATCATAGTAAATTATGTTATTCTTGATTAGATGAAATAACTATAGCAAAATTGTTAAACATTTTTACACAGATAGAAAAACTTGTATGAAATGAAAGTAATCTAAAAGAAATATATCAAATGGGCTTTGTACTAGTCATGAAAAACAAGCAGTAAAGAAATATAAGAAAAAACTAGATTTTGACAGACAATCTTTCAGAAAAGAAAAATGAATGAGAAATAGCACAGATAACTAATAGAAAAATAAGACTGTCATTCAGTCATGCAACTACTGTGGAATTCTTTAGAAAGAATTTTCAACAGAAAAAAAATGTTTTTCAAGTTATTTAAAATTGTACTTGTTTCAGACTGTTTAGATTTTTTTTTAGTATATTATTAGTCTTACAGCTAAGGTTTTTAACAACAAACTGTAATTTGGTGTACTGATAAGTGATTGGATTCTGCATTATAAAAACCTAAATACTATTTTATTTGTGGTTGACTGGTGTTTTGCAAATAAATGAAAAGTGCATAGTCTGCTGGAAATTAGTACTTTAAAGATTGAAAGTGAAATATGTAGAAAATATAATTTTTTTTTGTCCATCATAGGTTTATTTCAGAGACTTTCTTCAACGTTGTAACGATTATAATATAGAAAAAATAGAACTTCCAGAATGCGATGCCACCACAAGTGAAAAGTTCACATCTTCAGGAGCTCCTATAAATCTTTCAGAGTTAACAGCAATGGGAAAAAAAAGACAAGAAAAGATTGCACGATACAAAAAACAAAAAGAAATTGAAAAGAAATTAAATGATCTGGAAGAACATATTGAAAATCCATCCACAGATGAAGAAATTGTGGTATGTTAAGCAATGGTATTTTGCTTTATTGTAATTGAAGAATGTGTATGAATGTTTTCTGTCTGAAGGTATATTTGACTAAGGAGTACTGCCACATCCTTAATTTGTTATTTTTGCCACATGCAGGTCGAACAGCTCTCACTCTTTTCTAACCTCCTAGACATAGTTTAAGTTTTAAAAAATCTGTTATTTTTATTCCTGCACTTGTTAGTAATAGAGTTGGTCTTCTCCTGTCTCTCCATCCGTTGTCTGATCTTGTGGACAGGATATCTCAAGATTTGAGTGTGAGAATTTTGACCAAACTTGTACAGCAGTTATTAGATACAAAATTCTAAATTTGATTAATTGTTAAGATTATGAGTCAAGGTCAAAATACCATTAGTACATCCAATATTCTCCAACCTTATGTAAGTAATATTTCAATACAGAATGAATGGATATTCACCAAACTTCTAAAATATGTACGTACATACAAAGTTCTAGACTTTATAAAATTTTGAATGTCATGGGTCAAAGGTCAAGGCCAATCAAATTAGACTTCAATAAGTAGTGTAATTTTAGTGGAGGCATAGGTGTTTTTGTGAACACAGTTTACACTTTATATATATATATATATATATATATATATATATAAAGTTCATAATCTGGTTTTGTTTTGTTGAAAATTGCATTACATTTTACTATACAATGTTTCAAGTCAACTGTAGTAATATCTATCAGGCTAAATACAAAATCTGGAAAAGTGACTCAGTTTGGGAGAAATTAGATCTTCAGAATTTGTTCAGATCTTTTAAATTAATCTCATTTAATGTTATTTCTTTCAGTAGAAAGTTTGGAACTTTTGTACATTAATGATAACTCAAATATAAACTGTGTCTTTGGCCTCTCCAGAATGTTATGAATAAAAGCAATTCAGTGAGAAAAACATGAAATATTGCTGTTATTAAAGAATGGTTGATTATGTATAAGCTATTACTTTTCCCAGTTTCCCTCAGACACAAGACCTCACTCAATTCATGGGGTGGAGTGCATATCAGTTGATTAATTGAATGTATCTATTTTAGTAACTCACTGTCTCATTGCTGATATATATTTGCCTTTAAATTTTGACAGATTGCTTGTGATAATTATGTGATTGAAACTTTGTAGAATGGACGGCAACTGCCTGTTGTGGAGACACAAGCATGGAGGACGACATTTCGAAAGTCTTCCACCTTTCGTCTTTAGGTCTTTCAAAACGTTGTCCTCTATGCTTGTGTCTCCACAGTCCATTCTACAAAGTGTCATCATGAATACTTTGCCTAAACAATCTATCGAAGAATTACGAGATTGTTGAGATATGTGTGGAATCAAGTAGTAAACTAATATATTCTGCCTACTTTTTTGCTTAACAACCATTTTAGAAAATCTCAAGTTTGTTAACTGTAATAATATGTTGCCATTGCAAGTCGGCATGTGGTCGTAAAATCTTTTGTTTATTAGTTTATAAGCGAGGTCAAAATTAAACTTCACATAACAAAGACATACATTGTAATGCTCTTTGCAAAGTTCTTGTATCAATTACACAATGGTAATACATATATAAGGGAACTGATATGTATAAAAACTGATAACATAGAAGATAGGGCTTGAGTAGAATGGCTTCTGTTAATTTTAGAACAGTAAACTGATATTTCTTGTCAGTGTAGATACTGCTTAATACTAAAGAGAAATAACTAAAGTTTTCAGTATGAAAACTAGTCTAAATATATGATTCTATGAATACTTTTCCATGATGTTTTTTGTACTTCAGATTATTAAATAGCTTTTATTATTACTTTAAGGTGAAAAGTAACAAGTAATAACAATAAAAGTATTAACTCCCCCAATCTAATGCATTTTTAGAGAGAGTACTGGCTCTTAACCATAAAAAAGTGGATCAGTACAGCTGTTGATGAACTTGGTTCATTAGAGAGTAAGTAAAACATTTTATATTTGTATGTGAATTTCAAATTACATTTCTGAGAATGGCAATAGCGATTTGTAAATTAGGTTTATTTCATAAGTAACCTTGCTTATTTTTGAAGTACAGCTTTATAGTGAGTTATACAAACACGTAATATATTTGGATATAAAGATTTCCTAATTTTAAATTATGTATAACTAAATTCATGTTAGGTGAGTGTATACATGATTAACAACAACCTTTAAACAAAAGCAGTTCATCTTTCATATAAGAAAACATTATTGTAGTCCATTTAAATTTCTCCTGAATAAAGTAATCTTTCATTTTATAGGGTATTCAGAGTGAAATCTCCCAAGTAAATGAACACTCACTATTTAGATTGTTGAATCTACTTTGTTGTAGCCATGAAAATGTTTTTTGCTTTATTAGTTTCTAGTAATTCAAGGATGAACCTAAAACATATAGCTATCTGAGCTAGAGGTATTCAGCGTAGTACATGGAAAGATGAGTGCATTAATTTGTCGCAAATGGATTTAAACAAAAAGACAAAAGCAAAATCATGAAGTTTAACATAAAAATAAGTTGTTTTTTTTTGAAGAACAAAATGTGAAAATAAAAAAAGAAATTGAATGGCAAGTTTGTATTACATTTTGTATTTTCAAAAATGGAAAAAAAAACGTCTGTCTAAGACTGCTGAAATGCATTTGTAAAATGCCTTCTCTCTGAAGTTAACAAACTCAATAAATAAACACCAACGTATGAAACTATCTCCCATATGATGGTCACAAAGTATTCCTCAACTTAGTAGGTAAACTAGGACTTAGTGTAGCTGTTCCATGAAACATTAGGCATGTTCCTTGATTGTATCAGTTACAGAATGTAACAACCTAAGTTTTAACTTTTAGAAGTTTGAATATTCTGTAAAGATGAAATATCAAGCTGAAGAGAATGAGGTTTTAGTGTATGTATGTTGCAAGCTTTGGATAATATGGAATAATACTGGATGATGGCTGTTGAAAACACTAAGAACTACTTGTTTTAGAGTTATAATGCTACAATATGCATTACTTCTAGCAGGTGGAGCATAAGTAATATTAATTATAATGTAAATTTTTAATTGTTTCCTTTATAGCGGAGAAGCCAATTCTTGAGCACTTGAGCAAAAGGAAGATAGATGTCAACAAAGGTCATGAAGCTAAAAATAGCAAAGAAAAGAAAAAGGTACTTCATTAACATAAGATGTACTGAGAACACTCCATTTCTTGTATTTTGAATTTAAAAATGATTTTTTTAAAATAAAAATTATAGCAATTTTTCTCCTGGTACATTGATTAGTGACAATTCTGCTCAATGGTACAAAACAAGTATTATGTTTATTTTGCACATTTATAACATCTCTTTCATACTCCCACACATTATTTAAGAACACCACGAAATTGTTTGGTTCATTTCTGTAATCACATTCATCATACTAGATAACAATGAAACACTCAAAACAAGCTCTTAACATTCAAATTTTTTCAAGCCTTTGTTCAGGTTTACTAAAATTAACTGCATCTACTACATCTGAAGGCAACCTATTGAAAACCCAACTGCTTTGTTAGAAAAGTAAATCTATCTTAGCTGAAGATGACTTCTACCCTGTTAAAATTTATATTTCTCCCCTGATTGTACCATTCTCATCGTTAAACCTAAACAAAAGATGATGCATCACTATTACCAGTTCTGTTTACAATCTTAAATATCTCAATCAGATCTTCTTTAACTTTTTCAAGAGAAAACAATTTCAGATATCTTAATCTTTCCTTGTATGACAACCTTTCCATCCCATAGTAGTCTTTTTCTGAACCTGTTCCAACAATTCGATGTCCTTTCTAAAGTTAGGAGACAAGACTGAACACAGTAGTCCAAGTGTGACTTAACCAATAACCTATACAGTGACAATGTTGGTGCCAAGTTTTGAATTATATTATTCATTACATCAGTAATGTTTCATTGTTAATAGTTGAGGCTAAATACTGATACATTCATTTTGACTTCATTTTTTTTTTTTTTTTTTTAAAAATAAACATTTTTAAGCTACTACCATAAGAAAAATTACTCATTAAGAATTAGAGTAATACGTTTTAATTTATGACATGATTTGTGATGTTTGAATTTCAGAGCCGTATAAATTAAATGCTAAAAATGTATATTAAGTGTACTGTATGATCTTCTAAGTGGCAATGTAAAATGAAACTTGTGTACTGCATTTTAAAACCACTAACATTATGTTTACCTTTTTTGTAAAAACTGTGAAATTTGGTTTCCTGAATAGAAGTAACAAAATCATTAAATGGCATTAATAACATCATGAGTTAATAAATACTGGACATATAATTTAATTTTTCCTTATATTATAAATGACATCCCTCAATAATTTTGCATGCCCTAGTTTTGATATTTTATGTGCTTCTTTTCATTATATTAATACATATATTAAGTTAAAAAACATACTTTGTATACTACTTCTTTAATCTGTCAGATTTTGTAATTTTGTTTCAAGTATCATATAACTTTCTCGTTTTTAAGTATTAGTTTTTACTAAATGATATATCTGGAGTTATTGTGTTGTAAGTTATTGATTTGCTGAGGCATGCAGTTCGTAGTTATGTAAGTGTATGTTCATATGTAATCAACTATTCTCAAGTTATAAAGGCAGGTAGATCATTTATGAATTTCGTGCTTTTGTTGCACTTGTTGGAGAAACATACCTTTAATATTTTATGGCACAGTTCTGTAGATGTCTGTAATTAAATACTGGAATAACATCACTAAAACTGACAAACATTGAAAAAGGCATAAAACAACAAGTTAAAACACAATGGTCTTAACTTTCAGCTGGTATTTTTGTATGGAATTTTGAAAACTCAAGTACAAGAAGACAAAAACTGTGGAACATCCTATTCAATTTTTAAGTTAATTTTGTCTTAGTCAGAGTTTATAAAACTAATGAAAGAAAATCTACCAAAAGTTTCATTTTGGCTAATTTCCTCTCCCCCTCCCTCCCAAGTAATAGTTGTTTCCACTCATTAGAAAGTTTTTTTTGTTTTTTTAATCTAACAATTTGGATTTGAAAAATAACTTTGTAATGAATACAGGAATAATATATTTTCTAAATCATTCTTTATAATCAATATAATTGCTTGAAAGATTATGCATTGCTTAAAACATTTTTGTTCACAGACTTCCATAAGGTACATTAATTAATTTTTGTTTTTAATGAATAATTAAACATTTTTTTAAGGAAAAAAAACTCATTCCATGGATTACATTTTTCGAAGCTCTTGTAGGATTATAGCTTTGCATAATTTTGTACAATATTTGAAATGATGTGAGTAAAATGCCAAGTTAGTAACTGAGTTTTATGAATATGTAGTTTGTGAACTGAAATGTAGCCTAGCATAAACAAGTTTCGTTTGGATACACTTGCATATAGTTGGTCATAGTTGTGGATTTATTAATTTTGTTTAGGTGCTGAAACCTATAATAATCACGAGGAATGAGATGCAGAAGAAGGTGTTTGGTGCAGGATACCCAGGTATTCCTGCAATGACTGTTGATGAATTCTATGAGCAAAAATACAGAGATAATTCACAAAATCAACATAAATTTCCAGTGTAAGTATTGGAAAAGATAGAAGACACAGTTGAGTTTTAGAAAGAGTCAAGTGTTAGTAATTTTATTGAATTAAAGTTACAAGATTATAATAATTTAAAATTGCTTTTTAAGAAGCACAAAACTTTAGGAAAACTTAAAATTATCATTTTAACTAAGAGGAGTATGTATATTAACATTGATTAAATTATTTCTATAATATTTTGATTTGGGATACTGATTTAACATTTATGTGGTGATTTTGTTCTAAATTTTACACTTTCTCAAATGAATCAATTTTTTTTAAGATTTGGCATTTTTGATTATAAAGTAAAAAAATGTTTTTATTTTTATGTTTACTTTTGGTCCTCTGGTGGATCAGTGGTAAGTTCATAGACTTACAATATTAAAATCCAATGTAAGAATTCCCGGTTTCAAACATAGTGCAGATAACTCGTGTTTGTTTGCACTAAAACCAAGAAACTTACATCAGTTTTAATGTAAAATAATTGGCTGTATTTTCTAATTTGAGAATTTATATTCAATTTTGCTTTTTATTTTAAAAAGAAAATTTTTTAATGAAAAATAAAAGTTAATATGTTTATCAAAACTACATTTATTTTCAAACAAAAAATCTTAAAGTTTAGAAATTAATATATTTTTGCCTTCATCTTCCATGTTTCTTTTTTTGTGCATCTGAGCATTATGTTTATTTTAAAAAAAGGTAAATTTAAAGGTTTTGTTCTAATCTCGTATTTGTTTGAGGGATATTTTACAACTTTCAGTTTCTTGTAAGTATAGTTTTATTCTTATTTCTTTTCATGATTTTAATCTAATGAAAATAGTCATATGAAAAAGGAAAATGAAACATATAAATAAAGAATTTTTGGTTATTGCACTTTTAACAAGATATTATTGTAATTCTAAATGTTGATAGTTTGGCATTGAAAATTCGTTAAGCCTAGCATTGTTGCTAAAACTTTTGTGATTAATTTTTTGTCTGTGTTAATAGAAATGCAGTTTTTGAATTATACAAATTAATATTTCATATTCTTTCTAAGTTTTCTAAAGTCTTATGTTGTTTTAAAATTTAACTTTACTGTGCAAAATATTTAGATGTTATTTTCTTAGTTTCTTCTATTTCTTCTGGACACTTCACTCTACTGTGTAAAACTTTGCAAAAATTTATCTTTGTGCTAAATATTCAGGTTGTGTGTAAAACTTTGATGGAATAGAAAATTTTCTTTTTTGCTAGTTCCAGTCTTCAACACAGGAGCTCTGAGTTAGATGCCTTAAATGCAGAAAAAGAAGAAATTGAAAAGGAACAGAAGGAAGAAACAGAAGACCATGAAACTTTGAAGAAAGCAAGGGAGTGGGATGAATGGAAAGATGGTACATAAGTTAAAGTTTTTCAAAAATTTTATTTATGTTATAAACCATTACATAACATACTGAAAAATTCATTGTGCTATGGACTCCATTTTCCAGGGGATATTTCGTTCTCTGATTATTAATGTAAGTGATGAGTCCTTCACCAAGTTATTGATAGTTCTAAAAAGTGTTATTTGACACAAAAGAATTTGGTCTCTATAAAACATGTATAGAAAGCAACATATTTTCTGCCAGCAGTTCTTCTATATAAAATGTGTCA
The DNA here is from genome assembly GCF_004210375.1 of Tachypleus tridentatus. Classification (NCBI taxonomy): domain Eukaryota; kingdom Metazoa; phylum Arthropoda; class Merostomata; order Xiphosura; family Limulidae; genus Tachypleus; species Tachypleus tridentatus. The sequence continues at coordinate 35,361,899 of NC_134833.1, read as the reverse complement.
ACAGTAATGCAAGTAAAAATAGAGCAGGTCATTTTGAAAAGATAAACATTGTTTATGATGATTCAAAAGTTCTGTTTGTTACTTTTGGGCCTCGTTATACTCTAATCCTTTTTCAAGACTATTGTTTTAGAGAATGCTTCTGGTGTATGTTTACATTAATTTATATTAATGTTTTTGTCACATTCACAAATGTTTATGTTTACTGTTTTGTTTGTTTCTAGTTTATGTTTAAAGAAAACAGGGTACAGTTTTATATATTCATGAACAAATTAAAGTTAATTTTGTGTAAAAACCAGTCAATGTTTATTTTTCTTTCAAAACAGATCACAGAAGAGGCTGGGGCAACCGAAAAAATATGGGTTGATGGTGGAGGTTGAGTTGGTTGTTCAGCTAAATTTACAAAATACATTTTGTGTATTATTATCATTAGTGGAGGAGACAAAAATGTGGCATTAAAAAAACAATAAAAATGTGAAGTATTCCTTCAGATGTTAATAATATTTAAACATTGTATGTACCTAATCGGCAAAAAATATTGTTTTTCACAATAAATAAAAACTTGAGTATAAGAACTTGTATCATGAACTGCATTATTTAACTTTTTCTTTTCATCAGTTATTCTAACTTGTTTTATATATTTTAATAATGTAAACTTAGTATGCTTAGTTCTGGGTTAGCCATTTATCATACACTCATGCTCAACAATAACACAATATACTTTTATAATTGTGAAATCTTTTAAGTTCCATTAATAGCAGGAGAAAGTATGTAATACATATTTGTTTGTGTTACTTAGTGTTCTGAAGATAAGTGACTTAACATATACATTTATATAGGTCAGAACTTAGGATTTAAGATATTCCATCCTGTTCATATACCATCAGTTAGTATATCTTATAATAATATTTCTAAGAGTATTCAGTTTAATGTAATGTATATAAGCATGTTTTTCCCATTTAAACATACTAGTATCAAATTATGTGAGAACCTTGTACTTCACGAGATATTAGAGGAACATGCAGTTAGGTCACTATTTTTATTGTTATTAAGACAATAGTCGGTGAGAATGTTGTCACTGTGTAAGAAACAGGTTTATTTTCCCTCCATTCTTTAAAGTTGTATTGGTGCTATGACTAGTTGCCTCGTGACATTGCCAGTATGAATTCAATATGGGAAAAATAAACATGTATGTTACACGGTGATAGAATTCTCACCAACCACTGTATTTTGTATGGTGTTAGCACTTAAAGGGTTAATTTTGCTATTGGAAACAATGTGTCATCTTACTATAAGAAACTGAAGTAAAGTTAGAGGCGTAATTGGTATTGAACCAGGACACTGACCTGAAGACGAAAGGCAGAAGACTTTTGAAACATTATCCTCTATACATGTATCTCCACAACAGGCAGTTGCCGTCCATTCTGCAAAGTTTCATCATGAATACTCTGCCTAAACAATCTATCAAAGAGTAATTAGTATTCATTACTACCAAGAGAACTAGTGCAAAATGCCTAAATCATACTTACAGATAAATAGTATTGTGTTATAGAATTTGTACTTGCTGTTAATGTTTCGTAACATGTACTTTCATGTCAACCATTTTGACTGCTGATTACCCAAAACTAACTATTGAATTGCTTTGACAGTGTCTCACAAATATGTGATTGTAGATGTTTTCATATTATTTGAGATGATGTTAGGTGAACTGTAGCAGTCTGTAGGAATTGACAAAATGTGAACCACTACTTCAATAACCATATGTAGGAATTTCATTATAAGTCAAAACAGTTCATCAATTATCCTAAAGCGTGCTACATTTATAAATATTGAATACTTGAGAAAATGAAAGAACAGTATTGGAATATTTATAGACATTCACTGACCCATTTTAATTTTCTGTTTTAAATCACTGTACTGACAGTGTAATATTTTACTTTATGTTAACTAGAGTAATCATGTTCTTATCTCGATTAGTTGCTCATGAATTTTTGAATTATTGTAATAACACATTGTAATATGTGCTTCTTGTGTGTTTGTGATCATACAGCTACCTATGTATGTATAGATGGATGGATATACATGTGTGTGTATAGAATGTTAGTACTCAACAGTCAGATAATAATGATGATAAAAAATAAGCAACCTATTTTAGAATATCTTAAACTGGTTAAGTAAACAATATTTAAATACATCATTTCACCACACTGTAAACCACAGTTTCATTAAAAGGTTTCATTTTTGTTATGACTTCATTAATAGAACAGTTCTGTTATTCTTTTCTGGTACTAGAGGAAAGAAAGTTTAGTTCCAAAGTAACATTCTGTGTTTATAATAATTATATAGTTTTCAATAACCAGGTATTTAAACAAGTAGTAGGAACAATGACAGCTAACTGTTCTACTTGTATTGTAAATTTATATCTTTATGAGAATAGGTTTGTTGAGAATTACATAAACCCGAACATTTTAGCATGTAGATGATTTAATTGTATGTATAGATGTGTGTATGCAGACGCATGCATAGACGCGCGCGACAGCGCGTGTGTATGTAGATACATGCGTAGATACGTTTGTCTGTGAATGTGTTTGAAAAGACGTATATACGGTCACATATATTGTTATTTAATGTACTTGTAGCTCAGAGGCAAAACCATCTAGAACACTATGTAACAAAATTTTTACCTTTTTCTTGTTCCTGGGCAGAAAGTGTTTTTTCCCAATTGCTTGTGCCTGAAATAAATGGAAAAGACCAATTTTTCTCTTCAAACTTTGCTTTTATGACGTTTGAGCGAATAACGAAAACATGATGGGAGTTTATTTGGGGGCTGATACGTGAAAGTGATTTACATTACAGTCGCAAATCTCGAAAAACTACTCACTTCTAAACATTTTTGTATAACTTTAGTATAAATACATGTAAGTCTTGATTCATATGTTGTTTTATTCAGACCTTATGCAAACGAAAATGTGCCAATTTGCCTGTTTTTACAGAGAAAATAGGTTAATTTCTAAATTTCATTCCCCAGGTTATAAAAGCAAAGTTTGAAGGGAATAATGGCCGTTTTCTGTACTTTTACAACATAAACAATTAAGAAATAACACATACTATCCAGGAACAAAATTTTTGTTCCATAGTGTTATCATTTGCCCTTGAATTAGTAATTTTCTTATAGCTATTTTAATAAAGCGATAACTTGTTTGGGTTTCTTGAAAAGAAGGGTTTGACGATGGGTAATACTAGTTGTCTTGCTGCCTTTTGTCTTCAGCCTTTGAAAATTAAGGGTAACTGTACATAAACTCTAGGGGTTCTAACTGGCTTTTTAAGCTAAGGTGCACATAAATGTTGATCATATTTATAGTTTGAACTATTTCTTTTTATTCACTTTGATTTCGTTTGATATTACTGTAAGATTGGATTTACGGTTGATAGTTTCCTAGTACAGTTTTTAGGCATTTTAAATTAGAAACGAAAACGATTGTTTCTTGTGCATTTACATAAATTCTATCATTTACCAAGCAGTATATGGATATTCTATTGAAATTAATTTTACCGTTTAATTATTGTTTTCCTGAGTTTCTTAAATCAAGGTCAGTAACAGCATAGAATACAAAGTTTATGTACGTGTTGAATTTAGTACAGAAATCATTTTGTTAAACAAGCTAACATGTTTTCATAACTATGTAATTATTAAGAGGAACAAATGTTTTGTCTATTGAAATATTCAGTTGTTAATATTTATATTCGTGCTAGGTTTTGTTTACATATTTAACAAATTATTCATTAAATATACTGTTTATTTTAAGTAGAAAGACATACTTATTAAACATATATATGTTTGTGTTATTCTTAAGTCGCTTTTTTTACAGGGAATAAAAGGTTAACGAGAATATAGCTTGCATCTATTTCTTCGATGTTATCAATCCATTTGAAAAGTCACTGTGCACTTACATATTTATTAACAGACATGTTTCAATATAGAATACAGGAGGTAATGTAATTATTAAATGTAAAAGGTAACATTTAATACGGAGTGTTTTTTTAAAAAATACATAATTATATGAAACTATCAGTACTCTAACGGATTTACTGTTACATGTTTTAATACCTACACGTGTTTCGGTTTGATTCACGTGACGTATGTGGTTGGATGTGTTCTGCGAGATCCCACCTGTTCTCTGAATTTATAGAAGATTCGTGACAACAAGACTCAAAAATGTGTGGTTTACGCGTTTCGAACATTATTGGCGCAGGGCATGGCCAGGTGGTTAAAGCACTCGACTCGTAATCCGAAGGTTGCAGGTTCGGATCCCCTTCACACCAAACATGCCCGCTCTTTCAGCCGCGCGGGAGTTATAAAGTCACGATCAATTCCACTTTTCGTTGAAAAAATAGTGTTAGCTGAAGCTAGGTCTAACAATATCAACTCAGAATTAATTTACTTGTCGTAAACCAGAACCATCGATAGAGTATTCATTTCTAAACCAGATAGAATGACAAATATCAGAAATTTAATATATATTGTCATTTAATTAACTTCAAATTCAAATTTCCTGAAATCGTAATACGTAACGTACGTAATGTATTAAAACGAAGATCCGTTTGGTATAAATTACGATACGTAACAATAGCTGGTGCTTGCAGTTAAGGAATATTAATAGACGCACGAACGCATTAATTAGACACTATGACACCAATAATTTAAATTTTATTCAGTGTTCCTATCGAATATACAGTACGTTTTATTTCATTTAATCTACAGGAATTATATACCGCTAGGATAGCCATATGTAAGGACGAACTAATTCATCTCTCAGACAAACAACGGCAGATTTTTCAGTTTCGACATTAGCAATCACGACTTTCTTTCAAATCAGTTCCCAAGAGAAGATGGTAAGGAAACGCAACGTAATTTAAAAAAGTTATTTTTGAGCTTAGTTATGCAATACAAATTCCGTCGAATATTTATAAAGGAAATCACGAACAAACTAAAATAATAGGGTAATTGATCAACGTCAGTTTGCCCAAGAAAATATTAAAGTTAACGTAACTATATCAAGCGAGACACTACCACAAATAATTTTTGTTTTGAAAAATTTAAGTGAAAAAAACTAAAAGTATGGAAGAAAAACCCACTTATATCGTCGAGCGAAGTGACTAGTCTTAGGAGAATTTGTAATGAATGATTTGTCCCACAGTAGAACATCGATATGCCTGCAGACTTACAACGCTGGAAACCAAGTTTCGATACTCGTTCTGGGCAAAACACAGGCTACTATGTGGCTTAGTGCTTAATTACAAACAAACAATACTTGATCAATAACACACATTGAACTTAGCGCAACAAATACAGAGTGTTCGAAAAGTCACTGTGCACTTACATATTTATTAACAGACATGTTTCAATATAGAATACAGGAGGCAAATATGAATCACAATTATAAACAATGTTGAAAGTGACCCCGTAGGCATTAATACAGGCCTGGATCCTTCTTATTTTGTTTCTAAACATTGCTATCAGTTGCTGGCTTGAAATAAACTGAATAAAATATGATTACAAAACTGCACAGTGATTTTCCGAAAACCCTGTAGAATGAGACGCATATATGTAATATTGACATGTTATCGAAATCATGTTTCTATTAGTGCGAGTTCGCAGACATACCGCTGTGCCACTTTTTTTTTTTTTTTGGGGGGTATATATGTAATTTGTCAAAAACATGTAACATTGAGGAGCTAGTTTGATATCTCATGAATCAGCATACTAGAAATGCAAAATTAGATTTGACTATGAATTTTAATTATGGTCGTAATATAATTATTACAAACGTGTGTCTTCCCCTGATATTCGCATTTTATTGTATTTCTTACGTAGTTAGAGAAATTTTAGTACGATGTAATTTTTCTCAACCTAAGTTTAGGGGCTTGTTTGTCTGTAGCACAAAGCTACATATTTGGCTACCCGTTCTGTGCTAACCATGAGTACCAAACCCTAATTTTTTAGCGTTTAAGCCTTCGTACTTGCCGCTGAGCCACTTGGAGTTAAGAGTTGTTTTCTAAGTGCAGAGCTGCACTCATGGCTACTTGTACTTCGTTCACCGTGGTGAATCACACCCATGAATTTTGCGTTATAAGACTCGACGGAGAACAAATATCTATTCGAGATCGGGGGCTTATGTTCAACTAGTATTGGAATAAATACTCGGATCATTAATGGTACACAATCTGAGCGTGGAGGAAGATGTTAAATATATTATTTACTTTCCCTCTGAGACAACAACAAGTAATGATATTATATATATAATTTTAATCACCTAAAAACATTGCACAATGTGGTGTCTTTTCAGGAATAAATGACGTTTTAAGCAGCGCACTAGTAGATATTCATTTCGTCTTTGAATTTAATATTAAGATATTATAATATTTATATGTTTCAAGACTTCACTGCAAGCCCCCCAGTAATATAACGATGCGTCTTTGGACTTACAACGCTAAAAACTGGGTTGCAATACCCGTGGTGGGCAGGGCACAGATAGCCCACTGTGTAGCTTTGCGCTTAATTACAAACAAGAATAACTTTATTGTAAGTACGATTTTGCACTTAGTAACGTGGTTGGAGAAATGGATCAAATGTCTTTCAACTTTTAATATATTTTGTGTGAAATTTAATTTCTCTCTTTTTAATTTCGTCTCAGGGATGAAATCATTTCTCACTGTCGTTTCATTTTATTTCTTCTCAACCTCTTTGTAAGGAAAACTGCCTGTAAAGACTGATTTAGTCATACGTAGGATGCTTTTATCATCATTGGTATGTCTACGGATTTACAACGCTAAAATCAGGGGTTCGATTCCCCTCGGTGGGCTCAGCAGATAGCCCAATGTGGCTTTGCTATAAGAAAACACACACACTTTTATAATTTTATGTAATAATTAATTTGAGGAATTAGTCACTTATACACTGCTGGCCAAAATCTTAAGGCCAATGAATATAAAGAAAAATATGCATTTTGGGTTGTTAGACTAAACCACTTATTTGAGTAGAGCCTCGAAAGATGAAAATAAGAAAAGGGAAAATTAAAAAAAACATTTTTAGCATTTAATAGGGAAAATGTGAACACTGACATTTGCCTAAGTACTAGCTGGTAAAAAGTTTAAGACCATACTGAAACGAAGCGTTAATCGGTAAACACGTAACGACACTACGTCATTTGTGTTCAAGCATTAGCGTTGTCAATATCTCCCACTGACATCTCCTGTGTGATACTGGGTAAAAATATGGCAAAGGCTAAACAGTTGACAGAGTTTGAACGTGGCAGAATTGTCGAGCTGCAAAAGCAAGGTCTCTCTCAACGTGTCATTGCTGGTGAGATTGTGCGTAGTAAAACTGCTGTTGCAAATTTCTTAAAAGACCCTGAAGGATACGGAACGAGAATTTCAAGTGGTCGACCAAAAAAAATTTCGTCGGCGTTGAGCAGGAGGATTCGACGGGTTGTCCGGCAAAACACCAGCCGATCGTCGAACCAGATTAAAGCCCTTACGGACGCAGAATGCAGCTCAAGAACAATAAGAAGGCATCTAGGAGAGAAAGGCTTTAAAAGCGGTAAACGTCTTCAAAGGCCATGCCTCCTTCCATACAACGAAACAGCTCGATTAAACTTTGCCGAGAATCACCAAGCATGGAACGTAGAAATTGAACGAAGGTCTTGTTCTCTGATGAGAAAAAGCTTAACCTGGATGGTCCAGATGGCTTTCAACGTTACTAGCATGATAACAATATCCCACCGGAGACATTTTCTACACGACAAAGTGGAGGAGATTCCATCATGATCTGGGGTGCTTTCTCCTTCCATGAAACAATGGAGCTTCATGTTATACAGGGGCATCAAACAGCAGATGGCTACATTGGCATGTTGGAGAGAACATCCTTATTGACTGAAGGCCCTCACTTGTGTGGAAATGATTGTATCTTTGAGCAGGACAATGTTGCAATCCACAATTCCCGCAGAACAAAGGACTTTTTCATGGCGAATAACATGATTCTTTTGGACCATCCAGCGTGTTTGCCCAAACTGAACCCCATTGAAAATGTTTGGGAGAGGATGACAAGGGAAATCTATAGAAATGGACGTCAATTCCAAACAGTGCATGATCCTCGTGAAGCTATCTTCACCACTTGGAATAACATTCCAGCCAGCCTTCTGCAAATGCTTATATCGACCATGCCAAAGCGAATGTTTGAAGTTATTCGCAATGACGACCGCGCAACTCACTACTGAGACCTCTTGTTGGGCATTTCCTACCCTGTTTAGGACTTCTTTTTGGTATGGTCTTAAACTTTTGACCAGCTAGTATTTAGGCTAATTTCATAGTGCTCACATTTTCCCTATTAAATGCTAAAAAGTTTTTAATGTTTATTTTCCCTTTTCTTATTTTCATTTTTCGAAGCTCCATTCAAATAAGTGGTGAATATAACAACGCAAAATGCATATTTTTCTTTTATGTTCATTGGCCATAAGATTTTGGTCAGCAGTGTATTTTAAAATTTAGTATCTTTTGTGAAGTGATATGAAATTATCCATAATGCGATATAAATGTGTCGACGCATAGATGACGCTATAAATGTGTTGGCGCATAGATGGCGCTATAAATGTGTACATGTGTATGTTCGAATTAATTCCTACCTCAAACGTTCAGTCACGATAATTGTGCGACCTTTTACTTCGATACGAGAAAATAAGAATGATATGCAACAATAGTTTACAAGGATATATTAAATTAATAAGCTATACTAACAAAACAAATAAAAATGAACGATAGGAATGATTGGTTTTCGACCCTATACAACGTGCTGAATCATAAGTAAATGAATAACATCATCATTCATATCTATAATCTTACAGGTAAAATATATTTATATGGTTTACAAGTCCTGTTTAACTCAACATATTGTACCATCATTTATTATTTGATAATTTACAAAGAGCCTACTGTTTAAATACTTAACATACGTTAGAAGAATGTAACGTTAAGTGTGTTTAGTCCTATAAGATTCTTGGATAAAAAAAAAAGAGTCGTTACCATTATGTAATATGAAGGGGTAGTTTTATCATAGTGGGAGACGGAGAGGATAGTTTTTTATCATAATGGGAGATGGAGAGGATAATTTTTTATCATAGTGGGAGACGGAAAGGATAGTTTTTTATCATAATGGGAGATGGAGAGGATGGTTTTTTATCATAATGGGAGATGGAGAGGATAGTTTTTTATCATAATGGGAGATGGAGAGGATAGTTTTTTATCATAATGGGAGATGGAGAGATAGTTTTATCATAGTTGGAGACGGAGTTTGTTTTGTTGAATTTTGCTATTTGAGGGTTATCTGCGCTAGCCGTCACCAATTAAAATCGATAGAAGCGAGGAAAGGCAGCTAGTCAATACCGCTAGTTCTTGGGCTACCTTATAACAATGAAAAGTGAGATTAACCGTCATATTATAACACTTACACGGCTTAAAAATTGAGAATGTTTGATGATAGAATTTGAACCCGCAACCCCAAAAGTGCAAGTTGAGACCTTTATTACTTCTAGGTGGTACTTAATATTAAACTTTGAGCTGCTTTATTAAAGACTTATGTAACGTGAATAACACGGATAAAATGTATAAGAAACCTTTATTACTTCCAGGAGGTACTTAATATTAAACTTGGGCTGCTTTATTAAAGACTTATGTAACGTGAATAACACAGATAAAATGTATAAGAAACCTTTATTACTTCTAGGAGGTACTTAATATCAAACTTTGGGCTGTTTTATTAAAGACTTATGTAACGTGAATAACACAGATAAAATGTATAAGAAACCTTTATTACTTCTAGGAGGTACTTTATATTAAACTTTGGGCTGCTTTATTAAAACTTATGTAACGTGAATAACACAGATAAAATGGGTAAGAAACCTTTAGTACTTATAGGTGTTACTTAATATCAAACTTTGGGCTGTTTTATTAAAGACTTATGTAACGTGAATAACACAGATAAAATGTATAAGAAACCTTTATTACTTCTAGGAGGTACTTTATATTAAACTTTGGGCTGCTTTATTAAAACTTATGTAACGTGAATAACACAGATAAAATGGGTAAGAAACCTTTAGTACTTATAGGTGTTACTTAATATCAAACTTTGGGCTGTTTTATTAAAGACTTATGTAACGTGAATAACACAGATAAAATGTATAAGAAACCTTTATTACTTCTAGGAGGTACTTAATATCAAACTTTGGGCTGTTTTATTAAAGACTTATGTAACGTGAATAACACAGATAAAATGTATAAGAAACCTTTATTACTTTTAGGTGGTACTTAATATTAAACATTGTTGAACTTAAATTCACTTGTGAAAAGTAGTGCTTCAGTTACGTTTAATCGTTGCTAGGAAACGAGTCTTATAATAATAGCCTTAAAATAGTGAAAGCGTAACTTGCTATAAACTTGTGAAAACAATAAACTATGATAGTTTTTCAGTACATAACGTATAATTGGAATTTTTTATAATGCTATAGCGGAACGAATAAGTTCAAAGAAGTTTAACTTAATAATAAAGAACCAAAAAGCGAATTGTTGCCTATTAACACAGATAGGTGTATTACAATTATATCTTAAGCTCCAGTTTGCCTTATATTTTAATGCTAAGTAACTCAGAGAAGAGAAGGCAAGGCGTGGATTTAGGCGTATCTTTTAATAGTTTTTTTTTTTGTTTATGATTTGAGAAAAGGGCACTTTGGGGTATAAGGGTAGGACCGTGATCCCACTCAGCCACTCACTCACCTGTGCAAGTCACTGATATGGTTTAATATATATACACGTATCTATATATACTGTAGTTCTAAATATAACCCATATAGATTAATCTAAAGTTGTAAATATTTTTTACGGCTGGGCATGTTTGTTTGTTTTGAATTTCGCGCAAAGCTACACGAGGGCTATCAGCGCTATCCGTCCCTAATTTAGCAGTATAAGACTAGAGGGAAGGCAGCTAGCATCACCACCCACCGCCAACTCTTGGGCTACTCTTTTACCTACGAATAGTGGGATTGTCCGTAACATTATAACACCCCCACGGCGAATAGGTTTGGTGCGACCGGGATTCGAACCCGCGACCATCGGATTACGAGTCGAACGCCTAAACACGCTTGGTCATGCCGAGCCCACGGCCGGGCACGGCCAGGTGCTTAGGGCTCTCGATTCGTAATCTGAAAATTACGTCATGAACCTATCCGATTATTTTCTTTTTAAAAGTAACTAACTGAACACATTTTTTACGCAAATGCGTTACACGGTTATTTCTGAAACTGCTTCATTCAACGTCGTCTTACATTGTACAAGCACTTAGAAAATGGAATTAGATTCTTTGAAAAGTTATTTGAACACTAAATAAAAAGTTATATTTAACAAATTCCATTTGATATCCTTTTCTTTTTCTACTTTTACTTTTTTATTGATCAGGGTTGCAATTTACAGGTCTGACGATTCACTGCTGAGTTAGGCCTGGCATGGCCTAGCGCGTTAAGGCGTGCGCTTCGTAATCTGAGGGTCGCGGGTTCGCGCCCGAGTCGCGCCAAACATGCTCGCCCTCCTAGCCGTGGGGGCGTTATAATGTGACGGTCAATCCCATTATTCGTTGGTAAAAGAGTAGCTCAAGAGTTGGCGGTGGGTGGTGATGACTAACTGCCTTCCCTCTAGTCTTACACTGCTAAATTAGGGACGGCTAGCACAGATAACCCTCGAGTAGCTTTGTGCGAAATTCCAAAAACCAAACCACTGCTGAGTTATGCTATTGCATTGTTCTTTCAACCCATAATAAATTTCGCAAGGCCTTGTTGTTAGCTCAGTTTTTTTTAAGGCTATAACAAAAGAAGAAATTAACAATTAGGACCTGAAATAAGTCTTCTTTTATGGGCCTAGCATGGCTAGGTGGTTAAGGTGCTCGATAAATAATCTAAGGGTCGCGGATTTGAATAACCGCCACACCAAACATGCTCGTCCTTTCAGCCGTAAGGGCGTTATAATGTGACGGTCAATCCCACTATTCGTTGGTAAAAAAAAGTAGCCCAAGAGTTGGCGGTGGGTGGTGATGACTAGCTGCCTTCCCTCTAGTCTTACACTGCTAAATTAGGGACGCCTAGCACAGATAGCCTTCGTGTAACTTTGCGCGAAATTCGAAATAGACTACATCGTTTAAATTCATTTTTCGTGTCCCTAGCGAGCTATTTTGAAAACACTCCTTTCAAATTTCCTGTGAGTTATCTTTGTTCGCGCCTGATGTTATTAGCATAGCCACAATTTTCTGTATTTCGAATGCTGCTGTCCTCCCTCCAAGGTATGAGTTTTCTACAATATTCTGAACAGCTGTTGTAATGACATTGTAAAAGCAACTAACTTGCTCTGGATATATATTGCTGTTTGCCTTCAGCTATAAAGTTCTACATATATCGCATCAACAGCGATTCACAGAATTCCTGTCTTGCATTAAACAAGTTTTCATTACTTTCCAGAAGTTTTATATTCCACGACTTACATGTTTCGTAAGTAGCAAAATGATTATTTTGTTCTCTGAAAAGGTTTTCCTATCAAATACTTTAGATTTTAAATTATCTAGATAGGTAGATGGATACGAGAGGATAGATTTCATTTCATGTAAGCAAATGTAGTTGTTTTCATCAGCTTATCTCTATCAAAATTAACTATTTCTGTTTACTAATAGTAAACTAATATTTCGTTCATCAAGAAATAGTAAATTATTTTTTTGTATTACTATAAATTTATTATAATCCAAATAGTATTGGCAAGTGAGTAAAGGAAGTTTTAAACAGAAATCACAAGTGTGTGTGTGTATGCATAGGTAAATTATACCATAAAAACTATATAGATATGCATACATAAAAAACAGCTTTATATAACGTTCCGTTTACAGATTCATATAATTCTTCAAAAGATGCACGCCCTTTTAGCAGTGGAGCGATATAATTTACAGTCAATCTCACTATTCATTGGTAAAAGAGTAGTCTAAGAATTGGCGGTGGGGTGATAACTAGCTGCCTTTCCTCTAGTGTTTCACTGCTAAATTAGGACAGCTAGCACAGGTAGCCCTCGTACAGCTTTGCGTGAAATTCAAACCATAAGTTCAGTTTGTACACAGATAGTTCCGGATGAGTGTGTGTGTGTGTTTTTTTACAGCAAACCCATATCGGGCTACTTAGTGAGTCTACCGACGGGAATCGAACCCCTGATTTAAGCGTTGTAAATACGTAGACCTACCGCTGTATCAGCGTGAGACAGTCCAGGATGATGAGAGCTAAGAGAGCGGACCTGTTAGATAATTTTGTCGTATAGCGTCCGTGCAAAGAACCATCTAAATCACAAACCTCTTGGAACGAGATTAACGGTTTGTTTTGTGGACAGAGTAGACGTTTTTTAATAATTAGCTTGCATATTGTAGCTGCAACCGCAAACAACCACTAATACGGTAAAACTACCTCTTGGCAAACTTCCTCTACAACGTGGTCGAGGACATTACAAAATGACGGGAGAGGTTTACAGGGTGGAACAGTGCCTAATCAGAGTATCGATCAAATTTCAGGAAATTCTACACCATAAACAGGAGACAATCCAAAAGAAGCAATATATATATATATGTAGGAACATATGCTGTCACAAAATGAAAAAAAAAAAAAAGGAAAGTCATCGCCAACGCTACAGGCGAAACCAAAACAAGCAATCCCACGACCGGACACCACCCGAAAAAGTTTAGTATAGGTGCCCAAAACAGTAATGACTAAAAACAATTAAAAACTCTTGTAAAACTTGCATAAGAAGGTCCAGCAACAAAGTTAAAAGTAAAACCGATACGAAAAACAATAAATGATAATAGAGTGACAAAAGAAAATACTCACGAATAAATTTGTAAATCACCGAATGAAAATAAGTTTAGTGTAACCATTAGCATTGAGGCCTAAGCTATACCTGTCGATGAACAAGATTCCCTAGCTAAAAATACTTATAGTAGGTTATTATGACAAAAAACGCCAAAGCTACCCTGGATATTGAAACAAACAAGTAAACACTAAACGGCTCTGAAAAACGAGTGAAACCTGAAGACACAGAAGGATTTACTTTAGTCAACTTTAGAAAAAAAAAAAAAACACACACTCGAAAATCAAACACAGAATAACACAAACAACGTACAAGCAGATAAAATATTCTATAACAATACAAGTAGTACCAGGCTCGTAGAACCAACCACAACTATTTAAAGAAATAGAAAGGTGCTAACCTAATGCATCCATAATAAACATTAAGCGTCTACTTAGGGGTGGCGTTATTGTTCGAGGGGAGGAACCCGCTGACCTAAATCAATCACTCAAAGAATGGCCAGCTGACTCATTCAAAAGAGAACAAATAACAACACATCTCCAAGGAGCAAGGTCACAACCTAGATTTTTTGTGATCAGGGACGTGATCCATCCACACAGACCACAAAGCACTAACACAGCAATGAATCAAGTTCACTGAAGTAGAAATAATTATATCCAACACAACACAAAAAACAACAAATTTGTAAAAGTAGAAACAACAACACACAAGACATAACAAAATTAATTAATAACGGAATAATCATGTGGTACCAACGTTACACAGTAGAACAGACTAAAACACCTTCCACTACGTAACCCAAGGTAGCGTTGTCAAAGATTTGGTCATGTCTTGGCAGCTTGTTAGGTAACCGCACGATGTGTAGGTTGTGAAGAGGACCAACACACTTAACACTGTAAAAACGAATACCCGGAGCCTAAATGTTGCAACTGCGGCGAAAGACACACGGCTAATTATAAAGGATATCAAAAGTATAAGTCAGTTAAAACACGTATGTATGGGATAAAAAACCCTAACATACAAAAGCAAACACCACAAATAAACCAGAAAATATCACTTCTATCAGCACCACAGCTACAGAAAACAACAATCTACGTCACAGCAGTGAAGAATACAAAGGTGATTCAAAGGTGATTGAAACCATATTCAAAGAACATAAAAAGTCATCTTCACACGTTTTCGAACACTGCAAGTCAAATAAACACAACATAACCATAGAAAACACTCAAATACTAAATAAAGAAACAAACATAAACAAACGCAAAATTAAAGAAGCCTTACTTATACAACAACTTAAACCCAAAATAAACCAATATAAAGGAACGCCTTTATACCCATATTAATATAATAAAATAAATAAAAAAATATTATATATTCAAACATCTAATACCGCCCTCTACATTCCGACACTCAGTTACACAACCCCTTTCAAACATGTGGTCAGCTTCCAGTCAGTTACCTCTTTCTTTGTGAACCTGACGATGACCGAAGAAGGTCGAAACGTTGTTCGCTCTTCTATGTAAAATATTTTCTCAACCCAAACGAGCCGTTTTTGCATATAAATTTCTCAACAAGTGGGTTTCTCGACATCACTGATTATATAACATTTTGTTTGACGAGCAGTATATTCCTACTACTGTAACTTGGATGTTATTTTCAGCTACAATCAGTTGTAAAAGAAGTCCAAAACACTTCGTCAAAGGAATGTATTATTTTAGACGTACGAACTGAAAATAGCATCCAACTTACAGGCGCGTAAGGCGTGCGAGTCGTAATCAGTTCGAAAACAAAATGTGACGGTCAATCCCACTATTCGTTGGTAAAGAGTAGCATGACTAAACACTGCTAAATTAGGGACGGCTAGCACAGATAGCCCTCGAGTAGCTTTGTGCGAAATTCCAAATCAAACAAACAAACAAATCCAACTTACAGTAGTAGGAATATACTGTTCGACAAACAAAATGCTGTATACAATTGTCTTAAGCTTCGTGTATAATCATAACCCTAATGCAATAATAACTGGAGTTCTAAACAGCAAACGTGTTATCTTTAATTGTAAACAAACTAATACAAATGGCAGAAATTTGTATAAGTACTTAACAGATAATAGCATGGTCCTACTAAATGATGCTACTGCGATACATATCTCGTACGCACGTGACATCAGTAAAATATATACACCTGTGCTCGTACAATGAAAGTGAAACATTTTTAAAGTTCGAAGTAGGCCAAGATATTTATAGTCCAGTCTAGTGTATCTTCAATCTCGCCCCCACCACCACAAGTAAAACTAAAGAAAAGAAAAAAATCAACTATAAAAAAATCCAAACAGGACCAAATACCAAAAAAATTTAGATACAATAGAAACAATTAACTACAATGCGGACCCATCCAATTTAGATACATATTGTCATACAGTCTCTAAGTGGTTACAGATTACAGCAAACAACACTATACCCAAACTAAAACAATCAATAACAACACAATCACGGCAATCTCACACAGAAATAATAGAAACGATAAAAGACAGAAAGAAACTGAGAAGACAATTTATACATAATAGAAATTCAGCACTAAAAACACAAATAAATGCTCTAAAAATAACATAAGAAATGAAATATGACAACTAAAACAAGACGGTTGAGAGAATTTCTGTCCGTAACTCAACCATAAAACTGATTCAAGTCTATTCTGGACGCACTTAAAAGTCAAATAATGATTAACCGCCACTAGTAACTCACAACAGAACAGTATACACCAACTTTAAAAAGGCGGATGTATTCAGAGAACACCTGCAAAATACGTTTAAAAACACCAGGAACCAGACACGAACGTATATTTTTTACGATAAAGTCAACAACTCGATACAGCTTAACAAAACAAAGTCCACACCTAAATTCCCAGTCAACACACAAAACGTAGCAACAAAGTTAGATGAAACAGAAAATCAAGTTACACACCAGCTCACTAAAACTATAACCGAAATGGAAGTTATACTGGCCATAAAAGCTACAAAAAACACGGAGAAGATGGCACACTAGCTATTCTCCTTAAAAAGGGCACTCAAGAGATTGTATAAACACTTTACAGCACTATCCAATTTATTACTCAGTTCTGGATAAATCCCGGTTTCTTGGAAGCCAGCAATAGTGCTCATGTTCCATAAAGAAGAAAAGCCAACAAATAAACCAAACAGCTACCTCTAGATCAGCCTGACCCGCTGGATAGGAAAAAATTCTCAAAAAAATACTGAGCTACACAAATTACTTAGAAATAGCTTCAAAATTATCAGAAATTCAAAACGGATTTAGAAGATTTAGACAAACTACATGTCGCCTAGTAAGATTAACATAAACAATTTTAGACAGTTTTAATAAAAATTAATGCACTGTCGTCTGCTTTCTCGATATTGAAAAAACTTTCGACTTAGTGTGGCATAATGGATTAAGATATCATATGACAGAAATGGAACCGCCCCAGGAAATTATTTGCTGGCTATTCGACTTTCTGGAAAATAGAAGCTGTATAATAAATGTATGGGGAGTCTTATCAGAGTCATTTACACCAGAGGCTGGTGTCCCTTAAGGAGAGGTTGTTAGCGCTATTTTACTTATCATCTATGTGAGTAATATGCCATTAAAAGACCCAAATTACGGATACGCGTCGTAATTTGCGGACAATGTAGTGGTCTGGAAGAGTGCCCCAACCCCATTCATAGCAGCGACAAACCTACAACCATTATTAAATAGCTTGGAAGAATAGTGCCAAAAATATCGATTAAAAATAAACGTGCCTAAAAACCAAGTAACATTATTTAGAAGGCAAACCAAACATGAAGACAAAGATCCCCTGAAATTGTACATGAACGGAGCACTTCTAGCAAACCACTAATTTCTAGGTTTCACCTACGATACCTTACACACGTGAATTTCATCTATTCTGATCCTGGTTAACATTCAATTGGCCGACAGAAAAGATATACCGTTTATCTCAAAACGTCTTGGGCTACCTTCAATGCAAAACACAAACATAGATAATTGTACGAGGTCGGGACTTGGCGATCTCGGAGGGTCAGGTGTTACGCCTCATCCTCGCAACCACATTAATGTTATACTTTCTGTTCAATATTAACTGTAATACTACACGAGGGTCGCTCCGGCTTCCTGGCTTGTTTTGAAATTCGAGAAAAGTTACACAAGGGCTATCTGCTCTCGACGTCCGTAATTTAGCAGTGTAAGACTATAGGGTAGGTAGTTAGTCGACGTTTCCCACTAACCCTATTCGTTGATAAAAAGCAACCCCAGTGGTGGTTGTGAGTGGTGTTGATTACAGCTTTCCATATAGTCTGTGACTTTTAAATTCCAGACGGATAGCACAGATAGTCCTCAAACATTTATGGGCGAAATTCAACGAGGAAACAAACAAACAAATGATTGAAGTAATTGGTGTGATTAATTCTTATATTTGTGGTGTTTTTGTTCACACATATTTTGTATCTGGCTCATATGTTACCATGACTCCTGAAAACAAATGGTCTCACAAATTACTTGGTACGTAAATAGATTAGAAAAAGGTGCTTAAAATCCACTGTCGTTCGTATCAGCACTCTCGATAATTCTAAGGTTAAATGAACATATTTACTTAAGTTATTTGTTGTGCATTAGCACCCGAGAAATTACCATAATTAATAAAACACGAAGAGTAATTATTGACAAAACATTTCCACATTTTATCTTCTGGTGTGTTTGTCTTTGAATTTCTCCCAAAGCTACACAAGGGCTATCTGCGCTAGCCGTCTCTAATTTAGCAGTGTAAGACAAGAAGGAAGGCAGCTAGTCGTCACCACCCACCGCCAACTATTGGGCATCTCTTTTACCAAAGAATAGTGGGATTGACTGTCACATTATAACGTCCCCACGGCTGAAAGGACGAGCATGTTTGGTGTAACGGAAACTCGAACTCCTCGATCCTCAGATTACGATTCGAGTGCCTTAAACACCTGGCCATGCCAAGACTCTATGAGTGGTACGTGTAGCTTTGATGTTCTCATTGTGCTATTTATCATGTCAACAGAGACTTTTTTTAAATATATATATGTATAAGCAGATCAATTTCAGAACCTACCATGCAGCCCACAAAAGACACAACGGTTTGTTTGTAAATTTACAATGTTGGAATCTGGGTTTTCATACCCGTGATGGACAGCAGAGATAATCCATTGGGTGAGTTTGTGCTTGTCTTCAAACAAAGAAACAAACTTACCATGTTCTTAATAAAGATACATTACATTACATTTCCATAAAGCAAAAATCTAAACTTTGAAAATAATGTCAATTAGATTAATATTTATACCCGAAATATACCTTACATGTTATTATACCTAAAATATACCTTACATATTATTATACGTGATATATACTTTACATGTTATTATACCTGAAATATATCTTACATGTTATTATACCTAAAATATACCTTACATGTTATTATACGTAAAATATACCTTACATGTTATTATGCCTGAAATATACCTTACATGTTATTATACCTGAAATATACCTTAAATATTATTATACCTAAAATATACCATACATGTTATTATACCTAAAATATACCTTACTTATTATTATACCTAAAATATACCTTACATATTATTATACCTGAAATATATCTTACATGTTATTATACCTAAAATATACCTTATATATTATTATACCTGAAATATACCTTACATGTTATTATACCTAAAATATACCTTACATATTATTATGCCTAAAATATACCTTACATGTTATTATGCCTGAAATATACCTTACATGTTATTATACCTGAAATATACCTTACATATTATTATACCTAAAATATACCTTACATATTATTATGCCTAAAATATACCTTACATGTTATTATGCCTGAAATATACCTTACATATTATTATACCTGAAATATACCTTACGTGTTATTATACCTAAAATATACCTTACATATTATTATTATACCTGAAATATACCATACATATTAGTATACCTAAAATATACCTTACATATTATTATATCTGAAATATACCTTACATGTTATTATACCTAAAATATACCTTATATATTATTATACCTGAAATATACCTTACATATTATTATACCTAAAATATACCTTATATATTATTATACCTGAAATATACCTTACATATTATTATACCTAAAATATACCTTACATATTATTTTGCCTGAAATATACCTTACATATTATTATACCTGAAATATACCTTACATATTATTATACCTAAAATATACCTTACATATTATTATACCTAAAATATATCTTACATATTATTATATCTGAAATATACCTTACATGTTATTTTACCTTAAATATATCTTACATATTATAATTTGTAACAAACATTCTGTATATTTTGTGTTTTGTTGATAAAATAAAAGGGTACAGTATGGCCAGGTGGGTTAAGGCGTTTGATTCGTAATCTGAGGGTCGCGGGTTTGAATCCTCTTTGCACCAAACATGCTCGCCCCTTTCAACCGTGGGGGCGTTATAATGTTACGGTCAATCCTACTATTCATTGGTAAATGAATAGCCCAAGAGTTGGCGGTGGGCGGTAATGACTAGCTGCCTTCCTTCTAGTCTTACACTGCTAAACTAGGGACGGCTAGCACAAATAGCCCTCGTGTAGCTTTGCACGAAATTCAAAACAAACAAACAAGCGTAAGATAAAAGTACCCACATAAATGGGGGGTACGAAGAATTTTTTTTTTTTACTGTGGCGCCACTCTGTTTTCAGAAATAAATTTTCCCTGTAACCTTCTTCTTGTAGATTATCATAACGTTGCTTTATGAATGCAAAGCATATACCATGAATATATCACTTTGGGTGAGTGGGTAGTGTTGGTGATTAGTTAAACTTAAACTTTCACAAACGATACGCTTTATATTTTTCAAATAAACGTTTCAAACCAGCTCAATAATTTCCATTCACATTTAGCGACAACAATGAAGTGGTTAAAGAATGCAGCTGATCGTACGTGGGTATTCTAAATATCACCTTGCAAGTCGTTATTACAAAACAGCTTCTCATGAAGTTCTAAGACTAACATAGAGAGAAACTAACAGACAAGTTATTTGTGAACTTAGCAACTCCTTCATCAGCTGAATTAAAGGAAAACTTCGTCTTAAGAGAACTTGTCGAACTTTGCGTGAACCTGTTATAAGCTGTACAGTACAGGATCGAGTTTTATTTCTTCTTTTCATCAGTGACCATGGTAATTCAGCGCTAGGCTGGAAAGCTTATAACGTTACGATTCGAGGATCGATACCCGCTGTGGATACAGTGAACTTGATCTTTATGTTTCTTATTGGTTGAGAACAAACAAATGCTTCATCAGTGAATGTTAATATTTATGTTTTAATATATTAAATTAACAATCTTCAGCTCAACATTAACAATGGCTTATGGTATTTTCTCTCAGAGTTTTAGCACACGTAATGGATATTAAGTGAAGCTCTAACAATTCCCTGACAAATGTTACTAAAGGTGCTTTGCGAGAGTTTCAGGCTCTTGTGTAAGTCAAGGTGTTAAAATGTTTGTTTGTTTTTTGAATTAAGCACAAAGCTACACAATGGGTTATCGATGTTCTGTTCACCACGGGTAACAAAACCTAGTTTCTAACTTTTTTAGTCCGCAGACATACCGCTGAGCCACTGGGGGGTGCGGGGCAGGTGTTGAAATAACGGCCGTAATGGTGTTACTATTAAAACATCTTTAACAGGAGTTAATATTAGAGTACCTTGTAAAATGGGTAAGTTTCGCTAACGTATCTTCAAATAATTGTTTTGTAAAATATACTTATAAATACCAGAGGCGGCGCCAAGGGGGACTTGGGGGGGTTTGAGCCCCCCAAATGAGCAAGCTCCTATCAGCCCTCCAATATTGTTACCTACATATATTCATAAAATATGGAAAACACAATCGTCGTTGTTGCTTAACAATTAACATCAAAGAGACATAGATCTGTAGAACTCAACGTCTTCACTAAGATGAAAGATAGCTAGCCTGATAGTGACCTTACTTTTCCTCAGAGTGTATTAACTTCACATGGGACAATTCGTTTCTGTTATGTAAACTATGTCTTTATGTTATATTTCTTTTGATTTGTAGCTTTACTTTTAACGGTATATTAAATGTTCAACCTGAGCTAATCTTGATTTTCTTTATTATTATGTATTACCTTGGGTGGAATTTAGGTGAGCTTTCTCTTTTACATATATGCATATTTTCATAAACAGATTATTTCTAATTTGTAATAATGAATTATTAATCAGAGTATGAGTTTCCAATGAAAACTGCATTGAAAACGCAGTTCAAAATAGCACACCTTTCTGAAATGTATCTTGGTATTTACATTGTTATAATTTACCATCTATACTTCATATTGATGGCATTTTGGGAAGTCCCTCCACAATTTACCTCAGCCCTCCCCTCAGCCCCCCTACCCAACGAAAATATCCTGGCGCCGCCACTGATAAATACCAACCATTCGTCTCATTCGAAAATGAACTAAAACGTGACTGCATCTCATTGACGACTGGTATTAAAACTGTTATCAAAATAGAGTAGAGAACAACGTTTCGACATTCTTAGGTCATCTTCAGGTTAACAAAATGAGATTAACTTTAATATGTTTTTTCCTTTATATCACTAGAGTGATTTTTAAAAAAGGACACTTAGATGTTGCTTTAGGAAAGTTTATCGTTACAATTAATGATGCTTGAAGAATGCGATGTGATTGGAAAAAAATTGAACTGTAGTGAAAAAAAAAATCAAAACTGATGTTTCCAATAGAAGGATAATTTGTCGAAGTGATTCACACTATCACCAAAATAATTTAAACAACAAAACATAGCTGAGATCGTGGATTCAAATGTGAATAAGATAAGAAACTTCCTTGGTAATGATCCTGAAGAGGAAGAACTTGATTACAATTAACAGTTCAATTTATGAGGGAAAACCTAAGATTCTAATGATGCAAAACTTAGAGTGAAGTAAAGATAGATTGATTTGTTTTATGTATATCTATCAAATTATCTTATGCAACACCAACAGACTAGTGTGTCTGTGAGCTAAGAAATAGGCAACTAGACAATGATACAAAATAGTAAAGATCCATTAGTTCTGAAACACAATCTGAGATCACCTGTTAGAAATAGAGTTATCACGTGCATTACTCGTGTGTTAAAACTTTGCGATTCCAATAGCAATCCAAAATTACTCAATAAATCAGTGATCTAATTCGCTTATATATATATATATGTATGTATACCGGTCTGCTTAATTTGGTATTCATCTAACCACTTCTATTATTTTCTGTCTCAAGTATGGTAAGTTTTCAGTAATGTATCCTATTGTTCTCTCTTTTTGGCTTTTCATGATGAAATCTTGTTTTTGTTTGCAGTTTAGTTTGAAGATAAACAGCACACCCCATCCCCGAGTTTGTTTTTAGATGCACAATATAGAATAAAAGGAAATATGTTTTAATATTTGAAACTGGTAAACTTTGTGAGGTTTGTTTGTAGTTAGATACAAAGATACACAATAGGCTATCTGTGCTCGGCCCACCACGAGAATCGAAACCTAGTTTATAGTGTTGTATATACGCAGATATTCCGCTCTGCTACTGGATGGTATATTTAAGTCCACAGCTAGTGTAATTATTTAAGACCTGATTTATTTATTTTAGTTTAAAATCATCTTTTATATTTATTAGCTGTTTTGTAGAATTGTGCGTCATTCACTGAGTTTATTTACCTCTAATTTCTCTCATATGACAACCACGTAATGTGGAATGAAGCAGCCATAATACAGTAGTGACTTCTACAACATGTTAAAAAACCAGAGCAAGTTATGAGCTTAAAAATTTCCTTTTCTGTTATGTATAATGCTAATGCGATGAATATTCTTGCTATGTGGTTACTGATTTTAGATGACAGCACATTCACTTATCTTACGTGTAGTGATCACTATTTTTCTCGAAAATTACCTGTCAAAAGATTCTTTTGTAAAATGGTTCTTATCCATTACAAGATTTTATTAAGAGACAATTTGTGCACTGAAGTCACTTAAGCATTATCAGACAATATTTTTTGTTTAATTTTCTAAGTTTTCCTGTGTGTACTTCATTTCAAAAGGTGAAGAAAATTATAGATTGTGGTATTCTTTTTTGTTTTCTTCTTGCAAAGCCACATCGGGAATATCTGCTGCGTCTACCGAGGGGAATCGAACCGCTGATTTTAGAGTTGTAAATCCGTAGACTTACCGCTGTACCAGCGGGCGACCGATAATGGTAGGTTTTATCATTATTTTTTATATGAATACCTAGTGTTTATGATTTTGGGTATTCATATCTTCCTAGTGGTAAGTTGTAAACAGTTTAATTTACAATATATTTGTGAAGGCCCGGGATGACCAGATGTTTGGGGTGCTCCATTGGTAATATGAGGGTCACGGGTTCGAATCCTCGTCACATGAAATATGTTCGCCCTTTCAGTCGTGGGGGAGTTATAATGTGATGGTCAATCCCACTATTCACCTGTAAAAGAGTAACTCAAGAGTTGGCGGTGGATGGTGATACCTGACTCTGTTCCCTCTGGTCTTTCACTGCTAGATTAAAATTGAAAGCGACAGTATTTTGAACTAAAGTAGGCCTGGCATGGCCTAGCGCGTTAAGGCGTGCGCTTCGTAATCTGAGGGTCGCGGGTTGGCGCCCAAGTCGCGCCAAACATGCTCGCCCTCTCAGCCGTGGGGGCATTATAATGTTACGGTCAATCCCACTTTTCGTTGGTAAAAGAGTAGCCCAAGAGTTGGCGGTGGGTGGTGATGACTAGCTGCCTTCCCTATTGTCTTACACTGCTAAATTAGGGACGGCTAGCACAGATAGCCCTCGAGTAGCTTTGTGCGAAATTCCAAAACAAACAAACAAACAAACAACAATCGAACTAAAGTCAATATGCACGCTTATCTACTTGTGTTTTAAAAGATGTTGAATATTACATTATTGGACGGTAGTGTCCACTTTATTCTTTTTGCTTGAACTCTGTCAGACTCAACTAATTTAGAATTACTCTGTAATAAATACCTTGTCGAATCTCCTGCCGACTTACCTTGTAGCTTTTGAAGGAAATCAGTTTTACCACAATTGAAGATACGCCATGAACTAACCACTCTTTAGTCACCCAACTTTGTTATTAGGTCCAGTATGTCCAGTTGGTTAGGGCGCTTGACCCACAATCGGAGGGTCACCTGTTTGAATCCCCGTTCCACCAAACCTGCTTGTCTTTTCAGCCGTTAGGACGTTATAAAATAACGGTTAATTCCACTGTTCTTAGTAAATAAGTATTTCAAGTGTTGGAGAAAGAGCAGTGGTACTTAGTTCTCTTTCCTCTAGTCTTTCACTGCTAAAGTAAGTTGGCCACTTAGTAAGAGCGCTGGACTTCCAATCAGAAGGTCACGGGTTTCCCTCCCCGTCATAACCATCCCATCAAATCTTGTTTTGGCACTTTTGATAGGTGTAGTATAAAGAGACCAATGTGTGTCTTTGGATTTAACGACAAACAAACTAATTCTGCAATGGGTAAAGTCTAGATTGTTCTTTGTGCAGCTTTGTGTTTAAACAAACAAGGAGGTATCTTTAGATTACTTGGAATCTTGCTCGTAGATAAATAATAAGAAACGATATGAATTAGAGTATCCGTCATTTCTTATCCACTAAATGGATAAAATTATGATTTGGTTTCATCAACAGAAATTATTTTGAAAAGGCTATGTTGTAAGAACAATCATTTTGTGGTTTCTCTGAGCTCTCTGGACGTATGAGATGATTTTTTGGAGCTTTTTCTTGTCGCATATATGTTGCTTCTCCAAAGAAGAAGTGAAATCTTAGATAACTAAACCTAATTATACTATTGTTTTTCACATGTTTGGAGTATGACTATAACAAGTTAAAAAGGGTTAAAAAACAAAGTTGAATTCAAGTTAATGTTGGTTGGCTAGGACACGAAAGTTTGCTTGAAGTTAAGCACAAAGCAATACAATGGGCTATCTGTGCTCTACCCATCACGGTATCGAAGCCCGGATTCTAAGGTTATAAGGCTGCAGACATACCGCTCTATTACTGGGGGGCAAACACTATAGGTATAGATAAAAATTCGTCATAAAGGCTTAGCTTTATGAATCCAAATGTTGCTATGCATCGCTGACACGGTGTTCTCGAACATTGGCAGTTTATGTTTATTCGTATGATAACGTATGTTTAAGATTATATATTCAGACTAAATGATATGATAGACAGTTAAATATGTTTCTCCAAAAATTATTAACCAATTCCATATGAAATTTAATTGATAGAGCAGTTGTTGTTGTTTTTCGTTTTCAGACAACCGATTTCTCTCGTTTTCTCATAAAAAAGCCCATCCAAGCGATAAGTTTGTTGGTTTGCGACATTAAACATCGGGTTTCGTAACCCTTGGTGAGCAGAGCACAGATTGTTCACTGGTTAGCTCTGTGCTTAACAAGAATAATTAATTCATAAAGTAACAATAATATGTAAATAAATAATTAACTATATATATAAATATACATGTATAATATTATACATATAATATTCACGACTCAGAGGTGATATTGTTTTTCTTACAGCTTATGGCATTACTTGCTTGCGCATGCCTGCTGAGTGATATATTTCTGATAGGAAACTACACGTGCCTCAAGAAATCCGACATTTCTCCTAGTGTAATCTCTTTGGCACCGTACGCAGTTAGACCTCTTGTGTAAAGGTACCTAAACAAAACTCATCAATGCGTCCGAAACTCAAGAAGGTCAGAAAGTCTGTAGGCGCCCACTTGCCTCTTTCGATTTTATCATTTTTCATCTTCGTGACGACTTTTCTTGGATCCGAGTCACGCTCACCAAGGTAGGATCATCTTGTTTTTAACAGAAATAGTGCTATGTGTATTATACTCCTAGAAGAGAAGGTAAATTCCTAGAGCTATAAAAGGAAATCGTACAAGTTCGAAAGTTCGTTCTGCTTTGGTAAAAAAGAATATATTTTATAGCTGTGTCTCACAGCGGATTTACAACGTTAGAAATTGGGTTTCGATACACGTGGTGAGCAGAGTACAAATAGCCCGTTGATTAGCTTTGTGCTTAATTCCAGACAAACTTCACAATTTCCACAAAGCTTCTCAAGGGCTATCTGAGCACAGCCGTCCATAATTTTGAATAGATTGTGGGCAGGAAATGCAGAGTCAACAACAACGACCGTCACCTCTGGGACTACTTTTCTGTAATAGTTCGCATTAGACTGTCATTCGTTTATCACATTTACGACCTCAAAGTGCAGAGAGTTTTTTGGTTTTTTTTTGTCTTGTGTTTTGTCACAATGGATCGCGAACCGCAAATTTTTCGTTTCACAGTTTTGACACGAAAACCGCTCGACGCAATCCGGCTCTATGAGTCTATAAAAACGTTAAGAGAAAGATGTTGAAAAGATGGTAGAAATATAGTGCTGGCTTAAATACGGAAAATACGTGTTAATGATAACTATTTTATTACTAACTAAAATAAACGAAAAATTCAAGAGAAACACACAAATACCTTAGAGTATTAATTAATTATTTTGAGTTACATTTAGAATTTACGGGTCATTGTTTTGTACGTTGAAAGTAAACTAGCAACGATAAAAACAAAAAAAAACCGCTTATAATGAAAACATTTAAGAAATAAAAATACAACAACAAATTACATTATTGCAGAGTTGGCATGGTTTGGTGGTTAGTGTTGGAGCATGGTTTGGTGGTTAGTGTTGGAGCATGGTTTGGTGGTTAGGGTGCTTGACTTGCTAGTTGCAAATGCGAATCTCGTTACCGAAGATGCTCACCCTTTCACTCGTGGAGCATTCTAATGTAATGATTAAGCCCATCATTCGTGAGGTTGCCTAGCTACATTCCCTTTAGATTATCACTTCTAAATTAAGGAGAAATAGTGCAGATACTTTACGAAAGTTTTGAGAAAAAATTCAAACTAACAGAATATATGTAATCGCCTAGTTCTTGCGCATGTCCCATGATATAACAGATTTCGAGCTGAAAGGTTTGTATCGTATAAAAATATATATTTTTAATATTCCGTATGAAATTAAAAAATTAACTACAGAATGAAGTTAAATATATCGACGTTCATAATATTATCAAAATATTTGCTTTTTTTAAACGAATTAAATATAGATGTGAACTAAAACAAGTTCTGAAAATATTTAGATATAACAGTCACAAGAAAGTACGGATAAGATGTCAGTCAAATATCTTAATGTAATAAGTGTGTAATATAACTTAACCCTGAATCATACTGACAGGTTGGTTAATTGATATGAACCAAAGTCACACAGGGCTATCTTTCTGTGTCCATCACAGGGATTCGAATCGTACCTCAGATTTTAGCGTTGTAATTTTTGTATTTTTCTTGTCATTAAAGGTTTAAGTATATAAGTAAGTTAAAAACGTAGTTTGCTTCAATTAATTTTCTATTAGTACAAGCAGCTAACAATAGACGGCGCTCGAGTAGACAATTTCAATAGCTTGTAATTAGAATAAAGATCCTAACAAAAGAAGCTGACAATAATTGAATGTTTGCTTTTAAAAGATGCTTGTGTTGTAATAAAAGTATCAGAAACCTGGAATATAGAATAAACTAATGGACTTAGAAATAAGTAAATATATAGTGATGCAAGTATTGTATCATGAAAACGTGATACGATTGTATCGATAAGTCGCGCGATACGACACAATACAATTTATGTTTCTTCACGAAATTTGGCGAGTTTTCAGAATACATTACAAGTATTTTGTACAGAAAAACCAGAATTTTTAATAAAGTATTTTTGGTAAAATTTAATGATTTAATAAATGAAGATGAATGCTGAGTACAATATGTTGTTTTTATTTCTTTTATCAAAAACATAACAAAGTAACAGTAACAAAATAGACACAGTTATTTTCAATTCACTTCTTTTGTCAGCTGCCACTTGACTGATCGAACCTGAGAATTTGAAAGAACACTATAAAGTGTAAAGTACTTAAATGAGACAATGTTAGTAATATAGATAATAAATTACAGACTAAACAGTCAAACTTTGTAATAAACCATGAGAAAAACTTCCATATCTAGATTTTTATCGTATCGACCACCATGATGAAACACGCATCCTGTAGAAATAACAACCTGGTGATAAATTATCTAATATCTTATCGTTGTACCAAGAACACAGAACTGAGGTTTAATACACGTAAACTGTCATTGTCTCTTTTAGTTATGTTTCTCTTAAGTAAACATTGTCATTAAGATAGTCTTAACTACGCCTTGGTTACTGTTATTATATATATATATATATATATATACATATTACCTTTTAGTAAATGTTTTTAAATGAAAAGTCGGAAAAAGATAAACAAACTCGTTATGTAACCATTAGTTTTAACTCTCGCTAGTTACTGAAATCTGTACAACAGAGTTCAATGTAGTACAGCATGGCGTCGTTGATTTAATTACATTGGTATCTGTACGTAACTTCTTGTTGTTATGATAACGAGTCCTGGAGGCTAGTCTTGTAGTTTGAACTGTTTTAATATTTTTCAACTGGGCATTTCAAAGCCTGGTGGCTAGGACACCCAGTCTGAGGACTCGAATCCCGTCACTGGCATATCTGTCGTTTCAGGTTGTTATAATGTGACGGTCTATCTTACTGAAGTGTTTAGTGAAGTGTTTTCTGAGCACATCACCTGCTTACATTTGAAGCTCAGAGAAAACGAATTTGACCAAAAGTTTGGGCAACTAAATTATGGTTATACAACAATACTTAATCTTCTAAGAAGTGACTTGTCCAGTAATTACACAACAATACTTAATCTTCTAAGAAGTGACCTATCCAGTAATTACACAACAATACTTAATCTTCTAAGAAGTGACTTATCCAGTAATTACACAATAATACTTAATCTTCTAAGAAGTGACTTATCCAGTAATTACACAACAATACTTAATCTTCTAAGAAGTGACCCATCCAGTAATTACACAACAATACTTAATCTTCTAAGAAGTGACCTATCCAGTAATTACATCACACAAGTTTAGTATATAATTGAAAAAAATATATTTATTTTACAAAGCATAAAAATAATGCCTACATATGCAGTAATTAATTCCCACAGTTATCCATCAATACAATAATGCCAATGGCACAACGGTACGTCTGTGGACTTACAACGCTAGAAACCAGGTCTCGATATCCGTGGTGGGCAGAGCACAAATAGCCCATAGTGGAACTTTGTATTTAATTCCACATAAATGAACAAAAGAAGTAATTGTAAAAGATGAAGAACTAGAACATTTATGTGATAACAAGGAATCCATTTTGTAGAATATAATTTGGAGTTGACTTTAATGGATATTGGAAGGACCTTTATTACAAAATACACAACGTTTTAACAAGCTTATTTAATACATTTTCAACCACTACAAATTCAACTCCAAAATTTAGAAGAATGTTATTGAATTTTATCTTCTATGAGTGGTTTGTTTGTTTATGAATTTCGCTCAAAGCTACACGAGAGCTATCTGCGCTAGCCGTCCCTAATTTAGCAGTGAAAGACTAGCGGGAAGGCAGCTAGTCATCACTACCCATCGCCAACTCTTGGGTTACTCTTTTACAAACGAATAGTGGGATTGACCGTCACATTATAACGCCACCACGGCTGAAAGGGCGAGCATGTTTGGTGTGACGGGGATTCGAACCCACGACCCTCATATCACGAGTCGAGCACCCTAACCAACTGGCCAAGCCGGGTTCTTCCTTATAAGTTATAGAAACGAGCGTGGTTAGCGTGATCTAGACTGTGAACCCGAAGGATTATGGCTCGTGTCTCCTTGTCGCTAAATCGCACTTCACACTCTGGAGCTGTGATTGCGCTCTAAGAGTGACAGTTAAATCCCTCTAGTTAACCTTTTAGTTTTATTTTAATGTAAACGTCAGTTCGATTATCAATAGATTTTTTTTGAGAATCGGCATGGCCTCGAATGCAAAAATCGTATTTTGCACCTTAAAGATATGATTAGCCGTCTTCTCTTTGATTTATAGGTCGAAATGTTTTTTAAAAAAGCACAGATGGCTTTAGTGCACTTCTGGTGTCGAAATATGCGAAATAAATAAGTCTATTTGTGTCCCTGTTCTCATTATTGGACTTGCATCGAATCATAAAGCAGTTGATAATAAACTCGTTCATACTTCATCTGGATATGATAAATTCATTAGCCAATAACTGATGTTAAGTGTCTTTGTTTACGAAAGTGGTTAAGTTGCAATCTCTGAAGAAATGTTGATATTCTGATTAACAAATTTTGCTGAAACCCATTAGAAGTATTTGTAGTAAACATTGTAAAAGCTGTTTGTAAAAGCGCTAGGAAATATATATTTTTATGCACGATACGTTCAGAAGTTTAGCAACAATTGAACACCATACATCAATACCCTAATTAAGACAAACTGTAAAAATAGTGACAAATACCGTAGTGTTCATCGTACAAAAAGCATATATTCTTC
This sequence comes from Tachypleus tridentatus, assembly GCF_004210375.1. Lineage (NCBI taxonomy): Eukaryota > Metazoa > Arthropoda > Merostomata > Xiphosura > Limulidae > Tachypleus > Tachypleus tridentatus. Next base: position 35,330,319 of record NC_134833.1, on the reverse strand, counting down.
ATCGCTTGGCCCCAGAGAGGTTTGTTGACCGGGCAACAAGCAAAGTTGCAACATATATACTAGATTAAGTGTCATACTGTAAGCTATTAAAATTAAAACAAAATTATAAACGCAACTGTACCAGCGATATAAATATATTTTGCATAAATTCTCAAATTAATCAAAACACGATTACTGAAAACAACAACAACATATGTACAAAAAAGGCTTCAATTCTATAACAAGTACTAAGCGAGTGTACAGCGCATTGTACAGACTTGAGAAAGAATTGATAACATTATTAATAACTAAACGATTCCGTTAAACCAAAAAAAAAAACATTCCCTGGTGGGTCGTCGGTAAGTTTACGGACTTATAAAGCAAAAATCCAGACTTCCATTCTTCGCAACGTGTATATAAGATGGCTTTATGCTGAAACACACACACATAAAAAGTAACAACATATTTTGGTTTTTAAATGGAAACACGTGATAATAATATTATTATCGCTATTACGGGATCCCTGTTTTTAGTTTATGTTTTTCCGTAGTAGGTTTTTTTCACCGGATAAATATAATCACCAAGCAACTAATGGTTGGGTCTCAGCCGATTACCAGAGATATAAAAGTGAACAACTTGTACACTAAACAGCTGTTCTGATACTGAGTTTTGAAACACTTCGCTGTAAAAAAACAGTGGAGTGTCTATTTCCGACGACAACCATGCCCAACCATTTATTGATGTTATGTGATCGTTTTGTTGCTAATGTTTTTAAGTTTAATAATTCGTCATATAAAAAAAATAACTTTTAACTTTATTAGCCATTTAATCAATTAATCGAAATCATTAATTATATTAAGCATTTAAATTATGCTACGTCAAGTTCTTCACAGGTAATAAGTTCAACTGTTTATTTATATATATATATCCTCAGATCTCAAGCTATCGAACAACACATCAACGTGGTAAATATTTCTGTCTTCCTTTTCAGTAAATAAATAAGGTCCGCCATGGCCAGGTGGTTAAGGCGCTCGACTCGTAATCCAAGGTTCGATTCCCCATCACATCAAACATGCTCCCCCTTTCAGCCGTAGGGCGTTATAATGTGAGGTTAATTCCACTATTCGTTGGTAAAAGAGTAGTCCAAGAGTTGGTTGTGATGACTAGCTGCCTTACCTCTAGTCTTACGCTGCTAAGTTAAGGACGGCTAGCGCAGATAGCCCTCGTGTAGCTTTGCGCGAAATTTAAAAACAAACAATAAATAAATATCTTTTCTAAAATAACATTGTTGTTAAGCACAAAATTGCACAATGGGCTACTTGTCCTGTGCCCATTTTAAGTACTGAAACCAGGATTTTAGCAGTGTGAGCCCTCAAACTTGCCGCGGAGTCACTGGTGTATATACTAAAGTTTTACAGAAAGAAAAATGACATTTTAATCTGAAATTACGAACATTTATCAAAATATATCAACGCTCTCTGTAAAATATACCGAGTATATGTATCTCTTCTACCACGATACGATGTTTACAGTAACGTTGTTAATCTCTTATCTACAAACATTACTTAAAATATTTCTTTTAAAAAAATCCTCATAATTCTGATACTTGACCGTCTTGCTATCTTGGAACAGAAAGTAACCTTTCACCACCCGTCAATGTTAACATTACTGTTTTAATAAATAAATAAATTAACAACCTTTTGTAAAACATAAGTTTTTTGTTTTCATAGATGAGCCAACACCCTGGCGAGAGTGAGAAAAGGTTAACCAAAATAAATTTAAATGAAAAGGGCGTTTTATTTTCTAAATATTTATTTTACTATTTCAGTTTTGGTGATCCGGCATGGCCACGTGATTAAGGCACTCGACTCGTAATTCCCGGGTTCCAATCCCAGTCACACCAAACATGCTCGCTCTTACAATGGTGGGACCCCACAGTGGCTCAACGGTATGTCTGCGGACTTACAACGTTAAAATCCAGGTTTCGATACCCGAGGTGGGAAGAGCACAGATAGCTCATTGTGTAGCTTTGTGCTTAATTCAAAAACAACAACGTCAACCATAGGGACGTTATTATGTGGCAGTTAATCCCACTATTCGTTGGTAGAACAGTAGTCCAATAGTTGGCGGTGGGTGGTGAAGACTAGCTGCCTTCTCTTTTGTCTTACACTGCAAAACTAGGGACGGCTCGCACAAATAGCCCTGGTGTAGCTTTGCGCGAAATTCAAAAACAAACAAACAAACAGTTTAAGTAAAATAAATACTGTAACAAAAAAAGAGTACATAATAATACATGGATATTTGCAAACTACATGATTAAAAAACAGTTGAGAGTGAAAGTTTTTGATCAGTAAAACTAAATTACCATGATCAGAAAATGTTTTTAGCTCGACTCTAATTTAGGCTTAAACAATTTTTGTTATTCTTTGCATAGAGGCATTCTCAACTACGACAAAAATAAAGTCAAACATCGAAAAAATTCTTACCGTATTATTTCGTATCGGTTTTATCTTTGTATGCTCAGAATACTTTAAGTAATGTCGCACGCAGATTACAAGCATAGTAGAGAAAGTAGGCCCGTTAATAAAAAAATTTACAATGAAGATTCTAGTGGAAGCTGTCTGTAAACAACAACAAAAAAGCTAACTAAAGATAACCCTAGGTTGAGTTAAATAAAGTCACTATAGCGTAAACAACACACTAAATCTGCGAAATCCAAGGAACTCTTGAATATTTAACTAACTCATTTTACTTCAAGGCTCAAACCTCCTCGAGAACAAAACTTTGCTGCCCTCCTGATAAACCTTGCAATCTCATTAATAAACGCCAACAAAAGAAAAATAGTGAAAAACGTTAAACATTATTATTCTAAAATAAAAGTGAAAAGGTAAAAATAAAAGAGAGTAGAATCTATTGGTTTCCCCTGCACACTCACAAGAGACCTAGAAACTCAGAAGATAATTATATAAAAGTTCCCGTTGAAAAGGAAATGAAAATTAATAGTACGCACAAATTTGATTCAGTTCTATTTGAAAATTAAAGAAAACATAGCTTTACACAAAATCCGAGCTCCCTAGAGCAAACACGAGCTTAAATATCTAATTAGTGTCGACTTCCTAGCATATCCAATCCCACGCTGTGCGCTACGTACACCATTTGGTTAGCGGACGGTGTGCAAACTCAGGGCGTGGCTGTTCTTGGATATTATCTGACTCGTCTACACGAGTAGTTCAGCTAAGTAATAGCTTTGATATTCCTGTAAGAGAATCAGATAAATAAGCTTTGGTTCTCACATGAAGATCCAAACTTGCCATACAGTGAAAGTTAAAGTTGGTAAGCCGTTTGAGCACCTCACTACGTTCGAAAGAGAAATTATAAAAATATCATGATTTTAAAGTTATAACCTTTAATTAAAAAGGTGTAAACTTGCAATACGTTCCTTTGTTACACACCATATCCAAAACTCCAGGTTTCCACTGCAGTTTGGTGACAAGAAAGTCTTATTTCGAAGAACGACCTTGAAAGATAAGTCTGAGAATAATTTAAACCGGTAATTTATAACTAAATATATTTATTTTTCTCAAATGCAATAGATAATTTAAGACTTTTACACTATTCAGAAATTGTAAACATCCCTAGTTTGATAAAAAATAAAATAAGTAAGAAATTAGGAAGGGGCAAAACAGTTTCTCTCTGCATCCCCATTACTGGTAGAATATTCAGTGTTGTAGAGTGAGTGTGTGTGTTTTTCTTATAGCAAAGCCACATCGGTCTATCTGCTGAGCCCACCGAGGGGAGTCGACCCCCTTATTTTAGCGTTACAAATCCGTAGACTTACCGCTATATTAGCGGGGACAGTGTTGTAAAGAACAGAATTAGGGGTCATTTAAATACTATTGAACCTTCAAAATAATGTTTATTATAGAACTAATGACGAAAAAATGCTTCAATTGTCTCCCTTCTACGATATATATATATTTGAAAACGTTGGTTCATTACATCACTTTGCAGGTCGCCTTAAACGATTAACGAAGAGTTTGACCAGCTTTCAGGTATAAAAATCGATTATTACTGATATTCAAAAATAGAATTGATTTAAATGTTCTTTACAACTGAGCTTTCCGGCTTTAAGTTACCTTTTCTCTAACTTTTCAGGTGCTCATTACAAGTCTTAAAAGATGAATGTGTCATAATTTTACTATTCCGTTCAAAGACAGTTTTCTCCAATAAACGAGGATTTGTGTTTGATTTTTTTTGTGTGATTTCTTGACATCATTGCATAGTTTGAATTCTATATGTGTAAATCAAATTGTGTAATTAATATAACTGTTAATCGTAATTACGATAAAAAATATATTCGTAGTGTGGATAAACGTCTTAAATTTGAAAATTGAGAATTTTTTCCTTGCTGTACACTGTATATTGTTATATAGCTATGAGGGCGCCACATACGATTAATTATTATTGGTTGTCAATCCGTCGAGTCAGAAAGTGATCTTGTTCTGGGGATTACGTTTTCTGCCATCTGCGTTCGTGATGCTGTAGGAATTTGAAAATCTGCTAAGTAAATATTAACTTTGTTTCGTTGTTGTACAACAGTGATACCCTCAGACTTTTGTTTATATCTTGAAGCCTTAATTCTGACCATTAATTTACACACACACCACAGGGATACCTTCAGACTTTTATTTATACGTTGAAGCCTTACTTCTAACGATTACTAAAAAACCCACACCATAGGGGTACCTTCAAATTTTTGTTTTCGCAGCAAAGCCTTATTTCCAGCCACTATTTTATACACACGCAACAGATTTATTATCAGTACTGCGTAAACACACTTTAGAAATGACATTTTCACACAGTATTGCCACAACTATCTCAAAAGTGTTCATTTAGGCCCGGCATGGCCAAGCGTGTTAAGGCGTTCGACTCGCAGTTTTAGGATCGCGGGTTCGAATCCCGGTCGTACCAAACATGCTCGCCCTATCATCCGTGGGGGCGTTATAATGTGACGGTCAATCCCACTATTCGTTGGTGAAAGAGTAGCCCAAGAGTTGGCGGTGGGTGTTGATGACTAGCTGCCTTCCTTCTAGTCTCACACTGCTAAATTAGGGACGGCTAGCGCAGCTAGATCTCGTGTAGCTTTGCGCGAAATTTAAAACAAACAATCAAACTGTTCATTATCATCACCCTCTTTTATCATACGACATTGCTTTCTAACGCCACCTGGATACAGTGTTTTAACACACAACAGTTACTACTCTCAATTTCTCTCTCGAAATTTTGTTCCAGAGTGAAAAAGAGTACATTTTTCACACTGCGTTGTTAAACGCTATTTGAAAATAGTGCTTTAAAAATAATTTTCTTTGAAGCCTTGTTCTTGCTTTGACTTTATTGACAAGCTGGTCTAATTCAGTATCGGTACTAATGGTGGACGTTGTTATATTTTAGAGACAGTCTCATGACACAGTATTACCACTGTTGTTAAACACTGTCTTAATAGGATATTTCAAACGTTTTCTTCCACAGCACACTGTTACTATTGACAGTCACTAAATAGATAAAGTGTTTTTTTATTTTGTGTGAACAATGTTTTTTGCAGTAACTGGTCCGGCATAACCAGATAGTTAGGGTGTTTGATTTACTACATGAAAGTCGCGGGTTCGAATCCGCGTCTCTTCAAACATGATCACACTTTCAACTGTGGGGACATTTAAACGTGACAGTTCAATTCCACTATTCATTAGTAAAGGCTCCAACCTTTAGCAGTAAGTGCGATGTCTAGTTTTCCCTCTAGTCCCTCACTGCTAAACAAGGGACGACTAGCGCACGTAGTCCTCGTGCAACTTTGGGCGAAATTCACACCAAACTTACGTGTAACATTAAAAAAACAAAGAAAGAAAATACCAAAGGCTGCAGTTGGTTACAACTTTTCAAACTTGTACCAGTGTTCAGAATGAAAAACACAAGATTTATTCTCAAATTTTGTATAGATTTATGCAATGGATTTGCATCCCGTTCAGAGGGAAAATGGATCCTCATTCTGATTTTCTCGTGTCACTTGAAACCCGAAGTTTGATAGCACCGACCCTGTGTGTTTTGTAGAGAGACTGCAAGGAAGTAAGTTTTTAACTGTGTGAGTATGTCGATAGTAGAAATTCAATTTCGTGTGGAATTAGATTTTATATGTTTCGTAACGAGAGCGATTTTCGATTAACTGGAAACTAAGATACACAATGTTAGGTTGAATACTGACTGAGAATTCCAAAAAAAGTACTGATACAAAGAAAAAGCATATTAGATATATATTCGAAAACATGAGAACTGGATAACCAGAGAAACGATAGCGAATATTTTACAGACTTTGGATCGATTTCAAAGTTTGCTAGCAGAGAATTTCCCAGTAATTGAACTTATTTTCGTTTGAGGATAAACTGTGATATTTATTGTCTCTGCCTACCTAATTTTATCTGTTTATCTCGTATATACAGTCTTTTGAAGTAGGTGGTCTTGACAAAATGATTCAAGTCGTTTCGACCAATGATGGCTTAGTAATCGATCTACCCAACACTGTTTATCCAAACAGATTTAATACGTACGTGAAAAAAATGTATTGTTTGTTTCTTTATTGAAGTACTAAGCCACCTGCCGGGTCATCTGCGCTCTGTCCACCGGGAGAATTTGAACGCCGGACTTTATGCATTGTAAATCCGTAAACGTACCGCTGATAAACAGGAAAACAAATAAATGTGGAATAATTTTTTTTATCCAAAGACATTTCTTTGTAATAACTTTTGGATACATTCATACACAAAATTAAGAAAGTGCTTTTGTATTAAAACAGTTTTAAACCTTAACATGTTAATATTAAAGGTTTATTTAATTTTAAAACCGTATTTGTTTTTCAGTCGAACTTTTGGTTTGGTTTGTTTTTAATTTCGCGCAAAGCTGCTCAACGGCTATCTGCGCTAGCCATCCCTAAGTTAGCAATGTAAGACTAGAGGAAGGCAGCTAGTCATCACCACCCACCGCCAACTCATAGGCTACTCTTTTACCAACGCATAGTGGGATTGGCCGTAACATTATAACGCCCCCACAGCTGTAAGGGCGAACATGTTTGGTGCAATGAGGATTCGAACCCGTGACCCTCAGATTATGAGTCGAACTCCTTAACCCACGCCGGTTATGGTTGAACACTGACTGAGAATTCCAAAAAAAGTACTGATACCAAGAGAAAGCATATTACATATATATTCGCAAACGTGAATCAGATTAGCCCACGCCGGACTCAGTGAACTGTAAATATGATCAATATCTGATTGAGTACTAATCTTTACGTGTCATGGTTGTTAGAGCGCTTAGCTCGCAATCTGTGGGTCCCGGGTTTATATCTCGACACCAACCACGCTCGTCTTTTCAACCGTGGGGGAGTTATAACGTAAGTCATAATTTTTGTAAGTAAAATTTTGTTTGTTTGTAGTTAAGCACAAAGTTACGCAAATAACTATCTGTGCTCTGCCCGCCAGAGGTATCTAAACTTTAAAGCGTTGCAAGTCTGGAAAAATCTCACAGTGTCACTAAGGGGCCATTAGATAAAAATAGCTCACTTCACTTTCGGCTCTCATTTCTAGCATAGAGACGATTAACGCAGATATCACTCAAGTAGATTTGAGCAAATTTCAGTATGAAACTAGTCTAGCATACTACAAAACGTTTATCAAGTATTAAAAATACGTCTCTTATTTTCCCCTTTTCACTGATAGAGAACTGTCTTGAAACAAATAAACAAAATCCCTGGAAACCTTAAAAAGTGTTACAAAATTTGGAACAGGTTTTCTTCTGTTGATATGAAAAAATCTAAATAAGCTAAGGGATTTTAAAATAGAAATAGGAAATTCAATTCAAAACTAAACATAAAATATAAAGGAATGAATGTTAAAGTATAGAGAGCAACATTTGACAGACATCAATGTTGTCGATTAGTATAGCTTTAACAGAAAGTACTCTTAAAAAATATATATAAATATAATAGTACAGTCTCTCTGTATAGGTCCAGCATGGCCACGTGGTTAAGACACCTCAATTCGTAAACCGAGGGGCGCAGGTTCGAATACGCGTCACACATACATGCTCGTCCTTTCAGCCGTGGAAGCGTTATAATGTTTCGGTCAATCCCAATATTTGTTGGTAAAAGAGTAGCCTAATAGGTGGTGGTGGTGGTGGTGGTGAGTAGCTACTTTTCCTGTGGTCGTAATTAGGTACGGCTAGCACAGGTGTAATAAAAACTTTTAGAATAGAGGAAATTGTGAGAATTTTTAAAGTATTGCTCTGAAGAGTTCAATTGGTGGACTGGCTCTTTCGGATTAACCCTTAAAATAATTCAAAGTACAGTCGATTTAATGAAAATAAATATGTTTTATTTCTTCTATTACAGCTTCTTTAGTTAGTTTACTGATAGGCCTAAGTTTACAGTGTATGCTAACACACAACAATTTAGTAAGTTCTCGTATATATGTGCTTTTTTGTATTTTTATTTCACCATGGGAAATGTCTCTCGCTGGTACAGCGGTAAGACTACAGATTTACAACGCTAACATCAAGAGTTAGATTCCCCTCGGTGAACTCAGCAGATAGCCCGATGTGGCTTTGCTATAAGAAAACATACACACATACTCACCCTGGGAAAATAATTTAAACATTCATAAACTGAGCTGGCAATAACAGAGAAACTAACCAATAATCCATTTCTTCAACTGTCAGTCGTCCATTCTCAAATACTTACTAATAAATAATAATATACTCGCTTCTTACGTGGGATTTAATTAAACCTATCCTAAACTTTCCAGAAAGTTCCAGTCAATAAGCCACACTCATCATGTGAGCTCAAAAGCCCTTCTAGTGAAACTAATGACACAAATGTTTATGTTAAGCAAAAATATAGCGGTATTACAAATAGAACAAAGTTAGCAAAGGTTTCAATTTCCAAGAAGTTTCTGCGCATGGTCGTTTCTGATCTTAAACTACTCTTATTTAATACAGTTGTTAATGTTAAAAGTATACAGGGTTCTTTAGGTATATTAAAAAAAAGGTTGAAATTTTCAGTTCAAAATCTGTTTCAAAGCAAGTAGTTTAGGTAGAAATTGCGCCTAGAAACAAAATTGTGTTACTGTTTTTGCTTGAACCTATACATGAATAACTTAAGTGTTAAAAATACTAGTCAGTTTATTTGGTTTCCTAATCAGTTACAGTTTACTTTCCCAATTAAGGATAATACCTCTTAGAATAAGCAAGATATCACAGTCCTTTACAATTACGATAGTTCTAAATAATAGTATATTAGTTTGTTGTTGTTAATCACGTCTACATAGAAACACATAATCCAGTTAGTTTGTTCCAATCATTTTAATATTTTTTTTCTACTTTTGGTGAAAAACCATCTTCCAAAGAGTGATTTAAATTTTGAAGACCTTGTGCAAGCGTCAGACGTAAAGCTAATCTGATCTAATTCTCTGCTCTTGTATTGGTGGAAATTCGGTACATAATCAAATAAAAAGCATATTTTAGTTTCAGTAATGTCGACAAATGTGAAATTAATATTTTTCTATACAGTTTTGTGCTGCCTAAAACAGGCTTTGCGTTGTTTTTATAGACTCAATAAATTGTATATAAATCCTAAAATCAACGGCGTATTATGTTACATTACAAAAACAAACAAACAAACAACTTTATAAACACATAAGACAAACCACGTATAAGAATATTTATACTGAATGTTACAGTTTAGCATTTATAAAGCAGTAAGATAGGGTGCAGTAAAAATTGTGTTATTAAATGCGATTTTAAATTTTCGAATGAAGTATCAGTTTTTAGTTACGCTTTAAAACGTAAAGCCCGAAATTCTAAGCGTTATAAATGGATTAGGATTAATCGTACTTTATATTATAAGACCAATGTTCCAGGTCCGGTATTTCCCTTGGAACCAGTTTCTATTATGCTGTATTTAATTATCAGGATTACATACTATTACCAGCATCGCAATATCCGCTGTAAAAACAACTTCTGCGAGAAGCAATGAGAACAATTTAAGTTCACTCACTGGGTCACACTTTTCCCATGGCCACCCGTTGTATGTGATGCCAGTTCACTCACTGGGTCACACTTTTCCCCATGACCACCCATTGTATGTGATGCCAGTTCACTCACTGGGTCACACTTTTCCCATGACCACCCGTTGTATGTGATGTCAGTTCACTCACTGGGTCACACTTTTCCCATGACCACCCGTTGTATGTGATGACCAGCTTCCAAGACCACGTTTAAGGTAATTAAAAATACAAAGTCTTTTTGGATAGAGGGACTCTATAGGTATGTGCTCAAATGACAGTCCTTCATGCACTTTTCTTCGGTCATATTTCATATAAAACCGATCGTTAATTTCGAGGTCTACCTAAAAACTTACGAGCGTTTGATTTGTGAAAATTTATCAGTTTAAAGTAATTGTTTCTTGTGTTGGTAATGATAGCAGGAGATACTTCCAGATTTATTGTAATGACTTTTTAAGAGTAAAAATTCTAAAGAGTGACTATAACGTTCACTCTTTCAATGACAGTTTTGCTATTTATTGGTTTGGGGATGGTTTCTGAGTCTATTAGTGTACAAAACACAATGCGAGTTATTTGTCCTTGAGGGATAATATTCAGATATTCTTCTTCAAAAGTTCTCTTCTTTGGCTCGAAATCTTCAACAATGGGGCAATAGGAATATTTCCTCTGATAAGATTACAGCAGAGTCCTCTAGACATGAGTTTATCAGTGTTAGTATTGAAGTGTTAAATGTAAAAAAAATCACTGCTAAACTGATATACAGATGATAAACATGTCGCTCGTCGTTCACCTTTAAAATCTGCAGAATAAACCGTTTTATTAGCACATTCAAATCGTTCTCGTAAAGAATAGTCAACACAATTTTTGTCGACAGTTACTCAGTAAAGTGTTGGCAGTTCCTTTTTATTGACTAGTTTCTTTTATTACGTTTTCACTCTGTAAGTATTCATATTTACGTCATGCTATGAGCTTTTACATGTACTAGTACAAACCAGTATTAATACAGTTCAATGTGAGGCAGTAGTACCATCTATAAAGAGAACTACTACAAGCCTAACCATAACTGTACTAAGCAAAATGCAGCATCTCGTAACAGGCGTTAATCCAGAAACCAAGGGATCTCTGTTATTACCTCGACATATTCATTTTATTGTTGCATAGTCAACAAGTCATAGAATTAGACACGTGTTCATGTTGTTCCATACAAAGACATACTGGTTAACCGACAAGGCGTAGTCCTATGGCTTTCTTTGCTATTGGACCTTTCAAGCCAGTCTCGGGAAACGGCCATCCTCATACAATCCTTATAGAAGGATTGTGAGAAACTTGCAGGGAGGAGTGTTGTGCTTTGGACATTAAAATATCACAACGGGGCCTTTTACAATGTTAAAGTGGGGCTTGGCATGGCCACCTGGTTAGGGCGCTCGACTCACAGTTTAAGGGTCGCGGGATCGAATCCCAGCCACTCCAAACATGCTTGCCCTCCTAGTCGTGAGGGCGTTATAATGTTACCTTAAATTCCACTATTCATTGGTAAGAAAGTTGCCCAAAAGTTGACGATGGGTGCTGATGACTAGTTGCCTTTTCTCTAGTCTTACACTGCTAAATTAAGGACAACTATCACAGATAGCCCTTTGTGCGAAATTTAAAATAAAGAAAAAGCAATTATCAAGATGCATGATCGTCAAAATGATTAGACGTGATCCCATGGAGCGTAGTGATGTGGTGAGGTTTAAGATAAGTTTATAGCATTTATCCTTTTCAGAACATGGAGAATAGACGAATATTAAGCTAACTTTCCTGAATTTAATTCTAAATTAGATCGGAATAGTTATCACGATATCATATATATATTATATATGCTATACATGCTAGGTGAAAGTGAGATAAGATAGTCCTTTCGGTAGAACAACAAATGTTTGTACATACATAGCGTGTGTGTGTGTTCTTTTTATAACAAAGCCACATCGGGCTATCTGCTGAGTCCACCGAGGGGAATCGAACCCCTGATTTTAGCTTTGTAAATACGTAGACTTATCGCTTCACTAGTGCGGGGCATACATAGTGTACTACCATCTACGTGAGTATTTTTACGCAATCCTGTCCACAAATACGCTTGCAGATGGACGCGATCGTGAATGAATGATCAAAGTGAAATTTCTTTTGCTTTTAAAGAACGTTTATCTTAAATAAACATGTTGAATTTTTATGAGCACAAAGTGGGCATTTTATGTAATTCAACTTTATGAATTTCAAACAATGACAAGTTACAGATACAAATAATAAAAAAAGAAACACAATTCAAATTCACTCAATTTTTTACAAAGTGCGGTTGCTTTACGACGCATGGCTTTAGGTGAGACGACCCTAACTCTGGGATAAGACTTATTCCACACTAGTAGTCATATAAAAGTTGTATTTGTTTTTAATATTCACGTTCTTCTGCGCCATTTGCCTTGTGAACATAGAGCATGGCCTTTTATATTTCCTCTGAGAACATTCAAATGCAGCATTCACTTTATATTGTATTTGTTATCAGTAAGACCACTTTATTTTATCATAGGGCCTGCTTTATCCCACTTTCTAAATAAAAAGGTCTGCAGACATAAGAACTTATTTTTCTCAGTATTTAAAAAAGTCTAAATCTCATCTTTATTTTCACTGAAGGTGCATTTATAATAATGAACGATTCATTTAAATATTCTTGCAGATTCATAACATTCATATTAAAAAACCGTATTTACAATTAGTGTGATCGTCTTACCCACATCTTTCTATATTTATTATCAGTATACTAGTTTCACTGATAAAAAATGTTTGCTGGCCCGGCATGGCCAAGTGGGTTAAGGCGTTCGACCCGTGATCTGCGGATCGCGGGTTCGAATCCCCGTCGCACTAAACATGCTCGCCCTTTCAGCCGTGGGTGCGTTATAATGTGACGGTAAATCCCACTATTCTTTGATAAAAGAGTAGCTCAAGAGTTGGCGGTGGGTAGTGATGACTAGCTGCCTTCCCTCTAGTCTTACACTGCTAAATTAGGGACGGCTAGCGCAGATAGCTCTTGTGTAGCTCTGCGCAAAAAACAAACAAACAAACAGTGTTTGCTTTCAGAAATACGTATCGCTTCCTCTCGTTATTACCAACAACAAGTAAAAGACTACAACTTTGAACTATTCATTATTTTAGGCCTGGTAAAGTTTAGTAATTAGTTTATCTGGATTGAAAATCCGGGTGTTCTTGTTTCACATCCTGTTGCCGAAAATGTGTGCACGGTCAAGTCTCACACTTTGGACAGAGAACAGCAGTACAAAGATGGTAGAGGATGCTCTCGGCTAGTTGTTTCCCTCTAGAGTCTGAGCATTAGCTTAAAATCAGAGACAACTACTTGCAGGAGATCCTTATGTAGGTTTTTGTGAAATTTTTAAATGAACAAATAAAGTAAAATTTTATCGAATCATTTGCTTTCTCACTCACACCCTAAGTCTGGAAGCTCTGCCTGTATTAACTGACTATATAACAAGCAACGGGACTACATATCCAGGTGGTTAGGATGCTCGACTTGTAATCTAAGAATCCCGGGTTCGAATCATCGTCACACCAACTATTCTCACCCTTTCAACCCTAACGGTCAATCTCACTCGTAGTTGGTAAAAGAGTAGTTCAAGAGTTGGCGGTGAGTAGTGATAACTAATTGCATTTCCTTTAGTCTTACATTACTAAATTAGGGTTGACTAGAGCAGATAGCCCTCGCGTAGCTTTGTGTGAAATTCAAAACAAAAGTTAACGAGCAATAATGTTTGAAATAATGGTTTAGAATCGTTTCTACAAACCCGCGCCCCTCAGATTACGAGTTGCACGCCTTAACACACTTGGCCATGCCGGGCCACATGAACTGTGGAAAACTATGGTCATAGAAAACTAAAGTTTTCGTAAGAACAAAGTTTTAGAGATTAATATTTGATATTTGGAAGTAGAACCAAATACACATTAAACTAAAAATATTTCAATGTAAAATCACATTATTTTAAGTCACAGAACATTGAAATGGTGTTCATAAAAGGTATGTTTGTTACCATAAGAATCTCAAACATTAGTATCCGCTAAAGGTAGGTTAAACTTGAAGTCTTTAATACAATCCGAACACGACACTAAAATCCCTTGATACTAATTTGTAAAACTTGAAAACTTGTCCTTGGTGGAGAAAAATATCTTCTAGTCCTTTGGGTTTGCAAAAAACTAGTGTTAGCAGTTGTTATGTTGCAGAAAAAATCGTTTTAAGTTGTTTAGAGAAACAATTTTTACCCTGGGGGTAAGCATGTGACACTTGTATAACACGTATATGGTATAATATTTTGTACTGATACTTCAGTTGGACTCAGAAATGTAAGGCCTATTGTGTCTGAATATCATATTTAAAACTGTTGTCAGAGAATATTGTTCTGGACACTATATTCACCTGGATCTTTGATCTTTGTTTTATTTTGCATGTTTAGATAATTTCCTCGTTACGAGCTTATTTTCATGAATGTTTTTTCTTGTTGATATATTTCTTTTAATAAAATTTTATTACAAACTTTTAGTACAAACTTTTACCTTCATCTCTTGATCGATTTGAGTTCTAATTAAAGCCGCGGGTATTGAAGATTCTTTATTGCGTTTGTTTTTATCAAGTACAAACTTTTAGTTCATAACCTCATCTCTTGACCAACATGAGATCCAGTTGCAGCCGCGGCTATTGAGGATTTCATCTTGTTTTTCTTCTTCTTTTTACTATTGTTTCTTTTATTACTATGAAATGTATTTTATATCATATTAATACCACAATGTTTTGTTTCGAATAACCCATTTTTGTACACGTGCCTAGCATTCTCTTCATCTTATCTATTTTATTTTTCTGGCAGTTATATCTATACATATATTTTGTATTTTCTTTATATTGTTTTTCAAGCCTGACAAACAACACACGCCAGATACGTAGCAAATAAACACGTTTTGATTTAGACTCTGTGACGGGATTTTAACCTTTTTTAACAACTACGTATTCCAATACTTTCACCTTCTGTTGACTTCAGATGTTCGACATAACAGAAGTTGCGTTAATAAAGACAATTTCGTTTGATCATACATGTCTAAGGAATATGTTACTAAATGAAGAAAATTAAAAGAGTCAACGAGATATACGTAGGAGAGTTGTGCATAAGTGAGTAGTATTTCAGATAGAAACAACTGAAGAAGAAATCTCAGGTGCGTAAGTGAATTAATATCCAAAAGCCAACTGAAAATAATATTTTCAAAACATAATAAATTTTTTGTGTACTTTTAATTATTCAGTCAAATTTGAACACAACTGAGCTAGCAAAAAATGTCTTCGTGGAAAACTGTTTGCTTGTATTTGAATTTCGCGTAAAGCTACACGAGGGCTATCTGCGCTAGCCGTCCCTAATATAATAGTGTGAGACTAGAGGTAAGGCGGCGAGTCATCATCACCTTTCGCCAACTCTTGGGCTACTCTTTTACCAACAAATAGTGGGACTGACCGTCACGTCATAACGCCCCCACGGCTGAAAGATTGAGCATGTTTGGTGTGACGGGATTCAAACCCACGACCCTCAGATTACGAGTCGAACACCTTAATCCACCTGGTCATGCTGGGCCACTTGTGGAAAACTGAGCATGGGCATGACCTGGTATAAAACTCTGTATAATGGCATTATATTAATATTTAGTTACACTTCAACCAAACCGCTAAGAAGCCCAAAATGAACGAATCTGCACAAGATATTCCGAAATTAATGGGCAAAATGTTTTTATGTCCATCATTGTTTTTGGACCAGTCTGCAAATATTTTAATATCACAGTACACAGAGTTTGGACATTATTTCAAGTTTGTAATTTTTTTAATTGCCTGAGGTTACGTAGGTATCGCCATTTCTTCAAACATTGTTAATATAAGTTTTTAATTGTCTGAGGTTACGTAGGTATTGTCATTTCTTCAAACATTGTAAATAGAAGTTTTTAATTGTCTGAGGTTACGTAGGTATTGTCATTTCTTCAAACACTGTTAATAGAAGTTTTTAATTGTCTGAGGTTACGTAGGTATTGTCATTTCTTCAAACATTGTTAATAGAAGTTTTTAATTGTCTGAGGTTACGTAGGTATTGTCATTTCTTCAAACATTGTAAATAGAAGTTTTTAATTGTCTGAGGTTACGTAGGTATTGTCATTTCTTCAAACATTGTAAATAGAAGTTTTTAATTGTCTGAGGTTACGTAGGTATTGTCATTTCTTCAAACATTGTCAATACAAGTTTTTAATTTTTTAATTGTCTGAGGTTACGTAGGTATCGTTATTTCTCCAAACATTGTAACAAAAAAGTACCAATGAAGAAATCGAAATTAGGCCTAGATTACTAAGAATAAAAAATATAAATTCAACCGTTCCTTCCAGACACTAATTCAGTATTTATGTCTTGTGTATTTTTTCAAGACGTAGAAAAAGGTTGAAGTATCTTTTTAAAACTGAGAGTTTATCAACTTATGTTTTATGACTTGATGAAAAAAATAAAAGAGACGAAGTAATTCATCTAAGTATTTTTCATTAATTCAAGAAATTAATCAAACTTGTTTTCAATACACAAAACAGATTTCCACTTTATTGACTATAAACTTAAACATTTTATTTTTATTGGTTTAATATAAGAAGTAAAAGAATAAAAAAACGGATCAAAATTGCGACATAAAAATAATATCAAATGCCAATTTATTTTCAATAAAAAAATATACAAAAGCTCCATTACTAGAAAGGCAATTATAACAGACAAGAGCGTATTCAGCTGGTATTAAGTATCCAAAATTTAAATCGAAAATGTATTTTGATTCTTAATTATTTTCTAACTTGTAAATGGCAGTTTTTCAGCGCAAAACTACACAATGGGATATCTGTGTTCCCTCCACCATGGAGAATCGAATCACTAATTCTGGGTTTTAAGACCTTAAGCTTGCTATTGATCTCTCAAAAGAAACTTGTAAATGTTTTTGACAACCTTATCGGTTGCACGTTGTTTCTCATTAACAGTCTCTCTTGTTTAATTTCATTAACAGTGTTGAACCAGTTCGTAAACATGGTGGTTGCTCAATAATGAAAGTACAAAATGATAGATGTATGTATTGTGGCTGTCTGTAAATGGTTTAGAATAACCAATTTAAACACAGAAAAAAATATCTGGTAAAAGCGTAATTAACTGTAAAACGTAACTACAGTAAATACGAAAATATTTTACTAACATTTTCTCTTATGTCAAACTCAAATATTTACAACCTAGTAATAATTATTGAAACTAAATTTTACACGTTTGTAGGTTTAGACGTTATATTTTTTTAACGTAGAGCTTCAGTATTTAAAATGAGGTCGAGATTATATTGCACTGAAATTGCAACAAGCAGTTCTAAGATGTTTCTTATTCGTTCTTTAACTGTATTGTCTCAGCTTGGTATGAAGTAACCAGTGTAAACTGACGTTATTCATGATATAGTCTCCTACAGAATAAAATAAATAAACCATTTCTGGAGGAGATGGTTAGTTAAGTTGAATTAAACAACCAAAAAGTGCCGACGACTGAATAGAATATTCTTCAGACGAGTTATACAACCGAGAAACAAGAACGTGACTATTCGAAGTTTCTAGCGTCATTTATTCGCCCAACATTTTACCAAAACTACATGAAAGTAGAATGGGAACCATCATATGTTGTTGACACGTGTAAGTCAAGAACATTTTCGAAGCTTGGAAAGACAAAGGGATATCTTCCAAAACAAATCGAACGGAAAGCAAAACGTTTGAAGTGGAACTATTGTTCACGGATACAATTAAGTGTATGTAATTATTGTTCATTGATTCATGTCACGTTGAGTGGCGAGTTTTACACAGGCGAGAAACAGTTTAAATTATACTAAGCATGTTCTACAATTATTCATTTTCAACGAGGACATCAAATGTTTCACAATAAATAGTGAATAAAAGAATAAATTAGTCATTTACGTAGTATTCTCTTCACGTCTAAGTAAAGAAAGAAAATTATAAAATATCTTGACACATATACTAATAATTCAACACTGTTTTGTCCTGACAATTTTATGTTTGTGTTTGGACAAAAATATGTTTGCATTAATTAATTTAGACCTTATGCTTCAGTTGTATACCCACACACATATTTATATATTAAAATATTTCAAAACTACGGTAGAATACCACGGACCTAAGCAGTCTCTATCAACAATGTCTTATGCAAACATAATCATCCTATTAGGATACAAATTAATTGATAACAAGTTTTTAAAAATGTTAGAGGAAATTGCTACAAACGTTAACATTGAAGGAATATTGTAGAATATAAAGATGCAGTACAGTGAACGAAACGTATTCCAAACCTAAAATCTTTTAAAAGTCTGCTTAACTGTGCTGATGAGATCTGACATTGCTCGCAACTTCAGTTCTTAGTTGGTATTGTGATCTATTTTCATTTAATCTGCAGTAGAAGACACTTTCTATAACCAACTTAGCTAAGCTGATATCTAATATTGCTCGAAACTTCAATTCTCAGTTAGCAATTGCATATACTTTTATGTAATCTTCAGAAAACGACATTTTCAATAACCGGCTTAGCTGAGTTGATGAGATTTGACGTTGCTCAAAATTGCTGTTCTTAGTTAATCTTGGTTTGAATTTTAGACTAAAGTGGAATACTGCCAAATTTTGTGAAGATAGATACACTATATTGAAAGTTAGAAGTATCAAATCTAAAAACTTTAAACGAGTACAAATAGGTCACGTAGTCGGTCATATAAACCGACCCCGTATTGAGAGAGATTATACGAGTTAAAATGTCTATATATACTACAGTTTACCCAGCAAAGGTGTGTAGAGCATACAGTTAATAAATACTACAGTTAAAACAACTTCTTCACGTTTACATAGTAAATAATTTTATTTGAAACTCATTTACAATCACCGTTTATATTTCACATTTCGACTCTTTAACGTATCATCTTCCTAGGAACAGATTAAAGGAACATTCCACTGTTTACACTTCATACCATATATTACGTCGCATGTTACACAAGGTTATCAAGCCATCTACGTACATTTAGCTCTAGTATTTGTTTTACTCTTAACATTTCACGTGTTCGCTAATTGTATTCTTTAGATATATTTTAGTCAGATCTAGGTAAATGCTTCCTAATTCACAAATTATTCTATAACTACTTTTTTCAACTATATTCAAGTTATCTTCAGTTTGTCTAACAATTGATTAACCCTATTTATAGGTTTAGAAAGAGAGTATAAACAGTGACTTAGTGGTTAGGGTTCTCAACTTGCAACCTGCAGGTCACAGGTTTAAATATTCGTAAACAAACAGGTTCTCCACTCACCCGAGTGTAAAAATTCTTATCTAACACAAAAAACCCAAGTAGCTGACACCATTGGTTTATTTGGAAGCTACATGAGGACTACCTGCGCCAGCCGTCCCTAATTTAGCAGTGTAAGACTAGAGGAAATACAACTAGTCATTACCACCCACAGCCAACTCAGGAAATACTCTTTTATCAACGAATAGTGAGACTAACCATCACATTATGACACCTTCACGGCCAAAAGGACAAGCGTGTTTGATGGGACAGGGATTTGCAGACTGCGAGTTGAGAGCCCTTACCAGGCCTGGTAAAAAGAAAATATTTAATATTTATATATATATACACACAATCATTTTTTAGTTTTTCAGATACTTTAAACAAATTATCATTATCAAAGTTTTCTTTTTTAACTCTCTTAACTGCTTTCTCAATGATATATGGATAAAAATGTCTATCAACTGGTACATGTTTGAACGATAATATTTCATCATATAATTATTGTTTAGAACAAATGTTTGGAGCCCTAGTTACATAAGAATAAAAAATGATATTTTTGAGCTTTAGTATGATGCAATTTTTGATATGTTGTAACCACAGAGACGTTGGCCCTGCATGGCCAAGCGTGCTAAGGCGTTCGACTCCTAAGCCGAGGGTCGCGGGTTCGAATCCCGGTCACACCAAACATGCTCGCCCTTTCAGCCGTGGGGGCGTTATAATGTGACGGTCAATCCCACTATTCATTGGTAAAAGAGTAGCCCAAGAGTTGGCGGTGGGTGGTGATGACTACCTGCCTTCCCTCTAGTCTTACACTGCTAAATTAGGGACGGCTAGCACAGACAGCCCTTGAGTAGCTTTGCACGAAATTCAAAAAACAAACAAAACAAACAAATTTCAGAGACAAGTCCACAAGACAGTGTGATCTCTAACTTTTTCCACTTTTTTAACTTAACGACTGAACAAAGTAAAATATGTTATCTTTTACTTCAAAAGGGATTTGAAGAGAAGTATCTAAACTATTTACATAATTTGCAAACAGTTAAAGCTTCCTTGCCATATGTTGTAAAGGTGACATGAATATAGTTAATCCAAATTTTTCGTATCAAACTGAACCTACTTAAAGTTTCACCTATTCAAATTAATTTATATACAAAATACATAATAAAGGTAACATCGGATATTTCATAGTGTATGTGTGTGCTTGTGTGTTTTTCTTATAGCAGAGCTGCATTGGGCTATTTGCTGAGTCCACCGATGGAAATCGAACCCCTGATTTTAGCTTGACTCACATTCTGCATCCCCATCGCACTAAACATGCTTTCTCTTTCAGCCGTGGGGGCGTTATAAAGTTACGGTCAATTTTATTCATTGTAAAAAGAGTATCCCATGAGTCGGCGGTGAGTAGTGACGACTATCTGCCATCCCTCTAGTCTTATACTACTAAATTAAAAACAACTAGCACAGATAGCCCTCGTGCATTTTCGTGCGAAATTCAAAGCCATTTTTTTTACCTTTAATATGTATTATTAATCTCAGAAAAACATACACACGCACAAAAATATTTTTTTCTCAACGATATCGAGTATTACGACGACTGTTAATCAGTCCTAAATGAAAACTTTTATTTTTTAAAGAAAAAGATTTTTTATTTGTTTGTTTTTTTAATTTCGCGCAAAGCTACACGAGTGCTATCTGCGCTAGCCGGCCCTATTCAGCAGTGTGAAACTAGAGGGAAGGCAGCTAGTGACCACCACCTATCGCCAACTTCTGAACTATTTTCCAAATAAATTCCAAAAACAAACAAACAAACCAATAGACATCGGATCCACCTCAGTCCTTTCTTTTCTTTCTCTTTAGCATGGATGCTAAATATTACGCAGCTCCTTCCCTTTTCTGGTCCTCCTGTAGCTCAGCGGTAAGTAATAAAGCTATCAACATAAAAAATCCAGTTTCGATACTCGCGGTGAGTGGAACACAAACAGACTATTGTGCAGCTTTGTGCTTAACAACAATTAACCAGTATTTTGTGTAATAGCAGATGTTTAATGACGTTTTGTAAAAACTTCGACTTGAGCATGTTAGAACACACTATTACGCAATAAGCTGGGTATTTAATCTATGCAACAATCCAGTCATTCGCAAGCTTAGCAGGCCTCAACATGAACAACAACCCACACCTCGATGAATGCCGGTGTTATTTCGTGTCACCAGTGCTTGGCTTAAACCTAATCATAACAGAAAAGTGTGTTTGTTTGTTTTGGAATTTCGCACAAAGCTACTCGAGGGTTATCTGTGCTAGCCGTCCCTAATTTAGCAGTGTAAGACTAGAGGAAAGGCAGCTAGTCATCACCACCCATCACCAACTCTTGGGCTACTCTTTTACCAACGAATAGTGGGATTGACCGTAACATTATATGCCCCCACGGCTGGGAGGGCGAGCATGTTTAACGCGACGCGGGCGCGAACCCGCGACCCTCGGATTACGAGTCGCACGCCTTACGCGCTTGGCCAGGCCAGGCCTCATTACAGAAAAGAATATTACATATGAAATATAAAAGAATGGCATCTCATTGAGCTCTACATATTTAAACCACAAAGAACTACTTACCTGATACGTATTCTTACAACAATAATCCAGTGAGCCACCTCCTTTAACGAGTTGTTCATTTATACATACAGAGATAACAGAGTGAAGCCCAAGAACTCCAACACACCATCCGATATACCATGAACAATGCCGCAACTATATATTTTATCCTATAGCCAATGTTTTATTAGTAAACATGTCAATACTCACACCAGCTGTTCTCAGATACATTTTTATTTCAAGTGGGTTTCTCATCAGAAAGAATCCTACAGCAAAGTGCATCATATAACACTTTTCATTACCATTTTTGCGGCATCATGTCATTAGAATGTGTGATAAGCTGGATGATACAACTGTATGTAATACATGTAAACTAGGAAATGGCCTCGTGGTTAGGATTATTGGGGAACGTTTTTGCCCTTTCATTCGTGGGGGGTTATAATGTATCGGTTTATTCCACTATTCGTTGGTAAAAAGTAGTCGAAGAGTTAGCGGTGGATGGTGATAAATAGTTGTCTTCCTTCTAGTCTATCACTGTTAAATTAGGGACGGTTAGCGCGTTTAGTTCTCGTGTAATTTTGCGCGAAATTCAAAACAAAACAAACCTTTTCTTAAATCCAGGCATATTTTACCTATATTAACATAACAAGAACAATAAAAAAAATCGAATATATGATGTAATATGAAGCCGGAATATAAGTCCTTTTGAAGATATAAAAACTATAGATGATATGAAAATTCTACTGAATAGTCTATTGTAGTGCATTTCCATAGCAAAAGGATATATCTTATGGGTATGATGTTCAAAGCACAATACTTCTCCCTGCAGGCTTTCCATAATTCATATACTGTACGGGTTCGATGAATTTTCATTCCGATCGCACAGAAATTTGCTACATTACCAGAATGTTTTCGTATGAAATAGTACGAATGCCTATATGACTGGTTAACCTATATCCTGTGACCTCCTTTTCAGGTGGAGATCCTTCCTGATTATGTTGAATACTGCTAACTAGGCCACGTGTGCGGTTGTTACCTTGGACATTTGTGTTCGTTGAGTATTACTTGTTACATGTCATTCTGGATGAACTTTGTGCTCTATATTGAGCAATGATCCTTTACTTTCCGGTGCTATTATTGACAAAAAATATCCTCTTCATGGAAACTCTAAATCTTCAATCTAACCACGCTTTTCAATATTTAAAAAAAAAATGTTAAGTTTTCACTTGCCTCGCTCTGCCAACGAACTCCAAACAATATCAAAATGCTGTTCTAATACATACCGTTCCACTACAGCTTCATGCCGGCTGGAATTGTCATGTGATTTGGACTGTTTCCATATTCAAAATCCCTTGGATATAACGTACGAAACCATATATGCACACATGTAATAAAGGTTCGTGTATACAAAATATTCCCAGAAGTAACACTTGTCTTCATCAAACTTACAACGTGTAGTAGATCAATAATGTTCCTCTTACAAACAAGCATTGAATGCCATCTAGCATATGTTCCGTATGCAACGCTTTCTCAATTTTATAAATTATACAACAGTCTGTAAAGTAGCATTACGTGTTAAAGTCAGTCATACTTGTTTTATTACCTGAAAATTATGTTCGTACATTGATCATGAATCTTTTAGGCCTAGTTATCTGGTTCATTATATTATGATGTAAAATTTTGTCCTTCCAATGTTCATGCAAATAATTATGTTGAGCGAATCTTTCGCATTTATAATTCATTTCAAACATCGTCCATATAGTTAGTTACATTGTAGGAGAACTAGGCGTGAAAAAAAACGAACACCCAAATGGACTAATTGTCCAGTGACGACGGTTTTGACGAGTTTAAACTAAATAATACACAAGTAATGATTTCAAGATTAAGTTCTGAGAAATAAAGTGTCGGTAGTTTTAAATTATTAGTGCAAGTAAAGAAATAGTAAGAAAAAGACAAAAATAGTAAAGTAAAAGTCTGATAAAAAGAAACAGTAAAATAGTAGAAACTAAAACAAACAGAAAAGTTAGAGTTTTTGAAAAGTTAGGTACTAGCTACTGAAATAAAATATATAAAACTGAACTATATTTTAAAATATTATATTTTTGTAAGGCCTGGCATGGCCAAGCGCGTAAGGCGTGCGACTAGTAATCCGAGGGTCGCGGGTTCGCGCCCGCGTCGCGCCAAATATACTCGCCATTTCAGGCGTGGGGGCGCTATAATGTGACAGTTAATCCCACTATTCGTTGGTAAAAGAGTAGCCCAAGAGTTGGCGGTGGGTGGTGATGACTAGCTGCCTTTCCACTAGTCTTGCACAGCTAAATTAGGGACGGCTCGGTGCAGTGGGCTACCAACCTCCTCACTTAAATACTTGTTGAAGAATCCGCAAGCGATTGGGGCCCTATGTTCCTACATGGAATCTAATGGTGATAACTAACTAATATTTTTGTAAAGTTAATGCTGAGAAAAGCCAATAATTTAGATTATATTCGAGAAAAAATGAATTACGCTTATTTGTGAGTTATACGAATGGAAACATAATTTGTTTACACATACGTGATTTAATCTGTCTGGGCAGTTAATTATTGGAGAGAGCAACAACTTGACTTTTCTATAGCGTTGTTTTCCTCCAATGTAAACATACGTTATTACACAAGTTTAGTTTAATCATGGTCGAAAAACAAAATGGCGCTATTAGTATATAAGGATCATGATAGTTTGCTTTGGTAATTCTTGTATCTACAGTGAGAATGAGTACTTATACAAATAACGAATGAAAACTCTAATGAGATGGTTGGTAACAACAACCAAAAACCAACCCCCACCAGTGACACAATGGATTGACTAGAATTAAAACGCTAGAAACCGGATTTTAATACCTGTGGGCAGATAGCAGATAGCCTATTGTGTAACAATGTGCTTATACTACAGCACCCCAGTGGCACAGCGATATGAATGCGGACTTACAACGCTAGAAACCTAAAGCCCTTTGTGTCGCTTTGTGCTTAACTTTAAACAAACAAACAAACTTATACTACAGAGAAAGAAAAAATACTTTGTAACCCTATTTCAATGACTTATTATTTAGCAAATGTAACTGTAAAAGTACAGACAGTCCATCATGAAAACAGAAATAAATATATGTGCAGACAGTCCATAATCAAAACAAAAATAAATATATGTGCAGAGAAGTCCATAATCAAAACAGAAATAAGCCTTCAATGAGGAGATTATGAAGTCTCCATAATTTTTCTTTCGTGGTTTATCAACAATTTTTGAAAGTCTTCAAGTGACATATCATGCATTGTAAAATGAAAAGAAAATCATATGACCGCAAGGAGGCGTGAGAAAGAAGAAATCCGTCGATCAGTGAACTCTAATATTTCCTGAACATTCTTATCTATATATATCTATAGCGTGAAGACATTATGTATAAGAGCCTTATTTTGTTTAGTATATTACTAGTTAAAGCAAGCAGAATCGTGAGGTGTGAAAAAATAATATAGAATTGGTTCGTAAGCAAAAACAGAAACATACACGTTTATCGGAATTTCAATTTTTTATGAGGAAAAATTTTAATATGTGTTTCCATTAACGACTCACTTCCATTCGTGAAATTTCTTTCACGCTATATCTTAAGTAAAAATAAATGTCTAAAAGAAAGCATTTTTAAAGTAATATGGGATTGAAACAGCTTGAAAAATAAATAAATATATAACTCATGATTCTGCTCTTATAAACACCAGTGTATACATTATTCATGGTATCATGTCTCTGATCATGTTTCATTGTTGGAAATCAAACAAAGTATACGGACCTGTTAGTGTATTACAAAGTTTGTTTGTTTTTTGAATTTTGCGCAAAGCTACACGAGAGCTATCTGCGCTAGTCGTTCCTAATTTAGCAGTGTAAGACTAGAGGGAAGGCAGCTAGTCATCACTACCCACCGCCAACTCTTGGGCTACTCTTTTACCAACGAATAGTGGGATTGACCGTCACATTATACACCCCTACGGCTGGGAGGGCGAGCATGTTTAGCGCAACGCGGGCGCGAACCCGCGACCCTCGGATTACGAGTCGCACGCCTTACGCGCTTGGCCATGCCAGGCCAATGACAACGCACGTTGTTTAGATCAGCCAATAAATTTCCAGCACGTGGTGTCTGACAATCAATATACGTAACAAATATGAAAGAAGGAAGCGAACAAAGAACTGTTCATAAATCGAGGTACAGAATAAGCAACAATATTTTCGCTCAGAACCTATATGGAGAGCACGTAACTCTAAAAGCAACACGCATGTTGAGCACTTGGGTAGAAAACATACAAAAGCCCCCTGGCAACGTCACGTACAGAAATTAGCAGCAAAGTTTTTATACACGGTGCGATGTGACGGGTATTGTAGCTAACATTGAATACAATTTCTGCGTGGATTAAAAGAACAACAACAAACAGTTATAGGTTATATATAGCACGGGACGAAATTCAATTTGCAAGGAAAAGTAATATTTCTGTAGTAATGTTCTTACGTTCGCCATTACACAGGGACAGGCGCAGTAATTAGTGTTCGCTTTTTCATTCTTTGCAGTTCCGAGCGGATTTGTATCTTGTCAATTGAGAGTTTTAAACGTTGAATTAGGTCTACCCGAATAAAGGTGTTTTTTTTTCAATTTTTAGAGATGGCCATTCAAAGGCAAGTTTGATATTTTAATCGGTTTATTTTTCTTTTGTATTCCTCTCTACTGTGTTCTGACGATCTGGTCAACAGAACCAAAAACCTAGTAAGTTTGAATAGAGGTGTAATTACCATATCATTGTCATTGTTTATTTTAGGTCTATGTCAAAACATGGTTTCTTCATACACGGTCTGTCAAACATTGTTGTCAAAGACGATATATAATTATGGAATACAAGTGAAACTTACAACATGCTATTTGATAATGTAATAAACTTCAGGAACTTCTTACATATAAAATATTAATCAAAATAAGACAATATTCAAGGGAAGGGGCGTAAATTACAATCTGCTTGCTCCAGCGGAACACAGTATTAACTTCAGACGTATTTGCTAGAAAGATGCATTGGAGCGTACGAAATTGTGATTTTGTACGCCACAGATCAGATAGACTATGCGTGAATTGGTTTATTTATAATGACAAAACTTTACAGATCGGATTACGAGTCGAGTGCTTTAACCATCTCGCCATGCCTGGTCGTTTATACATTTAACAGCTACTGCTATTACAATTTAATTATAATTGTTTCGTTTTCGATCTTGAAATAATTAGTATTGTACAAGTACTACTTATAAATAATACTTATACGTATGCTTGTGTGATCACTAACACCCGGTAATCACGTATCCACAGTTTCAAAAAAGTTGGGAAAAACTGGTATTTTTTATTCAGTGTCTTAAAATAATAAATTAAAAATTAATTATGCAGTTTTTCTATTCACTTATTCCATACATACTGTTTCACATGATCAGAAAAGACACAGACAAAGGCTCGATTCGGAATCTGAGAGTCGTGTGTTCGAGTTCCCAGTCGCACCAAACATGCTCGTCCTTTCAGTCGTGAGGACGTTATAATGTGACAGTCAATACGACTATTCACTGGTATAAAAGCCTACGAGTGTATGTGTGTGTTTGATATATTGGAAATAACAAGAGAATTAAACAGAATTATTATACCCTCAAATAAACCGATAATTATTTAACCAATAAATGCTGTTAAATGATATAAGAACTCAGTAAATATGTTTGACATTGGTTAATTGGTTTTCCGGAAGCTATTATAACACATGTGTTGTGGCCCGGCAAGGCCAAGCCTGTTAAGGCGTGCGACTCGAAATCTGAGGGTCGCGGGTTCGCATTCCCATCGCGCCAAACATGCTCGCCCTTTCAGCCGTGAGGGCATTATAATGTGACGGTCAATTCCACTATTCGTTGGTAAAAGAGTAGCCAAGAGTTGGCGGTGAGTGGTGATGACTAGCTGCCTTCCCTCTAGTCTTACACTGCAAAATTAGGGACGGCTAGCACAGATAGCCCTCGAGTAGCTTTGTGCGAAATTAAAAAACAAACAAACAACTATATGTTATTTTTATAGCCGTAATAGCAGATTACAAGTGGTTCGCCGAACTAAACTATTTAACAGACCTATGTTCCGTAAATCAAATATTGTATAAACAACGCATAAAAGTAAAGGTCCAGGTACTCTACGCGATGTTCGCCAAAGTTTGATTTCCTGCACAAATGAATGAAATTTCTTATATTAAAAATTACCCTGAAGGTAAACAGCATGTCTTACTTTACTTATTAGTTCATATGCTACGAGCAAAATATTTGAACTTTTTTTTTCACAGTGAATCGTCTTCTTCTGGTAACTCAATGGTAAGTCCTTGAACTTACAACACTGAAATTCTTATATCTACAGGGTGTTCGAAAAGCCACTGCGCAGTTTTGTAATCATATTTTATTCAGTCTATTTCAAGCCAGCAACTGGTAGAGGTGTTTAGAAACAACATAAGAAGGATCCAGGCCTGTATTGATGCCAACAGTGGTCACTTTCAACATTGTTTATAATTGTCATTCATATTTACCTGCTGTATTCTATATTGAAACATGTCTGTTAATAAATATACAAGTGCACAGTGACTTTCCAAACACCGTGTATAACCACGGTGGACACCGCGTAGATAGCCCATTGTGTAGCTTTGCAGTTGGCAACAAATAAATCGCGAATGACACTGCTTTTATTTCACGAACATTGAGTATGTCTCACTAGTGGAGCCCCCCGCTAGTACAGCGGTATATCTCCCGATTTACAAAGCTAAAATCAGGAGTTCGATTCCCCTCGGTGGGCTGAGCAGATAGCTCTATGTGGCTTTAGTATAAGAAGCACAAACTCACTAGTGGAAAGCTAGAAATGAGTCGAAGGAAGAAATAGTATTCACAAAAGTTTATCTTTAAACACAAGAAGTTAATAAAATAACAACAACAGCTGTGTGATAGTGAATTTCCTGGAATGGAACCCTCCATCATCAATAACAGAAACCAATTAGACGTCGTCATTTGTTTCGGATGACGCTGATTAAGAAGACGTGACATTATTTCCTTGCTGAAGAATTCCAACGTGTACACCCATTTTCACCAGTAAATTAGATAAAGAGACGGGTCCGGATCTGCTTACCATTTTCCAGTCCACCAGCATGTCGATATAGCTGCTAAACCATTGTGCGTGAGATATAAACACAAGTTTCTAACAATAAAAAAGTTTTTGTTACATAACTCCAGGTACAGTTGTAACTTTTACCAACGTTTGGTTTAGTAATTGACGAATACTATTCATTGTACAAAATTCGCTTGTTTTTCATAAACGTAAGTAGGTTTGTTATAGATTTCGCGCAAAGCTATATGAGGGCTGTCTGTGCTAGCCGTCCCTAATTTAGCAGTGTAAGACTAGAGGGAAGGCAACTAGTCATCATCACCCACCGCCAACTCTTGGACTACTCTTTTACCAACGAATAGTGTAATTGATCCTCACATTATAGCGCCCCCACGGCTGGGAGAGCAAGCATGTTTGGAGTGATGGGGATTCGAACCTGTGATCTATAATTTACATGTCGAATGCCTTAACAACCTGGCACTACGTTTTACTGAAATTGCTTGTTTTATGGTA
Organism: Tachypleus tridentatus; assembly: GCF_004210375.1. NCBI lineage: Eukaryota > Metazoa > Arthropoda > Merostomata > Xiphosura > Limulidae > Tachypleus > Tachypleus tridentatus. Next base: position 35,300,568 of record NC_134833.1, on the reverse strand, counting down.
AAGCTACACTGAGCTATCTGTTGTGTCCACCGCGGGAATCGAACTTTAAATTTCGGCGTTGCAAGTTCGTAGGTTTACCGAGTCGAGTGCCTTAACCACGTGGACACGCTGGGCCTAATGTGAAACAATTTTTTTCAGGATTTTATATATACATCTGAATTATCAAATATTGCTAAGATTACTGTATCGGTACCATAAAATTCTATTATAATTCATCAAGTTTAACAACTAAGCTGTATTTGGGTCTTAAAAAAACTAAAAAAAAATTCTAACACGAAGATTGGTCTCAAAAGAAAGATCTGATCCGAATTTATTTGAAAATTATGAGAAAATGACTTGCAGGACATTCTGAACTTTTGATTATTTATTCACTTCGTATTTTGACATCAGAAACACCTAATATGATTGTTTGTTTGTTTTTGAATTTCGCACAAAGCTACTCGAGGGCTATCTGTGCTAGCCGTCCCTAATTTTGCAGTGTAAGACTAGAGGGAAGGCAGCTAGTCATCACCACCCACCGCCAACTCTTGGGCTACTCTTTTACCAACGAATAGTGGGATTGACCGTAACATTATAACGCCACCACGGCTGAAAGAGCGAGCATGTTTCACCTAATTTGAACCAGGGCTGCTTTCAACATACCACGTGATAAACAAAAATCGATGTTTAGGTGTTTCTTAATATTTCATTTTAAATTAAGAAATTAATTAATGTATAGTACAAAAAGTTGGATTACATTCTATGTATGAAACTTAATGACATAACGTCATAAATACTAGTTCAATTAAATTTTGAATGGGAGTCAACAAACTCGATGACATGACCTTTGGCTTGTGATCCGTATGGACTTACTTATTAGGAGTAGCTAGCTCTTACGTCTTTTGTTTTCAGTTCTCATATAATTTAACTTGTAAATTTAGATAATTCAATTTGCCATTTGTCGTAACTAGAGTACAATTAAATCGGGAAAAAAACTGACACTTGTATTATAACGATATTCAAGTTTGTGTTTTATGAAATGAATATTTTTAGCCATTTAAAAAACAACATACATGGTTAAAGTTTCACTAAAGTAATTTTGTCCGTTAGTGAGGTCTTATAGATACTGTTTTCAATATTTGAAACGAAATTAAATAGGGTAAGATTCGTAAATTGGTTGAGGTGTACATTAACAGTTCAAGAAAACCCAAATTGTGTTGTCCTTGTGGAGAAATTGAGCAAAAAAAAAGCCTATATATACTTCTTTGGAATCTGTAAATGGTAACTTTGTACCAGATCCCATGTCGTTTGGGGGAAATACGATACAGTGATTGTCAAAAGAATCTAAATTATTCTTTTTAAATGGTAATATCATCTCCCCCCAATATTATTACTAAAGATAAACAAGTCCATTGATTTGGTATGCCAATGTGCAGGGTATTGAAAAACTATATTGGCGTGCTAAGTGGCCCCCCCGCTAGTACAGCGGTATGTCTCCGGATTTACAACGCTAAAATCAGGGGTTCGATTCCCCTCGGTGGGCTGAGCAGATAGCCCGATGTGGCTTTGCTATAAGAAAAACACACACGCGTGCTAAGTTTCAACTTGTTGTCCGCAAATATAATTGCACAGAAGCCCAAAATATACATTTTTGAGTTTTTTGACCATATTAAATCCTTATACAGGTTTCAATAATAAAAAGTACCTTGAGAGCATTTGACGAAAATATAAGCCAACTAAGTTTCAAATCAATCAACCGAGAAATGAAGGAAAAAAAAAAGTATATCTCTCTGTGAAGACATTATTAGCGAAATATAAGACAAAAAGTATATATTTTTATGTATCACCCGCTGGTATAGCGGTAAGTCTACGGATTTACAACGTTAAAATCAGGGGTTCGATCCCTATCGGTGGACTCATGTGATAGCCTCGTGTGGTTTTACTATAAGAAAACACACACATATCTCTGTGGAGACGGGATTAGCGAAATATTAGACAAAAAGTATATTTTTCTGTGGAGACATTATTAGCGAAATGTTAGACAAAAAGTGTTTTTGAATCATAACACAACATAAAATTATTAATATCAGACTTTTAGATTAATTTAAAAAATAATGGTGTAGCCAATAACGAAATCTCACAGAATTAATGTTAATGAATAAACCTAAAGCTAAAAAAAAAAACGAATAAAAATAAACTAATACAATATCGTTTGTAGCAGATAACGTAAAAACGCACTAAAAAACAATTAAAGGCTTCTGGCTGTTTATTCCATTTGTTATGGTTTCACAGTAAACGAGTGATTTAAATATAAATACTTTAAATTACGTTGTTAATACGTTTTTTATGTGATCTTTTCTTCAGAAACTGTTTAACATACTTCGAAAACAAGTAACTGCAAACAACGACGTGTGCCACATCGTGTAACGAAACGCTTGCAAGTGTTAAAAGCATCCATCGCAAACTCATATGGTTCTATTACTTGAGCAAAGCGTATGTCACATTTATAGTGCAACCATGGGTCACCCACTGGTACAGTGGTAAGTCTACAGACTTACAACACTAAAATTCAGGGGCTTGATTCCCCTCAGTGGAGTAAGCAAATATCCCGATGTGGCTTTGCTATAAGAAAACATACACACGCAATTTAAGTCTGCTGAGGTTTAATACACGGATATAATTAACAGAATTAAAATATTGACATTATACAAACGCATGCGTTCTTTCACTATTTAGGAACATCAACATTCTTACACTGCAAAATTAGGGACGGCAAGTGCAGATAGCCTTCGCGTAATTTTACGCGAAATTCAAACCAAACCATAGTAGCATGCTCTTACATCCCGCACAGCCTACATTCAAACTCAAGTAAAATATCTTCAAATATCTTCTTACCTTTGTTTATTTTCCTTGGCTGATAAGAGCAGAAAACACATGTTCAACGCTAACGTGTGAAATAAGGACTAGAGTCACACTGGCAGCTAACTTATATAGCTTAGTAGTAACAATGTGTATACTGTTCTGGTACTTTATTAAACCAGCCAATATTAGAAGATTAATGTTTACTATAGATCCGAATTTACTAAGTATATCTTCACAAACCTTGACAAACTTTCAAAAAAACGTAAAAACCTGTTATACATACACACAAACAAACAATAACATGTCTTTTAATTACTTTTACTAAAGTTTTGGTGTGACTAAGACTCATTGGAAGGTGTTTCTCGCGTTAGGAATATTTGTTTGTTTGTTTTGGAATTTCGCACAAAGCTACTTGAGGGCTGTCTGTGCTAGCCGTCCCTAATTTAGCAGTGTAAGACTAGAGGGAAAGCAGCTAGTCATCATCACCCACCGCCAACTCTTGGGCTACTCTTTTACCAACGAATAGTGTAATTGATCCTCACATTATAGCGCCCCCACGGCTGGGAGAGCGATCATGTTTCGAGTGATGGGGATTCGAACCTGTAATCTGTAATTTACATGTCGAATGCCTTTGTGCGTGAGATATAAACACAAATTTCTAACAATAAAAAAAGTTTTTGTTACATAACTCCAGGTACAGTTGTAACTTTTACCAACGTTTGGTTTACTATTATGGAATACTATTCATTGTACAAAATTCGCTTGTTTTTCATAAACGTAAGTAGGTTTGTTTTAGATTTCGCGCAAAGCTATATGAGGGCTGTCTGTGCTAGCCGTCCCTCATTTAGCAGTGTAAGACTAGAGGGAAGGCAACTAGTCATCACCACCCACCGCCAACTCTTGGGCTACTCTTTTACCAATGAATAGTGGGATTGACCGTTACATAATAACGTCCCACAGCTGAAAGGACGAGCACGTTTGGTGCGACGGAGATTCGAACCTGCGATCCTCGGATTACGAATCGAACGCCTTAACACACCTGGCCATGCCGGGCCATGTATTGACATAGATTAATAATGAAGTTGTTGAATTAAATGCACTTTGTGAAGAGAGCTTTTTTTAATTACTCTATATTTATATATCATTTTCTTTCATAATATACTAAATTAATTTCGTTTCTGTTTTTCCATTTGTTTCGCTTATCATTCCGGTTCCTTTCCAAAGTTTTGAAATAATGATTAAGGAATTTGGATATGACCGAGCTAAAGGATATCTAGTAAATTCAAAAGTTTTAAAAACGCATTTTAGAACATCGATTTTTAAAAGACTAAAATCCCAAATATGTAGTATGATATTTTCATCAGTATTTCACTGAAAATGAATTCTATTATCTTAAGATTTATCTCTTTTTATTTTCCAGTTTTGTTGCTGGATATGATTGAAACAAATAAAACATTAACTAAAAAAAATTACAACAGCTATATTTTAAAGTTATAAACATCGTCTTATCTAATTTAAGGCGAAAACCGTTAAAATATTTTAAATAAATTTATCGTTTGTTTATATACCCATAAACTTATGTGCTTTCATTACAACGCCATCTACACTTACTATAGATTTTAAATCTTTTAACAGACTAGATGCTTTGAAATATTTGTCTTCGATGAAATATTGTAGAACTGTTTAAGGAAACGTGAAAACATGAAGTATTAAAACAAACTAGATTATCCATTATAGAAACTATAAACAATAAATTTTACGTTTTATAACATAGCGGTTTCATAAAGTTCTCTTTACCACCATGTAAAACAAATATCGTGGTTTGCGAACTGTTTTCATAGAAATTACATCAATAAATAAGAAAAGCTAATGAGTAAGTTACTAATATGGAAATAAATTTCACTTCACTTATAAAATACAACCTTTACGTTTCAGTAGAAATCAAAAAAGAAAGAAAGACGTTTAACTTTAAACATTAAACCTCCAGTAAACTTAACTATCGCTAATGGTAACTGTATAGAAGGTAATGGAAAAGTCTTGAACTGAAAAATGTCCACCACTGTCTCGTTTGAACGTTGATCAAAAAATCATTTCATTTCATGAGTTCATTGATTTTACGTTTTACGTAACTCCTTCCACCATACGTAGTTTACAAAATCCTATCTTTCTCTTACTCTGGAAGCTTTGTCGTCACGTAAGACAATAACATCCACCTTTAATAATAGTTTGTACTAAATTATATAAAACAGTCACCAGTCACTATTTTAACGTGATAAATCATTTGGCTGCAAGTTAATTGACAATGACCTCTTTCAAAATGTAAACATCCACAATGATTTCACTTTGTTTACTGAATAGCTTTTCCTTTATTTCTAATTATGATTCATTTAAAAGATTTTCTTTCGGTTATAATGAAACCTCGATACTAATCTAAGTGCAGTTAGCAGGTAGTAATTATTCCTCGGATGGAATTTCCTAATCCAAACAATCCTCGCATTTAATCACACATGGTGTTGTCATTGTGGCATGTTCGTAATTAGATAATCCATCACCTTCCTATACCTCAGACCAGCTCTGATATTAAATACAGACACAGTAAGTAAAGAAAGTTCAATGAAAGGATTTGTAGCTGTTGTTTGACTTGTAATAATCCAAAAAACCAAACGATAATCCTGAAAACTTACATACTTCGTTACACTAAGCTGACTCCAACAACAACAAATAAAGACCTTTTTTTTAAAGATCCATGATTAATCTAGTTAATGGAGGTCATAAGATAAGTACTAAAATAAACCACCTTGTAATAACAAAAGTATGAAATTTTGGCAAACTAGTGCTAAGTATGAAAGATAATCTAATTACTAATATATGTGTTAAAACTTTTGCAAGTATGTCAGTAAGAAAAAATGCGTTTTTTAGTGTTATATTCTATAAGAATCACGGGTAAGTTATAAATGATTGACAAAAATTGAAAAAGAGATTAGTGCATAAAAATTCGAACAAATTCTCAGTTTTTTCATAAGTTTTATATATATGTATATTTATATATATGAACATTTTGTCCAGAAACTTAAAGAAAAATAGGAAATTTCTTCAATCCTTTAATGTAAGGTCGGATGTGACTTAGTGTGTTAGGATTGTGAATCTTAGAGTTCATGGCTTAGGGCCCGTTGCCACAAAATCGCGTTCAGTGCTTTATGGCAAGGGAGACTGTCAATTCCCACTACTTACCCAGACAAGACTAGTAAAAGCTTAGGTGTTTGGTGCTGTTGACTAGCTAGTTTCTCTGTAATAATCATTCAGTTTAAAATCAGGGTCGCACCAAACATGCTCCCCCTTTCAGCCATGGGGTCGTTATAATGTGACGGTCAATCCCACTATTCGTTGGTAAAAGAGTAACCAAAGAGTTGGCGGTGAGTGGTGATGACTAGCTGTCTTCCCTCTGATATTACACTGATAAATTAGGGACGGTTAGCGCAGATAGCCCGTGAGTAGCTTTGCGCGAAATTCAAAACAAACAAACAAACAACTAAAATCAGGGATGACTACACACAAACCGCTTTTTGTATATCTTTGTTTAAAAATTCTGATATAAACAAACAATTATTTAATTTAAATTAGTGGATTAAGTCCGTTAACAACTGACTTTCATAAGCTCATAGAATAAGATTAATTATATCTGTTTATTACAGCTGTTTAATTTACTTGTCCCTTAAGGTTTGCAATGAAATGAAATATTTAGTTATTGAAAAAAAATGTAATATCTCAGCCTAATTACATTTTCTGTTGGTTAGTTTTGAAACAGAGTGTAGAAATGTTTAAACAAATACCTGTAGGTTTGCGCGAATATTCGAAAGAAAAACAAACAGTGTTGACCTTTCTTATTTGATACAGATACTTATTCTACCAACTATTAACAAATTCAAACAAATTCTTGTTTTACTATCGTTTGTTTTAGTGCAAAACACATAGTCGGTTATCTACGCTCTGTCACCGCGAGAATCATGCAATATATTTCACCTTTGTATGTCTGTAAAAATATCGATGACTCACCAGGGAACTTATATTTTACAAAAAAAAAAAAAAAAAAAAAGAAGGTTTCTAGGCAACAGGATACGTCACTTCTCAGAGAAGTAATTGGCAAATAACATTGTACAGACACTAAGCGTTTCTGTTAATTACTAGAATACCTGCAGGTTTATTTGTTCTTAACAAGCTAACTCAATAAATATTTCACAGACTCAAAACTTCATTTCCAACTTTATCATGAAAAGAAATATCGTTAGTTTGTGTTTTATTTTTAAAAAATTATAATTCTATAATTAAAGAGTGTACTTTCGTGGAAAGTTTTTTTTAACTTGTTAAACTGGGCAAAAATTAAAGCAGGAATAAGGAGGTATGGATGCTGTTACTATATGTGCATGGAAAGTTTTTTAAACTTAATTAATCTATGCAAAAATTCAAATAGGAGTAAAGATGCAAGAATGACGTCAGCCAGGTGGTTAAGGCGCTTGAATCGTAATCTGAGGGTCGCGGGTTCGAATATCTGTCACACCAAACATGCTCTACTTTCAGCCGTGGAGGCATTATAAAGTTACGCTCAATCCCACTATTCGTTGGTTAAAGAATAGTTGGCCCAAGAGTTGGCGGTGGGTGGTGATGACTAACTGCCTTCCCTCTAGTCTTACACTGCTAAATTAGGGACGTCTAACGCAGATAGCCCTTGTGTAGCTTTGCGCGAAAATTCAAAACAAAAATAAACAAACAAAGTACTCATGCAGAACTCTTCAAATTCAATTGGAAATTAAGTTTAAAGTTGAAAACTCATTTTGTACAAAGTAGTACCTACGTTTAACATTATAGACAACGTGTTACGATTTCTTCTCGTGTTTTCACTTATTAGGTTTCCAAAATAACTTCTGCTTTACTGCATAACTACATTTTAGTTGAAATAATTACTTATTAAGAAACGTTTGCCCATCAGTCTTGAAATCGGGATAACAATCAAGTGAATAGCAAAAATATCATGTTCATTTAACATGGCTAATTCCATAACTAAAACAATATACAAAAATAATGTTACGAGTCAAGTGAAGAGCAAAAATATCATGTTCATTTAACATGGCTAATTCCATAACTAAAACAATATACAGATATAATGTTAGCAGTCAAGCGAAGAGTAAAAATATCATGTTCATTTAACATGGCTAATTCCATAACTAGAACAATACACAAAAATAATGTTACGAGTCAAGTGAAGAGCAAAAATATCATGTTCATTTAACATGGCTAATTCCATAACTAGAACAATATACAAAAATAATGTTACGAGTCAAATGAAGAGCAAAAATATCATGTTCATTTAACATGGCTAATTCCATAACTAAAGCAATGTACAGATATAATATTAGCAGTCAAGTGAAGAGTAAAAATATCATGTTCATTTAACATGGCTAATTCCACAACTAGAACAATATACAAAAATAATGTTATGAGTCAAGTGAAGAGTAAAAATATCATGTTCATTTAACATGGCTAATTCCATAACTAAAACAATGTACAGATATAATATTAGCAATCAAGTGAAGAGGAAAAATATCATGTTCATTTAACATGGCTAATTCCATAACTAGACACTATATAGAAGTTATAATATTATAATAAGCATGTTTACCAGTCTTGTCGAGAGACCTAACTCCGGTGTCTGTGAAATAAAAAGTACAAGTTCTTGTGAACTACAGTAAACGGGACCTAATAGTAAGCAAACCGGACTACGAATTGCAGGGCCCAAAAATCACACCTGCAACACACCATTGAACAATCTATACAGTTTTATTTGTGAGAGTAACATAAAATTAACTGTTAATTCTACTATTAAGAGTAGTCATGTGGACAGTGGGTGCTTCTCACTAGGCACGTCTTCTTCTTCTGGTTTGTTTTGTTTAATTTTGTGTGAAGCTATTCGAAGGACACTTAAGATTAGCTGTCTCCAATTTTGAAGTGAATGACAAATGGGAAAGCATCTAATTAACAGTAGTAACCGAAGGATTAATCTGATATTTTGGTTATATATATATTAGTTTGTTATAACGAAAACCAAGCCGAAACAAATAAAAATAAATACAAAACGCTGCAATAATTGAAAGGATTCCAGGGTACAAGCTATAACGTGGGATATACAACTTGCCCTACTTTGGAGAGCAGTCCCCTTCCATAATTGTCTACAGGCAGTGAAGGATGATATAGATGTGGGACATTGTGGGCTTGAGCACCCACATCTCGCTCTCCTAATTTCTATTTCTATATCTATTATTTCTATTGCTGTTACTTTACTTCATTTTTCTTTATGTGAGATTTTCGAAGGGAGGTTAATACTGATAGACAGTGTATCCCCACAGCAATGTGGGTCCTACTTCTCCAGTCACCTCCAAAACCTAGAGTACATTTTATAATCCCACATTATAGCTTGTACCCTGGGATCCTTTCAATTACTACAGAGTTTTTATTTTTTATTTATTTATTTTTTTTTCGGCTTGTTTTTGGTTATAACAAACTAATATAATTAGTCAGAGGTTTGGATATGCAGTTTTTAATGCAGTCCTTCCTTTGAATTTTGTTTGCTTAACTCTATAAGTATTAATTTTCTATAAGAACATATATATATATAGGACTATTGGTTAAAGACACAATCGAACTATTCTTAGAAAAGCATGAATAAGATTAACACGTTGATTATTGTGAAATTAGAGTGATTATTTAAATACATTCTTTTTAGCTTTAATAATAATACACGTATTTCCCTCCTGAGGAGCTTTGCTCAAACTGTTTGAAGTGTTGTAGCTACTTCAAGTGTTGTATTTCATTTAACAAGCAAGCCTCATCTCCTAAGTAAATGTCAGGTATATCTTTTCTGCACTGCTTAGTTGCAACTCGTAAAATAGAAGTGAAGTAATCAGATATAAATAATTAGATCCAGAAATTTAATGGAAACTTCAATGCTCTACATTGTTGAATTTTCCACAACACATGTTAGATACATATTTAAGTTAAAAGTAATGTTCTGTGTCAAAATTAAATATTGAATATCTGGAGTTCCATAAAATACAGTAAGCCATATAGAAAAACATCTTGGCTTATTGGCATTAGAATAGAATGTCATTGTTGATTAACTCAATAATTTATTTTTAGAGCCCGAGGTCCCTGTAGTAACTAATAACCTAAGCATTGAGGGAAAATAAAGCTGTGTTTTTTAATTATGAAAAAAAACGTTCTGGCCTGAAACTAGAATGTAATAGCAAAAAAATTAATTTTACCTAAATAAATGATTCTGTATTGGACAAAAAGATTGACTGCTTATTCGATAGTCTTCAACCAATCATATCGCTGGTAATATTATTACCCCCGCCCCATCAACAACAACAAGAAAAAAATACAAAATATTAAAATTTATTGGTCCATACTTGTCAGAACAAACTGAACTAGCCACACTGCTCACTTCCTAAAACACAAATGTAACTAAGTAAATTACATAAAGAAACACGTGAAGAGATTATTTCGTTTTGTGGAAATCATAATGTTTTCATGACAATTTTTGGATAAGTAGTACCTATCATGATAAAACCACTCTAAATAAACTTCGATCCACAACAACTGCTATCTAAATTCAACAAAACTTGACATGAAACATGTCGATGGATTGTTTGAAACAATCAATTTCCAGCCTTGTATACAATAATGATTATTATTTTATTGGTGGCTACTAAAGCGAAATAGCTTAGGAGTTAACAATAATGTTAATTTCTCCTTACATCTGCTCATTGTAATATCAGAGAAAGACATTCGAATGAGACATATCAAATTTAACAACTTTTCAAAATGCACATATTATTATTACTTGGCTAAATCAGTTAACTCTGATTTCATTTTTACAAGCCTAACGTTACTCGGTAAATCTGGAGTTTGTTTATCGTTTCAGGATGATCTAGCATTCAACCCTTCACATTTAGATGGTTGTATCACATTACTGTCATCAGATGAGCCAGAGGTGTAAACGTATTCTAACTAGGCGAAAACAATAAAACACACTTCTGATAGATAACAATGTGCACATGCCCACGTGATGTGTAACTAATAACTACTTATCAAGTAGTGATGAATTACTTCTAGTGACATATAAACCTGCATACAGATGACACCAATGTATTCTCTCATCTTACTCTGAAGACGATCAATGTTTCGGTGTATCTGTTAACATTACCGTGTTTATTGTATGATAAGTGGAAACTGTCCGATGATGTACATAGTCTATTTTATTTTAAAATTTAACCCAGAAGAGGGATTTAAAAAAGCGCTTGAAATACGTCACATTTCCACTTTTTAAAACAGGCTTTCAATTTAAAGACATAAGACACAATTACTTAATGAGTTAAATTATTATCTATCACAAATCAGGTGTGCAATTAGCGTATAATGGATTAGTTTTTAAAGACCTAACAACAAAGTAAATAACATTATTTAACAACATATAGTTGTTGCTTTCTTGACAAATAGCTGGTAATAATAATAATAAGCAGTGAGAAGAGGAAAGGGTAAAAAATAGTTATGGACATCAAGCTATGTGCTATCACTAAGGAAACAAAATTTATTACACCAGTTTTTTCGTATTTCTCGATTTATATTAATGTGTTGAAAGTTACGAAATTTTCTAAACTTTATGTGCCTTTCGAAGCAAAACATTTTTTGTTCCGTTTCTAATACCAGAAAAGCATAAATATTTATGTACGATTAGCAAACTTTGTAAACAACAACAACAAAAAGAAAACAAAAGTAATTTTGACTCTTTTTTTCGGCCTTTACTATGGTTAAAAAATATATTTTGTTGGAAGATAAGTAGATATCTTGCAATACCTTATCAATACATGATAGAAGCTAACAAAGAGGCATTGCCTTGTGGCTGTTCACCTTACAGAACAAAACAAAAACATATAACTTCTTTCTATTTTTAGTTATAGTCTGTTTCCTAATAACAAATATATAACATACACAATATTTGTTGGTATTTAAATAATAAATATTCAAGGTGATACGAAGTAACTAAAACTGTTTGATTAAATAAAGCGCCATTGATGTACTATACTTGTAAACAATTTGTTTGTTTTTGAGTTTCACCAAAAGCTACACGAGAGCTATCTGCGCTAGCCGTCCCTAATTTAGCAGTGTAAGACTAGAGGGAAGGCAGCTAGTCATCACCACCTACCGCCAACTCTTGGGCTACTCTTTTACCAACGAATAATGGGATTGACCGTAACATTATGACGCCCCCACGACTCAAAGGGTGAGCATGATTGGTGTGACGGGGTTCGAACCCGCGCCGCTCAGGTTACAAGTCGAGTGCCTTAACCAACTGGCCATGCCAGGCTGCTTGTAAACAGGTTCGAGTCTTTTAATGTGATTGTTGGACTGTGAATCCAAGCGGTCGTTTTTTGTATCTCTTTGTCTCCCTATGAGGCCGTAAGAAACCCAAGACTTGGCGATAGGTGCTGGTCCTCTCTTAGTCTCTGAGAGCTGGCACGGCGTGGTGGACATAACGCTCGACTCGTGATCTGCGGTGCTCGAGTTCGAAATCCCATCAACGAACAACCGTTGGGACGTTACAATGTGATGGTGAATCTGACTCTTTGTTGGATATCTGCGTTACCCGTCCCAAATTTAACAGTTAAAGACCAGAGGGAAGACAGCTAGTGATCACCGCCATCACTTGGGTTACTCTTTCAACAAAGAACAGCGGAACTGATCGTCACATTATAATACGCTCCACAGCTGAGAGAGCGAACATGTTTGTGGGACGGGGATTCGAACCCGTGACCCTCAAATTACGATTCAAGCCCCCTAACCACTTGACCCTGCCGTGGTTGGTAATGAATGTTTGGAAACAAAACTGAAGACAAACCAATTGATATGGAAATTATGTACTTTTTCACTTTGAATTAATTTACGTTTTCTCTTCCTTCCAAGCGTATTGATGTTTTACCTTAGAGCTACATAGTGGGATATACGGGATCTGTGTGCAGCATAGATTCTAACCCTTATTATATGGTTGGAATTTCCTATCCTCATTCGTGAAATGTATATACAGTCACAATGCAAAAGTGAATTGTAACGAACATTTACATAAGATGAACATTTAAAATTTGACTCTCTAACAAAAGCAACTTCAATATGTAGCTCTATTTCTATAGAACGTTTGCGACAGACCTTGTCCATGGTATTTACATCATAACTGCGTTTTTTTTATTTTCACTCATTTTCATACTTTTCTGTCTATATTTTGGCGCAATTTCATTTGAAACATTCGTGCGAAAACACACTAGGACTATTTCCGCTAGATACTCCTCATGTTTTTGTAAGAAGCAGTATACATACACGAGAAAATACACGAAAAATAACAAAATTAAAACATATAATGTAAAGATCCATCAGTAATTCTATTTATGTGTTTTTAACTCATTGCATAGTAACAAAAATTAAGTGTTCGAACAATAATGTGACATTACAGCAAATATATTATTTCATCTAATTGAGTGGACCAACTGTTTAACGATTGTATCTCAGAATGGGTATTAACATTTCCATTGATAAACAGAGAACAATGTTTCGATCTTCCGAAGGTCATTTATCCTGAAGATGACCTAGGAAGGTCGAAACGTTGTTGTAATCTGCTTATCAAAGTAAGTGTTAATACCCATACCAGCCTTACTGAGGTACATTTTTATTTCAAGTGTGTTTTTCGTCATCAGAAATGTTCAACGATTATTCCAAGGGTCACGGGTCCGAATTCCCGCCACACCAAATATGCTCGCCCTTTCAGCGGTGGGGACGTTATAAGTAACAGTCGATCCTACTATTCGATGGTAAAAGAGTAGCCCAAGAGTTGGCAGTGGGGTGGTGATGACTAGCTGCCTTCCCTCTAGTCTTACACTGCTAAATTAGGGACGGCTAGTGCAGATAACCCTCATGTATCTATGCGTGAAACTAAACAAACAAACAAACAAACAAACAACGATTATGTTACAGACTTATTTTATTCTATTTTGATTCAAATATTCTATTTTTAATTTTTAACTTTGGATAAATACGATTAAAATAATTAATTGCACGAGGAACAAATAATCAATGAAAGACAATGCAGTAATCTTCAAAGAAAATTACGATTTTACGAATGTAAGAAACGTAAGGAACATGCTAAACAGAAAAAACTGTTGTTTTTGGAATTTCGCACAAAGCTACTCGAGGGCTATCTGTCCCTAATTTAGCAGTGTAAGACTAGAGGGAAGGCAGCTAGTCATCACCACCCACCGCCAACTCTTGGGCTACTCTTTTACCAACGAAAAGTGGGATTGACCGTCACATTATAACGCCCCCACGGCTGGGAGGGCAAGCATGTTTGGCGCGACTCGGGCGCGAACCCGCGACCCTCGGATTGCGAAGCGCACGCCTTAACGCGCTAGGCCATGCCAAGCAGAAAAAAACTATGCGTATAAAGTAATCGATTTTTTGTTTATTTTGCATTGTTAGGCTAAAGACTTTTGATTTAAATTCCGTCCAAACATACACTCTAACCATTCCCAATTTAGCAGCGATAGACGGCACCACTTATTGCAAACTCTTGGATTACTCTATTACCAACGAATAATAAGATTGAGAGCACGTTATAACGCCCCCACCCCTTGAAGGGGCGAGTAGTTAAAGAGTTGATCTCCTTAACCACTTGGCTATGTCGATCCTAAACTGAAGAGAGGAAGGACAACCAGTTAACAGACTCGTTATTAACTTTTGAGGTTTCCTTGTCCGGATGCAACAGTAAGTTGGGCGTATTTTTGTGAGCTGGTCATAGATAATAAATCACTAGATTCACAGTTGGGGTAAGTTTAGGGTCACGCTTATCTTTTAACTAAATTACTTTGTTACGCTCAAGACAAAATTATTTTTCTAATAACTTAAGAAATGTTCTTAAGAAATGTTATTAAGTTAACGTTTACAACGTAGCAACGGACTTTAAAACATAAAAATGAATTAATTATATTATTTGGATTCTTTTCTTAGGACAAAAATAATATATCAATTATGTCTTTACTTACGATTTATTGCTGAATTTTTAGATAAGCGTAACCTTTGTTATTTAAATAGAAAAATCGATACAAGGCCACAGTTTTAATACACAAAGATTCAGTAGATAGCCGTTCACATTTAATAATTTTATTTTTATAAACTACTTAAAAGAAATTTTATTACCAAGTCTTCGAATATTAGCCATCAGTATCAAACCTTTTTTATTAGCCATCAGTATTAAACCTTTTTTCCTTATCGGAACAAAGACAAATAGTTTGAAGACTGTTTAACAAATTTCTATAAAACGTTTGTTTGTTAATAATTTAGTTTGTGTTATATTCTTATTGTACACTGAATTATTGCGAATAAACTAGAATTAATATTTTTTTCCTTCTCCGTTTGTTTTTCATAATCTAATGACTTCATCCGACATCTTGACACTAAAATATACCACAGGAGACATTTACTTGCTAAATGTTACTTAACTATTCGTTGGTAAAAGAGTAGTCCAAGAGTTGGCGGTGGGTGGTGATAACTAGCTGCCTTCCTCCTAGTTTTACGCTGCTAAATTAGGGACGCTTAGCGCAGATAGCCCTCGTGTAGCTTTTCGCGAAATTCAGAACAAACTAAACCAATCCAAATACTATTCACAATACCAATTTTCCGATATCATAGTGCACATATTTACCATGAGTGTCTTTGTTTAATATTATAAGCCGAAATAATGTCTTTTCTTGAGGACAAGAAATAGTAGATTTGAAAAACTGGATGGCTAAATATTATGAATGATTTGTAACATTAAAAAAGTAGAATGTGGTGAATAGATTTAGAAATGTAATTATATGCAATTTTGTAAAATGTTTGTTTGTTTGTTTTTTGAATTTCACGCAAAGCTACTCGAGGGCTATCTGCGCTAGCCGTCCCTAATTTAGCAGTCTAACACTAGAGGGAAGGCAACTAGTCATCACCACCCACCGCCAACTCTTGGGCTACTCTTTTACCAACGAAAAGTGGGATTGACCGTCACATTATAACGCCCCCACGGCTGGGAGGGCAAGCATGTTTGGCACGACTCGGGCGCGAACCCGCGACCCTCGGATTGCGAAGCGCACGCCTTAACGCGCTAGGCCATGCCAAGCAGAAAAAAACTATGCGTATAAAGTAATCGATTTTTTGTTTATTTTGCATTGTTAGGCTAAAGACTTTTGATTTAAATTCCGTCCAAACATACACTCTAACCATTCCCAATTTAGCAGCGATAGACGGCACCACTTATTGCAAACTCTTGGATTACTCTATTACCAACGAATAATAAGATTGAGAGCACGTTATAACGCCCCCACCCCTTGAAGGGGCGAGTAGTTAAAGAGTTGATCTCCTTAACCACTTGGCTATGTCGATCCTAAACTGAAGAGAGGAAGAACAACCAGTTAACAGACTCGTTATTAACTTTTGAGGTTTCCTTGTCCGGATGCAACAGTAAGTTGGGCGTATTTTTGTGAGCTGGTCATAGATAATAAATCACTAGATTCACAGTTGGGGTAAGTTTAGGGTCACGCTTATCTTTTAACTAAATTACTTTGTTACGCTCAAGACAAAATTATTTTTCTAATAACTTAAGAAATGTTCTTAAGAAATGTTATTAAGTTAACGTTTACAACGTAGCAACGGACTTTAAAACATAAAAATGAATTAATTATATTATTTGGATTCTTTTCTTAGGACAAAAATAATATATCAATTATGTCTTTACTTACGATTTATTGCTGAATTTTTAGATAAGCGTAACCTTTGTTATTTAAATAGAAAAATCGATACAAGGCCACAGTTTTAATACACAAAGTTTCAGTAGATAGCCGTTCACATTTAATAATTTTATTTTTATGAACTACTTAAAAGAAATTTTATTACCAAGTCTTCGAATATTAGCCATCAGTATCAAACCTTTTTTATTAGCCATCAGTATTAAACCTTTTTTCCTTATCGGAACAAAGACAAATAGTTTGAAGACTGTTTAACAAATTTCTATAAAACGTTTGTTTGTTAATAATTTAGTTTGTGTTATATTCTTATTGTACACTGAATTATTGCGAATAAACTAGAATTAATATTTTTTTCCTTCTCCGTTTGTTTTTCATAATCTAATGACTTCATCCGACATCTTGACACTAAAATATACCACAGGAGACATTTACTTGCTAAATGTTACTTAACTATTCGTTGGTAAAAGAGTAGTCCAAGAGTTGGCGGTGGGTGGTGATAACTAGCTGCCTTCCTCCTAGTTTTACGCTGCTAAATTAGGGACGCTTAGCGCAGATAGCCCTCGTGTAGCTTTTCGCGAAATTCAGAACAAACTAAACCAATCCAAATACTATTCACAATACCAATTTTCCGATATCATAGTGCACATATTTACCATGAGTGTCTTTGTTTAATATTATAAGCCGAAATAATGTCTTTTCTTGAGGACAAGAAATAGTAGATATGAAAAACTGGATGGCTAAATATTATGAATGATTTGTAACATTAAAAAAGTAGAATGTGGTGAATAGATTTAGAAATGTAATTATATGCAATTTTGTAAAATGTTTGTTTGTTTGTTTTTGAATTTCACGCAAAGCTACTCGAGGGCTATCTGCGCTAGCCGTCCCTAATTTAGCAGTCTAACACTAGAGGGAAGGCAACTAGTCATCACCACCCACCGCCAACTCTTGGGCTACTCTTTTACCAACGAATAGTGGGATTGTCCGTAACATTATAACGCCCCCACGGCTGAAAGGGCGAGCATGTTTGGTTCGACCGAGATTCGAACCCGCAACCATCGGATTACGAGTCGAACGCTTTAACACGCTTGGCCATGCTGGACCAACTTTGTAAAAGTGGCAACACTTATGCACAGAATAAGTGAAAAAATGCAATATGTAACGTGTTTCTCTCATGATCTTGGACTTTACAAAATATGTGTGAGTGTGTGTGTTTTCTTATAGCAAAGCTATATCGGGCTATCTGCTGCGTCCATTGAGGGGAATCAAACCCTCTGATTTTAGCGTTGTAAATCTGTAAACTCACCGTTGTACCAACGGAGAGCTTTAAAAACTTCCATCTGGCTCTCTATTCCCTTTTTAAATATATATAAATAAGAAAGTACTGCTTCAGAAAGGCCAGCTGTTATAGACTATGAATGTACCTTATTAAGATAATTACAACATGATTTCTCTACCAGACAATCCTATAACTCTTCCCTATCATCTCAGTTTATGCGGAAATATATTAATAAAACTAAAAAAAAAAAAAAACGGTTTTAACTTGCTAGGATATCCATACAACAATAGAACGTGTTTTCTTCTCCATACGTTTGTCTCTTTAGCATGTTCCTCACATTTCTTACTTGTACATGTTCCTCACATTTCTTACTTGTGTAAAAAGAGGTAATTTTCGTTAAAGGAAACCATATTTGTTTTTTTCGTTGGTTCATTTTTTTATTCAAACATTCTCTAGCAATCCAAACAGTTCGTTCGTCTTGATGTAAAGATAAATCATACGTACTGTCTCTTAATGATTTATCTTTTAAAAGTATATTCAACATTGATTTGAATACGTTGTTATACAATTTGTTTGATTACGTCTGTTAGTCAAAAAAATATAAAGTCAAGAAGACAAAACGAATACTTGAGATCTGTCTAATTTTTGAAGTACCTTCAATTAAATTCAACTATTAGTCATAAAAATGTTTTTGTTGCTTATTAATCACTCAATAATCTACAGAAGAGAAGATAAAATTACGATATTCCTACAAAATCATTTTTATTGATTCCGAATTTCAAGTGCTCTTGATGCTAAGATGTCATTCTAATAGTTTCTTTAATTACCTCACGTTTTACCTCGCTTTCTAAATCAACTAGAGCATAGCCAATTATAATCATATACACGATAGAAAGAGGATAGTTTAGTTACTCTGGAAATAACATTATTACTTTCTGCTGGTTACTTTATCTTTGTATAGAAAAACGACTCTTTGGTCTACAAACATAAGTTTGAAGAATGTTATTGAAAAATCTAACTTTATAAATGGAATTTATTAATGTCAGTTTTTAAGATTTATTGAAAAGATATATACACACACACACACACATATATATATAAAGATATACACACACATATATATATATACACACACATATATATATACACACACACATATATATAAAAGATATACACACATATATATATAAAAGGATATACACACACATATGTATATATAAAAGAGATACACACACGTATATATACACACTTTAATAAACATTAAATTAACAAGGTCTCTTTTTAAATAATGCTAAATAACGACTGAAGTGCTTACTTTAATACTTATTACTCGGACTGTTAACTTTGACATTTTGGATGAAGACTATCGTAATAAGTTCCAATCATATCATTAGCTAAAATTCATTCGTTGGAGCGTGTTTGGTAAGTTTGTTTGTAGTTAGACAGAAAACTATAGAATGAACTCTCTGTAGTAATGCCGACCACAAATATTGAAACTCAAGTTTCAACGTAACATTCTAGCTATCTTGTTACTGTATCATTCGGTGGCTGTATGATAAGAATATTTAGGCTCCAAATGGCACATTCAGTCTAATATATAACATTATCTTAACAAGGAATTAGGCCCTAACTGAGTGGTTCTCCGGTAATTTGACGGACTTAACAGCAGGGTTCGATAAATTGTAGATTTGCACTTAAATTAACTAACCGACGAAACACAGGTTTTTTTATACAAGTAAACGCCACTTTTATTGTCAGTATTAAAACAAGGCTTGTAATAACGATTCATAACACTATGAATAAAAAATGACAACAGGAAGTGTTCCATAGATTTTTATTCAACATATAAAGTCCATGTCGATAAATTGTCAAGGCTATGGTAAAAGTTATCATATTAGAATACACTGACTCTTTGGGTATCGAGAAAATGTAAACACGCAGCAAAATTACTATTAACACATCGAGATCTATATAAAGTAATACCAAATTTAAAACTAAAGTTACTTTATTTAGTTTGATTAGTGATATTAGTGCATAACAACTAATGTGAGTCTGTAAATACTCAGAGTCAGGATAAGTAGTTTATGTTTCAGTGTTCAGAGTTAGGATCTGAAACACTTCCATTTCCATTGGTTTTTGTTTTTACTTTGTAATAAGTCGAATTCTACTTATTTACAAAATCACGACTTGAAAAGCTGAAGTGACGAGCAGTTTTAGCTCTTACTGGTCTAACTAGGTGAGGACATTCGATAGATGTATTTTTGTTTCTCATATCTCTAAGTGGATGCTGTTTCCTCAAGAAAGAACGTTGAAGATTCTTTGGCTGCATAGCTAGAACTATCACCAAGTTTTCTTTGCTTATGATTATATGGACTACTGCACGCAACAAAAAAGCAAAAATATCACAATCTCTTAGCAATTTTAGCCATCATTTCCCACCCGTATAAAGATGAACAACCACTGTTATTCTCTGTTATTCTCTCAATAGAGCCTCCTAATTCACTCTAGATTAGAAACTTTGTTATAGAAATAAACTTACGTGTATAGACAGGAAAAACAGAACTTGTAGCTATTGTTTTACCTTGTTTTCAATTCTATGAACTATGGATATGACGTGAAATCAAAGAAATTTTATGAAGTCTTTCTTAGCAGGTTGCTCATTGTATCTTTTAAACACAAATATATTATATGAGGTGTGCACATACATGTATAAACATATTCTAAAACTATCTCATAAAACACATTAATTAAATTTTTTGTATTTAGATCTGGATAAAATATATTCTATATTTAAGGGGCCTTTTTCTTCCATTTATTGGATATCTATCAGCTGCAGTAAAAATGTAAAATAATCTTAAGACGGCTGGCATGGGCCTTAAAAAACTTTTATTCAAATAGAGAACAGCGTTTGGACATTCTTAGGTCATCTTCGGGTTAACAAACCTGGGTTTGTTTTATTAAAAGTAAGGTTTTTGTCATCACATATCAACTGTAGTATTTTACTTTTTACAGATGTATTTATACGTTATGTTTCCTATTCAGCTCAACTTACTTGATGTATGAAGATAACAACCTGATAGTCCTTGATGAACTTCTACAGAACTACGATAGAAGAGTAACTCCAACTCATCACATCAGTAATTTCCATTTCTTTAATTCTTATACAAAA
Source organism: Tachypleus tridentatus (assembly GCF_004210375.1). Classification (NCBI taxonomy): domain Eukaryota; kingdom Metazoa; phylum Arthropoda; class Merostomata; order Xiphosura; family Limulidae; genus Tachypleus; species Tachypleus tridentatus. Next base: position 35,279,408 of record NC_134833.1, on the reverse strand, counting down.
TATAATATTAATGAATATTATCCCAGTACATTTATTAATATCTTTGTGTATTTGCGAAAGTTATCCTAGTGCATAGTGAATGTTATATTAGTATAACTGAATTTTATCCTAGTGCATTTATGAAGACCGAGTACTTTTATGAATTTTATCCTCTTACATTAATGAACGTTATAGTAATACATTAATGAAGGTTATCTAGTATTTTTACGAATGTTATCCCAATACTTTTACGAGCGTTATCGTAGTATATTTATGAATATTATCCTAGTACGTTAATGAACGCTATCTTGGCATATTAATGAGCGTTATTCTAGTATATTAATGTTTTTAATGTATTTAACAACAAATAACATTACTAATTTCCTTAATCTTGGCCCGGCATGGCCAGGTGGTTAAAGCAGTCGACTGCTAATTCGAGGGTCGCGGGTTCGAATCTCCGTGATACCACACATGCTTGCCCTTTCAGTCGGGGAGGGGGGGAGTTATAATGTTTCGATTAATCTCACTATTCGTTAGTAAAAGAGTAGTTTCAGAGTTGATGGCGGGTGGTGGTGACTATGTGCCTTTCATCTAGTCTTACAATGATAAATTAAGAACGGTTTGCGCAGATAGCCCTCGTGTAGCTTCGCATGAAATTCAAACCAGTCCTTAATCTTTGAAGTATTTTTTACGTGCCATTTACAAAATTAAGAAATTACCTGTTTCCTTTGAACATGTCACTACTTTAATATTTGATATACTATTTATTTATATTTTTACAATACGCAGTTCGTTCACGGAGAATATGATAATGTTTAATGAAAGTTTCACATGTTTTCTCTACATTAAAGTTCCTCAAAAAGAGTGATATTTTGCTTTAAAATAACGTTAGTCGATAGAACACGCCTTTTTTGTTTTATTACTTCTTAAGTTTAAGAAGCAGTTTCGTAAATGAAATTTATTGAGTCATTTCAGTTTCAAGCAAGTACTCGCCTCAGTATTAGTTAAGCCTAAAAGGCTTGAAGACTCAGTCTGGTAGGTAATGAAATCGAACCGTACACTGACGGGTTGTTCTCTAGTGAGCCTTAGGTGAATGATTATCTCTATTTTGTTTTTAAAATTAAAGCTCATTTTAACGAAATAAACATCGTTATTTCTGTTCAACTTTTGCAGATTTAAACTTATTGAATAAATTGTAATTTGAATATCCGTGATACCAGTAATTACTCACGTTGTTTGTGTCGTGTTAGGCTTACACTGACAGGTAGATACTAAGAGTACGAACCTCAAATTCCCCAATCGAATACCCAGTTTTAGGGACTTCTATTAGAAATATAATATTATGTTAAATGAAGTTCAAACTAATTTGAAATATTTTAGAGATTTAAAAGAAGACTAAAAACCACGAATTATGTTTGACTGAATTTTCTAGGTCTGCCTACTATTGTCAAATGTGAACTTTACCTGAGGAGTGTTGGCGCAATTAATCCTGCTACAATGGTAAGTTAGTGTTAACTTTCAGATCAATAAATCGGTAATCAGTGAATATCTGAGATTAATGACAGCATTATGTCATTATTGATTTAATTGTTCTTTAACTATCATAAAAATGTTTATAACATCACAACCAATACTTGTTTACAAATAATACCGAAATTAGTTTTGTTTCATTAGAAACGTCGTAAACATTTCTATAAGTGGTGAGAAATGGTAACTAATATTAAAATTCTGATATTGTGACAAAGAATTATTCATTCATCGCAGTTTGACCGTTAAGTGACCACTGTGTAACAGCACGGCAACTTCTCCAAACTATATGGCCTGGCATGGTCAGGTGGTTAAGGCACTCGACTCGTAATCTGAGAGTCGCGAGTTCGAATCCCCCTCACACCAGATATGCTCACCCTTTCAGCCGTGAGGGCGTTATTATGTGACAATCAATCCCACTATGTGTTGGTAAAAAGTAGTCCAAGAGTTGGCGGCAGATGGTGATAACTAGCTGCTTTCCCTCTAGTCTTACACTACTAAATTAGGGACTCTAGCGCAGATAGCCCTCGAGTAGCTTTGCGCGAAATTCAAAAATAAACAAACAGTCTTTGTCCACAGTGAGTATAAAAGCACGATTTTTAGCGTTATAATCCTCAGACTTACCGTTTGCCACCGAAGACAATTAGTTTGTCGTATCAAAGAAAACAGTTTTCTAAAATAGCAGCAAAAATAATAAAAGTCCAAGGTTCGTTCTATTATATGCTTTTGTGAAACCTCCATACTTCATTTCAATTAAAAATAACCATATAGACGACAAGTGCTGCTGGCTCATTGGTTTCTTAAATACGTGGCCCAGCATGCAGTTAGTTAGGGCGCTCGACTTGCAATCTCTAGATCGTTGGCGCTAATCTCCATCACACCAAACACGTTCGCCCTTTAAACCATGAAAGCGTTATAATTTGACGATAACTCCTACTATTCGTTGGTAAAAGAGTAGCCCAAGAGTTGGCGGTGGGTGGTGATGACTAGCTGCCTTCCCTCTAGTCTTACACTGCTGAATTAGGGACGGCTAGCGCAGATATCCCTCGTGTAGCTTTGCGCGAAATTCAAAAACAAACAGCCCAGCGCACATAGCTCTCGCGTAGCTAAGCGCAAAATTCAAAACTAACTAAACATAAGGTTTGTACCTAATTATCTTAATATTTAGAGAACTGAATAACCAACAACAATACAATCTTGCTATTTATCTCTCTCTCTCTCCCTATGTATACACACACACATATATATATTATACGTGCATTTCTGTAAATACTTTTCAGGATTACGAGGTAGATCTGTATCTTCGCCAGACGTGGCACGATGAACGTTTGCGAAGTAACAACTTAACTCGTCCACTGGACCTGAATGACCCAGTTCTGGTCAAGAGGTTGTGGAGGCCAGATGTATACTTCCCCAACGCCAAACATGGAGAATTCCAATACGTCACTGTACCCAATGTACTGTTGAGAATTAATCCTAACGGGGATATTTTTTACATGCTAAGGTATGTAAAGCAGCTATTCTGAACATTGAATTTATTTTATACAGTGAATCAAAATTTCGGTTATGTGTCTTATTGGAGTTTCAACCGACATTCACTGAAAAATGAATTTTATGAACTTTATTAAAGTACACCTGTATAGGAAACTCATCAATTTTTTTTTTCAAGCTACATTTTGGACTTAACGATCTACCTTGATTGTTAACTGTCATCGTTCATTTCTGTACGTGCTTTTCCATTTGTTTACTGAATGTACTTTATACTAACGAAGAGGAATAGATAAATTTATCTTCCTTGTATAATGAAACTCCAGAGAAAAGTATTTAAGATTAATTAAAAAGGCGATACCATAAATTATCCACATTGATACTGTACGTAAGCGGAAACAAGAAGAGCCACGTACGGCTTAGAGCGCCCCCATTGGCTCAGCGGTACATTTAAAAACTAGCACATTATAAATTAAGTTTCCACGCTCGTGGTGAGCACAGCGCAAATAACTAATTATTTTGCTCTTACATATAAAACGAGTGGGAACACGTGGTGCTCGTTTAAGATAATAATATGTATTAAAAACCACAGCAAAGTAAGGATAGTTTTTTTTCAATGATATACAAACACTCAATGGTTGTAAAAACAAATTACAAGAGTAAATCAGTGTATCACAAATCAACGCATTTTTTGTTTTGGCCCGGCATGGCCAGGTGGGTTAAGGCGTTCGACTCGTACTGTGAGGGTCGCGGGTTTGAATCTCCGTTGTACCAAACATGCTCGCCCTTTCAGCTATGGGGGCGTTATAATGTGTGGTGAATCCCACTATTCGTTGGTACAAGAGTAGCCCACGAATTGGCGATGGGTGGTGATGACTAGCTGCCTTCCCTCTAGTCTTATACTGCTAAATTAGGGATGGCTAGCACAGATAGCCCTCGTGTAGCTTTGTGCGAAATGCAACAAACTATTTTTTTTTTTTTACAGTTACGACAGAAAGTGTTCGTACCCCTGCGTCCTGAGTGGTTCTTTGCTCATAACTTAAAAAGTATCACGATTAGGCTAATAGAAGTGTGTTACATTATAAATATTATACTAACACACATCTATATAAATGTTTATGTAAATTTAACGATAAATAAACTGTTTATAAACTAATAACCAAAAATAGGAGGAGCAGAAAGTGTTCGTACAATTCAGAACGTGTGAAAAAACTGATATTCCCGAAAATATTTTGTTTAGTTTGGCGAATAAACTACATTATACCATTCAGAACTAGACACTGGGTTCATAATTATTGGAATTTAGCCAGCAAAAAATGTTCTTCCGGCAATTTAGCGCTGTCTCCGTTATTATCTGCTTGGTCATCATGGCGAACATGAAAGAACTGTCCAGTGATTTAAAAAACCGATTTATTGTAAAATACAAGTCTCGTGTGTCTCTTTCCAGTATTGCTACACATTAATATGTATTAATGTGCCGAAATATACAGCTTAATATATAAATATTAAGCTTACAGGATCAACTGTTAACCTCCCTCGTTCCGGACGCCCCACCAAAATTCCAGAGAGAACCAAGAGGAAGGTTCTCAGAGAAGTTAGTAGAAACCCTCGTTTAACACGTAATGACATACAGAAACTGGTAAGGGAAACTGGGGTTGAAGTAAGCACCTCTACAGTTACGAACATGTTACGCTCTTCTGGATTCAAAGCATGCCGTTCTCGTAGAACTCCATATTTAAAGCCTGTTTATTTAGAAGCACGATTGAGGTATGCAAGAAAGCGTGTAGATAAACTCTTTACCCATTGGAAGAGTATTCTTTGGTCAGACGAGACTAAAATCGAGCTTTTCGGCCACAGTGATGTTCGCTATAATTTTCCGTAAGAAGGGGGAACGAAATCATCCAAAGAACATCATCCCTACAGTTAAACAAGGAGGTGGCTCGATCATGCTATGGGGTTTCTTCAGCTCTTCTGGTGCAGGCAGCCTTCACCGCGTCAACGGAATCATGAAAAAAGAAGAGTACGTTGATATATTAGGCACTTATATCAAGAATGATGCTTGGAACTTGCGGCTTGAGCGTCGTTGGATCTTCCAGCACAACAATGGCCTTAAGCAAACATCGAAATGTGTGCAATCCTTGTTGCAGAGGAACCATATAAGCGTTCTGAAGTGGCCATCGCAGTCACCCGATCTCAATCCAATTGAAAACGTTTGGCATGAGTTGAAGACCAGAATTCATCAGCGTCATCCGAAAAACTTGCAAGAGTTGGAGGCCTTCTGTAAAGAATAATGGAAGAAAATACCAGTTGCGTACTGTCAAACGATCATGGAGGGCTATGAGGAGAGATTGCGCCAAGTAATTCACCTGAAAGGCTACACAACTGACCATTAAAGTAGATGCACGAACACTTTCTGAACCTCCTGTGTTTGGTTATTTGTTTATAAACAGTTTATTTGCCGTTCAGTTTATATAAAAATTTATGTAGACGTGTGTTAGTATAATATTTATAATATATTACACTTTCATTATCCTAATCGTCAAATTTTTTAGTTATGAGGAAAAAACTACTCACGACGCAAAGATATGAACACTTACTGTTGTAACTGACATAACAGTCTTTCATTTCTCCTGATTTTAAAATTTTGTGTCTGTGTTGTAAGAGAAGTATGCGGTATTCCATGAAATTATATGTTTAATTAATATTGAATAGTTGTTGTTTGTTATTAAGTACAAAGCCACACAAAGGACTATCTGTGTTCTGCCCATCACCGGTATCGAAACCCGATTTCTAGCAGTATAAGTACACAGACTGTGCCACTGGGAGGCAATACTGAATAGGCCCTGGTCTTGTTGTTTGTGTGCTCATACAGATGGATCAAAGGATTCATGGTTCAGAGCCAATTGTAGCATTTATCTCCAATTCCACGAAGAAACAGAAGTGTTTGTTCCTCATTTTCTCTTGCCAAATGTTCACTGTTCCATGACAATATATTTAGTTTATTTTCTATTGTATTTAAGTTTAACTCTTACTTCATTAAAGTATCTCATTCTAAATGCTCCTTCCTAGGTACGTCTTTGTTGCAAAATCACGTTCCGCATTTTGGGGCTATATCTGCGTTATAAGAGTGACAGTCAAATCATACCGCTCAATTAGATAAGACTAGTTCAAGAATTGGTGGTGTGCGCTATTGAGTAGCTGCCTTCTATTTAGTTTACCAGTTCGAAATTTGAGATGACTCGCGTACATAGCCAACGTATATTTTCGGACGTTTATCAGAAACAAACAAATAAATATGCTCAAGGACAGGTTGATCATTTTAACAGGATACAAGTGTCAACAACAGTAGATTTTTCATAAATAATAGTTAATTTGTCATACCTTAAGAGTGTAACCGTAATCTTAGTGGTGTGTGTGTTGTGTCTGAATAGTTTGCGTGTTTGTATCGAGCCTCGTTAAATAAGATTGTTACAAATCATCCCACTACTGAACTCACCACTGGCATAGTTGTACGTCTGCAGACTTACATCGCCAGAAACCGAGTTTCCATACCCGTAGTGGGCAAACCACAGACAACCCATTGTGCAGCTTCGTTCTTAATCTAAGACAAACAAACCCGATGCTTAATTCGTCATTCAACGTTAATATACTTCTAACCGTTTCAAGAAATGGTTTTAAAAAGGTTAACGATAATTCGTGATTTCTTGGCGTTTCAACAGAAGCTGGAAACTGTACCAGGGATGGCGAACCTTTTTAAGAGTGTGTGCCCGAATTGGAGATAATCGCGTGCCTATGGTAATTTTTAACAGCAGATTATCATTTATTATTATTTTTAATTATTTTAAATGAAACAGCTTTAGGATTTACGTGTTATTAATAACTATAGTAATTCACGAAAAATAAAATTAATGGTTTGATATCAGTAATAATGGATTGTTTTTAAGGAAAAAGATGGAGTCCTCGTGCTTACTTACGTTTATTCATTGTTTTACTGTTAACAAAAACCATTTTGCGATATGATAAGCTTTGGTTCATATTATGTAACATTAAAATATCAGAAACCAAGGAAAGGAAAAATAAGCATGTTTTAGTCATAGTGAGACTTTTGCTGCTACACCAACAATGATAGATATTTTATATCAGGCTTGTATTTAGTCGTTTTGAGTGTGCAACTCTTGTCTCATCAGCAAGTCTATTCGTAAAATTACACATTACAAAGTTCATCACTGAAAATATGGACTCGCATACATATGTTTATGAAAATACTGTTAATACTGTCATTACGACAGTTTTCAAGTAGTCAGAAGTTTAAGGAAGAGAACTCCAGAGTTTCAGAACTACATTTCTTGCAACTGTCTGTGTTATTCCAGCCACTAATCGATCTCTTTCAATATTTTCTACTTCAGCTCTTAAGTCGACAAATTTTTGCATACAAATTGAGCTGCTTTGTAAATCAATCAGTTGCATACAAGTCAATCCACCGCAACATTTCCAAATTCAGTTTGTCTAACGTTACGCTGTCTGCGTACTCTATGAATTTCACAGTATCGTCAAATAACCTGAAGTTATTAAATTTTAAAGAAAAGTGTTCAAAAGTTGAATTATTGATGCTTAAAAATTGTATTTGCTCCGATTGTATATTTTTTTCATGAATTTCAAGATTTGTCATGTGTTTTTTTTTTTAGGTTTGGGAAATATTTAAAAGTGTCTTTGTAAACATCATGCTTAAAAGTGTTCAGTTTGATTTCAAAAGCTTTTATGTCATCAAACATAATATCAAATGTTTTTCCAGATCCCTGAAATTTGGTGTTCAAGTCATTTAAATGTGAGGATGAAACGAACATTGTCGCAAATATATGAAGTCCTGCGTACACCAAATTCGCCTCTCTTAGTAAATTCTGAAATCGTCTTTTTTTCAAAGCGTGTGTAGAAATAAAATTATGTACCTTGGTTAAAACTTCCATCAATTTTTCAAGCTCCTTAAGGTCAACTTTTGCGCACAAAGCCTCCTTATGTATAATACAATGAAAGCCTACCAGTAAATGCTCAACATATTTTACAAACAGATTTACAAAACCTGCTTATTTACCAATCATGCTGGGTGTACCATCAGTTTTCACGGAAACTATTTTTGAAAGGTCAACTTGTCGATTGGATAATTCGTTTACTACTGCCTCACATATTTCAGCCCATCTGCTATGTTCAGATAAGGTTACCAAGTTAACCAGTTCTTCACAGATTAGACCCGGCATGGCCAGATGACTTAGGCGCTCGACTCGTAGTTTGAGGATCGCGGGTTCGAATTCCCATCACACCAAATATGCTCGCCATTTCAGCCGTGGGATGTTATAATGTGACGGTCAATCCTATTGTGTAGCCAAAGAGTTAGCGGCAGGTGTTGATGATTAGCTGCCTTCCAAGTAGTTTTACACCGGTAAATTAGGGACGGCTAGCGCAAATAGCCTTCGCGTAGCTTTGCGCGAAATTCAAAAAACAAACAAACGAATAATCTTCGCAGATTTTATCACCCCTGAAAAATCAAACAATAATGGCTAGCCTGTCTGATGATGTAACATCAGAGCTCTCATTAAGACAAATGGAAAGAAATATACATGAACCAATATCTTTTGTTAGCTGTTCTGCTGTGTTTGTTTCCATCTTTAATATTCTATTTTTTACTGTGTTTCCACTTACTGGCAATTCCTTTATACGCTGATTTTTTTTTCCTTTTTTGGAAAACCGTCCAAAAGGAAAGAAGCACGTTCTAGTCATGATTCTTTGATATACTCCCCATCACTGTGTGGTTTTCCATGTTGAGCAATAATTTTAGAAACCTTAAACGTAGCAGCAACTAAGTTGGAACAACCTGAAACAAAGTTCATCAAAACTTATGATCGTATGTTTTAGTTGTTGACTTCTTGAGAAATGTGTTCTTTTTGTTCTTGCTCACACTTATCACAAAGCCATTTATGAATAGTTTCATAATTCCGCTTTACAGAGGAAGTCCTGAACACCATTTTTTCACAACATAAGATACATAATGTTCTATCCCCCTTATCTTTATCTGAGAAATCTAGGAAAGCATAACAGCTTACAGAAGAATTTTCTGTAATTTATATCATAAAAGCTACTCGCTATTTCAATTGGAATAATTATATGAGGTCTGTTAAAAAAATACGCGGACTGACGTCATAAAACAAAATGTACTTTATTTAGAAGTTACAGGTCTGAAACCCCTTCAAAGTACTCTCCTCCCCAACGCACACACGTATCCCAACGGTGTTTCCACTTGTTGAAACAGTCCTGGTACGCTTCTTTTGTAATGTCCTCCAGCTCCTTCGTCGCATTTGCCTTAATCTCGGGAATCGTCTCAAATCTTCTTCCTTTCAAGAGTCTTTTGAGTTTGGGGAACAAGAAAAGATCGCAAGGAGCAAGGTCAGGTGAGTAGGGGGGGTGGGGAAGAACAGTGATCGAGTGTTTGGCCAAAAACTCACGAGTTTTGAGGGCCGAATTTCGCAGCAACGCGGTGCATCTTCAATTTTTCGGTCAAAATCTTGTAACAAGATCTAACTGATATCCCACACTCTTCAGCAAGCTCCCTGACAGTCAGACGTCGAGTTGCCCGCACCAGAGTGTTGATTTTGTCGACGTGTGGATCGTCAGTTGATGTGGAAGGACGTCCACGACGCTCAACATCTTCAATGACTGTCGACCATCCTTAAAACGTTCATGCCACTTGAAACATGCCGTACGCTTCATAGCAACATCACCGTAAGCCGTGTTAAGCATAGCAAAAGTCTTAGTTGCAGATTTCCCAAGTTTAACACAAAATTTCACAGCAAGTCGTTGCTCCTTCAGGTCATTCATTCTGAAATCCGTCAAACGAAAAAATCGCACTTCGCTTAAAACCGCGTAGCTAATACACAAATGAAGATATCTGCAATAGGGAAATGGCGTTGTAATCATCTGATCTGTGCGAAACTAGAGACACCAAGCGGATTCCCCTGGAATCAACTGGAGCCGCGCAATTCAAACAGTCCGCGTATTTTTTGAACAGCCCTCGTACTCCGAAAATAGAATAACTTGTTTTATTTATTCACGTGAGTTTTAAAGATATTTAAATATTTTCCAGATAATAATACTTAACCATGACTAAAAACTGAAATAATGTATTGTAATATTTATATAGATACCATTGGAGCTAACAGGAGTTGTTGAAATAAGAACTGAGAGTTAATCAAATCCCGTGATATTTATTATCTGACTTTGAAGGCTTAGAAAGCTGTTGATGATTAGAAACAAATACCACCATTAGAAACGAGGCTTAATAGTGAATAATGAAAAGTTTCTAGGGATCTGTTCGTGTTTGTCTTAAACTAATCCGATTAGGTTTTCTCATCCAGTAACACTTAACAGAAAATTACGTGTACGTGATCTTAACCTAAAGTTACATCTACTTTCGCGAAATGTCAGTTAGTATAACTAATCACATTTCTTGGCCCCATCACATACAAGAAATACACAGGTCGTCAAAATTTCTCTTCACACGTCTCTTTTAGATTTGGTTTGCTTTGAATTTCGGGCAAAATTACTCGATGTTTGTTTATTTGTTTTCGAATTTCGCACAAAGCTACTTTAGGGCTATCTGCGCTAGCCGTCCCTAATTTAGCAGTGTAAGACTAGAGGGAATGCAGCTAGTCATCACCATCCACCGCCAACTCTTAAGCTACTCTTTTACCAACAAATAGTGGAATTGACCGTCACATTATAACGCACCCACGGCTGAGAGGGCGAGCATGTTTAGCGTGACAAGGATTCGAACCCGCGACTCTCAGATTACGAGTCGAACGCCTTGACCACCCGACTATGCCGGGCCATTTTAGATTTGAAAATGAGATGGCATTTGTGTATTAAGATTTCAGAAGGCATTTGTGTATATACTTTCTGCAAAACATGAAGACGTATGGTTAGTTATCTTGGTTCGCAAACTTTATTTTACTTCTTTCCTATATTCTATAAATGGAGAAGTAAAAAAATCGATTCACGAACACTTAAACATAATCAAACATACAAACTGCCGAGAGTAAAGAAATAAAAAACACACGTCAATATGAATTAAAGAAATATGTTATAACAACATTTACGAATAATAGTCAGTTTACGACAAACTTTGAATTGTCCTAAGCCACCTTGTAATTTTAAGAAAGTGATTGAAGTTAAGGATTCTATTTTAAAGTTATGTAGTTCATTTTGTTCCCAGTAAGTACCGAGATACAGGTCCTAATAACTGAACAGAATTTAGATTATTTTTACAAGTAAGAAAAAAACGAAACTGGGATATGTATGTTATATGTTACATTTATTGCCAAAGATCCGTTTATTTCTAATGATATGCCTTATGTACAGTAAGTTAATTTTTGTTGTGTATTTTGCTGTATGGAATACGAGGGCTGTTCAAAAAATACGCGGACTGTTTGAATTGCGCGGCTCCAGTTGGTTCCAGGGGAATCCGCTTGGTGTCGCTAGTTTCGCACAGATCAGCTGATTACGATGCCATTTTCCTATTGCAGATATCTTCATTTGTGTATTAGCTACGCGGTTTTAAGCGAAGTGCGATTTTTTCGTTTGGCGGATTTCAGAATGAATGACCTGAAGGAGCAACGACTTGCTGTGAAATTTTGTGTTAAACTTGGAAAATCTGCAACTAAGACTTTTGCTATGCTTAACACGGCTTACGGTGATGTTGCTATGAAGCGTACGGCATGTTTCAAGTGGCATGAACGTTTTAAGGATGGTCGACAGTCCATTGTAGATGATGAGCGTCCTGGACGTCCTTCCACTTCAACTGACGACCCACACGTCGACAAAATCAACACCCTGGTGCGGGCAAATCGACGTCTGACTGTCAGGGAGCTTGCTGAAGAGTGTGGGATATCAGTTGGATCTTGTTACGAGATTTTGACCGAAAATTGAAGATGCACCGCGTTGCTGCGAAATTCGGCCCTCAAAACTCGTGAGTTTTTGGCCAAACACTCGATCACTGTTCTTCCCCACCCCCCCTACTCACCTGACCTTGCTCCTTGCGATCTTTTCTTGTTCCCCAAACTCAAAAGACCCTTGAAAGGAAGAAGATTTGAGACGATTCCCGAGATTAAGGCAAATGCGACGAAGGAGCTGGAGGACATTACAAAAGAAGCGTACCAGGACTGTTTCAACAAGTGGAAACACCGTTGGGATACGTGTGTGCGTTGGGGAGGAGAGTACTTTGAAGGGGTCGCAGACCTGTAACTTCTACACAAAGAACATTTTGTTTTATGACGTCAGTCTGCGTATTTTTTGAACAGACCTCGTACATTAATACCAGATATAAACGATCTTATAACACCAAAGTGCTTTTTGCTTTTTAATTAGACAACTAACGTTTCGCTTTACAACCTTGTACTGTCAGTTTCGGTTTGTGTTTTGGTGAAGAAGTCGTGAAGCGAAACGCTGAGTATCTATTTAAATAAAAACAATATTTTGGTGTTATATAAGGTCGTTTATTTCTAGTATTTATATAAATAAATTGTTGTAAACGACTCGAAGGGAACAAAGCATTGGACATTTAAACAACGGATAACTACAAAAAAAAACAAAATACAACATTTCGACACCACTTGTTTATTATAAAATTAAACAGTAACTGCAACAGATACGTTCCATGTACAACACTTTGTAAGCATAAGCAAGTAACAGACACCATACATTACACTCGAATTCCAAAATATTTAAGAAAAAATAATGACATGTTAGAGAATAAAAAAATGGTAACTAAATAGATTTATACCTGCTACATTACCTATTTCATTAATAATTTGAATTCACTTCATTATATGACTTACACATATCTAGGCGTAATCATTACCTGTTTAATTTGCATCATTATATGATAGCATTTAAAACTATTGGCTATCGTTGCACTCAGTATGGATCCCATTTATCTGGTTGTAAAAGACTTAACCAAAGAGTAAAGAGCTTGGTTTTAACACCCCTATAAAATTATCAGCAGTGTAAGTGCCCTACTACCTCATTTCTTTTAGATCTCTCATTGTCCAGCGACTAGTTGTTCGTGTAAACTGCGTTTTGTTTACGATGCTACTATTACATACCTAAAATATATCTTTTCTATTCTAACATATAATTTTCCAGATACTGCTTACAATACATTCTGTACACCACGTTAATCGTAAAAGAAATACGTGTTTTTGTTGAATAGGTTCCATATTCCTTTAACACCTATTTATTACAATAATAATATATTGGTTTTGTATTGAAAACAATAAACAGTTATTAAGTTTACGATTTTTTGATACATATCACATGTTTGTTTTTATCTTAATTCAGGACAATACAAGATGACTTAAGAACAATCAGAAGTTTGTCGAGAACTGACAACTATTTGTAAATGTTGTCACAAGTTACGTTTCTTTAATTCGTCTTGACATATTTTTTCCTTTTTTATTTTCAGTGAGCAATTTGTAAATCTGAGTACATAAACATTTAAGTGTGTAAGTAAACAATATTGTGAATAAGAGATTACCAATACAGTTATAACCTGTGTTCATGATCAACCATTGTTGCTGCAACAGTGAGTTAATTTACTGTAACACACGAGATAACCTATCTAATTATTAGTAGAATGGTTGTCTCCTATGTTTACCAGTAGAAGCCATGTTTCAAAAATCGTGTTCGGTTTTAGCACCAGTTTGAAACGCCACACTATAAATAATTCTCTCATCCGTCGGAAAATATTTGTTCATATATTTACTATAAAACGCAAAGATACTCAATGGGATATTTGTTACCGGTACATGGGGGAAAGAAGTGTCGATACTCCAATTTTAATTTTATAAGGCCTTAACTTTACCGCTGAACCACCGGATAGAGGGAAGAGGGAGCGTCGGACAAACATAATTTTCTAGTTTAATTAAGTCGGCATTGTGTGTAATGCCAAGCATATTTAAATAATTCATCCAGACAATAACGAGTTTTAGGCAAGAAATGGAAAATGTATACAGTGGTACTGAAAATTAATTTCCGGTAAAAATTGCACTTATACCAGAAATTATTTTATTAAGTAAACTTGTGCTCAAAGAGCTCAAAAGCCTGCGATTTAATCAATGAAAGTATATAATTTGGCTGAACGTTCACGCATATTGTTGTATAAAAATTTGATATACAAGATACCAGTTTTTTTTTTTTGCTTTTTTGACATTAATTAATCTTGTTTGAAATAAATATCAAACTCATCCTATTACATACACTGTTTGAGCACTTCAAGGACAAAAACTGGAAGTAGTCGTCTTTCCCCATTCATTATTATGGCGTAGTAATTATAGGTTTTTAATTTTAGTTTCCTTGTAATGTATTAAATGCACCTTCCCTTCTCGAATAATTAATATTAATGACTCCATTTCATTCGTGTATGTTCGTAATTAATAATATTATCATACAAGACTTCCTAACAATGTCTGATCATCGCTGTATTGTTTTGATAACTAGTTTTATAATATTTCATTGTCTAAATTGTTGCTCACGTGATATCTGTTGTGAGTTGAATGCTCTTTTCCTAACATTCTTAGTTCTTATCAGTACTTCATCGGGCTTAGGTCGATTTTGATTCAAAGCGTTAATCATTTAATCTCAGAATGTTTGACTATTTTAACTGCAGTAGGACGTTAAAAACTTCCATATAGTGTTTTCCGAGGGGATCGAGCCTCGAATTCTGGCGTTATAAACACCCGAAGCTTATTGTTGAGTTGCCATGGAACATCTTTAATTTACTTATTTCATTTATGCATTAGTTATTAATTGTCTGAAAATAGGAAGCGTTGCGTGTATGATGCAGACAAATAAAATCAGGACACAAACATCAGTGTGGGAAAGATTTAAGTTAACCTTGTTGCAAGAGGTATAACAGGAATAGAACGTGTCTAATGGATGGAATACAAAGTCTATCAAACCAAATTCTCTACTTGAAAGTTTCAAGTGCGGAATTAATATGAGGTTAGAATTAAGAACAAATATGGTTACTTCATCCCACATAACCTAGGCCTATTTTCCTATCTCTGCAACCAAGTAGGCGAACGTAATTTCTCTTATAATTGATGAAGGAAACTGATAATGAAATACGATATTATGGCAGGCTATTGTTATTCCAGATAGTGGTCTAAATTCGCAGATATCTCTGTTACCAAGTT
This sequence comes from Tachypleus tridentatus, assembly GCF_004210375.1. Classification (NCBI taxonomy): domain Eukaryota; kingdom Metazoa; phylum Arthropoda; class Merostomata; order Xiphosura; family Limulidae; genus Tachypleus; species Tachypleus tridentatus. The sequence goes on along the minus strand of NC_134833.1, from coordinate 35,264,175 downwards.
ACGTTATACGATTTCATTGTGAAGCTTGAATGTTGTGTGACTTAAGTTTCTCAATGCTCGTTTTACCTTGTTCATTAGAAGTGTAAAGACGCTGTTATATTATGTTTTATTAATGCACTGAACCACTTATTCACGTTTTGTTAAGCTTTTAGCTGAAATTACTCATTTTACGTGAATCTTGTATGTGTATCCTTTGTGTTACCAGACTTATTTCCAATACTACACACATACATAAATTCATAAACTAAAATGTTAAAATGATTAAGAGAAGATTTGGTGAGAACTGAGGTTCATCTCAAAGGTTTTAATGGACTTCATTCAAATGTTCTGAAGCTCGTCTGAAGACGCACTTTTGAGCTGCTTAGCATCAGTTCTCAGCAGATGAAAATCTGTGCTAGCACAGATCAGAACGTGGTCCTCAACCAAGCTCAAAAAAGGAGGAACAACAGTAAAATGCTAGAACTTTTTGAAAAGTGTCCAGGGATATTAAAACTGTGATTTTTATTATAAGTGTTGGTTTTGTGGCCAAATTACATTTCATGTTCATATAAAATATATTATACCTTTGGTGTGTACAAGTCAATTATTACAAAGTGCCTATTTTTTGGCAATTACTTCTATAACGAGCAGGTGTTCTTAAAGAATTGATCGTTTCTTCTTTTATTGAAGCTTAAGGAAGGAAAAAGTACTTACGTCTCTCTCGCTGTGTATATATGTATATATATATAAACACACACACACACGTTTGTGTTTTATTTTCTATATAAAAAATTAGATCGATGAAATCTAGTGTCCATAAATGTTAATAAAATATTAAGAGAAAAATAATTTCACGCAATTAGTCCTGTAAAATAAGGACTTGTTATATATCACAAAATACATTTAGTTTAACTGTTTTCTCTCATCCAGGTATTATTAGTTTGAAGCAGATGCTATCACTTCTATTTTATTTCTGCAAGATAATGATTTATTGTGTTCGTTGAACACTGCTTTCGTTATCTGATAAATCTAGACATGGCCCAGTTTACATATTTATATTTATTTATTTTTGTGGTAGACTGAAATTAACTTTTTCCTGTATGATGGAGATGGAAAGTTATCCATTAGACGCCCAGTCCTGCGACATCGAGCTGGCGTCATGTGAGTTCACTAACTAATAATTTTTCATTGCACATAAAAGTAGGGCTACTAGTCTTTATTGAAAATGCATTATGTGTGGATGATATGAAAAACTGCTTCACCAAATATCATATATGGTGCATTTTGAGAGTTTTTTAATGAAAAAACCCCATACAAAGATGGATGGGTAGATATTATTAAAAAGATCAAAGGGCAGAAAGGTGATATGTGCTAAAAAGAGGGTTTAAAATTAATATTGACAAAATGATATCTTTTTTGATAATGAAACAAATTAAATTCATATTAAAGAAAAATAATAGTAGTATGGATAAACAAAAGTTCAAGAAATTTCAAGACAATGAGTTAAAGAAAATAATAAACTTAGAGGCTGATCTATACCATATCATTATCAAAATGTCTTTGTTAGAAGACAGTACTGTATCAGTTTTAAGACTGTAACTTGACTGTCCTTTGGCTAAGTTACTCTTGTTTCTTTACATCTATAACACCAAGAAGTTAATAATGAATTGACGTTTAATATATAAATAAGTTCTGTATATTGATTGCGTTATCTGTTTGTAATAACACATACCAGCAAGTTTATACGATTTTGAGTCAATTAAACCGTGTTAATATTAAACTTAAACGCATATCATCTTTGAAATGGCATTTCGTAATTTCTAAACTGGTTTTGTTTTCTCTACAAGTCTCCAAAACAGTTCGAGAGGTGAAACTTCAATGGCTGAACAAAGATTCAGTGCTCATGAACAAAGATCTGAAGCTTGCACAGTTTGAGCTCAAGCAGGTGAGCTTGACCGAGTGCAAGGAATCGTTTCAGATCGGTAAGTTTTATTTAATTTCTAGTTAATACGTTAGATTATAACTACTACTCCTTTAGAATATTGTTATTTGATTTTTAATATATTTTTGAGATACGTAGCTTTCATTTTGTTTTCCTTTATGGTTACTTTGGACTGTTAATATAACTTTATTTTGCAGTTGAATACCCAGTTTCAACTAAATATCGTTTTTCGTTTTTATATTGAAAATCCCTTATTCGAAGTACAAACATATGCATTACTCTCAGCTCCACACAGACATCTTGAATTAGACCGTATTTTACACACACATACGCTGTGTTTCTTTCTTTAATTTACATTCTGAAATGAGGACAAATTCTTTTGTTTATAATAGATATGTGGCTCTTGTATTTTATACTTTCCTAAATCTTTTTATGTTCACTAGGGACGAATCTTTATTGTTAATAAGAATATCATGAAATCAGTTATGTGAGTTAATCGGATTTGGCAGTTTGATGTTATTGGTTATATGGTGTTCTGTGTTAATGCATGAAGTGTTAGTTCTAAAGTTATACAGATTCTTTCATCCACAGGGAAGTACAGTTGTCTTCGAGCTAAACTCGACCTCAAACGATCCATTGGTCACTATCTTGTCCAGTACTATCTTCCATCCACTCTCATCGTCTTCATCTCCTGGGTTTCCTTTTGGCTCGATGTTGACGCCATTCCTGCCCGAATAACATTAGGCGTCACCACTTTGCTGACCATTTCGTCCGAGAGTAGTGACCAGCAGTCTAACCTTGCACCAGTCTCATATGTCAAAGCTTTAGATGTTTGGATGGGCACGTGCACTTTCTTCGTCTTTGCAGCTTTAATAGAGTTCACCTTTGTAAGCTATTTGGCTAGGAAGCGACAAAACATCCAGGAGGTTAAGACAGAAGATGGAGAGATAAAAACTACGCTAGTTGTTCCAGTAAGCTGTAATTTACTGCACTGACAAACATACACATTCTATATGTTTATATTTTAGTGGTTTTCACTCGTGTGAACTGGTGAATATGATGGATCGCACATATAACTATTTCTGTTACTCATGGAGTTTCATACCATGAAAAAACCTATAGGAGTAACATTACTCTGAATGATGGTTTTTATTTTTGTTTTTCTGATTGCTTTAATTTAGAGGTAATACAAGAGCAACAACAATGAAGTAGTTTGCTATTATAGCAGACCTAATTTCTACACTAATACCAGACTAATAATAGTGGAATAGAGTAGTTTACTATTCTAATAAGCTTGATCCCTACACTAATACAAGAGTAATAATAATGGAATTGAGTGGTTTACTATTCTAACAGACTTGATTCCCAGTAATATCAGAGTAATAATAATGGAATTGAGTGGTTTACTATTCTAACAGGCTTGATTCCCAGTAATATCAGAGTAATAATAATGGAATAGAGTAATCTGTTATTCTAACAGGTTTGATTTCTACACTAATGTCAGAGTACTAATAATGGAATGGAGTAATTTACTCTTCTAACAGGTTGATCCATACACTAATGCTAATAACAGTGAAATAGAGTAGCTTACTATTCTAACAGGTTTGATTCCTACACTGATATCAGAGTAATAATAGTAGAACAGAGTGGTTTACTATTCTAACAAACTTGATTCTTACACTAATATCAGAATAATAACAGTGGAATAGAGTAGTTTACTATTTAAATAGCTTTAGTTTCCTACACTAATGCCAGAGTAAAAACAGTGAAATAGAGTAGTTTACTATATTAACAGCCTTCATTCCTACATTAATACCAGAGTAAAAACAGTGGAATAGAGTAGTTTGCTATTATAAAAAAGCTTCATTACTACACTAATATCAGAGTAATAATAGCAGAACAGAGTCGTTTACTATTCTAACAGACTTGATTCTTACACTAATACCAGAGTAATAACAGTAGAATAAAGTAGTTTGCTATATTAACAGCCTTGATTCCTACACTAATACTAGAGTAATAACAGTGGAATAGAGCGGTTTGCTATATTAACAGCCTTGATTCCTACACTAATACCAGAGTAATAATAGTGGAATAGAACGGTTTGCTATATTAACAGTCTTGATTCCTACACTAATACCAGAGTAATAATATTGGAATAGAACGGTTTGCTATATTAACAGCCTTGATTTGTACATTAATACCAGAGTAATATTAGTGGAATAGAACGGTTTGTTATATCAACAGCCTTGATTTGTACATTAATACCAGAGTAATATTGGTGGAATAGAACGGTTTGCTATATTAACAGCCTTGATTCCTACATTAATACCACAGTAATAATATTGGAATAGAACGGTTTACTATATTAATAGCCTTGATTTGTACATTAATACCACAGTAATAATAGTGGAATAGAACGGTTTGCTATATTAACAGCCTTGATTCCTACATTATACTACAGTAATATTAGTGGAATAGAACGGTTTGCTATATTAACAGCCTTGATTCCTACATTAATACCAGAGTAATAATATTGGAATATAATGGTTTGCTATATTAGCAGCCTTGATTCCTACACTAATACCAGGGTAATAACAGTGGAATAGAACGGTTTGCTATATTAACAGCCTTGATTCCTACACTAATACCAGAGTAGTAATAGTGGAATAGAACGGTTTGCTATATTAGCAGCCTTGATTCCTACACTAATACTAGGGTAATAACAGTGGAATAGAACGGTTTGCTATATTAGCAGCCTTGATTCCTACATTAATACCAGAGTAATAATATTGGAATATAACGGTTTGTTATATCAACAGCCTTGATTTGTACATTAATACCAGAGTTATATTGGTGGAATAGAACGGTTTGCTATATTAACAGCCTTGATTCCTACATTAATACCACAGTAATAATATTGCAATATAACGGTTTGTTATATCAACAGCCTTGATTTGTACATTAATACCAGAGTTATATTGGTGGAATAGAACGGTTTGCTATATTAACAGCCTTGATTCCTACATTAATACCACAGTAATAATATTGGAATAGAACGGTTTACTATATTAATAGCCTTGATTTGTACATTAATACCAGAGTAATATTGGTGGAATAGAACGGTTTGCTATATTAACAGCTTTGATTCCTACACTAATACCAGAGTAGTAATAGTGGAATAGAACGGTTTGCTATATTAACAGTCTTGATTCCTACACTAATACTAGGGTAATAACAGTGGAATAGAACGGTTTGCTATATTAGCAGCCTTGATTCCTACATTAATACCAGAGTAATAATATTGGAATATAACGGTTTGCTATATCAACAGCCTTGATTTGTACATTAATACCAGAGTTATATTAGTGGAATAGAGCGGTTTGCTATATTAACAGCCTTGATTCCTACATTAATACCACAGTAATATTAGTGGAATAGAACGGTTTGCTATATTAGCAGCCTTGATTCCTACACTAATACTAGGGTAATAACAGTGGAATAGAACGGTTTGCTATATTAGCAGCCTTGATTTCTACATTAATACCACAGTAATAATAGTGGAATAGAACGGTTTGCTATATTAACAGCCTTGATTCCTACATTAATACCACAGTAATAATAGTGGAATAGAACGGTTTGCTATATTAACAGCCTTGATTCCTACATTAATAAGCAGCGTAAGTTATCTTCTTCTCTTCACTGTGGATTACAGTGGTGCTCTATATTATTTTTCTTGATTTATGTGTTTTATAGCTGTGACCAGATTTAATTATAGCCTCAAACTATCTTGTTACCAATTTATATCCATCTTTGTTACTTGGATTAGCTCTCACTCTAGCGAGTTGATTTTCGGAAGTTGGCATCTCTTGTTTGGTATAATCTGAAAAGCTTGTCATAAATCAGTGTGTAAGTTTAAAAAAAAAAGTCAGAATACTTTAAAAATATAAGCATAAAACAGTCGTGCTTCTTTGTCAGGTGTAAAATTTCCTTTATAAATCACAGATCCCCAATGTACTTTTGAAGATTCTCCAATATCTTCAGTACCTCTACAGTTGACCCAAAGAAGATCCGTATCCGAGAAACAAAACAAAATATTATAATGCCCGCCCGTAGTATCTGAAAACGTGTGGTAAGTCTGATACCACTAATCTGTGAGTGAGGTATAAGTACAGGTTTGGTTAAAGCATGGCGTCCACGAAATCCCAGGTGAAGGGGCAGAAATATAAATTTCAATGTAATATTCGGGTTCAGCGATTCTATTAATTAAATACAGACGTCCATTGTACCTGGATGATCCTCTGAGGGCATTTTAGTTCCCTTGGTGCGGGGCTAATCCACTTAAATTAGAAAACCCTCTGGTCTTCCAGAAGCCGGTTGCCAATTTTAGTCTCATTAGCGTCAAAACTGTTGGAAGAGTTTGCTGGACATATGCATGTATAAAGATGTAAGCTGAATTAATACAGGTTGTTGTGATGCATGTGTTAATACTTGTCATTAAAATAAAAATTAAAATAACAGCTTTGCATACAATGTTATTATTTTGTTATTCTTATCTAATAATTAGATGAAACAAATGCACTTCAAATACATTGCAATACACAGATGATCAAACGATCAAACGTAACTGTTGAATTCTGGGAGTTATTTGTGTTTTATTTTTTGTAAAATATCTCATAGAGATGTTATGCTTATTGGAAAATTTTCTGCAAGCACCTACTACTGTGATATTGACTGGCCATGATGCTTTGTTAAATTTTTTAACAACTGGGTTGTATCTCCAAATGTTAACTCAATACGTGACCTCTGCGTTGACCTATCTTTCAGTGAGATGACGCACACATAAATATTCCTAATTTGTTGTCTGATTTCTTACAATTATCAGAATCGTATTGGTTATATCCCACCTCATCTAATATTCTACATCCTAGAGAAGTAGTTCTCAATCTAGTTGTGTTCATGGACCGACTATTTTTTCCTTTATTATTTCATGGACCACAGTTGGATCTATAAACTATCTGCTGCTTCCTTTCGGTACCTCTGCAATCATTTGACGAACCATCTAGTGACTGAGACCTGCTGCATTGGAGCGATGTTCTTTATAAATCTTTCCAAGCTGCTGTTGTCATAAGGATGGAACTATTTTCTGTCTTTTGGGGATTCATACATTTATGACTAGTATACTATCAAACATGTGACGCTTCTAATTCCAATAGCAATGTGAAATGTATTCATTACGCCCTACTTCAATTTCTATGACTATGAACGATGTACCATTTGTATTTTGTTACCGATTATTTCGGCCTTATATAATGTACGCTACCTTAATCCAATGATTCGCAACCTTCTCACCACCAGGGATTATTTTTATTAATGTTTTCTTTTTTTACACAAATCCCATATTATCTAATAATTAACTCGTTTTTCAATTTTCACTATCAAATAAAAGACGTATTTAACTAAGTATTCAACTAAATAAAGCAGTATTAAAGAACTTACTTGTTTAATGAGGTGATATTGTGGATCCACAAGAGTCCAGGGGCCCCACGTTTAGAACCACTGTCTTAATTCCTCTAGGTTCCTATAGCCTAGAATAGCACATTACACAAGAACCTTTCAGTTTCTATATCTTTCGATACTGTGCTATTTATGATTTCATGGTTATGATGACGGTTATGAAAATATCTCTATTTTGCTGATTTGTTACCGTGACGCAGCCTTTTCATATCAACTTCAGCTTCATTGTCTGAAATAGTGAATTACGTCTATCACTTTGATTCATCCCTTGAACTGTATACCGAATAATATATTACATCAATCCCTTGGTGATTTCACTGGTTCGAATCCCCGTCACACCAAACATGCTTGCCATTTCAACCGTGGGTGCGTTATAATGTTACGACCAATCCCACTACTCATTGGTAAAAAGAGTAGCCCAAGAGTTGGCGATGGGTGGCGATGACTAGCTGCATTCCCTATAGTATTAAAATGCTAAATTACGGACGGCTAGCGCAGATAGTCCTTTTGCAGCTTTGCGCGAAATTGAAAAACAAACAAATAAACACTTGGTGTTTGTGGCCTACAGTACAGTATTATTTATAATACGCTCCATTTCTTTGTCTTGAATAGAGTATTGTGTTCATTACTTATTGTTTATGGCCCATAAGAGTGGATACTATTTAACCACATTTAGTTTTTGTGTCTTGAATGGTGTGATATTTTGAATAAGCAGTGTTTATGGCCTAGAATAGTGTATACTATTTGAAACACCAATTAATATTTATGGCTGGAAACAGAATACTGTTTATACCACTCTCAGTTTTATTTGCTAGATTATCGGGTTATATCCACCCTTTAAAAAATATAGCCTAGAATAATATTTTATTTACGATTTTCTGGTTTGAAAGCAGTGAAATAGTATATTATATTGAGTTCCTTGATTTCTTTGGTATAGAATGCCGCATTATGAACGTGATTTTCGGTTCCTCTGGCCCAGAGTGGTGTGTCATATAGCAAGCACCACTTGGGATCTGTGGTCTAGAGTAATATATTAAGCCTTATACTTAATTTGTATAGCATAGAATGCTACACAAATTACACCTCTCGATTTATACAGTTTTACGTTTGTTTCTGTGTATTTGGGTATTTTAATATTTACACTATCCAGGTTTCTTTACCTTTGTAATGCCATAAATAACATAGAGGCACGATACTTAGTTCTTTTTTTGTTATTATAAACCTTTAATATGAGCTGAAGTTGGCAACAAAGTGTGAAATAATAGGACTCTAGGAATACCAGGAGGCTGATATTTTAAACTTTGCTCACACGAGTTTATATAGAATGAATTGAAAAGGATTCTGTAACCAAGAGTAAATAATTTGATATATAACTTCAGGATAATATTTTACATTTTTAAGACGATTATAAAAACTACTTGAATATCTAATTAGAGAGGTAATAGAATATGACTGACAAAAATAGTAACATCTTAAGAGTTTCTAAATTAATTTAACTCGACAAAATGGCCCATAAAAGATCCTTCGCTATAAAAATAATTTAGTTTATAAAACTAGTAGATTATACTGCTATGTGTTCTTTTTCTTTAGGTGGACGTCATATGTCTTTTGAAACAACCATTATTAAAAGTCTTGGCTAGAAAATTGCAGCTGGAACTTTTTAAGACAGCGTTTAATGTTAAAAGCTCACATTCGATTTCGACAAGGCTAATGGAAGAATACATTCTTCTAGATCTGCAGTTTTTAAAGGCACGTCAAAATCTATTATTATTTCGTGATAATAATAGCTCTTGACGTGCCTTTGAAAACTGCAAATTATTATTATCACGAAAGGTGAATCGTTTAACTGTGACACCATTAAATGTTAAATTCTACGTCTTCAGACTTACACTTTTCTTGTTTGTTTACGATTTTCAATAAACTGGGTAGAAATATATCTTAAAGAACTATTGAAATAAAGAAAAGCAACAGAAGGTAAATGCGTTAAATGAAATGATAACTAAAGAACGGTGACGTCATTAATAATTTTGGCGCCAGTCGGATTTGTGGTCAAGCGTTTGTTAAAGGTGAATCAAGGAAGGAAATTTTCTTTGTTTCGTTACGTGAGAGAAAAACGACGTTGCGCTATTTGTTGTGTCTACCACGGGGAATCGAATACCGGATTTTAACGTTATAAATTCGCAAACTTGCCGCTGATTCACTGAAAATTGAAGCTAAAACGTTAGAAAATATGAAGTTCAAATGCCAACATTTCATTTTCTATAAAATTTAATATCTCTTACAGTCTCGTGTTTCCATTCCAGAAAAAAAACTTGGTTTGGTTTACTTTGAATTTCGCGCAAAGCTACACGAGAGCTGTCTGCGCTGGCCGTCGCTAATTTAGCAGTGTAAGACTAGAAGAAAAATAGCTAGTTATCACCACCCACCGCCAAATCTTGGGCTACTCTTTTACCAACAAGTAGTGGGATTGACCGTAACATATAACGCCCCTATGGCTGAAAGGGCGAACATGTTTGGTGTGAGGAGGATTCGAACCCGCGACCCTCAAATTACAGAACAAAATTTCTATAAACAGAAGTTCAATGTGTTAAACGGAATGACAGTTGAAGAGAGGGATTCGTAAGTTTGATTTTTAGTGACTGGGAAATCAAGTGTATTTTAAAGGAAAGTAAACAGCAAAACAGTAAAACAGAAACGAAATATAAGAAGAATTTTGAGGTTAAAGATGAATATTTTGTTTACTGGAAAAGTTAATATTCTGTTTATCATTTACAACATAGGCATAAACCGTAAAAAAATTGATAATTTATATTTGTTTTTAAATTTCCCGCAAAGCTACACGAGGGCTATCAACGTTAACCTTTCTTAATTCAATAGCATAAGGCTAGAAGGAAAGCAGTTAGTTATCACCATGGGTGAAAGCGAGAACATGTTTGGTATAACGGAGATTCGCACCTGCGGCCCTCAGACTACGAGTCGAGCTCCCTAACTACCTGGCCTTGATTGGCCTCACAGGCTATGTTTCTGTTTTTATTTTCCACAGGACTCTTTGATATATTATTATTTTATTTCTATCAGAGTTGCTGTTCAGCCTGGTCGTGTACCGTTATAGATAGATCTGGTATGACCTGGTGGTTAAGGCATTCGACTTGCAACCTAAAGGTCGTGGATTCGAATCTCCGTCACATAACGTGTTGTGGAGGTATTATAATGTGACGATCAGTTGCACTATTCGTTGGTAAAAGAGTAGCCGAAAAAATTGGCTGTGGGTGGTTTTGGCTCTTGTATTCCCTCTAATCTATTACTGCTACATTAGGGACGGCGAGCGCAGGTTGTAGCTGTTACGTAGCTCTTTGAACGAAATTCAAATTTTACCATTATATGGTAGGAAGATAAATCAAGTTGTTACTTCTGGTTATTCTTCTATCGAGTATTTTCAAGAGTATGTTATTTAATGTGTAAAATCATAAACGTATATTTTGTGTATATAATTTTACTTTGTTCATGTTTCACTAAAATACATGTCGAGTTTGATGATTTGTTTATTTGGTCTTCTATATTACAGTGTAGTTTAAACTTTAAATAACGAATATTGCTACTCTTGTATTTATTGTGTTACATTATTAATAGTTCAGCACATGTTCATGAATATGCAACCAAAGTGATTACAAGTATTAAAAAGTGTTAAAAAGTTCATTTTATAATTTTTAGCACTAATAATTGGGATATAACGTAAATATTGCACTTGTTATTTTGAGCACGTACCCGGTACCTTAAATTTCAACTCTTCTTATTTTGTTTCAAAATTTTAGATATCAAGTTTACACGAAACTCTTACGAACCTACCAACTGTGGCAAATGTGAAAGAGGTTTCCACATTGATGTTGTTACCCGCCAGGGGCTGCGCCAAACGAATTGATAAGACAAGCAGAATTGTTTTCCCTCTTGGATTTCTGGTTTTCAACGCCCTCTATTGGCCATATTACTTGTATTAATTTGAATGTAAAAGTAAATTGGCAAACAGAGGTTTGTAAAGCTTAACGAAACGCTTTTTGCTTTTTTTTAAGGGGGACATATTACATGTGTCTGCAGGACATTGATCTGAAGAATACCTCCTAAATAAACCACTGCTTAACAAATCCTTGTTTGTCATTTTATTATTGAACGCTCTATGTTTTTCGCGATTATATACTGCTATATTATGAAGTTTTTAATTAATTAATTATTGTACTGTCTAAAGTAAGTTATATAGAAACTTGTTACAGACGTTGATGACATTGTGTGTTCGTGACCATTATTTACTGATGTTTCAAATTATTTATGTGAACTTAAAGTTAGTTTTTATGATATCTATCACATTTCATGACATGTCTTTTAACACTCCTACGAAAAGACGTTTCTAGTCCTGATTTCTCCAAATTATGTTCCCCGGCTGTGGTTTCAGCTAGATAGTAGATAGGGACAGTGGAATCTCGTTAATCCATTCATTAATGGATTTAAATGGCAATTTTATTTAAATACAAAATTATTAGCCTAATATTAATAACCTTTCAAGTTGCTCTGGGGCCTATTAGGCCCCACTTTTCGTAGGAGTGTTAAAGAACTTTGGCTCCACTTTCAGCTTATTATTATACATTTTATCAGTCATCTCAAACATGAAATTATGTTGTCCGAAATGATCGAATTTGATGCAGACATAAAATAGAGATAAAGCGTGAAAATGAGAAAAGAAAAAAACTTTGAAAAGTTTTACGTGATAGAAAACACGGTAAAAAACATACCAGAGAGAAATTTGTTTTTTTAAACGCCTCTGATTTCATCAAGTTATTTATGTGCAATGTGCAAACAAGTATGGTAAAAATATTTATATTAATAAAAATAACTTTTAATTGTATTCGATCATCATAGAAATATCTGTAAAACATTACAATATATTTTACACCAATGTTAAAGAAGAAACATTTTATTTAGTCCTTAATTAATGTTTGAATGAGTCAATGGTGTTGCTGCTTATCCAACAAATCATATACAATATATTTGTTCTCAAAATCATTATATAACAATGAAATTACTATATTTTTGCATAAACGAAGTCACTGCTGTAACGAATGGAATAACTCATGCTGGAATGTCAACTTTTGACTAATGTTTTTAATTACATAATTACCTAACAATTAATTGTATCTAAATCATTTGTCAATTCCAAGTCGTGAGTTAAAAAAACAAAACTTCTTCAACTACAGTCACTGGTTATTATTTATTTTGTAAATACAAAACTTGTAGATAGTACAAAACTGCCTGAAACTATTTCAATATAATATCGTAAAGATCGTACATTCTTTGCATGATTTAGTAGACAGTATGTTTTGAGGATGTGGATCTTTGTTTTCTGCTTTACATATAAAACGCAATGGTGAATGGCATAAATATGTAGCATTGGCTTTGATGATATAATAAAAATTACTAAAAATACGGCTAAAGTACAATTGAAATTACATTACGTGTCAATATTTCTCCAATAATCGACGTTACAGCCATCGCTTTATTACTTTCTTTATATCTATCTGTATGTGTGTGTAAGTGTGCTTATTGTGAGAAAATTAATAATTTCCTATACGGCTAGTTCTTGTGTATTACCTTTTCACACTGTTTTTAATAGTCGTATAATGAAAATTTACAGAAAAATTTTAAACTTACTTTTATAGATATAATCTTTCAAATTTCAGGTAAAAGGAAATTATCTTTGAAACCATTTTTTTGTATTACAAAGTAGTTATATTATAAGAAGGACCACAGAGAGCATAGCCAGGTGTGAGGGTCACAAATTCAAACTCCCATCACATCCAATATGCTCTCATTTCATTTAGGCGTAACAAATTTACGGTGTGTTTGTGTGTTTTTCGTATAGCAAAGCATCATAGGGCTATCTGCTCAGCCCACCGAGGGGAATCGAACCCCTGATTTTAGCGTTGTAAATCCGGAGACATACCGCTGTACTAGCGGGGGGCCAAATTTACGGTCAATCCCACTATTCATTAGTTAAAGGTAGCAAAAGAGTTGCTTTCTCTCTAGTCTTGTTACTAAATTAGGAACGGTTAGCGCAAATAAAACTCGTGTAGTTTTGCGTGAAATTCAAAATAAACAATAGAACCGAGATAAAGCTATGAACCAGAATCGTTATCTCTAAAACTGTACAGTTCATTCAATAACATATTTCAAGAAGACCAAACTGTAAACTCCATTGTTGAAATTTTGAACACAATACGAGTTCCACAGAACTTAAAAAAGTAGTTTTTAGCGCTATTTTTAGTTGAAACTATTATTTTTTTTTTTTAATTCTAAGAAAAATATGGCGTTTGAATTACTGACTTGAAAGTTGGCGGAACTTATAATTTCAGATATATAAAGAATGGAAGATTATCGAAATATCTTAAATATTGCAAAATACATAATACACATATGAACACTACTGAAACAGTATTGTTTAAAAGAGATCTATTTATATCTACTTGCTTAGGAATATAATGAACGAACTAAACCTTCGGTTAGTACCAAACAAATCCCATGGAGATATGATAAAATATTGATTCTTAGCACAGAGCTTAACATTGATATTTAACTTTCATCCCAAATAATTTCTGCGACATAAATATTTATGTCTTTTAAGAGAACTACAATGAAAGATTTAGACAAGTAATTATTTATATAAAATAAACCAAATACATTGATTTGATCACCATACATCATTTTAAATACACTTGAGAGTTACACAAAATGCTCACATTTGGTCTTTCAACAAAAAAAGTGTACAATTTCACTTCTGTGTCAAATTTACCTAACTTAATTAATTTACGAAACGGTTCATAAGTATGCATATAGATAAACCCTGATATAAGGAAAGAATACAATTATAAGTCTTATCTAAAAATAATAAAATGGCATGTCTGTGGGTCTGAGTGTATGTATGTGTGACCGCCATATCTTCAAGAGGAAAGAACCTAAAAGCCTGACATTTTACCAACATATCAAGAAGATCATGAGGGTGTAAACCTGGGTATTGTTACTCATCCACGAAAAGCCATCTACAAAAGAAATGTGATCACCACAGCTCCATGAAAAAGAAACCTAGAAACTTGATATTTTGCAAACATAATAAATAGACCCTTAGGGTGCGTATTTGGATGTTATTACTTATCTTATTCACGTTCGGGTGCGTCTTTTCAATAAGGCAAGCTAGCGAAAAGCCAAATACAAAAAAGTAGTTCCTTATACTATGAATAGAAATCATAGACAGACATACACGTACGTCTATGTGTATGTATGAGTGCTATAGCTCCAAGAAGAAAGAACCTAGAAATGTGGAATTTTGCACCCAAATTGAGGTTGTGCACCTTGATACTACTTATCTTATCCATGTGCGCATGCACTTACGCATGCGAATATTTTCAACGAGGCAAACTAACGAAAAAAAAGAAAAGAAAAGAAGTGGTTCCTTATAAGAGGCGTAGATCCTGGGGGATGGGTGGATACATCCCCCCTTCATTTTAGGTAGGAGCATGGTGCATACAATCATCCCCCCTACAGTTTGGTCTGTTGAATTGTTTTATTGCATCACAGGCCTACAAATTGTGTGTTTGTTCTTGTGATTCTCATGTTCTTATCACTCGAATTACATAATTAGGCTTAGATGTAGGCTTTTTCAGTAGCCGAAATGTACATCTTTAATATAGGCGCGATTCTAAGCTTTTCGATCTAAGCGATAATTCGTAAGTATCAGTCAGTAGGCCTAAGAATACATGCAAGGCTTGCAAGCACTATCACAGAATCTACCTACGTCTTGTACGTAGTGCAAGATTAAGTAAAATTTTAATCACAACAGATTGAACAGAGCATGAAATTCGAAAATATTACTCCCAAGCGTAAACTCTTGTTATCTAGATCTGGCAAGCCGTTTGTAGCTTGTAGCTGCATTATATCTTATGTCTATATTGTGCGGTTTTCCAATGCCATTTGTTCTTATGCATGTCTAGCCGGTTTTACGAGTATTGTCGAACGCCTTACTCTCCTTAGCTGCCTAATCCGCTGACCATAGTGTATGTTTAGTGTACAGTTAACGACAGGTTTGAGCTGCTCAGATCCAGACGCGCCCTACATCATCCCCCTCCGTTCCCTTTAGTCTAAGCCTCGATTTTACAACAAGGATCATTTGACCTGTGTTTGTGGCCCTCATTAATCCATGAAATTTCAGATTATCACCGCCCTCTAATAAAGTGCTGGTGCTTTATGGTAAAAGAACAATATATTCTTTTATCATATATAGTAAAAACTATTATATTTTCTTGTATAATTAGAACACAAAAGGAGCGATTTCAACGGCCTGAAGCCTCTACTCGAATTGTATTGCTAGTTTTTGTTTAGATGTTTTTATTTAATATACGTGCTTATAGACATTATATCACAACATGTTTGCCTTTTGATGAGCTTTAACAGGAATATAATATATTTGTGATTGTTTAAGTATTTTTCGAGAAACTTGCAATTACTTGTGTTGTAACTAGCACACATTATTGTCCCAGCGATGCCCAGGTGGTCAGTTGGCTCGGTAGTCACTGTGAAGTTCACGCGTTCGACTTAAATACATTGTACAATTCAGTCCTACTTCCATTCTGTTCTATCTTCGTTCGTTGTACGTTAGAGTTTTTCAATAAAGACTATATTTTAGCCTGTTGAGTCATCTGGAAAACAGATTCCAATTTTGGAAAGCAAGTGTCTGAAACTTTCTGATATTAGACAGTTCTGCAAGCCAGTTACTAGCACGACAAGTAATAATGCAGATGCAGATAATCCAACAACCTCAAGCAAAGGAATAGAAACTTGCCATACAGAGGAAATATCATGTTCATCAGAGAACGAGTCTGAAAATGCTTGTGCAACTATTGCACATCATGAACCACCAGATATTTGTGAAACAAGTTTGTGCAGCAATGAAAAATCTTACACTCCACAGATACAGTGTGGAAAGCCATATCATCCAGACGCACAACTAACACCACGACAGAAAGCAAAATCTCAAAATATCAACTTCCAGGGCAAGTGGTTTGATGAGTTCCCATGGCTACACTACGACAATTAGACTCAAAAAGTCATATGGTTTCATTGTGCCAAGGCGGAAAATGGAGGCCTTTTTTACAAGGAAATTGGAGAGGCCAGTGGAGTATACCATCATATCCACCGGTTTTTGCAACTGGAAAAATGCAAAACAGAAATTCAACGAACACCAATCCTCCTCTCAGTACAGATTCGCTATATCTCCAGAAGGTTCACTTGATGTAACTCCAGTAACTGTCCAGCTACATGATGGAAAAAAGAAGCAGCAGGAAGAATGCAAAATAAGTCTAGTCAAAATATTCAGAAGTTCATGTTTCTTACTGCGTTAACGTTTAGCATTACGTGGACATACTGATACGGAGGGTGACTTCCTGCAGTTAATGAATTGACGGCCTATTTGTCAAAGAAAACCACAAGAAAATCATCCCAGGCTCAGAATGAAATAATGGAGATGTTCAGCCATCAAATACTGAGGAACACAGCACACAAAGTGCAGCAAAGTAAAATCTTTGCATTAATGGTTGATGACACTCAAGATGTTACAGATGCCGAACAGGAAGCAATATGTGTACGATACGTAGATGAAAACCTTGACGTCCATGAGACATTTCTTGGTTTGTACAGTGTTTCAAATACAACTGGTGAAACAATATCCTCGTCTATACTTGATGTTCTGACTAGACTCAATTTACCGCTGTCAGGATTAAGAGCACAAACTTATGATGGAGCCGCTAACATGAGTGGTGCGTACAGTGGATGTCAGGAAAAATAAAAGAAAAGCAACTGTCAGCTTTGTTTTTTCACTGCGGAGCACACAAGGCTAATTTAATAATGCAACGTGCAGTTGAAGCTTGTGAATGTGTTCGAGATTCTATCCAGTGGGTACATGAACTTGGTGTCATGCTTCAGAGGTCAGGCAAATACAAAACAATCTTTGAAAATATTGTATCGTCAGACAGCCACAATGGTCCAGTTAAATACATCCGCCCACTGTGTCCAACACGCTGGTTGTGCCGCCTATCTGCAATTACATGTGCTAATGATAACTACAGTGGCATTATTGATTCTTTGTCTGAATTAGCAAATGAAAAATCAGATATAGCAGTGAAAGCACGAAGTCTCCTGGACAGATTTGACAAAGGAAAGACAGTTTTAGGATTGTTGATGGCTCAGCATCCATTAGCTACATTAGAGGAACTAAACCGTGCATTCCAAGCAAAATCAGCGACAGTATCTGGCATGATTGAAGTATCTGCAATGACAGTTGAGCAACTGCGGGTATTGCGAACAGAGGAAAATTACAACAAGATATTTGATGAAGCTGAGAAAAAGGTAACTTCCCTAGATCTGGTGCCTATTGAATTACCACGCATTCGCAGACCCCCCAGAAGGATCACAGAAGGATCAGCACACCATTCTGCAACAGCTAGAGATTACTACA
Organism: Tachypleus tridentatus; assembly: GCF_004210375.1. NCBI lineage: Eukaryota > Metazoa > Arthropoda > Merostomata > Xiphosura > Limulidae > Tachypleus > Tachypleus tridentatus. The sequence goes on along the minus strand of NC_134833.1, from coordinate 35,246,191 downwards.
GAAGCCAATATTTTGAATTTGTGGACACAGTCATAGAATATCTGACCATTAGATTCAATGCAGAGAACAATGACTTGAGGCAATATCTGGAACTTGAGAACATGATCACATGTGGCAAGATTGACAACTCGGTTATAAACTTCTATCCAGAAATCTCTGCACAACGGCTCGAGTTTCAGTTGCTCATGTTCAAAGGAACAACAAAAGCAGTATCTCTGAAAGGTACAGAGGATGCTTACTGTAAAATGTATGAAACAAGCCAGCAGATGTTTAGTGTTTCTTCTCATGAAAATTTTGCTTGTATGTCCAGTATCCAGCTGCGAATGTGAACACAGCTTTTCTGCATTAAGACGGTTGAAGACGTGGTTAAGGTCAACAATGTCTCAGTGCCGCCTCAACCATGTGACAGTTTGTCACACTCACAAAGATGAGGTCGACAAGAGAAATATAGAAGAGCTTATGAAAGAATTCATAAACAGATCATCACAAAGGAGGTCTACGTTTGGGAACATGTAGACGAGAGGACTAAATGAATCTTACTTCAATGAAAAGTATGAATAATTATGTGCTACATTTTATTGATGTGTAATTTTCAAGAGTTCGCAAAGATATTTTAATTATTTTTATCAAACAACATGAACAGTTTTTCAGTAGATATAAACTTATCAAGGGTAATTACTAATTTTATTAATATTTGAAAACGTAATTCATGCAATGAAAGTTATTAGTAACCTTGTCAAGTATAATGGCCATCTTTTATACTGTGCAGTGTGCAGGAATAAATTCATGTAGCAGTTAATTTATGACACATTTGTCCTTATTCTATTAACATTTTAAAAACTGTTCACAACACCTTACTTATACAAACCTACATGGAAACCTTGAAGTATCGTGGCAACAAGATTACTCTGTGACTGCATGTTTACAGCTTTCAGGTTCACTGAATCAGATATTACCAATTTGCAAATTGAACAGTCCACATAAGTGGTTGCAAAAATCATCCCCACCATCGGGTGTAAAAAATCTACGCCCCTGTTCCTTATATAACAACTTCTAATATATAGAAAAGCCAGTGCAATTTCGTAACAATGCTTCCAACAATGATTCTTGTGTTATGCCACTTATCAACAAAATCATATAAATTACACTTTTATGCTAAAATTGGTTCAGAATATACATACCATTTATTTGTTTTTAAATTTCGTGCAAAGCTACATGAGAGCTATCTGCACTAGCTGTCCCTAATTTAGAAGTGTAAGATGAGAGGGAAGGCAGCTAGTCATTATAATCTATCTCCAAGCTTGATCAACTGCTTTACCAACAAACAGTAGGATTGATCGTCAAATTATAACGCCTCAACGGTTTAATGGGCGAACATGTTTAGTGTGACGGGGATTCGAATCTGCGACCCTCATATTAAAAGTCAAGCATCCTAACCATCTGGCCATGCCGGGAATATACACACTGACATATTCAAGTAACATACATTAACCTAACAACCCGAGCGAAGCTAGGTACTTTCACTAGTCTATAATAATTAAAGGGCGTATATGTTTGTATGTGACCATCATAGCTCTAAAATGAAAAAGCCTAGAAACATGAAATTTTGCACACATACTAAGTAGAAGCTAAGAATTTACCTCTGAGTTTTATTACTTATCTTTGTGCGCGTTGTTACTTTTTCTGAGGCACGCTAGCAAAAACACACATAGAAAATATATATGTGACGGCCATAGCTCCAAGAGAAAACAACACAGAAACCTCAAATTTTGCACTCATACTAATTGATCACCGAGAGTGTGCACCTGGGTATTATTACTTATCTTATCCTTGTGAGTGCGAGCATGCGCATCTTTTTACTGAGGTAATCTGGTGAAAAAAAAAAGCCACACAAGAAAGAAGTGATTCTCTAAGTTAGAAACAGAAATTACAGACCGACAGGCACGCGTTTGTGTGCATGCGCACGTTCACGTGTGTATCTAAGTAAGTTAAACTGCTGTAACTTCAAGAGGAAAGAACCTGGAAACATGAAATTTTGCATCCACACTAAGTAGATCACGAGGACGTGTGTGCACTTGGGTATTATTAGTTATCTTAGCCACGTTTGTGTGCGTGCGCATATTTTTAATCAGCTGAAAATCTTAATGTATAATAACCTGGCTCCAGGGTTAAAAAAATTACTGTTCGAAACAAAACAGTTGCTAGGGGCGCGAATTTTAAGTTTTGGACTCGTAAAGGCGTGACAACGGTGAAGCGTGGGGAATGGGAGAGAATACCACAAATTAGATTCCGTGTTTAATTAATTTTTTAGGTCATGAGTAAACACAGGAAAAAATAGAACAAGAACCAACTTAATTAAAAATTGTAATACAATAGGTGAACATCTTTCTTTGTATAATATGGATTTACTTATGTGGAAGTTCTAAATAATTTAGAATATTTTAACGTAACTAAAAACTGTTAAGCTGTTAATATTCGCTGCTTTAATCAATTATGTAAAAACTATTAGAAGGTTTTACCGTATTACAAGTGAATATTAGAAGCTTAATGAAAACATATGATGCATTTATTTCGTTACTAAACGAAATAGGAATAAATTTTGATATACCAAGACTGTTTGTTTTTCGTTTGTTTTTCGAATTTCGCACAAAGCTACTTTAGGGCTATCTGTGCTAGCCGTCCCTAATTTAGCAGTGTAAGACTAGAGGGAAGGCAGCTAGTCATCACCAACCATCGCCAACTCTTGAGCTACTCTTTTACCAACGAATATTGGGATTGACCGTCACATTATAACGCCCCACGGCTGAAATGGCGAGCATGTTTGGTGCGGGCGGGATTTGAACCCGCGACCCTCGGATTACGAGTCGAACGCCTGAATCCACCTGGCCATGCCGGGCCTACTAAGACTAATAGACACTTTGTCAGATAATTTGCCAATTTACTTATTTAACACAGCCCGGCATGACCAGATAGTTAAGGCGCTCGATTCGTATTCCGAAGGTCGCGGGTTCGAGAATCCTCGTCACATCAAATATGCTCGCCCTTTCAGTCGTGGAAGCGTTACAATGTATCGATCAATCCCGCTATTCGTCGGTAAAAGAGTAACCCAAGAGATGGCGGTGGGTGGTGATGACTAGTCTTATACTGCAAAATTAGGGACGGCTAGCGCAGATAGCCCTCGTGTAGCTTTGTGCGAAATTCAAAAAAACAAACAAAACTTATTTAATATTCCAGGATATATATAAACTGAAACTTTATTAAATTTGAATTAAAGTAGTGGAATAATAATTTATATTAAAGACAGTTTAAAATCACAAATTAAGATAGATGAAATATGATAATACAATTTACTAGTTGTGACTGTTTAGTTTTACACGTAAAGGAACTGCAAGCTAATTAATAGTGCCCAGTTGTTCCTCAAACGAAATAGCAAATGTATTTGTCAAAGAGCTCCATGAACTAATAATTGAGCGTCTGAATTTCAAATCTATAATTATAGGAGACATTAATGTAAATATTTACAGTAATATTGATAATGGCATTGAGAGTGGTGAAGAATAATTAATTAATTATATTGGTAGAAAAAAGTGTCTCTATCTTATTGCATTCTGCGATAATCTAAAGGCGTGTATCAACCATATTTTTATTTATGGTTCTATGAACAATTGTACTTAATACTAATATTACGGTTCACTGCTCTACATCTGTACACATGGATTTCAAAACTTCCATTGTACGCACCTTCAACTATGATAAATAATTACCCACAACTGATCGAAATTCTCAAGACAGAAAAATAGAATACAGTGGTTATGAAAAATAATGTAATTATCAGCGCAAATAACTTGGTGACCGTAATGTATTTACATTTGCTGCAAATGCAAACCACTGAACAGCTAACTCGAAGTATCGAAAAATACAGTCATAGATAACAAATAGTTTACTGATTTCGATTAGAAGGAAAGAAAATTTGAGTAAAAAGTCTTCCACACAACCATTTAATTCATACGTACAAAAATATTTTAAAAATATTCAAACAGATCAAATATTTTATCAAAATAAGTTAAATAACAGACATTATGATAATAAAATATTGGTAAGTAATATTAATATTGAGTAAATGTGAGAAATAATAAATTTAATAATTAATAAACGAGTTTCACCAACAAAAATAATAACCAAATTAACTGATAGGAAAATTACGAATGAAAATTAAGACAGAAGATGATCCAAAACATGGAGGTAATATATTTGGGGAGTATTTTATAACAATATCGAAAGAAATGGCAGAAAAAATAGATAAGAAGGATGGGCTGGAGTGGGCTAGGGGTAGTATGATTCTGTAGGGTTTGTTTGTTTTGTTTTGAATTCCGCGCAAAGCTACACGAGGGCAATCTGCAATGGCCGTTCCTAATTTTGCAGTGTAAAACTGGAGGGAAGGCAGCTACTCATCACCATCCACCGCCAACTCTTGAGCTACTCTTAGTGGAATTGACCGTGACATTATAACGCCCCCACAGCTGAAAGGGCGAGCATAATTGGTGTGAGAGGTATTCGAACCCGCGACTTTCATACTGCGATCGAGTGCCTTAACTCCCTGGCCATGCCGGGCCGATTCTGTATGGATGCATGGTAAGAGACAAGGGGGTGCAGTGGCCCATAAATAAACTGAGGAAGAAGCAGGGTCCAGGATACGACGGAATTACTGTCAAAATATTTAAAAATAATATTGAGAGTGCAATTAAACCCATAATATATATGATGAACTTAACTATAAATAATTGTGTATTCCCTAGTATATTAAAAACGTCTATTATTACTCCAAAATACGAAAGTGGTGATTCAAAACTACTGTGGCGCGGCATGACCATGTGGGTTAAGGCGTTCGACTCATAATCTGAGGGTTGCGGGTTCAAATCCCCGTCGCACCAAACATGCTCGCCCTTTCAGTTGTGGGGGAGTTATAATGTGACGGTCAATCCCACTATATATATATTCGTTAGTAAAAGAGTAGCCCATGAGTTGTCGGTGGGTGGTGATGACTAGCTGCCTTCCCTGTAGTCTTACACTGCTAAATTAGGGACGGCTAGCGCAGATAGCCCTCGAGTAGTTTTGCGCGAAATTCAAAAACAAACAAACAAAACTACTGTGAAACTATAGGCCAATTTCAATATTTTCAAAAGTTGCTAAATGTCTTGGAGAAAATTGTTAAAAAATTCAGTATAATTCTTGGAAAATAATAGAAAATTATCAAGTAATCAACGTGGATTTCGGAAGGATTTTGGTACTCAAAATTTGATATCGGAAGTGACTACATAAGTTCCTGACTAGTTGCACTAGGGTGGGAAGCAGGCTGCCGTATTCCTGAACTTGGCCTAGGCCTTCGATATGGTATCGTATGAGGGCTGTTCAAAAAATACGCGGACTGACGTCATAAAACAAAATGTACTTTATTTAGAAGTTACAGGTCTGGGACCCCTTCAAAGTACTCTCCTCCCCAACGCACACACTTATCCCAACGGTGTTTCCACTTGTTGAAACAGTCCTGGTACGCTTCTTTTGTAATGTTCTCCAGCTCCTTCGTCGCATTTGCCTTAATCTCGGGAATCGTCTCAAATCTTCTTCCTTTCAAGGGTCTTTTGAGTTTGGGGAACAAGAAAAAATCGCAAGGAGCAAGGTCAGGTGAGTAGAGGGGTGGGAAAGAACAGTGATCGAGTGTTTGGCCAAAAACTCACGCGTTCTGAGGCACAAATTTCGCAGCAACGCGGTGCATCTTCAATTTTTCGGTCAAAATCTCGTAACAAGATCTAACTGATATCCCACACTCTTCAGCAAGCTCCCTGACAGTCAGACGTCGATTTGCCCGCACCAGGGTGTTGATTTTGTCGACGTGTGGGTCGTCAGTTGATGTGGAAGGACGTCCAGGACGCTCATCATCTTCAATGGACTGTCGACCACCCTTAAAACGTTCATGCCACTTGAAACATGCCGCTCGCTTCATAGCAACATTACCGTAAACCGTGTTAAGCATAGCAAAAGTCTTAGTTGCAGATTTTCCAAGTTTAACACAAAATTTCACAGCAAGTCGTTGCTCCTTCAGGTCATTCATTCTGAAATCCGCCAAACGAAAAAATCGCACTTCACTTAAAACCGCGTAGATATCTGCAATCGGGAAATGGCGTCGTAATCAGCTGATCTGTGCGGACCTAGCGACACCAAGCGGATTTCCCTGGAACCAACTGGAGCAGCGCAATTCAAACAGTTCGCGTATTTTTTGAACAGACCTCGTACTCTTAGCTGCTAATTAACTTGTACAATATAGGAGTTAGAGGGGTCATACTAGAGTTGTTTAAAAGCTACCTGCAGAGTAGACCTCATCTGGTTAAAGTAACGGTATTGTCGACTCTGAGTTTACTTGAGAATATTCACTCCTTCAGGGTATAGTTTTAGAACCGGTCTTTTCATAATATTTATAAATAATCTATGCAGCTTAGCACTGGACAGACGGTAAATTGCGCTTGCCGACGGTACAGTCCAACTTTGTTCAGGGGGTTATTGGGAGGAGACAGTCCGTACTACAGAGCTAGAACTTATCAACATTAAATACTGGTTATGTATGAACACACTTTCATTAACGTTATAAAAACAAAATTTGAAACATTTTCGTTCTATAACACAGACCAGCGAACGAACTCCTGCGGTTCTCAGCATTCATGAAAAGAACTCTATTCAATCCTACTCCCCAACAATGTAACTGCTCCAAAGTGAATAAATAGATAAAATTAAATACGTAGGAGCCACTTTAGGAAGCTGCTTAATTTCGAGGCCCTGTATATTAGATTCAACTACAAAAAAGTACAGACGTTGAAATATACATTTGCATCAGTCAGAGGATTTTTGTCGATGGATAAATTAAGATATTATACTATGAATCAGTTGATCCTGTTTTACAGTATGAAATCATAGCTTGTGGAACGACCATTGATTCTTTACAAATATAGTGAGCCATACTGCAGAAAAATATAATAAGGTTATTGCTGAGAACAAAATTACTGGAAACGTCTAGAGTTCTATTTAAGCAGCTGTTTATATTAAATATGAATCAGATGTTTTAAAAAAAAAGTGCATTGATTAGACTGAACAGTGGGAGACACCCGGTAAAGTGGATAAATTATTGTGGCAGCACAGATATTGGTCACACCAAACATGCTCGTCCTTTCAGCTATCTGTGCTAGTCGTCCCTATTTAAGCAGTGTAAGACTAGATGGAAGGCAGCTGGTCATCACCACCCACCACCAACTCTTGGGCTACTCTTTTACCAACGAATAGTTGGATTGACCGTAACATAATAACGCCCCCACGGCTGAAAAGGCGAGCCTGTTTGGTGTGACTGGGATTCGAGCCCGCGACCCTCGGAATACGAGTCGAGCACCTTAACCACCCGGCCAAGTGTAATCTAAAATATCATTATAATTTGGTAGAAGAAGCATATATTTTCCTTCTAAATAATTACCTAATTAGCAATTTATTTAAAACAGTGCCTACTGTTAAGTATTTAAGAAACAAGCGTAACTATATTGAGTTTATAATTTTGTTTTGTTTAATGTATGACATACCTACATTCTAATGTAATTATACTGAGACCTCCCATAGTACAGGGAACTAAATTCTAAAGTGGGAGATAACTTCGAATTAATTTCATTTTTGTATTAGCAATGTAAAATAACCTAATAAAATTTTATATAAAAAAGAAAAGAGCTGGCGAAAAAATTACATAGAAAATAAGTGCTTCCTTATATTACAAAATATTAAGCAGAATCAGCATATATTCAGCTGGATATTGTTACTAAACTTGCATGTGCGCATGTTTCTGATGGGGCAAGCTAGCGAAAAACTGTATGTAAAAGAAGTGTTTTCATGTTTCTGTGAAATGAAAACTTTAAAAATATTTTTGCCTGTTTTGAATATATCAACCTAATAACCTAAGCGAAACCCACTACTTTCGATAGTTTATAATAGAACACTGAAAGAAACAAAATATTCACAATACGAATGTGACGACACAGCGAGCTTGTGTTGTTACATTTAGTTTCTTAAGTGCACTGTCACAAGAACAACATTTTGGAGGTAATTTGTTAATTAAGAAAATGTACTAGATTGTTTACTACATTTCGCTGTCCAGAAGATCTTTGTTAATACAGAACTCAGTAGTTGTACTAGACTTGATGAAAGAGAAAGGTATATTCAAACGACTTAGAAAGAAGACATTTTAAAATTCATAATAAACTAATTATAAACGTAAATATAAGGTATGTAATCTAATGTATTTTGCCACAAATATTAGGTCTATTGGTTTTTGTTGCTGTGACGTTTTGCACAGTTGCTGTGATTATTTTTTGGAGCTAAAGAGAAAAAGCAAATGTTGAAGAATTTATGCATAGCTGATAAGTGCCTGGTATCAAGCGAAATATTCCCTGGGTAACAATTGAAGGCATATGTAAAAAAAAAAAACAAATATTTTTACACATCCTTAGTGTGAAATCTGTAACTAACTCCAAGGAAAATGACAAAAAATATTTTATCACAAATATTATGTGAATTTGTTTATTTTTTGCTTTCGCTATTAAACACCATAAAAATGTCGTTGCTATGTTTATTTCGACTAATAGTGTTGGTGAGAACAATACCGTTGCTAAGTGTATTTCGATAATTAAATTCGAGCCAACAATACAGTTGCCATGGTGACTTTAGGTAGCAAAGTTACATGGTTGATATTATACCTTTGTTTAATTCGATAAACAAAGCTTGCGTGAAAACATCGCTACTGTGTTTGTAAACACCTGAAGATTAATAAATTATCATTCTCGTGCTAAAAATTTAAGAAACTTTGTACATTATCGCAACTTTTGATTATTTTAAAGGCTTATGGTTGTATCAGTGAAGATATAAAGACAACTGGCTTCTGACACGTATTATGCTAATATAATATCAAATCGACAAACTATAATTTATAAGCCGTATGAAAGTTATTTTATGAAAGAATATAAATCATAATGTAATTTTTCATTGTCCTTATAAACAGCTATTTATCTATTTATTATTGATACGTACGTGCTTTAAATATCTCGAGAAAGTGCGTGAAAAATTTTATTATCCCATAATATTGGTGATTAATAGTTCCTCTGCTTGGGTTACCAGATGGAATTTTCAAACGACGTTAGTTACTGTCGTTGAAGCTATGACAAACATCCATTCACTGGATTCTTTGTTATCGTTCAAATAACCTTGAAAATTAACGTTAATTACCAAACAGCTTCTATACATTTTTCATGCACTGAACCAGATTTTATTCTTAGAACTTTTATCGTTTGAAATTCTCAATATTTTAGGCTTACATTAACGCCCAAAACAAACATTTTTAATCATAAGAGTTATCTGTTTAATACACACACGTGTGTATGAATATTCAGTTACTTTTATTATCCTTTTAATGGTAAGATGATGTGGTGCGTGCGTAACTGACCGATAATTTAAAGGACATGTTTTTATTCCATTTTGCAACTGTTAAATAATCAACTTTTCTTCTATGAGCTGACGTAAGGGACATAACAACGTTAACCGGTGAAGCTAAAAATTAGATATTTCTTTCGTAGACTGCTTACTATTGAATTACAAATTTACCATGTCTTAATTACAAAAAAATAAAATACGACACAGAAGCTTGTTTTGTTTATAACTTTGTAGTTACTGAAACACTTTTAGAATAAAATTAGCAATAAAGAGTTTATTTCTACTAGAAACAGACTTTGAAAACAGACTAAAAATAGACTTTGATAAAATAAGCTTCAAACGTGTTATCATTACCGATTAAAGTGTAGACTCTAGATCAGGGGTTCCCAACCGGTGGGTCGCGACCCCCAAGGGGGTCGCAAAGCCTTGGCAGGGGAGTCGCGTAGTCTTGTTAGAAGTAGTTTGGGATAACATTAATTTTATTTCATCAATTACATTTTCATGCTCTTACATATTTTTTGTTTCGGTGCAAAGCAAAACGTGTGCTACGTTAGTTCAATGTCATCAGGTGATATTATGGGTGTATGTATGCGTGCCTGTGAGTGTGTATGTGTCTGCAACTGTATGTATGTGTGTGAGTACTAGTGAGTAGCGAGTATGTGAGTGTACGCGCATGTACGTATGCTTGTGTGTCTGTTTAGCTGTGATTAAGTGTGTGTGTGCTCGCTGTCGACACGTGAGTCACATGTCCGTTGCTGATTGGTGGATGACGAATCGCGCGACTGGCCATGCTCCCTTCCCTCCCAATACTTACCCCATCATTACTCTACCTACACCCCCACAAGTAGTCAGTGTAAGATCTACAGTTGCCAAAGCGTTCATTATTCAACATTTTTATTTTATTTTAACAATGAGATAAGTAAGCAGTAGAGGTGAGTTGTGTCCATGGCTAAACGGCGCAGATACTCAGAATACTACCTCAACATTGGCTTCACCACTGTGCTCGCCAACGATGGCATCGAGAAACCACAGTGTGTTTTGTGCCATGCTGTCCTGAGTGCAGAGTCAATGAAACCATCAAAACTCAAGCGTCATCTCGAGACGAAACATCCAGAACACGCAAAGAAGGGTTTGGATTTCTTCAAACGGCATGAACGGTGTCTTAAAAGCCAAGGAATCGATAGAAGTGGGTCGTTTCAGCAGCAGAGTGCAGCCGTAGTGGAAGCTTCATATGAGATTGCATTCGAAATTGCTAAACAAAAAAAGCCTCACACGATTGGAGAAACACTTCTTAAACCCTGCATGATGAAAGCAGTAAATCGTATTCTTGGAGAAGCCAGTGCAAAGAAGATGCAGCAAGTATCCCTGTCAAATAATACTATACAGAGGCGCATTTCTAAAATGTCTATGGATGTGAAGGAACAGGTTTTGACTGAAATCAAGGGTTCCCCTTTGTTCTCCTTTCAGCTCGACGAGTCAACAGATGTAAGTTCATGTTCTCAGTTGCTTGTCTTCGTGAGATACATTAATTCAGGTGACATCAAAGACGAATTCTTATTCTGCAGTGCACATGAAACCACAACAAAAGCTGATGATGTCATGGAAAAAGTTAACTTTTTTTCAAGACGAAGATCTTCAATGGGAAAACGTGTGTGGGGTTTGTACGGATGGGGCACCGGCTATGCTGGGATCGAAATCAGGATTCCAGTCGAGAGTGAAGAAGCTAGCACCTCAAGCAAAGGGCATCCACTGCATGATTTACCGATATGCTCTCGCCAGTAAGACTCTCCCTGCCTCTCTGCAGAAAGTGCTTGAATCTGTTACCAAAATTGTAAATTATATGAAGACTCAAGCACTCAACACTCGCCTATTCAAAGAACTATGCAAAGACATTGAATGCTGACCACGAAGTCCTTCTCTTCTACACAGCAGTACGTTGGTTGTCGAAAGGAAACGTTATTAATCGTGTCTTTGAAATAAAAGATGAAATAAAGCTATTCCTGGAGACTCAAGAAAGGAAAGATCTTGTAGCTCACTTCGAAGATGAAGCATGGAATAAAAGGGTTGCGTACCTAGCCGAAATTTTTGACCAGCTGAACAAGCTCAATTTGAAGCTTCAAGGAAGGGAAACACATGTTCTCCTTTTTCAAGATAGTCTTCGGGCCTTTGTTTCCAAACTGCAGAACTGGTGTCGGAAAACCAATCTTGGAAATATCGCTATGTTTGAAAAACTTTGTGGAGTGACGGATGAGTCTCAGATCCAACTGGATCAGTTCCTCAAGGATGAGATTACCGAACATCTTCAGTCTCTAGAAAAGGAAGTCGAGCGTTACTTCCCTGAGCTATCACAGGAACAGGAGGCCCTGGTAAGGAACCCATTTTGTACTGAACTTGATGTATCCAGCATCCCAGATGATATCCAAGATGAATTTCTGGATCTAAGGAACGACTCTTCAGCTCGTGATCTCTTCAAGGTGAAATTCGTGACTCAGTTCTGGTGCGCTATGTATCAGTCATACTCCAAAGTCAGCATGATAGCTTTACGTGTCCTTGTTCCATTTGCTTCTACCTACTTGTGTGAGGCAGGATTTTCCACTCTTGTCAATATAAAAAACAAAGAATAGGAACAGATTGGATGTTGGAGATGACATGAGACTGGCTCTAACAAACGCTCGGCCACGAATTTCAAAGCTTGCTGCTGAAATGCAACATCAGGCATCTCACTAGCTGGGTTGGATAGCTGTTCAAACCTATGTTAATATTAGTTTAAGGAATATATGTTCGTTTTGTGAATTCAGGTTGGACCAATGTGATTTAATTTGCTAATAAATAATTACAGAATTTTTAAATATTTTTTTAGATGTTTCTTTCCCTCTCCTTCACAGAAAATAAAATAAAAATTAAGCTGCTGATAGTAAGCCCTAAGTAGGGGGTCACATGGGTTTCAAACTTTTAGGTAAGGGGTCGCGAGTGTCAAAAGGTTGGGAACCCCTGCTCTAGATGACTATCGAAGTGACTAGCTGTGAAATAGGACTTGTCAAAACATTTGTAGTCCGCATAACAGGAATATTAATGGAAAGCTACCCGAATTCTTCTAATAAATATGAGAATGCTGTGTATCTGTAATGGTATTATTAAAGGAAAGGGATGGAAATAAATCTGCAAAAAAAGAAACAACAGCAACAACAAACATGAACAAAAACACTGCATACATTACTTCAGTGGTATTTATAACATATGTTACAGTATACTCTTTGTTTGTTTTTGAATTTCGCGCAAAGCTATACGAGGGCTACCTGCGCTAGCTGTCCCAACTTTAGCAGGAAATACTAGTGGGAGGACAGGTTGTCATCACAATCCATTGCTAATTCCTGTACTACTCGTTTACCAACGAACAGTGGGATTGATACCTTATAGCGCCTCCACAGCTAAAAGGGCGCAAATGTTTGGTGGGATAGGGTTTCGAACCCGCGATCCTCAGATTCTGAGTCGATCGCTTCTAACCACCTGATCAAATAGGTAAAGAGGAGTAAATAATTAGGAATCAAATATTCGTAAAAATGGCACAACCTTTAAACCACAATTATTATACAAATCAAAGTATTTTGCTACATGTTTCGACGATTTTTAATGAGTCACCATCATACACACTTGTCCCACCAAAAGGAAAATGCATTCAAAACGTGTAATAACATATCATCGTTTTGCAATGATAAATAACTGTGATTTCGAAGGTGTATCCCTTTCAACAATTAGATGCCATAATATGGATGAGTGCGCCAGTTACAATATTCACATTTATTGTTTTAACCTTGCTATATATACTCATATATACATATTTCACTGGCTTAAAATAGGTGAATGAAAAAAAAACAACAAAAAAACGTAAAACAATGTAACCGTACCTGTTCTTTTCAATATAGCAAACATATATATACTCATTTAAAAATAAAGATTTCAAAACAACATGTGTGAAAAAAAAAGTGATTTGCTGGATTCAATTATCAAAGAATCCAGTCTTGTCAACAAGTCTGTAAACATAGAGGCTTATTTAGATTTTTCTTCGCCAAAACTTGAATATCTGTGAGAAAAGACGACAAAACTGGACTAATCAACTCTTTGTTTCGTTACTTCCGCTGCAGTGGACTTGTTTCGCGAATTCACAGCTCATCAGTTTCGTTAGGACGAACGACGCAATTAAACAAAGCTGGCCTCACATATTGTTGGATTGTGAACAGTTTGTTCAGTTATGTTACATAATATTTACTTATCGTTAACAATTAAAATGCTTTAGATGCTTGGAATGTGACTTCCCGCCACAATTAATTATCCATTATTATTCGGCATATTGTTTGGTTACATATTCAGTCGCACCATTTTTTTTTTTTATTGGAATACACGATTTGGTGTAAAAATAATTAACAAATAAACGAATAATGGTGGACACTTAATTGTGACGGTATATCACATGTTAAGGCTCGGCATGGCCAGGTGGATAAGGTATTCGACTCGTAATCTGAGGGTCGCGCGTTTAAATCCCCGTCGCACCAAACATGCTCGGTCTTTCAGCCGTGAGGGTGTTATAATGTGACGGTCGATCCCACTATTAGTTGGTAAAAAAATAGCCCAAGATTTGGCGGTGGGTGGTGATGACTAGTTGCTTTCCCTCTAGTCTTACATTGCAAAATTAGGAACTGCTAGCGCTGATATCCCTCGTGCAGTTTTGTGCGAAATTCAAACCAAACCAAGCCAATATCACATGTTATCCAATCACCTAAAACAGGTTTTTCAATCACCCGATTTTAAACCTGTGGATACTATTACAGCAACCTTGTCTGTTTATAGGATTTCACGAAAACAAGCAAACAAAGTTTGACCTAACATTCATTTGTAAATCGTAATGATTTTCCACTATTTGCACTTTTGTGGTTTGCGATACAAAGGGAGACAACGAATCAGTTCCTGATATTAAAACAGTTGAGAAACGCTTACCTAAAGTATTTTAGTCAATTAGTGGTGATCAAAGAACCATATACCAGAACCAAACGTATAGGATAGTTCTAGGAAAAAGTATGTAGTTTAACATATATACATATATTATGGGAGCTCCTCGCTAGTACAGCAGTAAGTCTACGGATTCCCAACGCTAAAAGCAGGAGTTCGATTCCCCTCGGTGAGCTTAGGAGGTAGCCCGATGTGGCTTTTCTATAAGAAAACATACACACATATATATAATGGATATAAGTTGGAACTTTATGTTAGCAATAGCCATGGGAAAGTTTATTGAATCACCCAGTTTTTCACACTTTTTCTTCGGAATCATCATCTGTTTTGAAGCCCAAATGCACTTAGATGCAAATTGGTTTCATGGATAACTCAACATTGTCTAATTATTACATCAGCAGCTTTCTGAATATTGCATCAGCCATTTTTTTTTTTGTCACCGAGTGCCAATTTAGAAACTTATTTGCTACTACGTATGCGTGATGCTACCATCACCAAGGGTTGCGAGTTAGCTCCACGGAAATAACAAAGCAGAACAGTCATTATTTCTTTGAGCAACGAGATATTTTCAACAAGGCAGACTGTCAGAAGAATTACTCATAACCAGTCTACTATGAACCATTAGGTATAGAGATATAGAAAGGTTGTGTGGAGCGGTACAATGAGAAGGGAAGGAAAAAGGTTTCCATAGCAGTTGATGATCGCGTTTTGAAATGAAACTGAATTGTCTACTGTCATCCACATATCTTAAAAAAGCATGGCAGGAAACTTCAGGAATTCTCGTCACTTCCCGCATCGTCTAGTCTCTCCTGTGTTCAGAAAGAAATTCATCCTTAACAAAAAGATGTGTGAGATGAGGCTCAATGAAGCCAAAGAGCATGCTGATTGGACTGAAGCAATGTGGGGGCAAGGTGATTTCCTCAGACGAATCAAAGTTTAACATGCACAGATCTAATGATAAGAAATTTTTTTGTTTTGAATTTTCGCGCAAAGCTGCACGAGGACTATCTGATCTAGCCGTTCCTAAATTTGCACTGTAAGACTAGAGGGATGGCAGCTAGTCATCACCGAGTAGTGGGATTGACCATCACATTATAACGTTCCCACGCAGAGAGGGTAAGCATGTTTAATGTGACAGGGATTCAGACTCGTAACCCTCTGATTGTGAGTTAAACATTCTGACCACCTGTTCATCAATTGTGTTTGAATACAACTGTGAAGCATCCACATGGTCGGGTGATATGGTGATGCATCTCTTGTCAGATTATGGGACACCTGCTTGTTTGTGAAAGGTACTGCCAATGTCGAAAGGTGCATCAAGATTCTCGAGCTCAGGTTAAAGCCGATGATTCGAGATCACTTCAGTGAAGATGACCAGTACACGTTCCAAGATGACTCTTTGCTGAATACTTTCATAATATTTATGCATTCTATGCAGTAGAAGTGAAATAAAGAGAAAATTTCACTCTGCGTGTATCGAAAAGACATCTTAAGTTTTGTTTCATTACTTCAGGTAAACAATAGAGTATCTTGAAGACACAAAGTTGGTCAAGCAACAGTTCAAATTTCAATGCTATTGATATCTGTTGGAAGATAGCAGGCAACAAAGTGCAACAGAAGAGTATTTTAGTGTTTGTCAATTATTTGATTATCTGCTGTGATATGTTTGTCAAGGTTGGTCTTAATAATGATGCATACATGTATTAGGATGACTGAAATATGAGTCAGGTTACACAACATGATGTCCATCATCGTTTTACTCTAATTGTGACACTTTCACAATAAACAGTCTCGTGAAAAGTTATAGGAACCAAGAAAAATATTAAAAGAAATTGTCTGTCTATAAAAGTTCAACGAGATGGAAGAGAAAAATATAAAAAGTCGAGTTTCCAAAAAGGAGTAAAACTATGGTAAAAATGCTTTCAACAATTTAAGTATCATTTATTTCTTAGAAATTATATCTGCTGTTAATTCCTACCAATCATATACAACTGGTAAATTCTACATCTGTGATTTACAATGAAACAACTGAGGTAATAAAATTACAAAGACGAAGCCTTATTTTATGTCGTTTTTTTCATCTTAAGAGTTGCATTATCGTGGGTAAAAATATGATTTAAATTGGGGACGCTGTGGTAGAGGTATGGATTTCGGAGTTAGTGAGCCGGATTGAGTCCTACGATATTATAAAATATTTCCGGTACTTTAAGTTGTGCATCTGTTATAAGAGTGAGAACCAATTCCTTATTGTAGATGACAGTAGAATGTTTCTGATTCAATGTCTTACCTCTAATCAGTAGTTTAAGTTAAGGAAGGTAACAAATGACAAACCTTAGTAGCTTTGTTATAAATATCATATAAAAATTCATATTGTTTTTGAGTGGACTATATAGACGTATTAGTAGATTAAATAACAATCCACTGTCCTCACACTTTTGTCTCCGGATTTACAACGCTAAAATCAGGGGTTCGATTCCCCTCGGTGGGCTGAGCAGATAGCCTTTGTGGCTTTGCTAAAAGAAAAACACACAAACACACCTCACACTTTCCAGCTTGGAGAAAAAACAATGAATAATAAATGGAATTTTTGCGCATTTGGATACAGTTAATTTTGTTTATAGCTACTAACTTTCAGAAGTCTCTTATAGTGTTACAGTTTACTTCCTAGAATATTCTGGCTTGTTAAAATATAAATAATAAATGAAAATGTCTGAAAAGTGGAAAAAAAAAACCCCACCAAACATCAAACGTATTTCAACGTACTTTACCAGTTTAAAATAATATCTAACGAACAGTTTTATTTTATGGAATAGTTATTATATTGATAAGCTATGTCGTAAGCTTTGAAATCTATTTTATTTATTTTCAATTTTAATGACAAAATGTTAACTATATATATATATATATATATATATATGCTTTTGTTATTAATCGAGGTACACCAATCCTTGAAAGAATAAAAAAAAAAGAAATTTCACAAATTACTGAAAATGTACATTTTTTATTAGATACAATTCTGTGTTTGGTTATGAAAATGACAATTTATATGCAATATGATATGTGATTATCGAAATATATTCTAAAATGACGGCTGGGTAGACACGTAATGATAGTGAAATGAACACTAGTATTTAAACCTGTAAATTGTTATTCTTTCTTGAAGAATTGAATCGAATTTTCCCGAGTTACACTGAATTCACGTCTTATTGCATCGTGGACATAAGTTTATTCAGCACATGAATGTTCACTTACCACACATATCACATCACAATCATTTCTGCTTACACTATTATCATATACACGTTTTATAATTTCTGGCGTCAGTAATCACATAAGTAAACGAAACAGTCTTAGAGAAGCAGTCTTTTCACAGAACAGCGTACACGTTCAGGTGCTGAAATGGAATTATGCAACACCATCTGACAAGTCCCCCAGTGGCATAGTGGTATATCTGAGGATTTATACTACTAGAAACCGGGTTTTAATATCCGTGGTGGGCAGAGAAAAGATAGCTCTTTCTGTAACTTTGTGCCTAACAACGAACAACACCATCTGACAAACAATATCTGTTTTTATATTTGCTTCTTTGTTTCTATTTTAGCAAATAGATTCAAAATAACTATATATTGTTCTTAAAAGTAATTTTAAGAAAAGTATTTTAATATACAAATGAGTTTGTTGTATCTTAGGTATCCTTAAAAGCTCTACATTGAGCGATGCTTTGTTTTTGAATTTCGCGAAAAACCACATGAGGGCCCTCTGCGCTATCTGTTGAAAGCCAATTTATTAGCGTTGCAAGTCCAAAGTCATGCAACTGAGTCCGAACTAAATCTTGCTTGTTTGTTTTTGAATTTAGCGCAAGGCTACACAAAGGCTATCTGCGCTAGTCGTCCCTAATTTAGCAGTGTAAGACTAAAGGAAATGCAGCTAGTCATTACCACCCCACTGCCAACTCTTACACTATTCTTTTACCAAAGAATAGTGATATTTACAGTCACATTATAACGCCACCACGGCTGAAAGGGTGAGCATATTTAGTGTGACGGAGATTCAAACTCGGGACCCTCAGATCACGAATATAGAGCCCTAACCACCTGGTCATGTTGGGCAATCGTATTGAGTGAACGACGTTGTTGACATTGTTTAATCTGGCATAATCTGGTTGGAAAACCATTACTATAACATTTTCTAATTCTTAAAAATCCCTGAAGGACGAAGTAAAGAATGTAGGCTTAATACTAATGTCTTATAAGTTAGTTACACATTCCAGTTGTTTGTTCCTGAACATCATATATTGTTACCTTTGAATGTGGTTTGTAGAATAGCATATTCGCTCTAAAGAATGTTAGTAAAATAGACACATCTGGCTGATTATTTACAATAGTATTATTCTATTAATCGCGAATTTTCTAATATCCGCCTAACATTTGGGTTTTCATTTCAAGAACATATATGTATACATGTGTACTGACACCTGCAAGTAGACATGTACAAGCGGTAATATTGATATTTAAATAACAGTTTTTGTCTGTTGAACGAGAAGACAATTTGTGTATAAAAAATTACTAAAATATTTACATATTTTAAGTCAAATATTTATGCATGGAAAGGAATTGTAATTCCTGTGGAAAGTTTTAAATTTATGTTTTCTGTTTTTATTTCACGAGCGAGTATCTTTCCCGGTTGATGACAACAATGGTAACGACTTTTTTATCTTAAAAGACTTATTATATACAGTATTAGAAATGACTATGATTAGTGAAAACATGATTTTTGTTATCGTATTTGGATGTATTCGCTCGGTAAACTCAGGATTGTTAAATAAGTATAACCAGTTTATAGCTAGGCCGATGAACTTTTGCATTTCAAAATCAAGTGTTATTCCAAGAGCTTTATTTTTCTTCTCTATGCCTTCTTTGCTTGCTTTATTAGACAGAAATATGAATCGTAAATGACATGCTTATTATAACTTTAAATTTGTACAGTGTATTCATATATATATAGAAAACCTAGAACCACGCTATTCCAATCAAAATAACACTGTCAAAAACAATAATAATAACAACTAAACAGCTTTCCTTTCCACAAATATTTCATGAGTATTAAAAGAAGACCTATGAAAAAGTAGTCATAAACTTGTCGTTTGCATTAAAGTTGTTAAATTTAATCTTATATAATAAAACATTAGGTTTAGGTTTAGGATAGTTATAATAGTGAACGTTGTATGAAGTTTTACTAGTTACCAACCACCAGCTGATTCGCTTACCGTTGATAAGTTTGTTTTTTTTAAAACGTACACAATACCAAAAGTTTTTTAAGTATTATATTATGCAACTGTTCAGTAGACGGTACACGAAACAAAGTCTATTACAGGGTCTTTTATCTAACACAGCAATTCTTTCGGTCCTCACTCGAAACGTCTTCCCTGTGTGAACCTTAATAACTAACATGTTCACATGATTTAATACGAAATTTCCACTGTTGCATCCAGCGTGTTGAACATCGTCCCAGACTGAATGAGTCTTATCTGTTGGAAAACTGAAAATCTCGTGTTTACACTTTCAGCTGCTGTTTGTCTTACTTGGAGTCTCGAAATCAGATGGCCAATGAAAAGGAAAATGAAGTTGAAAGCTGACTGGGTAAACAGAAGAAAACTTTGCACGAAGTATCACGTTTGACCTCGAGCGTGATTAATGGAAAAGATACATTGGATTAGAATATTCATGTGATCCCATTTCATGCCAGCCTTAAGCAGTGGACATTATTAATACATCATGGCGGGGAACTGGAACGTTTGTAAAAGGGGGAACAAATATTCCCTGGGTTTCTTGAATTATCTAATGTAATTACTAAATAAGATTTTTTTCTTCCGAGCTGTTCATGAAATAACTTACGGAACTATTATTTATCACTCTGCACACGGCACTTTTAGGCCTTCGTATTGTTTATCTATAAGAAAACGAAGTTAGAGAAATTACTAGTAATGCTATTGGTAATTTTACTTTCTGTGCCTGGTATGTTGATATTATTTCAGAGATATGTCCAATTAACCGATGTGTGTGGCTAATGGCCATAAATATGTTCCTTATGTGTGAAATATGACTGTAAATGCTTACCTTGGAAGATTATTTCAAGTCCAGTGTTCTGATGGTTATTTCTTGTCGCTCAGTTAATTCATTATACCAAGTATATGTTTTTAGACAATTTTGTGTAGTGTTATCAATGTTAAAAATATTCGCGCTGACAGAATAACTATTATCACAAAATTAGCTAAGTAAACTTCAGAATATAATTGTTAGTAATCTCCATTTTAGAGTTGAATAATTTTTTTATGCGGATGATTTTCGAAGTTCCTTCGGCTCACCCTAAGGAAAAAACGAATGATTGCTTCTTTAATAAAGTCCATTTATCCGTAAATAACTAAAGACTGAAAATTCTATTCCCACATTCTATTGAACAATATTTTTCTTAATATTGATTTTTTCTTTGTTATTATTGGATAATGGGTTGAATATCGGATTTCTGAAAAGCTATTTTCTGAATAGTCATGGTTTTAGAAAGAAGGGTCAAAGTTGTACAACGTTTGTAAACATACGTCAACAAATTTTGTATTCATTCAAATTTCAATCAGGAGGAGAGTTATATTATCACATTTGTAAGAACGCAACAAGTACTAGTTGGAAAGATTTCGTTCTTTCTGAACTTTGAGCTTACAAAAAGAAAGAAAACTATTCGCGCTGAACATGCTCGCCCTCCCATATATAAAATACATTAGCAAAATATAAACCTTCCCTCTAGTCAGTAAGATGGGCTCTCGAGATTACACAAACAAACAAAATACAAAAGCTTGAAATAACACGAGCAAAATATAAAGCAGTAAGATGGGAGATTACACACTAACAAAAGCTTGAAATAACACGAGATGTTGATTGAATTTAATTTAAAAAAGAATAGTGAATGAATTTTGTTTTAAAAACTGAACTTTTCTTTCCAAGAACAAAGGTTTCGAGGCTCGGGATATTTATGCAGATTAACCGTAAACAAAAACAGTGATATGTGGAAAGTTTCACATATAACAATACGTCTTCGAATAGAAGTGAACAATAGTAGTATTTTTAATTCAAATAACATAAAAATGTCCACCCTAGTGGCACAGTGGTACGTCTGCGGACTTACAACGCTAAAATCTGGGTTTCGATACCCGTGGTGGGCAGAACACAGATAGCCTATTGTGTAGCTTTGTGCTTAATTCAAAATAATAACAACAACATATAAAAACAAGATACACAGTTTTTAAAATATTTATATTGAACGAAATGGAAATTTTAAATGTTGCATCACATTATTTCTTCAAAGGTGCAAGCCTATTGTGTAGCTTTGTGCTTAATTCAAAATAATAACAACAACATATAAAAACAAGATACACAGTTTTTAAAATATTTATATTGAACGAAATGGAAATTTTAAATGTTGCATCACATTATTTCTTCAAAGGTGCAAGTGCAAGCCTAATAGAGAGATCATACAAATCCAATGACCCCAACCTCCATTACTTAGTACTTACAAAACATACCCCATAATGTCTCACAACCTTTCTTAGCGTTGCATCAGTGGCTATTTTTTAAAATTACTTTTAGTATTATTCATATACCAGTATATATTTTAATTTTATGGTTTTGGTTTGTTTGAAATTCGTGCACATCTACACAAAGACTAAATACGCTAGTCTCCCTAATTAAGTATAAGACTAGAGGGAAGGCAGCTAGTCATCATCACCCACCGCCAACTCTTTGGGTTACATTTTTTGCCAATGAATAGTGGGATTGACCGCCACTTAATAACGCCCCTCTCATGGCTGAAAGGGCGAGCATGTTTTAGCGTGACGGAGATTAGAACCCGGGACTCTCAGATTACGAGTCGATCGCCCTAACCTCCTGACCATGTCAGACTTTGGTATTGGTATTCCAGCATAATAAGCTAGTTGTTGCGCACATTTTTCGCGCCGACTTTTTACAGAATGACGAAACGTTGTCGAACAGGAAAGATACCCTAATCTAATTTATAATCTATCTAATTTATGAACATGATACATACACACATATATATATATATAGCGATGAATAAAAAAAAAATTAAAACGAGCCCAATCTTTCATTTAATTAGATTGTCCAACCATTCATGTAAACGAAATAAAACAAAAACGACTGGTTTGCTTTGAATTTCGCGTGAAGCTACACAAGAGCTATTTGCACTAGCCGTACCTAATTTAGCAGTGTAAGACTAGAGGGAAGGCAGCTAGTCATCACCACCCACCGCCAACTCTTGGGTTACTCTTTTACCAACGAATAGTGGGATTGACTGTCAATTATAAAGCCCCCACACCTGAAAATGCAAGCATGTTTGGTGCGACGGGAATCGAACACGCGACCTTCATATTACGAGTTAAACGCCTTAACCAACCTGGCTATGCCGAGCCCATCTGTTTGGTTTGGTTTGTTTTAAATTTCGAGCAAAACTGCACGAGGACTATCTGAGCTAGCCCTTCCTAATTTAGCAGTATCAGACAAGAGAGAAGGCAGCTAGTCCTCACCACCCACCGCCATCTCTTGGACTATTCTTTAACCAACGAATAGTGGAATTTACCTGGCCATGCAGGGCTTCAAAAACAACTGAACAACATTAAAACAGTTTTATATTTAGAAGAAATATTTCCATCACTTGACACTTGCCTAAGTAATTACTGGACCTACTAATGTATATGTTAAGTTTACGGTATTGGTTTTTTGACATGAACAGTAGCCTATACATGCACATTAACTGAGCGATCAGATCAGAGATCCTTTGGATTCTGGTATAGTCATCTCAGATTAATAAACTCTAACCAGAGAGAAGAAAATCAATATACAAAATCATCCAACGAAAGGATTTGAAGTAACTAACGGGAGTGATTGTCACTTTTATAACGCACTCACAACTGAAAGTGGTGAACATGTCTAGCGGCATCGTGGTTCGAACCTTAGACCTTTCTATTAATGCCTAATATCTTTATTGCACGATTTTGGTTTGTTTGTTTGTTTACTCTAGAGAAAACCAGTTTGAGCTATCTTCTGTATGTACTTCGGGAATCAAATCCCGTTTCTTAGAGTAGTAAATCCATAGATTTACAGCTGTCCTATAGGAGGAATTATTGTAAAAATATACCAAAACATCAAGGTTACGTTAAATAATCCTGAATACTGATCTTTGAAGGGCACGATTTGATTTTTTTATTATTTAAAGCATTTCAATGGAGGAACAAAACAAAACATTTTGAATTTTAACTGTAAAACTGAAGAAATAGTTTTACCAACTGTGAAGGACATTCAGTCGAAAATGAAAATACGTAAGATTTCTTAAGCAAACAGAAAAGTTCAGGTATTTTAGATACGTTTTATACACTGAATAAAATATGTTTATGTACGGGTTCGTGTTCGTACGTTTGGCACGTTTGTTGGAAAACAACTAGGTTTCAAAATGTTTTAACCTTTTCTTATTGTTGTTGAAAGCGCTTCTTATAAAAAAAATGCATTTGGTACGATAGCAATGAAGAAATAAAACACTAAAAGTAGTTTTGATGTTGTTATAGCACAATATTTTCCTTTCTGTCACATGCATTGAAATAGATGTAACGAAAACATGCGTTGAAAGCTCGATATTGCGATTTTGGTCTACATAAATGATCTGAACTGTATTGGAAATGAGACTTTTGGAAAAGGAGGAAAGCAAAATTAACATTTTACTGAAAAAAGAAATTGAAAAAAATAGGTTGAGGTGATACTGAATAACGACACGTATGAAAACCGTACGCGGTTCAGTGGGGTTAACGTGCAAGGTTGCGGATCCAATGGTCCAAAATATGACTCATTACGTGCCACTGACCTGCTTTGCACCTTCTGTTTTTCTCTAGAAGGGGTGTTATATATCTCACAGTCAATTCTTCCACTCGGTTAGAAGTAGGTGTAGAGAATGATGGGTGTTGCTGAATTTCCATCTTTATGGTGTAATTATAGACCAAGGATGGCAGAGTCTTTATATCTCTTATTTAGTCGTCCACGCTATGAATCATATAAACTACCATTGAGGTTTAAAGTAATAATTCATAGATGATAGTAAACGTTGCTGCGAAAGAGCGTTTTACCTTCTAGACAAAATTATAATAAATACCCAAGTGTCTTAAGCTAGATATATTCGAAAACCTTATTTTTTTAATACCATTTTTGTTAATATAATAAGTAATAATTATTTTAAAAAAATCAATTGATTTATAATTTAGATATGGAAAAATGTTTGCTCACTTAGAAGTATTCTTAATAATGTAACAGGAAACATTAAAATATTTATTTACTAAATAATGAGTGGCCTGGCATGGCCAAGCGTGTTAAGTCGTGCGACTCGTAATCTGAGGGTCGCGGGTTCGCATCTCGGTCGCGCCAAACATGCTCGTCCTCCCAGCCGTGGGGGCGTTATAATGTGACGTTCAATCCCACAATTCGTTGGTAAAAGAGTAGCCCAAGAGTTGGCGGTGGGTGGTGATGACTAGCTGCCTTCCCTCTAGTCTTACACTACTAAATTAGGGACGGCTCGGTGCAGTGGGCTAACAACCTCCTCACTTAAATACTTGTTGAAGAATCCGCAAGCGATTGCGGCCCTATGTTCCTAGATGGAATCTAATGGTGATAACTTACTAACTAACTAAATAATGAATGCGATACCTTAGCGATACCTTTCCATTGTTACACGTTACACTGCTCTTGAGGACTTTTTAACGCTAAAAATCAAATTTCAATTTCCTCGGTGGGCATGTCACCGTATCTTTTTGTTCCGCCCGGCATTGCCAGGTGAGTTAAGGCGTTCGACTCGTAATCTGAGGGTCGCGGGTTCAAATTCCCATCGCACTAAATATGCTCGCCCTTTCAGCCGTCGGGGCGTTATAAAGTCACGGTCAATCCCACTATTCGTTGGTAAAATAGTAGTCCAAGAGTTGACGGTGGTTGGTGATGACTAGCTGTCTTCTTTCTAGTCTTACACTGCTAAATTAGGGACCGGCTAGCGCAGGTAGACCTTGTGTAGCTTTGCGCGAAATTCAAAACAAACTAATCTTTGTGTTCAGTAAGAAACAACCCCTAATTTTATCAGGACGAATGCACCTTTTTTATGTTTATTGCATTTGAAGGTAAGCCCAAAGCTTCACAATGAGCTATTTGTGCTCTGCCCACCATAGATATCGAAGCCCGGTTTCTAGCGTTGTAGGTCCTCAGACATATTCCTGTACCACTATCTTTTAATATCTTACAAATGGTAATCGTTTGTTACAGAAATCAAATTGAACATTTTCCATATTCGACATCCCAGGATAAGTCCATTGGACAGATCCTGTTACGTTGTATAACCACAGTTTTATCAAATGATATTACTGTAAAGGAAAGACTCATAACTTTATGGATTTCTATTATAGAAGCACTGAACAAATAGAAATGAAAGTTGTCATGAATAATTGAAAACAAAGGATATTTTCGAGGCATGTGTACACTAACAATCTTAAATGTATATTATTCTGAAATAAAACGATCCAGAAAATGCAATATTAAATTGTTCTATAAAGGAATTCTATTTGAAGAGAGACGAGCTTTGTGATTCCTCAACAACATAAAAAATTGTAACGGAATAGTAAAACATTATGTTGTGTAAAATATCGGTAAAATATAAACAAACTGACATTTGGAAGTTTAAAATTACACTTATATGAGTGAAAGAAAAAAAAACACGTTTCTTCAATATAAAACAAAAATAACAACTTATCAATAATAAATAATATGAAAGAAATAAACTGACCATGAAATATACTCACAAAATTTGGTTTGTTTTGAATTTCGCACAAAGCTACACAAGGGCTAGCTGCGCTAGCCGTCCTTAATTTAGCAGTGTAAGACTAGAGGGATGGCAGCAAGTCATCACCACCCACCGCCGACTCTTGAGCTACTCTTTTACCGACGAATAGTGGGATTAACCATCACTTTATAACGCCTCCACGGCTGAAAGGGCGAACATGTTTGGTGCGACTGTGATTCGAACCCGCGTCCCTCAAAATATGAGTTGAACGCCTTAGCCCACATGGCCATACACAGCCGTACTTAGAGGAAACGAAGTAATTCTGAATATGGACTAGAAGACTAGATTTGTACGTTAAAAATATTTCAAAGAAAACTCTTTTACATATGTACTAGCAAAACTTTGAACGATCAATATTTTTATTCCTCTTTTGGTATATTTTGCTATGTTCTGAACCTCATGCGAAGTTACACAAGGACTATCTGCACTAGCCATCCCTAATTTAACAATAATGACTAGTTTTATAAATACCCTTCACCACCAGTAAAGTGACAATGTTACAAAATTAACGATGAAAGCTATAATAACATTCCATAAGTAAGTATTCTATAAAATGAATATTCAGCTCCCTCAAATCAGGACTTATCACGTACACAGCTTAAACGTATGTTGAAACCTTAAATCTGAAAGATTTAATAGCTTAACACTGCTTGTTAAAGTTTAACAGTTGACCAATTTATTTTCTACTTATGGTTGAAGACTAGATCAATTCTGTCATGATGTGACCCTACACTTGCGGAGAATAAACGTTGAACGTCAACAATATAACACTTTGCATCAGGTAAATGTGGTGTCGTTGTTGTTTATTTTAATTACTTACATATTTCGACCTCGACCTGCGATGAAATACTAGAATAATAATAATAATAAATGTGACATACAATATGTTTAACTTTATCAAATGTCAATTTACTATATTCGTGAAATAATGTGAGAAAGGAAAACCAAATCAACATTATCATTTATTGAGGATTTTTGTGAGCATTATAAAATCTTTCGTCGAGATTTAAGAGGATATAATACTTAGAATTACAATTCTATTTATAGAGAAGTAAGAAGGTGTAATTTGTTTAATCCGATAGGGAGGATGCGATAAAAGGAAAAACACAGACATGTAAACGCATAAACATGTTTAAGTGTGTAATATTAAATATACGGAACGTCATTTACTGTCCGCTAAATCAATATTTTTAGCCGCGGCTAAACGGCTTATAGTACGTCTCTACGTTTGTTTCTTTTATAAGGACAAATGTTTAGACCATATCTTCCCAATCTCTTGACTGATTTGAAATCTAATTACAGTTTTGGACTCGGAAGGTCAATCCCTTTCGATTCATGTACATGATCACGCCCAAGGTCTCAAAGTGTAATTTATTCTAATTCTGTCTAAAATCTTTTTAATTTGAGGGTATACTGGTAAAAGATCTTGACAAGTAATAAAATCAAATTGGGTATACGCGCGTCCCACAACTGATATGCGCGAGCCCCACTATTGGTATTGCTGGTGCACAAAAATATAGGTAATAAAAATGTGAAACAAAGGTCTTGAAGATTAATTCACTCCAATCCTGCTTAAAAGAATGTCAAGTACCACGACTAATTCTGAGGGTCGAGGGTTTAAATTCCTGTCGCAACAAATATGCTAGCCCTTTCAATCGTGAGGGCGTTATAATGTACAGTAAATCTCACTGTTCATTGGTAAAAGAGTAGACCAAGAGTTGGTGGTGGGTGGTGAAGACTAGCTGCATTCCCTCTAGTCTTACACTGCTAAATTAGGGACGGCTAGCGCAGATAGCCCTCGTGTAGCTTTGCGCAAAATTCAAAAACAAACACACAAACAAACGAAACCACGACTATTTATGATTCTCTCTTTTTTTTTTAATAAAGGGTATGAATTAAAAGTCTAATTTGCAAATTATCATCTTAATAAAGGTACAATTCCTTGGAAGTAAAACATCCCTAATTTATGTTTTACATTTTTAACACATCTGCAGGTCTTTAGTTTCATACATCTTACGGGATGAATTTTTTATGCTTTGAATGACTAAATATTTGAACAGATACAGCTTGTGTAATATTCTGATAAATTATACTTACTGCTACAAACGGAATTATGTATATTTCTCATACAGCACATCATGATTAAGCTCAGTCTAGGGAGTCTAGGGAGGGAAGGGAAGAAAGATAACTTCATCCCTCATCCCACCACATATACGGATACATTTAATGCTATGTGAAGAATGTTTTTAGTTCAGTTTCTACAGTACGGTACAACGTTCTTCCATTAATATTTTTTTCCTATAAAACTCTGCAAGAAGCTATGGCGATAAAAATGAATAGTTACTGAGGGCTGAGATTACCTATTTACGACACTGAATGGGCCTGATACTTAAGTTAAAGTGCTTAAAGCTTACCCATAATTGGTGCTTGTGTTATGCATGTATGTGCGTGCGTGTCTGTGCACGTATACACAATACGTACGTAAAGACGTACAAAGAGGAAAAGTGTAACTGCGGAACCTTTCATCTGATACAGAATATAAGTTCTAAGTCGTTTTATTCATTTTATTTAATACATTAGTATAATTAAGTTTAATAACTAAATTAGTTAACTTCGTTGCAGACGAGATGACATTAGCTTCCGGGATATAACGACAAAAGTTCGATAAGGAAACTTAGTGCTATAAAATCAATATTCCTTTTTTGTTTTTTTGGAATTTCGCACAAAGCTACTCCATGGCTATCTGTGCTAGCCGTCAATCTTGGGCTATTTTTACCAACGAATAGTGGGATTGAACGTCAACTTTCACGCGGGCGCGAACCCGCGACCCTCGGATTACGATTCGCGCTTGGCCATGGAAATATTCCAACTGTTTTGGAAAAACTGTTTTTAATTTCAATTGCTTCAAGAACTTACGACGGTGTTCGTCAATGAATGCATCATATAATCTTTGCTTCTGATGTTTGAATTAATTAAGGTTTCTTAACTGCGGCTTTGCCCCAAAAATTGTTAAATGTTTTCTTCTTCGTCAATCCATAATAATTTGGCAAGATAAAACAGTCGCTGTTGCACATACGAAACATATTTTTGTATGCAGTATTATATATTCTTTATATCTGAATTATATTTTACAATTAATTCTTAATATATTTTTGGAACCCAGTCTCACATGGCATGAGGACTGTTGTTGAACAGAGTTAAAAATTTCCTTATAAAAAAACGTTGTAATTCAGTGCAATGTTCTGTTTCTTTGTGTTTAAATTTATACTGTTGTTTAGGAATTGTTAAATTCGTTTTACATAGACACAGGATGGTAGAACCGAAAGGAAATACTTATCATTTGTGTGGAATGATCAGGTCGAACTTTTAGTGCAAAAAAAATTCTCATAAAGTTTTTAAACTATTTATTCCGTTAATCCGTATTGTGATGTTTGTTGGTAACCACACATGTGAACCATATCGTCAACGTCAATTATGTTGTAAAGACAAAAAATGTGCATGACGAAAACCAACTACACAGGGCTTTACTTTATTATAAAATCGACAGTTTAAGTATATATATTTTTGCGCACATCTACTACGTTACCTATTTCACGGTGTTTCTTGGTTTTTGTATTAAATGCCATATTATCGTTATATCTGCAGTTTTCTTCCAACCAACACACGAGAAATATATTTCTGTAGCTTAATAGCGAAGCTATAACACAAAGCTCTTGAAGTTTCATTTCTGTGGCAAAGATGACATGAAGATACTACAATCTGGCAAACACAGTTTCATTTGTCTGGCAAAGTTAACATGAAACTCTTGCACTTTTCCGCAATATACGAAATTTTAAGATACACTTCATCATTAAATCTTTCCTGTGTGTTTAACATAAACAGAACAATAAGAATTTCAATACTGGATAACAGCACAGCTCAACTAACATTTTTGTATATTTTTAGACTGTTAATTTTCTTTAGTTACCACTTATTTACAATTACCTCCTTTTATCCCATCTATTTTTTTTATTATATTAATGGTATAAAACCGTAATATTACTGTGTTTATGAATTAGCCTTTATACAGCTTTAATTTAAACGTGTTTTGAATCTGCAAAATGTAAAAAAAACATCACACACCTAAATGCACTTTCAATTAATAATGGATTAGTAGAAAACAACTTTGATTTTCATTTTGATGATAAACAAACGATAGCAAATCAAGGAAATTTTGAATTCAGAAGCATTGCTGTTTGATTCTTAAAACTACAGACTAACCATGTAGTTGAAACATTTCAAGTTTCTTAAGGATCTACTGAGTTTTTGACTAACCATCTAGTTGAAACATTTCAAGTTTCTTAAGGATCTACTGAGTTTGTTTTTTTTACTGTGACTTCGTATTTCGAAGATTCATTTCAGAAAAAAAAATTTTTGTTTGATGAGGCATATTTGAAGTGTTGGTATCTCAGAATTACGTGGTTATAATTAATCAGTTTTTTCCAGAAGTTTCTTTTAATTGTTGATATTTTTAGAATAAGAGTGGTTATTAATATGTTTGAATTATTTGTGAATTACATGGTTATTATTAAACAATTTTTTTCAGAATCTGTTTTATAATTCGTGATATTTTAGGATAATATGGTGGTTATTAATAAGTGTGAATATGAGGGACATATTTTAATTATTGTTTCTTAGAATTACATGGTAATTATTAATCAGTTTCTTCAGAATGCATTTTTTTAATTATTGATGTTTTAGGGTAACATGGTGGTTATTAATTAGGTTCAATCCCTTTCCTTTTTTTTTAAATACGCAAACTCAGATATTAAGTAAACTTTCATGACCGTTTACTTAATACAAATGATTACTTTTGTTTCATTGTATATTTTTCAGAAGTAATAGCATTTAATACATAATAATCCAGGTGCTGGTTCTTATAATTACCACGCATTCTTCACTTGTATAATTAAATATTACATATTTTTATCTACGGTCGGTATTTTATTACAGAAACTTACACCACTAAATTAGGGACGGTTCCATGCAGTGGGCTAACAACCTACTCACTTAAATACCTATTCATGAAACCGCAAGTGATTGCGGCCCTATGTTCCTTGATGGAATCGAGTGGGAGAATAGATAGAAGACTAGAGGGAAGGCAGCTAGTCACCACCGCCCACCGCCAACTTTTGGGCTACTCTTTTACCAACGAATAGTGGGATTGACCATCACATTATAACGCCCCCACGGCTGAAAAGGCGAGCATGTTTGGTGCGACAGGGATGCGAACCCGCGACCCTCAGATTACAAGTCGCACGTCTTAACCCACCTGGCCATGTCGGACCTAAGAGGACGCAAGATCAATATTGAACATTATCGTAACAAGGAAGGAAATAAAATGTTTGAGCATTACACTGTGTAACAACATTTTTACTTTTTTTTGTTTCTGGGCAGAAAGTATTATTTCCCAATTTCTTACGCCTAAAGTAAATGGAAAAAAAAACTATTTTTCTCTTCAAACTTTACTTTTGTGACCTGGGTAATGAAATTTTCAAATTTACCCAGTTTCCAGAACATTCCAGGTAGATTCAGGGCTGAGTAGCTGATAGAGAATTTTCTCGAACTTACAAGAATTTTCAAGAACTTATTAGAATTTACTAGAACTTTCCATAGTAATATATATACAGGGACTCACCATTCACCACTTCAGTTTAGTTCTAGCTGCCTAAGTGAACACATAGACCTATCTGATTTTATCAGAGATGGCATCAAGAACCTGCAAGCATTCTCCAGACGCATTCTGCTATGTATATGGCCAATTTATCAAAACAAGAACGTAAAAGTACTCTGTGACAGCATCTGCTAAAATGTATGGAGTCTACAAGGTATATTTCGGCATGCCTGTTGGGGATCAAGACAAACCCTGGGAACCTCACTTTACCTGTGAGCACTGTATAAAAAAAAAAAAAAAAAAAACTCTAGAAGGTAAGACGGACAATTTTGGCTTGCTTGAATAGTAAAATTTTATATTATACAAATTTTAGACCTTTTAAAAGTTAAATATATTTTTTAAATTTCCAATAGCATAGAAAAATATCACATATAAAATATTTTGCATGAATCTCTTACACATTAGTTGTGATGAAATAAATTTATTCTTCATAATAATTTTATTTTGCTCTTTTCAGGATGGTACAGAGGGGAAAAGAGAGCCATGAAGTTCACTATTTGAAGAATTTGGCGTGAACCCACTGACCACTCAAGCAATTACTACTTCTGCATGTTGGACTCCTCCAAACGTCGGGCTGGCAAGAATGCATCTGCTATCCGAACCTTCCATCATCCATCGCCCCAGTGCCACATTGCTCTGAGCTCCCTGTACCCATTCCGCCAGAGAGAAAACAGCCATCCTCAGAAGAGAGCAGCAAATCAGAAGAGGACGTTAAAGATTCAGATTACAATTTCAGAGGTGCAGTTGGTGAGAGAAACCTACACTACCCCCCCCCCCTCAACCAAAGGAACCTTAATGACTTGATCAGAGATTTTGGTCTAATAAAGTCGAATGCCGAGCTTTTGACATCGAGGCTCAAGGAGTGGGATTTGTTAGATGAAAGTGTGCAAGTCGCAAGTCAGAGGAAGCGTCACAGACGTTTTTCAAGCTTCTATTCACACCTTATGTAAATGAAAATGTTCAAATTTGCCGGTTTTTACATTAAAAAATAGGCTAATTTCTAAATTTCATTATCCAGGTCACAAAAGCAAAGTATGAAGGGAATAATGGCCACTTTCTGTACTTTTACAACATAAGTAATTAAGAAATAACACATACTATCCAGGAACAAAATTTGTGTTACATAGTGTTATCGTAACAAGTAAGGAAATACAGTATTTGAACATTTTGTAACAAGTAAGGAAATATAGTATTTGAACATTATCGTAACAAGTAAAGAAATACAATATTTGAACATTATCGTAACATGTAAGACAATACAATGTTTGAACACCATCGTAACATGTAAGACAATACAATATTTGAACATTATCGTAACATGTAAGACAATACAATATTTGAACATTATTGTAACAAGTAAGACAATACAATGTTTGAACATCATCGTAACATGTAAGACAATACAATGTTTGAACATTATCGTAACATGTAAGACAATACAATATTTGAACATCATCGTAACATGTAAGACAATACAATGTTTTAAGATTATCGTAACAAGAAAGAAAATACCGTTAGATTCTACTTACGAAGATCATTGAAATACTCTTTAAATGTATTGTCGAAACCACGCTTTCACGATTGAGACTGAAAACATGACACAGTCTAAACTGTACAAAAGTAAAATCTAAACCTATTTGTTCCTTCGCCATTTGACTTTAATATCACTTAGTTCTGGATTTGGCCGCTTGGATAATCAGTATTTAGATCAGAATCTAAATACAGGAATCCTGAAGGGATAGTATGTTCGGTGGCGGGCCTCGTATGTGCAACATACTGGTTGCACCAGGCCATGTCAGGCCAATAACCTACACATGGACGTATACATACATATGATACAAGTTATCCAATTAGAATTTCCTTATAATACAAATCTAATACGTATTTAGTTAAATATGCAATTTACGGAACCTTTCTTTTTGAATAACCATCTACTATTAACATAACATAACATAATAAGTGACTTATAATGTTATAAGAGAAAGAAAATGAAGAAAGACCTTTTTTTCCTTATTGTGCTCAAAGCCACACAAAAGGCTATTTGTGTCCAATCTACAACAGGTCTTGAACAACTTTGTCACAATGATCCATCAATTTTTCCACTGTTGATCCTGTCTCTCTTTTGTTTTTTACATTTTTAGGTGTAATCTTAAACTGTCAACATGCATTGTTTTATAGTTTCATCTTTAACAAGTGGTGTATTGTATTTTAATATTTATTATTATCGTTTGATTTATTTATGTCGTTTCTCCATCAGAATGTTTAAAGTGAGTATCATATAATGTATACGTTATTTGTATGAAGTGATTTATATTTGTTTTGAGAGATATCCTTTCTTCCCACTCATAGAAAATAATTGCGGTTTCCCATTATCTCCAAGGTTACCAAACACACGATACAATGAGCCAGAAAAATAAATATTTGGACGAGAATAGTGTGAAGATGACAGGAAGTGAAAATCATCGCAAAATGTCACAAGCAAAAAATTCTCTTTTTTTACAAATGAAAATGAAATGAAGGAAATATTACACTACGTTATAATTGTTATATCAGAAGAAGGCGAAGAAAGTGTGTTCGACTAATTCTAAAAGATACGACGTTCTTTTATACTTCCTAGCGTCATTGCGACTTTTCATTAAGTTACCGACACTTAATTGGATAAATTCACAGAAGCTCGGTTTGGCCTTGTCGCTGGATCGATGTTTAATATTTGTAAGATAATAGTAAGGGTGCTTTGTCAAGAGACACACCATCAGAGGGCGACACTTTTGACTACCATAAGCTTTAGAGAAGAGTCTATAAGATGACATCATAATTCCACGAAGTGGAACCAGTGAGAGTTGAGAGGGTACTTATAAAGCGAAAATGTAAACACAATGTTAATTTAATTTAATTTGCATAACTTTGTGTTTATATTTTTTCCGTTAGAAGTAAAGCATTAAATATATTTTGCAAATATGGATAGTATTTCTATAGATGGATTGTGTTACTAGGGGTAGTATTTCTGCAGGTGGATTATACTACTAAGGATAATGTTTATATATTCGGCTATTTCAATAGAAAGACGAGTTCGTTTAATAGGGTGTTTGAAGTTGTGATGAATATTTAGATTTAATTAGATATCCTAAATAAGTAAATCTATTACATTTTATTGGTTTAGTGTAACAATAAAGGTGTTCTTAAGAAAATATATCATTTTATTTTATAGAAGTAAAATATCAAATCTACTATTTCAACCTTATCAGCTTTTCTTTATTTTCGTCACACAAAGACGGATGGTGTTTCTATAAACGGATGTTGCTACTGAGAATAATGTTAGCATAGTATGTAGGATAATAAATTAACCAATTACGAAGCAGATTGTGTTTCTATAGGCGGATAGTGTTAATAAGATATTATAGTTTCAATTTATATATTTAGCTTTATTAGGTGTGTCTTACAATGGCGGATGGTGTGTCGCTAGGATGCGATTCATAGACGATTGGGTCTACAGTATGGCACGCTACTCTACCGCTATCTCACACCCGGTTTTACGAAAACAGTTATCTGTAACCTTTCTTCTCCAAGTTAATAGCCCCCACCTGCAGTGTCACAGCGGTGTGTCTATAGATTCACACCGCTAAAAATCGGGTCTCGATACCCGTGGTGTGCAAAGACCAATAGTCCTTTGTGTAGCTTTGTACCTAATTATAAACAGCAACAGCTACTTAATACAGGTATGATGATTATAACTTAATTCATAAGCATAGCTTTAATGTATGGCTGTACAATAAATGTGACAGTGAATACGTGGATGGTAGAGGCTACCATGTTTTTGACTGAATATTTCCTCTTCAGTTAATAGTTTAAGTTTAGAAATGGCCGTAATAGCTTGTCGTAATACTTGTTTGTTTTTGTTTTTTTGGAATTTCGCACAAAGCTACTCGAGGGCTATCTGTGCTAACCGTCCCTAATTTAGCAGTGTAAGACTAGAGGGAAGGCAGCTAGTCATCACCACCCACCGCCAACTCTTGGGCTACTCTTTTACCAACGAATAGTGGGATTGACCATTACATTATAACGCCCCCACGGCTGGGAGGGCGAGCATGTTTGGCACGACTCGGGCGCGAACCTGCGACCCTCAGATTACGAAGCGCACGCCTTAACGCGCTAGGCCATGCTGTCGTAATACAACATACAAGTACAATACTCACAGTCACAGTAAAGATTTGTATAAATTCAGAATACTCAACAAATTTAACTGTATTAACAACCAGAACGATATAACTGTATATGATGTTACAACCAGAACGGTATAACTGTATATGACGTTACAACCAGAACGGTATAACTGTATATGACGTTACAACCAGAACGATATAACTGTGTATGACGTTACAACCAGAACGATATAACTGTGTATGACGTTACAACCAGAACGATATAACTGTATATGACGTTACAACCAGAACGATATAACTGTATATGATGTTACAACCAGAAAAATATAACTGTATATGACGTTACAACCAGAACGGTATAACTGTATATGACGTTACAACCAGAACGGTATAACTGTATATGATGTTACAACTAGAACGGTATAGCTGTATATGATGTTACAATCAGAAAAAATATAACTGTATATGACGTTACAACCAGAACGATATAACTGTATATGACGTTACAACCAGAACGGTATAACTGTATATGACGTTACAACCAGAACGGTATAACTGTATATGACGTTACAACCAGAACGATATAACTGTGTATGACGTTACAACCAGAACGATATAACTGTGTATGACGTTACAACCAGAACGATATAACTGTATATGACGTTACAACCAGAACGATATAACTGTATATGATGTTACAACCAGAAAAATATAACTGTATATGACGTTACAACCAGAACGGTATAACTGTATATGACGTTACAACCAGAACGGTATAACTGTATATGATGTTACAACTAGAACGGTATAGCTGTATATGATGTTACAATCAGAAAAAATATAACTGTATATGACGTTACAACCAGAACGATATAACTGTATATGACGTTACAACCAGAACGGTATAACTGTATATGACGTTACAACCAGAACGGTATAACTGTATATAACGTTACAACCAGAACGGTATAACTGTATATGACGTTACAACCAGAACGATATAACTGTATATGACGTTACAACCAGAACAGTATAACTGTATATGACGTTACAACCAGAACGGTATAACTGTATATAACGTTACAACCAGAACGGTATAACTGTATATGACGTTACAACCAGAACGATATAACTGTATATGACGTTACAACCAGAACGGTATAACTGTATATGACGTTACAACCAGAACGGTATAACTGTATATGAAGTTACAACCAGAACGGTATAACTGTATATGATGTTACAACCAGAACGATATAACTGTATATGACGTTACAACCAGAACGGTATAACTGTATATGAAGTTACAACCAGAACGGTATAACTGTATATGATGTTACAACCAGAAAAAATATAACTGTATATGACGTTACAACCAGAACGGTATAACTGTATATGAAGTTACAACCAGAACGGTATAACTGTATATGATGTTACAACCAGAACGATATAACTGTATATGACGTTACAACCAGAACGATATAACTGTATATGATGTTACAACCAGAAAAATATAACTGTATATGACGTTACAACCAGAACGGTATAACTGTATATGACGTTACAACCAGAACGGTATAACTGTATATGATGTTACAACTAGAACGGTATAGCTGTATATGATGTTACAATCAGAAAAAATATAACTGTATATGACGTTACAACCAGAACGATATAACTGTATATGACGTTACAACCAGAACGGTATAACTGTATATGACGTTACAACCAGAACGGTATAACTGTATATAACGTTACAACCAGAACGGTATAACTGTATATGATGTTACAACCAGAACGATATAAGATCGATATATGTTTAGAAACATATAAACTACTACGGGATGTCTGACCGACGTTTTGGTTTGTACATATTTATGATAGTTAAAGAAGGAATTTTATTCCACGATAACGTTTTTTTAGAATTGTAGAGCATCAGAATAATTTATCTTTTCTTATCAACGTCAAAAGCAGGAAATGAAGAGACGTTACAGAACATATCGCCATTGTTATTTCGAGGAAATCCTTTCTCACGATAACTTTGTCAGAGATGATCAAGGATACTGTTTTCACAGCTATTTCTTCCACGACATGTACATTAAGGCAGTAGTTTGCTTAGATTTACCAGCAAGACACTTGGACTCGAGTTTTCAGTGCAGAGAATGTTAAGGATATAAATAATCACAGAATACACGCGCGAAATTCAATACATTCTGGTTGCATGAAGGTACGCAACATCTTAATTATTATTAGCTCCAAGTGTTCAAGAAGAAAACAGAAACTTTAACCGAATATATCACAGTGGCAGAACAATTTCAGTATTTGGAAAATTAAATAATTCATATAGTTCAAGGAGTCTGTATTTCATAGGCATGACCACGTGATTAGGGTGCTCGACTCACAAGTTGCGGGTGGTTCGTTAGAATTCCTACTTCACCTAACATTATCACACTTGCCCTCGTGAAGGCGCGTTATACAGTGACGGTTGGTATTCGTTTGGAAAAAAGTAGCTAAGAAATCTACAGTACTACATTGGGGAGCATTAGCACAAATGGCCCTCTTGTAGATTTGTGCGAAATTCGAACCATCTATTTTATTTTTTATAACATTCATTTTAAGAGTTTTAATATAACTGACTATTAAGAGTTCATTTATCTAGGGCCTGGCATGGCCAGGTGGTTAAAGCATTCGGTTCGTAATCTGAGAGTCGCGGGTTCGAATCGCCGTCACACCAGACATGCTCTCCCTTTCAGCCGTGGGTCTTATAATGTAATGGTCAATCCCACTTTTCGTTGGTAAAAGAGTAGCCTAATAGTTGG
The DNA here is from genome assembly GCF_004210375.1 of Tachypleus tridentatus. NCBI lineage: Eukaryota > Metazoa > Arthropoda > Merostomata > Xiphosura > Limulidae > Tachypleus > Tachypleus tridentatus. Next base: position 35,207,057 of record NC_134833.1, on the reverse strand, counting down.
CAGTGGGTGGTGATAACTAGTTGCCTTCCTTCTAGTCTTACACTGCTAAATTAGGGACGGCCAGCGCAGATAGTCCTTGTGTAGCTTTGCGTGAAATTCAAAAAACAAATCAAACAATCATTTTTCTATTGAACCATTTTTCATCATCATGAATATGGAATCACTATTTGATTATTATTACACTAAGCAACAATATATTAACTATAGTTTATTTTGTGACTTAGTAATATTATTTTATTTTGACTTCCAGCGGGATAAGTCTTAGGGTTTATAAAGCTAAAAATCGAGTTTTCATAACTGCGATAGGTAGGGTACAGATAACCCATTGGACTTGACAACAACAATATTACATTTTTGATAAACATTTACAATCATCCATGCACACACAGATTTAGCAAATATTGGTGCAGGTTTCGTGATACAGTTTAGTTAATGTAATATATTCATTTTTAAGAACAACCACAAAAATACATTGTTGTATGCGCGGTTTTCTCACCAAGTGTTGTTTTTAATAATGAAACTGAAAACTTAGAAGAAACTAACCTACCAGTTGTTAAATCCTTAAGAACAAAAACAACTGATTGTAAAAACTATTAAAATACTAATACTGTACTCTTTGTCTGTAATTATTTAAGGCTCCTTTCTGAAATGACAGTTGTGGCTCTCTCGAATTAATTTAGTTTTTACAATTCAATTTTGAACAGATTTCAGCTCAGTGGTTTACCTACCTGACTGTAGATTTGAGATTATGGAATTTTCAACCTTTTACCGCCGAAAAGGAGAGAAAAAAAATCCAATCCGAAATTTGAGACTTCGAGTGCGTTATAAGATTGACGGACAAACGCCATTATTAAAATAACAGTTGGGGGTGGGGTGGATGACATAGACTAGCTATCTTCCGTGTAGCCTGTTATTTCAAAATTAGGGACAGCAAGCGCAGATAGCCTCTAACAGCTTTGTCAACAGTCATTTTAATTTCAAAGCTGTAATGCAGAATATAACTTCACGACACTGCACGACGATAGGCCTGGATGGCATATAAGTGGCTCCCAATACGTTAAACCAGAATAGAACGCTAAGTAAACTAAATTTTCATTTAGGCTACTTCTAAACGACATTTAGAGCTATTAATTATCATGCCAACAGATAAGCTTATCTTAGAGATAAAGCTATTTACCTCATACATTCGAAACTACACCGTAATTAACCTCCATTCTCCATGTGTATATACTGTATACCTCGGTTTAATGCATTTTGCAGGTTACTGGATCTTCATAGTAATACAACATTAGTTTTTTCATTTCAGAAGAGTAAACTTAAATTAATGATGACGGTTTAGTTCGTGAATACAGCTTTAATAAGCACCATCTACAAATGATTTTATTATAAGATTGTAGTAGTTTCATTGTGCATGCTTCATAAAATGAAGCATAAATAAACAATATTTGTTTATGTAGTTTCTGTGGCCTCGAGAAATGTTTCTTTTTCCAATTTGTTACGTTAATTTGTATGTCTTTTTCAATACCTCCATGTAATTACGTCTTGCAATAGCATAGAATCCATAATTAATATGCATCTGTGCATATTTTTGTAGATAATTATTTTGGTTTATTTTGAGCGATATTTGAATGATATAACTCTTTCTCTATTGCTCTAAGAGTTGTAAAATTAATTAACATATAACAGCCACGTACAGCTAGAATCTACAGTATATAGGAGGCATTACATCATGTAATGTAAATATCAAAGGTGTTTTGTGACGAATTGATATCACATGTAAGGGGACATCTTTACTGAGGAGAGAACAAGTAAAGTACACTGTGACATTAATTACTGAAGAATGCAATAAACAGGAACTGAAGTCATTGGCAGGAGTATTAAATATATTATAATAATAATCGATTTTTGTCTGTCCTGAATATGTGGGTTCGAGTCCCCGTCATACCAAACATGTTCGCCCTTTCAGCTGTGGGGGCGTTATAATGTTACGGTCAATTTCACTATTCGTTGGTAAAAGAGCAGCTCAAAAGTTGGCGGTGGGTAGTGATAAATACCTGCCTTTCCTCTGGTCTTACACTGCTAAATTAGGGAAAGCTAGGGCAGATAGTCCTCGTATAGCTTTGCGCGAAATTCCAAACAAAACCAATCAAAACCAAAACTGTTTTGAATGGCCCGGCATGGCCAAGCGCGTTAAGGCGTGCGACTCGTAATCTGAGGGTCGCGGGTTCGCATCCCCGTCGCGCCAAACATGCTCGCCCTTTCAGCCGTGGGGGCTTTATAATGTGACGGTCAATCCCACTATTCGTTGGTAAAAGAGTAGCCCAAGAGTTGGCGGTGGGTGGTGATGACTAGCTGCTTTCCCTCTAGTCTTACACTGCAAAATTAGGGACGGCTAGCACAGATAGCCCTCGAGTAGCTTTGTGCAAAATTCCAAAACAAACAAAGAACTGCTTGTTATTTTTGCCAGTTAAGTAACATTAGAATAGTTTGTAAACGAAAGGTGGAAATAAACATACTTCAGTAGACAATTTTTACAGCAACGTATTTAAAGCTTACCACTTACAAATTTTTTTTAAAAAGGTCTAGGATTGGGTCGTAGAATAACATAATAAGTTCATTTATTGACAGTATTAAGTATGGTAACATTTAGCCCTAACTACACTAAAACAAAATGCTTACACAAGTTAAAGTGTCATGTTATTTCTTTATCGAATATTGGTCGTACGTTATAAAGGTTTAACTAATGTTGACCCTAAGACAAGTGGACTTGTAGATTTCGGTGTTTGCGAATAGAAATTTTTTTTTATTATTATTCTATAATCTTGTTTTTAAAAAAGTACTGTTCTAATAAATATGCTAATGTGACCGCAGATGTTTTGCGGGTCTCTGACAATAGAACACCAAATGCAGATAATTGAAACTTGCTAGTACACTAACGTATTTTTTTATAGAAAATGTGCAAAGATACCGTAAAAGTGAACAAAGACGAGACTAAATGAAAAACTACGCTTAAACGGTTCCACCAGCAAAAATACAGGTTAATAGGTTGATCGAATTTTAACTAGCTGAGAAGACCTGGTCATTTCACTTCAATGACAGAATTGTATGTATCGAAATATAAAAAAAATCTATTTCACACGAATGAAAATATGTTTGTTTTGGAATTTCGCACAAAGCTACTCGAGGGCTATCTGTGCTAGCCGTCCCTAATTTAGCAGTGTAAGACTATAGGGAAGGCAGCTAGTCATCACCACCCACCGCCAAATCTTGGGCTACTCTTTTACCAACGAATAGTGGGATTGATCGTCACATTATAACGCCCACACGGCTGGGAGGGCGAGCATGTTTGGCGCGACTCGGGCGCGAACCCGCGACCCTCAGATTACGAAGCGCACGCCTTAACGCGCTAGGCCATGCCAGGCCCATGAAAATATGACATCGGAATAATTGGTGATTGGTACTTGTCATATCACTGTAGCTCTAAAGAAGAACCTTTCCCCAAAGCTATTACAGTAATTAATCTTCCTACAAAAGATCTTGAAAAAGCCAAAAGTGATTCCATGATTAACTTGTCGGGCTGTAAATCCGAGGATCCATGGTTGGCGTTCCGTTGATACAAAATGTGACGTGTTATAAAAGCGACGGAAAAATTTCCTCATTATGATTAGAGTATTTAAAGAATAGCAAGAATAGACAGTTGTTATCTGGTTATTGTGACGGATTTACTAATATATATTTCTTTTAATATCAATGCTTGTTTTAATTAAGTCTATATTTAAAATTATATGTAAGGTATATTGTTGGATGTCTATTACGGAAATCCCACTTGTTCTATAAATTTGTAGAAGAATCTCGGACGTAAGATACCAATATTGTTGTCTTAGCTGAAATTTCTAAAAAATCTCCCAAGCTTATAAAAAGTTAACCAATGAAACGCTGTGAGATAGTTTAATATCGTTGCTGTTTTATTACAGTCAGCATACTATAAGCATCAGAAGCTATGATTGTGATAAACGCTTAATAATCAGAAAACTACCGATATTTTCTCAGAAACTTTTGTAAATTTTGAACGTTACAAGCCGTTTAATTTCAGAGAATTAATTTCGTATGTTAATATTTCTACCAGGACATTTAAATATCTTCGTCTGAGAAAAGTCAGTTTATAAACGGTATGAGGCCAGCCAGGAATAGCTTATTTGTTTGTTTTTGAATTTCGCGCAAAGCTACTCGAGGGCTATCTGCGCTAGCTGTCCCTACTTTAGGAGTGTAAGACTAGAGGGAAGGCAGCTAGTCATCACCACCCACCGCCAACTCTTGAGCTACTCTTTTACCAACGAATAGTGGGATTGAGCGTCACATTATAACGCCCCCACGACTGAAAAGGCGATCATGCTTGGTGCGATGGGGACGCAAACCCGCAACCCTCAGATTAGGGAGTCACATGCCTTAACCCATCTGGCCATGCCAGGCCAATCCAGGAATAGGTAGTTAGCTAGTTTATCACCTCAGAATTAATTTGCTCCCTCTGAACCGTCAATAAAATATTCCGTTCCAGACCAGGTATACAACTCAGTATTGTTTGTAACTTTGTAAAACTTTTGTACATAAATCATTATTTGTAATAACCATCATAAAGTATTTGTTGTTTGTATGTTAAAATATACTTGCCCTAAGAAACAAAATTGTGGATGTCAATCTTTTTGGCAAATATCATAAATTTGATATACTCGAATATTGACACTCAAGTAACTTCTAGGCAGAAATTCAAATTTCTGGTTGTCTTAAATCGTAATACATTAACAACCGCAGCATAATAAATTGGAAACTTGTCTGAGATAAAGTATGATACGTAACACTATCCTCCCTCCAGTCTACCAATTCAAATGATCAGTGCAGGTTGCCTTTGTATTGCTTTGCGCAAATACCCAAAACAAGCAAAAAAAGATACTAATATTTTTATAAACGTACATCTGTACATAAGATTACCTTTATGGTGCAACGTATTTACCTTAATCTGAAAAAAAAAAAAGAAGAGATGAAACAAGCTTCATTCAGTGTTGAAAGAAGAATATGACGTTAGAGATATTTAACCTTTGAATTAGAAGTCATGATAAGGTGTAAAAAAGAAATCAAATTCAGCTTCGATTGTATTACGTTAGCGACTTTCTATATATAGAAAGGACATATCAATATGAAATTGGTTAAGTGAAAAGTTTTTCCTATTTGTACCTAGTTCAGTTACAGCTACATTGCTGGAATTACAAATTACAACGATTTATAATTTAGTCCGATGTTGAAGCCTATTTTACTCACTCTTAGTTAAACTGTATTTTGTACAAATTAGGAACTTTGGTCATTTAGTTTGCTGAAATCATTCGTATTTATATAATCTTAAGAAGAAAGTTGAAAAACACCAGTTTGAAGTAACCTAGTCTACTGGTACTACGATTTATAACCCATTTTTACGGACTAATAAATGGTCTTAATATTTTAATTTGTAATTCATTAAAATAACTGAAATTTTCTTTTTAATTCCACCATGATTCACACATCTAAGTTATTCATATATTTAGGACCATAACTTAGAAATATAATAGTCTTGTTTTATAATAACCCTGAGCGAAGCCCTTTCGTTTTTGCTTTTCATTTGTGTGTGTATGCTTCCTTATAACAAAGCCATATCGAACTTTTAGCTTTGTCTACCGAGGGTCCCCCGCTAGTACAGCGGTATGTCTCCGGATTTACAACGCTAAAATCAGGGGTTCGATTCCCCTCGGTGGGCTGAGCAGATAGCCTTTGTGGCTTTGCTAAAAGAAAACACACACACACACTCTACCGAGGGAAATCGAGCCATTAATTTTAGTTTAAAATCCAAAGACTTACCGCTGTCCCCCAGAGGGGACTTTTTTCTTTATTTTCATCTATTGCAAATATTAGGTAAAATAAAAATAAATAAATTTCGATTTGATTTTCTTTTTAGTTCATATTTAATTTGTCCATTTGGTGGTGGGCTAAGTGTGGTCCTATTATTAGTGGATTCTGGCTATGACGATTTGTGATTCGAGTCTTTCTACCATTAAACAACAACAAATTGTGTTCCGTACTTCGGAGTCGTAGCTACGTTGACACAACAACGGTCAAACTCATTTTCCAGTCCGATAAGGGTCGCGGCATGTTCAGGTGGTTTGGGTGCTTGACTCTGAATCTCAGGGTCGCAGGTTCGAATCTCTCTTACATCAAACATGGTCGCCCTTTCAGCCGTTAAGGAGTCGAAATATGACGTTACAAAGAGTATCCCAAGAGTTGGCGGTGGGTAGTGATGACTAGCTGCCTTCCCTATAGGGTTTCATTACTAAATTAAGGACGGGTAATGCAGATAGCCCTCTAATAAAACTAGCCTAACTTTCGGTCTATTCTCATCTATCAAAATTATGGAGGGCTAACTCAGATAGCTTTTAATACTAACTTTACGTGAAGACCAACAAATAATCAAACTAAATTAGTAGTAGGTCGCTGTAGTAGCTAGCCTTCTAGGCCAATGGTGTTACATTTTTATTTCGAATTGAGTTCTATAGGCATGCAGTGTGGAGGATTTTTTTAGCAATACCTGTTGTACATATGAATTTTACTTTCACTCCAAATTTTTTTTCCATCACACTTAAGGTATTTGGACCTATCACGGGCGTCATTTGGAGATAACTTGAATGATTTCATGTTTGTCGTTTATCTCTTTCATTAAATCTAAATTCCGTTTTGATTAACTTCTGCCTGTCGTTATAACTTTAATTCGTTATTGATGATGAGTAGTTTGATAAATTTCACTTAAAGCTAATTGAGGCCTAGTGCACTAGCAACCCTTAACTTTGAGGCCTCCCTCAGTGGCACAGCGTTATGTCTGCAGACTTACAACATTAAAAACCGGATTTCGATATCCGTGTTGGACAGAGCACAGATAGCCCAGTGTGTAGCTTTGTGCTTAATTAAAAACAACAACACTTAAATTTGAAATGTTAGATTTAGAGTCCATCCCGTCCATCGCTAATTCTTTTGTTATTCTAAATTTCAAATTTCTGCACATTGAACCACGCGCAACCTGACTGACGAAACTCGAAATTCTGTTTTCACACCATTAGATACTTATGATTTCATTCTTCCTCTTTTTTTTTCTTGTATGACATTTCGCTCACTATTTATAACCTTATTTTTATTACGATTTTCATCTTTTATGACAAAATCTACTTTTAGGCTTAGAATTCGTGATAAAAACCACGTTAACTGCAGATGTTTCCGTTTCTGTATTCTTCTTAATTTTTGAATTTCGGATTCGAAACCAGTGTCTTTTGAATCTGAAATGGGCAAATGTTGGATATGGGATTTTTTTTCTTCTGAAACTTGCGTGATTTTTATCACAAATCTTTCGCCTGCTTTTCGGCTTTCGGAGTTTCAATCATAAATCTACTTGTTTTACATAAAAATCTAACGTCCACTTTTTGTTTCTTTCAGGATCAATATCACAAACTTTATTCACATAAGACGTGTTCATTGTCTTTCGTATCCATCACGTTATAGCGTTATTGGCACCACGCAATATTAGCTCTAATGTGATACAAATTCAACATGAATAACTTACGTTTGAGGGGACGATGAATACAAGACTTTCTGAAATTTCTTACATATTATCAAAAGACCGAATCTCTTGTTATCAGAATCAAACTAACCTACTTTTTAACTTGGCCTTTCATTTGAAAAGAAAACCCGGTTCAACCAAAAATGACGACATAATATTTCTAAAAGCTATTTTGGTGACATTGCGTAAGTGCATGTTTAATAAAGTAGACTCGCGAAGAAAGTAACAAAGAAATATTTATAATACAATTATGTCTGAAACATGTTGTCATAAGAAAAAATTCCACGATATACTTCAAATAGGTGTCCAAAAATACACCTTTTAAGTGTATTCTTTATTTTTATCTAACTTTTATTTACGAGATTTCCATCACTCATGTGGCCATTTTCAGTTACTGGAAAAACAGTTTTTGTTATTTTTGCCAGATGTATAACGTTAAAACAGCTTGTTATTTTTGTCAGTTGTGTAACATTAGAATAGGTTGTAATCTTGCTAGGTGTGTAACATTAAAATACCTTATTATTCTTGTTGAGTGTGTAATATTAGAACTTGTTATTCTTGTTAGGTATATAACATCGGACCAGCCTGTTATTTTTGCTACACAACTTGCCTATCAAGATAACAAGCTATTATTGATAGGCGTCTGTCATTAAAATACCTTATTATTCTTGCTAGGTATGTACGAGAAAAACTTGTTATTTTTGCCAGGTTTGTACTATTACAACAACTTGTTATTTTTTACTAGATATGTAACATTACAACATCTTGTTATTCTTGTCAGTTACATAACATTAGAATAGTTTATCTTAAATACGTAAATATTTATTGATTGATAAATCATTAATAAAAAGGGTCTCCTAACTGTTTTATACGAAACTGTGATAGCATATTATTCTTTTACTAATTCTAGGGAATTCATCCCAGTGGAATCTGGAATTACCTGTTGATTATGAAACTTGATTCATGGGTTCGAATCCCGGCCCTGAATATGCTCGCTATTTCACCTGCAGAGTGTTATAATGTTTCAGTCAATCCTCTATCCGTTGATAAAGAGTAGCCGAATAGCAGAGGGTGGGTGGTGTTGATTATATTAGCTGTCTTCCCTTTAGCTTATTACTCCAAAATTAGGGGCGGCTAGCGCAGACACAGCTTTGCACGAAATAAAAACAAACAAACATATAATAATAGCCTTAGTAGTGACCCTCCCAGATTCCCAGATTTGATGAAGATAATTTCAGTGGTTTCTTCAGGGTGTGAAAGATCACATTATGCTCAGAGAAAAGGGATCACGTGATTTGTATTTCAAATAAAATATTGGCATACTTTACTTGCTTTCATGATCGATTATGCAAATTTTGCAAAACACATTTCTCTTTTCATGTATTTAATTGAATTATAAACGTGACACTTAGAATCGTGAGATCGTTTTGTGAGGTAACGAACTAAACGCCACACATTGTAGCCCTAAAAAACCACAAGATTGAGTGCTCTCATACTTTTTGTAACAGATAGTGATTTCACATTAATAAAAAATCTTTGACTTTTGATTCGTTTATTCCAAGAACCTTATAGAACGCGCTCACACACACATCCACATAAATATCCAGGAGCTTGTAAAATTGTTTTAACTGCTTGACATTTACATACACAGAGCTAACAATTTCCTGTGTGAATCCACACGAAAATGCACATCATTCCCATGTCAAACATTATACATATGTAAAAATTATAATTTTCCTTCTGACAAGCAGCTAAAAGTGACTCTGTAGTTATCATGTTCTGGTTATGAACCAAATACTTCATGTTGTTAAATTGGGAACGGCTAGTGCAGATATCCCCTATGTAGTTTTGCACGAAATTAAAAAACCAACAACAACAAACAAACAATCAAAAGAGTTTAAGGTATTCGAAATTTCTAAGCATTCGTTTACTGTAAGTGTTTTGATGACAGCTTTATTTAGAACCGTATATTATGTTTTCTGTTTTCAAAGTGAAAAACACTTTTATTTTAATTTTTGTACCAAACATGCTTGTTGAATTATTCCAGCTGTGAAAAAATGAACTTTTCGAATAATAACAAGAGCCCTGTTAAGGTTGAAAAGAATTCTCTGGAGGTGGAAGGGTAGATTTGAATCTTGTGTGTGACACGTAGTCTACCGTTAAACGTGTAAGAATATGTGAATTTGTTTACTCAGAATAAACTTGGCAGTATTCACAATAAATCTTTTCAAAAACAGCTTTTATTAGAATAGTTACGCTGCTTGTATAAAGGAGCAGTTGTATTTGGAGAAGAGGTAATCAGCTATTAATTAGTTTTAAGTTACATTATTATTCCTTTTGTTGCTTTTTGGCGCAAAGCCACACAGAGGGCTCTGTCTACCGTGAGGAATCAAGTCCTGCGTTTTAATCGTTGAGATTTTCTTATTATGAGAGAACATGCGTGTCTATACGAAGATCTTTGAGCACAAAGTAATCATGGTTTGTTTTCTGAATTTCCCGCAAAGCTATTCAAAGGCTATCTGCGCTATCCGTCTCTAATTCAACTGTGTAAGACTAGAGGGTAGGCAGCTAGTCATCACCAACTCTTGGGCTACTCTTTTACCAACGAATAGTGGGATTAACCCTCACTTTATATCACCCCACGGCTGAAAGGGCAAGCATGTTTGGTGTAATGGGGATTCGAACCTGCAACCCTCAGATTACGAGTCGAACGCCTTAAGCCACCTGGCCATGCCAGGACATATCGTAACAGTTATAGGAAACAGTCCATGAAGTAAAATATAGGTTATATCCTAAAAGTTATTTCTAATATGTTTGATTTTAATTCTCTAAGCCTGAATACCCACAGTGGTACAGAGGCATGTGTGCAGACCCACAATGCTGGAATCCGGTTTTCGACATCCGTGGTAGACAGAGAACAGACAGCCTATTGTGTAAGTTATTTCAAAGAAATAAACTATAAGCCTAAAAAGAGTATAAAAAAGGAAACAAAAACTTTATACACACGTCACGTACATTATTTAGGTTTAAGTTTCAATCACATGTATTTCTTTTATTCTTTCATCTTGTTCAACGTTGGAACTAGAAGTAACAATGCGTCAAAATAAAAGAAACTGGCGATTCAAAACCTCAAACTTAATACTGAACTCGAACTCGTCAGTACAGAAATACTTCACGTTCGTATTACTACAAATTCTTCATGAAATCAGAGGATGTAGTTTACATATAATAGTTGTAAACAGATAGTATTTTATAATAGCTGTAAGCAAAGATAGTTTTATGTAATAGTTGTAAACAGTGTTTTTATGTAATAGTTATAAACAGTGATAGTGTTTATAATAGCTATAAACAGAGATAATTTCTTATAACAGATATAAACAGAGATAGTTTTATGTAATAGTTGTAAACAGAGATAATTTTATATAATAGCTGTAAACAGAGATAATTTCTTATAACACAGTAAACAGAAATAGTTTAATATAATAGTTGTAAACAGAGACCATTTTATAAAATAGCTGTAAACAGAGATAATTTCTTATAACAGAGGTAAACAGAGACAGTTTAATATAATAGTTGTAAACAGAGATAGTTTTTATATAATAGTTGTAAACAGAGATAATTTATGTGATAACTGTAAGCAGAGACAGTTTTTATGTAATAGTTGTAAACAGAGATAATTTTATATAATAGCTGCAAACAGAGATAATTTCTGATAACAGATGTAAACAGATAAAATTTTATATAATAGTTGTAAAAAGAGATAATTTTAAACAATAGCTGTAAATAGAAATAGTTTTATATAATAGTTGTAAACAGAAATATTTTATATGACAGCTGTAAGGAGAAACATTTTTATGTAATAGTTGTAATTGTAAACAGAAGGTTTTTATGTAATAGTTGTAATTGTAAACAGAAGGTTTTTATGTAATAGTTGTAAACATAGATATTTTTAATTTAATAGTTGTAAACATAGATAGTTTTAATTTAATAGTTGTAAACAGAAAGAATTTCTTATAACAGATGCCAACAGAGATAGTTTTATTTAATAGAGATAGCTTTATATAATGGTTGTAAACAGAGAGAATTTCTTATAACAGATGCAAACAGAAATAGTTTTATTTCATAGAGATAGCTTTATATAATGGTTGTAAACAGACAGTTTTTATTATATTTGTGAACAGAGATAATTTCATATCATAGCTCTAAACAGAGATTAAATTGCAGGTGCACAACAAAATATTACAATACTGATCTGTCTATAATATAGCCCATCATACCAGAATAAAATGGAACACCGACATGAAGTTACTAAATATCTGGACTAGAATATAAATTATAAAGTCTTTACTTACAGTCAAGCAGATTACAAATATGAAAAACATGAATAACTCTATTTAAACCCATTTAAGTTATTAGCTGATGCAAGTGTTAATAGGTTGAAAATCAGGATAAGTGGATAGTTTACTTACCTTTTTAACAGTAAGATCCAGGATCGAGTTTAGACTCATATTAACTCGTGTAGTTATTTTCAGGACAAGCTGTGAAGATGGCAGCGAATTAGAAGACAAACTCTAAATATAAACTAATTGTCAATTAGCAGCAAATAAAATAGTACCGGTTGGACTTAGTTTATTGTATAGAATATTAAACACGACAACGACGACAATTCCCACTTTTGGTCAATAACTTTGACTGTCGTGAACGAGCCTTCAACCATGCAGTTTTCATCGTTTATTTTTTGAAAATAATGTTTTGATATTAATAACACAAATTTTTTGGTGTGGTGTGTATTCGTTATTACTATTATATATAGCATTCCTGACATATAATGTGTAGTTGTAACAGTTTTTTTTAAAACTGAATAGTATACGCGTTTTTTGAAAGAGTAGAACGTCTTCTAATGAGAAAGAAACACACGGTACTCTATGACTTGGAGATTGTATTACAAGATTCGCTTCAACTACTGCCGTTCTGTGCGTGCGCTTTCAAAACGGGTATATCGTGTATTATGTATTTGCCGACTGACTGCATTTACCTAAACCTTATTTCCTGCTCTTTCTTAATGAGTTTCTCAAAGGATTAACAGATTAGTATACGAAACTAGTGATAAGACGTTATTTATCTAACCCTACATCTTTTATCAATTGAAGCAAAATAATCTACGCAAACAAAGTGAGGAAGTCCTTAATGTATAAAGTCGCAATCGCTCTGCAGTTTCAAGTTGTACATGAAACGTTTGTTGTCTTTTGGTGAAGGTGATGGATTTTTATAGTCAATAAATAAATCTCAAAGTGAAATATATATATACACACACCACAAAAACGTTTGCTACATGTGAAAGATATTAAACAGGCTATGTTTGTGGAGTTAATTCGTGTATTTGATGACATCATTAATATGGAGAAGTTTCAAAAATACTTTTTTTATTTCAAAAGATAAAGCAAAGGAGTTAAATATTTGTGAAAATTCGTTGCAATTATCAAGTTTCATTTGTTTAGGTTTCACTGAGTTCCATATTATACGTACTAAACTATACAGTTATAGTGCATTGCAGATAGAATTCACTAGCAATGTAACCAAAACCTAGAAAAATTCCAGTTGTTTGTTTTGTTGTATTTTTATTTTCTCCCAACAAAACAAGAAGGCTGCGTGCGCTAGCCGCCCTAATTTAGCAGTAATAAATTACAGTGAAGGCAACTAGTGAACACCACACACGATCAACTTCTGGGCTACTCTTTTAACATTCATGGGAATGATTGTCACGTCATAACGCACTCACACCTGAAACAGTGAACATGTTCAGCGACAGGAGTTCCAACATTCGAACCTCAGACCGCAAGTCAAGTGCCCTAACCAGTTCGCCTTGCCGAGCTTAAAGTAGAAACAATTATCACAAGTAAGGTCAGTGCTTGAACAAAACGTATAAAAAAAATCGAGTCGAGAGCCTTAATTACCAGCCTATGATATTACTTTAAATATAAGGTTGTAATTTCGATGTGGCAGATTTCTTAGCATATATCTGTTTCAATATTGATATTCGTTTGAGTTAAACTTAAGTTGACAAATGTGCATAATTTATATTGAAAAAACCTGTATTGTGAAACTCCAGTCTATTCATTAAAGTTGTAGAAAATTTTCGAGTTGGTACGTAAACACTGGTGTATCGTCCATATTGTTATGCAGGCTGAAATTTCGAGAAACTGTTCTCACGCCTATAAAAGTTAGAACAAAACGCGTCAAGTGACATTATATATTGTTAGTTTTTTATGGTTCGTATGCTGTACACCTCGGAAGTTATAACTTGTTTAATACTTATTTATCAGGAATTTCAGAATTTTTGATCAGGAACGTTTATAAATTTCGAACTTAACTTCAGCTGATTACCACCAAACGTTAATATGTTTACGAAAAAGTCGCATAGCTTCAGCGACGAGAAACTCAACATGTGCTCAAAGAAGAATACAGAGCTACCTAGCTCCCTGTTAAGTGAATTGTATCTACATCAGCTCGAAATTAACTCGCTCATCGTGAACCTTCGGTATGACATCAAGGGAGTTTCAGGCCAGAAAGAGGACTCAATATTGTTTGTAACTTTGTAAAACTTTTGTACATAAATCATTACTTTTATAGCCATTATTGTAAATTGTGTTATTGTTTCTATAAAAAAACTAAGTACATATCGTCCCAGTCACACCAAACATGCTCGCCCTTTCAACCGTGAATGCGTTATAATGTGATGGTCAATCCTGCTATTCGTGGGTAAAAGAGTAACCCAAGAGTTGGCGGTGGGTGGTGATGACTAGTTGCCTTCCCTCTAGTTTTACACGACTAAATTAGGGACGCCTAGCACATATAGCTTTCGCGTAGCTTTGCGCTAAATTCAAAACAAACCAAAACATTTCAAATATCTGAAGGAACTGTATAGGAGCTAAACGAATAACTTGTTCAAGAATTCTTTAAAACCGTTCTCCCACATAATTCATGAAACAAATTATAACAGTTACATTGAGGACTAAACCTGTACTGACGTTTCGACAAATTAAATACTGTAATTATATTTAGAAATACCTTACAGTGTTCTTTCAGACTTTTGGGCTTGTGTAAGTTCTCCATAACAATGCGTAGTTTCTGGATTGTATTTATAACAACAGCTGTTTTGTTTAACTACATTATTTACACAAATTTAAGCTTTCAAAGACTCCTATTTTGAAGTTTGATTGCTTTCCTAAATTATCGCCTTCTCCCTTGCTCACATTTATATTTATGTTTTCAATGAAACTGCTAGATTAAAATAACCTTTTTTAACACGTGTGAAACAAGTGTGTTAGAGTCAGTTAATTGAAACGTTTCGATGAAATTGTACTAATTTATTCGGTTCATATTTAAAACAAGACATTTTAGACACATCGATAAGTAATAATATCCGTTTATTTAGAGTAACATTTTATGAAGTTAAAGTAGTCATTAAAAATAGGTACATCACTTATTCTAGCATATTACTTTTATTAACCCCGCTTTGATGATGAACACTTTGCTGAATAAATAACAAAAAACAAAGGTTACTGGCCGTTTTAATGGTTTTGTAGAAATGCTGTCTCAAATACAATGGATTTCTTTTCTCGTCACTAGGTGTAAAATGATTTAGTGGTTAGGGCGCTTGTTTCGAAATCTGTGGGTCGTGGGATCGAAGCTCTTCATTGCAGAAATTGTATGTATAGATTGTGCATGGACATTGCCCTGAAAGGGGCCTGAGTGAGTGCGGGTTACTCTGGCCCTTGTGTACTGTATATGAATACGCTTGACAGTTGGAAAACCAAAATTTGACGAAAGGAGGAAGAGGTTAACGAAACATGACCCTCCTGAGTATATAAACATCAATACCCAAATACCCATAAAGATATATAGAGAGAGAAACTCGCCATCAGATATGCTTGCCGTTTCAGCCGTTGGGGCGCTGTGATATAAAGGTAAATCTCACTTTTCTTTGATGAAAAGTAGTCCAACTACTAGGTGTTAACTAGCTGCCTTCCCTGTCACTTCTAAATTAAAAACAGCTGAAGTAACCCATGACGACAACAACAACAACATTTCTCGTCATTGGCCAAGCGTGTTAAGGCGTTCGACTCGTAATCCGAGGGTGGCGGGTTCGAATCCCGGTCGCATAAAACATGCCCGCCCTTTCAGCCGTGGGGGCGTTATAATGTTACGGTCAATCCCACTATTCGTTGGTAAAAGAGTAGCCCAAGAGTTGGTGGTGGGTGGTGATGACTAGCTGCCTTCCCTCTCGTCTTACACTGTTAAATTAGGGACAGCTAGCGCAGATAGTCCTGGAGTAGCTTTGCGCGAAATTCAAAAAACAAACAAAAATTCTCGTTATTACTTAATGTCAAACACCTACTTAACATAAGGTATTATCACAAACTCGTTATCGAAACTACATAGATAGCGACTAACGAACTAATTAATTTTATTATTTCAGTGTAGCAGTCTAACTGTTAACATGCAATCTCATAAAACAAAGCCTATAATGACTAAAATGTATGGGATAATTAGTTGGTTACTATTTCTTTTTTCGATATTTACTTTGGCAAAGCTAGTATTTACTTTAAGGTGGCTCAGAGGAAGAATGAAAGCTCATAACGCTAAATATTAGGCTTAGATTCCCTTGGTAGCCACAGCATAGACAGTTCACGTTTTGGTTTGTTTTAAATTTCGCGCAAAGCTACACGAGGACTATCTGCGCTAGCCGTCCATAATTTAGCAGTGTAAGACTAGAGGGAATGAAGCTAGTCATCATCACTCACCGCTAACTCTTGAGTTACTCTTTTACTAACGAATAGTAGGTTTGACTCTCACATTATAACACTCCCACGGCTGAAAGGACGAGCATGTTTGGTGCGACGGAGATTCGAACCCGCGACCCTCGGATTATGAGTCGAGTGCCTTAACCATCTGGCCATGTCAGGCCTAATCCATGTTTTAGCTTTGTACTTAGCTGGAAATAAGGTAAGAAATAAACAGTGTAAGTTTACTCAGGAAAAATGTAGATAGTAATTTTGCAGAAGGACATTTCAACCGTTCAGCTTTTCCTTTATCGTGGTTTTTAATGTTATTGCCACTTCATGTAAGGGGGAATACCGGGAAGGAAGGGAAGTTTAAGGTTGATGAATTAGAAAAAGGCTTAAATTAACGTAAAAAAAAAAGAGAGTAATTTTTATCGAGTGTGCAACTTCACACACGAATATTCGCAACCAAGAACTGAATTCTGGAAATGTCAAAAGAAACAGAGAAAAGTGTAAATATTGACTGGATCAAAGACAAAAGTCAATGAAACTTGTTTACGGTTGACCACAACATTCGATTTTACAGATAAACGCCTCTAGTCACCCCTTCGTTACGACTTGTTGATCAGGGCATTTGATTCGCAATCTGATGGTCGCCAGATCTTAAACTCGCTTTTCGCCCTTTCAGTGGTATCGGTATTATTGCTTTGCTTTAGTAATATGTATCTCAAGAATTCACGGTGGGCAATAATGACTCGCTATTGCCTCTACAGTCTATTATTTCCAAATTAGGAACCACTCAAGCTGATAGCCTTCGAATGGTTTTCCTGCCTGATCTAACAACAACAAAAAAATCCCTCTTTCTGACGTGGTCATGCGGGACAGCAATAACAGCGCATTTGGATGGCCTGTTATCGAACACAGACTAATAGGCGTTAAATAAATGTTACTAACAGATCAAGACTGTGACTCTGTAGATCGACCGTCTGATTTTGAACGCTCTAACAAAAGTTCTTATTAGCACTTTCAGCGAGAACGCATTCAGCTCTGATACAACGTAGAGATAAGGTCGTATCATAATGGTATCATAAAGAGTGAGATAAAACGCTGTTAGTTAAACTATAAATATTAAAGATTTAAAATAAGCACTTCTGTTATTCTGAAAGATGTTAGCAGGCCACGTATCAGTAAAGACGAACACGCGAAGAAATCATTAAAATAGCTATAAAAATACAGCTTTATAACAGTAATTTGTTAAATAATTCTAGCTTTAATATCAAATTAAGCTTTTATAGCTCCAAAATCTTTTAAAATAAATAACTTAATTCAATTGGTGATGGATCCAATTTCAAGTTAACATTTAACTGTTCTTAGTTTCGCAAATTAAGCATGAGATTAAATGTAAAGTTAATTGTTCCATATGAACGTCTTCTTTGCATTTTTAATTTTCTGTATTTACCTATTTCAGGTCTTCGCTAAATTGTTTTCCCTAAAGAATGTCGAAGGTGTTACAGGGTGTTAACTTATAGACACCAGTTAGAAATTTAATGAAATCCAAGAACGAAACACACCGAGGAAGGAAATGAGAGATGTCGTTAGTGTACGTTTCTAAATCGAGTTGTGTAAAAGTTTTCATTAAGTCGTTTACATGTCGTCGGGCACGGTCCTGATTTCAACGAGAAATTAACAAAAAAAAAAAAAAAATACAGCGTATTCACAAGTATACATCATGGTTACTGAATCAAAGTGTTTGACATTAATTCATGAGAAGCTCGACTTCATATCGCCTGAAAGAAAATCAAAACGAGTGAACAAAATCTTCAGCATCTAAGTTCGTTTGTTATTAAATGCAAAGCTACACAATGGGTTATCTGCTCTGTGCCAATCACGAGTACCAAAACCAGGTTTGTTTTTTTTTAGCGGTGTGAGCCCTTAGACTTTCTGTTGAGCCACTGAGGGTGGGCATGTCAATATGTAATTCACTTTGGTGACGGCCCAGTATGATCAGATGGTTAAGCCACGTGACTCATAATCCGAGGATCGAGTGTTTGAATCCTTGTCACACCAAGCATGCTCGTCCTTTCAGCCTTGGGGCTTTATAATGTGATAGTCAATTCCACTATTCATCGGTAAAAGAGTAGCCGAAAATTTGGCGGTGAGTGGTGATGACTAGCTTCATTCTCCCTGGTCTTACACTGCTAAATTAGAGACGACTAGCGCAGATAATCCTCGTGTAGCTTTGCGCGAAATTCAAAAAACAAACAAAACCACTTTACGCGTGCATGCGCTTATTATGATAAACTACACGAAAATGGTATATAAAAAAGCAAAGTACACTTGGGTCCATTTCAGGCCCGGCATGGCCAGGTGGATTAAGGCATTCGACTCGTAATCTGTGGGTCACGGGTTCGAAACCCCGTCGCACCAAACATGCTAGCCCTTTTAGCCATGGGTGCGTTATAATGTGACGGTCAATCCCACTATTCGTTGGTTAAAGAGTACCTCAAGAGTTGGCGGTAGATGGTGATGACTAGCCTCCTTCCCTCTAGTCTTAGACTGCTAAATTAGGGACGGCTAGCGCAGATACCCATTGTATAGCTTTGCGCGAAAATTCAAAACAAAACAAACAAGGTCCATTTCAATCTAATGTTTGTACTTGCACAGATGTTTGGATTTTATGTGTATAGCTTTGTGTGAAATTAAAAAAAAAAAAAATGAAATCAGGCGATTCTAGTTTAGTGTTATTGAATATCCAGTGTTGCAAAATTAAACTCGCCAAAGAGGAATCTTTGACAGATGAAAAGCATATTTATCTACGAATCGAAAGTTACAATGTCTTCACATTTTTATATTCACTATTGACAAATTTAGAGCAAACATTGGTGGAAACTAACAGTAACATTAATTACGTTATTTGGAAGCACATTCAT
Source organism: Tachypleus tridentatus (assembly GCF_004210375.1). Lineage (NCBI taxonomy): Eukaryota > Metazoa > Arthropoda > Merostomata > Xiphosura > Limulidae > Tachypleus > Tachypleus tridentatus. The sequence continues at coordinate 35,187,717 of NC_134833.1, read as the reverse complement.
TAAATCGGAAAGATAAAAAACAAAAGTACACCAAAATAGATGTTTATGATTATACAGAGAACAAGATTGTTTGTTTGTCTTTGAATTTCACTCATAGCTACACAAGAGTCATCTGCGCTAGCCGTCCCTGATTTAGCAGTGTAAGACTAGAGGGAAGGCAACTAGTCGTCACCATCCACCGCCAACTCTTGGGCTACTCTTTTACCAACAAATAGTGGGAATTAATCGACACGTTGTAATACCACCACGGCTAAAAGGGCGAACATGTTTGTAGTGACAGGGATTCGAACCCACGACCCTCCGAGCACCCTGACCATTTCGGGCCCGGAGAATAAGAAATCTAATTGTGTGTCTAACAATAAAATCCTTTATGAAAACTTCACGAATAAAATGTATTAATTAAAAACACGATTAACTTTGTTATTAATTCTGATAACTAATAATAATAATGTTATACATCGTTCCTCGCTGAAACTTCCAACACTTTAAAAAGCACCTCTATTTGTTCTTGTTATGAAAAAGCCATTTTCAGTTACGTAACAGAAGTTTAGAAATATCTTAGGATTATACAAAGAATGTTTGCTATTTCAGTTTTATCGAATTAGGATACGTGTTACTGAATAAAACTTATTTTACGTACTAAATATTTATATTGCTTTAATTTTCATTTTTTAAAAGTGGATAAAGTTCGAGAAACAGTTTTCAAAACGTTCTTATAGTTGAAGTGTCTCCCAGGGGCTTAAGACAGGTAGTATTAGAACTAATAATGTGTCTCCGTGTTGTGCAAAACCCATAACACGTTAAAACCTTGGAAATACTTCCCAATAATCTTTTTGGCCTCTTCAGAACGAAGGTTTTATGTGTAGGAAAATATTTTATCGGAGTGTCCATAAATTTTGAAAACGGAACAAAGAGCATTTCCGTTATTCGTGCAATATTTGATGTACAGTTACATGTGTTACTTCAATGTGTTGGCTATTTTGTACCCACATGACTAGATCAAAAGGCTTGCACATCTCTCGATGCTTTATTTCATGGAAAGGCTTTGGGGTTAAGGCGCTCCAATTGTAGTCTGTGGGTAACGAGTTCGAATTCCCGTCGACAAACAGGTAGGGAGTGTTATAAAGTTATGGTTAATCCTATAATTTGTCACTGCTAGATTAGAAACAATGAAACAAAAAACCTTATTTCATTATTTAAAAACAACAACAACACAGACTTCTCAACCAAATTTATCTTCAAGGTACTATTTTTACGAATCAAACAGATAGAATAGATGATATGTAACAATATTTTATTAATAAAAATCCCCCCAGTGGTGCAGTGGTGTGTCTACAGACTTGTAATACTAGACACCGTGTTTCGATACCCGTGATGTGTAAACTACAGATAGCCCATTGTGTAGCTGTGCGCTTAATTACAAGCAACAAATACTGACAAAATAACTTTTTCTTTTTTTTACTAGGGTAAAGTAGCATGCATATATACTTTTAATGTTACTATAACCTATGATTAAAGCTATAATAGCCCCTTATGGTTCAAACTTATTCTAAACTCTTAGATAGTCGTGTATCAATTTTATTTAAAATGTCTATAGTGTAGGAGCTGGAACAGCTAATTAGTTTTATGCATCATGAAATATTCATTGTAATATACACAGTAACATCACGCTGGCGGAGTGTATAGAATGGAGAGGATAGTAGAAATCCATGTTCTGATGTTGTCTCAAAATGTTTTAGTTAAAGAACGTAACTTAGATTAAAATTTACTTACGAAAGGATGTTATTTGAAGCTGTTTGGGACGTTTATTTATTTTCACAGTTACAAGCACTTTCAAAGCACATTAATTTTTGTACCTAATAAATATAATGAAATTATAATTGCGAGATAATATAAGTAAAAAGTTGGTATATGATATTCGGACGAGGAGATTAGCTTACAAGAAACTTAAAGAAACGCATTACTGGTAAAAGATGGCGCGAAATCAATCATTGTCACTCCTTGCAGTTAAACTGTAATTAGAAGAATCGCCGGTAGAGGGAGGATCTTAATTATCTTCCTTGGTAAATTAGTTTACTCTCAATTTTATTATAATATTTCATAAAACCGTGCTTAAAAGTAAAATTAATTTCTGATTATCCTTAAAACAAACGAAGTAAAACGATATTTTTTGTATGTAAAACAACACATTAAAATGTCTTTACAGTTATTTACAATGTTCGACTATTTTTAGTTCTGCAAAATTAACGCTCAAGAACTGAGCGTTATTTATTATATATTTTTTCCTTATCATTTCAAATCCCTGACAACTCAGATGGTTATAATTGTTTGTTAACGAGGTTAATAATTAACGCTACTATATCACTCCTTCTTCTGTACGCGAATAGTAACTACCAGAATTTAAACTGTAGGATAAAGTTATTTTAACAGGAAAACGAAAGAATCTCTTAAACAAAATCAAACTTAGGTTTAAAAACTGAATCCTGAAATGGTGTGATTTGTTTTTTTGCTCTTCGTTCAATCAATCATACTCCCTTGTAAAATGTTCGTTTAATAAAAGTAAAAAAAAAAAAAAGTATATATATGTATATATGTTTCTTCATTATAGGTAGAGAAATGTAATAATTACCTATTATTGGAAATTAGCCCTTTTAATTTTCTTTGTGGCACAAGGAAAGCGTAAATTATTAAACAGTTGCACATGCGTCTTTGTTTGACACTGAATACAACTCCCAAAACAAGGATGATGCGTTTTTTTTTAAAAAGCCATGTACATACAGTCTGTAAGAGTTGTATTTTCCCTATACTACTTGAATAGATCTAAGATATATATATATATATATACACACACACACAATGTGTTTTATGTTACAAAATGTATTGAATAAAAGAAAATCGAGTTTTTAACACGATGAACGATAAAAAATCCAATAGTCATAAGAAGAAACAGCTTATAGAAACTGTCTCAGGATATGTTTGCAGATGTGTTTATATATATAATACAACTGAGATAATTAATACAATATTCAATGCTTCTTTGCATATCATAAACATGACGACATAATTGCTGAAGTATATAAAAAGATGAGTGATGAGAGACATCGATGGTAAAAAATACACACACACACACATATATATATATATATACCTAAAACTATTATTTGTTGGTAACTGTCTTAATTTATATAATAAATTAAAAATCTATACAAAAACCAGTTTAACACACTAAAATTTAAATAATTTATTAATAAGATTCAATATCATTTGTATAATATACAAGAAAAAAATTAAAATATTCCTTATTATAAAAATTGTATTCGCGAAAACGTATTTTTCATGTCATTTTTAATTTATCATGCTTACGAAACGTTTACAAAGATAAATTCAAGTCTGAGTGAAATAGCAGTTTTATTATGTCGTCATGTTTATGATATGCAAAGAAGCATTGAATATTGTGTTAGTTATACTCATTTGTATTATTTAGTTACCCAAACGTCTTTAAGAATGCATCATTTTGCAACAATGCTGGAAGCAGACCACAAGAAACGTGAAAGAATAAATCGTTCCTAAACGATGTATCTCAAGACGGCTGGTATGGGTATTAAAACTTTTATTGAAATAAAGTAAAAACAACGTTCCGATTTTATTAGGTCATTTTCAGGTTAGCAAACTAAGAAGGTCGAAACGTTGTTCTCCACTTTATTTTAATAAAATATTTAATACCCGTGACAGTTATATCAAGTGGGTTTCTCTTCATCACGAATAGTTTCCTAAAGCTGAAACCTAGGTTAGCTGTTCAACATAAGACTTTATGAGTGTCTAAAAAACTAAATAAAAAAGAACAAGTTAAATTAATTTAACATCTATCTATTCGTTAGTTCACAAATCTAAGCAAATTATAGATAATTAAATTCATGATGTTCTAAAACACGTAGGTCCAAGAAGTCTTGATAAAAATGAAATAAAAACCCTATAGCCCGAGCGTTTTCGAAAGGTGGACCTTTATTCTTCAGGAACAAATTGGGAGTTTAGATAGTTATAGTTAAATAGATAATTAAATTTAGCGAAGATGGAGTATCTAATGCGTCGTTTTTAATTTCGAATAAATGGTCATTGGTTACCTTGTATTTATTAGGCCTGTACGAAATAAAGCTTTAAAACAAGTCATAAGGCGACAGAAAATGTCAAATAGATCATAGGAACAAATAATTGGAGCAAACAATCACACCCTTGTATTTTTATTTTTTCAGGGATGTTTATGAATTTGAAAATATATGGTGCAAGAACTTCAAAACGCAGAGTTTTCCGTTACACATTTATGACGACATCCATACGAAGTTAACACGTAATAAACATTAAGATTTCTTAATAAGATGTCCTCTTTAAATAAGTTTTTTAAGATCTAAATGATGAATAAGAAAGAGATTTAAAACGAACATTTTTTTTCGATTTTTGTTGTCATACTTATAAGTAACTAATTCAAAGACAAGTTAGATATACAAGCGAATATTGAGCGTGACACATTTGTGGAACACATTACACACAGTTAAGAATCTTCCAGAGATTCCTGTCTAATAAATTTACATCTACATTTTGAAACAAATATATTTGTTTTGTGTAAACATTTTGTTTTCTTTCTTTTCATGTAAATTTCCAAAACCTGATAAATCTGGAATACATTAACAATCAAATCAGCGTTTTGGACATGGATTCTAAATTAGTATCTAAATATGCCGACTAGGCATCAACTGTTTCCGGATTTCAATCCACTCACTCGTATCCAAGATAGTACAACCAATAGGCGAGATTGAAAGTAAGAAACAATGCGGGGAAAATGACCCGACTCAGCTGATCGATCCGTTTAGCAAAAGATCCGTAAGAACAAGCCACGGATGCAGGGATCGCCTTTTCCACGTTGGTCTCCTCAAGCTTAGCTGTTGTCAAGGAAACCTAGATAGGAAGAAGAGCAGACGAGAGTTTGTTACTTCGTCTTGAATCAGTAAAAACTGCTTGTGTCTAAATCTTTGTTTAAATAAAACAAATAGTGGGTCGAAAAATTTCACATATCTGATAAACTATCAAAACTCCCTAAATAACTAGGCCTTATTCTCTTTGAATGATAAGGATATCTGGAAAAGAAAAGAGAAATAATACTACTTTTTACACCAGTATTTGCAGTTTCGTTCATCTAAGTCGACATTTTGCTACTGTATTATAAATAATTGTTATTCAGAAACAAGTGTGGTTATAATATTCGTAGGTTGGCTTCAAAAAATTGAAACTTGTTGACGACATCTGTCTACATATTCTGTGAGATTTTTTATAGTGTAATACACTTTGTTTATGTTTTATGTATATTTTTAACTTGGCTACTTTAGTAGCGTTTTTACACCAGTTCTGTAAAATAATTCCCAATAAAACGTTTCGTTAATATGTGCAATAAACATGTAAAATACAAGAAATTCATGTTTAATGTTTTACACCGTTGATTTTTATGCGATGTATTCATAAAAAGCCAGCGTGACTCAGTGGTCAACTGTAGGGCTGCGTATCCGAGGCTCCGTGGTTCGCTCCTTTACTGTTAAGAAATCGTAACACTTAGGCCCCGGCATGGACAGATGGCTAGGGCACTCGACACGTAATCAGAGGACCGCTGGTTCGAATCCCCGTCACACAAAATATGATCGCCCTTCTAGCTGTGAAGGCGTTATAATATGACGGTCAATTCAACTATTCGTTGGTAAAAGAGTAGCCTAAGATTTGGTAGTGGGTGGTGATGATTAGCTGTGTTACACTGTATTACACTGCTAAATTAGGGACGACTACCGCAGATAGCCCTCGTGCAGCTTTGCGCGAAATTCAAAACAAACCAATCATAGTTATCGGTGGATGATGTTGATCAGCTAGTTTTATTTCCAGAATTTCGCTTATACATTAAGGGCAGCCAGTGCAGATATTTTTTAAAATTGTGTGACGTTCAATGAATGATAAAGTCATTATGTGTGCTCTCACCCCATCAGTGGAACAGCAACATCTCTGTGTACTTATACTGCTAGCAATCGGGTTTAGATACCTGTGGTGGGCATAATACAGTTAGCCCTTTGTGTAGCTTTGGGCTAAAATAACAAGATTATGGGTGTCCGCAGTTTTTCATTACGGTATGGCTGTTGTTGTTGTTTTATGTTTTGCTGTTAATTCCCGCCAAGAAGTTACAAAAACCTTCTTAATTGTTCATTGAACTTACGTGTCACTGAGTAACTGATTTCTTTCTTGTATTTTATTTTCGTAGAAAATGTAACCACATAGGTAATACGCTCTTAAGAAACTTCTCTATTAATGATATCTCAAACGAATAATTCCAATCTATCAAAGTAAAAATAAGGCAGTTTAAAAGACAGCTGACTGGTTAGGTATCTGCTTAGAGATTATGGTAATAACTGTTTTGTTATTTACGAAATATTACCTGAGTCTTTATTTACTGGGTAAAATATTTCGTAAAATAGCTAATATTTCAAATTAGCATATGCGACTCAGCTATTAAGTGTTTCAGAACTTAAAATATAGTTTATTGTACGAAAAGTTTTGTTTTCATTGAAGCAAGCCTTTTTAATTTATATTGTGATACAAAAGTATGTTTGATATGTAACCTCCTTCACACTGTTTTTGTGTAATATATAACCTTCACACTGTTTATTGTATAATATATAACACCTTCACACTGTTTGTTGTGTAATATATAACCTTCACACTTTTTATTGTATGATATATAACCTCATTTACACTGTTTATTGCATAATATTTAATCCTCTTCACACTGTTTAAAAATACTTTATAACTATTGGTTCCAGTGTGTACTCCTGTGAAACAATTCTTAATTGAAGTAAATATTTGGCTAAATCAACTTTTAGCACCTTATATTTCTGCATAAGTATCCAAAATATAACATATCATGCTTTTTCTTATAAACGAAGTTATATATATCGGTAAGTCTCAAGACCTGTAACCCTGTGGTAATATCCGTTGTGGACACAGCACAAATAGCCAATTTTATAGCTCTGCAGTTAACAACAAACAAACGACAAAACAAATTCATAGATCTATAATATATAAGCAAAGTGCCTAAACCTTAAGCAAAACTAATATCACAATTCCTTTGCCAGCAATAACATTTGTTACACTGAGTTCTTTATAGTCTCCAATACATAATATTATATATCACATTTTATATATGTACAGAAGATGTATTTCAAAATGGTGTCTACTGACTTACAGAAGTCTATTCGTATTACTGTTTTTTATACTGTCATTTCTAAGATAGAAAACTATCCCCATTTAGTTTATGGTTCTGTATATCACAATTATTTCCTAACAGAATCTCGCTTTTATGGTACTATCTCTCGACATCCATAGTTATTTTATGAAACTTTTTTGTGATGATATAGATATTACATAGAACAAGTATCTTTAATAAGCGAGTAGTTTCAGTGAAAAACAGTCCCAAGGTTATCGCGTTATTTATTTTCATTTGATGAAAATACGCCATCTGCTTACCAACATGAAGTGTATGTCTAGGTTTGATACTAATTATTTTTAATGATACGTTTCACGTAATTTCTGTGCAACGTTAAACAGGTCTCAAGGCTTTTAACGTGAGTTACTCTTTAATTGCTTAAATGTAATAATATTTCAGTTAGACTAGAAGAAAGTGGGTTAGAGCGAATAGGACAGGACCTAGGTGGAGCATGATGGTGCACGTGGCCTTCTAAAATATTATTTCACCAGATACTGTTGTAATCGACAGGGAAAGTATTTTCCAAAAAGAAAGCCGTGACCATTAAGGAGTGGGTAAAACAGAAGACAAAATCTGCTAAGTGCAACCTACAACAGTCTATGTTCTAATTTCTGATTTTATCCAAAGAGGTCAAGGTTCAGATATCTTCAACCATAAAAAATGATAGTTTGTTGTTCCTTTTGATAACAGACTTATCTGATGAAATGGTGTAACCATGGATGCTATACTCTGTGTATCCTACAACAAACAAATTTTAAATATCTTCGACTACGTCATGCGGAATATATCAAGCAAATATCGAAAAGAGTCCAAGCAGAAAGATATATCTTCAATGGTGCTAAAAGCGTAAACTATTACTAAAGCCTGTCTGAAAATATGTGAGGGGATCGAATGAATCGATTTGCCCCACTTTTTACTTTTGTAATGTTGTGAAAATAGGTGCTTTGATTCATTGGGAAGTAAGAATAACGTCCAGAGTGTACCTAAAGGTTGTTGAAAGATCAGGTCCATACTATGACAATGAAAGTTAACACTGATGAACAACGACTTTTCCGAAAATGACATTGAAACACTTCACAATGCTCATAATGTCCAAAATCGTTTCGAAAATTGTCGAGGTGACTTTTAACGATATTTTCAATTAGCACAACCATCGTGTTTACCATCATGCCTTTCTTCCACTGTCAACCGATATTTCTTCATATTGTTGTACGAATGGACTACTATCGAGCAATTCACCTTCAAACATCTTGCAGAATATACGCCATACTGAATCTAAGGTGTTACTGCTGTATGTATCCACTGTGAACAAAAATTATCGTAACATTGAGCTCTTTAGTTTATTTAGCGACAAAGAGCACTAGATGTCATCAATAACAGCCAAACTACGTCCATGATATTTTAGTATTAGTTTCATAAAATTATTATGTTGTTTTTTTATAAAACACAAATCTACACAAAGGGATATCTGTGCTATGCCCACTACGGCTATTAAAACCTGGTTTCTAATGGTATAAGTCCGCAGACATAGCGCTATGCCACTGGGGGGAACTTATTTATTACGCAATAAAATCCTTATTATTTCCACACTTACGTATCTGTAATTATGGAAATAAAGTTTACAACAGAACTCCTTTTGAACTGCACTTGTATGTTTAACATTTATTTATGTAATTCGTTGTAATCTTGGTGGAAAAATTTAATTTCACATAATCAGGTGTTCACAGTATATAGTCGTTTGATGAGCCAACGATACGTCTATAAGCTTTCAGAGCTAAAGTCCGTGGTTTGATTCCCAGCAGTGGACAGAATGCAACCAGACCACCGAGTGGTCTTGCGCTAAAATAACAACAACAACAGAACAGTGTATAAAAAAATAAGTTAATGTCATTTCTTTAATATTTCCTATGAGAATGTGTACGTATATTTTAATATAAAAAATCGATTAACCTCTAGTGTGAAGACCTAGTGGTAAGTATGAGGACTTATAACACTAGAAACCGGGTTAAAATAACCGCAAATAATCTATTTTATTTTTGTAGTTTTGTGCAAAACTAACACATAACTTCGTTCTGACATTATAGCATAAACCATATTTCAATTAAATAGAAGGTATTGCAAATCCATTTTATTAAGTTTAAGCCTCTTATTTCTCATTGTATTGTTGTTTCAATTTTTCTTGTTTTTAACGTTTGCAGGCAGGAAGTTTAGCTCACTTATCGAAATTATATATTAACAAGTATGAACTGTTTACTTAAACATTTAAACGGTTTGATAAAAGAAAAGAGAAATGTAAAGCTAATTGATAAGTTTGTTATGTATTTTGTCTTCACATTCGTATGGTGCATTTCAAATTTCTTTTCACGATTATTAACTAGTTGTGTTAATGTGATAATATGTAATTTATAATTCATTGTTGTCAGGAGACTTGCTTCATGCAACATAGATTGTTTTTAATGTTTTTCAACATACTGCCTTAATATTAAAAAAAAAAGAATTGTTTCAGTTATGAGCTCTTTTCAAAATGTTTATTAACCTACCATTTTCTATTTGCTATGTAACTAGCAAAACCGAAAGAAAAGAATGCCTATACCTGTACAGTAATGACTCAAACAGAACACCTATACTTGTACAATAATGATTCAAATGATCCAACTAAATGACTTTGATTGTTCTCCCTACAAACGATGACAGACACCAGACGGATAGCATAAACTTGACTACTGTTTGTTTCAGAGCAAAGCAGCACGATCGACTGTATGCGCAGGGATCGAGCCTTGAATTTTAATGTCACAGGCCATCATGATCACTGTTGAGCCACTGAAAGGGCAAGATTAGTTTTGACAGTTATGGAAATTAGAGTAATTGACACATTTCAAACTATAAAGACGATATAGATAACTTACTACGCCATGACAGCAGCTTTTATTTTAAAATTAAGTTTTTCCTAAGGCACTCTGTGGACCGTAGAATATATTAATGTGTCAACTTTCTATAAATGTGACTTAGTGATTATTGTGTTTACTGAAAACACTGTGTTATAGCGTCTATTAAGAATGAAAGCTATGGTGTGTTTTCACGACGTGTAAAACAGAAAAAGAAACCGTTAGAAGAAGAGCCTTACTGATATTTTATTGCTGTCTTTATAGTCTTACAAGTGAGATATTGCGAAATAAGAAGTAAAAATAGGTGGCGCTGTGTAAGACTGTCAGAACGATATTTTATACTTGTTTATTACAAATTTTCAGTACTTTTTCACGTATTTAATATATGTGTTAGATCAGAAGGTTGATAAAACTTATGGGGCTCTGCATGGCTAGGTGGTTAGGACTCGTACTCTGGGGTCACGAGTTCAAATCCCCATCACACCGATAGCCTGTTGTGTAGTTTTATACTAAAACGCAGACACAATTAGATGATTCACAGAACTACTTTTCTGAACTAATTTTTGTTAAACAAAGGCGAAGATAAATGTTTATTTAATCTTAATACTTTATTATGAAATCTTTGTTTTTCATAGTGACGGTTTAATAACGTTATCAGTTAGGTGTTTAACCAGAATTAACATACGGCAACTAGAACTGCTATTTAGTTGTATTATGTTCAACACTCGTCAAAAGGCAATTGTAATAGCTGATATGTTTTATATGTTAGCCACACTTGACATGCAATTAACACCATTTTGAGTGCTATTACTATCTCTATTTCACTTCTATCATATAATTTTTGTATTGAAGTTCAGCAATGGTTAGCTGTTACATGGAGACAAGGAATCCACAAATAAAAAACTACACTTACACATCTTCTGTTAAGATCAAGTACGAAAAATCTGACGGTTTTATTTGTAATTAAGCACAAAGCTAAACGATGGGCTGTCTGTGCTCTGCCCACTACGAGTATCGAAACCGGTTTCTAGAGGTGTGAGTTCGCAGCCATACCATTGTGACACTGGGGACCTGACGTTTTGAATGCAAAATCAGAAAACGAACAACTTCTAAATTACATAAAGCTATAAAACTGAACTTCTGAATTAAATATATTCTGAAATGCAAAATGAAAACATACTTATTAAATTTTTGTTCTTGCCAGTAGCGAGGGTCGAACCTCGAATTTTAGGATTATGAGCCTTCATATTTTGTATACAATGTGATCTTAAGTATTTATGGCAACAGGAAAAATTGAATAGATAATTAATATGTGTTGAATTAAGCTACATAATGGGTTATCTGTGCTCTGCCCACCGCGGGTATCGAAATGTGGTTTTTAGTGTTGTAAGTCCACAGACATACCGCTGAGCCATTGGGGGGACAGTAAAATTTGTTAACTAAAAGTAAGGAAAAAAAAGACGTAAAACATGTTTAGATGGAGAAAAAAGTAGACGAGGAACAATTAACCATTGAAGGAGAAAATTTTTCACATTCTGTGAAGAAGGAAATCGCAAAATAAATATCGAAAGTGTGTAAGTTTTGATGTGGAAAATTAAAAGTTTAAAGAAGAGAAACTTTCTGCTTTGACTGAATGGTAAAACTAAGGTAAATGTTTTATTTTATACCAAGAATTGTATAACTGGTGATGGTAAATGATGATTTCACATGAAATAAATCTGCACACTTTAATCATCTGCTAAAAATAACAAACGCACTTCAAAGTGATACAGTTGACAGTAACTAAGGGATGCATGTGGTAAGAAACATATGATTTATAAAGGATAATTTAGATGTGTTTTTTTTAAGGATAACAAGAATGAAATATGTGTAAAATACAATTGTAAAGGACAAAAATGAAGAAATATCTGTATAATACAGTACTAAAGGACAGCAAGGACCTGTGGATATTAAATAACAAGAGAACCAAACACTCGTGGTTTGCTAACATTATTTCGAATCACGTGATCAAAACGAAAGCTTCCTAGCTTCTGATGCTGGAACGAATCACTCTTGAACTTAAAGTTCGCGCGAACTCAGCAACAGAAGCAGTATCAATAATTGTGTAGCATCTCACGTTGTATAACTTGTAATATTTTCAATAAGCAACAACAGCATACAGTTTCGTATCACTTCCAAACTATTAACGTATAGAGACTCACAATAACGGGGCTTCAACATAAACAGAAACGAAATAACTGTCGATTCTTTATGAACAGGTCTGGCACTCGACTCGTCATCCGAATCCCCGTCACACACTTCCAGCCGTGGGGGCGTTATAACGTTCGGTCAATCCCACTATACGTTGGTAAAAGAGTAGCCCAAGAGTTGGCGGTGGGTGGTGATGACTAGCTGCGTTCCCTCTAGTTTTACACTGCTAAATTAGGGGCGGCTAGCGCAGATAACCCTCGTGTAGCTTCGCGCGAAATTCAAAACAAACCAAAGTCTACGTGACGTTATGCAATATAAACACCGCAAAATATCGAATCAACAATCACGTTTATTTTTGTAGCTTTAAAAAATTGTGTTGTATTTCAAAACATTAAAGGCAAAATTATTGTTGAAATGTTTTCACTCTTTTTTTTCTGAAACATTAGACATGTTTCTGGTCAAAACTGCGAAACAAGTTATCAAGAGTTTTTCGTATGAAGAGAACGAAGTATATTTGAAAAATGTTTTCGTCGAAGAGCATGTTTAGAATATTACATACCTCGAGTTAAACCAGCAGTTTATATAAATATTACCATTTCTACGTATAAAGGAACATTAAAAATGATCAAACATGAAATGTGTTGTAAATACACTGTTCATATGCAATCAAATAGCAATATAACAATTGCTGGATGGAACGTAATTAGAATAAATATTATCATTAAGTTACCGCAAGGGGGGTTGTACATTTAACAGTTCAATGTCAGCTTCCAAAACTTTAAATAATTTCGCGCATGGTGACAGAAATCTATCTCAAATAGGACTGAGAAGTAACATGCATAACTTGATTCTAATCAATCAAGAACTTCATTCTCCGTTGTATTCTGTATCGACGTATTTTATTAAACAACAATTTCTCCAAACTTAAATAATTCACCATTTATTTCCAATTTTGTAGTTCAAGGTCGGATGTTATACGAAGCCTTCCATAGTAGCTGGATGTGGTGTACATGGTGTGGTTGATATAATGTTACATATTTTTCTGTTCTTTACCTCACATGTGTTTTTAGAATTATTGATGTACATTTCTTTTGATGATGCTCAGTTGTTTTGATTCGATCCTTACGAGACATGATTAACTAAGTGGTCCATTAGTTCTTCTGAATATTAGTGAAACTCATTCAAATAAAATAATAATAAATAATTGTTGATACAAATAAATTATGTTATGTATTCATAGTTAAATAGGAATAGTGATAATTGTAATTTTCTTTCTCATTCTGGTCTGGTCCCCCAGTAGCTCAGCGGTATGTCTGCGGACTTACAACGCCAAAAGATGGGTTTCGATTCCCGTGGTGGGCAGAGCCCAGATAGCCCATTGTGTAGCTTTGTGCTTAATTCAAAACCACAACTTTCTCATTCTGGTACGCAACCTCACACTTGTATTGGAAGAAAAGCCTCTTCTACACTGGATATTCCAGATGTAGCGTGGATTATCTTATTACTACGTGCTGGTTTTTGTTTTCAATTATGAGTTCTTAGAATTACTTTGCCAAGTGTTACGAATTAAAAATAAACACAGGATCCATATCACACGTCATAGAAAATTAACAGCGAATGGTGTACAAAACCGAAAAAAAAATCATATACTTTGACCCAGCATACGTTTCGCTTGTGAAAATCAAATGTCATGTCCATCCTCAAAAAAGGTCTAATGCTAGTAGTAACATTAAGTAACCATTACCATCCAACGCCAAATCTTGGGCTACTTATTTACCAATGAATAGTGGGATTGACCATCACTTATGACGTCCCCAAGGCTGAAAGGGCAAACATATTTGGGGTGACGGGGATTCGGACCCGCGATCTTTAAATTATGAGTCGAGCGCCCTGACCACCTGGTCATGTCAGGGCGTAGCAATCACTTCACTTAGCTTTCGTTCAGTGGTAATCTTGAGAGCGTATAATGTTAAAATTTGGGCATCTGTCGTGTACTATGCAGCTTTCTGCTTAATAATCAACATACTTCCAATACTACACAGACTTTTTAACTCTGGTACAAATATAGTATTGGCTAAAATATAATATCTGACTCTTTAAAAAGCTGATTCCGTATGTACTTTTAGCTTGTTCTGAAATAAGTTATCGAAGATTTTGTGTCGTTATTGGATTTCACATAAAGCTACTTGAGGATTATCTGCGCTAGTCGTTCCTAATTTTGAAGTGATAAACCATGAGGAAGGCAGCTAGTCAACAACAACTACCGTCAAACTGTTGGATAACGTTTTTATCATAGAGCAGTGAGAGTGTCACATCGTAACGCCCCGTCGTTTGAAGTGGTGAGCATGTTCAGTCATGGATTTCAATTCAGCGACTAGCAAATCGAGAGACAAGCGAGCCTACTATGCCAACCCTTTTTGAGGAATAAATATGATTAAAAATACTAAAAATTAAATAACTAGAAAACTTTACCCAAGACAACATGAATGTAACGAGATATAAAATTCCAACATTATGACTCGTTGCTGTAAAGAAAGTACTTATTAATGTGTCACTAGATGACAGCACTAAATTATTAAGGAACAATTTCCAAACATAGTTTCAAGAAAAATCGTACAAAAACCTTGTTCAGTCTTGGTCTTAACTTATTTAATGAATCTTTTTTAATATTTATACGGCTAGAAGTAATGGCGAAGGCTTGATCCATGTTTTATTCAATGCACTTCTTCAGATTAGATCGTCTTGGAACCACCATTCCTTCTTAGTAGCTTTGGGCTAATAACAATGAAAAGCAGGAAAGACCAAACTCAGTTTAAAACGATGCTTTCAAGGTGCCTTCTGGTAATAAGAGAAAACCCACAATAAAAATTGCGTACACGAGAAATCAGGTAAATATTACCTATTTCAACGAAATCGTGAAGTCTAAAAATCGCTCAGCCGCCACAGGGGGAAATTATATGAAAATATATTCCTAGCTTTCGAGTTTCTTTCTTCCCAACATATGATTTTTCAGAGCTTCATTTTAGCTCCCCTTTTACTATTTTATACACTTAAAGATTTTCTGGCACGTGTTAGAAAAAAATCATAAAAGATATCAACACGTATTAAATAAAAATCAGTAGAATATTTTATAAACGAAAACATTAATAACGTACGTATACGTAGAACAATGTATTATAAATATATATTTTTATATCAGGTTTTCTGCATAAAGATGTTACTTTCCTTCTTATTAACGCATCGTGAATCATACTGCTGAATATTATTGTAATTATTTAAGGAAAGGAAATCCTGAAAAGTGAATGTGTTTGTACTTCACCAGAAATTTGTTATTTGTTAGAAAAAGGTGTTTTTATCGAAAACATTTCGTAAGAATGATTGATTATAATTGTTCGTAATTGCCAGTTAATATATGTTACTCTCTCAGATTTTCAGAGCTATGGGTCGACATTTTATGTAAATAAAATTATAACTTTTGCAACATGTAGTAGTAGGTTTAGATCTGATTAATGTAATGATGATAGTATATTGTTGTGTTTACAAGAACCACTCAGTTACGTAAGCATTTAAGGTAAAAGTTATACTGACATCTAGCTAATTATACTAGCAAGTCGAATATCTACGTTTAATTTCAATGTTTAGAGAAATAAAGTACTGATTTACCTGACAGTTAGATTTATTGATAGAAATGCAGAGAAGTTCTTTCGGTATTCTCTTCCTCCACAGATAGTTAGCAAATGTGAATTCCATTAGGGCAAGGAATACAAATGTAGTACATGAACCCATCCATACATCCATAGCCTTGACGTAAGACACTGGAGGTAAGTTATTCTGGATCCCAGAGCCTTTAGAAGATATTGTCAATAGAGTAGTGACCCCAAGGGTGATTCTAGCGGGAATAGCTTCAATGTCCAACCAGAAGGAGACCCAAGAGACAACGACAATCAAGACTGTTGGGAGATACGACTGAACCATATGGTACCCCAGTGATCTGTGGAGATAGAACTCTGCCAGTAGACAACTGTATTCACCTGTTTAAATAGGAAATAAAATAAATATAATTGAAAAGTATAAACCTGACAAAAAACAGTCCTCTTTTAATTTAAAATCTTTATGTTCCATTATATTACCTTTTATCTTACTGAAAAATATTCATTGATGACAAACATCACCGAATTTCGCTCACATCTTTATCTTGGTATCACCAATAAATATATATATAAAGGAATATCGACTTTGTAAGGATGGTGTTATCAATTTAAACCGAATTGTTTCATATCAGGTATTTGCATACATACTCGAGATTTACCTTTCGTGACCATGTTTTAATCTTCAACGTTGTTGCTATAGCAGTTTAATAAGTTTGTGTAGTGTTTCTTTGACTATCTGCAATATGTCCACCAAGGGGAATCAAACTCTAGACTCTAGCGTTGTGAGTTTCCATCGGAATGGAAAGTGGAAAGAAAGGTTAATAGAAATAAACATAGAATTATTCACTTAAGGCTTGCTTTAAAAATCAAATTATACCACATAACATAGCAATTAAAAGCTGACTAAATTTGTGAAACGTTCCTATAAAAAAAAAAAAAATCCAATGGATAATTGAACATATGATTCCGGTTCATTTCAGCATATTGTCGAGTCTAGACACTGTTTGCACTCTTATGGTATGGGTCAATATTTCACACAATAACACCAAGTAAAGGATTCATAACGGTTTATTTTAGCATATTGTCTAGTCTGGACATGATCTGTCTGCTATAATATAAGATAATAGACTTGTTACTTAGATTCTTGAAAAACATCACGTGAAGTATAGTTTATTTCTATAATATTCGCCTGATCAGTTTAATCTTGTACATAATTTCTATGAAAGTTACTCCAACTTCCGAAACGCGTTTGTATTAATTAACAAGTGACTACTATTCACTTAACCATGATGACCTCATTCTAGCCATTATCTTCCATGAAACTCTGAACAACACAGGGTAATTAGATAACACAAGTTTAGACCTGCACAAAAGATGAGAGTAGATGAAATCTATAGTAATTCTTGAAGAGTACGTGTTCAATCTCATGGCAATTATATCACTTACCAGAATCTAATAGAGTGGTCAGGATGTGAACGTATCTCATAACTGGAACTACAAGGTTGGGACTGAATGACCGAGGATTCAATATGACTTACTGTTTAAACATGAAACTTTCTTGCTGGAAATAGAGGTAAATTTACGGAATTACAACTCTAAAATTTAGGGTTAGATTCCCTGTTGTGGAGACAGCAGATAGCCCAATTTGAAAACAAATTCCCTAGAACAAACAAACATGAAAAAACGATATGGTAACAAGAAATTGAGATTTATAGAGGAAAACTTCTCGAGTACTTTTAAATAAATTCAGATAATCTAATGTTTAAAAATTCATTAATTTTTCCCTTTGTTATTTAAAACAATAAAATTATATATATATAATACATCCACAGGATCAGTTCAAACTGTTTTTATACTATATCATCCAGATCACATATATATACATCTATGATATAGAACAGAACATAGGTCTTACCAATGTGAAACTTCTCCTTGCACAAAGAAGTGTTAATTTTGTAGATATTGAACTGCGGCAGTTTCAGGTGATCGTAAAAGTTAACTGGTGTTGTTTCTGCCCATTTCAACTGTAATTCGTCCGTTGTTTTAGAAACTGTAACAGCAATAACAGTAAGTGTAAAAGAGCAAACGGCAGAAAAAGTCGCGTATTGTGTTTTACGATTATTACAAACCTCGTCATGTATTAAAACCGATATATTTACTACATAGTGTGCTATCATCTACAATGTTTCGTTCTATTGGTCTGTAACTGTGAGCGCAATAGCTTTTAAACAATTTTGACCAAGAGGTTTATGTTTTGCAAAGGTTTAATTTTTATAATGAACATAAAGATTTAGAATGTCGTCTTAACAAGATGACAGAAGAAAGTTTATTGATGTAACTATCTGATGACACATACAATTTTTGTTTGAAAATATATTACAAGTTGTTTTACTCATTAGATGTTCCTATTGTCGTGCGGCCACGAGTGCACATTCCTGTCTCTATACGTAACCAGTATACTAACTAATTCCTTTTTTTAATTTTTTATCAACACTTTAAACAAGATATACACACATGGAGATGTTAGAAAGTTTGGTTCCCTTCAGGACCGGCATGGCCAAGCGTGTTAAGGCGTTCGACTCGTAATCCGAGGGTTGCGGTTTCGAATCCCAGTCGCACCAAATATGCTCGTGGGGGCATTATAATGTGAGGGTCAATCCCACTATTCGTTGGTAAAAGAGTAGTCCAAGAGTTGGCGGTGGGTGATGATGAGTAGCTGCCTTCCCTCTAGTCTTACACTGCTAAATTAGGGACGGCTAGCGCAGATAGCCCTCGAGTAGTTTTGCGCGAAATTCAAAACAAACAATTGATTTCCTTCTTGGATAATGGGTCTAACCTTCTTACGTCCCTAATTTAGCAGTGTAAGACTAGAGGAAAGACAGCTAGTCATCACCACCCACCGCCAACTCTTGTGCTACTCTTTTACCAACGAATATTGGGATTGACCATCACATTATAACGCTCCTACGGCTGAAAGAGCGAGCATGTTTGGCGCGCCCCGGATTTGAACCCGCGCCGCTCGGATTACGAGTCGAACGCCTTAACACACTGGGCCATGCCGGGCCACATATTCAAGCGAAAAAAAAAAAGAAAACAATGAAAGTATTTGAAACACCAAGATAGTTTAATTTGAAATTGGTAAGACAATGTTACAATGCTAAATTCCAATATTTTCATATCTTTTCATATCAGATATTTACAATATCTGTAAATTATTTTTGTTAGATTAATTAAGCATCAAAGCATTAAATAAAAACGAGTTTATAGAAATAGCATATTTTAGGGTGTGCAAAGTAAAGCAAGTCTTTGTTTTTTTATTTAGGATTAGTGCTGAAACAGTTTTTGTTGCAGACGTTTGTCACGCGAATCAACGTAATAATGTGAAGTACAGAGAGTAAACCAAGTAACAATTCAAGAGACATTCATTAGGCACTATGCTATACTTGGGTTTCCTACCCACCGCCAACTCTTGGGCTACTCTTTTACCAACGAATAGTAGGATTTACCGTCACATTATAACGCCCCCGCAGCTGGAAAGGCGAGCACGTTTGGTGTGACATGGATTCGAACCCGCGACCCTCGGATTACCTGTTGCCAGGAGGTAGGTAACGTAAGACGTTAGCTAAGAATACTTATATTTCTGTTTGTTTAATTACAGTGCAAGTTATTAAGAAGTCATTTGGAGTTTTATCTCATATTAAACTATTAACTGACATATATTGAAATTTTCTCGTTTAGTCTCTCTGCCAAGTTAGACAAAAGTTATAAGTAGATTTATCGTGTTGTTTCATGTAACATTTTGCCATCGTATAATCTACTAGGTATCTACGACGTTTAAATTTACTCAGGCAAATGTCTAGTATATTGTGTCTGTGTATGTAGAAACTGTACAGACTCTAACCACTTCACTGGATTCGTAACAGTACGCTTCCTCCCACACAGCGGCATGTATGCGGACTCACACCGGTAAAAACCAAGTTTCGATACGAGCAGAGCACAGAGAACCCATTATTTAACTTTGTGCTTATTTCTAAACAAGCCAAAACAAATTGTATTTAGTAAACGTAACTTACATGATGCGAGTTCGATGGAACACATCTGAGAGTCCATTGGATAACTGGATAATTCCATCATACAGGAAAACCTGAGTTTTAGCCTGAAATAAAAGGTTTTAAACATCTGTATACCCAAAGAAAAAAAACACACACTGTAGAGAAATAATCTTAGAAGGAAAGTTACCGGACAATAAATCTAGTCTACTAATAAAACAATGTTGTGTAATGAATAATTGTATTAACATTCAATTATTTTTACTGGTATTACCATGATATATTACCACGATTAAGTTCATTATGCTGGAGATATTTTGAGTTAACTAATGATATTAAACCTTATATATTCTATGAACGGGTAAAAAAAAAGCAACAACTCCAAACTGAACGATTTGAAGCAGTTGTTCATCATGCTTAAGCCTATTTCCCTATAATAAGATTATATATACATACACACATATATAAGTCAAATTTGACTCCATTAGTCTTAGGTAGGATAGCCAAACTTTGTATACGCTTTTTATTAGCTAATTTTTGAACTACTGACTGTTGTTTAAGCATTTAAAGTATAGCGACTAACTCCTGTGCTATAAGTTTCACACATCCAGAAAATCATCTTAGAGAAACAGAGAAATATTACTTTAGAACTGTTACTAATAAACTAATTCTATATATTTTAAAGTATTGTGTTACTCCACTAGCTTCCTTTTTTCATTCACATAACATAAAGTTTGAAACAGAGACTCTCTCCCATTGGACTGTTTTTGACTCGTACACATTTGTCTTAAAATTACCACGAAAATGGCGTCACATTTAGAGCAAAGTTCTTTGCATTTATCACTTTTTGGCGATAGAAACTGTACGCAAGAGCATTTATTCGTTAACAATTCATGATAATAGCGCTTTTTAAAAGATAGAATGTATAGGAAAAGTATTACTGTTACAGTTAATAGTAGCCTTGTGACGTCTGCCGTAGTAAATGCAACATCAATAGCACTTGCATACATATATTATGACACAAATATGGAGATAATGATGACAGCTAAAAAATAATGATAGGTTTCAACAGAGTCTGTTGTATCTTCTATAATAATTCAGAGCTTTCTGTTTTAAATCTAAAGACACTCGAATAACCACTATCGATTTCACGTACATTAAAATTCCAACGTTTCTCAATTTATATTTATTATATACATTATCAAGAAACACAAGAAATATTAAGCCTTTTTCTTTCTTTTGTTTTGTTTTTCATCCGCCAGATTTATTTAATCTTAATTTTGTTAAAACACGATTTTTTTAAAAGTAAACAAATTGTTCCCTGTTTGTCAACAAAAAGCTGTAATATTACGCTTTTAGCTTTGTGTTTATAACGAGTGGATGTCCACATGATTTCGTTCGACAAATTATTTTGATTCTTAGATTTAAATACAGTGTTTTAGTACTTAATTTGAACATTATTTGTTCAGCAGGGAGACAAAAAGCTTGTAGTCGAAACTAGCCAAGTAAGAATCCATTGTAATTACAAACAGTTAAACGTTATAAGCAGGTTTATCGTGTAGTTTCATGAAACATCTCGCCATAAAGATTGCACAATTTACAAAATGCTTATTTACGTTTCATTTACTTGAGTAAACTTATGATAGCTACCTTGCGTATGAGGGAACATGTACAAACTGTAACCAGTTGATTAGGTCTCCTATTAGTATGCCGTATTTGTAAGCTACATCACTTTAGTCAGTTGTCTGGATGAGCTACCAGAGATACCCATGGCATCCTTGATGACCATTAAACTAGCTTTAACATCTCATACTTCATGTATATTCCGGGTTCATCACTGAAAAAAGGAAGATCTTTCTCCCGGTTTTATCCAGTAAAAAGAAAGGTCTTCTAACTTATTAGTTTAAGTTTGAAGAAGGAGGGTCTACCTTTTGGGTTCACCCTTGAAGAAGAAAGAACTATTAACCTCCTGGTTCACCTTTGAAGAAGGAGGGTCTACCTTTTGGGTTCACCCTTGAAGAAGAAAGACCTACTAACCTTCTGGTTCACCATTGAAGAAGGAGGGTCTACCTTTGTAAAACTCCGAGTTGGTTATTTTATGGTTCATCATATGTTTTATATGTGTGATTTCTCAGCATCATGAATCCGGTTTAAGTAAATGTTAAACTATCAGGCCTAGACTTTAGTTTGTTAGCTTACCGTAGCATGTACAAAATTTCTCCGCCTGAATTAATTCGTACTAGCACATTGGGCACTGTGACAAGTTGAAAATCTGCGCTCTTTGCATTGGGGAAAAACACTTCTGGTTTCCATATCCTCTTTACCAGTTCCGGATCATTGAGGTCAAGAGGTCGAGAACCAGAAGCTTCCTTTAATCTTTCATCGAACCACCTTTCCTGAAGGTACAGGTCAACCTCGTAATCCTAGTGACGACAATGCGTTATCTGATTATCTACTTGTAAAGCTAAAGCAACAGATTTTGATTTAAGTATAAAATTAATTGCCATTGAGTCTCTCAATTCAATTAACTTTAAAATTTATAGAGTATTGAAACGCAATGGTAAATATGAAATAGTGTTTTAAAGTTATATGTAATCCGAGAAATTGTTTAGTTAATAACATTACCTATCATAGATAAATCTAAAATTAAAGAACATTGTTGATCACAATATAACACATCATTTATTAAAGCATCACTGTCATACTCCCAGATATTTAGCAGAATACTCCTTAATATTAATTCTCTGTTAAAAAAAGTAAGACATATACAGAAGTACAAGAATGCTACTTGACTGTACAACTGTTTATACTTTGTATTTTTTAAATGTTTAGTTTTAACCGCTGTAATTTTTATTTTCTCTAGCTGGTAAGTCAGGTGTAATAAAACAATTATCGGAATATGATACTAAATTTAAATATCTCTGTTATTATACGTTAAATTTTGATTTTAAATATATTCACGTTAAAAACTTAATTATAGATGTAACCAAACATCGGTTAAAATTGAATCAAATTCCAACGAATATTTCGGTAAACAATAAAAAAAATCTTTTACATGTTATATGAAAATATATTTTAAAAATAAAGAGTATAATTATTTATCTATATCATATTGCCCTTGGTGAGTAGAGCACAGATATCCCATTATGCAGCTTTGTAGTTAACTACAAACAAACAAACACTGACGTATTTCATGCATAAAAGCGTTAAAGTATAACTATTTCCGATAAAGTAATTACAATTTATTTGTTTTAAATACAATATAACTGCAGAAACTCTTCTATTTAATTACTAACATTTATTCAAGAATTAAATCCGAAAGAATCTGATAATTTAGCAACTGTACAATGAATTATTTTATTGATTCTCTTTATAAATATATTGTTACAGGCAACTTAAGCGTCAGAAAAGATTAGGGCTTAAAACTGATTTTGGAAAAACTATACCAAATTTAGTATAAAAAAGGACAGAAAGTGAAATTTTAAAAAAATTTGAAAAACTTATTGATAATTAATTAATTAATTATTAAAATCAGTAAAATGCTCATTATCCACCGTATTTCTTTATTGAATAGAAATCATTGTTATTAACGCCATGGAAATTCAGTTAAATTTCCGTTTTCTTCACTATTAGTATTGTTAAGTTTTCCTTCATTTTTTGTGAGGACTTAACTATATAGGAGCTTTAAATTTTCTAGTTTTTTATAATTATTGTTATTTGGACATAAGAAAAACTGTTGTTTACAACGGTTCGAACTAAATTTTAGACGAATTTATACAAAATTGCTAAATAAGTTTAATAAGCATTTGAAACAACACTATCAGTTTGTTCAGATAACTGTTTCTTTTTCACTCACCATTGTTTCAGGGTTGATTGAACCGAAACTTCTGATGTATATCTCGCACGTGACCACAGTTGGAATGCCTGTGTAAGAAATTCACAGTTTTTAAGAGTTGGTAATTGACATTCAAATATGATTAGATATTTATTTCAATATTTTTAAAAACAAATTTATGAATAATGTGTCTTCAAAATTTAACCCAGAGTGTACTAAACGATTAATGACAAAATAATAATAGCCATTGTATTCCCAATACTTACTTACTCAGTTCACATATTTATTAGTCAGGGCATGATACTGTGGTTATCGTACTTGATTTATAAATCCGAGAGTTTATATAGTGCGTCCTTCGTTTCTGCAGTAGACTCGTAATCCGAGGGTCGCGGTTTCAAATCCCTGTCACACTAAACACGCTCGCCCTTTCAGCAGTGGGGATGTTATAATGTGACTGTGAATCCCAGTATTCGTTTGCAAAAGAGTAACCCAAGAATTGAAGGTGGCTGGTGATGACTAGTTGCCTTCCCCTTAGTCTCAAACTGCTAAATTAGGGATGGCTAGAGCAGATAGCCCTCGTGTAGCTTTACGCGAAATTAAAAAGCAAACAAAACATTTTGAACTTTGAGAAATACTTTATTCTTTTGAAACATAATGTATTTATTTTTTTAATTATCACTATCAGGAACTATTAGCTACTCATAAGTTGTGAGTATCCGTTTATAACATATTTTTGTTGCGCAAACTTTGAACATTTTCTTGTATATATTTTGTTTATATATAATAACTAACATATTGTGTTATAAAAAAACAAAACAAAAAATGAGGCTCTAATATACTACAAAATATGTCAGGCGTGTTCTAGTGGTTACCTAACTAGGTTGAAAATTGGGAGGTCCAGGATTCGAGCTTCTGTGTGCCCCAATACATTTTGAACTTTCAACTGTGGAGGTGTTACAACCATAACAGCATGTCACACAATACGGTTGAGAGTAACCGTACAGGTTTGGTTTGGTTTGTTTTGAAGTTTCGCGCAAAGTTACGCGAGGGCTATCGTCCCTAATTTGGCAGTGTAAGGCTAGAGGGAAAACAACTAATCATCATCACCCATCGCCAACTCTTGGGCTACTCTTTTATCAAGGAATAGTGGGATTAACTGTAACATTATAACGCCCTCACGGCTGAAAGGGCGAACATGTTTGCTGTGACGGGGATTCGAACCCGCGACTATCGGAAGATTAAGAGTCGAGTGTCTTAACCACTCGGCCATGCTAGGCCTAACCATACAGAAATCGAATTTTATTCACTGGCTGTCTTCCTTCTGATCAGCAGTTGAAATCTAAGAACAGTTATGACCAAGCTTTGGATATTCTGACCTACTCTGTTAGCTCATGCGTCGCATAAGGTACCATTCAGGTTGAAAGTATCAAATACCACCTTAAATATGTCGACTTATGAGTCTAATTGATGGTTATGAACGCTAAGTATCAACAAAAATAACACTTCAGAAATATACTGTTTCGTTTATGAGCAAATTTCAAATAAATATTTTAGGTTAAAAAAGTACAAACTGATTTACAGTTCGTAAGAGTACTGACTATAATTTATACCTAAATTGTGTTTAGATCCGTCAGAAAGAATATAGAACATGATTTGTTTGTTTGTTTTGGAATTTCGCACAAAGCTACTCGAGGGCTAGCTGTGCTAGCCGTCCCTAATTTAGTAGTGTAAGACTAGAGGGAAGGCAGCTACTCATCACCATCCACCGCCAACTCTTGGGCTACTCTTTTACCAACGAAAAGTGGGATTGACCGTAACATTATAACGCCCCCACGGCTGGGAGGGCGAGCATGTTTGGCGCGACTCGGATTACGAAGCGCACGCCTTAACGCGCTAGGCCATGCCAGGCCTTACAGAACATGAAGAGTAAAGAGAATACCTTGCTAAGGTATTCACAAACAAAGCGTAGAAACGTGTTAATAAATCCTTGTTTTTAGGCTTACCAAGATGACTGGTTGGAAGAGCTCTTCTGTCATAATTTCTCAACAAGCTGTCAAGAGTCTCAAAGTCTGTGGACTCCAAGGTTCCAGTGCCGTTTATACTATCGGAAAACAACATAACAAATTAAGTATATTTTTGATAATAAGAATCGATAAATTATTAGCTTAAGATAGTTACAAAACTGAACTTTACGATTCAGTCTTAAAACCTTCACCCCTTTCTCTCCGCTCGGTATATTTTCTATTATTAAATTATTGAAACTCATAATTTATAAGCAATGACAAAGTTTTAGATTTATTCTTGTTATTAGTTGTCAGAAGTTTGTCTCTAATCTTCAGTAACTCTTTCATACCTACTTTGTAAGAAAGAGAACATAGGGTGAAATGTGGTATTGAAATGAACCTTTACTTCTTTGTAAACAACTTTCTTATATAAAACATTATAATAAACTCGCATAAGTGGATTTAAAGCTACCAGAAGGACAAAAATGTCAAGACGAGATGGTAAAATTAAACTTAGTTTATTGTTAAGCACAAAACTAGACGAGATGGTAAAATTAAACTTAGTTTATTGTTAAACACAAAGCTACAGGATGAGTCATCTGTGCTGTGCCTACTAAAGGTATCAAAACCTGTTTTAGCGTAATAAGCCTTCAGATTTACTACTAAATCACTGGGGTGCAAAACAAAAGTAGGATTCAGTTAAATGTTGCACGTTTTGAATACTAAAATTAAAAATACTACTTATATCAGTACTACTGATACAATGATACTGACAGGAGAAATGTTCAAGAAAATAACCAGTAGTTCACCTCTCTCCTATATATTGTCATTACACTAGCATCAGATAAGTATCATATTTCTCGCACCAACATCTGCTGAGGTTTTATACTGTAGTCTTAATACGTCAGTTGTTGTCATACCAACAGATACTGTGTCTAACCGTTATACGAACGTTCTGCGGGTGTTACGCAGATAAATTTTGTTTTATAATATTAGAGTTCGTTAGAACCTCGTCCAATGAATAATTTGTTGCCACTCTACCTATATGCCAAGGTACGGATCTTAGAAAAGCTCACAGTTGAGGATCAGAACACCAATGTAATCATGTTACTAGGTAACATTATCTCACACTATAACAAACCTGTTGTTAATTACTTAAATTAAAATTACATAATTGATACTTGAAACCGTCGCTGTTTAGGGAAACTCTATAATTTCAGAACTAGAGAGAAAACAGTAATAATTGCACGCTTCATAAGTACTTCATTTGTTAAGGACCATGGTCGTTGATAAATGAAGTACTTGTGAAACTTAAAATTGTTTTTATTTTTAACTTTTTTAAATTTTGTATTAAGTCTCTATAGAAATAAACGTTGGTTTATTCCTGCTTTTTAAATAAGATTTAGCATTATTAAAGCAAACGCTTTCATAAGTGATGTTTTCGTTTCTAATTTATTAATTTACTAGCATAAAAGCTTATTAATACTGATTGGAACCACTGGAAACCAAAACCATTCCTATAAAACTGGCAATCCGCAAAAGAAATAAAATTTCTACATATTGTTCCTGAATTCATTACACATAACTGAGCAAGCACGCTACATACTGATGCTATTTGATAAAAGATTAAAGCACACAATGACCACGTGGCTGCAAAAAGACCTGTTCGTTACCTGAGAAACAGTCGTCCCTCTTCTCGAAAGATAATTGAAATCTTCAGTCTTTAACAAAGGTTTTTATTCGTAATAGTAACCAAGCACAGGTTTGGGCTAATTTTTAACCTATTTTTCTAGGTCATTGATAGAGTGCAAATACACTTCCGTTTCTTCGATGCCAAAAATCTTCTCGGCTTTCCAAATCAAATCCGACCTAATGTGACGTCATAATGATGTAGATGATGTTGTGTCGCACGCATAACGCCACAAATGATTTAGTCACGGGAACTTTACACTTGACAGGCTTTTGTATAGCGGAAATAGTGCCGAAATGTACGAATTAGTTAAGCCTATTCCAGCGATTAAATTCCACTAAAACAGGAACGAACAATAGGAAGAAAAGGTGGAACTGAACTCGCGTGAGTCACGAAATTCGGAGAAATCGAGAGAACAGAGAGACAGACCGACACTTGAGTTTTTATATCTTTTATATATATTTGTAACTGGCTTAAGATAGCATGTAAATAGCATATGACCGCTCAGAATGATACAGACTCTAGAGTCATCTACTGATGAGTAAAACCTTATTTATTTTATACTATATTTTAGTTTCACTACAAAACATCTGTATGCAGAACAGTGTAGTTTTAGCATGTACAGGCCCAACTAAACGATCATTTTTATGGTTTCAGGTCTGCGTCTTCTTTCATAAATTTATGTATTACAATTTCACTTTTATTTGATCATAAGTTGACATTTTGTTAATTAATATCTTACACTTTCGTGAATCCTAATTAGGGAAGAGTGATAATATTTATAACATTTTCTGCCTCGCTTGCCATGTGGGCTCCGGCATGGCCAGGTGGTTTGGGCGTTCGACTCGTAATCGGAGGATCGCGGGCTCGAATCCCCGCCACACCAAACATTTCAGACATTGAAACGTTATAACGTGATGGCCAATCCATCAATCCAATGATGGTAAAAGAGTAGCCCAAATTTGGGCTATCGAAATCAAAACATGCTCGTCCTTTCAGCTGGTGGGGGTGTTGTTACGTTACAGTCATATCCACTATTTGTTGGTAAAAGAGTAGCCCAAAAGTTGGCAGCAGGTGCTGATGACTAGTTGCTTTCCATCTAGTGTTACACTACTAAATTAGAGATGGCTAGCGCAGATAGTCCTCGTGTAGCTTTGCCCGAAATTTTGTACAAACAAACAAACTCTGGCCATGTCATTCTTAGCTTCGATATGAAACTCATATTGCTGAAAGTGTTTTGCATAATGTGCGTATTTGAAATTTTACGTTGACTCGGGACAAGATGGTCAATAATTCAGGTCTATCGAAGGTCACTGAAGCCATGCCAAAGTTGCGTTGGCCAAGTTGAGACGAAAACCCGGGAAAACATTCAGGCGATATAAATTCAAAGATAACAACCTGTTATGGAATAAAATTTACGTTCACATGGCAACGTATTTTATAAATGTGTAGATAGGCAGATATACATTCTAGCTCAACGCTACAAAATAGATTATCTGTGCTTGTCCACTACGAGATTTGAGATCAGAATTTTATTTCTCCAATTTACCATTAAGCCACCGCAAAGTGTGTATGTACGCGTGTGTATTTGTCGTGGTATTATAACATATCCATATTCTAATAACTAACTTAATTAGCAATATATGATAATGAATCGTTTGACAAAGTATACTGTGTATTATAACGTTATACATAATGAATCATTTTACAAAGTATACTGTGTATTATAACGTTATACATAATGAATCATTTTACAAAGTATACTGTGTATTATAACGTTATACATAATGAATCATTTTACAAAGTATACTGTGTATTATAACGTTATACATAATGAATCATTTTACAAAGTATACTGTGTATTATAACGTTATACATAATAAGGTTGCCGGGTAAGCAAATCATCACCACCAATAGATTTTTGAAAATACACTACAAGATAAACACAAACTCATCTATACAAAGGGCTATCTGTATTCTGCCCACTGATAGTAAAAACGAGGGTGCTAGGCGCCACTAATTTAGTAGTGAAAGACTAGAGTGAAGACGACTAGTCAATATCACCCGCCGCCAGCTATTGGGCTATTTTGTCACCAACGGAGACTGACCGTCACTTATAACGCCCCTATAGCTGAAAGGCAAGCATCTTTGGTGGTACGGGGATTTGAATCCGCGACACGCAGATTGTGAGTCGAGCGACCTAACCACGTGGCCATGCTAAGCCTATAACGTGAGGACATAACGTCCATTTGTTTATAGCGTGATGAGTACACATAGTGTAAATAATTTCAAAGGCTGAACACACATAATGCATAATTTTGAATGATAGTACGTTTTCACCTATTACAATTTTCAGTGTAAATAAACTGAAAGAAGTCACTCATGAAAGACGAATAAACTTATTACCATTAGAAATGTAAACCGGTTCAGAGTAAATGCGATTTTATGTTTAAAAATAATTATATTCCTAAAAGACGTGTCGTAGACTGAATAGAATTCAAATTTTAAAACATTTCAAATATACAGTTTTAAAGTATCGCTTCTAGTGTGACAAAAAAAACAATAAACATTTTTACTTTATTTAAAATATTATGTGAATTAAATATCATAAACATGAAATCATAGGATAAACTATCAGTGTATAAAGCTATTATCTAAAGTACAAAAGATATCGAATTATATCAGCAAATACTGGAGTATTTGGAATGATTTTCTGTTGATAATCAAAACTGCTCGTCTTTTGTAATTTCTTTTCTTTTTCTTCGTTATACAGTTAGTTTCTTAAACATTTTTCAAACACCCTTTCAAATTAATTTCACAATAACCAGTTAGTTATAAATAATGTATCCTACAGCTTATACAGTCAAAACTTCACAACACAATGCGCGTATTTTACGAAATGGAATCTCGTTTACTTCGCTACTTTTCACAATTAAGGTAAGAGATGGTCCAATAACAACGCAAGACAGTAAGAAAGCATTTCCTATTACCTTGGTTACGAGGGAAACGTATTTATAAACACTAATTTCGAAAAAGAATCTGCAGTAAGTGATGTAAGAAGACCGGAAAATGTCCTGTCAAATAATTTACAACTACTATTACAGACTAGTTCTATTATATCCTATATATATATATATACTTATTTCTATGTTTTCCGGATACTGACGAAAGAAAACTCAGTTATATTGTGAGAAGGTGACGTTATTTTCTTTGACAATCTTTCCAGCTTAGTTTTCGTTTCTATGTCTTTTTTTCTACTAGACAGATACATCCATATATAATGGAAAAACATCTGTATTATGTAGATTTACATTTCATTTTATTTTTCCAAAATGTAGTACACAACAAGTGAAGAGAACGTCGGCGTTCGTATTTGTTCGAGAAAAGCATTTCAAAATTATTTCCATTACTAAGGAATACTTTAAAAAACTGGCTAGGTAATACATTGGAAACAGATTTACTTGTATGTTGAGATTTAAGCAGAGCAATTATTCTGGTTTTATACTCAGAGCATGTTCGATATTTCTCTTGTTGTTAAGCATTCCGAACATGCTTTGTCTTAAATGCCATGTATTAAATTAGAAACAGATTTATTTGTATATTGAGGTTTAAGTAATACAGTTATTCAGAGCATGTTCAAAACGCTTAACAACAAGAGAAATAACAAATATAAAGTATCGTAACTTGAAGGCGGTTATGATATAACGAAAATATGACATGAAATAGAACTTTAAAAAAACATTAAATAGAACAATTAAGATAAAAGTAAGATAATTATAAAATTAAACTTTTTACTACGATAAATTTTGTTGGATTAACTTTGGTTTTTAGTGTTTTCAACTCGAATGGCATAATTAACGACACGTGGATTATACAGTTAGATCAGAAACCGCTAGGTTTCAGGTATAACCATCCCTAATTCAGAATTGTTGACCAGAAACAGAACAGCCAGTAAACAGCATCCTCGTTAGGAAATAATTGGATTATCTAATAAATTATGGCGCCATCATACCTAGCTAAAAATGTGCATTGTGTTCAGTAGCACATGAAACGCAATCTCCGGATGTTATATTTTACAGCCCGACACGCTAACCTTTCCATGACAAGTCTTCATCCTTGGTCTCTACCAGAGTAAAATTAGAAATGTAAAGCCGCCTCTTACTGTTCAAATAATTCAGAATTTTTTTTATTTCTCAATAAAATCGTAAAATGAATTTTACCCTTTACCCTTTATATTTCTGAATCTATTCGTGATTGGTATATTGATGTCGAGGGCTAGATACACTCAGTAGTAAAGATACATAGATTATTTTCTTGAAAATACATAACATACATACATTAATTTCAAAACTAGTAATCAGTTTTTATCCTGTGCCGAATTTCAAAATACAAAACTCTGCATAGTACACGATAAAAAAGTTTTATTTTTACGTATTTTCTATGCGTGTGTTCTATCTGCTGAGTCCACCAAGGGAAATCGAACCACTAATTTTAGCGATTTTCTATGCAAATCTTAACGTAAGAGTCACATCAAATATTTCCAAATATATCAGATATGTACAATCAACCACAAGAACGATAGTTTGATGGTTCGTAAATTGTAATTTCCATGAATTTGTATAAAACCATGTTTTAAGATTAAACAAAGTAATTTAACGTTTTTTTTTGTTTTAACATAGGTTATAACTTAACACAGAGTTCAATCATGTTTTTATAACGTCATCTAAGCCAGACCTGTGTCCACAAATTTGATATATCTCTGCTAATAATTTTCGTTTATATGGGAGAACTACAGGTAAAAATGCTCATAGCAGTTCATTTTTAAAGCCCTATTCTTCGTGACACAGCGATATGTCTACGAATTCACACTGCTAGAACTGGGTTTCGATACCCGTGATGAGCAGAGCACAGATAGCCCATTTTGTAGCTTTGTTATTAATTCTAAACAAACAAACTAATCGTTTATAAAACCTAGAATGTTGTTACACGAAATAATATCGTTTATAGAAAATTCTCGAATTACTTATTTTAACGTAACTTCCGGTTAATTGGGTCTACGTGAATATAAGTTTGAAGTGTTTTGGTGGAAAAAGAAAACTCTGATTAAAGACTTAACATTAAACGAATTAATCGTGTTCTAAAGCCTTTTTGTTCGATAAGTTGAGACAGGATGCTGTTACTTGAAGAAAAGAATGAGACACATCTTCACTTTTGCAAGCCTAATATGATGACCACATTCTCATCACAGTCACCAGGGACACTTACAATAGCAATTCTCATCACAGTCACCAGGGACACTTACAATAGCAATTCTCATCACAGTCACCAGGGACACTTACAATAGCAATTCTCATCATAGTCACCAGGGACACTTACAACAGCAATTCTTATCATAGTCACCAGGGACACTTACAATAGCAATTCTCATCATAGTCACCAGGGACACTTACAATAGCAATTCTCATCATAGTCACCAGGAACACTTACAATAGCATCAGAAAAATTTAAAATTACACTCAATAAACAAGTTACATATATAACTAATTTTTGAAACCCAAAGACACTAACAAAAATGGTTCTAGCCTTTCATTCAATAATAACCTCAATGATATTGAGGTAATCTCTATGCAGGTTTAAGAAGAAGGGTCAAACACACAAAAAAAACTCATAAAATTGAACACTAAACAACCCTTATTAAATTAATTAATTTTTTATGCTTTCTAAACAAACACGCTTGTTTTATTTATGTTTATAGGAAAGCAACAACTACATTGTTTGTTTGTTTGTTTATTTTCTTTATAGCAAAGCCACATTGTGCTATATGCTGAGCCCACCGAGGGGAATCGAACCCCTGAGTTTAGCGTTACAAATCCGTAGACTTACCACTGCACATGCGGGGGGCGGCAACTACATTACTTTGTCTAATGATTATTGTCAGTCTATATAGGGTTAAGTTATAAATGACATTTTGTTTAAGTGTATGGGGCACAAATTTCGAGACATTAACACCAATCTAGTTATTATAAAAGAAAGATTTAAACTATTGATTGGTCCTCCATACAGAGCACCTGTGACTAACAGATTTAACTATGGAGTTTGAACTATTTATCAAGACTGTGTTTTCCAATTCATTTGTAATTGCAAAGGATATTACAATATTGAATTCTGATATTAGGTATTAATTCCTCCCAAGAAAGTTTCACATTATTTTAAACAAAAAAAAACATCAACAAAAACTCTACGTACGAGGTCTGTTCAAAAAATACGCGGACTGTTTGAATTGCGCGGCTCCAGTTGGTTCCAAGGGAACCCGCTTGGTGTCGCTAGGTTTGCACAGATCAGCTGATTACGACGCCATTTCCCGATTGCAGATATCTTCATTTGTGTATTAGCTACGCGGTTTTAATCGCGGTGAAGTGCGATTTTTTTGTTTGGCGGATTTCAGAATGAATGACCTGAAGGAGCAACGACTTGCTGTGAAATTTTGTGTTAAACTTGGAAAATCTGTGACTGAAACTTTTGTTATGCTTAACACGGCTTACGGTGATGTTGCTATGAAGCGTACGGCATGTTTCAAGTGGCATGAACGTTTTAAGGATGGTCGACAGTCCATTGAAGATGATGAGCGTCCTGGACGTCCTTCCACGTCAACTGACGACCCACACGTCAACAAAATTAACACCCTGGTGCAGGCAAATCTACGTCTGACTGTCAGGGAGCTTGCTGAAGAGTGTGGGATATCAGTTGGATCTTGTTACGAGATTTTGACCGAAAAATTGAAAATGCACCGCGTTGCTGCGAAATTTGTGCCTCAGAACTCGTGAGTTTTTGGCCAAACACTCGATCACTGTTCTTCCCCACCCCCGCTACTCACCTGACCTTGCTTTTTGCGATTTTTTCTTGTTCCCCAAACTCAAAAGACCCTTGAAAGGAAGAAGATTTGAGACGATTCCCGAGATTAAGGCAAATGCGACGAAGGAGCTGGAGGACATTACAAAAGAAGCGTACCAGGACTGTTTCAACAAGTGGAAACACCGTTGGGATAAGTGTGTGCGTTGGGGAGGAGAGTACTTTGAAGGGGTCCCATACCTGTAACTTCTAAATAAAGTACATTTTGTTTTATGACGTCAGTCCGCGTATTTTTTGAATAGCCCTCGTATGTCCACGAAGTAATTCTTGACCTTCGACCACTTTTATTACTCGACTCAAATTATTCTAGACAGAATTCCATTAGATGATTGGTTAACACCCAATACTGAGTTGAAATAAATTTCTCCAATTATGTATATCCTATAACTCTATACTTTTATTAACATGTGGATAAATGTTTTGTATAGTTGTTTTTGTATTACCTATTCAATTTTCTTTATAATTACTTATCTAATATGGCAGTAACTTCATGAATTAGTAAACAAATAACATATAATATAATAGGCAGGCGGGTAATAGAGGTATTGCTAATCTTCACAGAGTATGTTACAAATAATAAACTGTAACAGACGATTTTGTTGAATAACTTTGTACGTGTAGCACAAAAAAAACGTTTCTCCACGTTAAAGAATAGTGTTTAGAAAACTATGAAAGTTTATCAAAACTTACTATTAACATGTTAATAGTGATTGAATTTGATATCATTATTTGTGAACGCAAAGAAAGATAACTAATAAAGAGTCATTTCATTTACGTAGGTCTACCATAACCAGGTGGTTAATGCACTCGACTCTTAATCCGAGAGTCGCGGGTTCAAATCCCCGTCACACCAAACATGCTCTCTCTTTCTGCTATGGGGGCGTAATAATGTAACATTCAGTTCCACTATTCGTCGGTAAAGGAGTAGCCCAAGAGTTGGCAGTGGGTGGTGATGACTAGTTGCCTTCCCTCTAATCTTACACTGCAAAATTAGGGACGATTAACGAAGATAGCCCTCGTGTAGTTTTGCGCGAAATTCAGAACAGAACAATCATTTACTCAGCAAGACTAATATGAACAACAACATAGAAAAAATCTGAAAAACTAAAATCCGTCATGGCTTTAACTAAAGTACTATTATAACGGAATCTACCTATAAATACATTACATCCTAGAGAGGTGTGTATTTTCTTATAGCAAAACTACTTCGGGCTACCTGTTGAGTCCCCCGAGGGAATCGAGCCCCTGATTTTAGAGTTGTAAATCCGTGGATTTAACGTTGTACCAGCGGGGACACATCTTTGAGTAAAGTTGTAATTAACTTTTATAGAATTGAACATTATTAAACGTTAACACTGTTATTTTCCCATTTCCTTGTTTCGTAATGCGTGAATAAAACCACTTTTTTTTTTGGAATTCTACAATAACAAAATATTATGTAAAAAAAATATTATATCATCCTATGATAATTTGTTTCTTAATTTAAGAAAAGAAGATTTATAACTATTTGTACTGTCATATGTCAATATGACAATATTGTGTCAGCAACAATCGTTTTGGTTTGGTTTCTTTTGAACTTCGCGCAAAGCTATACGAGGGCTATCTGCGCTAGCCGTCCCTAATTTAGCAGTGTAAGACTAGAGGGAAGGCTGCTAGTCATCACCATCCCCCGTCAACTCTTGGCCTACTCTTTTACAAACGAAGGGTGGGATTAAGCGCAAGTTATAACGCCCCCACAGCTGAAAGGACGAGCATGTTTGGTATTACGGGCAACAATGGAGGGATTCAACAAAATACACAATTTAAAATAACATAAAATAAAATCAAGCATAGAGCCATATTTAATTATCTGAAGCGACCCTCGGATTACGGGCAACAATGGAGTGTTTGATAAATACAACAAAATACAACAAAAGCTTTTACTGTTGCAAGCCTTAAAAGTTCCATTACTACTTCACGGTGTGTGTGTTTTTCTTATAGCAAAGCCACATTGGGCTATCTGCTGAACTCACCGAGGAGAATCGAACCCATGATTTTAGCGTTGTAAACCCGTAGACTACTAGAGGTGGGCTGCTACTACCTCGATGACGAAGTACTTCAATGTATTTAACGAACTTTATTTTTATGTATATTTATATATATGTATTACAAAGTTTCATGCATACCTATATATATATATATATTTATTACAAAATTATATTTGCTAAAAATAGTGACAGCTTGTATCGGGTTATTTCTTGGAATAATTTCCTTCATTAAGTAATAAATTCCCCGTTGTTAAAAAAAATGCTATCAAGTTAAACAAAGAAACTCCATAGTGTTAAACAAAGAGCACGAATCTTATCAAGGTATTTATACAAATTGAAAATTAAATCGAATAATCACGTGTTACAAAACTGAGTAAAATAAACTGGAATTTCAATTTACTTTCCACAATAGTCAGCTGTAATTTGTTATTTTGCCTGAAGAAGGTCTCGGAACGAAAATCAGCAAATTAAACCCATTTAGTGAGATTGTAGAAAGCATTTTTATCTACTTTCCTTTTTCGTCGTTAAATGTTATTAATAAAAGATTCCTCGTTAATGTGAAAAGAATTGTTAGTACGTATGCTCGAAGTACTTAAATCTAACAGTGCATACGGGACTTTTCCTAAGCATATTTTAAATAATGATACCAGTAAATGCCTTTAAGACGACTGTTAACAGCTAAAAAAAAAATATGGCTTGAATGAGTTAATTATTGGAATACGGATTTTAGGTGAAGTAATTATATTTATAAGAACAACTTTATATATATATCAAAACTCAAGGCATTGTTTATATTTATTGTTATGACACAAATAACAGCAGTGCTTGAAATAAGATCATATCTTCTAGTTTGGGTCTGGCGTAAACAGAAAATTAGTCACCTGAACTATGATTATCATTTGAAACTAACAAGGCCTAACAATTAAACAATGTTAAAACGAAAGGGTTATAATCTCTGTAATGGAGGAAGGATATTAGTTTCAATCATTTATAAAGCTTAGCTGTAACGTATAGAATAACTTGCGAATCTACAAACTAAACACATATATAGGAAGAATATGGGGGATTCGCGGGTTAGTCTACGTGAGTCAATGTTAAAAGTCAAGATATGTTACTTACGTCTCCAACTTGGAAGCGCAGCAACAGTAGAAGAAAAATACAATAACAGCTCTGTTGACAATCATAGCTAATTGTTGGGTATGTTATAAAAACTGGGATATTCTTAACGGCTAGCGTAAGCTTGTAAATTTGAGTTAGCGAGCTGAAGAGCGAAATGAGGTGATAGATGGCGGCTGCTTCGAGAACTATATTTTGTCAAGCACTCGAGCTCGTGGTCTCCCTAAAAGAGCAGCTGGAACAAAGACTGTGTGCGCAGAGAGAGTATCTACGTCATTTTATTATTGTTTCATTTTGCAGGTGAAATGTACAATACCAGAATTTCGTTACGAAGAGGTAAATTTAGTTTATTTATAATTTATTTTATCAAATAATAGGCTTGTCGAGTTCCGTTATTTAGGTAAATAAGTTGGATGTTTATTTTGTGAAAAACTTATGTCACTACGGAAACCAAATTGGTAAAGTGCAAGCTATAAAATGGAACACTTGTTTACTAAGATTCGTATCAGTGGTAAACATACAAACTTTTTGATTATTTATTTGTGAATGGCTTAGTGGTTAACGTGTCGGGCTGCGGGTCAGGAAGTCCAAGGCTGGAGCTGCGATGTCACCGTACACCTTCCTTACTTTCAGTAACAGTTATATTTGAAACTTAACATTCTTGCCGATTACTCAATTTGCTTATTAACCGTTCAGGTTATAAATATCAGCTCAAAATAAAGTTTTAGATAAGCAACATTTTTCAGGTACCTGATTCAGAAGTAATTGAAAATCTGAATGAGACAAACCTACAACCTGTTGCCAGTAGAGTTAATAATCAACGTTCCAGAAAATTTATAGAAATTACTCTGGAATAATAATTTTCCGTACAAAGTTAATCTTATAGGAAAACTTTAATATAATTTTATTTTATTTACAAGTTAAAAGATGTCTGAAACTCACAAAAGGACAAATAATAATATTAGTCGAAACTTTATTGGTCCTGTCTCTCGTTGAGACAACAGTAAATGTGCTGACTTACAATTGCAAAATCGAAGGCACGATTCTTCGTGGTGGACACAGCAAAAGGGAGAAACGAATACAATTTACTGGCTACATACAAGTTTGTACAAAGTAGTTTAGATGTAACATGTGATAATTCTAGATGTACTAAATTATTTGAATAATACGGATATTTTTTTTTCTCGCAGGATGTGTAAATATTAGAGGAAAAATATTACGTTTAAATATTTCTATAAATATGATTTGGGATATACAAGATCTAAAGCTAACTGAAATAACGGTGAATTAAAAACTAAGGGTGTTAATTAAGTTGTTTTTTTTTCAATTACGTATAGAAGTCAGAATACCGAAAACATTGAAATATGCAAATTATTCTTAGTAAAAAGTTTAATTTTAGGTTATTTTGACAAAATAGCATTTTAAACTCTTTTGTGTTGTTTTGAGTGTTTTTATCATTTTTCTAGGCCCGGCATAAAGTGAAGAGTGCTAAATGTCAATTCTGCTTTGTTTGTTAACAGCGATTATTACTGCTTTGTGTTACTTACTTTAATGGGCCTAGCGTTGCCCGATGTTTAGATCGTGAATACGAGAATTCATGGTTTGCATTCCTTTGGTTCAGAAATGAGCCCTGGAACTTGGGACAGTGAGTGTTCTTTAAATTAATATACAACTGACGGTCATATCTTACAAATAACGTTTCTTAACATTAACTTTACTTCAGTGGCAATTATTAACATCATATAAATTTCACTGATGTACTTTTTTCGTGAAAAAAACATTCTTTGCCACAATAATATATCCAAATATATTGGTTAAACTTTTACTGGCGTATTTAGAGGCAAATAGAAGATTTAGTGTGTGTGTACACACACCTATATATATATATCGCAGAATTACATAATACCGTAATGCATCTGACAATTACACTTTTTTTTTTGTGTGTTACTTTTATGTTATTTATGATGCTGTAATGTCAAAGGCTCTACATGGGTTTAGTGTATTTAATATTTTCTATCGTTATAGCAACCAATAATACAAGTTACACGATGCCTCAGATTTCCTGCTTTACGACAATTTTTTTTTTTTAAATTACGAACTTTTATGCAAATTAGAAAGACATTCGAGTAACATAACAGAAATGTCGACTAAAGTTGGACTATTCTACATATTGTCTATCAGCATTAGTTGTAACAACTACAGCTCTTTTATAATTATATAAATAATGAAAGATATTTTCAAATAAGATAAGTTTTATTTACGTCTTTGAGACATGACTTTTTATAGTTTATATATTTTTCTAAGTAAAAATAAACTACCAAGCTAGTAATGAAAGACAAAATAAATAAACAACAATTAAACAGTCATAGAAACTTTAAGAAAAAATATCAAACAGGTAAATTATCATTTCACGCATTTCGAAACGGGTATTTAGCGACACCTAATGGATAGAAACGTATTAACGTAAATATGTTCGATTTATTGCATGGTTAATTGGTATAACTGTAAATGTAATATTTATTATTTATTTTATACAGGCTTTTACAAGTAAAAATTAACTACATAACATTAATTTAGTCTATATTATTACATAATGATTAATTGCATTTACTTGTAGAAGTACAACGAACTACAATTTATTTTCAGGTTTTCTTCACAAGGAATGGCCCGGCATGGCCAGGTGGTTAAGGCGCTCGACTCGTAATCTGAGGGTCGTTGGTTTGAATCACGGTCGCACCAAATATGGGGGCATCATAACATGATGGTCAATCCCACTATTTGTTGGTAAAATAATAACCCAAGAGTTGGCGGTGGGTGGTGATGACTAGCTGCCTTCCCTCTAGTCTTACACTGCTAAATTAGGGACGGCTAGCGCAGATAACCCTCGTGTAGCTTTGCACGAAACTCAAAAACAAACAAACAAGCTTAAACTAAGCGGTCTGCTTCGAAAGATTTCTTTATAGTTTCTTTTGCTAGGTCACATTTTATTATATTGGGTGCTGGTTTTAAGTTAATGAGGTATTAGTAGTCAAAATATCTCGTTAAATTTTGAAGTTAAAATTTATCTAAAATGTTGAAGACCGTGCACATTTCGAGATTTTATTTTCTAAAACCTTCGCTGTCATATGGTAATAACTTTTATATCATCAACATCGAAATAAAACCGTTCCAGTAATTCTTTGACACATGCACAAGTGCGTTTTAGCGATTTGTTTGTTTGTTTTGAATTTCGCCCAAGGCTACAAGACGGCTGTCTGCACTAGCCGTTAAACTGATTTTATTCGCCCTTCTGTTGTAAAAGACGAGGATTTCCATCTAATACAATGTGATCTAAACTACGAGTGTTTTATATTTTATTGGTTACACTAAAAATATACGAGAGCTTAATTAATCTTAAGGTCCACGCATTACTTTTAAAAGTTGGATTTAATTTTTTGTTTATTTTGACGATATGATTTCTTCAAATTGCTTAGGTATGGCAAATGTTTATAAATTATCACAGTGTATCTCCTTGTAAGTCAGATATTTTATTCTACGATATATCGAAACCGGTTTTATTTTCCGAGATCCATGTGTGTGTTTTCCAAGAGCAAAGCCACATCGAGCTATCTGCCGAGTCCATCGGGTAGAATCGAACTACTGATTTCAGCGTTGTAAATCAGTAGACTTTCCGCTGTACCAGCGGGGGATAGAAAGATCTGATTAAATAGTGTTTTGTGTGACAGTTTAATATTAAAAGATATTGGAATCTTCATTTTTAACAGCTCAAAGTTGACTCCAAACATTTTTCATATTTTATTACTTTGTTCTATTTTGTTTTGTTTAAAACTCCATCATGTTCTAAAGAGTGCGAAGTTGAACGTTTGGTTACCCAGCACAAGTGTTTTACCAGATTTACAGTTTATCGCTTAAATAATTATAATAACTACAGTTGATCTTTAAAAGAATGGTAACCATTACAGTTGATCTTTTAAAAATGATAATCATTACAGTTGATATTTCAAAGAATGATAACAATTATAGTTGATCTTTCACATAATTATTATAATTACAGTTGATCATTTAAAGAATGATAACCATTACAGTTAATTTTTTAAAGAATAATAGCCATTATAGTTGATTTTTTAAATAATTATAATCATTACAGTTGATATTTTAAAGAATGATAACCATTACAGTTTATCTTTTAAATAATTATAACCAATAAAGTTGATATTTTAAATGATTATAATGATTGCATTTAATATTTTAAAGAATGATAACTATTACAGTTGATCTTTTAAAGAATGATAATTGTTACAGTTGGTCTTTTAAAGAATGATAATTGTTACAGTTGATCTTTTAAAGAATGATAATCATTACAGTCGATCTTTTAAAGAATGATAATTATTACAGTTGATCTTTTAAAGAATGATAATTATTACAGTTGATCTTTTAAAACATTATAATCATACAGTTGGTCTTTTACGGAATGGTAAATAACGTAAGTTTCTTTTCTTGAACTTCTACAAGATTAAGTCTGCACGTGTCAGAGATTTTAAAAAAGAAATAGAACATTGATAGTAGGAGTAACTATGAAATATCTAAAGTTTCAATAAGGAAATTTATTTTTGATCTCACGAACAAAAGCAATAACGCTGAGATGTAGCAGTCACAATAATGTGAAATTATTTTTCTTGCATTTTCTTCCGCGTGTACAACTTCCTTCTCATAAAGTTTGTTATTAGCTTTCTTGAACCAAAAAGTGTATTTTATTCTAATAAGAATGAAACTTTTTCAATAGCATAAGTTTATTCTTTCACCTATTAGCAATATGTTACATAAATTTATTTACACTGTTTCATTAAAAATATTCAAGGTGTTATATTTATACATTAAATAAACTTGATATTAGAATGATAGTTACAGTTTGAGAAACGTTTATGTCAATATTAAATGTTTAGTCTACCAATACTAATACATTTTGAAATTCTTCCCAGTTGCTCAGCTGAAACGCTAAACATCGGGTTTCGATATTCGAAGGGGGCAGAACATAGTTAAGCTTTAGTGTTTGGTTTTGAATTTCTCGCAAAGCTATCTGCACTAGCCGTCCCTATTTTAGCAGTGTAAGACCAGAGGGAAGGCAGCTAGTCAACACCACCCACCGTCAACTCTTGGGCTATTCTTCTACCAACGAATAGTATGATTGACCGTCACATTATAACGCTCCACGGCTGAAAAGGCGAGCGTGTTTGGTATGACGGGGATTCGAACCCGCGACCCTTAGATTGCGAGTCGAGCGCCTTAACCACCTGGTCATGCTGGGCTTAAGCTTTAGTGTAGCTTACAACAAACGATCAAAACATTTTAAAATTTTTGTTTTGAATTGTAGGACAACATCTGCCATTAGCTTTTATGATGGCCCTAAACTCGAGACTACACTCTCTTCATATAACTACATTTTTTTCTTTAAAAAACATAAAAGATAAATAGCAGGCACTTCCTCTAGGCAAATTCAATCGAACTACTTTAAAGAGCCGATTCTCAATCAACTTATAATCTTATGTATAATGTAAAATAGTTGGGACATGATTATGTATGAATTCAAGTAGTTTCTATCCCTTACGTAGAAATTTCATTAATATTTAATTTATTTAGTAGACCGAATGAGCTTTTAGATTTTCCCTAACGTTATTATTTTTAATGCGTAAAACTAATTTCTAAGGAAAGAAGTTTGTTCTGATTGTGGTCCATTAGTCGCATTCTTTTGGCCCAGGACCACGTTTATTCGGAGCTAGATTCCCCACGTTAAAACAAATAAACAAACAAAACACGTTTATTACTTGTGTGTGTGTTTTTTGGGGGGAATTTCCGAATGCTCTTCTTAAATAAGTTCTAAGGTTTCTGTAGAGTCAATTTCAAAATACTGTAAATGTTTAGATGGTAAAAATACTAATCTCTAAAAATTCAATCTTCTGTAAAAATCTCTCCTAAACAAGTTTCTTGGAATCCACTGAACAAGTCACTAACAGCTTTGATGTTCGCGTGCGCTTGAAAACTCAGTCGATAATAATTTCTGTCTTTCTGGGCAATGCGATTGCTTTAATCGATTTGAATTTGTACGTTATATATCAGGTGTCTCGCAGCAACTGTGAACTGCTACTGAGCTACCTGATGTGTTATTGTAATCAGTTTTGCACATAAAACTTCAACATTTGTAAGTTATTTCTATAAGTGAGCAGCAGTAGTGAGAAATATAACATGAAGGTAAATAATAATAAAGACTATGTAGTTTTCCAGGAAGAATTTTGTTTGTTTGTTTTGGAATTTCGCACAAAGCTACTTGAGGGCTATCTGTGCTAGCCGTCCCTAATTTAGCAGTGTAGGACTAGAGGGAAGGCAGCTGGTCATCACCACCCACCGCCAACTCTTGGGCTACTCTTTTACCAACGAATAGTGGGATTGACCGTCACATTATAACGCCCCCACGGCTGGGAGGGTGAGCATGTTTGGCGCGACGGGGATGCGAACCAGCAACCCTCAGATTACGAGTCGCACGCCTTAACACGCTTGGCCATGCGGGCCTCCAGGAAGGAAACAACAACACAACTTAATGAATATATCCTTAAGATGTTATATGTATAGCTCTTTCAACTACAAAAGAGCTGTTAGCTTTAGTTCACATGGTATTTAATCATAATTTGTATATAAAGCCTGGAACGGTCTACT
Source organism: Tachypleus tridentatus (assembly GCF_004210375.1). Lineage (NCBI taxonomy): Eukaryota > Metazoa > Arthropoda > Merostomata > Xiphosura > Limulidae > Tachypleus > Tachypleus tridentatus. The sequence goes on along the minus strand of NC_134833.1, from coordinate 35,143,364 downwards.
GGTTAGTGAGCCCAGCTTCAATTCGGAAGGTCTGAGGTTCGAGTTTCGATGTGCCCATGAATAATTCTCTAAAAGCAGCTAACTGGCTGTCTTGTCTCTGGTTAGTGATTTTAATTTATGAAATAGCGCAGGTATTCCTCGTGTAGCTTTGCGCGAAATTAATAAAAAAAAATTATGAAATTCTATGTTTAAACCTTAATGACTCTGTCTTTTCTTGTCCATTTTACGCATCATCTACGATAGAAACGTTCTGAATACTATTTATGTTCTCGGCACTTATTCAAAAGCCTGTCTCAGTATCAAATCCCGTTATCGTTCTTAGAGGTAAAGTCTTTACGATCGTCAGCGCCCCCCGCTAGTACGACAGTAAGTCTACGGATTTACAACTCTAAAATCAGGGGTTCGATTCCCCTCAGTGGGTTCAGAAGATAGCCCGATGTGCTTTTGCTATCCAAAAATAGGTTTGTTTATTTGGTTGTAATTAAGCACAAAGCGTTTTGACTCCCACGACATATCTCTATGCCACTAGGAGGCATCACAAACAATAAAGCATAAAACTCCATTTATAAATATCATTTTTTTCAAAATCAATGAGATAAGTCTTCAGTTCAGTTGATACTATCACAAATTTAACATAAGATTGTTTCGAATAATTTTCTCTAATTGCTAATAAAAGCCAATTTAATAAGTTACCAGTAATTGACTGGGATGCTTTTATCGAAATAATTATCCCGAGGTAATAAGCAGTTTCTCATGGTGTATTTCTGTTATGAAGACTCAAAGAATAGTGTAATATATACATATATATATAACTCTATTTGATATTTTCACAAAACTTGTTGAGTTAAAATATTGTTTCATATGACCAGTTAACTGTTCGTAGCATATAAAGGTGTCGGTTTTAAGTTACAAAAGAAGACAAAAATTACTCAGTTCAGTTAAGATACATAGTGTCACATTACAGAATTTAATAAGAAAATGTGATATTGAAAGTTGATGCAAGAGGAGACCTATCTTTCCTTAATTTATGTTTCAAATGAAAATAGGTTTCTGAAAAATAATTAATTTAGTTACCTTAGAAAACTGAAGAACAAAATATCAGTGTAACATATCATGTTAATTTATGTTCCAAAGTAAAGAAGATTTCTGATAAATAATTAATTTAATTATCTTAGAAAACTGAAAAACAAAATATCAGTGTAACATATGCTCAGTCAGGTATACGGAATATTTATACAACAAGTTACTGTTTGCAAGAAATGAAGAAACGCATGATATCATTATGGGTATATCAGTAGTTATTACGTTAGTAACATTGATCAGATTAAGTTATGTAAATGACGTAAACAAATATATCCATTATGATATCGATGTGTCTTCGTTTAAAACATGCGTGTACATGAAGCTCTGTAACATTCTACCCACTGTCATCTAAGGCTCATTTCGGTACTTGTAGATAATCAGATAAATTCCTGTTCTATTAAATTATTTTACACATGTGAATATAGCCATTATTGAAGACAAAATGATATTTTACCTTGGCTTTAAATAAAAAAAATTATCACACACGTGCGCGTGTATACTTGATTTAAGGTCGATCAGTTTCAGTACTATCTGACCTAATTCAAAATAAATACATGTTGATCTTTATTAGCATCTATAAAATCAGACATTTTCGTGTTTGTTTGAAAGAAGGATGAATTAATGAAAATATTAGATGGAAAGAAGACTGAGATTTCTAGAAACGTGACACAATAGTACAACGACTGGAATATCTGAAGCTAGCCATTTTATTTTATCTTATGTGCACTTTTTATATCACATGCTAAATACACTCGTTAACTAAATAAACTTCACTTTTCTGAAGTTAAAAAACAAAAGAAGAAATCTTGGTTGTTTTTTGGTTTACAGCTCGCTTAATCAGAAGGTAAAGCGGTTGTAGTACTTAAAAACGAACTACGTTTAACCCGAGACGGAAAGAGTTACAACGTTATAAAATAAAGATGGATGAAACCTATTGTTAGCGCGTCAGAACACGGATCAAAGCCTCCAAGGTTCTAGATTATATTGTAGGCTGGTTATAAAAATCATAGTTAATCGTGATAAGTGGTACCACAACATGGACAAAATGTGAAGAAAGCACATACTGTTTTGGTCAGTTTTGTATATCTGTGCATATGATACAGTTCAGGTGTGAAACTGAAAACTGATCAAATATGTTATTTTGGAAAAAAAATATTTTAAAATTGAAATTTTAAGGTTTTGCAAGCCAAAAAGCAACAACAAACTATTCCAAACAAACTTAACTTTTGTATCTCAGAACAGCTGGGCCCAGCATGGCCAAGCGTGTTAAGGCGTGCGACTCGTAATCTGAGGGTCGCGGGTTCGCATCCCCGTCGCGCCAAACGTGTTCGCCCTTTCAGCCGTGGGGGCATTATAATGTGACGGTCAATCCCACTTTTCGTTGGTAAAAGAGTAACCCGAGAGTTGGCGATGGGTGGTGATGACTAGCTGCCTTCCCTCTAGTCTTACACTGCTAAATAAGAGATGACTAGCGCAGATAGCCCTCGTGTAGCTTTGTGCGAAATTAAAAAAAACAAATAAATCTAATCAAAATCACCTCAGGTTTGAAAAGAAAAAAAAAGGTCTGACCGAAAAAGACTTTAACATGGGAATTAAAAAAATGAAATCAAAACTGGTGACATAACTGGTAGCTTTACTAATAGCATTGCTAATAATTTTATGCACCATCATGCTAAAATTTTATGTTTCACAGCTAATCTGTTTTAGGCCACATCTTTATTAGAATGTTTTTTTCACATTTGCACTGTAAGTAAAACAAAAATTGAACGTAACAATTTTATCACTTGTTACATCGATATTAGAAAATATAGTTGTTCCTGGTTTGTTTATATTTGAAATACATGCAACTGGTATTATTTTGATTGTTTCTTTGTTGAACGCGAAGCAACTCGCGAAACATCTGTGCTGTGTCATTCGCACGAGATACTTTTCAACCACTTCTAAATGTAAATGTTTCCATGTAATGAGTATTTCTCTTAATGACAGTGATAAGTTCGTTAATTTAGTACATGCTGTTATGTTGACATTGGCGTTTTCACATAATAAGGATGTAGTGTCACTATCTTGTTTGACCTCTGACAACAGATGAGTTATATGAACACGTGAAAAACAGTATTATTAACACTGATGATATTGCATATAAAGATACCAGTTCAGTCATGATGTTAAAAAAATCTCATAGATTCACGAAATTAATTTGTTACAAAAATACGATATCCTAATACAACCTAAGCGCTTTCTTCTTCTCGGCAAATTCAGAATGACCGTGAGATAAAATAAGGTTTAAGTGACGTCATATAGGCTATCATGGAAATTTGGAACTGATTGAGTAACTTTCAATGTATTGTTTCCAGAAACGTATTTAAGGTAACAATTCAGTTAATTGAAACGTCCTCATGGGGTTTCAAGAATTTCAAGTTTTTAACCTACTGGCTTTCCACCACAAGAAACGTTACCGGAATACTTTTCCTAATATACTTATATATATATCATACTTGACGTATTTTAAAGTACATACGTAATAACTAGACTTCTCAAGTCAGTCAGATTATATTCCTGATTTTAAAGTACTAGAAATGCACCTTCAATTTACCAGTATTGCACAAATATATATTAACTTTATAATACTTCATTTGTTACATATGTACAATATTTATCCAGCGGCAGTTATTTGTTGTTTCCTTTAAACTTTACAAAGCAGAATGTAAAATTTATTTCTATAATTACATTGTATTATTAAAACAAATGATACGCAAACCAGTAACTCCCGAGAAAACTTCATTGGATATAAGGATGTAACGGTGTACATCATATTGCACATTGAAATTGTTTGCAGTTTCTTAGTTAGAGAGATGCCACTGAAAATTGATTGCTTTTAGGAAGGACATGCAACAGCCCTTTCCAACGCAAGATATTCATACATTCAAATAAGAAAAGGTACGTTTAGACTGGGAATTTAGAATTTCTAAAAAGAGGATAATTCCTACTTTTCATGCCATAAAAAAAAAGACGTGGATCAAGTTGAGGTACAAGGACTATCTAGAAAAAAACCTACAACAAGTTGTACGTAGCCATAGTAAGCAACAAAGGTTTGTTTGTTTTGAATTTCGTGCAAAGATACACGAGGGCTATCTGCGCTAGCCATCCATAATTTAGCAGTGTAAGACTAGAGGGAAGACTGCTAGTCATCAGCACCCACCGCTAAGTCTTGGGGTACTCTTTTACCAACGAATAGTGGGACTGACCGTAACATTATAATGCCCCCACGGTTGAAAGGGCGAGCATGTTCGGTGCCAGGAGGATTCGAACCCACGACCCTCGGATTATGAGTTGAACGCCTTAACCTACCTGGCCATGCGGGGCCTGCCTGCGAAAATTAATAGATGAAGGCTATGAGCTTGAAACTGTTTAAGCAGATGTAAAGAAGGGTGAATATATCTACTAAATTGCTTGCTAGAGGGTGATTTTAATAACAGACGATGTATGAAACACTCAAATATGGGGAGTAGATGTTCTTAGCGTGAGCGAAAGTCTCATAAACTTTATGTCTGTGGCCTGGACATGGGTAAAATTCTCATAAACCATACTTATTATATGGACAGTTTCTTCCCTTATCATTATATATCCATGGTACCTTCAACTTTGCGCTTATGCTAAACTAAGCAAATACTGATTTACCACACGAGAGGGCGCTGTGGTTAAAATTTGAACTAGGCTTGTCCGATGGACGTGAAAGGGTTTTATCAATTCATAGTATATTTTAAAATTAAATGAGTTAGGAAGAACTTTTCATGAAATTTAGATATCAGCGAATCAGTAAACATAAGTAATTAACTTATGGTACTGAGCGGTCGGATATGATTGTTTATTCAAAAGCTGATGTATCGTGTTAGGGCATGTAAGCTCTAGACTCAATAATAATTTTAAGTTATAAATAAGGTATACGATTTATATTACGAACAAAATGATCCATCACGATTTATCCCCTCACGAATGATAAATGAGTAATAATTAAATTATTATTACTAATGACCTCATATAATACTTTAAGATATATATTATAGTACCAGAACATACTGATTAATGCTTATTAGTGCGGATTAACAAAAAAATATGAACAAGGTCGTACATTATTTCCTTGGGGAAATTATTAAAAGGGTAGGTTAATAATGGATTATGTATGACGTCATCAAAAATGGCTGCATTCATTGGGAACAGCCACTTCCCTTTACTAGGCCTCTCCTCACTTTTCATTCGAATCAGATCTATTCTAGAGGATATAACGAATCTGAATATATATTTCAGATATTTGTCTTTATCATTATTGTTGTGTGCAGTGGCATATATATACATTAATATCCAGATGACTTTTCCAGATTCGTTACATGCAGTGGTATATTTATATATTAATATAGAGATGATTTTTCTAGATTTTCTGTGTAGAGTATTATACTTACATATTAATAGCTGGACGAGAGTCGTCTGATGTCAAAGCTTATGTGGTTTGTATAATTGTAAGTCTTATGCGTTTTCCAACAGGTTTACACTAGACATGATTCAAAACGATTTGATACTGTACTTCGTCATATCTAACTTTTAACAGACCAGAATTAATTTGTCTTTAGATAGAAACAAATAAACTGTGAAATAACTAGTACACTTAATATTTCGATCAGTATTTCTAGTCTAACTCATAAAAACAGAATGAATTATTAACAATAAAAGACAGATATAGGGTAGATGTTATTAGCAGAATTTCGATTCTAGTGACAAACATCTACAGACAGTTTGGAAAGTACTAATTATAATTATTTTCATAATTAACTAAGAAAATAAAGCAGCTATTTGAAAATACTTGTCTCGAAAGATTTTAATAAAAATGAAGTTTAACGTATTTAAATATTTTTACAATAAACTGCGCGAGTATTGCTAATACTATTATCAGGATATTAGGAAACGACACAGAAATGAAAAGGGTCGATGACACAAAAATGTGTATGTTTTCCGTTTAGAAAATGTAGATGGCGCTACCTGCTATGACTACCGAGAAGAATCGAACCGTTCATTTTAAGGTTGTAAATCCGTAGGCTTACGGCTGAATTAGCTGTGTACGATAAATTATTTTATCCTAATATTTGTTGGCAGAAATAAGACACAAAATAAACAGGCTTTCTGGTTTTGCATGCCTAAATTTTATTTTTGTTTAAATAAATTTGACGTTTTCACTACAAGATTAAGTGCTTACAGAAGGTTTTTTATTTGAGACTGCCAACACAGACTTGAATATCAAAAGCGCTATCTATCAACGAGTGTTAAACATAATCTCAAAACTTCGTAAAGTATTAATTTTTCAGAAGTTTCAAAAGCTACCTTCTGAAAGTTCTTCAAGACTGTTGTTACCATGCTTTTCCGTTTTCACACGTGAAAGTTTTGTCAACAATACTGACACCTATTACTTTGTTACGTAGATAATAATTATGTTTAATTATTTAATTGGTTTGCGTTGTTTTATTTGCACAACTTTTTACAAATTATTAGGACGAATGATTTAAAGAAGCACATAATGAAACAGTAAAGCCAAAGTTTTAACTTGACATTATATTGTATGTTGTGTAAAACAGCATATGTCAAATATTGCATATGTTTTGTGTAATACGAATTACAAAAATATACGATGTGATAAAATTTTAAGACAGTTAAAATTTATGAAATGGAAAAAAATATTAACATAGTCAGTATTTATAGTAAATACGCTGCTAAACAAATTAGTAATTAGGATATTCTATGAAAATATATAATAAATTACTCAATATACGATGTTCTACAAGTATTCCATTAGTATTTCGTATAGTCCGTTTACTACCTTAAGATACCCTGGTCTTCTATAAGGCCTTAGAACATACAACCAATACTTAAGTTACTTCCCTATGGCCCAGCATCGCCAAGCGTGTTAAGGCGTGCGACTCGTAATCTGAGGGTTGCGGGTTCGCATCCCCGTCGCCCCAAACATGGTTGCCCTTTCAGCCGTGGGGGGTTATAATGTGACGGTCAATCCCACTATTCGTTGGTAAAAGAGTAGCCCAAGAGTTGGCGGTGGGTGGTGATGACTAGCTGCCTTCCCTCTAGTCTTACACTGCTAAATTAGGGACGGCTAGCACAGATAGCCCTCGAGTAGTTTTGTGCGAAATTCAGAAACAAAACTTCCCTTACTCCGTTGCACATCAGTACGCGTGAAGTTTTTATACAGCTAATATTCGGGTTTCTATACCCCTCCCACGCGCAGCATAGATAGATCAATTTCACACCTTCGTGAATAGCACCAAACAAGGAATAGTAACTTCAGATTACTCGAGTATTCTATTATAACTTTAGAAAACCCTGTTCAATATCTTTGTTACTCGGGTCTTCTATTATAACTTTAGAAAACCCTGTTCAATATCTGTGTTACTCGGGTCTTCTATTATAACTTTAGAAAACCCTGTTCAATATCTTTGTTACTCGGGTCTTCTATTATAACTTTAGAAAACTCTGTTCAATATCTATGTTACTCGGGTCTTCTTATTTAGAAAACCCTGTTCAATATCTGTGTTACTCGGGTCTTCTATTATAACTTTAGAAAACCCTGTTCAATATCTTTGTTACTCGGGTCTTCTATTATAACTTTAGAAAACTCTGTTCAATATCTATGTTACTCGGGTCTTCTATTATAACTTTAGAAAACTCTGTTCAATATCTTTGTTACTCGGGTCTTCTATTATAACTTTAGAAAACCCTGTTTAACATCTGTGTTACTCGGGTCTTCTATAAAACTATAAAAAAACCTGTTTAATATCTATATTTCTCGGGTCTTCTATAAAACTATAAATATGTCGCTCAGATGTCCGTAAAGTCTTCATCATACATAATATTTATTTTTACTTAATTATTTTTCTTCTTAAGATATTTTAGAAATTAAAAGAAATTTTTATCGTCAGGTTTCTATTGTAATTTATAGTATTTTAAAACATCCTGTCCAATACCTAAGAATTATATTTTCTCGTAAATATTTATAGATGCCGCTGTCTTCCATATAACCTTAAAGTACGATGCTCAGATCCTGTTTTTTTTCTTTCTGGTTTTCTTTATACCTTAAGTCACGATGTTCAGAAGTTTGTATGTACTGGCGAATATAGTTGTCTTTAATCGATCTACAGGGTGGCCCGTAAGTCCCTACCCATCCATATATCTTATGTATCCAGTGTATCTGTGTGGTGTCCCTCATTCTCGCTGCGCTCATGTACCCATGTACTTGTCACAATATGCTCTTCAAGTGTAAATGGGCTTACATCGGACATGTTTCTCTGAAAAAAAGAAACACATTTATAATACGTGCGTAATTGAATATAACATAATAGCATATGGATGGGTAGGGACTTACGGGCCACCCTGTATGAAGGAAAACGTTGTATTTAATAAATTTACTAAGGAAGGAAATTTGATTTTCATAAACCTATTAGCTAGTGATAAATATATAAATAACGCTATAAATTTGATATTATATGAAAATAAATCGTATTAGACCAATTCTTAACACACAAATTCGTTCCTGATGTATGCGTACAGGTTCTAATTTATCTCCTGAAAATCACCTGAAAACCCAAAATCGTACAAAAAACATTGGTTTATCTAATAAGCCATAGCTCTAAAACTTAATATGATACAAAGCTGAATGTTTTTTTTTTCAAATTTTCTATAACATATCAGTTGATAAATCAACAATTGTTGTAATTAAAAGTTTATTAGATCTCCTGTAAAAAAATATAGTTGGATGCAACTTTTTATGATTTAGCTAAAGATAGCCCTACTTCAGGTCACAGTTTGACCATGTCACCTGTTATTCAGCCTTTTCAGATTTTTACCATATATTCTTATGTTTCTGAATATGATCTGCAAAAAACATCGAGATGGTGTTAAACTTAATAATGCAAGCCTTCAATTGTCTATAAATAATCTAATTTTAAGTGTCTGATATGTACCATTGGATAAAGGACCACATTCAGGGCATTCACTTCTTTCTTGTCAATCAGGAATCAGTCCTGCAGAATTGTGTAAAGTTTGATCTTCTTGAGCACTATGAAAAATACAAAACTGTGACAGGTATTAGGTCACATCATAGCTTTATTCTACCAACAAATTGTATATGAGAAGGTTATCAGATGATGATGTGTACACAGTTGTAACTGTTGGTAGTAACAGTGAAAGTGATGCTGCAGCAGCTCAAATAGGGTCTAATGATAGCAATGACAATTATCAGCCAGGGAAATATGTGGCATGCATATACAATCATGATTGGTATGTGGTAAACAAAAAAGATAGATCAGATGAACATTCTGATGTGTTGGTGTCATTTATGAAGAAATCAAGAAACGAACTGTTCTCATGGCCTGCAAGGTCACGTAAAGATGAAAGCTGGATTCCTTTCCAACATATTCTTTGTCTGATAAGTGCACCTACCGTGCAAGGCAGTAGTACTTGCCACTATGTTCTAAGTCAAAGTGATCTCAACATAATCAAACTCGAATTTCAGAAATTTATTTAAGCTGTCTGAACAAAGCAATGTTTATTTGATGTTGTTAAGGCTAATTTATCACCAAAGCAGTTTTTGTAACATTTCATTGTCACGATTATTGCAGTTTGGTGTGACTATAATCTTTCTCAGTTATCCCCTGTTATAGCACTGTGCTTGTTGTGTCTGACTTACCTTTGTATTTATTATGTTAAGAATCTTAAACCCAGCCATATCTGCATAACTGTAATGCATACACAATATATTTACATTGCCATGTGATCTAACTAGTTATGCCAATAAACTTGTTCAGAAATGAATGAATTCTTTCTTGTTTCTTATAACTTCATTATTTAACATTGTGAAAGGGTAGTTAGAATATTTCAGTGGGATTCATAACATTCTAACAGGTATTTTTCAGAATTGTATGGATATATTTGCACACAGTAACACACCGGAACTGAATTTTTTTAAAATAAAAAACGTATGGTCATAGAATATTTAAAAAAATTATAACTCAGAAAGTAGGTTGAACACCATCTTGATTTTTTTTGTAGATCATATTCAGAGATGTAGGAATATATGGTAAAAATTTGAAACGGCTGAATAACTGTTGACATGGTCATACTATGGCCTGAAGTAAGGCTATTTGTAGCTATATCATACAAAGTTGCATGCAGCTAAATTTTCTTACAGGAGATATAAAAGACTTTTAATTACAACAATTGCTGATTTATCAACTGATATGTTATAGAAAATCTGACAAAAAATCAGCTTTGTATCATATTAAGTCTTAGAGCTATGGCTTATTAAATAAACCAATGTTTTTTTACGATTTTTGGTTTTCAGGTGATTTTACAGCCTCACTATGCAAATTCTAAGACTATTTTGAATTCTGTGAGATTAATTCAGTCAGTGTAGCAAATGTCAGCCTTCTACCGCCATTACTCTTGCAGCTTTAAGCAGCCAAAGTTGCCCGAAAATGAATTCGCCAAAACTAAAAAAAAAAAAAAATTAAATTTTACAGAGCTGTAAATCAGAAACTATTAGAGATATAGATCTAATCTTTGGCAAATTTTCATTAAATGGGTAGATGAGCACATGTGAATTTTTTCCAGGCATTCTGTGGGGGTCACCTGCAGCCCCCTGGATGATTTGACATGGAATGACCCACGAACATTTTAACAAGACCCTTTTCAACTCATCCATTTATGAATCACAAACATGAATATTATTCTTTGTAATTTATTAATAAGTACATAAACTTTATGGATAAATAATTAAACAATAAATTGATGAAGGCAACTCGATATAACAAATTGTGTAGAAGTACTTACACCGTAAACGACTATGCCAGAAGACAAAACCTACACTCTGCGTTTGTCTTAAGTCCATAAAATAGGCTTAATCTTGAAGAATAATTAAGCCTATTATGCCTAATGTTAAGCCTATTTTATGATTTATGAACAAATGTAAATATATATATATGTTACAAGAAATATAATTTAATGAAATAGAGTATAAAACATGAAATAGGCCATTATTTACGAAATACAGACTTTTAACAAAACAAAAAATAACCACTTCACAACCGCTCATGTATTTGCAACAGTGTACAACAACAAATACTGCTAGAAGTTACGGTACAACAACTTAATGAGTAAAGGAGAACGTGATATCACAAACAAGCTATTCAGATAATTAAACTGATAGCCTTTCACTGATTACCTAGGTAAACGTGATACAAATATAAACAAACCAATGTGCCTAAAATCTTCCCAAAACAATTGCAAGGAACCAACGGGAACCATTTTTTCGACCTCCAGCTGTGTAACATAATTAGTTTTACTTCGAATATAAATCGTTTCCGACACGTATTAGTTACCAACGTAAATTATATCAGGGAAATAACAAATTTAAAGTTTAAAATAAGTTAAATTAACCAAAGAAATATAATCATGGTAGGTGAGAGAACTTATCATGCATACAAACGCACGTGCTCAATTTGAGGAACGAGTGTCTGGAAGTGGTAACTCAATAAAAGTTAAACCAGGAGTCACTAGCTTAGAAAAATGGTGCACTTAGATATATAAATAATTACTGCAATAGTGTTACTCAACAAACGACAAAACACGAACAGAGAGAAATATTCAAAATTCTCGTCTATTAGTAATTTTCTTTGTTTGTCGTTGAGCATAAAGTTACATAGTGAGATATTTGTGCTGTGCCCACCACGAGTATCGAAACTCGGTTTCTAGCGTCTACAGGTGGCTCAGCTATCAAACTAAGACTTAAATCGCTAAAATTCAAATTTTGATACTCGTATAAGTACAGTTTTGAAATATAAACGGAAAAAATAAAGTTAACAATCTGACAGTTTTTTTGTTTAACCTTAGCTAGAAAAGGAAGTTCTGTTTTATATAGGAAAAAATAGCAAACACGTGAAAATTATCTTTGCACATTTACGAAAATGATATAGGAATGGTTTAAAATTAAGAGATTATGTCCAGATGCAATGCGGTTCATAAAGAGATTAATATTACAACAATAAATATAAAAAAGATATTTTTCTTACAAATAAATCTCTTTTTTTTGTCAGATTTCTGCTAAGATAAGTCACCATCTCTATAATCTGTTCTGAAATTACCTTGAAGTTCCCTCCAAATAAAAAAAACAACAACAACAAAACATGAGAACATTTAGTATATTTTATATGTAATAACCTTCGGGTTACATATTACGACTTTTACTTATCTGTTTTTATAACAGTTGTAGGCTGGTGAAACACCATAATAGTGAAAGTAAGGCTAAATTTCTTAATATCTCACATATCGATAGTTGGTCCACTGTAAACTGAAACTTTAACAAAGTTAGATTAATACAAATTACATTCACTGTTATTTTTACTAAGAGAAACTCTTTAATATCTTCTACTAAGTATATCCTCAAACTTATACTTAACGTCAAAAGGTGTGAAACATTACTATAAAAATATCACATATTTTCAAAGTGATAGCCGTAGACTCCTAGGAGCAACCAAAAACAAAGATGCTAAATTAAGTTTTAATTCGAAATAACCAATAAGACAATAAAAATGTATTTAATTAATTAAATGATACAGTTTGTTGAAAGAAATTTTACTGTTTTTACTGCGGCACTGTTTTTAGTCATCATGTTCAAGTTATAGGTTAGAGAGACTCAAACTCTATTATTTACATCAATGGAGCCTCAGACTATAATAGTATGGAGATTGCTGGAGAAGATGATAACCCAACATAAAACACTTGAAGGTATAAACGGAATGGTTAAAGTAGCATGATAAATATAATCTCTTACTGTTATCGTTTGTGCACTGTTTGACATACACACTTAAGTTACAAAACAAGTATAAGTTGCTTTGACGACTTGGTGATGTGAAGGATGTATTTTATTATCTATGTTAGTGTAAGTTATATTTATATTTATAATTTTACGTAACTTATACTGTTAATCTGTATTGAGAAATTCCAGTCTGTTAACTAAAGTTGTAGAAGATTATCGACGTAAGAATCAACAATATATATGTATGTATAAATGCCAGTACTATTGTGCAAGCTGAAATTTCTACAATCTTGCCTCACGCTTATAAAAAGCAACCAACGCCAGGAGACAGTATATATTAATGGTTTCTTATAGTTCGTGTTATATAAGCCTCGGGAGCTATAACTGTGATTGATATAGTGCTTATTAATTGAGAACTTCACATATATAATCTGGAATGTTTACAAGTTTCGAATATTATAAATCATATAACTTCAGCGAATTCATTTGAGTCATTAATATTTTTACGAAAACATTATATAACTTCGGTCGTGGAAAACTCGGGGTGTGGCAGGCGAAAAACAAAGATAAAGCTAACTAGCTTGCTCCCTTTTAAGTAAATTCTACCTACATCGACTCAAAATTAATTCACTCATCTTGAACCTTCGATAAGATATCAAGAAAGTTCCAGACCAGACAGAAGACTCAATATTATATGTAAGTTTGTAAATCTTTTGTACATAATCATTATTTATAATAACTAATATTGTAATTTTTTATTGTATGTATATTAAAATATATTTTTATTGGAATGTGTGTGTGTGTTTTTTCGTATAGCAAAGCCACAAAGGGCTATCTGCTCAGCCCACCGAGGGTAATCGACCCCCTGATTTTAGCGTTGTAAATAGGTAGACATACTGCTGTACTAGCGGGAGAATTTAACGACTGACTTTAAATTATCATTTAACTTAGTTTCATGCTATATCATAATTTATTATGATAAAATAAATTAATGATATACAAACTTTTAAACTTTTGAACCGATCCAAAGATACAGTAATTAATAATTTCGTTAAAGTTTATCATAAACTTTATCTAAACATAATTCTTATGCATATTTGCCGTTTATTTATGCTGTTCAAAAATTGGATAAATCTCCAATTAAATTTAGATTTATTTCCAATTCAATAAAAACACTTATCAAACACCTGGCCTTATTATTAAATAAATTACTCAATATTTTACTTGATAAGATAGAAAATGTAGGTATTAACAATAAAATACATACATTTTGGATAATAAAAATAACCAACTTATTTTAGAATGTATAAGAAAATATGAGCAGGTAAATAGTATTCAAACATTTGGTTTTACAACATTCTATATCACAATACCATTAAAAGATTTAATCTTTGTTTCAAATTTATTAATAGAGCAATATTGTTATCCTTTTATAGAACTGAAAAAAGAAAATACGGTTCCAAAAACATAAAAGATATATTAAGTTTCTGTATTTATTATAATTATATATTTTTCAAAAAACAGGTTATTAAACAAGCGATGGAGTTTCAATGGGAGCTAACTATTCAACTTGTATAGCGAATTTATATTTGTACTATTATGTAAATATATTTATTGAAAACTATGCAAATCCAGATATTTTTACTTTAAGTTACAGATATATAGACGACTAAATAATTCTGAAATATATAAAGTTATTGACACCATTTATTTAGCAGTATTAGAAATTGAAAATACTTTAATTTCTAATACGGATGCACATTATTGAGAATTAGAAATTAAAGTAACTGATAAAAGAAATATCAATATAAATATTTTTGAGAAAATAAAATATTTTGACTTTCCAATTTATGGTTTACCCTCCTTAAATATTAATGTGTTATGCCCATCTGTTATGAACATTATAACTTCGCAGTTAATCAGATATTGTAAAATTTGTAATAAATTACAACACTTTATTAATAATGTTCAAATACTGATACAAAAATTAATAGTTAATGGATTTAATAAAGAAATTTTAGATAACATTACTAAATTATTCTGTAATAAATATGAAAATGTATTAAATAAATACAAAGAAATAAAAAATCAGAGAAATTTTACTAAAAATATTTTTAGTTAAAATTAAGGTCTTTTAAGAACTTGGCACTACTTTATGTGGACGTATACCTTGAGCTGCATATAAAAGCACGAAAGTCACAATAAGTTTCGTATACTGACAGGATTCAATGTCCTGTTAAATAGTCTGTCTCTCTACCATATTGGGGGTGGAGATGCTAACTTCAAGAGGTAAGTTTCATGTTACTAACTCCCAAATGGCATTACTTAATTAACTTATTTTTTATTTCTATCTTTTATATTTATCTTTTTATTATTTTTTATTTTAATTTGGGAGAGAAGTCACCTTCCCACAACTGTCTGCAAGCAGTGAAGGGTGATATAGATGTGGGACTTTATGGGCTTGACTACCCACATCTCGCTCTTCTAATTTCTAATCTTCTTATGTGAGACGAGCGAATTGGAGGTTAAGACTGATAGACGGTGTATCCCCACCACAATGTTGGTCCTACATATTAGTCACCTCCCCAACCCACGTTGTAGCTTGTACCCAAGGATTTTTTTGTAAAATCTTATATATAATCTATTTCCATGTATGTTAAATTTATGCACTCAAAACAGAATATCCACAGCATGGCTAACTTATCGGAATAGTAAAATCACTCTGATCAGGGACAACTCAAGGTAGCCGTTGGTGTAAATTTTTATGTTGGACAAAGGTTTCTTCATTATGAAATAAAAATGTAACCAAAAAAAAAGTAGAAAAGAAAGGCCTACCAGTAAAGATATGTGATAAAACAATTCTACCAATTTGGAAAATACGAAAGTATATGCTATTATTATCCATCGAAAATCAACCAAAGCTTGTCGAAAACAATTTTAAAAATGCAACAAAAGATTATAAGAAAGAAAAAAACACTTTTTATTATTTTCTACAGTTACAATTTTGCAGATATGTAATCCTGTTTAAATTAAATAACACATGCATTATAACATTATTAGGACTTCTTATACTGTTTAAAACGTGAAGTATTACTAATAATTTTTGCCACTAAAACTCGAAGGTTTTAACGGGCTGAAAAATCCAACTGATATCATTTTCTCATGCATTTACCTGTATTATGCGTTACCTGTAGGCCCCCTAGTAGCTCAGCGGTATGTCTGCGAACTTACAACGCAAAATACCGGGTTTCGATACCCGTGGTGGGCAGCGCACAAATAGCCCATTGTGTAGCTTTGTGCTTAATTCAAAACAACAACAGTGTTACCTATATTGCGTTTTGGGTCTCACCTAAAACGTATTTTAAGAATTTCATCTACTAGTTTCTATTTTTTTTTTCTTTTTTGAGAACAACGTTTCGGGAATATAGAACAAAGCTTCCAATGTACAGACGTGTTTTTAAATCATCTTTCTTTGTAAATGTAATGCAATATTAAAACAATAATATATGCTATCACATGTGTGTGTGTGTGGCGTATATATTTTATATATACACATACTGGTGTTCCTGGTTTAAAAAATGACTTGATTTAAATATATGTTTATGATATGATACTCGGATTTTCTTTTTCAGTATTCTTTCAGAATTTCCAGTGTTTTATTTGTGTTTAACAGGTTATTTATTTTAACAAGTAATATTGAATAACAATTCTGTAATTTACAGAATTAATGCTACTTATGCATTTTAGACACATAGAAAAGAATATTAACATGTACCCGAGAGCTATCTGCACTAGCGGTCCCTAATTTAGCAGTTAAATACTAAAGGGAAAACCAACTAAACATCACTAACCACCGCCAACTCTTGGGTTACTCTTTTTACCAACGAATATAGGCCTGGCATGGCCAGGAGATTAAGGCACTCGACTCGTAATCCGAGGGTCGAGGATTCGAATCCCCGTCACACCAAACATGCTCGCCTTTTCAGCCTTGGTGGCGTTATAATGTGACGGTCAATCCCACTCTTCGTTGGTAAAAAAGTAGCCCAAGAGTTGGCGATGGGTGGTAATGACTAGCTGCTTTCCATCTAGTCTTACACTGCTAAATCAGGGACGGCTAGCACAGATTGCCCTTGTGTAGTAGCTTTGCGCGAAAGTCAAAACAAACCAAACCGAAACCAACGAATAGTGGGGTTGGCCGTCACATTATAACGCCCCACGGGTGAAAAGGCAAATATTTTTGGTGATATTAATGTGTATTTTAGTACCGTATCCATCTTAAATATTCTAGAAATGTCAGTGATCTGATCATATTAGAACATGATAATAATTTTAGAAACGTAAAGAGCTCACTGGTTCAGGATATACGTTCCTCATAAGTTTTTTTTTTTTCTACAATGCTTTTCCAATATCCAATGAACATATTAAGTATGATATTTCTTAGACATGAAACAGAGATTCACCCAGTCTTTCTTTCATATTAAATATAATAAGATGCCTTATTTAATATGAAAGTTTTAAAACTATATGATTAATGATAATATAACAGTTGTAGTTACACACGTAAATTTTGGTGTAGTGACACGTTCTGTTTAATATATTAAAACTAAGTGAAAAATAATTAGTTACTGTGAATAACTTAATCAGTTAAGAGCTTTAGAAGTTTAAAAAATATATTTCGGTGTATAATATCTACAACTTGTTATATTGACAAAGCATCTATTTCATTAAAATTTATACGATTGAATATTTTAATATTTATACATTTACAATATACAGTAAATCCAAAAGTCTCGCACTACCTTGATATTTCTGTCGTGTCTAATAACTGTGTGATATATTATTAACTATGAAATGGCTTGTAGAAGTCCTCCTGTTGTGCCATATTAACCATGTGCTTAACGAACAGTTGAATGTGTGTGTGTGTTTCTTACAGCAAAGCCATATCAGGCTATCCGCGGAGTCCACCGAGAGGAATCGAACCCCAAATTATAGCCTTGTAAATCTGTAGACTAGTTGTAAGAGTAGGACTTCTTAGAGTAGGACCAGGAGGAAAATAATCGTCATGATACGCGACTTTTTCACTCATTTTATGTGTTTTTTTAAATATAACACTTATTTTGTGTTTTTTTAAATAACGCATAATTATGTATTTTTTAAATATAACATACTTTACGCTAATACAGTTCAACAATGTGTCCCTTAGTGTGTAAACACGACAAACGTAATTTAGTTTTTCATTTCATAAAATATATATTATATCCTCTCACACAAATTCTTATCACACTAGTTTCGCATCAGTTAGTTTAATAATTTACAGAAGATCTGAGGCATGTCTCTTCATCATCGTGTTTGCATTGCTAAGTGGATGCATATATTTAACCCAGTAAGATTTCTTTGATTTTGTTTCACTTGTACGTATATTTCCCACATTATAGATTGTACCTTGGGATCTTTTTAATTAGTGTAACGTTTTTTGTTTATTATGTTTTAATTCATTTTTGTTTCGGCTTGTTTTTAGGATATAACAAATAAATGTATATATAAATATACACAGATACAGAAATTAGCTTTTCAAGAACTAACTGGCACTTTATAACTGTCATTACATTTCTGCTAAATATATTCTTTCATGTAGTTCTGGATCTTTGCAGAAACTAAGAGTGCATATTTCGCAATAAAAAAACAGCTAACATCTTTAGTATACTGAGAATTGAACTTAAGATTTTGACTGTGATTTCGAAGAAGAAATTGGTTGGTGTCAGGTCGTCAGGTTTAATACATATACCATAACGTATGGAAATATTCGTACACTTAAACATATGTTCACTCGCACGAACTTATATTCATTAAATATCCAGACATTAAATAACGAGCGTTGTAGAAAACTGAAGCGAACAACAAAAATATAAGGCACGTGGTGGCACGCTAAACTGTGCTTTTGCGAGATACAATTTGTAAAAAGCAGAATCCTGAGATGTAACGTCTACTTTCAAATTCAGTACGTACATTTTAATTAGAAGCGCGTGTAATCTATAGTCGATGAACAAAAGAAAACTGAAAATTACGTATAAGCAAAAACGTGATGTAAAGCAAAATTTTATCAGCTGAAGATCTGTATTTCGTTTCACTTCGTTTAAATATTCATAAATACTACAGAAACCTTCAGATGGCATTTTCGATGAGTTCTGGTATAATATGAAAGGCTCCTCGGTACTTGATACAAAAGACATTGTGATTGATATATCATTACAGTTTTTTTCACTTTCACTCATAATTTCTTACAAATTAAGTGTCCTTCGTTAAAAAAGTAAAAAAAAATTACTTCTTACGGGAAGTAAGATATTAATTATATAAATTTTTAAGAACTGTCCAAGAAGAGGTCCTTTACGGAAGGTACATAATTGGATTGCCCCCTAGTGGAACATCGGTATGTCTGCGGAATTATAACGCTAAAAATCGGATTTAGATACCCCTGATAGGCAAACCACAGATAGCTCTTTGTGTAGCTTTGTGCTTAACTTCAAACAAACAAATATAGTTTGATATACGTAATTTTATTTATATTATATGACAACTGAGTAATTTAAAGACACTAATGTGATTGTTTATTTTAATATGGTAAATATCTGATGCTCAAATTCATCCCAGTAAACCAAAGTAATGACTCTAGATTATTTAAATATGATAATAACATTAGAAATTTCACAAAGACTGAACTTTTATTCTTCCTTAGTTCACGTGTTGATGTTGTTTTCCTTTGACCATGACCTTTAAACTGTTCTATAAGGAAATCGTGAGCATTCTTTATAAAATTGGAATTGAAACTTTCAACACGAAAGGTACCATTGAAGCGCATGGATTAAACAGCCAGATCAGAGAACCCAATGGCTCATGCATAGTCATCTCTGATTTTAGTCCATTAATAAGACGTATCACAGCCAGCT
Organism: Tachypleus tridentatus; assembly: GCF_004210375.1. Lineage (NCBI taxonomy): Eukaryota > Metazoa > Arthropoda > Merostomata > Xiphosura > Limulidae > Tachypleus > Tachypleus tridentatus. Next base: position 35,123,471 of record NC_134833.1, on the reverse strand, counting down.
AGAAGAATATGTAGTCACAAAGGGTGGGCCTACTCTCTGAATCAAGTAATGAGATTGAATATACTTTTTTCACAATGTGCCTAGAGAGGCAAAGTGTGTTAAGTTGAACGTTTCCTGCACTCTCGTTCTGAGCAATAACCACTTTCCTTTTCCACACATACCTATTTCTTATATTAAATAAAGTGTATAAGAACCTGGAAATAAGTCGAAAATAAATTAGTTTTTACTAGAAATGTTTATAGATTTGTTCAACGATTATTTATTTGTTGCTCTGTTTAAACATGCGTGTAATTCCGATTAAAAAAAAAAAAACTTTACTGCTTGGCATTTGAAAATGATTTAATGAAAACTCTATAATAATATACACAAAAAAGTTATAAAACCAGGATATATTGATATAAAATAATCATGCTTTCCGTAAGTGCAAAAATAATTAGTCATCACAAAAGAAAAAGTGAGTGTTATAACAATATTGTGGAAAATGATATTGTAACGAACCAATTTTATATTGGGTTCTAATAAATTATTTTATGTATCGCGTAAGTTCTGCAATAACATTATCTGAGGTTCAGATGGCGTGAAGGAAGAAAAAAATCTTCACGTTATGGATTGTCAGTTTACAAAACTATATTAAACTATTGAAGTTTACACCAATTTGCTTATGAATTCGAACTTTATATACTAATAGGTAGAACATTTTAATGCTCATCTTAGTGAAATGGATAATGACAAAGATTCTAATTAACAAGTTAGTACCGAGGATCACGGACAAAAGCTGTAATAGTTTTGAAACGAGACCCGAAACTTGAGTGCTTTCCAATACTTCACTGCTTCGGGAGAATAATGTTGTCAATTAGAATGAGCTCGAGCTTCGGGTATCGTTCGAAAACCAAGTGCACAAATTGATATTGTTCTATAGACACTTAGTTCGACGTCAAAATTTAAACTGGCGGAAATTAACATTAATGTTAAATGTATAACAGCATATTAACTAGCATTAGCACAGATAATGAGAGAATATAAGTTACATCAATTTATCTTGCCTAATGCTTTCTACTACCACAAAGCTTTAATTTACATAGTGTCTCACAATACTATGAGTTCTGGTGGAAACTTTCCTGGTGGAGGGCAATAAACAAAGATCCTTCATTACAGAGTGATGTTAAGGCGCTGTAACCAGAACCTGTGTGTATTAAGGAAATCCTGAACAATGCAAAAGGGAGAAAAATAATCTAAGAGGTATGTGAACGTAGGGGCGTTAGATTTTTGATCATTTATTGCTACATCACACCTGAGATGTGGTGTCAACAAACGCGCATTTTTTTTATTAAGACTAATGATTTAATTCTCAAGATACATTTGAATTTTGAAACTCCTAGCAAATAAGTTAGGCACTTCTCTTATTTCTTCATTAAGCTGTTGACCCATTTCAAAAAACTAATACCTGCTGCGTAAGCCGTATAGCCGTACGTTATGGAGGTGTGTATAGGTATAATTCATCTACTCTTATCAATTGAACTCTAAAGCTAACAGAATGCGAGTCGAAAAACGTTTCTGTTATCAAAATTAATTTATCTTAAAAGAACTACAGCTTGCAGCTCGTTGGGCTGTCGATACAATTATTGGGTTGTCTTCAGGAAATCTGTTCACTGCTAATTGATCTGATACACAACTGTCTCTGTTTTTAGTAATGACAACGATTATAAGGCAGATAGAGCACATTCAATGGTAAATTATAAATTCTATAGAATTCTGTCAATATAATGTTTGTTCTATTTCTATAGGTTTAATTTAATTGGTAACACGCATGTAGCCTACTGTAAATTATTATTGTGATATTCATTCCTGTAAGAAAACCAACTTTTTTTTACTGTTTTATCACAAAGTTACATAACAGGCTGTCTCTATTCTATTCGCCGCGGAGAATCGAACTCCGTATTTTAACCTTTGAAATTCTTTAAACTTATCTTTGTTCCACAATGGAATTTAACAATACAAAACCACAGGCTTTACTTTTTACTGGTGCAATAATATTTTACTTTCTAACAAGAAAGTTAAGATAAGGATATATGATAAAAAAAGAACTTGGTAAAGAATAACTTACCCTGACCATCTATCTTCGAATTGTCCTAATTTTTTGTTAGCCCTTAAAACGATCTGATTCTTTACTTTCTATTGTAAATAATTTAAAGTTTTTTTCGTTCACTACTAATACTTACAACAATAATCGATTATCTCTTTAACATTTTTATCAAATTAAAGTCATTTCTTTCCTAAGTTGCCACCATTGGCTCAGCGTTATCCTTGAGAACTTTATAATGCTAAGATTAAGCGTTTGGTCCCTGCTGTTGGAACAGCGCACATAGTCCGACATGGCGCTTTGCACTTAAACAGTGGCAAATAAATTGCCTAAAAATAGTCAGAAACAACACAAAAGAGGATTCTTTTGTATAATAGCCCTTTATGTTAAAATTAAGAATATTTATTTATATACATAACAGACTATTCTACAATTTTAATACGTTCACACCAAACTGGCAACCACTTTCAATAGCATGGGTGCTCATTTAACATAATAAAAACAGTTGTTTCAAACTATCTAACAACTGTGTTTAAATAACCGTTTACATAATTATCAGAAAAATCATTAAAACCACTTGCAAAATCACCAGTAATGAATTAAACGGTCCATAACACGGATGAATATTAACCATTAGGAAACCCGTACATTATACAAGACAAGTTACTGTCATTTTCATAAAGATCAAAATATGAAGAAACCGACCTCGTGATAAAGCTGTTTGCTTTTTAATTTCGCGCAAAGCTACTCGAGAGTTATCTGCGCTAGCCGCCCCTAAGTTAGCAGTGTAGAATTAGAGGGAAGGCAGCGAGTCATCACCACCCACCGCCAACTCTTGGGGTACTCTTTTACCAACGAACAGTGGGATTGGCCGTCACATTATAACGCCCCCACGGATGAAAGGGCGAGCATGTTTGGTGCGACGGGGATTCGAACCCGCAACTCAGATTACGAGTCGAACGCTTTAACCCATCTGGTCATGCTGGGCCCCGTGATAAAGCGCCTCTGGATATGTTATAACCATTATGATACTGATTCTTAAGAAGGAAAAGTGACATCGCAGGTTAAGATTTAAATGGTTAAATAACTGTTTAAATCTTAACAAAGTCTTTCATCTTCAAGACTTTCGAAACTTCGTCTTCCACGCTTGTGTCTCCACAACAGGCAGTTGTCGTCCATTCTACAAAGTTTCATTATTTTATATTTTTCACTTCATTAACTGAAACATTACAACATTCTAGCTTATGAGTAAGAAAAGTACCTTCACTGATGATACAGATATTAATTCAGTTGAATTAAGCTCATTTAAATGTTCAAAACCCTCGCATTTCCTTACATATATTAAATAATTTATGTATCTACTATATAGCTTTTCTCAAGTAGCTCTTGTGTAGCTTTGAGCGAAAATTCTAAAATTTATTTTTAATCTTTTATGTATTCTTTAATGTTTATGTTTCTATCAGCTGCATACATCATGCATACATACATATCCACATCATATCGTTAAAACGTTTTTTGTTATATTAATCTATCACGTATATATTTCTTGTCTCTTTCTTATGCATTATTATATACATTCCTGGCCAAAATCTTAAGGCCAATGTTTGTTTGTTTTGAATTTCGCGCAAAGCTACACGAGAGCTATCTGCGCTAGTCGTCCCTAATTTAGCAGCGTAAGACTAGAGGGAAGGCAGATCACCACCCACCGCCGACTCTTGGGCTACTCTTTTACCAACGAATAGTGGGATTGACCGTAACATTTTAACGCCCCCACGGCTGAAAGGGCGAGCATGTTTGGTGCCACCGGGATTCGAACCCGCGACCCTCGGATTACGAGTCGAACGCCTTAACACGCTTGGCCATGCCGGGCCCTAAGGCCAATGAACATAAAAGAAAAATATTCATTTTGCGTTGCTAGACTCAACCACTTATTTGAGTGCAGCTTCAAAAGATGAAAATTAGAAAATGGAAAATAACTTTTTTAGCATTTAATAGAGAAAATGTGAACATTATGAAATTAGCCCAAATACTAGCTGGTCAAAAGTTTAAGACCATACTGAAACGAAGCGTTAATCAGTAAACACGTTACGAAATTTAGACATTTGTGTTTAAGCATTAGCGTTGTCAACATCTCCCACTGATATCTCCTGTGTTATATTGGATAAAAACATGGCAAAGGCTAAAAAGTTGATAGAGTTTGAACGTGGCAGAATTGTCAAGCTTCGAAAGCAAGGTCTCTCTCAACGTGCCATCGCTGGTAAGAATGGGCGTAGTGAAACTGCTGTTGAATATATCTTAGAAGACCCTGAAGGATATGGAAAGAGAATTTTAAGTGTTCGGTCCAAGAAAATTTCGCCGGCGTTGAGCAGGAGGATTCGATTTGTTGTCCGGCAAGACAGCAGCCGATCGTCGAACCACATTAAGGCCATTACAGACGTAGAATGCAGCTCAAGAACAATAAGACGGCATCTACGAGAGAAAGGCTTTATAAACCGTAAACGTCTTCAAAGGCCACGCCTCCTTCCTCACCACGAAACAGCTCGGTTAAACTTTGCTGAGAAGCACCAAACATGGGACGTAGAAAAGTGGACGAAGGTTTTGTCTCTGATGAGAAAAAGCTTAATCTGGATGGTTCAGATGGCTTTCAACGTTACTGGCACGATAAGGATATCCAACCGGAGACATTTTCTACACGACACAGTGGAGGAGGTTTCATCATGATCTAGGTGCTTTCTTCTTCCATGGAACAATGGAGCTTCAGGTTATACAGGGGCGTCAAACAGCAGCTGGCAATATTGGCATGTTGGAGAGAGAGCATCCTTATTGACTGAAGGCCCTCGCTTGTGTGGAAATGACTGGATCTTTCAGCAGGACAACGCTGCAATCCACAATGCCCGTAGGACGAAAGACTTTTTCATGGCGAATAACGTGATTCTTTTGGACCATCCAGCGTGTTCGCCCGAACTGAACCCCAATGAAAACGTTTGGAGGTGAATGACAAGGGATGTTTATAGAAATGGACGTCAATTCCAAACAGTGCATGATCTTCGTGAAGCCATCTTCGCCACTTGGAATAACATTCCAGCCAGCCTTCTGCAAACGTTTATATCAACCATTCCAAAGCGAATGTTTGCAGTTATTCACAATGACGATCGCGCAACTCGCTACTCTTGTTGGGCATTTCCTACTCTGTTCTTTTTGGCATGGTCTTAAACTTTTGACCAGCTAGTATTTAAGCTAATTTCACAGTGTTCGAATGTTTCCTATTAAATGCTAAACAAGTTTTAGCATAAATAAAAATATATTTTTCCTTTTCTTATTTTCATCTTTCGAAGCTCTACTCAAATAAGGCGCTGAGTCTAACAACGCAAAATGCATATTCTTTCTTTATGCTCATTGGCCATAAGATTTTGTCCAGCAGCGTATATGAGGGATATTTTAGTACAAGTTCTCTGTTATTATTTCTGTAATATGGCTATCTAAATTCACATCTTTTAATTTCTAACAGAAAATAGTCTAAATATGCTGTAAAAATATTTATTAGTTTTAGTGTGTGTGTGTGTATATATAGCTGCTTTACAGATTAAAAGCTCATACATTTGATTTAATATCAATCAAAAACTTACTCTCGGATTCACTTTCCTTAATTAATAATTAATAACCGATTAACAAATCTTTTTTTCTCTCATTATATTCTACTGGATTTCCATCATAACTGTTTTTCCATAAATACATTCAAATACGTTTACCAATTGACTCCCGCTAATACAGCGGTATATCTCCGGATTTACAACGCTAAAATCAGAGGTTCGACTCCCCTCGGAGGGCTCAGTAGATAGCCCGATGTGACTTTGCTGTAAGAAAACACACACACACCCACGTTTACTAATTAGATTTTAAATTTGAATAAATATTATCTGGTATACGGTAACATTGTTAATTAACTTCATTGAAGCACCAAACTAGAGGGCCCGGAATGGCCATGTGGGTTAAGGCGTTCGACTTGTAATATTAGGGTTGCGAGTTCGAATACCGACACATCAAACGGTTATCTCTTAAGCGGTGGGGGCGTTATAATGTGATGGTCAATCCCACTATTCATTGGTAAAAAAGTAGCCTACGAGTTGTTGGTGATGGCGAGTTGCCTTCCCTATAGTCTTACACTGCTAAATTAGGGACGGCTAGCGCAGATATCTCTCAAGTAGCTTTGCGCGAAATTCAAAACAAACAAACCAAACTGTGGAATATGAATGGATGTAGTTTTTAGTTATGCTAATCTCGTGAACATGTAGTAATATTAAAGCTAATAACGTTATTTTTAAACATAAATTCTTTGGTTCCTTCTATATGCTATGTATAACAGCTCATAGCTGCAAGATACTCAATATGATCTATTGAAACGGTTCGTAATTAAATTCAGTTGAAATATTTTGGGATCCATGCTGTTATAATGCATGCTGAACTCTGTGAAAGTAGACTCAGGATGAATAAAAAAACCGAATATTAAAACCTATCCAATTATTACAAAGAACTAAAAAGGGGAATCATATATATATATATATATATATATATATATATATATATAATTTTTTTCTCGTATACGTTTTTAATTAAAATATTTTTCAATTCAAATTCTACTTCGATGAGCATAGCTGTGGATCTATGACTCCGTGGTATTCCATCATTCGATTAGAGTAGCCCAAGAGCTGACGGTGGTGGGTGTTTAATAGCTATTTTAACTGTAGTCTATCCCTTTTAAAATTGAAGATAGCCCTCAAATTTCTAACCCCCCCCCCAAAGTAGTTGAGCTGTATGTTTGAAGGATTATGACGCTAAGATCCCGGTTTCGATAATCGTGGTTGGCACCAGTGCAGGTGGTTCATTGTACAGGCTTGTGATTAACAACGAACAAATAAAAATAAATAAATCTTTGTTTTTGGATTAAATTGCAACATTTGTTCTCAGTTTTCATGATGACCCAAAATTTTGCAACAAAAATATAAACAAACCTTGATGCAGCTTTGCACAAAATTCAAGTAACAAAAGTAAGTTTTATTATATGAGTGTTCAATGGCAAAACTAGCTTTAAAAATGTCTTATCAAACAATATTTTGATGTATTCTCTTTCTTTTTACGAACGACTGTGTAAAGTGACGGGTAACTTATGATTGTAGGCACAAAACATAGAGATAAACCTATTTACCTGTTAGACATACTTGTTTATCTGTTAAGTAAACCTATTTTCCCGCTGAACAAACATATTTATCTGTTAAAGAAACATATTTGTTCGTTGGACAAATATTTTTCTCTTGGACAAACTTATTTATCCTTTATATCGTTATCCAAACACAATGAAGTGGTTTTATTTTAAAGAACATACTATATTATGTTTAAACCATTTTTTTGTTAATTTGCTATTGTATTGGCATAAAGTACTTTCATACACAAGAATGGGCTTTTACTATAGAATTCATAAAATTACTCTTTTTACTTTTAGGTTACTTTTATAATTTTTATTCACTTAAAAACTACAAACTAAACCGTCATTTGGTATTTGAATATCATGAGAGGACGAGATGCATTCCGAGTAAACAAAACAGTGGTTTTAGTTGTTGTAACAAATTGTCTAAAGACAACTATATAACGTCTCTTAATTTCTTGAATTCATTCACCAGAAGTTTTTCATGTCTGCTTATAAATGAGGTGACAAATTATTAATAAATCAGGATTTATGAAGGAAGCTCTTACCTTTACTAGTTACACTTGACTGATACGATTTTTGTTAATCTCTCATTCTACAATTAGACAGAATCTCGTTATCTGTAATCTTCATTATTTAATCTGAGTGAACATAATTTACGAATAAAACTAATATTATTTTAAATTAGCTTCTCTCAGTTGTTTAGATATAGTTCCAACTAATATATTTATATGTTCTATATCACATCATAATAATTATCCAGAGCTTTACAATATCATTTTAGTTAGTTAGTTATCACCATTGGATTCCATCAAGGAACATAGGGCCGCAATCGCATGCGGATTCTTCAACAAGTATTTAAGTGAGTAGGTTGTTAGCCCACTACACCGAGCCGTGGCCTGGCATGACCAAGCGCGTAAGGCGTGCGAATCGTAATCCGAGGGTCGCGGGTTCGCGCCCGCGTCGCGCGAAACATGCTCGCCCTCCCAGCCGTGGGGGTGTATAAGTTACGGTCAATCCCACTATTCGTGGGTAAAAGATTAGCCCAAGAGTTGGCGGTGGGTGGTGATGACTAGATGCCTTCCCTCTAGTCTTACACTGCTAAATTAGGGACGGCTAGCACAGATAGCCCTCGAGTAGCTTTGTGCGAAATTCCAAAACAAACAAACAAACAAACAAACAAAAACACCGAGCCGTCCCTAATTTGGTAGTGTAAGACTAGAGGGAAGGCAGTTAGTCATCACCACCCACCGCCAACTCTTGGGCCGTCGCATTATAACGCCCCCACGGCTGGGAGGGCGAGCATGTTTGGCGCGACGCGGGCGCGAACCCACGACCCTCAGATTACGAGTCGCACGCCTTAGGCGCTTGGCCATACCAGGCCTATACAATATCATTTACTGGATTTAATTATATTTAATATTTAAAATACAAAATTGAAAAAAACACCATAAGGTTTAAGAGAATCTGAAATAAATATTTTTGTCTAAGTTTTCAAATATAATGTAAGTTTTTCTTAAAATATGACAAGTGTTTTATTATGTTTTCAGTTAAGAATTATGTATAGATACATTTCTTAAAAATCCATGATAAATTAAACATTCTAGGATCTTGATCAAAATATTAAACATTAAGGCGCTCTCCACTGCGGATTTACAACGCTAAAATCAAGGGTTTAATTCCCCTCGGTGGGTTCAGCAGATAGCCCGATGTGGCTTTGCTATAAGAAAACACACACACACACACACACACACACACACAAACATTAAGGCTAATGCATACGAAAAATATTATCTTTAAAATTTTAACTATTGCCTGTAAAATTAAAAGCAGAAGGAAGAAACATGATTGGCCTGTTTTAGGTGAACAAAATACAGCTAATATGAATATTGCAAATTTTTAAACTAGAAACGTAAAGTACTTTTATAATGTTAGGCTTAAAATCTTCAAGATTAGTGAAACTCGTGGGTGAAACTTTCGACTGAAGCTTCATTTGTGTTGATTATAAAAACTGAACAATGGACTATTTATGCTTTTCCTATCGTAGGAATCAAAACTCGATTTTTCGAGTTCTAAGTTCTCAAACTTACCTCTGAACCACAGGTAGACCAGAAGCCTTTTGCGTAGTGAAAAGACAAGTAAACATAATTAACAAAGTACTAGCCATTAACATTACTAGAATAATTTATTACAACTAATATACTTTAAGAGATTTCCTGGTATTTGTCATAAACAAAAGGTAAGTAATTATGATAATCTTAGGATAGGAAGATGTAATTCAATTTTAATGATCTCTTGTCTCAAAGAAATAGTTCCTTGTAGCAAAAATCTATCAAAGTCCATATACAAATTGACTGTACGAATACAATGCTTGCATCTACGTAGAGTAGTGGTTAGGACGCCTACGATGGAATCCAAAGTACTCAATGGACTATTTACGAGGTTAAGATGGAATATTTCGGGTGTGGACTGACAATACATTTACCCATGTAAGAGTATTCACTATGTGCAACGTGCTTATGTTTGCTAATTATTTATTACTAAAACAAATGCAGCAAAACTTGTGCACTTCATTATTGATTCGTTTAGGCACAAACTGTACGATAGGACTGATGTGGGGATCGAATCGTAGCTAGTTAAGTCACATAACTAGCATTTTATCATATGTAATATTTAACATGAAAAGATGCTACTTATATTTATTCACAACGCGAGAATACCAAATTCATGGAGGGGACAGAACAAATCCTTCATTGTGTTGCGTTGAACTTAACTACAGACAATTGTTTGTTTGTTTTTTATTTTACGCAAAACTACACGAGGGATGTTTGCGCTAGCCGTCCCTAATTTAGCAGTGTAAAACTAGAGTTTGTCATCACCACCCATCGTCAACTTTGGGCTACTCTTTTAACAATGAATATTGGGATTGATCATACATTATAACACCCCAACGGTTGAAAGGGCGAACATGCTTGGTGTGACGGGGATTCGAACCCACGACCCTCACATTATGAGACAAGCGCCCTAACCGAATAGTGGGATTGACCATACATTATAACACCCCTACGGTTGAAAGGGCGAACATGTTTGGTGTGACGGGGTTTTGAACCCGCGACCCTCAGATTATGAGTCAAGCGCCCTAACCATCTGCCCATGTCTGACCAAATATAGGCAAACATATTTACAAAGTGGAATGTTTCTTTCAGTCGATACAATTTGTACTTATGAAACAAAAATATTGATAAATACAAGATTAAAAAAGAGGTTTCATCTCGAGGAATTAGAATTTAACTAATTTAAATAAATTGTGTCGGTGGTGATTAAAATGTGAATTGTTATATTAGAAGTAATACGTGTGAATCGCAGAAATGAATATTTCCGTCGCTGGAGAGAAAGTAATTATTGGCTTGCAATTTACAAATACAGTAAAATTAGAATAAAACAGAGATTTCCATGTTAGATGAATACTTAAAGTATTTCTGGAAATAATTTACATATCCCAAAAGTTGAGAGAAGTTTATCAAATGTTTATCCGGTTAGTAATCCTTTTATAAATTTAAAAAGTACACTGCACGAAGATTGTGTGAAATACAAAAAAAAAAAAAAAACTTTACAGACAAAATTTCATTACGCATGCTTTCCTGACGTAAATTTTTTCTAGAATTTTGTCACGAAATTTTAACCCGAGTAATGTAAATACACGCCATCAATGTAATCATGTTATATAGAAGATTCATCCTGATTCCTGAATAGACATAGCGGACCATCATTCATGAGTAGTTAGTTTAAAATTGTGGTGTATACATCTTCGAAGATATTATTAGTATTGCATTCTTGTGTGTTTTTTATATCGCATCTTGAAAGGGTTTGTTTACGAGTTCATATAAGTTGGTTCTTTTACTTTCATATAACATCTTCCATTGCTGACCTCCTTTGATTATATTTGTAAATTATATTTTGTTTTTACAGTCGACTTCATATACTTCTATTACCTTGCACGTATTTTGTTCAAAGTGAAATAATTTCATTCCTAGTTTATCGAAATTGCGACTTTTTTCCTTGCAAAATACTCTTATCGTTTGATTATATACTCTGTTTATTTAGTAAAAAACTATTTTCAGAAGTCAATGAACTTTGCTTTTATCTTGATTAAAACCTGAACTCCCGCACCTGGTCTTTTTAAGTGTTTTGGCTTTGATGGTGGTAAAACGTAAGAAGATGAAAAAATAAAAAGAGATATTTACTACACTTTGAATATCATTACCTATATTGTGTGTGTAAAAAACAGATATAAATTAAATGCACATTAATACAATATATTTTTTGAAAATAGTTAAACAACTTGGCATTTTAGCCTCTAATCTAGCAGTGTTTTTGGATACCTATGCTACCACCTCCTTTCAAACATTGCATCAGCCCCTCTTCTCTTTGGTCATCAGTTTTAGCCTAACATCTGTGGAAAGCATTTCACTACTGAAATGGAGAAAGAATATGTATTCAAATGAATTAATATTATGTCTTGCAACTGCTAAACCTCATTTCAGATTAATACATAGCAGTACAAGTTTGTTCAATAAAGGTCCTCCTTTGTTTGGAACAGGTTTTTGCCTTTTAAACAAGAAGAACAAAAAATTTTACCACTTCTTGTGAGCGTTTATTTCTGTTAAAATAAATTAGATATTAAGTTGTAGTCGTTAATGTGACTTAAAATATTTAGTTATGTTCAGTTTGTTTGTATTGAAGTCAAGCCTGTGCTCTGCCCACCATGGATATCGAAACTTGGATTTTAGCGTTGTGAGTCCGCGAATATATCGCTCTTAGGAAGGGGCAGAGTTGTTCAGAAACGTAAGATTAGTAGCATTTCAACATTTGGTAAAAACTGAGACAACACACCAGAGCCGAATAAAAATGTCATCCTGTATGTTGTGTCACAGCAGACAACATAGGAGTCACTACTGTCTCTCTCTTTGTGTTTTGCCTGTAAGCTGATAATTATTATATTTTTATCTTTTCTTTAAAAATTACAAAGACGTACATCTAGGTGGTCCTGTGTGTAGTGTCACAGCAGTATTACATAGGAGTCACTACTGTCTCTCTCTTTGTGTTTTGCCTGTAAGCTGATAATTATTATAGTTTTATCTTTTCTTTTTAAAATTACAAAGACGTACAACTAAGCCGTATGTACGGTTTGTGGAGAAGAAGATTTACGTTTCGCGTTCCATTGGCTCTCAATTTGGAGATAGAGATGAGTTGTAAGAATGAATACTATATTCCACTACTGGTAGGTGAGAGTAGTCCAACAGTTTGCGGTGACTGCTTTTGATAGATTACTTCCCTTCCAGTCTTTTAGGTTAGAATTAAGGACGGTTGTACAAAAATAAACAAACAAATACCAATACCTCGCATCTGGACGATTTGATGCTCTGATACTAGTGAGTTAAACAACGTTTCGGCACTCTTCTGTTTGCTTTCCTCAGGTGTTGTATCTGTGTGTGTTTGTTGCGTTGTTGAGTATTAATACATTTGATGTTTTAGTTCTACAAAATATCACAAGCTTAAATTGATCTGCCTACAGAAAACCAATGCCAAAGATAGTGCCACCCAAACAAGGAAAATAAAAATAGATCGTCAGAAACAAGTAAACGTCTAAAAAAAAACAAAACGACACAATCAGAATTATAAAACAGAGTTCTGTCATGATAGTTGGTTAAAGGAGTAAGGATATTTCAAGTCGATAGACCAAGAAAAAAATAGAAAAGTTAAGAAATAAAAGTCATTACAAATAATGGCCAAATATTTAGCCTTCAACCCAGATCAAATATTAGACTCGCATCAATACTTAATGAACTACATTTCTCATAAGTCCAACAGCTCTCTCGATGGAACGCGCTCATTAGCCAAACTAGCTAAAATAACCGTTCTCAACTATTCATCAAACCACATTAATCTAATATCCACCTCACAAGTCCACCTGTGAATAGTCAACAACATGGTGTGCACACAATCGCATAAATATGTCACACCTCATTGACACAATTCTTTGACATGAAATACCAATGACAAACACATACCAAACTAGGTTATGATGCTTCTCCTATTCATCTATAAATCTCATATTAGTCCCATTACTGAACATGGTTGTAAGATTACTATTGCTATATTTGAGAATTCTCTTCAAAGGCTACAAATCTAACAGAATCGTGCTTCTAGAATTGTTTCGACTTCCCATTTACACCCTATTATATTACGTAGAAAATATCCAGGCAATACCTTTACCAACATTTAGATAAAGTACACTTGCTTTAGCCTTTTACTCTAAGGCTAAACAACAAGTCGTGTACCATCGAAAGTTTCCATGTTAACAATCACACCCTGCAAAGATATCTTTCTCCTTTCAATCGGTATAACATTTAGAATTCTGGGTTTCATTAGGTTAAAAACTAATTATAAAGATAAGGTTATAAATGTACATATGTATCTGCACCTTAGCATCATTTATTACTATTTGTTCCTTTTCTTCAATACTGCCAGTTCTTAACCTAACATGTAAAAGCTAACAGAAGATTGGATGGAAGCTGAAACGCTATAAAGCTCATCAATCTCAAGGCAGCAAATCTGTGAAAATATGTTAAACATAATATAAAAACTGACTCTAGATTGTTTTACATGTTGCACAAAGCTACACGGGGCTATCTGCGCTAGCTGTCCCTAATTTAAGAGTATAAGACTAGAGAGAGGGCAGCTAGTCATCATCACCCAACGTCAACTCTTGAGCTACACTTTTACCAACGAATAGTGAGATTGACTATAACATTTATAACGCATCCACGGCTGAATGGACGAGCATGGTTGGAGTGACGGGAATTCGAATCCGCGTCCCTCAGATTATGAGTCGAGCGCCCTAACCACCTGGCCATGCCGGGCTTCAACACCCTCTAGTGTTCTTGAAAGAACAAATAACTCTTTTTCTCGTTTCTCCAGAGTTCATTTACATTTTTAAAGCTTTAATCTTGTATTTATTAATCAGGAAATACAAGGTTAATTTAGATCAATAATAAACTTTGTTATTTTAATTTGTAGTAGCGAGTATGTCCGCAGTTATATAATATTGCACTTAACTATATTTACCTTATGTACACTTTGTTAAAAGATTAAAAGAACTCTTATTTTCTCAAGTTTTACTGCCTTGCATCTTTCCACGTTAAGAGTTATTCTGTATCTGGAGTTAGCAATCGATTGACTGCCTTTCCTTAAATTTTAAAATTTTAATCTCATTGAATTTCTCAAACGCCCTCTATATCCTCACGTTTCAATGGGGTCTTATTTGCACATCTTTTCTACTTCAAAGCTTTTCTAGACCCTTCAGCCTTAAAATCAGAATTGGGTGCTACTTTTCAGTGATATGTCTGATTTCTAATTCAAAGCGTATAGCTTTACATTTACTCTCACTCTATGTTTTACATACAAAGTACAGTCTTCTCCTGTGTATTAATACCAGTTTAAATCCTACACCACTTTACTGACAGTTTCATTTCTTAAAAGTAATATTATTCACAATATCTACCAACGGAATCTCTTCTGTTAAATAAATAGTCTTCTTATTATGAAGATATTTTACAATTGCCTAAGTTACAATTTGATACTATGTATTATTTAAATGTATCGAATGTTAAACATCGTATGTAGTAAAGATATTGTTTATAAAAAAAAAATGTTAATGGACTCCTTAGTAGGTTTTAATTTTTAAATATTTTCTACTTAAAGCTAGAACTTGAGCGACTACAGATTATATGTGTAAGTAACAATACTTCTAATTAACGTCCTCTTCACGTGTAATATTACGATATATTTATTAGGTTGTGTCAGTTTCCAGGAAATTAAATAACAACCACTTCTTAATTTGACGTAAGTGTTGGTTAAAACTTATTTGCAAAGATAACAGTAATTTGGTGCAATGTAAATTTCAAAAATGGTCTTACTGCAACTGTCAAAGGAGCCCATTTAATAAAATACACATCCTAATGGAACCTTTAGTGTTATTTTAATATAGTCATCAAATATTCAGTTGGTTGAATTAAACATGACTGGATGCATTCCGTTTGATATTGCTATATCATTATATTGCTATTAAAGAGCCCAACAGATGTGACAATAATGTTCCTCACTATTATACCTCCTCCAACAAGTTGTAAAGTGCTTCATGTATTTTCTCCAAGTATTTATTCTACCGTAATTACTGTCTGATTATAACACACGTTTTCAGTCATTTCTTATGCGCAGTTTGTATTTCAAGCACCATTGAAGCTACATATTTCTATTCGCATATGCAATAAGCGGATTTTCGATTTATTGTAGACTTACAATATGACAGTTTAAGTAATGATATTTGGACGAAACGGTTAGAGAAAGCAAAATTTGACCACTTCTGGCGCAACTGGAGTCGATCACAATTTGACTTCTGTTTCATTCTCCAAATCTCGGTCAGCGATTCGAGGTCACATCATGAAACATATTATATTTCAATTGGCCGTATCTGATAGACCCTTATGAAAAACATAACTGAGCAGCTGGTCAAAGAAATGGTATTTTTATAACGATACTCCTGCTAGATGAGACTTTTTACAAATCTGAGGAATCATTGGTTTTATTCAAGGTATAAATAAGCATTTAATTGATATTAATCGCTCGATGAATTGTGACAATCTGTTTTGCATTAAATGGAACATTCTATATAAGAGTGTGTGGAGACCCTAACAAAGTGAACTGTCAGAGTACGTTTATTCTGTTTCAAAATATTACAAAAACCACGCATCAACAAAGTATTAACGACTGATTATTATACTAACACAAAATAATGTGGAATAATCATATTTCATGTCGAAAATGTTAACTAGAATAACAAATTAAGAACCGATTAACCACATGATGTTATTATTCCAAACATTATTATGGGTTGCTTTACTGGAACAAAAACACTATAATTGCTTAAAACATTATGTCTGGTTACTGGTTTACCACTTTCATTTAACAGTTTCGTCAAAAATCCTTTCCTTTGACAGTTCGATTCCTAAAGACATAGAAGCAGATATAAACACATAACTAAAGTTACCTTTTAATTTACTTCGAAAAATCGTCTGAGCTTTTTCTCGAAATGATTTGTGAATCGTTAGGCCTAGAGAAAACTGTCGATAATATAATTTCTTATTGAAAACTCTGGTAGCACTTGTCGATTAATTTAACAAACGTCTTTAAGTTATTTTCGTTTCTGTATTTTTCCTTAAATTTATTAAAATTTACGTATTATTTTATTAACGCCCACCGCTAGTACGACGGTACGTCTACGGATTTACAACGTTAAAATCAAAGGTTTGATTCCCCTCGGTGGGCTCCGAAGATTGTCCGTTGTGGCTTTACTATAATAAAACACACATACACTTTATTAAAAGTTATATAACTAAACCTACCTCATATTTTTCACGAAAAAAACACTTATTATACTACAGCATCATAATTGAAATAAAGGACATGACGATAAATCATTTTATTTTTATTTTTACAAGCTGCTGTTTACTTCTAACAGTATCTCACCAAGCTTATTTGTTCCGATTTCTACGCGAACCTCAGCTGACCTGGAAACCACATTGGTTTCTACAGTTAAAACAGAGAGTATTTTTCATCACGTTTTTCGATCACTAGCCCGTGACTTCTCGAAGCTAAGCTGTAGAGAAATATATGATTGGTTAAAATCGATAAGACTACGCTTGTTTTGAAGTTGCAGGACCATGTTAGCCATACCTCACTGACAATGATTTTTTGCTTTACCTACTGAGGAACTATAGATACTGTATAATATGGAAAATTTAAAAGTTTCATTTCGTAGCTGAAATCAATCCAGAATCACATTTCGCGATCTTTATAGTTTTCTCACGTTCGATGTAAGTGGAATTTCCACTTTTTAACTGAATAATTTTATGAGAATAGTTTTATTTTTTAACTTTTCCGAAAGACTGTTGATTGTTGATTTGCTTTAGGGCAAAATCACACTGAGATATCTCTTTAACTCGAACCTAGGATTTTAGCGGTCTTTCGTGTTATATCCGTAGATTTATCGCTGCCACACCGGAGAACTACTTGTGTCTTTTCACTTAACTGGCCTGTATAAAAATGAACCGAGAGGGGGAATGTGAAATGATTTAATAAGTGGTTTTTACTTGTCGTAGTTCTGATATCACAAACTCCGGTAACATATCGGTTGTTTTGTGCATTTTCGTAATACTACGCTATATTGTTTGTTCGTTTGTTTTGAATTTCGCGCAAAGCTACACGAGAGCTATCTGCACTAGCCGTCCCTGATTTAGCAGTGTCAGACTAGATGAAAGGTAGCAAACCATCAGCACCCACCGTCAACTCTTCGGCTACTCTACTACCCTCAGATTGCAAGTTACGCGTTCTATCTAATCACCTGGTCATGCCGGGTCACCATGCTTCATTACAACAACAGTAAGTGTACCGATAAGCAATGGGAATTACTCAGACACATCAGTACGTTAGTTAAACTAGTTTCGTTTGTTTGTTTTAAAGCAAAATCATATTGGGCTACCTGCTGTGTCCACCGCGGGGAAGTGAGCCCTGGATTTTAGCGTTGTACGTCCGTAGAATTACCGAAGGAAAATCCTTTATTCTTCTTCGCTGTTTCATTGGCTACCCAAAACGGACACACCCTAGTATGAGACACAAAATATTATAGGTTTTTTTTTTTTATAAACGCACAGTGAATCTGGCTACTAACTCTATTTTATTTCAAAGTTTCTCCATTTTGTCGATTTAGCATATTTATAATGCCTGCTCTGTCTAATTGCGTTGCTAATATCTATAATGTCTGCTCTGTCTAATTGCGTTGCTTAGCTAATTTTGTTCTTTTGTATTTTTCGCATAGATACTCGAAGAATATCTTCGCTTATTGTCCATAATTTTGAAATGATAGAGGGAAGACAGCTAATCAACATCATTTACCACTAACCTTTGAGTTTCTCTTCCCAGACTGAATAATGGGATCTTACCGTCACGTCTATAACGCACCCATAGCTTCAAAGTGAGAAGTGGATTTTTTTTAATGGTAGAGAGACGGGAACCATAAAAACTCGTATCCGCAGTCTAGCATGTTAACCACTTGTAAACATACCTTCATATAATACTTTCTCCATTCTAAACTCTGGATAGAAAGTTATGTAAACTGTCAACAATAAGTAAGATTTATATTGAAAACGTTAGAAGTTCAGTAGCGATACTTTAGTTAGAAATGCTACAATGTATTGGTTTAATTTCTTAGATTGCAAACAGATGGCAGAAACATCCCATATCTCTGTTATTAATTAAACGCTGAATCTCTAGCTTAAACGTCCGCTATAATCTAGTGTGAGAACTAACATCATTATAAGACCACTGCCTTAAAAGTTACATGTTCAAAGAATACATACAGGGCAAAACTTCATATACCAACTTCGTTATTTCTCAAATAACACTATTAAGTAATGTAACTGATTTAGTACAGTTAAGTTACGACATGAAAATAAGCAATAATTGTAAAAGAGGCTCTAAAGATTGTCATTTGGGCTATTTCTGAATGATTTTGTACATTAAGTTAAGTACCACAAGAGTTCTAGAGAGTAAAACAAGTTAACCATAAGACAATTCTAATTGCAAGATCAGACGTGATTTGTATGCCCAGTATGCTCATTGCGAAGAAAACATTTTCGGCATATTAGGGCCGTGAGTGAGCTGTACGTTATTTATCGGGCAGATAAAAATAGCCCAAGAGTTGGCAGTAGGTGATATTAAGTAGTTGTAATTCCTCTAGTTTATCATTTGAAAGTTACGTACAACTATATGCTGATAACTATTGTGCTGGCTTAAAACGAACACACATTTCTAGTGTCATACATGCATTATTTGTAACAAGTAATACCGAAATATTTATAAGTGGCAACCGTTGTATATCCATATTTTTATTATTTATTGAATATACAGGTCCAAATATGTGTTTGTCAACATGAAAATAATCGCAGTCCAGTTTTTATGACGTCTTTAATCTCGTGATGAAATTTAGTTGAATGGACGACAACTGTCTGTTGTAGAAACACAACCGAATTTCACCACGAATAGTCTGTCTAAAAAATCTGTCAAAGAACCTCCTCATTTTGACTTGCATTAAAACTGAGCTTTATTGATCAAAGCGTTGTTTCTGAAAAAGTATTTATGTTGGTGGGAAAATACCTTGACGTTTTCACAAAATTGTGATTTGGTTTCATTCCTATACGTAAGAATTATGCTTTTGGTTTTAATATGAACAATTTATGAATTGCGCATTAATGTTAAAACTACCAACGTTGTCTGCCGTAGTCAATACTTTCCAAACACCGACCAGAATAATTTGTTTTGTTATTAAGCATAAAGCTACACGAAGGGCTATCTGTGCTCTGCCCACCACGGGTATCGAAACACGGTTTCTTGAAGTATAAAACCGCAAATTTTATAGGGAGCGATCAGAAGGAAAGCATCTGTCAGTAGCCCACTATTACCCACCATTCTTGCCCTTTAAACTCTTATAACTCACCTACAGCTTAGAGTTGTGGAAATATTTTATGGTGCACGAATTCGAACAGACATTTCTGATAAACATATATTACGTTACGTTCCCCAACTTTAGTAAAAAAACAATCTTTCTCTTCATAACATTCCTATTACGCACGTGTTTTTGAAAACTGTAAATTTGTTTTTCAAGCTTACTTTTCAGAACTGTCAACGTACAGATTTCGACAAAAACAACAGTGTTAAAAACGAAACTAAATTCCATGAACTAAAAAATAAACAACAGTAGAAAAACAAACAAAGAAGAACGACAAAACCGTGACGTGGGACTGTAGAACTTTAGATTTCTAAACATTTCTAGACGTAACAAGACAATAAACACAGCTTTCAATAACTTAAAGCTTGCTCCTATATGCTATGCAATTCAACTAATACTTTAAAACAATATTTTTCTTTTCAGAGTTGCGTAGCAGTGTTGCATACATATTTATATACCACTTATTAAACAGACAACGATGAATATATTATTTTAATATATACATACATACATATGGTATTATGGATGAACTACGTAAACATCGGAGCTATCAAGGTACGTTGCATACTGATTCGTTCTTGCAAGATTTTGATAATTTTACTTAATCGATAAAATAAACTCGAGGTAGTGCAGCATTCTCTAAAGACTTTTGGAAGAGATAAACTGATCATAAAGTAGGAAATGTTCTTACCCTAAAATAACATTTAACGTGAGAAATGAATAGCTGGCTAAGATGCTGTCAGTTTATATTGTAATTATTGTCCCCCATTAAAATGTGTTTGAGTCATTGAGTGTCAGAGTTTTATATATGAGCGGACGGGAATTCCTCTACAGTAGGTGCCTGTAACTTGTTGTCGATAAATGCGAGCAATGAACAGACAGCACACAATCCAATTATTTTAAAATAACATACTCAAAATAAGTATGTACAATACATATGTACAGAAGACTCTTTACACAATAGAATAACAGAGTTGTATATAAATCTCTAAATAATTCTCTTTTCTTGTCAAAAGTTCACACAGGTTGATTCATTTACTTGAGAATCCAACTGACAAGATGAGACAAACAATTTTATCTACTTTATTTCTTACCGTACAATCTCCGATAGGCTCACTAACGTTACTCCGTGCGTTACTACAGTTGTATACAGAATTTTAAATAATTGTCTTCTTTTCGAGTTCAGTTACTTTAGAACACTCTTTGAGAAGACAAATTATTTCCTTATATCTATTAAACTTTGTAACTCACCTTAAAATGTCCGTTACAGCTGACACGCCGAATAACTTCACGTTTTCTAACTTTTTACTGATTGAACTTTACTTGAATTTGTTTTTCTCCACTTCTTTAGTTCTTAACTTACAGTCGCCATCCACCTATATAAATACATTATTCATTTGGTTATGGAGCGCTCTCTAACGTATGCGAGCAGCACTGATTAAATAATACGAGAAAAGCAGCACCGGTTCGAGTGACGTGACGTCAACAATATTAGTAAAGCTCAGAGAACAGTGTATTTGCAAACACAACGTACGACCGTTACCGAGTTACGCAACCAAACTTGTCATAATTATCACATTCTTGTTATGAAAAACTAATCAAATATTAAATATAAACTCACAATATAATGAAATAGTAACTCCTACACTAAACCGTCTTGTATATACAACATTCATAGCTAAACGGAATCAGCGAAAATGAATCCTACATATCTTGTTATGAAGTTAGGTTTTAACATAGCGCTTGAAGTTCTGGGCTGTGATTCTGTTTATCTGTGTATATGGAGTGATATATGTTAAGTATATTTTATCTAGCCAGTCATTTCTGTTGCCTTTCACTAGCATCCAATGCAAATAAAGATATAAAAATAGCAGTAACAGATATTTTTATCCGTTTCTTAACTGGACCGTGCAATAGTAAAATTAATAACCCCAACACCAAACATTTACCATTTATTAACTACCAACCTACTGCGATTGTTATTAAACATGTATATAGATATACGAGGATGGATAAAAAACGTTGTTATTTCGTTGCATCTTTTATTAGATAACAAAAAATAAGTAAAACTATGTTTTTATAACACATAGATCTGTTGAAATATGATCTAAAATTCTAAGTTTGACACTGGCTTACGTAAATACCTCAACTTTCTATGATTTTAATTACATTTTCTCATAAAAAACGTATTATGCCCCTGGTGTAGTTTCTTAGATGTTATTCCAA
Organism: Tachypleus tridentatus; assembly: GCF_004210375.1. Lineage (NCBI taxonomy): Eukaryota > Metazoa > Arthropoda > Merostomata > Xiphosura > Limulidae > Tachypleus > Tachypleus tridentatus. Next base: position 35,101,340 of record NC_134833.1, on the reverse strand, counting down.
TTAGCCTACAAAATTATTAAATAAGTTCCTCTGCAATAATCGAATGTAAAAATGAAACTTAAAATTAAACAAATTAGTTTTACAAGTTAATATTTAGTCGGAACTCCCTTTGACTTCAATGTCCCTTTGACTTCAGTGCTGCTTCACGTCAGCGTTGAGTGCTTTCAGTGAGTTTGTGTTGATGTTCCTGAGTTATTGACTGCCATCTTTCTTTGAGTACTTCAAAATGTTCATATTCCACGTTTGGTTTGCAGTATTTCTTTAATTGGTTTAGCTCAGCCCATTAGATTGATATTAGATGATTGACCATTCTATAACATCAGTTCTCTTATTTCTAAGATATCTTTTAACGACTCCACAATTGCACACAAACTTGGTTTGATCATTTTGTAGACTAAGTGTAATAAGAAGATATAAGAAACTACAACAGGTGCACATTTTTTATGAGAACATGTAACTAAAATCAGGAAAAGTTCAGGTAATTACGATATCCAATGATAAAGTTTAGAACTTGAGAACATATTTGAACGCACTCGACAAGATCTGTTAAAAAACATATAGTTTTACATATTTTTCTGTTGTCTAATCAAACATAAAACAAATTAATGACATTTTCAAGTGGGATCACTTTTTTGTCCACTCCTGTAAATATATACTTGTATAGAACATTTTACTGCACAATTAATTTTAGTGTAAATCCTTCTACAAAAGCTTACGTACTATGAATACTTTTGGAATATCGACTGATTAAACGTACGTTTTTCTGTACTTACGACACGTTAACAGTTGCAATAACCACAGCTTAAAGGTTTGTTGCTGTTTTTTTCTCGCACCTCGAAAACGTTTGTTTTACGATTTAGATTCTGTTTATAGCTTCTCTTTGAGACATATTTGATGATTTAAATGCTTAGAGTAACGGTAGTTGTTTTGAGACAGCACGTTCCGAAAGGATTCAGCAGAGGTCGTGAAGGGGCGAAAAGGGTTTAGATATGGTGCATCTACGGCATCATATTAATTATATATAATTAACTGATATATTTTAACAGATTAACTTCATTTCCTCAGTTTTTTCGCTCTCTGGTCATTCTGCAGGAATTTTTTTTTATTTTTCCATTTTTAACATTTGTTTTATGTATTCTCACAATAATGTTTAAGAACCATCTTCTTATATCTAACTTTTAATTATGAACTGATAGATTAGCGTGAGGACATCTAGTTGTCAGTGTCCTTCGCCAATTCTAGAGCTACTTTTTTTTCCACGGTATTTGACAGCAAATTTTATAGTGCTCCCACGGCCTAATATTCGAACGAGATTTTAGTAAGGGGACGAGAACCAACAACCCCCGGATTCACATCCTGTGCACCCTAACCACTGACCTTGTTTTAAATATTTTCCATGTTTTTTTACATGCTTGTTTTAAACTTCTAAAACTAACTTAAATATAAATTACACGTTTGGAACTTATATAATCGTAATAAGTTTTTGTTGTTGTTGTTGTTAAGAAACAGTCGTCATTCTTTGTTTTTTTTTAGTTGCGTAACGTAAAGTAGGTCCTAACTGTTCGTGAAAACCCTTGGGTTAAAGAATACAAAAGGTACTTAAACAAATGTTACCTTCCATCAGAATAACATAGTTAGGTTACATTGCGATATTCTGTCATCTATCTTGTGGTCCCTCTGTTGTTAAAAATCTGTATCAACATCATTTAACTCATTTCAACCTACGCTGCTATTGCGCGGTAAGTGAATATTCTAGGTAGGTTACGCGCATCTATGAGAGTAACCGAAGTGAACGCGAAGAATGTAAAAGCACAGAACGCCGAAACGTTCTCTTTTCTGCCGCCTATCTGCGCAGGACGAACAACGTATATACGATACTTCGTAAATTCGTGTTTACCTAACAGAGATAACACCTTCGCCACTCGGTATAATAATAGTGGCCATATAATAGTTAAAAAGTTGCTAAAACACTCAGCTAGGCTAAGACAATAATCTTCGAGGAAAATGCAAAAATTACAAAGAATAAGCAGAAAAAAACATGTTGTCTCTGTTGTGCTGTTACTGCTTCTTACTCCAAGCCTACCTAAAGGCCAGAAAAGGTAAGCATATAACTTAATACTTACATTAAAGAGGATAAAAAGTGGATATTGTTGCTTTCTGCTCTATTCCTACTTACCAATAAACAATGATGACACAAACCATCTGCACAGTAAAGGACAGTATTCTCAAATAGACAGAAATACACATATACGTTTGTGTTGTGTATTGTATACATATATAAAAGACGTCACGAGGCTAGTTAATAGAAAGACAGCACAGCCCTAGATCCCACGTTCGATGCATAACACGAGCTTACACTCATTTTTAACTTCGTTTGTGATATACTAAAGGAAAGGTTGCTAGTCAACACAACAGGACGCCAATTCGTGGGCTACTCTTTATCGAAGGAAAACGGGATTGGTTGTCATATTATAACATCCCATGGCCGAACGGGCTAGTGTGTTCGGCGGTGAGATTCGAATCTATGACTCACAGATTCTAAATTAGCTTCCTTATACAGATTGCAATGTTTGGATTAAAATATTGTATGTAACCTTATCGAGGACGTGTCATTAAAACCAAAAAGATGGAGACATAAAATAATATACTTTTCCAGTTACTTACCGAATGTACTTACTTATCGATCTAATTTAACGTTTGTTCCTACAGTTATATTTACATTGTGACCAAGGTGGTTTATGTTTCAGGTGTTTCACAGGGTGTTCGGAAAGTCACTGTGCAGTTTTGTAATCATATGTGTATTCAGTCTATTTCAAGCCAGCAACTGATAGCGGTGTTTAGAAACAAAATGAGAAGGATTCAAGCCTGTATTGATGCCAACGGGGGTTACTTTCAACATTGTTTATAACAGTCATTCATATTTACCTCCTGTATTCTAAATTGAAACATGTCTGTTAATACATATATATAAGTGCACAGTGACTTTCCGAACACTCTGTATTTAATAATGGTAGATGAATATATCCTGGAGCAGGATAGGGTCATTTTGTTGCGATACACTGAATATATCAGAAGAAGAAATCACGTCTGGTAATTGTGGAAATAGTGAATAAAGCCTTATGTAAAAGTAGAGCATTTTGAGCAAGAACTCTTCAAATTGTTAATATACAAGGTTTATATTTAACATCTAAATCGTGCCTTTTCGTCATCAATTACTGAAATATCATAGCTATATCGACTGCCATTTATTTGAAATTTCTCACTTATACTATCTTTAGCATGTTATTTTGATTTCATAAGCCTATCAGCAGTCACTTAACCCAGTAAAAGATGGAAGTCCATAACTGTTCTTTAAAACTGTGGTTCACCTGTACGTAAGTACGCTACGTAATAATATATTACTACAAAGAGCTAAGTCTCAAAGACGTAATTTCAATACAACAACAGTATATAAACTGTATTTACGTAGATCCTTAGATTAATATATAAAATGTCTCCAATAACAAATTAATGGTTTCTGTGTAACTGGTCATCTACTGGGTCAGAGTTGGATTTTTGGATTTACAACGCTAAAATCCGTGGTTGACAGTGTTCAGATATCCCATTGTGTTGCTCTGTGCTACAACAAATGAACAATTAAATATTAGAAAAAATACGTTATATGAAATTTACACAGTTCTTATCGGTTTTCCAAAGTAAAACTTTTTTGTTTATTCTATACACACGTTTCATTAGGTTTACCTCGCATTATGTATTGAGATTGTTAAACCTTGTGAAACGTTGTAAATGAAATGAAGACAAGTTTTTTAAGGTACAATCAGTAAAAGCTTTTGTGAATACGTCTTGAATTTCAATACACATTTATGTAGTGTTCCAAAAAGCTTTTATAATAAACGTGATTGGACCGTCAATTTTCTTTCTCTGTTTTTACCACCATATACAAGTGTTTTACCTAAACTACTCATTATTTATTTTGTTTATAGAGTGGAATAAATATGTACTTGAGTATTTAACAATTAAAATATAAATTTACATTACTATACAAATTTGTATCCAAGTTTATCTCATTTGATGCCTATGCTCATATAGAACTGTTTATTTGATTTTTAGAATTTTTCGCCACAATTTAGATATTTGTAAACAGCATTCCTTAAGATAACATTTATACACAAGAGAGGGAAGGCAACTAATTAACAACACACACCGACGACTGTTGGAATACCTTGTTTGATCGCACAGTGGGATTTCACCGTTACTTCTGTACTGCACCCACGACCAGAAGTGTGGAGCTCATTTTAGAGGCATCGGATCAGAAATCATGGATTCACAACTCGAAGAACCTAATCGTTACAACACATAGGGCTGGACAAACGTATATTTCTGTTTAACAGTTATGTGAAAGCTTTTAATATAAATTACTGTATTTTGTAATTATAGATCTGATTATTTGCACTTTGCTTTTCTATGAGTGGTAATAAATACTAAATAAACTCTCGTGCATACGGAAGAATAAAAGAAAACTAAATGAACTCTCATATAGACAATTAGGTTAAGAGAAAACTAAATGAACTCTCGTATAGACAATTAGGTTAGGAGAAAGCTAAATGAACTCTCGTATAGACAAATAGGTTAAGAGAAAGCTAAATGAGCTCTCGTATAGACAATTAGGTTAAGAGAAAGCTAAATGAACTCTCGTATAGACAATTAGGTTAAGAGAAAGCTAAATGAACTCTCGTATAGACAATTAGGTTAAGAGAAAGCTAAATGAACTCTCGTATAGACGATTAGGTTAGGAGAAAGCTAAATGAACTCTCGTATAGACGATTTGGTTAGGAAAGAGCTAAATGAACTCTCGTATAGACGATTAGGTTAGGAGAGAGCTAAATGAACTCTCGTATAGACGATTTGGTTAGGAGAGAGCTAAATGAACTCTCGTATAGACGATTAGGTTAGGAGAAAGCTAAATGAACTCTCGTATAGACGATTAGGTTAGGAGAAAGCTAAATGAACTCTCGTATAGACGATTAGGTTAGGAGAAAGCTAAATGAACTTTCGTATAGACGATTAGGTTAGGAGAAAGCTAAATGAACTCTCGTATAGACAATTAAATAAACCCTAATTTCCCAACTAGGTTAGTAAGCTTATAGCGGTTCGTACAGAATGTGCCAAAGAAGAAGAAATTATTGAATGAACTTGAAGTTTTGACACCTGAAAACAGAAACAGCAGAGATACAGTTTATATAAATATATATTACAAGTAAAATACAAGGGTTGTCGTCGTTAAAGCGAGTTATTTTGATTTCGCTGGACAACTTTTGAAAACTTTGTTTAAGCATGCATATAGTACAGTAGGATACAACTGTTTTAACGATAAGTGTATGATATACTAAGTTGTATTCTGAGATTGAATCAGACGAAGATGAATAATAGCATTGAAATCTTTACAATAAAATATCATAGGTGGCGCTCTATCGCACGTCCTGGGTTCATTATTACATCCTTTCGTAAGCTTCGTGATATACCTCCAAAGATACAACTCACAAAAGCATCTTTTACTTTTGTTTATTTATGATTTTAGGCGTGTGTGATATTACCAGGCTCCTAGCTACAAAATACTGGTGTTCAAATTACAGAGGGTGTAACCGTAGTTTATATGTCATTGTGCGTAAGAAACTTAATACATGTACGCTGCCTATGACACGAATTCAATCTTCAATATGCTTTAATTATGCAACAACTTAGATTCACAAACATGCACACATATACGTACATGCAGGGGGAAGTAATCAAGGCAGACTGATAATGGTAGCTCGTCTGTAAAGCTCAACAATTACATTTTTATATGCTGAAAAACAATGTTTAGAAGTACGTGAAACGTTTAGTATTACTAGTTCCAACTAGTTGCAATAAGCCGTTAGGTAAGCTAACAAAAAACTTTATAAGAATCTAAAAGCCAAATTCGTCTGTAATAAATTTTTGATTTTAAAGAATAATAAACTATTAAATTACATACATACAAACAAACATCTAAAACTCTATGAGTAATGAAATATGCACAAACTCTCATTTTATTGTTTATCTACGTGCCTGGCATGGCCAAGTGGGTTAAGGCGTTCGACTCGTAATCTGAGGATCGCGGGTTCTAATCCCGGTCGCACCAAACATGCTTGTCATTTCAGCCGTGGAAGCGTAATAATGTGACGGTCAATCCCCCTATTCGTTGGTAAAAGAGTAGCCCAAGAGCTGGCGGTCGGTGGTGATGACTAGCTGCCTTCCCTTTAGTCTTACACTGCTAAATTAGAGACGGTTAGCGCAGGTAGCCCTCGAGTAGCTTTGCGCGAAATTCGAAACAAACCAAACCACCTACGATGATTGTGTGCCTGTATATATTTCCCTTAAATCTGTTGCTACTTTAACACGTAATAAAACAACGAGAATCAAACTCCGAATTTTTGGAGTTCTATGTCTACAAACTTACCCCATCACAAGACTTCTCTCTTACCGAACTACAAGTAAATATATCAAGGTATCAGTGAATTATCTTTTTGTGTTTTCTCTCGACATGCCGTTCGTAAGATAAAAAGCCAGTTAGCTGTTCGCACTTATTCACAGACATGAGAAGAACGTACGGGATTACAGAAACCTATCGGGCATTATAAAATAGTTTTAGTTAAATTTACTTCAGTGTTATGTGTCATAGTAAACATAGAGTTGATTTCAAACACCTCAATGGGTTTTGACGTATTACAAAAAGCATTTTGGCTCTAAGAACTTTATTACAACAAATACATCTGTAATAGGAACACAGTTTCAATTCGTATCTGAAGACGGCTGGTATTGGTATTAAAACTATTAATAAAATAATGTAGAGGACAACATTTCGGCCTTCCTAGTCAACCTGAGGATTACCTGAGGACGAAGCATAGTTCTTTACTTTATGTTAATAAAAGTTTTAATACGCATATCAGCCATCTTGAGATACATTTTTATTTTAAGTGGACAGTTTCAATTCATGCCAATAGTCAAGCAACAACAAAAAAACATTGCCAATTCTGGTAATACCATTAGAGGCAATTTTCTGGCACAACAATAAACGTAAGATCTAAAAAAAACATTTTAAAGTCTCTTTCTGAAAAGAACAAAGGCTGTAAAGACGGAGTTATTCTCTTAAGTTCTAGGAATTTACAATAAAACTGTATTCGACACAAATCACATTTCTCTCTTTCCTTCGAGTTAATAAGAACAGTAAAGCTATTTCGTAAATGTTACGATTGAAACTTCAGAACTCGGCCTTCTTAAGTGATTGTTAGAATTGTTAGCCAATCTACGGAACCAGAACACAAATTTGAACGAAAAGGTGTGGTCTTTGCTTACATGCTGAGTATTACGCATCTGCTCTCTCCAGTGGCACAGCAGTATGTCTGCGGGTTTAAAACGTTGGAAACCGGGTTTTGATACTCGTGATTGGCAAAGCACAAGTAGCCCATAGTGTAGCTTTGTGCTTAACTACAAACAAACATTACGCACCAGCAATAAGTTCAAATTCATTGACTTTCAACATTAAATTTCGATTCTACACAGTGGACAGAGTGAAGATAACCAATTCTGTTGCTTTGCACCAAAACAAAACAAACAATAACAAACACATGGGGCAAAAGATGTTCACTTTGCAACAGATTGATGACTATCTAAAAGCGTTTCTCATAATCGTAGCTACATTACAACATCGATAAGACACTGATTCTATAACGGATGCTTGAGATATCTAGAGGTGATTTCTTCTGTTGTAAGACTTTCCTAAAGTTTCCATAGATCATTTTATTAAGCATAATTTTTCTAATGGTGCCAGAACATACAATTTGATTCGCACCAGTACTGTGGACTAGCCATTTCATAATTCTTATGTCTTCATCTTTTCCTTTCTTCTCCTAAATTGATTCTTCAACATCATAAGACGTATTGATCGTTATCCGCTTTTATTCAAAGACAAAATTCATTCAAAACTCAGCCTTTTCACCTGATGATGGGCGTCGAAGAGGAATGTGAGATATTATTCATTTTTTATAATTTTATCAATTGTAACATATTTTCTTCTTCCGCGGTAGATTTGTTTTGTTTCAAAAGTTCTCATAAAATTTCTTTATTTGTTTTTTAGAGCTAAGGTCATACTGGCCTATCTGTTGTGTCCACCACAGGGAGTCGAATTTTAGCGTTGTAAGTCTATAATTTCTTTGTTTGTTTTGGAATTTCGCACAAAGCTACTCGAGGGCTATCTGTGCTAGCCGTCCCTAATTTAGCAGTGTAAGACTAGAGGGAAGGCAGCTAGTCATCACCACCCACCGCCAACTCTCGGGTTACTCTTTTACCAACGAATAGTGGGATTGACCGTCACATTATAACGCCCCCACGGCTGAAAGGGCGAGCATGTTTGGATGCGACGCGGGCGCGAACCCGCGACCTTCGGATTACGAGTCGCACGCCTAACTAGCTTGGCCATGCCAGGCCTAGTAAGTCTATAAACTTGCTGTTGACAAATGGAGACTTTCATATAGCTGCACAAGTGCTATTTGAGCACATTTGTTACCGTGTTTGAGCTGGTAAACTGGAGAGAGAGAGAGAGTGAACATCTCCCAACGTTAACTCTTAGATTACTATTGTGTGATCAAATAATGGAATTTTACTGGTGGTCTTACAGAACACCCGCGATCCTCAAAGTGAGTAGGTAATTTTGGCAGCAAGAGTCTTCTGCAAGCCATTAATCCTTAAATTTACAGGCACAACACGCTATCCATTAGACTCGCCTGGTTCACTGTGATAAAAGGTTTACCCAAATCATTAAATATACATCACCATGTTTTGTTTACACACTGATGTAAACTTCTTCTATTTTCTCACGATATCACCCTCGGGGACTCAGCAGTAAACACAAGAGCTCATTACATTAAACATAGAGATTCGATATCCTCGAAGGATACAGTGTAGATAACCCACTATGCAGATTTGCGCTGAAACACTAAACACATAGCATAATATATGCTTCCTAGGATTTTCTAAAAAGCTCGATTCTCTAATATCAAGCCTTTTTCACCTTTCTTAGAACTGAATCTCTTCACCATTAGAAACATAAGCGGCCTTGCTTCACCATCAGAAATATTATGCTTTTGGCTACACCATTAGGAACATTAGAGTTGGGATGCTCAAGCTGAACCGAACACCATGTTTGCTTGTTTTGAATTTCGCGCAAAGCTACTCGAGGGCTATCTGCGCTAGCCGTCCCTAATTTAGCGGTGTAAAACTAGAGGGAACCCAGCTAGTCATCACCACTCACCGCTAACACTTGGGCTACTCTTTTACCAACAAATAGTGGGATTTACCGACACATTATAACGCCCCCACGGCTGAAAGGGTGAGCATGTTTGATGTGACGAGTATTTGAATTCGCCGCCTTCGGATTACTAGTCGAGTGCCTTAACCACCCTGCATTTTATGATAACGTTATACAAGAATAATGTGGTATTATTAATATCATCGTTAAAAAGCTGTACAAACATAAATGTTTTCATGTTTAATTACACTTTAAAGGGTGAGGTTTGTTTTTAGTTGAAAGATAAACATGAAAAAAGCTTTAGTGAGCTAAACAAATATTTTATTGAATAAACCGATACAGTTAATATACGGGGCTGATAAAACCCGCTGTTTAGAATTTGTTTCTAATGAAATATACAGCTACACGAGGAGCTATCTGTGCTCTGCCCACCACGGGTATCGAAATCAGGATTATACTGTTGTAAGTCCGCAGGTATGCCGCTGTGCCACTGGGGGTTAGTGTTTAGGAGGTTCGACAAATAATCTGTTGGTCGCGAGATCTAAACCTAGCATCGAACATGCTCGCTCTTTTAGCAGTGGGGCGTTGTAATGTACCGATCAATTTCGCTATTGGTTAGTAAAGAGTAGCCCAAGACTTGGCGGCGTGTGATATTAACTTATTGCTTTCCCTCCAATCTTTAAAACTATGAACGTTTAGCTCAGATACTCCTTTAGTAGTTTTTGCGAAATTCAAAAAAATAATTAAACAAATGTTAAGCCAGTTTCTCATATCACGCACAGATTTTAAATGTTTTTTGTTATAACTGTAGTTTTAATGACAAGTGGTTTGTTACTACTTTAGTGTTCGTTTTGTAAGTAATTTCTTGTAATCTTTTTTTTTTTTATACGTAGTTTGTCATTGTTCTAGTTTCTTAATACTCCAGTACTTATTACTGTGATATGTTCTTACAAGTACTTCATTACTATAATATTTTAAAACAACTTTTATTTCTATAGTTTTTTTATACGTAGTTTGTCATTGTTCTAGTTTCTTAATACTCCAGTACTTATTACTGTGATATGTTCTTACAAGTACTTCATTACTATAATATTTTAAAACTATTTCTATAGTTTATTTGTTGTCACCGGTTCACGAGTAGTTTATTACTATCTATACCAGTTTTTTATTAATACGATACCATTTTTACACGTAGCTTATTGTTTTGTTTTGTTTTTCTTAATTTTGCGCAAAGCTACTCGAGAGCTATCTGCGCTAGCCGTCCCTAATTTAGCAGTGTAAGACTAGAGGGAAGGCAGCTAGTCATCATCACCCACCGCCAACTCTCGGGTTACTCTTTTACTAACGAATAGTAAGATTGACCGTCACATTATAACGCCCCCACGGCTGAAAGGGCGATGATGTTTGGCGCGACTATTACGAGCAACTCTTGGGCTAACCAACGCCAGATTCTAACGCCCCCACGGCTGAAAGGGCGGGGACGTTTGGTGCGACGGGAATTCGAACCCGCGACCCTCGGATTACAAATCGAACGCCCTAACCACCTGGCCATGCAGGGCCTTATTTTAAACTTAAGGTTAGTGTTATTTGCATTGTGTTCTATTAAATACTATAACACTGTAATAATAATAATTGAGATAAATAAAACCTTATAAGTGAAATAAAAAAAAGAAAGCTCTACAAATGAATTAAATGAAAATATTACATTCCTCTGTTCGTTATTTGGTTTGGCTATAATGAACGTCTTTATTGACTCGTTACTGTAGTATTAAATATAACAATCATGTGGAACAGCATACTTGTTGAGTATGCGAACACCGCGAACTTAATAGATAAATATCTGAAATAAGCCAACACGTGTGTGTGTTCTGGTGCTCTTATCGATCTGAACCTCAATTCCCTGTTGAGGGTTAGAATGCTTTTGCGGATATTTGTGTGTACAACATTCTTTAAAATGCAGGGAAACAATATACATCAAGCTAAGATGCTCAATATTTTTGAGGGCGAGTGGGTGTGGTTATCAATCAACCCTGTTTTATGGGCATATTTTTATACTTTGACTCTGGCTACTCATCAGTTTTGAAGTAAAGTGTGTCTATTTATTATATCAGTTCAAATATGCTTCATCAGGTTAACGTCTTTAGATGTTTTTTTTAACAATAACTAATCAAATTAATCTTAAATGTGATTGAGAAAATGCTAAATAATTGATGTTACTGATTTTAAATTTAAAACACAAGCTTAGGAAATCTGTAATAGTTTTTTTATGATTTTTTCAATAATTTTGCATAAAGTTACCGTTACTACAAGTGTTGAAGCATCGCGTTTAGGTTTCTGGGGTCAAGATTTTATGTAATTCTTATTTTCGCTTATAATAAAATATAAAAAAAATTATATGAATTCTTTTTTTCTGAGATTATCTGTTAGACTAGAGTAAACAAATGTTTTTGTATTACTTACATTAAAATAGGCATTAAGCTTTTAGGAACTTATGATAGAATTCTTCAGTGAGAAATAATAGAGAAAGAAAGTTAGTTAAGGGTTACATCTGAGTGTGTTATCTCCTGAAACATGTAACGAAATAATTTCGAAAGGATTCAATAAACACTTAAACAATTATCGATTGGTTTACAATGATTTTGATGTCACTATGTTAGTTAGTCATGTGGTTAAATGGGCTTTGTAATCCATATTCTACTGCGTCTGTAATAAATCAACTAGAGGATATGTTTATCTATAGCATAAATTTCTGAAAACTATAGAAAAAAGAAATGTCAAACGAAACTAATAGTTCGACAGGTGTTATGGCCAAACGTGGAGACAAACAGTTTGGAACAGCTCGATTTTCTTGGCCTGAATCCAATTTACAATAATTATATATCGAAAAACAATATTTTTGCTAGCCTACTGGTAAGCTGTTTGTCTCATCTTTATTTCTATCAAGATACAAATTACAAATCACAGTAGTTCAGTAGCGAATATTATAATGGACCGTTTAATTCGTTTGAATAAATAGGGATGACACCAATACGCACAAGAAATGAGAATATTTTTACTGCATCTAAACTAGGCTGTTTGTAATATGCAATCGAATTAGAGGATAATATTCAATGTTACTTCTTGTGAAATTACTTCGTATAAAAATTACGGTTAAAGTAATTTGTTATGAATACGAACGATGCGCATTATTGTTTTTCATTAAGAGTATGAACAAGTCAGTTACAGATGTCATCTTATCTCCTGAGCGTAACGCGTCAACAGGCGCAGATGCGTATATCATAGAGAAATATTTGTCATAACACTAACCATTATATTTTATGTCTGCGACAACAGAATAAAGAGAATGATGAGCTTTTTGGCATTCTTATTAAAAGTATATGACAATTTGACTAATTCAAGTGGAGAAAATCTTTATAATAAGAAAATAAGTAACTTGTTTGTTTTTGAATTTCGCACAAAGCTACTCGAGGGACAACTGTGCTAGCCGTCCCTAATTTAGCAGTGTAAGACTAGAGGGAATGCAGCTAAAAATCATCACCATACAATTCAATAGCCGTTGAAAATATTCTCTCAAAACTTTATTCCATAGCAAAATATAGATACTTAACTGTAACGTTTGGTCTTTACTCTATACTATCAACGTATAGTGGGATTGACGGTCACCTGTAACGTCCCCACGGAAGAAAAGGGCGAGCATGTTCAGTGTGACGGGAATTTGAGACCGCGATCCCCAGATTACGAGTCGAGCTTCCCTAACTACGGGGTCTTTGTTTAAGAAAATCAAATAATGAAGTGGAGAAAATACACAAAATCAAAGAAATTAACGAAGCTTATTGGATAGCGCTGTTAAATACTGTAACACCAAACGGTACCAATCTTGATTCCAGGGTTGATGACATTCGCAAGTCTCTGGAAAGATTTCCAAAACTAACTTCACGATTGAATTTACTTTACGTTTATGGTTATAATATATGTGTGTGTGTATATATATATATATATATAGGTTTGATTTCCTATATATTGAGCTACATTATTATTTTCTCTGTTTCCCACTGTCTTTTGCTGTTACTTAATTTTAATTTCTATTGTTTATTTTGATTTTATCTTATATATATTAATTAACTATTCTTATAACCATTATGAACTTTACACACACCTTTGACACAAAACTGAACCTGACATAAACAACTCTACGTTATGTTTGGCTTGCTCTCAAAACCAACTTACATTGAACATCCGGTTTACTTAATATCGACGTTCGAGCCTATGCGTTTCATCTCACTAATTAAACCTAACCCTTTAGACTCCTGAAGAAGGATAGTCAACTATTCGAAAGTGCTCGAGATTTGTATCTCGTTTTGAAAATATTACAACTTTTGTAGTTGTTCCTGTGTGTTAGCTATTTAACCCGAATTTAACGCGCTACATTGGTGAAATTTCTATTTGTCACAGACAGCACTCTTTGTAAAGAATTTGACCAAAAACATAGTGTGTGATCCCAGCAGTACTTACTGGAATTACTTCTAATGTTGATAATATTTTTGCTTTTCCTTTTACATTAATTGTAATACTGTTGTTTTTTGTTTGTTTTTTCCTTACTAGTGTGTTATAATGAGTCCTATAGACAACATCGCTATGATCTCACAAATAAATTAGGGTATGATTAATAATTAATTAATTAATAATTCTAGACTCAAATTTTACCCTGATATTAAAAGCATACTGACGTCATGAACTATTGTATATCATGCGTTGTGTAACAACGCCAACAAAAAAAAGACTTCTTCCATACACCATTTCCTCTTCTTCTCCGTGTATATTTTCCTCTGACTATTTTGGTCTTTTATGTGGATAACACAACTAACGAGAACAGAAAACAGAGCCCTAAATAATCGTTAGGTATGAAAAGCAAAACTGTGCAATACATTTATTTATTTTGTTCTGTTTTTCTTTCCTGTGTTTGCTTTATAATAAAGCAGTCACCAGTATTTTATATAAAGTGCCTAATGAAACGATAACTTTTCTGAAGCTCCTAGAATATTTTATTGGTTAAATTCCTTTCTTTTTTATGACTATCTGTTATTCTTTTTAAGCTTTTTTGCTGGGTTTTTAAAACGAAACTTAACTGTAGTTTTTCTTTATTATTAACTTTTCGGTATTGAAGATTTTGAATTTACTAAAATTTGTTTACGTTTTGCTCAAACAATTTTTAGAAATTAACTGACTTACTCATTTGATTATAAGCCGGTAGTAATACTGGGTTATTAACATTTTGTTATTATTTAGATACATTTACACATAAAATAAAGTAATCAACATGTTTACATTAAAATGTTTTCTAAATGCTGAAATTTGCATTAAAAATTTATTCTGGTATTAAACATACGAAGGTTTAGTTTGAATTTCACGCAAAGCTACTCGAGGGCTATCTGCGCTACATACCAAGAAAGTAAGATATTAAACATCTACTAAATTAATGTTACAAATATGCCTACACTTTTCTATAGTGTTATAACGTATAGCTTGCATGAAATATTTGTCTCATTCATCTTTATTTAACAGACTGGTGTGTTAAGACTGTTCAACAAAACACGGTAGGTATGATCAGTAGTTAACCGGCTCGGCATGGCCGGGGGGTAAAGGCACTCGACTCGTAATCTGAAGGTCGCGGGCTCTCCCCGTTACACCAAATATGCTCGCCCTTTCAGCCGTGGGGGCGTTATAACGTGACGGTCAATCCCACTATTCGTTGGTAAAAGAGTAGCCCAAGATTTGGCGGTGGTTGGTGATGACTAGCTACCTTCCCTCTAGTCTTACACTGCAAAATTAGGGACGACTAGAGCAAATAGCCTTCGTGTAGCTTTGCGTGATATACCAAACAAACAAACCAATCTTCTTCAGGAAGGTTCAAAGTTTCACAACTTTTTACTCGTCAAATACATTACTTAATAAACAAGAATAATCGTTCTCAAATAAAACAAACTCTGACTATTTAGAAATCTACTACGTCCATCCAGCTTCTCAGGTTCCATTTTTAAAGAAAGAGATTTGATCTTCTGACTTTTGTTATACCCGCTCTTTTTTTAGGTCTTTTCTATTTCTGCACATCTTCTGTAGTAACTTTGGTCTATTCAAGCATTCAAAATAGTTTTAATAGATTGCGCCATCAATATAAAACATCTGTAAATAAAATAGCAGTATTCCTTTCAGTAAAAAAACAAGGAACAAAGTTTCCGATCGTTACTATTCTGTAAAGAAAGATGCATTCACCCTTTGCTAAATTTCTGTTTTAGCATTTATTTATTAGCAATAACAAAGACGACGGTAAACCAACTGCACATTCTTCGACTTAAAACGTTAATTTTTCTCGCTGAAAGATCGCTAATTTGTTCGCGAAACGGATAATATATACTAGATGTATGTCACTAGCATTAGTCTCTGATTGATTCTTAATATCTCTGAGAGCGTTTCATGATGACGCACGAGACCACTAGGATCCGCCTTTTTCTCAGGGTTACATGGAACAAAATATTTTGTGTTATACAGCGGAGAGTAAAATTCAGAACGTATAGAAACAGTAATATTTATGGATTATAACGGTGTATTTAAAAATATCAAGGGTAATATTTTGATTAATCAGTTAAATATCATGAAGTGTCTTTATATTAGGTGTGTAAGAAAAACAATAAACAATACTAAGATAATGAAGAAACAGATAAGACAAGTCAACAAGCAATAAAACGTAAACATTACTTAAATGTATCGATTTATAGGTAGTTTTACTAAAACTAGTGTTTATTTATTTCGAATTTCGCATAAAACTATACCAGGGCTATCTGCTCCAGCTGTCCCTAATTTAGCAGTTTAAGATTACAGGGAAGGCAGCTAGTTATCACTACCCACCGCCAACTCTTGGGCTACTCTTTCACCAACGAATAATGGAATTGACCGTTACGGTATAACGCTCCCACGGCTGAAAAGGCGAGCATGTTTGGTGTGATGGAGATTCAAACTCGCGACCCTAAGATTACGAGACGAGTGCTTTAACCATCTGGCCATGCCGGGCCTACTTATCGTTTTTGTTTTTGTTGATATTAAGTTAACGCAAAGGTTTCGTTTTCCACCACCTACTGTTTTTGAGATACGTTTCATTGTGCGTTATGAGTTCAGTAGAAAATAAAAATAGAAAATCTGATGTAAAATCTGTGGAATAACATATCAATAGTCGGAGTAAGCAGACAAACAACTTATAAAAATATCATATATGTATATTCAAATATAAACAAATATCAAACTGTAGTTGTTCAATATGTTATAGGATCTTTTGGAGACAACCTTATAAATACTTGGGAAATGTTTATATAATGTGACAAGAACGTTACTCTGTTCGTCGTATTTACGTAACTACTGCGCTCCCAGTGGCACAGCGGAATATCTGTTTAGAATACCCTTGAGGGTCGCGAGTTCGAACCACCGTCACACCAAACATGCTCGCCCTTTCAGCTGCGGGGGCGTTATAATGCGACGGCCAATCCCACTATTCGTTGGTAAAAGAGTAGCTCAAGAGTTAACGATGGGTGGGGATGACTAGCTGTCTTCTCTCTGGTCTTACACTGTTAAACTAGGAACGGCTATCGGAGATAGCCCTCGTGTGTCTTTGCGCGAAATTTAAATCAAACAAACAGAATCAATATTCCACATAAATGAATACTTTCAGTCAGGGTCGAAATCTACAAGACAATTCAAAAAACAGTAATCTCTTATTATAAGGCCTCACGACAGGATTGGATGTCATAAAGGTTGAGGTTAGATCGGATATGACGAATAGTGATATATTTATCTATTTTATTGACTATTTATGAAAATTTATATATAGTCAAGATACACATAACTACACAACAGAAAATAAACAAATGATAAATTATAACACTTAAGCCACTTCAATGCCTAATGCGATCTAACACCGACCACGCCGTAAACGATAGACATCAATATTTTTTACGCTAAATAATAATCGATATAATCATTTTAACATTAATAAACACGGACATTTCTGTTCATTTGAAATTATTATTACATGGCTTAAGCTATCGACATTACTTTGGAAAGTTTTTTTTCATTCGGTTCTATTATTTTTAATACTATCTAAAGGGTTTCTAAGTTTTTAACGCAATACACACGTTCAAGTGTTTGTAATTCGTTAAATAAAACCATAAACACTGCCTTCGTACAGCGAATCTAGAGCGTCGTTCGGAAATTGACTTCATTCTCTCATTTATACGAAATGCTACTTTTGTAATATGCGAATGAAGTACACGTGGAAACATTCTCAAGTAAAACGTTGTTAGAATATTTATGTGACGACTGGTGGTATATTTATTTTTTATATTATTTTATATATAGGATGCCTATAGTTGAATGTACCGTCAATAACGAATAACTTTGTTGTTCTTTGAAGTAATAAAAATCGAATATAAATATAGCTAGCAGGTTTTTAAATTTTGTTTTGTTCTTGTTTTTTTGATAAACAACTTTTTATTGGAAATGCATATCTACATATGTTACAATAGTTCTTCATTCCAGAACTCCAAGAAACTCCTGGTCTGTTACGAAGAGCTATCTGTCTTCTAACAGGTTGGTTATTTAGTTAGTTTTTGAGTTTCGCGCAAAGCTACACGAGAGCTATCTGCACTAGCCGTCCCTAATTTAGCAGTGTAAGACTAGAGAGAAAGCAGCTAGTCATCACTACCCACCGCCAACTCTTGGGTTACTCTTTTATCAACGAATGTTGAGATTTACCTTCAATTATAACGCCCCACGACCGAAAGGGCAAGCATGTTTGGAGTGACGGGGACTCTAACACGCGACCCTCAGATTACGAGTCGAAAACCCTAACCACTTGGCTATGCTGGGCTCCAACGGGATGGAGTACCACCTACTTTGCTCGAATTATTTAAGTAATTTTAAACCAATTTTTTTTTCCAGAGCGTTGGATTGGAAGGAGAAAGCTATCAAATAACTTACTCTTTCATCCTATTTAACCCCTTTAGATTTTCACCTCTGGTGTTTTTTTTAAACAAAAGTCTACTATAACAAACCAAAAGACCTTAAAGAACTGAAAGATCGGATTTGTGATGCCATCTTATCCATTCATATTGCTGTGTTGGTAGTGGTTTCTCAAAATTTGAACGTAGTATTAGATTAATTACAACGAATGATGGAAGATACGTAGATGTCCATTAATAATTAAAACAAAAACTTGCAAGACTACCACTTGTAATTATATTCAATTTTTGTTATCTCAAACAACAAAGTTATACAACTTCTGTTATATAACATCTTCAGGCCCCCTGTATTGTCAAGATACAAATAACTACTCTAACAAGTAGAAAACATGAAAGCTAAGACACTGTAATGCCGAATGCAATTTAACATCATTCACGTCGTAAACGAATATCTAATGAGTCTTTAATATATTTGTTCTATTGTGTTTTTTGCCATAATATTACACTGTTAATGTTTCATTTTAGATAAACCAGCTAAGCGCGTTTAATACACTTGAATTAATAGTGCTGTCCATTGAGGTTAATCTCGCAACTCATTTAATGTAACAAAGTATTACTATTAAAGCTGACTTTCATGGATGTGCTCAATTAAAAATACAATTATCGGAGTTTATATACGATAAAATGCTTTACTTTAAGTATATGAATGATTTCATTATCCACATGAAAGTGTGGTTATAACATGTACTTTTGTCAGATGCGGCAGGAAGTTGCTTGAAATCATAAAACTGATTATATTTTCAGTAAATGGTTTTCCCTGTTTAACTTTTTTACAGATAGAACTAATGACATGATCTTTTTAAAGTCTAATGGAAAGAATTATTTTGAACGTACTCAGGCCGAGCGAGAGTGGACTGGCGAGTTAGCGTGCCAATCAGAAGGTCCATGGTTCGAGTCATTATATCTCATTGAATGCATTCTGCTCTTACATCTTTTAGTTCATTAGAACAAACAGTTAACCTTTCCTCGTAACCGGTGCATATTTTTGACTGATTCATAACCTTCTGGTCAGCAGTTTAGAATTAGCGATGACTACCCTTGAACCGTGAGGTCTGACAATTGAGATAATGTGTCGCTTGAGATGATTATATTAAATATTTAATTTGACAGTTACATATGATTATATATAAACATTTTGTAAAATGAGTTTAGTTACAAAACATGCATTCGCTATTTCTTTATTTCTTATTCCATTAATATTGGTTTCTAATTTATCCGAATTATACGTACCTCGAGTCTGCTACGGAAATGTGATATTGTGCAGAAATAAAATTATAAACAATAGAACTAAACATACTTATATATATACTTTCTAGTTGCCAGAAATAAAGATCTAATTGAAAAATTTCATTAGCCAAATTGATATCAAACAGTAAGATTTCATACGATTGTACATACACATTGATCATTCTATAATTTGGAAAGTTTATTTTGAATTTCGCGCAAAGCTACTCAAGGGCTATCTGCGCTAGCCATCCCTAATTTAGCAGTGTAAGACTAGAGTGAAGGCAGCTAGTCATCACCACCTACCGCCAACTCTTGGGCTACTCTTTTACCAACGAATAGTGGGATTGACCGTCACATTATAACGCCCCCACGGCTAGGAGGGCGAGCATGTTTGGTACGACCGGGATTCGAACCCGCGACCCTCGTATTACGAGTCGAACACCTCAACACGCTTGGCCATGCTGGGCCTAATTTGGAAAGAAAATACAACTACGTTTCGGAAAACATAAAATTTGTTAATAGTGTGATATCGAACTCATTTAAATATCTATCGAAAAAAATACAATTTGTGATGTATTCTCGCTTTCAGTACAAGAGCAATATTAGTTCATTAGTAATTGAAAAGCCTTTAAGTTTTTGTTAAGAAAAATATACCTTTTTTTTCCTCAATGCGACTTTTCAATCGTGTTACAACACCTGGTCACGAATATATGAATAGCGAAATTAAATATTTCATTAATTCTATCTCGCTGCATTTCATGAATGTTAATCAAAGTGAAAACTTTTAGAAATCATAATTTCCGTGCTATTCAGCTAGAATTTTTGTCAGAAACTTTCGTCTACTGTTGTAACTTTCATTCGACTGTGTTTGAAATTCCTTTCGTAAACACAAACGAAAATTTGAATGTACCCCAACCCTGTCACTGTTATAACTATTAGGATTCTGTTCCTCAAGGTTTTCTTTATATTATCAAACCATCAACATCCTAGAGATTTCGGTACTAATTACTATTGACTTGTTTCCGAACAGAAGAAGCTATGCACTCTGAATGAAACTAAAATCAACTTGCCAATCAATGCAACTAATTAAAAATATAGTCTTCTTACGGTTGTACTTATAAGGATTAGAATACACTGTTATATCAAAACAAAACTCGAAGGTTCAAGAAGTCTTGATAGAAATGAATAAAACCCTTGTAACCCGAGCACTTTCAAAAGGTGAACATTTCTATATATATATATATATAGATGTAGGGAGGTTAGTGAATCATGAAGATCATCTGGTTTTCCATGTTTATTTCTCTATGTGCTATTGTAAGCGCCTCGTTTCCGGTACAGTGTAGCCGATGGCGATAGGTCATGTGAATAGGTGTTAGGGATATTTTAATCTATAAATTGTTAAATAGATGTATGTTAGCTATGCTTATGTGTTTAAGTAAAGTAAAGGTAACAGCTGGATACTGATTAAAAAAGATAAATTATACTAATTAATTTATAAAAACAGGTACGAAAAATTATCTTATACAAATAGTTAGTTTTGGGAAATTCAGCTTTCATATTACATGGGAAAAATAAGTAGCCCGGCATGGCCAAGCGTGTTGAGGGATACGACTCGTAATCCGAGAGTCGCGGGTTCGAATCCCGGTCGCACCAAACATTCTCGTGCTTTCAGCCGTGGGGACGTTATAATATGACGGTCAATCCCGCTATTCGCTGGTAAAAGAGTAGCCCAAGAGTTGGCGATAGGTGGTGATGACTAGCTGCCTTCTTCTTAGTCTTACAGTGCAAAATTATGGACCGCAAACGCAGATGGCCCTCGAGTAGATTTGCGCGAAATTCAAAACAAAATGAAAAATAAGCAAAGAATAAAGTTATTTTTCTAACAGAGATCACTGGTTCCTGGATATCGATTAACTCTGAAAGGTTGAACTGTGTTTAGATTAGCAATCCAGTAAGCTCCTTTTATTTCTTTATCTGCTTTAGTTTTGAATCCTGTTTCAATATTAATGAGATTAATGGAATGACCGGATTGGTTAAAATGTTGAGCAACAGGGAGATCTTTTTCAGTGTCACTAAGCTCCCTCTATATATCACTTGCTTTATTACACCACCATTCTTAGTTTGCTCCTGAAGCAGAAATGCCCATCTTTCAAAAGCGCTCGGGTTATAGGGTTTCTATTTGTTACATCATAATGTTACACTCGCTGTTAACGATGGTTTCAGCCATAATCCCATTAATGCATTACAAAGTTCAGCCAAGTTAGAAGATTTAGACCAGTTCTAAATACATACCAATCATCAATGCAAAACAAGTTTTAAGACAAAAGTAAATCATAAAATTAAAAAGTAATAACGTACGATGTATTAAACAGTCTGATCAATATTCAAATCCCACAAACGAACATTTTATAACGCACAAATAAAATATTCATTTAAACTGATTAACAGTTGCAAAAGTCACTTCAAATGTTTCAACGTGGTTTCCCGCCATCTTCAGGAATAAAAAAGTTACTGTGTGCTGAATAAGTACAAAATGTTTGTGGTCATGCGACTACTAGTTTATAATTCAAAAAATTACGACATCTAAACACTATCTGATGCCCTAACCCTTTACCCTAATTTAAGATCAATTTGCCTTTGCTCTGTTTTATTATTTCAGCTGTTTTTCTAATATTTCTTGCAGTCATGCCAGTCGGTTGAGTCAAAATAACTGATTTTTCCCTCATTGGATGAAACATACGTCCAGTATAATTCGTATGTTCAATTTTTACGTATTACAATTTCAAATTGTCTAAAACTGAGTTAAATTGTGATTTAAATTTGGAAGCTAATAAAATATCGATATGTATCGAATTTATGATACTTGCCGACAAGACTGACACACAGCTTTTTTGTATTTAATACAAAAATATTTTAATACACCAACAGTAACACAATTTACACTAATGATCTATATACAGAAGTTTTGCAAAAAATATTGAGTCTTGTATTTGATCCGGAACTTCCTTGATATCTGGCTCAGCATGGCCAGGTGGATAATGCACTCGACTCGTAATCCAAGGGTTGCGGGTTCGAATCCCCGTCACACCAAACATGCTCGCCAGTTCAGCCGTGGGGACGTTGCGGTCAATCCCACTATTTGTTGGTAAAAGAGTAGCCCAAGTGTTGGCGATGGGTGGTGATGACTAGCTGCCTTCCCTCGTGTAGCTTTGCGTGAAATTCAAAACAAACCAATCCTTGATATTTTATCGAGGATTCACGATGAGTGAATTAATTTCGAGTTGATGTAGATACGATTCACTTAACCGAGAGCTAGCTAGCTCTGTGCTCTTCTTTCTTCGCCGGTTACACATCAAGTTTTTTCACCTATGAAGTTATGTTACGTTTTCATAAAAATATTAATGTCCGATGTAAATCCGTTGACGTTAAATGATGTGCAATGTTTGATTTTGTTTGTTTAGAATTAAGCACAAAGCTAAACAATGGTCTATCTGTGCTCTGTCCATCGTGAGTAAAGAATAAATGCACACAATGAACTATTTGTGCTCTGCTCATCATAGGTATCGAAACCCGGTTTTTTACGGTGTGAATCCGCAAACATGCCATTGTGCCACAGGAGAACTACAAGCGTTTTTGGTCAACATGTCTGAAGTTCCTGATTAATAGGCGTTAATCACAGTTATATCTTCCGAGGTTTGTAGCATACCAACTATCACAAGTCAATAATATATACTGTCCCTTGACGAGTCACATTGGTTATATTTATAGACGTGAAGAGAATTTTTAAAAAGTTCAGTTTACGCAACAACATTGTTTACGTACACAAATATATTGTTAGTTCTTATACTCGAGAATCTTCTACAACTTCAATGAATAGGCGGGAAGTTAGCAATACAGATTTAACAGTACAAGTTATGTACATTTCTAAATATAACTTTAACTTAAACAAACGTCAGCAGTAAAATAGATATATGATAATAAATCCCTCACATAACTAATTCAGAGTTTAATTTTCATTTTTAATATTTTTCGTTTGTTTTTTATTTTATGAATTTCGCACAAAGCAACTCCAGGGCTATCTGTGCTGGCCGTCCCTAATTTTGCAGTGTAAGACTAGAGGGAAGGCAGCTAGTCATCACCACCCACCGCCAACTCTTGGGCAACTCTTTTACCAACGAATAGTAAGATTGACCGTCACATTATAACGCCCCACGGCTGGGAGGGAGAGCATGTTTGGTGTGACGGGGTTCGAACCCACATCTCTCGGATTACGAGTCGAACGCCTTAACACGCTTGGCCATGCCGGGCCCAATATTTTTCTTATGCTTATTTATTCTAGATTTTAAGTTTCTTCTACTTTGACCAATGTATGTATGTTCACATTTACAATAAACTTTGTCCTCCGCTAGTACAGCGGTAAGTCTATGGATTTACAACGCTAAAATCAGGGGTTCGATTCCCCTCGATGGACTCAGCAGGTAGCCCGATGTGGCTTTGCTATAAGAAAATACACACAATGAACTTTATATATACCTGTTTGTTTATTTATTTTTCATTAGGTTGTTTGACTAATTCTATCCAATGGTCTGTAGATGGTAAAAAAGGTATTTGTTTTGTTTTTTGAATTTTATGGAAAGCTCGACATGACAAACCTGGAATATATGATAAAAACATTTCTTTTGTAGCTGCTTTATTAAAGTTGGCTTTAGTTTACTTTTTTATTTAACGTTTATTTTTTTTAATTTTCTCACGTCACTTAACAATATGAGGCGAGAAATTTTTATTTAGTGCAACATGTTTGATAATTAACAGGTTTTTTAAAATCTTCTAAAGTAGAACGTAGTTTTAAAGAATGAATAATGTATCACCTACAAATGTTGAAGAAACCATCGAAACAACGAAATATAGTAAAAATATCTTGATCTTAAATGAGAATGAAGGGTTAAAAAAATAAAAAACTATGTAGATGGCGTGATCTTCTTTTTGAATTATAAACTAGTAGTCACATGACTATTACCTCTGGACTTGAACTGCACACAAAATCCACGTTGAAACATATAGTGACTTTTACAACCGTTGCGTGGTTTAAATAAAGATTTTAATTCTGTATTTAAAGCATCGTTCGTTTGTGGGTGAGATCGATTTCATTT
Source organism: Tachypleus tridentatus (assembly GCF_004210375.1). Classification (NCBI taxonomy): domain Eukaryota; kingdom Metazoa; phylum Arthropoda; class Merostomata; order Xiphosura; family Limulidae; genus Tachypleus; species Tachypleus tridentatus. Next base: position 35,076,573 of record NC_134833.1, on the reverse strand, counting down.
CTCACAAATAACAATTCTGTCTTCCTGTGAGACATCGCAAAGCCAGCGGATTTACAATGTTAGGATTAGGTGTTCGATTCCCCTAGGTGGACACAGCAGACAGCCTGATGTGGCTTTTTGCTATAAAACAAACATACAAATGAGATTTTAAACAAAAAAATTAATTTAAATCGGTGAGAAATTTAATCTTTTCTTGCTAGAAGTTTTTAAGCATATTACTACCTTTTAAAAACATTCATGTCTACATTTCAATTTGTTTGAACATTATTTAGTATAGTAGAGAACCGCTTAAATGTATTGACTACAAATATTTTCCTCTATTTAGTTTAGATTTTAGTAACATATTGTTAACACTAGGTTTATTACAGTTTTCTGTACAGTAGTAAGGAAATGTGTAGTTAGTTTAGTTAATACAATTTTCTAAATAATTATTTTCCTTGTCACAAGAACGAGTCATAACTTTCCTTTCTAAGTCGTTTATTATTATAAAACTTTATAGAGATTTGTTGTTCCTTTGTCGGCTTTTACCAAAGATTTAACGTTTATTTATTACTTTCTGTAGCCTGCTCCATATGCTTGTTAAATAACAATAGTTAAAGTGAGTGCTAACTCACTTCATACTGTATTTATAGTATTGTTTTCTTTGTATTATTTTAAACATTGTTATACATTTCATGGACGAGTCACCTATTCCTTTAATTTGAATGTCTATATTTTAATAAACTTACGTTTTTGGCTATACTGTAGATAAATTACTGTTTATAATTTGACAGCTTAAAGAGTAATGTGTCGTCGTAAATGTGTCACAGACGTCTCTCTTCCTTGCAGTTAAACTGCGTATTATTCAAAAGAAAAACGAAGAAAACGAGATACCTTATATCGATATGCGTTTTTTTAGAGAATAGTATTTCTACGACTGTAATTCAGCCCAGTAGCTAATATTTCCGTAAGCGAGGCATAATAGGTTATTTAATTATTGTTTCTTTCATAAATAGTACTGGTTAGGCTATTAAAAGATGAAAATTCAAGGGGCTTGTGTATATATTTAGATATTAAAATATGTTATGTTGTAATACAAAACCTTTAATTCGGTATAAGAATATTTATATGTATACATACAAGCATGACTGAAGTATACAAAGCATCATTCTAGTCTGTTCTACTACATTTTGTAAGGTATAAAAATGTAAGTCTAAATAAACACAGAAGGCTAAAATTACCTCCCATGGACATTTCGTGCATTTGTTTGAAGACATGTTCGCTAAATTTCTCAAATTTATTATCAAATAAAACATACTTGACCAGCAAGAATTTCTTTAATATGAAACTGTGGTGAATTTTCTGATACTGTCATAGATGTATTTTTTACTGACGCAGAGTAATAATTTACCACAATTATTAAAAGACCTTGATAGTAGAAGTTTACCAGAATTATTAAACGACCTTGATATTGTTAATTAAAAACATTTAAAATTATGAATAAGATGATTAGTGTGAAAATGACTGATATATAATATAATATGTCATTAATGTTTTCTTTACATTTGATGGAATTACTAAAATAATTTCATAATATTACATTATTTCCTTAACGTATTTTAGACCATTACCTATTATATTGACAAATACCTATCTGTAACGTTTTTGATTCGGAAATAAAAGTGTATTTATACGGTGTTATTTTATTATTATTTTACAAGTCAGGAATCCAAAATAATTTAATTCAAAGAATGCAAGTTATAACAGGAGATAGAAAGTAAAAGACACATGACAGTTTTAGATAGTACATTAGGACGGAAAATATTAAATAAAACTTCGTAAATAACCTCACAAAATATTTCTGTCGGCTAAACCTATATTACACATATACTTTCTGAAACTCCTAGAAGAAATTAAACCTAAGATGCAAAAATTCCAGATGAAATTAAACCTACCAAGCAGAACTACATTCGTAGTCGTTAGGCAATCAAAACTTTCACCAATAAAAGTCCGTGCGAGATTAAAAATGAATAAATATTGTTGTGCATTACAAGTTCACAGTTATAACAAGACTTTCTTTATATCTTTACAATATATATATATATATATTGCAAATTTTGACTTTGCAGTTTTAGATGCATTTTACGAGTGATATTTTCTAGGTAGAAACAATTGTCTCGAATAAATCGATCGAGGAAAGTGAATCTTAACGTATTTTATTTCTATAAAGCTTTTGAGGTGGAAAGTCTTTACGTTGGTTTAAGTTGTCACTTATGGGGTTGAAGATTGTAACGGTTATGAAGACAGATTTGTATGTCAGATTCCTAGGATACTTCTCCGATCTCGAATTCTGAAATCCACCAAATTTCCATTAAATAACGATACATTTATATTTCCTGATCTTTCGTTAACAAATATATATATGAAATACATTTCGAATATTTTCTGCCTTTATGTCGTCCTTACCTTAAAAGTTGCAATCCCAAATGTTTTCCGTTCGCACTGATGGGGGAGCTTAAAGTCATAAAATGGATTACTTCTCCAGGCTGGTTAGAGCAAAAACAAACACATCGTTCTGGATTTTAGTATAATCACTATGCATTTCTATCGATCGCGGTGCTATCAAGATATTCTTGATACCCACTACCCATTGTTAATACCCATAATCTGCAGTTCACAGGTTCGTGTCCCCATTACACCAAACATGCTCACTCTTTCAGCCGTGAGGGCGTTGTAGTGTGACGGTGAATCCCACTATTCGTTTGTAAAAGAGTAGCTCAAGAGTTGACGATGGGTGGTGATGACAGTCTGCTTTCCCTCTAGTCTCACACTGCTAAATTAGGAACGACTAGCGCAGATAGCCCTCGTGTAGCTTTGCTCGAAATTAAAAACAAAAACTTACCTGCGTGCATCATTTTTCTAGTTTTATCACTTCAGAAGTCCAGATATTTGCAAATATCTTTCTCTTTATTGTTAAATAGACTGCAGAACGAATAATGAAATGGTTTTCCTTTCAAAGAGGAAGAACCGTTTGTTTTCATTTCTTTTAGATTTCTACAATCTTATTCAAACCTGATTGACAAAACTCTAGTTTGCAGATTAATATTTTAGTTTTCGGTCTTGATAATAACACATTTTATTTGTTTCTTTTATCTGAAATATTGGTGTAAAATAATAAATGCCAGAAATTGAAAAAAAACAGACTCATTTCAGTTTATCGTTAGGATGTTTCTTAAAACACTTTCGGTGTAATCAGAATCTTGTTTATTTGTTTTAGAATTTTAGGTAATCGCACTGATATCCAAGATTAAATACCCTTACCTTTGTACTGATACACTATAGGGAAGACAGCTAGCTAGATAACGCCATCAACAAACCCCTTTCGGAATACTATTGTCTAATCAAACAGTGAGATTTGACCGCTCTAAAGTGAGGAACGAGGCTTTTAGCAATAGGATCGTGAATGATTAAAAAGATTTCACCGCTCCAAAGTGAGGAACGTAGATTTTAGCAAGAGGTCATGAATGAATAGTGGGATCTAACCGTCCCAAAGTGAGGAATGGGATTTTTGGCAGTAGGTTGTGAGGATATTTGGACAAAATTATGGGATTTTACCATCACTGTCATAGTGCACGTAAACTTCAAAATGTTTATTCTATGCTTACAACAACGGACAATGAACAACAAACTCATGGATTCACAGTAGGATCCCTCTCCACCAGGAATCTCGAATGAAATATATTATTTACAACAATAATTTTGTTTTGTTTCTTTTCTTTCCAGCAAACGTTTAGTAAACTCTACCTTTCATGACCTGGATATGCTCGATGAATTGTTAAAAAACTACGACAGGCGGGCTCTTCCAACAAGTCACATCGGTAAGTTGACAATAGACTTTATAGAATTTTAATACTTTGGCAATATAAAGAGAAAATATTTTTTTTTATAATTGTTAAAATTATATTTTATATTTCTTGATGATTGAACATCAACATATTTAAATATTTATGAAAGAGTTTAATTCAAATTCTTTATAAGAAAGTAGATGCTCCCTTACTAAAAAATTCAGATGATATATAAAATATTTTTATTTTCTACAAACCTTTCATTCATTTTCAAAATGGATGACTTAGGAACGTGTACTCGTGATAATTCAGTGACGAAGAACTAACCCTTTTCGTCGGTATTCTACAAGTCATTTTGACTTGTAAAATTAACGTAAATACAAGTAATTAGAAATAATTAGAAATCAGTAACGATAGTCGTAGAAATACATTACTACCTTTACTTTCCTAACAGGCGTTCCGACAGTTGTTTCTTGTGAAATCTACATCAGGAGTTTCGGGTCCATCAACCCAGAGACTATGGTAAGAAACCAGCTATTTTATGGTAGTTGTAAAGCATTGGTTTGATACCAAGTTTCGTGTTGTTATGTTTTTTTTTCCTATATCTTCAATAAAATAAAACTATCTTCAGACAACAATGTAAAATATAGCTACATAGAAAAGAAAAGAAACATTGTGATGATTCAAGTATTTTTGAATAACTCGTCAAAAATAAATCAAAGTGACAAATACTTTCAAAGACTTTTTAAATATATATATGTAGAGTTATTTTACTGTTATTTTATAAGCTATATAACATTTCATGGTTCGAATTAGGATTAAATTCGGATTAAAAAGCAACAACAACAACATTTAAACCCACCTTTTAGCTTTTAGATTTGTCGCTGGCTTACTGTGAGACGATATAAAAGAAGGGGATGTTTTGTGGTTTAGAGTATTTTCTCAAGAAGTTCCATACGACGTTTGGTAGTTAGATAACGAGAAACTTGTTTATTTAATTTCGCGCCAAGCATCTGAAGGGCTATCTGCGCTAGGCGACCACAATTTCTGAAGTGATAGACTATAGGAAAAGCAACATGCCAATATCACCAATCAAGATCTCTTCTGCTATGCTGCCCCCCGCTAGTACAGCGGTATGTCTCCGGATTTACAACGCTAAAATCAGGGGTTCGATTCCCCTCGGTGGGCTGAGCAGATAGCCCTTTGTGGCTTTGCTATATGAAAAACACACACTCTGCTATGCTACCAAAGCAAAGTTGGATTGATTGTCACATTATATCACACCCACTGTTGTTGTATGTCACAGGTTAACGTCTATCGATTTTTGTGGACATTTAGACGTACAGACTATCCACACTTAAGGTCCTCGTCCAGTGCACAATTTTCATTCCAGACTATGGCGTTTATTTCATCGCAGTCCTCCATACTTTACGATTACGAAAAAAAACACAAACTCTTTTTTTCTCTTCAGGCTTCAGGGACAAAAAGTATTCATCTGTTAGTCTCCAGAGATGACAAATTCTTCATCTTTCAGTTCCCAGACCAATTTGAGGACATCACCATGACAACAGATGAAGCGTATTTTATTACCCTAAGACATTCTAGAGAAGTCACCAAGTTTGCAGGAGTGGCAAGTTTTGTATGAAATGGAATATTTTGTGGAATGATGTATGGCCTACCTATCCTAATTTTCCACTCACGATTCACAGGCCTTACAGATGGCAATTATTCATACGTGAGGTTATAGGATATAGCAAAGTTTCAGTGAATTTATTGAAAATATAGTTTTTGATATACTTTCCCATATTTCTGACATGTGAACATTTTGTAAGCACTAACAAACCATACGTTTGTTTAGCTGGAGCACTTTTTATAAATGGTATTATGACGTTTCGAATATCTTTGATTGGTCTCATAAACAGTTTATTATGCAGTTATGTTTGATAAGTTTTGTTTTAATTTCGCGCAAAACACTTAAACTAGACGTTCTGTGGGCTGCTCATTTATTACAGAATAGTGGGATTGACCGTCACATCATAACTTCCCCACAACTGAAAGAGCTAGCATATTTGTTGAAGGGATTCGAACCAGCAAACCACAGATTGTCATGTCAAGAAACTACAAATGTGTTTCTTACCCAGTTTCCACCTTTTCTTAGAAATATATAATTTCTTGTCTGAGGAGATTTCGTTGTTCACAACGTTTTGCTGTATTACACAATCTTAAATGGTACGATTCGAATTATATTCTATGCCCCTGTGAGTATATTTACCGATTTATCTTACAAAGCATGCTGGGTGGACTATGTCGCATGCATAATTAGAATTTAAGTTCTTATGGCAGGACATATGTGCTTGCGAAATTCTTAACTTTGATTTGTTTATTTACTACCAATCTATCTATATACTTTTTGAAACCAATAAAAACCCCAAAGTACTAGCACTGATTTTCTGTTTTGCCTCTTCATGAACTCAGGAATACTCGTTAAAATTCAATTCAAGTTCCTGTCTTTTAAAACTATTTTCATTTCCGTAAACTGTTTGGAAGTACTATAAAAACGACTCGTTATTTACGTATTACCCACCAGGATGCTAATCTTAAGAAAGACTCAAAGGAAAAAAAATATTTTGTTTGGTTCGTGTATTCTCATTTATAAGACCTAAATAGTATGGTGGAAAAAAGGACAGGTTCATAACTTATCACTATGCTATCAGCTTAGGAAATGTTCTGCAGTAATCTAGGTCTTAAAAGCAACAGGTGATACGTCTAAGAAACTCTTCTATTTGGTGAATCTCATATATAACCTACTTGTAATGTAGTATTCCACTGAAGAGTTGTTAACTTAGCTAATATGGCAAATACGCTTCACTGAAGCGAAAATTAGTAAAAATATATTCTTCTGTTATAGCATGTCAAGCGAAATATGATATGTTAATGACTTACTGGTAAACATGTAAACTTGGCATAATAAAGAACGGTTCTGCTTTGTATGGTTTAAAGGCACAATCAAACCACTCTTATTTACTGAATAAATTACATTTATTTAGTTATTACTTATTGTAATAAAATAGCCCCATTAAAAATTTTGATATTTGAAAAAAATTACAAACCCAGAGTGATCTTATCGCCAGTTGTCGTCGTAGTTTTTCTCTAGTGATTCTTGCCTAATTTTACAAGTATCGAAAGAGCACCTCGCGAATACAACGGTATGTTCACGGAATTACAACCCTGAAATCAGGGTTCCATTTCCCGTGGTGGGCTCAGCAGATAGCCCGATGGGGCCTTTCTATAAGAAAAACACATACACAAGTTCAGGGGCTATTATAAATACCGAGACTATTGTAGTTATTAACACCGAAGAATTTTATGATACAATGAAATGGAAATCGAATGATGTATATATGTCAATTTCTTAATTATCATGTGTGTTTACCTTATATATATTAAAACCATAATTTTTAAGATTACACAAAATACGCTGCATTTTTTTAAAAAAAGATCCTAAGCTACAACATGGGATTATAAAACGTATCCTAGGTTTGGGAGGTAACTGATGAAATAGGACCCATATTGCGGTGGGAACACATTGTTTATCAGTCTTAACTTCCAATACGCTAGCCTCATATAAGAAGACTGGAAATTAGGAGAGCGAGATGTGGGTTCTCAAGCCCATAACGTCCCACATCTACATTACCCTTCACTGCCTGCAGACAGTTGTTGGAAGGTGACTGTTCTCCAAGTTGAAGTAAGAATATGAAAAATAAACATATAAAGATGGAAAAATGAAAAATAAGATAATACCATTTGGGGATAAGTAATATGAAACTTACCTCTTGATATCAGTATTCCTGCCCCTAATATGGTATAAGCACTAATTAACATGACATTGGTTTTGGAATTTCGCACAAAGCTACTCGAGGGCTATCTGTGCTAGCCGTCCCTAATTTAGCAATGTAAGACTAGAGGGAAGGCAGCTAGTCATCACCACCCACCGCCAACTCTTGGGCTACTCTTTTACCAACGAAAAGTGGGATTGACCGTCACATTATAACGCCCCCACGGCTGGGAGGGCGAGCATGTTTGGCGCGACCCTCGGATTACGAGTCGTGCGTCTTACGCGCTTGGCCATGCCAGGCCAACATGACATTCAACCATATCAGTATTATTACGTTTGTTTCTTGAGAGTGCAAACAAATAAAACACTTACAATGTTAATCCTATCTATAAGACAGACCTACGACGGTTTTATAGTCTTAATTTTTAAATTTTCTACAGTAATTCCTGTATGCTAAATTCGTAACTGATATCCATTTTTCTCCATCGCGTATAGATGTTTCACGAAACGTCATGTGTTCTTTTACATAAGTAAATCATTTTCATTGAAACTGCTTCAGACGTTTGACAACCACTTGCTATAGATTTTTTAGACCAATCGCGACGTGAGATTCTTCTCGATCGTTTTCAAACTCACGAGAAACACATAAAATAATGAATTTTTATCATTGTGATAAGCGTAATAATAATTTGATATAAATAATAATTTATTTTCTTCCCCGTTACGTGAGAGAAAGAATTAATATTATTCACTAAGTATACGTAGTTGAACTATGGGAAAAATCTGTTATTAAAGCCAAAACAACTTTTAAGAAGTTTACATTCGCTGGTCTATGTAATTCTACGACATAATAAAGTAAAAAGAAAAGACAAACATTGTTCTCGAGTCACTCATCGTCTTAAACGCTCTTTTTAAATTCAATCCGTAAACAAATTAACAAACACTAGATAAAGAGTGCGTGCAGATAACACCCTATTAGCTTTGCAGGAAATTAAGAAACCAGCTATAGAAAACGTAATTGCTATGAACATTTTTATGAATGAATTGTGAAGGGGCTATCTTCTAATATAAGTAAAGTAATGTTAAATTTAAATAAATAGCAAAAGTTTTACATTTCAAATACCTTAAAACTGTTCAGAAAAGTTGGATTTCTGCTTTTGCTTGACAATGATGGGTAATGGCTAAAGGAGTGACAATTAAACCATATATTTGTTGCTTAATGTTATTAAAATATATTGACAAACATATAAATGTAAAAACTTATTCGACTCTAGTTGTGCAAATATATATATATATATATATGTATCAATGGAAATTATTTTCTTTTAAAGCAAATTGAGAACTTGTCTTAATGGAAATTATATTGTGCTAGCCGTCCCTAATTTAGCAAAAACTAGAGGGAAGGCAGCTTCAGAACTTGTCTTTTAATCATTATATTTGAATAAAAACGCACTCGGCCATGCCAGGCCACCTTGTCTTAATCATAATTTGAATAAAAAATTCAGTCAACATTTTATGAACTTAAAAAAATCATTTATCAGATATTTAACTCGAATAATAGAGAAAAAACTAAAACAAACAAATAAGGACAGATGATAGAAATTAAAGCTTTGTTGGCGAAGGTAACTCCACACAACTGATAAATATAAATGTAAATTTTCATGTTCTCAGTAGGATTGGTATAGAAACTCTGAATAAGTTACGTGTGGTTGATCATTACTGTTGGTATTAGAATAGCTGAAGTAGAAAATTCCAAAATCTTCAGAACTTATGTTGAGTAGCTGAAAGTATGTTTTACAAGAGAATCCACCAAATATCTTATTAATGATTTAAGTGTAAGTACAGATGTTAACGCTACTACAAGAAAAGTTAGATACACATTAACACGAAAAGGCCTCAGTATGTGTTTGGATGCTTGCAAAACATTGATTAAGAGAGATACCAAGCATAATGTGATAAGCAAATCTCTTTAAACATGAATACATATTGAAATTATTTGGTAACAAGTAAATACAGAGAAGAAAACTATTATGGTCAACGTAAAATAACTACGGTGGAGTTAGCATACAAGGGACAGAAATACGTGTGTGGCTGAAGCTCAGTCAATAAATAACGTTAGAGATCTACACAAAAGTTATAGTACCCTGACCGCTAGAGTGTATAATCAAATTATTTTCAATCATATAATTTTCTTAAAAACACGAACTATTTGGCTAGGACTGATCTTTCTGCAAGACAGGGATTGAAACCACGTAGCAAGTATAATGACATTAGAATTAAAACGAGGCTGAGAAAACATTTAAAACTGTGGCATGACCAACAAAAAGTGCCTTTACGAATTATATTAGGTTGTCTAAAAATAAGTCTCGTTTTTGAAGTGCGAAATTTGGAAAAGTATAAACCAGTGTTGTAAAACATACTTTAATCAAAATAAGTATCATTTGCTTTAACACACTTTTTGCCAACGTGTAACGATACTGTTTATACTCCTGCTGTAGAAATCAAAGTTTTTATGGTTAATGAGCTCCCTGAAAGATTCTTTTGTAGCTGCATGGTTTTGAAAACGTTTATTGTTCAAAAAATTGTCAAAGTGCTTAACAAAATGAAATTTTGCAGAGGAATGGTCTTGGTAATAAAATGGATGAGGCAGGACTTTGATTCCCAATTCGTTCGATTTTTAGAGCATCATCTTCGACAGTTCTTATAACGCCGGTTTTGTTGATTTTCAGTCACCTCATGTGGAACCCACTTATCCAACATTTTCGACTCTCCAATCACACTCAGGTGGTTGGCAATGTTTGATTTGCTTGTGCCTAGCTTTACTGCAAGCTCACGTACTGTTGTGCGAGGGTTTGCAAGTGTTGGGAAACTTACTCTGAGTATAGTTGAAACAGTAGACAATTAAGACACCTTGTAAGCGACAATCGTTGGATTAAACCAACCAACCAACCAACGATAAGTTACTCAGTATTCTACTTCGAGATGTGAGAATTTCGACATTTATTTCTGGACAACCTAATATTAAAGTTGTGATGTTTTATATGGTCAAAGTGTAACCTGACAATGTAATTTAATTGTAGAAGTTGTACAGGAACAACTTTTAACAACAATACACCGATAAACTTGTGTAGCTCTGCTCAGTGTAGATACGAAATACTAATTATTGTACATTGTTTTATTTTATACTTTCTTTACTGTACTAATGAGACAATGAGAATTTAATGTAATTACTCATAATTATTTCCAGTGCTTTGCATAAAACACAAATGATTTTTTTGCATAAATATACATAAATATATATTTATTTATTTGTTAGCAGAAGTTACTTGATTTATAAATACCACTCTTTGGCCTTCTAAGTATCGAAGTATTGTACACTTTTGAAACTAGTATTATTTACACGTAATAATAATACACGAAAAGGGATTTGTTTGTTGAATATCTAGTGAACATCCTTAACTTATTTTGTTAGAGAAGCGATGGCTGTATACGTGGCATACTTAAAGGATTTAGTGACTTATAAATTGAGAATTATACACCAACAAATACATATACATAAGCTTTATTATAATTAAAGGAAATTTTAATTCTCCTCGAAAAGCACCTAATGATTATTTATCTTTTTATTAAAATACAGCACAATCGGTAGGTAAACTCGTAAATCTTGGCATTTCAGTTATTATGTGCGTACTCACATAAGTTGACCTATTTGATTCACAGTTCATTGGCTTCTTTACCATTTAAGTTTTCTATTATTTACCCTATTAATTTCTCTTATCTGTTTATTTATTCGTGTTAAATTATCACATAATTAGAGCATTTTATTAAGTCGTCTCATCCGTTTAACAGTACGTAAGGAAGAAACACATATCTCGATAGAAAACCGACGTTAGATGGTGCTACAAGTCAAATATTTTTACATATGATACAGCAGAGAATTAAGTGTGAAAGAAACTGAGTTTATTACTACTTTATAGTTTCTACTATTGGTTGGCTTTTTAATTATGACGATTTTCCTAAACTGTTTAAGCTACTGAAATATAAGCATATCTCAGTTAACACTGGCTCCAATATCTACGTAACATTTATTGCATAATGCGATATTTTTACAATTTATATTGTAATGGTGATAAAATGCATACATTTCTTTGCAACGTACCATACAGTTATGCCTGATGAAAAACGTTCAGTAAGATAAACATTACTAGGGTATAGATTAATGAAATAAATTGGTAGACAATTAAACAAAAACACAATATTTTGGGTTGCTTTGTCTTGAATCGTGAATGTCTGCGACTTTACTATTTCCTGTTTAGGATTACGAAGTAGACTTGTATCTACGCCAACACTGGCTCGATGAAAGATTACGTAAGCCCAACCTTTCGAAACCGCTAGACCTAAACGACCCGAAGCTAGTACAAAGGATATGGAAACCAGAAGTGTTCTTTGCAAATGCCAAACACGCAGAATTCCAATACGTCACAGTACCTAATGTTCTAGTGCGCATAAACCCCTCGGGAGAAATCCTCTATATGCTCAGGTAAGATTACGTTTTTCTATTACTTCTCTTTCCAAAAAAAAAAAATTGGTTCTATATAAACTATACTAATTCAAATAATTAATTTGTTTTCAAACTTTAAACATTGTTAAAGTATTTGCAAATAAGTTTCTGTCCAAGAAACAACAACCAATACGTTTAGTATATAGCCTTGGTTTTATACATGAGTAATAAAACTGAGTCGTGAGTCGAGAATTAGCACATCAGTGTAGGTTCTTTTTATCACCACGTTAATGGCATTAATATTATAAATTAATAGATATTTGTTTAAAAAATAAACACTGACTTTTAATTGGAAGCGCTATAGTGAGTCCTCCGCTGGGATAGCGTTAAGTCTTCAGATTTATAACGCTAAAATCAGGGGTACGATTCCACTCGCTAAACTCAGCAGATAGACCCAAGTTGCTTTGTTTCAAGAAAACACACACACACGCGCTCACTAAATCACAAATTGAAACTGACAGTACAAAGCTTTAAATGTATTGTCAGTTTCGGTTTGTGTTTTAGTGAACGTTCGGCAAAGCTACTCGAAGGCTATCAGCGCCAAGCTGTCCGTAATTTAGCAATGTAAGATTAGAGGGAAGGCAGCTTGTCAGCACCACCCACCGCCAACTCTTTAGCTACTATTTTACCAACGAATTGAGCGTATATTATAACGCCCCCACGGCTGAAATGGCAAACATGTTTGGTGTGATAAGGATTCGTACCCGCGACCCTCGGATTGCGATACAAGTGCCTTAACCACCTGGCTATGCTGGGCCAACTTTGAGTGTCTAATTAAATAAAAACAACATATTGGTGCTGTAAGGTCGCGTATTTCTAGCATTAATATGTCTTCCATACACCAATACGCACTACAGAAATTAGATAATGTTTATACTGTATTAATGACTGATTATAATGCCTTTTTAATAAACCTTTGTAAATTATAGCATAAATATTTTTGTTTTAGAATAATAACTGAAAATTTTACCTTTCTTTTTTCCATTAAAACTGTCAAATATTTCTGAATCGAAATGTTTGAATACACATTAAAACGATAAATGAAAAGAATGAAGCGAAAAATAATCGAACATCTACTATTTAATGGTTAAACTGATACTTAACACTCTAGTAGAATGGTGAATAAACAGTTAAAAACCAAAACTTTTAACACTGTTCTAAGATGGTGACTCTATGGTGATCATAGGATTTAAAACCACTTCTTGTTTCCCAAGCGTAACAGATTTATTATTATCTATTCATTTTAATACTGATGTATGTTTTAGTTAAATATATCTGGAAATGTGTGCAACTTATACTGTTAAATGTGTATTGTGAAATTCACGCTTATTTCCTACATTAGTAGGAAGTGTTCGAGTGTAAAAATCAACAATGTGTTTGTATATAAATACTAGTGATTGCCATTACTGTCGCCAACTAAACTTTCAAGAACCTCGTCTTAAGTTTATAAATCGATGGGTCAAGAGACAGTATATTGTTGTTGATTTGCTTGGAAGTTATCACTATGATAAACGCTTATCAATTGGGAAACTACAGACATTTGACAAGGAACGTTTATAGATTTCGAACATTACAAACAGTTTACCTTTAGTGGATTATCTTCAGATGTTGGTATTTACAAAAAAAAGGAAAACAACAACATTGTATAACTTCAGCGGGAAACATCACGTGTGAAGAGCGAGCTAGCTTACTCGTCAAATTAACCGTACCCATGCCAACTAAAAATCAATTCGCTCATTGTAAACAGTAGATAAAATATTCATTTCCAGACCAGATAGAAGACTCAATGTTGTTTGGAAGTTCGTAAATTTTTATGCATATAAATCATTTTTTGTAGTAACCGTTATTATTAATTTTATTATTGTTTGTATATTAAAAATATGTTTGCGTTGAAAAAGAAAAAAAGAAAATTATGTATCAATCTTAAATATCAAATATAATAAATGCGATACATATCGACATTTAATTAATTTCTGAATCCAATTTACAATTTAATTTAGTTTCAGACTATTAGAACTTGTAATATATCACATAATAAATTGGAAGCTCGTCCAAAATAAATCATAATGCAAAATAAGGTAGCTTCGAACATGCTGCCACACTTCCTTTGTGGGTATTAATACTTATGAAGTTTTGTAATGTAAACATTAGTCCTGAAAGCAGTATTCACTTTGTATTAAAACAAATATTATATTTCCAAAAGTGGCCGGGTTAGCTAAAATCCTAAATTTCATATGCTATTATAGTTTCGTGATCTGCAATGGAACTGGATTTTATACTTAAAAACACACTTATAGTTGTTAATTGAATGAAACCAAGTCTTAAGACATATATCAATGTATATAGATCTCCAAACCAATAGCCTTTCCTAGTTTAGTTGCTAAGGCGTTAATACGTTGATTTTACGCATATTAGTATGGAATCATAGCTGCCAAAGCATTAGTATCTTGAGATTACGCCCATATCAATATGGAACCGTTGCTCTCATAGCATTAATATCTTGAAATTGTACGCTTATTAGTATGGTGGGTTTGTTCACTTGTTTTATGAATTCCGCGCAAAGCTACACAAGGGCTATCTACACTAGCCGTCCCTAATTTAGCAGTATAAGACTAGAGGGAAGGCAGCTAGTCATCATCATCCACCGCCAACTCTTGGACTACTTTTTTACCAACGAATAGTGGGATTGACCGTCACTTTATAACTCCTACATGGGTGAAAGGGCGAGCATGTTTGGTGTGACGTGGATTCGAACTCGCGACATTAAAATATATTTGCATGTTTTGTTGTAAACGTTGCTGATAGCTGGAATGGTTTTGATAACAACGTTTTTAACACATCTGCCAAAACACCAAACTATAATAATACTTCTGAAATATCTTGAAATTACCTTTGTTGCTAGATTAAACCAGTTGTATTTTTCTCCATATGAAAGGAAGACCTCTATTACGGTTATTTTTCTGTGCTGCAATGACATCTTGACAGTTTATTAAGGAATGTTTTAATTGCAACCATAGCACAAGGCAGATTATATCATTTGAGTGCTAACACATCAGTAACATTTTATATGTACCTTATCAGCTGGTTTATTGCACGTACATAGTTGATGGTAGAAATTAGATGTCGCTGGTAGGATGTTGGAAGTGGTACAAGGATGTAAGTGAAGGTTTAGCAGTAACAAGTGAACCCAGTAATATTCATCCTGGTATGGTACTTTCTTGGTGTATTAAAACAAAACCACAGGCGTGGGTGGAACGTATTAATATATGTTTATGCTCTTGTAACAAAAAATTGTGTTCCTCACTGACGCCCCGGAATGGGAGAACGGTAAGTCTATGAACTGGCAACGCGAAAATCCGGGTTCCGTTCCCTACGGTAGACAAAGAAAATAGTCGATTGTGGCTTTTCTCCGTCACAAACAAACAAAATCTTCATTTACACTTGTACAATCGTACAATATACAGCCGCGGTATTTGGGGGTCAACCTGCTTAACCGCTGCTTAAGTGGTCCGCGGCTTAAACCTTTGTGACTGAAAAGCCGAAGTCGCCAACAGCTCCGCCGAGGAGCCTCATCCGGGCCATTGCGTGATCATTATATCGGATTATCGAATTAAAAATAATACTTTAATTATTGATCACTTTTTTCACGGATTTACTGCGGATTAACTTTAATGTATGGAGAGGTGTGATTCGGTAACAATGGCGGCCTCCATAAAGCTGACATAGAGAACGGATAAGGTAGATTAACGGTCGATTTCTATTGTAATATATTTTATTTATTTCCCAAATTAAAGCAAATCCTTTTTAAATATCCCCTTGAAGTTATAAAGCCAGGATTAAATTCGTAAGCCGCGTTTTTACACGTTCTTAAATTAGCAGTGAGCCGCGATAATCCTCGCTCACATCGCTCACAAGACTTGCTACAGCGGCTTAAGCGATTTCGCGGTTTACTGGTCCGCGGCTTTATGGTTCTCCACTGTAATAAAAACGATTTTTAAGACTAGCATCACAGCGTCCTCTATGTACACTGTTAGAATATGGCAAAGGACTTCCAAGGAATCTTTCCCTTTTTTCCTTCCTGAGAAGATAGGTGTCAGATTGCAGCCATTAAGTGGGAGAGATTTGCATTTTTTCACGTATTGTGATATTTTATGTGATAATATGCAACTTAAATGTTTACCTCTCCCACACCACACCCAGAGTTCAGAGATGTCTAAACGTTGGCATGTAACAACTGAAAGGTATGACATCAACAGGCTGTACTAAAACTGTCTTTGCATACCAAAATGTGCGTAATTTGCATAATTTTTACTAGATGACCTACGGTGTGGTTGATATGTACCGATAGTTGTATTCTAATAAGCATTTTTTTTTCAAAATCTACGAAAATATGAAGTCATTTTATTGGTTATAGCAATAACAATGTATTTTTAAATACCATTGAATGGCTTCTGTGACGGACTTACAATTATATATTAATTTTAATATTAATGTTCCTTTTAGAAATCTATTCAACTTATACTTTTACATCTGTATTGCGAAACTCCTGCCTATTCACTAAAGTTGTAGAAGATTCTCCAATGTAAGAATCAACAATGTATGTGTGTTTGTAAATACTAGTGATTGACACTATTATTGCCTTACCTAAAATTTCTAAAAAACTCTCCTTTCAAGCTCATAAAAGGTAACCATCGTAACGCGACAAGATACATTATATATGATACATTTAGAATACTATAAATCTCGAAGATTTCGAACATTACAAACCGTTTAACTTCAATTAATTAACTTTGAACGTTAGTATTTTTACAAAGACATTATATAACTTCAGCTGTGACGAACTCACATGTGATCAGCGAAGAGAGAGCTAGCTCCTAGTTAAGTACCCATATCAACCCAGAATAAATTCGCTCATCGTGAACCCTCGATAAGATATCAGGGTCGTTCCGATTCAGATAGGAGACTCAATATTGTTTGAAGTTTTTTAAAACAATTCTATATAAATCCTTATTTTTAATAATTGTTTGTAATAACCGTTGTTATATATTTTATTATTATAATATTAAAATATATGTTTGTATTAAGAAAGAAGAAAAAAGTGTGTGTATCAGTCTTGCTTCCAAACATCATAAACTTGATACATATTACATAACATAATATGTATAATACATATTACATAACATAATAAACTGGAGACTCATTCGAGATAAATCGTAATACGTAACATTTATTTTATAGAAATGACAAGTATGACAACATATTAACTCTGCCAAGTTTCGTGCATTTTAAAAGCAAAACTCACGATTCATTTATTTTTATGCACTATCCTGCTGAACTACTACATAGTTTCATAAATTAAATTATTATCATACACTAACAAATCCTAATTTATTAGCTTTTATTTAAGGCATCGATAATTAACGTTTTAAGTAGCAGAACTGCTGTAACTAATATACACTATATACATATGAACTGAGACCTATCATCTTAAAATGGCTGGTATTAATGGATAGCGAACTCAAATCTATTAGGGATAAAATTCTAAGCTCTGCATTTATAAATACTTATTGCAAATAAATAAATATACTTATTTATTTAAGGAAAAATCACATGTTTACTCTTTATGGTTAAAATTATAACCATTGGTTTGACTTCTATATGAACAATATTGGTGGGTTTCGAGCCTGTTACATTATTTACTTTAAATCTTTATTAAAATTGTTTGTAATAGCTTACTGTTAGAACACTATTGTAGCTTCTCAGCAGGACTATGATGGAATGTGTGTTTGATAGTTTTTAAAGTTCTACTGACAGCCGTTGTTAGTTTTAAATGCAGTAACTTAGAGAAAGCGTGTTGGCACGTTAGCTATTTTATTAAGACAGTCATATTTATCATATTATTATCACGTTTTGCTCGAAACTGTATTTTTATTTCATTATAAAATGTTATTACTGAAAGCACGTAAGTTGACATTTGTGGATGTAGCAATAAAACAAGGGTAATCGGGTAAAACCTTACGAGTAACATATCCATAATTCAAATTATTATGATGTTATTATGTTTGTAATCATTGGTAATCAACATAATAATCATATTTCAACGCTATTACTTATCTACTAAGCATTATTATAATATGCTCATTATAATAATATATTTAGGTAATAATTGAATTTTTCAGTCCTTTCGATTGCATTTTTTCATAGTTAACGTGTTAAAATACATCAAATTGCCTATTACATCTGTTACTTTTGAATAAAAATAATAAAAGGGATAAACGCCCCAACCCCCAGTGACACAGCGGTATGTCTGCGGACATACTGCTAGAAACTGGGTTTCTGTACCTGTGGTTGGCAGAGCACAGATAACTCTTTGTGTTGTTTTTTTTGTTTTTTGAATTAAGCATAAAGCTACACAACGGGCTATCTGTGCTCTGCCCTCCACGAGTATCAAAACCCGGTTTTTAGCGTTGTAAGTTCGCAGACATACCGCTGAGCCACTGGGGCAAAACCCTTTGTGTAGCTATGTTCTTAAATGTTTGATTAAACAGAAATAAAATCGAAGTACTATTGTGATAAATTTATATTTTTAACATCGTAGTGTTATCAACTTGTGAGAACCTCTAAACTTTTTATTTTATTAACATTCTCAATTATGGATTAAGAAAGGTTTCGATATGTGAAGAAAAGTCTTCTCTTACCTCCCATCACAGACACATTGTTCTCTAGCGAATTTAGTCAACGTCATTGTAAAAATCATAATATTAAGCATGTATGTATGACGACATTGTAACGATATATATATACATAACCTTCTAAAACTGGAAACAATATAGATAAACTAAATACGTTAAAAACATTTTATTCATTCATGAATTATTATGAAAGTAGCTTTATATACATACCTGCTACATATACCTGTATAAAGCTACATTTTTTGTTTGCATTGTTATAACTGAGCTCTCCAATGAGTTTCTCAACGTGTACCTTTTGAAGTATGTTACATTTAATGTTCATTACATGCAAGCATTTCAGTCAGTTCCGATATCTATGGTCGGTACAAAACAGATAGGCCATCGTGCAGCTTTGCGTTTAGTAATAAAACAAACATAGAGTATTTTCACTAGCAAGTCCATCTCAATCAGGGTATAGGTAAGAAATGATAGTACTTCTAAAATGGGTTACCCTTCTGAATGTTATAAGGATATAACGTAGGGTACCAACAAAATTGACATGTAATAAAAGCTTTTGTTATATCAGACTGAACAAAAACTATTCATTAACTAATCAGAAACACAACACACTTGATTTGATTTTTGTTAATTGAATTTCTAAAATAAATTTTTCCTGAATATTGTCAGAACTTAATTAACGGCCTCTGATACTTGTATCACGTTGTTCAGCAGGCCCAAACAACTCCTGAGTTAAAACAAGAATTGTATAATTCCATTTAATTAAACTCATTCAATCTTGCATTCTATGATGAAAGAGATGTCCTCCCAAAACCTTCTTTCGATTAAGAAAAGTGTAATTTGTATTTCGTGTTTTTGTTATTTTGCAGTTAACTTGGTCGAAGTGTGGGTATGAAAATTTCAATTTCTGAAAGTTATGTAATTAATTGTTGTTTGAAGGACACGTGACTCTTAAGTACTGAATTATTTATAAGTGAGTAGAAGGTACAGTAAATAATTAAATGTTATTACACACAGACTGAAACTGACGTTCTCGTGCATGATGGATCTTTATCGATATCCACTAGACTCCCAAGTTTGTACCATTGAATTAGCTTCATGTAAGTTATTTCGTCTTAATACTCAATACTTTTTCGAATGTATATTAAATATTAATATCAATATTCAATACGCTTATTAATGTATCTAAATATCCCAAAATCAATTATATATATATATAAATGGTAATATCTTATTTTCTTTAAAATTTCCTTATTTTTTCTTTTTATGTTTATCTTTTTCTTGTTCTTATTTTAAGTTGGGAAAGTAATCACCTTCCCACAACTGTTTGCAGGCAGTGAAGGGTAATATAGATGTGGGACATTGTGAGCTTGAGCACCCACATCTCGCTCTCCTAATTTCTAGTCTAATTGTGTCTATTTCTTATGAGACTAGCGAACTGGAGGTTAAGACTAATAGACGGTGTATCCCCACCGCAATGTGGGTCCTACTTCCCAGTCAACTCCAAAACCTAGAATACATTTTATATTCTCACGTTCTAGCTTGTACCCTAAGATCTTTTTTTTTTAATGCAGCATATTTTGTTATCTTTTAATGTGTTTTGTTTTGACTTTAAAAATTATGGTTATAATATAATTAATCAGAGATTGGAATTTGCTGTTTCTAACGCAGTCCTTCCTCATGATTTTGTTTACTTATTTAACTTCATTTGAATGTATTTATTTAATTTCACTATCATTATATATATTCAAATTATAGCAATCTGTTAAAATTGACGCATTTAAAAATACTTATCAAATACTATATGAAAGATATGGCTCACTGTAGCATTGATAATAGTTCTCCGATTTATTTTATTTTTAAAAATATCTGAGTGGAATTTTTCAGTTTCCAAGACAACTGAAGAGCTAAACTTGACCTGGTCCGAGGAAAAACCTGTCAAACTTTACGAAAATCTCAAACTTCCTCAGTTCGAAATCACCGACATGAATACATCTGTGTGCAATGAAAGGTTTCATATCGGTAAGTAACAAGTTAGTTATTCTTATAAGCTTATTTCCTAATAGAAGATGTTCCACAATTACAACAGATCCGTCAATTCAATACCATCATTTTATAGACATGTTGACTCGATATAAAGTCTGTTATAAAAATACGATTTTTTTATAATAGAAATAACAAAATATGTATGTGTTAGAATTGGGAATCACGTATGTTTTAAAGTTTCGAAAGGTGTCTAACATAACTTCCGGTTACAATAGGGTTTCAGGTGTATTAGAATATTTACAATTTATTTTGTTAACCCTATAAATTTAATTTTAAACCACTTGTTTTTTCAAAGTTGACAGTTCTTTTTCTGTGATAGAATAAATTGAATCTCAATCCTTGCTTTAGAGTAACACAAATCAATGTTCAGCAGCAACGGAGAAACGTCAAACTCCTTACTTTTACAGACAGATCCCCACCTGATAGCTGGTAGTAAGTGAGAGGGCTTATGACGTTAAAATAGGACTTCGATATCAGCAGTCGGCAGAGCATAGATAGAATATTGTGCGCTTTGTATTGAACAACAAACTAACAACAAATAACATAGTATTTTCCTTACCCCCCATACACACACACACACACACACACACACATATATCATATATATACTTGTACGGGCCCGGCATGGCCAAGCGTGTTAAGACGTGCGACTCGTAATCCGAGGGTCGCGGGTTCGTGCCCGCGTCGCGCTGAACATGCTCGCCCTCCCAGCCGTAGGGGCGTTATAATGTGACGTCAATCCCACTATTCGTTGGTAAAAGAGTAGCCCAAGAGTTGGCGGTGGGTGGTGATGACTAGCTGCCTTCCCTCTAGTCTTACACTGCTAAATTAGGGACGGCTAGCACAGATAGCCCTCGACTAGCTTTGTGCGAAATTCCAAACAAACAAAATTGTATAAAATTATTACTTTCAGACCACATGCTTATACAGGGTGTTCGGAAAGTCACTGTGCAGTTTTGTAATCATATTTTATTAAGTCTATTTCAAGTCAGCAACTGATACCGGTGTTTAGAAACAAAATAAGAAGGATCCAGGCCTGTATTGATGCCAACGGGGTTCACTTTCAACATTGTTTATAATTGTCATTCATATTTACCTCCTGTATTCTATATTGACACATGTCTGTTAATACATATATAAGTGCACAGTGACTTTCCCAACACCTTGTATAACAATGTTCCATTATAATCACGGCGATCATTGGCTGCTCTCAGATTTATTCCATCTATACAGCTTTCAGATACAACATTCCTACTTTTGCATCTATTTACAGTCCCTTAATACCCTACTAAAATTATTCAGACAGTAGATGTGTGAAATTTTATTGTCACAGTAAATCTTAATATTCCATTTAAATAAGTCGTTGTAGTAAATTTCAATACCTTTATTTCCATGTTACTGAACTGTAAGGTTAGGTTAATTCTCCTAAGGGCCCGGCATGGCCAAGCGCATTAAGGCGTGCGACTCGTAATCTGAGGGTCGCGGGTTCGCATCTACGTCGCGCCAAACATGCTTGCCCTTTCAGCCGTGGGGGCGTTATAATGTTACGGTCAATCCCATTATAATGTGACGTTGGTAAAAAAATAGCCCAAGAGTTGGTGGTGGGTGGTGATGACTAGCTGCCTTCCCTCTAGTCTTACACTGCTAAATTGGGGACGGCTAGCACAGATAGCCCTCGAGTAGCTTTGTGCGAAATTCAAAAACAAACAAACAAATTATCCTAAGGTGGACAGAGTTAAGTCTACGGACTCACAACGCTATTATCCGGTAGACACAGAAGTCACTTTACGTAGATTTGCACCGAAACACGAACAACGTTCTTACAAAACAGTAAAATATTCATCTCAGTTCTTTCGCTTTAATGTCCTTTTTATTATTATTATGTGCGTTGTGACATAGGATGATCACGACAATAAAAGAGACGTTTTATTGTGTTTATTTAAGTGTATTTACTCAAGACTATGTTTAGCGTAAAAAGCAATTCTTTTCATGGATAAATATTTATTTCTTAATAAATATCATAAAAACCATAGAAAGTAGATCGATTATCTAAGAATTTTTTTTTTCTTTGTGTCTTTCGTTTACTGCCTGTAAGGTTTTTTTTTGTTGTTTTTCTGTAAACTGCTCGTTGTACAATAATGTCACGTGACTTACAGCATAGTGGCACAGTTTAAAAAACGTTAAGACGATTTATTTGTTGGTTTTAGATTTCTCGCACAACACTCACTGGAAAAAAAATTCTAATTTTAAGCGCTTAAAGAACAGAGAGAAGGAAGGATGTCGACATTACTTATCGTTGAATTTTTCAATTACGTTTTCTAACTGAAAAGTAGGACTTAACCACCACACTTCTGAAACAGGACTCGAACATATTAGTCCTTGGATCATGTCTATGCTGAGTTACTAATAAACATTACATAGTGACAAATCGAACATAAATGAGATACTAATTGTCACATAGCAAAATTTAAATACCTTTGCATCATACTTTTAACGAACTAACAAGCGCAACAAACGCATTTGTGTTTGTTTGAAAACAAGCACAAAGCTACCTAATAAGCTACCTGTGTTCTGTCCAACACAGGTACTGAAACCTGGCTTTTAGCGTTGTAAGCCCTTAGACATGCGGCTGTGCCACTGAGAGGCAACAGATGTTTAACACATTATTTGGTGTTAAACATAACAAGTTATAAAAATATTACAGGGGAAAGGTATCATTAACGAATTTTGCCCGGCATGGCTAGGTGATTAAGGTGCTCGACTCGTAATAGAGGGTCTCGGATTCGAATCCCAGTCATGCCAAATATGCTCACCCTTTCAGACGTGGGGGCGTTATAATGTAACGGTCAATTTTACTATTCGTTGGTAAAAGAGTAGCCCAATAATTGGTTGTGGATGGTGATAACTAGTCTTATATTGCTAAATTAGGGACGTTTAGCGCAGATAGCCCTCGTGTAGCTTTACGCGAAATGCAAAAAAACAAACAAACTTTAACGAATTCTTCAAGCTGTTAAGATATTACGTTTTTATTTTAATACAACTCGTGTTTACAGGTGAGTACAGCTGCTTAAAGGCTGAGTTTTATCTACAACGATCAATCGGATATCATCTGGTACAGTCTTATCTTCCCACTGTTCTTATCGTTGTCATTTCGTGGGTGTCATTCTGGTTAAACGTCGAGGCAATTCCTGCTAGGATAACACTTGGCGTCACTACTCTCTTGACGATTTCCTCAAAAGGTTCTGGTATCCAGAATAACTTGCCTCCTGTTTCTTACGTGAAGGCTATGGATGTCTGGATGGGGGCGTGCACTACTTTCGTCTTCGCTGCTCTCCTGGAGTTCATCATTGTCAACTATCTCTGGAGAAAACGCATTGAAAATTCATCTTCTGTTGCTACAGACGCGAGCCAGATCTCTCTAAAATTGGTAAAGGAATGTTTCTGTTTTAATCAGTGTATTAATTTAATTCGAACCACGTTCTCGTCATTAAATATAATGTAATCTGTTACAAATGCAATGAATACGTTCATCTTCAGTTTGCATTTATATATATTTCTTATTTTAACAATCCAAAGAACAAGTTAAATATTAAACACGTGCACCTGTATGTATAGTGTAGATATTACATAGAGCAGTTACTTTTGGTTATTAGCAATGTAAATAGCTTTACTGTAGCAATATGAAATACGGGTTTCGTTTCCTTCTTAGATCCATTTAGACAGTTACAAGTCTGATAAACGACTGAAAGTCCAGTCCTCTGTGATTAATAAAATACAGGAAGAAAAGTATTATTCTTGGAAATACCTACTGTTGGACTTTGTTAGAAAATACGAATTTTACTTAAAAACAAATAATAATCCCTTGTAGACACATATGAGAGAACAATATTGTTTCAACGTGACACAAGTCACTCAACAAAGTTTGTTATTTCTTAATTAACATTTTTGTTTACCCTTTTACCTTAACGGACTTGTGTTTGTGTTGTTTTTCATCTTTAAATGTCCCTCTGCAATAAATGAGATGTATTTGGTTTTATACATTGCTCTATTTGGTATGAAGGGACCTCATATGTTCTAAGAGTCCAATTAATTCAAATTTTATAGGTGCTATGAGAACACATTTGGAACAGAAAGATTAAGCTGTGGCATACATATATCCTTCATAACTTGCTGGATATATCTTTTTCAAGGTTAAAAATTTATAATGCACACTAATGAATACACAAGGCTGTAAAAAACAGCAACAAATTTTCAATTAAAGTTTTAACTAATCCCGAAAAAAGAATGTAATATAATATAATATAATATAATATAATATAATATAATATAATATAATATAATATAATATAATATAATATAATATAATATAATATAATATAATTAATATAATATAATATAATATAATATAATATAATATAATATAATATAATATAATATAATATAATATAATATAATATAATAAAACACAAAGTTTCGGATACTCTTTTTTTAAAGGGTTATAGCGTTACAGACAGAAGTATCTTTCATTAATCTTACGAAAAAAAAATTAGAAAATTCTAAGTTTTGGCTTTCATCTTTGTGAAGGATAATGTGGTGGGGAGTTCCTCCATAAAAGCCTTCTTTTATTCTAGAGTTTGAATAAATATTATAATTAACCCCTTTAACTTGTACTTAAGGGGTGCTGGTTCCTGAGATCATGAAGGAAAGGAAAGGATCAAAAGATGCAGCCCAGTGGATTTAATCATGAGTGTGAAACCGTGTCAAGTTATGCACAGAGTGTGAAGTCGTGTCAAGTTATGCACAGAGTGTGAAGTCGTGTCAAGTTATGCACAGTGTGAAGTTGTGTCAAGTTATACAAATTAATATGAAGTCGCGTCAAGTTATACAAATTAATATGAAGCTGTGTCAAGTTATACACAATGAATGTGAAGTCGTATCAAGTTAAGAAACAACGAGTATGAAGCCGTGTCAAGCTGTACACAAAGAGTGTGAGGCCGTGTCAAGCTATACACAACGAGTGTGAGGCCATGTCAAGCTATGTGTGAAGCCGTGTCAAGCTATACACAACGAGTGTGAGGCCATGTTAAACTATACACAACAAGTGTGAAGCCGTGTCAAGTTATACACAATGAATGTGAAGTCGTATCAAGTTAAGAAACAACGAGTATGAAGCCGTGTCAAGCTGTACACAAAGAGTGTGAGGCCGTGTCAAGCTATACACAACGAGTGTGAAGCCATGTCAAGCTATGTGTGAAGCCGTGTCAAGCTATACACAACGAGTGTGAGGCCATGTTAAACTATACACAACAAGTGTGAAGCCGTGTCAAGTTATACACAATGAATGTGAAGTCGTATCAAGTTAAGAAACAACGAGTATGAAGCCGTGTCAAGCTGTACACAAAGAGTGTGAGGCCGTGTCAAGCTATACACAACGAGTGTGAGGCCATGTCAAGCTATGTGTGAAGCCGTGTCAAGCTATACACAACGAGTGTGAGGCCATGTTAAACTATACACAACAAGTGTGAAGCCGTGTCAAGTTATACACAATGAATGAGAAGTCGTATCAAGTTAAGAAATAATGAGTGTGAAGCCGTGTCAATTTATACATAACGAGTGTGAAGCCGTGTCAAGCTATACACAACCTCTATATTTCCTGACACAATATCAATTTGTGATTTATCGTTAAAGTTAGTTGTATAGTTGCACTTCGGTAACAATGACAAACTAAATCTTAACACGTAAAATTAGTAGTTTATATTACAGATTAACTACTTTTATAGCGTACTGTATGGCTTACACACATATTGCCTAAACTTGCATTACATGAAGCAAGCCTGTTTTCACTTTATCGTAAAACTTCAAAACTCTGGATATATATATATATATATACGAATTAAGCCTAACATTAACTCAATATATTGCAGTACACTTTGATATCGCGGTTTGCATATATGACCATACGTATGCTATCTTACAAATACGTAGTCATGGAAAGGACTGTTTTGTCATATTACTCTAAGGCACATAAGATTCAAAATTTACAATTTTCACCATATGCACATCAATACACTAATTTAAAATACAATCTACGTCGGCCTGATATGGAGTGCACCCTGTTGTTTTTACGTAAAATGGTCAAACTGTAGGTATTACTGCTTAAGTCGTGCACACAAAAAATTTTACGACGTGTGCAAATGGAAGAAAAGTCGTTACATTTCATTTTATTTAAAAAGACCGATATAGTTGTATTCTCATTTTTATATCGGCCCAAGATGGCCCGGTTATTAGAGCGCTTGACTCGCAATCTGCTTTTTGCGGGTTCGAATCTCGTCACCAAACATGTTTGCCCCTCCACCAGTGGGGACGTTATTCTGACGAGCAACACCACTATTCGTTGGCAGTCGGTAATGATGGTTAACTGTTTTCCCGTTCACTGCTAAATTAGAGACGGCTAGCGTACACTGTCCTTGTGTAGCTTTGCGCGAAATTCAAAACAAACAAATGATTCTTATATTTTCTTTTATCTTATGATAATTAGACTCTATATCTAGCTTTGCACCAACCACCTCTACTTATACCGACAGTTCTCATACATAAACTTCTCAGATTTTGTTTTATATAAACTAAACGAAATAAATACAACAGTTAACATGTTATATTTCATTACATCAGATAGAACATCGTGACTTCTATGTGTAAACTGCACCTTCAGTTTTTTACGGTTATTTTTTCATTGTTTTGACCAGAGCTAAGGATCGGATCCCTCTGAAATGTAAGGGTCCGGAAGTTCGATTTCAAACTTGCTAGATTCTATAACACCATGATGACTTTCAAACATTCGAAGCTCTGTTACACTGAATTGGATCTTCAGCTGAAAAAAAGTGTTCATGTCTAAAACTTTGTACTGCGAATGATCAAATTATAGACCAAATTGTAAACCATACAACAAACAGGTGACCACGCCTTATAGCTGATTTTAGTGGTAACCCGTAGTAGCACATTTTTGGAACTACTTGCCTCCTAGCAATGCAACTTGAAACTATTCGTCCCTGGTGACAAAGTTTGAAACTATCTATAACTTTGTGTAATTATGACGTAATGTAACTTTTCGGTCTCAAAGCATAATATAACAGAGTAGAACTTGTTACACCCCTTCTCACTGGTCCCCACCCACGTTCTGAGGCTTCTCCTTTGAAGGGTAAAAGAAGGGTTGACTACTGCTACTATTTGATAAAAAAACATTTTTATATGACATAAAAATATTTTTTTTATGCTACTTGAGTATTTTTAGTGGCCTTCTAGTCTTCCAACAACTTGAAAATATGAATCCAACCAATCATGACAAACATATATATATATATATATCCTTACGTTTTCCGAGAATGTTTCAATAGTTGGTACATAAAAAAAAGTTTGTGTCACCTAATATGATCTACAACGTTTAATAAAAAATGCTTAAAACAAATTTGTTTATTAATGTAATTCAAATTAATTCACGGTAAAATAACTCAATAAGTTAGTAAAGCTGTAATTTACAAAAAAGTATTTTTCGTATCCGAATGCAATAAATGACAGAAACTTAATACATACCAGTCAATTTTTCAACTTACAATAAGGAACAGTTATAAGCAATAAATGTCAAAGATCAGTATTTTATTTTCATATATCAAGCTTGATAAAAACAATTGAGTTTCTTTTCTTCCTCGCAGATTTCGAACTCTACAGACTGCAACGGTGACACGAAGGTAAGAATAAACTGTTTTTAATAATATTTAATAAATATTTTTAATATTTACGTTTTTAATATATGTTCTTGTTTCAGATATATTCTTTGTGTTATGTTTTTAGGTTCTGTTTCTTGTTTCAGATCCATTCTTTGTGTTATATTTTTAGGTTCTGTTTCTTGTTTCACTTCTGTTCTCTGTGTTGTGTTTTTAGGTTCTGTTTCTTGTTTCACTTCTATTCTCTGTGTTGTGATTTTAGGTTCTGTTTCTTGTTTCAGATATATTCTTTGTGTTGTATTTTTAGGTTCTGTTTCTTCAACAGATAATAGTGTTAATAAATAATTGTGAAGGTCAAGCTAGCTAGGTCAGAATATCTACACGCTACTTTAACTCTTCTATAAATACAATGCTTTGACTTTTTTAATGTTATAGAAACTGAAAATTAACATTTCTTTGTTAAATTATAAATTAGTGACTAATTAGTAAGTGAGTTTCCATCTGTCTTTGTAAAAACACGAGCACTCGAAGGACAAATGAATTTAAATTCAGCTTTTATCAGTCTATGCACAGACGAGTCTTCTATGGATGGCTTCTGAATTCTATTTGTTTAGTTTGTTTGTTTTGTTTTGAATTTTGCGCAAAGTTACACGAGAGTTATCTTCGCTAGCAGTTTCTAATTTAGTAGGATAAGACTAGAGGGAAGGCAGCTAGTCATCACCACCCACCGCCAACTCTTGGGCTACTCTTTTACCAAGAAATAGTGGGATTGACCGTCACATTATAACGCCCCTACGGCTGGGAGAGCGAGCATGTTTGGCGCGACGGGGATGCGAACCCGCGACCTTCAGATTACGAGTCGTACGCCTTAACACGCTTGGTCATGCCGGGCCTGGCAGCTAGTTATCACCACCCATCGTCAACTCTTTGGCTACTCTTTTACCAACGAATAATGGGATTGACCGTCACATTATATCGATCCCACGGCTGAAAGGGCGAGCATGTTTGGTGCGACTGGGATTCGAACCCGTGATCCTCAGATTGAACAAATATTTTGATTGAAAAAATATAAACACAATTAGAACATTTTTCACGGAAAAAGTAAAAAAAAAGAAAATAATTACGAAAAAATAGTACTGAAAAAAGACACTCCAGACACTTAATTTCCAATTTGTGAGATCTTTTAAAATATATTTTTTTTTCAAAAAAATGTTAAAACCAATGTGTTTATGAATTTTTTTATTTTTACATCTTAGTGAAAAATTTCCCTCGGAGGGATAAACATTGACTCATGTTCTTTTTATTTTGAAAATATGTAGAAACAACATATATGAACTTATACGAATATCCACACTTTATATTTTTGTGCTAGCCAAGAGCCAGCAGATATTCTACAGGAGAGATTGTTAAAAATAATAACATCGTTTTAAAACTTTGTTCACTCTTCTTCTTAGTGTCAAATGATTGCTCCTAAGTTGGCTGATAAATCTGTAACTTCTTAGACAGATGATATTTGTTATTTAAACGTATTTAAGCCTGTATTACATGTCAACGGTCAAACAACAGGAAGGAGTTGTTATTTACATGATATTCAAAGAGAAACGATTTTAGGAGAGCCAGGTTATTAGGAGTTTTACTTAACTCAAATTGTTAAGCCATCTCATCTTGGGAACAAGAACAATATTGAAGACTGTTACAACATGGTCATTATCTAATAAAAGTCATCAATCTCACATAGGCGTGACTCAAAGATCGTCCTTGCTTTATATACCAGTTATGTTCTCAACGGATACAGCTTAATTCCTGAGCAAACCTATTTGAAACATACTGATACTATAAAGGCATTAAGCAGCTCTAATCTATTTGAAACATACAGATACTATAAAGACATTAAGCAGCTCTAACCTATTTGAAACATACTGATACTATAAAGACATTAAGCAGCTCTAATGGACTTCTTGTTCCCAGTCATATGTTATTTATCAGATTCCACAGGACGTTTCTGATTTTTGCTCCTGAGATTACGTAACTGTGTAACAGTATCCTAATATTAGGGTTAACAAAAGAACAATGAGATAAATAAATATGTCACAATGTGTTGTTATTTTGTTGGAAAATTAAGGTAAGCAATTCCTATAGAAAAAAAACGGGTTGTTATCAAACGTAAAACAATATAAAACATCTGTTTTATTAACATTTCTCTTGAAAACATGCAAAGGTAAGAACAAGTTTTCTGTATCTCCTCCTTGAGAAACCGCGAGCTCTTCATTCTATATCTATAGCTCTTAACAGGTTAATTTGGTTATGTGTGTTTTCCTATAGCAAAGATACATCGGGCTATCTCCTGAGCCCACCGAGGGGAATCGAACCCCTGATTTTAGCGCTATAAATCAGTAAACTTACAGCTGTACTAGCGAGGTGCTAATTTGGTTGCAAGTAACAGAAATAGGTAGTTTAAATACGATTTTTAAGGCTTTCTATTAAATAAAGTCAAGTCAACTTATAATTAGTCAACTTTAATCAGTTATATCACATTATTCTAGTATAATAACAGGCTGACAAACAACGAGCTACAGGCATAAGGAAGAATTTTACTGATGGTGGAACGCGTTACATATTTTGACAAACCAATTTTCTGTCTTCTGTAACATGTTACACCATCAATAAAATTTTTCCTTATGCCTGTAACTCATTGTTTGTCTACCTGTTATTATTTTTATCGTGTTATTTATGCGCAGTTGTTCTTGTGATAGTATTAGTTATATTGATTAATTATTTGAAAAAAAAAAGATTAATCATTAAATACGTTTTGTTATTTACCTTTAGAACGTTATTAAGTCCAGCGAGCCTAATGGACCAGAAGACGAAAATGTCGAATTCCATACTGTTACTCCAGGCAAGCTGCGTGCCAAGAAAATTGACCGGTTGTGTCGAATTGCTTTTCCTTGTGCTTTCCTGGTATTTTGTGTCGTTTACTGGCCATACTACCTAATGTAATAATCAGTGGTCACACTTCCAACGTCCTTCTAGTCAAATTCCTTTACAATTTGTATTTAATTAGGTCAGAACTGTTTGGTAGTGTAAGCCTATTTTCTAATTTATGTCACATCTCTCTCTGTTATTGGTAGTATTTTTGCTGTCTTACTATAATTGCTTATCGTATCTATCATATAAGGTAAATACATTATATATACTCTATATGTCTATGATATATCTGTGAGTTTTTAGTCATTTCTGGAAACGATATTTGTAACTACGTAACAAGATAACCGTAGCAGACCTATTTAAGGTAAAATTTAATTATTACACATTATTAGGTATCATGTTCATCAGTGTATCCAACAGTTTAAGAATGTATTGCTATTTAGTTAACTTTACACATGTAAGATATTCTATTTCTCATTTCTAGGGTGTCTTTTCACTTATGCACCTTTATATATGTTTCGTGTATATATATATGTGTGAGTGTATAGTGAAGCTAACTGATTTGTTATAGATTAAAAATAAAAATGATCTGCTGAAGAATAACATGATAAATGATCAGTTCGTTTCGTATTGTAAATACTCTCGTCCGAAGTGGATTCTTCATACATGAATGTTGGCACTAAGCCACAGATGGAATTACAAATTTAAACAAGAGAGAATCCTTAACGGCTCTTTAAGGCAGGATTTGAGTAACTTTATCTCTGAAACATTTGTTTCACCTTTTATTAGCTCTACTTTTGTACTCCAGCAATATGAAGCACTGGGCACAAGATTTTATTGCTCATCAGCTTCTCTACCAGCTTACTCCCAAATTAAAATCGTTTTAGATTGGAGAAGAATAAATTAATCCATAAGAAGTTTGGCGTGGTCAATACATCAATCTAAAGTGTTTGACCTCCTAATTCAAAAACTGTATTTATATCTCAAATCGGTCAAGAGACGCAAAGCTAAAAGTTTTTAACCGAGAAAACAAGCAAATAATAAAAAACAAAACAAATAACAACTGAGAGGCATTCTATCACCCACTTTGCCGCAGCTTAAAATACGTTTTTGTCTTTTAATTTTATTTGTGACTCTATCTATGTGTCGTAGTTAGAACCATTATTAAATTACAAGTACGCTATTCCTATGTATATATATGTGTATTGTTATTTTAACTCAAAAACATGTCGAAGAAAAAAACAAATTAAACAAAAACGCTGCATCAACTGTTTTGACTTCTTTTTGAGTTAAAATAACAAATTATGTAATTAGTCAGAGGTTTGATTTGCTTGTTTTGGATTTCGCATAAAGCTACTCAAGGGCTATCTGCGCTAGCCATTCCTAATTTAGCAATTTAAGACCAGAGGGAAGGCAGCTAGCAGCTAGTCATCACCACCCACCACTATCTCTTGGGCTACTTTTTAATTAACGAATAGTGAGATTGACCGTTACTTATAACAGCCCCACGTCTGAAAGGACGAGCATGTTTGGTGTGACGGATTACGAATCGAACGCTTAAACCTACCTGGCCGTGCTGGGCCTAGAGGTTTGGATTTGCTGTTTTCAACGCACTCCTTTCTTATTATTTTACAATTCAACTTATTTAAAATGTAATTCTTTTCACTACATATATACATAGGTATATGTATTATACATCATTTAACCTGTAGTCTATTTCCCTATTGATTATATGATATTAATTTGGAACAAAATACTCAAAATTGCCATATTTACTTGTATGTATGTCTCTGCCTATGATTCTGCCTTTACTTCGATATATATATATATATATGTATCTGTGCGTTACATTTGTGTGAAATATTTAGAAGCAATTGTTTCAGTACGTGCAGTTAATAAAGACATTTGCGAAACGTTTTTTTTAATAAATCATTTCGCCACTAGAAATTGAAACGTCAGTGTTAAACTGATAAATATCAGTGTTAAACATGAAAACAACAGAATTAAAAGATACCAGTTGATTTTCAATAAACATTCACATTAATACGAGAGCATTATATAAAAGAGAAACTATAAAACAATCAATCGGTTAAAAATGAAAATAATCACAGTATAAAAAAGATAAAGTTATTTTATTTTTTGCGGTGTATATATAATTATTAGTAAATTTTGTGTGCATATAAAAATTCAACCCGATCGCACCAAACATGCTCGCCCTTCCAGCCGTGGAGAGTTATAATGTGGCGGTCAATCCCACTATTCGTTGGTAAAAGAAAAGCCCAAGAGTTGGCGGTGGGTGGTGACGACTAGCTGCCTTACCTCTAGTCTTACACTGCTAAATTAGGGATGGCTAGCGCAGATAGCCTTCGAGTAGCTTTGCGCGAAATTCCCAATAGACAAACAAACAATAAAAATTCAAGTATTGATAATGGGAAATTTAGCTACTTAATGCATGAGAGGGACGAGTTAAGATGATTATTTTAATTATGTTAAAGTACCTTTATCTGTAAGAGAAGGTCTGACGTTATCAAATAAAATGTTTCAGTATTATTTTATTCTTTGAGAAATGTTGTCTTTTTTACCTGTTTTCTCAATTCACTTATTTCATAGACATGTTTATAACTTCTTTATTTCTTGCGTGTTATGGATCTAGTTTAAATATTTAATTACGTATGTTGTAAATCGTGAATAGAGCAAATTGCATTTCAGTTAAGAAAAACTGGTTGTTTTTGAATTTCGCAAAAAGCTTCACGAGAGCCATCTGCGCTAATCTTCCCTTATTTAGCAGAGAAAGACTAAAGGAAAGGCAATTAGTTATCACCACCCACCACCAACTCCTGGACTACTATTTTACCAATGAATAATGGGATTGACCGTCACATTATAATGTTCTCATGGCTGAAAATGCGAGTATGTTTGGTGTGACCGAGAAATCTTTATAGTCTCGGAGGGCTAACTGTACTATGCCCACCACAGGTATCTAAACCTGATTGTTAGCAGTATAAGTACACAGAGATGTTGCTGTTCCACTGATGGGGTGAGAGCACACATAATGATTTTATCGTTCAGTGAACATTACACGATCTTAAAAAATATCTGCACTGGCTGCCCTTAATTTATAAGCGAAATTCTGGAAATAAAACTAGCTGGTTAACATCATCCACCGATAACTATGATTGGTTTGTTTGGTTTATTTTGAATTTCGCACAAAGCTACTCGAGGGCTATCTGTGCTAGCCGTCTCCAATTTAGTAGTGTAAGACTAGAGGGAAGACAGCTAGTCATCGCCATCCATCGCCAACTCTGAGGTTGCTCTTTTACCAACGAATAGTGGGATTGACCGATACTTATAGCGCCTCCACGGCTGAAAGGATGAGCATGTTTGGTGCAACAGGGATTCGAACCCGCGACCCTCACTCAGATTACGAGTTGAGTGCCTTAACCATCTGGCCACGTCAGGCCCCAAGCGTTTGTATTGGTGGCTATTGATCACGTGTCTTCTTCTTGGTCTGTCAGTCCAACATTAGGAATAGCTAGCGCAAAATGCTCTGGAACGGCTTTGTGCAAACTTTCGAATTAAAAATGTAGAATACATAAATTCAATTGAAACAATTAAAAACATTGATTATATATACGATATAAAGGTATATGATATTTAATGATTTTTAATTTAACTCCAATATTTGGTAATCGCTGGGACATTTTATTAATGAGGTGTTTATAGATATATTTTAATTTTTAGTGACAAAAATTCCCAATTTCTTGTTTTATACATCATTCTATACAAAAAAATTGTAATACTTGAAGATGTCAAAATCCTTTAGTTTTAGTTAATGAAATCCATGTATATACGCATTATATTTTACAATGTCACAAACCTTTAGTTTTAGTCAATGAAATCCATGTTTATACGTATTATATTTTACAACGTCTTTTACTTTTAGTTTTAGTTAATGGAATCCATGTATATACGTATTATATTTTACAATGAGATTGTTCGTTGATCCTTTTTAACGTAAAATTTGCTAGTTGGCAATCATAAAAAAGCTTTTTATTTCTATAGTTCAATTTTTGTTTGTTTAGAGCACATAAAATCATATTGTTCGCCCTCAGATTTCATGTTATTCATTGTTGAAACAAATTACATCGTACGTTAATAGGTGGGTCATTCCATACCTGGGCCTGGCATGGCCTAGCGCGTTAAGGCGTGCGCTTCGTAATCTGAGGGTCGCGGGTTCGCGCCCGAGTCGCGCCAAACATGCTCGTCCTCCCAGCCGTGGGGCGTTATAATGTGACGGTCAATCCCACTATTCGTTGGTAAAAGAGTAGCCCAAGAGTTGGCGGTGGGTGGTGATGACTAGCTGCCTTCCCTCTAGTCTTACACTACAAAATTAGAGACGGCTAGCACAGATAGCCCTCGAGTAGCTTTGTGCGAAATTCCAAACAACAACATTCCATGCCAACTCATCTCGAGCTTTCCAGTTCATGTCATAGATTTTTTTGAAGAAAAATTACGCCAAAACCTTGTTTCAATTTATTCAGCCATGCAGTACAGATTTAGGATTTTGCATGGCTGAATAAATGAAAATAAAGTTTTTGCTTGAGGTTTTTCAAGAAAATCTATGACATGAACTGAGAAAAGTTCTTTTTTTGTGGGTGAGTTGGCATGGAATGACCCAGGTACAAATTGAAATTCACGAGAGCTCTGTTGAATTTATGTTACAAATTACGGCAGCTCAATGGTAACTTGAGGGCGAACAAAATTCTCCTTCTGGCTCATGGATAAGTCTGAGGGCTTAAAACATTACAAAACATGGAAAACCGATTGTGTAGGTTTGTGCTTGATAACACAACAAATCATTAATGTTTCTTCTCCATTCAGTGGCTCAGTGGAAAATCTGTGGGCTTATAAGGTTGAAAAAACTGGGATTTACACGCGATGGGTAAAGCATAGACAACCTATTATGTAACTTCACACTTAGCAAGAAACAAATAAACATTAGTTTTCATTTTCTTTAAGAAATATTTTTTCTGTCTCTTACTCCTAAAACAATATTTCAAGTGTAAAATACCACTGGCTGTTAATCATCAGTTACTAAAAGATGAATGATTTATTTGGACTTTTCTGTTAGGTGTTTCATAGTTAAACAATATTTCCTTTAGAAGAGTTATAGTAGCCTGTACTACTAGTAATATGTTAGCACGTAGCTTAACATGAGTTTGAAGAAACATACAAATTACGTATTTATTAAACTTTTATCGTCAGTAATGTAATCATATCCAGAGGAGTTTTGTCAGTAAGTTCTAATATTATAATTCTGCAAATAAAGAAATGAAGTCATTATTGAGATGATCCAATCTTCAAGGTTAAA
Source organism: Tachypleus tridentatus (assembly GCF_004210375.1). Lineage (NCBI taxonomy): Eukaryota > Metazoa > Arthropoda > Merostomata > Xiphosura > Limulidae > Tachypleus > Tachypleus tridentatus. The sequence continues at coordinate 35,039,601 of NC_134833.1, read as the reverse complement.
AAGGCAAAGAACATGAGAACTTGTAAAATGGGCTTTGTTATTGGGTTCAAACGTCAATAGGGATTAATATAAGGCGCATAGTTGCCTTCCCTTCTTACTGAAGAACCAACACAAGCTGTCAGAACCAAGTTCCTTTTGATAGTACTGCTTGTTTGTTATGAATTTCGCTCAAAGTTACCCCAGAGCTATTTCCTGTAGCCGTTCCCAGTTAAACAGATAAAAACTATAGAGAAAACAGCTAGACATCACCATAAAGAACCATCTCTTGGGCTACTCTCCTACTAACGAATATTGAAATTTACAGTCACATTAAACCGCACACGCGGATAAAAGGGCAAGCGTGTTTGGTGGGACAGGGATTAGAGCCAACCACCCTCAGATTGCGAGTTAAACGCAAACTATCCTTGATAGTTTTGAAGTGTAGAAGATAAATGACATGAGCCACCAACATGTTTTCTTTTTCCTAATGTTTGAATTCCCGCATTCAGGTTATTGAATTACGTTATTAACAACTCACAAACTTAGAATATGATCAGTGGAAAGGGATTCTCGAGATTTTGAGAAGTCTTTATCCAACTCTGGAGAAAAGGTTGTTTGTGAAGGAAATCAATCACTAGCGATGGTCAATCGAATCTCCTAGACGACCGTCTTTTCAATACAGCTGTCTTAACAATCTCTTGTATGTCAGGATCATGTGTTTTCTTCTGAAATTACTATGGTCTTAACCTATAGATCATATTTCTCTATTTTTCTTTTTGCTTTCGAAAACCGAAAACATGTTTGTCCCCACCATGGCACAGCAGCAAGTCTGTGGGCTAAAAATCGAGTTTCGATACTCACTGTGTGAAAAGCGCAGTAACCCATAGTGTAGCATTGTGCCTATCAATCGACCAACTATTACTTATTCCTCTGAAATTATTTTAATACTTAATTTCGAAACTCCGAATTATTTAACTACATAATTAAGTAATCACGTAGACACGCTCACTGTAAATGGATATACTTTATACTACGTTTCAAAGCATTTCTCAATTGAAATCACTTGAGAAATCTCTTAATATTTCTACAGGAATGACCGATTTGCTATAAGCACGCGATCTACGTATTGTGGACACACTCACGTGTGTACAGAATCGATACGCGAATCATTTTTGGCAGTGTACTCACAAAGTCTCTTTTAAGTAAAACTGCATTATAGTAATTACTCTAAGTGATAAAACTGAATGTATTTAATTGAAAATAACTAACTTGTTATTATCCGCAGCCGCTCTTATGTGGAGCCTCACAGCATCACAAGTTAAATAAAAACATCATACACAAAATTATTTCTTCTTAATCTAAACGAAATACTCTTATCTAACAGTCACTCGGTGGGGCAGCGGTAAAGTTACTGTTTTACCAAGCTAAAATCCAGGGTCCGATTCCCTATAGTAGATACAGTATATAGACCGACATTACTCTGCTATAACAAACTGGCCTGATAAAATGTTGTTCCAAAAAGTGCTTTTAGTATAAATTTCGTGATAATTATTTGCATTACGTTTTTTAACGATCGGTTTAAATGTACCGTTCTAGTGTACTTCAACAAGGCGGAAGCACATTCTCTCTTTTACAGAAAGGGCGAAAAAAGTTGTAAATAGATCTCCCAGTGGCTCCGAGTTACTTTACCGTGATAAAACACTACTAATGTGTATTACTTAATATAGTTGAATACTATACTACTTTAGTATCTTGTAATGATATAGAGGTGAAGTGATAAGTTTTATATCGTAATAAAACGCTGATAAGCCCATGACGTCCACAAATAAGGATTAAACAAACTAGTACATGTGAAATTAAACTGTAAATCTGAATCTAAAAGTTCCAGAATCTACTGATAAAAATATGCGATGAAGTTAATTACATAATTAGCCATTGATAGAGTTTTTTACCACGTGATAAAACTGTTGAGGAAATTAGTGAACGTAAAAAAAGAAACAAAAATAAGCGAGTGGCTGTATTTCGCAGAAAATGATTAATTACCAAAACTTGTAGCAACATTAAGTTAATGTCAGTGACTAATTAATTTCATGATATGAAGTTATTGTGAATATCTATCTCTCAACTGTTCTACTAGGCTTACAGTGACAAACAATATATTTAAGTGAAAAGAAAGTAGTAACGATACTCAAAAACCCTTTAAAGATTGTAGCCAATCACCTTACTGAAACTAATTACGAAGGATGTTTAAAAACATTTTAAAGATTGTAGCCAATCACCTTACTGAAACTAATTACGAAGGATGTTTAAAAACATTTTAAAGATTGTAGCCAATCACCTTAATGAAACTAATTACGAAGGATGTTTAAAAACATTTTAAAGATTGTAGCCAATCACCTTAATGAAATTAATTACGAAGGATGTTTAAAAACATTTTAAAGATTGTAGCCAATCACCTTAATGAAATTAATTACGAAGGATGTTTAGAAACATTTTAGAGGTTGTAAATAATCATCTTAATGAAATTAATTACGAAAGATGTTTAAAAACATTTTAAAGATTGTAACCAATCATCTTAATAAAACTAATTACGAAGGATCTACAAAAATATTTTAAAGATTGTAACCAATCATCTTAATGAAACTAATTCACGCAGGATGCCACTATATTCTAAGAAGTAAGTTTTCTGTTTCACTTTGAAACACCTTCTAATGATCTCATCTTTTTTTTGATCACTTTAATCTTAGTTCTTAACGTGCTCGTTATTCAAATTCTGGCGCTCTTATCGAGAAAACTGGAGTCAGTTGCGCTACCATGAAGAACTAGCCTTTTCAAACTAGTTGTCTTTTTTCCGGAATGTTTATCTTTACGTAGTTCTTATATGTTGTATATTACCAAATATTTAAACCTGTCCATTTGTGTTTCACAATTTAAAAGATGTCTATGTTTATTTTCGTAAATAAAAATACTTGTATTATCGACAGTTCTCGGAAGTGTTTTATTACTTTCTGATTGTTTGTTTGTTACAATACACAAGGTCTATCTGTGCTAGCTGTTCCTCGCTTTGTACTGGCACACAAGGTCTATCTGTGCTAGCTGTTCCTCGCTTTGTACTGGTACACAAGGTCTATCTGTGCTAGCTGTTCCTCGCTTTGTACTGGTACACAAGGTCTATCTGTGCTAGCTGTTCCTCGCTTTGTACTGGTACACAAGGTCTATCTGTGCTAGCTGTTCCTCGCTTTGTACTGGTACACAAGGTCTATCTGTGCTAGCTGTTCCTCGCTTTGTACTGGTACACAAGGTCTATCTGTGCTAGCTGTTCCTCGTTTTGTACTGGTACACAAGGTCTATCTGTGCTAGCTGTTCCTCGCTTTGTACTGGTACACAAGGTCTATCTGTGCTAGCTGTTCCTCGCTTTGTACTAGTACACAAGGTCTATCTGTGCTAGCTGTTCCTCGCTTTGTACTGGTACACAAGGTCTATCTGTGCTAGCTGTTCCTCGCTTTGTACTGGTGGCCTAGAGAGAAGGTTGCTACTCAACAGCACCCACTGCCAAGGTTTAGTCCACTGTTGTTTTCTGAATAATGGGATTTAATCCCCGTCAACGCATCCAAGAGAACGAAATTCAACCCGTAATTTTTATTTTCATTTTATTTTTACGATAACAGAGATCGATCGTAGGTCTCGCAGATTTGTAGTTCGGCATTCTAACCAATGAGCCACGTTCGTTTCCCGCTTATGCTATAAATTATCTTATTTGGATCATTATGTAATAAAGTGTATCACAATATATAAAAGAGGTGATTTTAAATTACAAGTTTTTCACATAGTTATTTGTGATTTGTCTACTGATTAACGATCCTGAACTTAAATAAGAGGGTTCGTGGCTCACGTTCCCTTGTAACAAAAAACGCGTGGAATCGCGTGTGCGAAGCAAATGTGAGATCAAATCCTACTACTCGATCAGTAAAGAGACGTCTTTCTAAGAGTCGGTAGGGTGTGTGTATGTGTTACCTATCTATCTTCTCTAATGTCTATCCATTACAGCACTCGAACCGTAATCCGATGGTCGCTGGTTCTAATCCACATCGCACCAAACACGCTCGTCCTTTCAGCCGTGGGGGCGTTATGATGTGACGGTCAAGCCCAATATTCGTTGGTAAAAGAGTAGCCCAAGAGTTGGCGGTGAATGACGATGAGTACCTGCCTTCTCGCTAGTCTTACACTGCTAAATTAGGGACGACTAGCGCAGGTGGCGCTCGTGTAGCTTTGAGAGAAATTTAAAACAAACCAATCGAACCAGGGACATTCAGATATCGAGCGAATCGAGTGCCGTAACTATCTGGCAATGCTGGGCCCGCGGGTTCGTATCTCCATCAAACCAAACATACTCGCCCTTTCAACAGTGGGGGTATTATAATGTGAAAGTGAATGCCACTATTCGTTGGTAGAAGGTTAGCCGAAGAGTTGGCGATGGGTGGTGATGACTGCAGCCTTCCCTGTAGTCTTACATTGCTAAATTAGGGACAGCTAGTGCAGTTAGCCCTCGTGTAGTTTTGGGTAAAATTCGAAACACAAGCAAACAAGCACAAATAGCCCTTTTTATTTTATCTTAATATCAGAACTGCCTTTTTTTAATTTTGTAGACGTCCATTTTGTTCCACTTTAAAAATTCTAGCTTTCTAGACAAGAATTAAAACAAACGCTTTGTTTTGACCGTTGTCAGTATTTATATTGAGGGTGTTTTGACAGTACAACTGTGTTATAAGTTATTCAGTTTTTATTTGTTTTGTGCCCTATATTCGACAGCCCAGAGCGTGTACACAATTGATTCATATTTATATACTCACGGTTACAGGGATTTGAAAAATAATGACATAGAGCAAAACGTGTTTGGAACTGGTGGAACATCCTAGATGTTCATAATGTTTGTATTCTCTCTTCACTCCACTTTTGAAATATAAATAATATCAAATAATGTAAACGAAACAGCAATAACAAACATTTATGTAGGTAATTGAAAGGTAAATTATTTTTTTCCATGAGAAGTTAGGAAATGTAAAAGATTGAAGAGAAAAATATTGCTGTGGATTGCATTTATGGAAGAGAAAATTAAAACTTGTGAAGCTAAGTTACTTATGCGAATCACATAAAGAGGAAGTTTAAAGTCTGTGGGAATGAATTCCTGTAAGATTTTAAGTAAGGGATCGAACAGTAATTTTCATGTGACTATTATCTTGAATTTGCAATTTGTTTGACCAAGAGAAAGTATCTTATAATGAGCAATCTTGCAATTATATTACAAGATTCATCTGATATATGTTTTATAGATTAAAATCATGGATAATGAGCTGAGGCCACTGAAGACGTCATCAGCTGCGCATAAATAGGATATTTGTATAACCATTATATAAGACGCCACCAGTTATGCGCAAGACAATTATACAACTATTATTTAAGACGACATCAGTTATATATACGTAAGACATGTGTATAACTATTTAAAAAATTATTTTGTAAAAGAAACGTCCTCAGGAAATAACAGGTTGTCTTATCCTTAAAAGAATAATTTTAAAAGATTGAGAAGAAATGTTTTCTGTGAAGTTCCTTAAGCAAAATAAAAGACTCATAACGATAATTATTTAGGTCAATTGCTCAGATGCGAATTTTTTGCCATGGCCATGACTGTAATTACTGCTGTGCTCCAGTTCTAACAGATAATGCAAGCCTGCGATGGTTTTTATTATCTTGAAATGTTCTACAGTAATTCCTGTACACTGAATCCGAAAATTATATCCAATTTTTACCATCACATATAACTTTTTCACTAATGTCATGTGTACTTTTACAAAAGTGAATCATTTTCATTGTAATTTCAGTCTTACATTTTGTTATTTTTCAAACGCTGACAACCACTGGCTATGGATTTCTCTAGACCAATTGCGACGTGAGAGTCTTACCGGTAGTTCTAAAACCAAAACATAGTAATAAAGAATGCTCATGTAGTAAATGAAAGTATAATTTAATCTAAAGTAAGACTTATTTCTTCTTCTCAATGTGTAAGACAATCTTATTTCATAAAAAAAAAGAATATTATTTTCAAAATCTACGTAGCTGAACGGTGGGTAAACTTTTATGAAGTTTAAACTCAGAGGTCTGTGTTATTCAAAGGCCTGTGTTATATAACTAAAACTAATTAATAAAAAAGTGAAGATCAACAATGCTTCTTAATATTAAGTTTTTAATATCGTCTAACTTAGTGTAGTCTTTTAAAATAATAATATCTGTTTTGAATTTTGAGTTACACGAAAGCTATCTGCGCTAGCCGTCCCTAATTTATCAATGTAAGGCTAGAAGGAAGGCAACTCGTCATCACTACCTTAGCTAACCCTTGGGCTGCTCTTTTACCAACAAATAGGGGGCGATTAACATTATAAGGGCGATCCTGTTTGATGTGATGAGGATTTGAACCTCCGACCCTTGGATTACAAGTGTAGTGTCTTAACCATGTCGGGTCATCTGTTTTTCTTAGTGCAAAACCATAAAATTCGCTATCCGTACAGTGTCCACTGCTTAAATCGAAACCCGAAACCTACTGCTAACTCGCCGGAGGACTTTACGTTTGTCAACAAAGCTAGAATGAGTTTAACAAAAGTTAAACACTAAGCTACACAATGGACTATCTGTGCTCTGTACATCATGGGTATCAAAACCCCGATTCGAGCGTTATAAGTCCACAAGACACGCTGCTGTGTCACTGGGGGCGTTACATGTGAGTTTCAAGAATTGTGGTTACAAAAGTCATGATTTAGTTTGTTAATTCTATTGAGATTATTTCTATCTTGGATGTTAAAGTATCATCAGAAGAACAACTTGCTCATTACTTTGATCTTCGCAGTAGATGGCATTACAAATTAGAGACAGGGATCATGAGCAAATTATTTTAATTTTCGCTCAAACATACAGAGGAACTACTCCAAGAATAAATCGTGCGAAAACAAAATTTTAATGTAATCTATGGTGTGTTTTGAATGAAATACGAATATTATTATTATCTTTTTTAACGTGTTGCCAGATTTTGTATAGATGGGTTGCAAGATTTTTTCACAGTAAGAGTCTGTAACTTGTTGGCGATAAATTCGAACAACAAACGGAGAACCCACAATCCACTTGTTTTAAAATAATTCATTCAAATCAGGGTAAACGTACAAACAAAAACTCTTTAAGCTGTCGAATATCACAGTTGTATCTAAAACTCTAAATAATTCTCTTTTTCTTGTCAAAAGTCCACGCAGACTGATTCAATTACTTTAGAATCCAACTGTATTTGCATTAAATAAGTGTCTAATTTTCGTCAAACTACACACAGATGAGCTCAATTATTTTAATTTTCACAATACAGATTATTCTAATTATATCTGTTAAACTGAAAAAAAATTCACCTTAAAATATCGCCCGTTACGCCTAAACTAATAATCACTCAGTCTAACTTCGCTTTCATTAACTTATTTTTTCTGACTTGCGCTCACTTCTTCACCGATATAAATACATTGCCTAACTGAGGCCTAGAACTTTCTACAAACTACAAGACAATACGATGTTATAATACTCACTGAAGGCAACAAGAAAAGTACACAAGTTTTGAGTAATGTGACTTCAAATTACAACGTTTGAACTATACATACAAGATACGACTTTTACCGAGATACATAATGAAATCTGTTATAAATGTTGACTTGAAAATAACTAACTTAAACACTTTTTGTTGAGAAAACTAAATAATAACTCTTTGACACTAAACACTCTAGTATATCCAACACGCAAGGACAATGTTTTTCTTTAAGGAGACCATAAATCATGATTAACCTTCTAAGACTTTAATGTCTTAGAATTAATTTTACATGACATTGAATATTTAATAATATTAAAAATACCGTTGTTAATCATAAGCGTACGAAGATGGAGCTGTGCAATTTTTGCCCGGATGAGATTATGAGTAAGAAAACTATAGTTTGTTTAAATTTTTTTGAATTTCAGACAAAGGTAATCAAGGGCTATCTGCGCTAGCCGCCCCTAATTTAGCAGTGTAAGAGTAGAAGCAAAGCAACAAGTTATCACCATCTACCGCCAACTCTTGGGCTACTTTTTTACCAAGGAATGGTGGGATTGACCGTCACATTATAACGCCCTTACTGCTGAAAGGGCAAACATGTTTGGTGCGACGGGAATTCGAGCCCACGACCCTCAGATTACCAGTCGAACGCCTTAAAAAGCTATAGTTTCGGAAACAAATATCCAATACAGAGGATTTACTTTAAACGTTTTACTTAGTCCGAATATAAACTGAAAATTTGGTAGAATTGTTGAAGTTCCTTCGAATAAAGGTAGAAATTGTCTGAATCATCGAATTTTCTGCTTTTAATTTTTCTCGAACGAAGACTAAAATTCTGATGGTATGTAGTTGAAGCATCTCGTCTCGTGTGCCTATGTTATAAATATTAATAGAATCTGATTCCAAGTCATCAGAGGAATAAACATTTAAGAGTCTCTACACGTTGGTATCAAAAGAGTTTCAATCTTCCAGATAAAAATAAAAAATATTAGCAGTTTGGAAATTGGGGAGAACATTATGACAAAGGTTGAAAAAGACAGGATTCTGACTTCCTATTAACTTATGCAGTGAAGAGTGATACTGTAAAATGTAATCGAACACGAAATTGGCTGAATTTACGTTAAGACTATTTTACACTCCTTATTGTGATGTTACATTTCCCAAAGCTATTTATAAGGATTTTTTTTTTTTGTTTTTTGCACAATGTTACTCGAGGGCTATCTGTGCTAGCCGTCCCTAATTTGGCAGTGTAAGACTAGAGGGAAGGCAGCTAGTCATCACCACCCACCGCCAACTCTTGGGTTACTCTTTTACTACCGAAAAGTGGGATTAACCGTCACATTATAACGACTCCACGGCTGGGAGGGCGAGCATGTTTGGCGAGACTCGGGCGCGAACCCCAGATTACGAAGCGCACGCCTTAACGCGCTAGGCCATGCCAGGCCTATTTATAAGGAGCTTAATCATTGGTTATATTTACACATTTAGTTTTATCACCAGCTATAAAAGAGAAAAACGAACAAAAAATACCAGAAAAATATTGGTATGTATTTACACAGAGAGTAGAACAGTAAATTATTTCGTGTGTTTGTTTGATTTGAAATTCCGCTAGCCGGCTGAAAGGGCGAGCATGTTTGGTGGGACCGTGATTCGAACCCGCGACCCTCAGATTACGAGTCGAACGTCTTAACCCACCTGGACATACCGGGCCAAATATATTTCTACAAATCATGAATCTAATTTAACTGGAAAAATAATGACGGCAGAAAAAAGAACAGAATATATTTAATCAATACTTACTGTAACAAATTTCTGAGAATTTATTAATAATTAAACAAATTATTAATTAAACAAGAGCTTATTAATAGTTAACAGGCTATTAATGGAATAAGAAATTAATGTTTAATCAAAAACATTTTTTCCCTCGTTTGGCAGGTTCCGCCGTATAGAGGGCCTTTTATGAGAGAAATCTTAGGATAACGCTGAAAAATTGTGATATTTCCGTTCTGTACAGGTTTCCACTCTATGCAGTTTCCGGCTCAGACAGGTTTTACTGTACATAGTTATCTATTGCTTTAGGCTTCAGGTATATTTTGTTAATAAAATTTCTTTGTTACAGATGCACACTATTATATTATTTAAATAACTTAATTATACTGATTATGTGTTTGTTGCAGGAGTTGGTTACTTGGTATAGCTGACACGAAATATTTAGAATAACGGGATATAAATCATGGCTCAGAGAAAGAAAGCAATACCTAATTATTTAATGTATCAAGCGATCATTTGAATCAAAATTTATATATTAAAAACAAAATCAAATATCGCTTTCCCATGACAATGCATCAATGTCTTATAAGAAATAAAAAAGTATCGCTTTCCCATGACAATGAATCAATGTCTTATAAGAAATAAAATTAAAAAATCAGTTACTTGAAGAATACGTAAATAATATAACATAGTGAGTGAAAAGGGCATGGCATGGTCATGTGGTTAGAGCGCTTGAATCTCGGTTCCAACATAAATGGCCATCTTTCCAGCGTTGTTATAATGTGACGATCAATCCTCTTATTCATTGGTGTGTGTGTTTTCTTTTAGCAAAGCCACATCGGGCTATCTGCTGAGTTCACCGAGGGGAATCGAACCCCTGATTTTAGTGTTGTAAAACCGACGATTTACCGCTGTACTAGCGGGGGACATATTCATTGGTAAAAGAGTGGCACCACGAATTATCAGTGGGTGATGATGACTTGCTGACTTTCATCAAGACTGACTTTTGCTGTTAGATTAGGGACGGCTACAGTACACATCCCTCGTATAATTTCGCGCGAGATTGAAAACACACCAAACTGGGTGGAATTTGGAACAAAAAAAAAAGGCACACAGAAGAGTTTATCGCCTTTTATTGCTAATATATCATATATTTTGCATATATCTTATATGATATATCATAATTTCATTTGATTTATTGCACAACGTAATCGTCTTCTATAGAATTACATAGAAGAGGCGATGTTCTAATGAGGTTACCAATCAGTGAGTTACAAGTGTACGAATTTGAGTGGATGTTTAAGAATGGTTAGGCTTTCTTTTACAGTCATTAAATGAAAACACGAAAAGTCTTGTTGAGTTTACCCTGTAGGCTGCGATCACTTGCTACTAAGACTATGAAAAAGAAAGAAAAAAAATCACTGGTCGAATAAGAAAAAACATCATAATATGATAAAAGATTTCTCACAAAGCTACTCAAGGACTATCTGTGCTAACCGTTCTTAATTTAACAATGATAGACTACAGAGAAGACAGCTAGTCGACACCACCCATTGCCAGCTCTTGGGCTATTCTCTTAACAACGAATAATGGGATTGATTGTAATAACATAACACCATCGCGGCTGAAAAATCGCACGTTTTTGATGACAGGGATATAAATTTCTGGAGTTCTGATGATGCTAACTGGTTCCGTTGGTCTTTGAAGCCCTTCCCACCCCCTCCCAGTAGCATAGCGGGATGTCTCCGGACGTACAGTGCTAGAAACCGGATTTTGAGACCTGTGACGGGCAGAACTTTGTGCTTAACTTTAAATAAACCAAATGGTCCCTCAATAAGATATATTATAGAGAAGTAGAATGTTGCTCTATTTATTCTCGTATGAAATAATACGATACATCACTAAATAAAGCAAATAAATATCATATAGCCTATATAATCTGAAACTTCATGGAAATTCGTTTAGACAGTGTGGTTAAGGTATTCCTCTTAGAGTCTTCTAGATTTATTAGACATAATTTCAATCTATGAGTTTTTTCATGAGCGTCGTAGTATGTTTGTGTGTGTGTTTTTATAGTAAATCCACATCGGACTATCTGCTAAGTCCACCGAGGGGAATCGAACCTCTGATTTTAGCGTTATAAATTCGTAGACTTACTGCTGTATCAGTGGGTCACGCGTCGTAGTAAGTCAAATATATTAATTTTCAAGCATATCATATGTAACGAGACCCAATGTATGATGATATGAGAGTGTAATTGTTATATTTATAATTCTACAAACTGTATAGACTGTTCATCAAATATTCGTATTTAATTAATTATTATTCCACTTTGTTTGTTGTGTTATTATGCTCTGCTCACCAAGGGTATCAAAACCCAGTTTCTGGTTGTACAAGTCTGCAGATACACCACTGTGTCATTGGGGGGCTTATTATTCCTATATTGAATATTTTACAGAAAAATGCCTCAAACTGTTAAACTTGTTCATTCTAGTTATAAATAAATAATCATCGAATCATTTAAGAAATATAAGACGCAAAATAAATACGAGTGAGAAATCTATTTTAATTATACAATTATCTAATTAACACAGGCTATATCAAAGTCGTGAATACACATATGCAAACAGAACTAAGTGTTAAAAACAACTGTGGGTAATTTCCTAACATGTGTTTATAGGAACATACATTAGAAACACATAAACATACTTACTTGTAGTAAAATTTTGCATTCTATGAGCATACGGGTGTCCTTGCATGTGCTGTACGCTATAACTAGGCCAAGCGCTTTTATGGAAAACTTGCAGGCTCAAACCATTCAACTGGAGAGACAAATGACCCGACATGTTGAGATAAACATCTAACTACCTCCTACATCTTCCGAGCTCCGTATGTTTAGAACCCAATTTAGTTAAGTACAATTGCAGGTAATTTTCTAAACTCCATCTTTATACAAACTTATTATTAGAAACACAGTAACAAGATTAATCTTTAGACCAGCGTCTGGAGAATTTTCCGGCACTTAAGTATCAATTAAAGTACTTTTAGTAATATAATATATTATTTATCAAACTTTATTTGTTTCTTATTCCGTTTGTATTTTAGGTAGTGTATTTAGAATAGCGTGAGAATTTTTATTGGGATTATTCTGCCTTGTGTCTTAAGGGGTTATTCTGCCTTGTGTCTTAAGTAGACTTCTTTTTTCGGGGCCTGAAAAAAGAGGATCTTTTTCAATTAAGATATTGTATTTCTAATCATAATACAGCAATGCTAATTTTAAAATGTTTTTGTGTTATTTTATTCTACTTTAGTGATCCAGGAACAATATAAAGTCTCGGAATAACAATTTGTAGAACTTTTATGATGTTAGGGCCTGATATTTTGAAGGTTACTATAGATTCAATTGATAAAACGCATCTGCGTAAATTTTTCGGTAGAAAACATCTTGGCCCGGCATGGCCAAGCGTGTTAAGGCGTGCGACTCGTAATCTGAGGGTCGCCATGTTCGCATCCCGGTCACGCCAAACGTGCTCGCCCTTTCAGCCGTGGGGGCGTTATAATGTAACGGTCAATCCCACTATTCGTTGGTACAAGAGTAGCCCAAGAGTTGGCGGTGGGTGGTGATGACTAGCTGCCTTCCCTCTAGTCTTACACTGCTAAATTAGGGACGGCTAGCACAGATATGTGTCGTAAAGAGATGGGTTAATAATGTTATCAGCCGTTCAATAAATTGTCCAAACCAGTTTTGGTTACTCACGTTCCATACGCGATTCAAACTCAGCTAAATGTCCTTAGAATGTTAATTAACATATCACAGGACCGAACTTTGGGCACTTCGATATACAGCTTTAAAACACTATAGCCACAACATCACGCGCGCTGCTGGAACTACACGATTATTAATCTTTATTATAGTTATTTTCTGAACAAATTTTCTTAAACGTAAAATCCTTAGTTCGTTCATTGGTTCAAGCTACAAAGAATGATCCCAAAGTTAATGGAACGTATAGCATACATAGCGTGGAGTAATTCACTTTTAAATGTTCCTGATAACAGTTTCCCCTTCCTGTATAAGCAATGGAGCGTATAGCATACATAGTGTGGAGTAATTCACTTTTAAATGTTCATGATAACAGTTTCCCCTTCCTCTATAAGCAATGAAACGTATAGCATACATAGTGTGGAGTAATTCACTGTTAAATGTTCATGATAACAGTTTCCTCTTCCTGTATAAGCAATGGAACGTATAGCATACATAGTGTGGAGTAATTCACTTTTAAATGTTCATGATAACAGTTTCCCCTTCCTGTATAAGCAATGGAACGTATAGCATACATAGTGTGGAGTAATTCACTTTTAAATGTTCATGATAACAGTTTCCTCTTCCTGTATAAGCAATGGAACGTATAGCATACATAGTGTGGAGTAATTCACTTTTAAATGTTCATGATAACAGTTTCCTCTTCCTGTATAAGCAATGGAACGTATAGCATGCATAGTGTGGAGTAATTCACTGTTAAATGTTCATGATAACAGTTTCCCCTTCCTGTATAAGCAATGGAACGTATAGCATGCATAGTGTGGAGTAATTCACTGTTAAATGTTCATGATAACAGTTTCCCCTTCCTGTATAAGCAATGGAACGTATAGCATGCATAGTGTGGAGTAATTCACTTTTAAATGTTCATGATAACAGTTTCCCCTTCCTGTTGGAAATGGTGTTATAACGTACACGCAACACTATATATTTTCTTTTGTTTCTGTTTCTTCACAACAGTGAACCAAAAAAATATAAGTGATAACTACTGAGCATTTTTTTATCTTTCTACGTCATAATTATCAAATTTAGTAAATATTTATGTATTTGAGTTTAATTATATCTTGCGACTTCCACTCGAAACGTAAATGAGTCGCTTCAAACACTTTTAAATGTCATGCAAAGTTTAAGCAAGCCATTTATCAAATCGTCATTTTGAAAGCTAGATTCCAATGCTAATAGGCTATTTTACAGCTTAATTTTTTATTTAGTCTGTCGTTATTAAAAATAGTTTTATTAAGCTATTTATTCTGTTTGCATTGGAACAGAAACCTTGATTTAACCCGTGCTTGATGGGCTTAATTGTTTGTTTTGGAATTTCGCACAAAGCTACTCGAGAGCTATCTGTGCTAGCCGTCCCTAATTTAGCAGTGTAAGACTAGAGGGAAGGCAGCTAGTCATTACCACCCACCGCCAACTCTTGGGCTAATCTCTTACCAACGAATAGTGGGATTGACCGTCACATTTTAACGCCTCACGGCTGGGAGGGCGAGCATGTTTGGCGCGACGCGGGCGCGAACCAGCGACCCTCGGATTACGAGTCGCACGCCTTACGTGCTTGGCCATGCCGGGCCCGATGGGCTTAACATTAAAGGAAAAAAAATAAAATGATGTGTGTGTGTTTTCTTATAGTGGAGCCACATTGGGCTCTCTGCTGAGTCCACCGAGAGGAATCGAACTCCTGATTTTAGCATTGTAAAAAATAAAAGAGTACCAATGTTTTTCAGTTATATCGTGCACTTCTTGGAGAATGGTTACACTCATAACAGATCCTTAGGGTTATGGCAACTATAACAGATGTCTAGAGTTATAGCAACTATAACAATTCCTATTGTTATGATAACTATAACAAATCCCTATGGCTAAGGCAACTATAACAGATTTCTATGGCTATGGTAACTATAATAACTTTCTAGGGTTATGGCAACTATAACATGTCCATATGGTTATGACAACTACAACAGATCATTGTGGCTATGGCAACTAT
Organism: Tachypleus tridentatus; assembly: GCF_004210375.1. NCBI lineage: Eukaryota > Metazoa > Arthropoda > Merostomata > Xiphosura > Limulidae > Tachypleus > Tachypleus tridentatus. The sequence continues at coordinate 35,024,436 of NC_134833.1, read as the reverse complement.
AATAAATCCTTAAGGTTATAGCGACTATAAAAAATTCTAATGGTTATGACAACTATAACACATCCCTATGGTTATGGAAACTATAACATATCCCTGAGGTTAAGGCAACTGTAACAGTTCCTTCAGGTTATGACAGTTATATTATATTCCTCGATTTATGACAATTATAATAAATCCCTCTGGTTATGGTAACTATAAAGAACTCCATATGTGTCGTAAAGAGATGGATGAAGACACAGTTAATAATGTTATCAGCCGTTCAATAAATTGTCCAAACCAGTTTTGTGATTTTTATTGAAAAAACCACGAGGAACCTCTGAATGAGTAATCAAGAGATATAAAAGTTGACAAATGGAATTAGTTTAAACATTATTCAAGCTATAGGACTTCATTTAAAATATTATCAGCAGTACATAACCACTATATATTTTGTTACGCCTTGTTTCAAACAACTGCCGTGCACCTTTGAAAGTCAATTTAGATTTCGTTACACCAGAAAGGTAGTGTCTATCTATATTTATCTCCCTCTTTAAACATAAGTAGTACTATTTAAATAATATGTGTCGTAAAGAGATGGGTTAATAATGTTATCAGCCGTTCAATAAATTGTCCAAACCAGTTTTGGTTGCTCACGTGCATAATCCTTAATACGAAATATGGCAACTATGAAGAGTACATATAGTTCAATAGATGTTAGCAGAAGCTTTTGGACTTTTTAAAGCAGTATAAATAAACTACATATGAATCTAATCTTCTCTATGCGTTTGCACATGTTATCTTTAAAGATTGTTATTTCGTATATAGAGCAATTTCTTTAGCTGCTTACTGTAAAAATAGTTTTTTTATCCTGGAATCCTCTGCACTAGATTCGCCTAAAATAACCAGTTACTATAGCAACCCTTAAATCGGATTCTAAATGTGAAAATATTTTGGTTTATAAAAAATCTGGTTAAAATTTCGATTTTCACATTCGTATTTTTAGAACCTTTATACTATTTCTGCGTTTCACACTTTAATGTAAGAAGATTAACTCGAAATCGGGAAACTTTACTTTAAATTTGGAATTATTCGACGATTATAAACACGCTATTCGTAAGATATAACGTAAGAGCCTTTTATTTATTATTCGTTCCAGTTCGATGTGTTGTGCACACACCTTCTAGTTTGATTGAGCACCAACTACACTGACGTCCCAGCAACAAAGATTCCAACGTTAAGCGGCTATTACGTGACGTCATTTTACTGTCTACTGATTGACTGACAGACAACTACTGTATAGCGGTGCGAAAGATTAAAGTTGGTATTTTTTAATCCTGTAATGTGGATAAAGAGGTATGAAGATAATTCTTCATAAAACAATTAATACTGAAGAAATACGTTCAGAAACAAAACTCTAAACATAAACTGTTTCTCAACATTACTTGTTTAGTTTCGCTGATAACACATTTTATGCAGAGAAAACAAATATGAACGTCTTAGGATGAACGAGTGCAAAAGTTTCATTCTGCTTTATCATGTGCACATATGCCTATATTGGCCCAGAATGGTTAGATCGCCATGGCGTTTAACTCACAAACTGAGGGTTGCGGGTTCAAAATCTACGTCCAACCAAACATGCTCACTCTTTCAGCTATAGGAGCGTTATAACGTTACAGTCCATCGCACTATTCGTCGGTAAAAAAGTAGCTCAGGAGTTGGCGATGAGTAGTGATGGCCAGTTACTTTCCCTCTAGACTTTTATTGCTAAATTAGGGACAGCTATAGCTGATAGCCCTCATGTAGCTTTGAGCGAAATTAATAAAAAAATCAAACCATTCAAATGATTCGTAAGTAAAATATTGGTCAATATAGATGTGTAATTGTTTGTTTGTTTATTTGTTTTTTGAATTTCGCGCAAAGCTACTCGAGGACTATCTGCGCTAGCCGTCCCTAATTTAGCAGTATAAGACTACAGGGAAGGCAGTTATTCATCACCACCCACCGCCATCACCACTCTTGGGTTACTCTTTTACCAACGAATAGTGGAATTGACCGTAACATTATAACACCCCCACGGCTGAAAGGGCGAGCATGTTTGGTGCGACGGGGATTCGAACCCGCGACCCTTGGATTACGAGTCGAACGTCTTAACACGCTTGTAATAAAAATAGCAGAAAAATCTGACTCTCTTATTATAATAGCCATAAAACCACGTTGGATTACTTTATCACTTTAAAGTCCTGCATCTCCAGATGAATAGGGCGCTTGACTCGCAATATGAGGGTCGCGGGCTCGAATTTCCCTCCCATTAAACATGCTCGCCTTTTCAGTCGCGAGAGAGTAATAAGTTTTGGCCATTCCACTATTCGTCAGTAAAAGAGAGGCACAAGAGTTGACTTGCAATAACTAGCTGCCTTGTAGTCTTACACTGCTAAATTAGATACAGCTACTAGCACAGGTGGTCTTATGTAGTTCTGGGCAAAATTCAAACACAAACAAATTACTAATCTCTTTTTTTTGTGTTCTTTAAAAAATGTTCTTCGGTAGTACAGCGTGCATTTTGTTACGATACGTTTAATCAATTAGCTTACAATATGTATGCTGTGCTACCGAACTTGTTTTAACGGACGCCTTTGTCAGCAGTCTCGAATGTTCTTACTCTGAAAATTTTAGTTTTCACAACACACTGTACGTGTATAAAAACACCAAAAAAACGTGACAAACTTCTTTTCGTTTTGGTGATATAATATTGTGAGAATGCGTCCTCTTAACTCGGATTTTTGATTCATTTATAAACGCCTACAAAATATCTCTCAGATAACGGACAAAACTGAGCTTTACAAAGGACTGTAGAATACTACAGGATCTATTCATGTTTTCCGAAGCATGGAAAGGAGCACTACCTAACGAAAACCTATTAAGTTATACGTTGCTCTGCTAGTGTTTGTTAGCAGTAAGTGTAATTGACCATGCGGTGTTCACGTGGATTTTCTTTGAGGAAGTTAATGAAGATAATTCGAAACTTTTGCTTGAATTAACTGCTTTTATCCGTTATCGCACACAGGAAACGCGGCAATTCAATGGAATATTATATAGTGATTCATATTCTGAATTTTTTTATATAATTCACACAACAATGTGAATAGAACATAACCTCATTTGTTAACAAATAATACACTCACAACTGAAAATTGAATATTGCAAGCTAATGTAATCTACCGTCTTGGAAAGTACTCTATTCACAACATCAGCTTAGAGATTTTTTAAACTAGTTATTATAAGTGAGAAATGATAAATACAAAACGCTATATTCTGTATCTTCGATTTAAATATTGACACACACACAAAAACATCCAAATAACTTCTAGCCTCTTCACTGAAAAAAAAACAACATACGCATAGAAAAGCTTCGCATCGATATGACATACTTTAAATGTGTTTGTGCAGATATTCCTGACTGATTGACAGCAATCATCGTTTGTGCACTTCAAAAAGTTCGTCTTCTTTGTTTGGTTTGGAATCTTTAGTTAACTGGTTTAACTCAGCCCATAAAGTTTCATTCGGATTGATATCAGGTGTTTGACCTGGCCATTTTGTAATATCAATTCTATTATTTCTAATATATCTTTTGACGACTCCAGAATTGCAGAGAAATGTGTTTGATCACGTGAGTTGTTTAACCAACTGTTGTACAGGTCTTACAATATATTTATCCTCTCGCCTCGAGTATTCTTTACTGCGCATGACACAAAATTTTAGTATCTTAATTTCAATTTTTATTAAGTTACCTTTTGCTATACCGATTAATATAACATAAAATTTTATCCCACAAACCATATTTTAGATTATATACGTTTTAAGTTTTAAATTTTACAAAGTAATGTTTTTAAAACCTGAATTTCTTTTTTTGTGACACGCAACACGTTTACTTAAGACATTTTCTCTATTTTGTTCATCTTTTCTTCAGAAAGTAAGAAACTTGTTTGTTTTGGAATTTTGCACAAAGCTACTCGAGGGTTATCTGCGCTAGCCGTCCCTAATTTAGCAGTGTAAGACTAGAGGGAAGGCAGCTAGTCATTACCACCCACCGCCAACGCTTGGGCTACTCTTGTACCAACGAATAGTGGGATTGACCGTCACATTCTAACGCCACCACGGCTGGGAGGGCGAGCATATTTAGCGCGACGCGGGCGCGAACCCGCGACCCTCAGATTACGAGTCGCATGCCTTACGCGCTTGGCCAAGTAAGAAACTAAACGTAAGTTATTTACTCACCATAAAAAAATGTCATTGATCAGACAAATCATAAATTTTATAGCCTCCAATTTTGTTTGGTTACAAAACTATGGAATAGAAAATCCGACCACTTCTGCCACACTCACCTCTATTTTAGGAATTAATAGTTTATTCTTAAGTTTAATTATATATTACTTATAGCCAACAGAAAGTCGAGGTTTTCATCCATCAAGCAGCTTATTGTTTTACTTTCTGAACAGATAATCGTCATTTTAACTTGTAACACAACTTTCGTTCATTCCCTGAACCACAAAGACTAACTTGGATACATAGTTATAGTGAAAAAGGTAGTGATTGTTAAACGGGACTTCTGAGGCTGGGTCCTCGCAAACTATTCTGTAATACTCGTTTTACTTATTACACTTTTGACGATACTGGGTTCATTAATAGTGAAACGATAATTCTCTAGTACTGTATTGTGCCAATACAAATAAATATTGTGCCACAATTGACTTTCCAAGGCCTTTTCTAAGCTTTGTAACGCACGGATTGTTTTCTAGTTGTATATTTAAATACTTTCCATTTTTGAAGTTGTATGATGAGAAATACAGTCGGCCATCTTGTAGTTTTTAGGCTAGTCCTTTACAGTGCAATCAAACCGTTGCAGTTTTAAATACCACCTTCCAATACAAGCTGTTGACAGTGATTTTTGATTGCTTAACTCGAATTCTAATGGTTCAGAATTTGTAATGCTGATGAAGAAACCTGAACCATAGAAATAAATATTTTCACACCACACAATCTTAAAAAGTTCCTTTTCCTTCTGTGGGTATTATTTTCATAGAAAGTTACTTTAAAACTCATTTAGCCACAACCAGAAGTTAATGCTGCCACTCAAATGCACTCAAACACTAACTCAAGCTGAAAATATCAGAAAATCAATAATTCAATATATATTCAAATACCTTATGTCTGTGCTGTTTGTTTGAAGCGAATTGTATACATAAAGCTGCATGGTATTTTACAGCTAATGACTAAGCTATGATTGTCCTGAATTTTACTATCCTGAAGACTGTCCTGAAGTTTTGAAAGTATACCATCATCCCTTTATCTTTAATAATTCGTTGAAGAAAGGGGCATCAGATGCTGTGTTAGGAGAAAGGGGCATCAGATGCTGTGTTAGAAGAAAGGGGCATCAGATGCTGTGTTAGAAGAAAGGGGCATCAGATGCTGTGTTAGAAGAAAGGAGCATCAGATGCTGTGTTAGAAGAAAGGGGCATCAGATGCTGTGTTACTGTTGGATCGTTTGCATGGTTAATTAACGAAGACAAGTTTCTCAAGGAAATATATGTAACAAAAAATACTAAAACGTGTGAAGAGAAAGTCAAAATTAGAGTTATTAATATTACAAACTAAATGAAAACCACAAAGAGAATCAACATTATACCATTTGTCAAGGAAATACAAAAGGTATATATTTAATCGAAATTGCTGTGGTATTAGCTTTCAGAAGTGTTGGAGAATATCTCGTCTACAAGATATAATCTAAGATAATTATATGAAGGACGAGAAACATGGGACGGAGGATCAACTAGGAGTTAGATATTAGGTGTTTTAACGCACAACGTCCAAACACCTACTGCCATTCATCATTTACAGCTTGTTATGCGTGTAGGTAGTCACCCTTAAAAGCCATTAAAGATGTTAAAAGTAACATTATGTCACTAAAAATTTGAATTTCGCGCAAAGCTACACGATAGCTATTTGCGCTAGCCGCCACTAATTTAGTAGTGTAAGACTAGAAGGGAAAGCAGCTAGTCATCACCACCCACCGCCAACTCTTGGGCTACTCTTTTAACAACAAATAGTGGGATTGACCGTAAAATTACAATAACACCACGGCTGAAAGGGCGAGCATGTTTGGTGCGACGGGGATTCGAACCCGCGACTCTCAGATTACGAGTCGAACGCCTTAACCCACGTGACTAAAATTAAAAAAAGCCTTACTTATACAATAACTCAAGCCCAAAATAAACCAATACAAAGGAACACCTTTATATCTATATTAATAAATATAATCAAACATCTAAGCATGTCCTCTACATTCCTACACTCAGTTACACAACCCCCTTCAAACATATGATCAGCTGTCGGTCAGTTATCTCTTTTTTTTTTCTTTGTGAACGTAACGTTGTTCGCTCCTCTGCATAAAATTTTTTCTCAACCCAAACCTGCCGTTTTTACATGTATATTTTTCTCTACAAGTGGGTTTTCTCGTAATAACTGAATAATTTCTTATACTTTATAACCATTAAAGTTTGGTTTACCTAATGAAAGCTGAACATTGTTTATGGATAAAGTACTTTTGTTGTTAACACTTAAATGCTTTTTAGTTGTGATTTTTTTTTCCTTTCAACAGAATTTAAGAATTTATGTTATTTCACGTGGATGAAAAACGGCTAAAAGCGTTCTATCCTACATATCTAAATAATGTGCAATATTGTTATTATTGTTGTTTCTTCGTTCGAATTTACTATCGTTGGATAGATCTGGGAACGATCAAAATGCAAATTATTAATATAAATAAGCAATCAATACAATTAAAGTAAAAGCATATTAGCTGGGTTTTGTTACTTGCTTCAACGAGGTATTTTGAAAGAAGCACAGATATAACTTAGCCACAGATGAGGAAATTTACTCCCATATAAATACCATTTAATTATTTAAATATATTTTAATTGGAGTTATATAGTTATTACATTAATACAAAATTATGTATATTGTATTTCCACTTTTGGTAGCTCCCTTAGTGGCACAGCAGTATGTTTGCGGAATTCAACGTTTCAACACCCATTCTGAGCAGAGCACAGATAGCCCATAGTGTTTCTTTGTGCTTAACTGTGAACAAATAAGACTTTAAATAAAGAATAATTTAGAAATAATTAAACTAATATCTAGAAATTTATCTATTAAATTATTAAATCCTCTTATCGAACCTTTAAATTCTATTTTGATACATAAAATAATTCGAAAAATTTGAAGCAGTCAGGCATTTTAAAACTGATATATTGTTTATAATAACTAAAAATCAATGATGCAAATTATAATCTGACAGTAAGTTTATTTTACTAATAAAACATCTAGAATTTTATTAAATGTAATAGAGGGAGGTTTAATAAAGGTATTTATTGAATTGCTAACAAATCTGAATTTAATAGTTGTTATTTCGAGGCCGGGCATGGCCAGGTGGTTGAGGCATTCGACTCGTAATCCAAGGGTCGCGGGTTCAAATCCCCGTCATATCAAACATGCTCACCATTTCAGCCATGGGGGGCGCTACAATGTAACGATCAATCCCACTATTCGTTGGTAAAAGAGTAGCCAAAGAGTTGGCGGTGGGTGGTGATGACTAGCTGCCTTACACTGCTAAACTAGTGACAGCTAGTGCAGATAGCCCTCGTGTGGCTTTGCACGAAATTATAAAAACAAACATGTAATTTCGAAATTATATGCAAAAATAATATTTATATTGAATTCTTATGGCTTTCTGTAGGTTAGCAACAACTGTATTTTCATTTAAAGTACTTTAATTATTTACTTTAGCTATATTAATTTCACTAATGGAAATTTGTATATTTTACGTACAAGTTCACGATTACAACCTGGTTTACTCATGGCGTTGATGACTATTTCGTTTTTTCTTCGAGTTTCAATTCGAGTTTACTTACTGGTGAAATATATTTCACTGCAACTCACAGCCTTCACAGTAAGTAAGATTAGTTTTTAGAAAAAGTGCATCGTTTCGATCGCATAAGTTTTAAAGGTAAAGCAGGTTTTAGTGTTAATAATAATTCCGTTATGACATTAAGACCATAAATAATAATACTTCATATTATACATTGTTTTATATTTCCGGACTTAGAAGGCAACATCATAGCTTCAGAGAGAAAAAAACCTGAAAGATTAACGCTAGTCCTTTTTTATTAGTCCTTAATGTAATTACACATTGCTTGCTGAGGAAGAATATTCTTCTAAAATAATCTGTGTATTAGTATTTTAAAACATTTCTTTTAGCCTGTATGTTAAACATCGTGAGCTGAGCTGAGCTGGTTAAAGTGCTCTATTGATTAATGTTTACTTCTTACTTACGTGGTTAACTTGCTTTGATCGGAAGTTAATGATAATTTATTTCTCAAGTAACTGGAGTACTGGGGGAAGTTATATAATTTAATGACATGAAAAGTTGCTTCCCTTATATGTAATTTTAACAAACGCAAAATACCCATAAAACCGTAAAACGCTAAATGCAAAGCAAAGCTGAAAAGTTGCATGCATTTCTCCGTGGACTTAATGAGCTTCCATCCCAAATTTAGTGAAGGTGCATCCGTATGTGGTGAACTAGTGGCAAGAATGAAAATAACGCCCATTAAAACCGCAGAATCTAAAATGCAAAATTCAAAATTTGCATGTATTCCGCATGGACTTAGTGAACCAGCTGTGGTGACGACCCATCCACACCCTGCGAAGTAGTTATCTGGACAGACAACATACAGCACTGTTATATTTATATAGATACCGTAAAGCACATATTATCAGCACGATACTCTTCCACTACTGTATGACTTACACAGCAGGTAACAGGTGTAAGGCATCTCAATATAATAAGTGTTCAAACTGAAACACAAATCATAATTGGCAACTGGTGAACTTGTTTGTTTTGATCTTTTCATTACATTTTATATATAGAACAGCCATTACAGATCTGACTTTTATGACTATATTAACCGTCCGTTTTCTATGAAGGCCAATACAATTAGCAGCTGGATCATAGCGACTCTTAATTTCTTCATCTCGTGACCGATTTGAGATCTAATTGCAGTTTTAGACTCAGGGGGTCAAATTCTTTACTTGACCACGCCCAAGCTCTCATAGATTAATTAATTTACTCTAATCGTGCCTCAAATACTTTCAAGTGCCGCGACTATGAAGGAATCCCTCCTGTTATTTCAAACATCGTGTGTAAAACTTTGAGAAATAAATGTCAAGCAAAACAAATACATAGTCTCTAGTTTTGAATATTTCCAGTTTACACATGAGAATAAAAGAGAAGTAATTTGAACACTGACCTTTTTTTCTTTTTTGTCAGATTCAAAAAAAGAAATTGTTCAGTTGCTTACGTCCCTTCAGTCATTGTGTTACAGTGGAATTATCATGAGCTCCATTACAGTCTGTAGTATGCCCGGCATGGCCAAGCGCGTAAGGCGTGCGACTCGTAATCCGAGGGTCGCGGGTTCGCGCCCGCGTCGCGCTAAATGTGCTCGCCCTCCCAGCCGTGGGGACGTTATAATGTCACGGTCAATCCCACTGTTCGTTGGTAAAAGAGTAGCCCAAGAGTTGGCGGTGGGTGGTGATGACTAGCTGCCCTCCCTCTAGTCTTACACTACTAAATTAGGGACGGCTAGCACAGATAGCCCTCGTGTGGCTTTGCACGAAAGTATAAAAACAAACATGTAATTACGAAATTATATGCAAAAATAATATTTATATTCAATTCTTATGGCTTTCTGTAGGTTAGCAACAACTGTATTTTCATTTAAAGTACTTTAATTATTTACTTTAGCTATATTAATTTCACTAATGGAAATTTGTATATTTTACGTACAAGTTCACGATTACAACCTGGTTTACTCATGGCGTTGATGACTATTTCGTTTTTTCTTCGAGTTTCAATTCGAGTTTACTTACTGGTGAAATATATTTCACTGCAACTCACAGCCTTCACAGTAAGTAAGATTAGTTTTTAGAAAAAGTGCATCGTTTCGATCGCATAAGTTTTAAAGGTAAAGCAGGTTTTAGTGTTAATAATAATTCCGTTATGACATTAAGACCATAAATAATAATACTTCATATTATACATTGTTTTATATTTCCGGACTTAGAAGGCAACATCATAGCTTCAGAGAGAAAAAAACCTGAAAGATTAACGCTAGTCCTTTTTATTAGTCCTTAATGTAATTACACATTGCTTGCTGAGGAAGAATATTCTTCTAAAATAATCTGTGTATTAGTATTTTAAAACATTTCTTTTAGCCTGTATGTTAAACATCGTGAGCTGAGCTGAGCTGGTTAAAGTGCTCTATTGATTAATGTTTACTTCTTACTTACGTGGTTAACTTGCTTTGATCGGAAGTTAATGATAATTTATTTCTCAAGTAACTGGAGTACTGGGGGGAAGTTATATAATTTAATGACATGAAAAGTTGCTTCCCTTATATGTAATTTTAACAAACGCAAAAATACCCATAAAAACCGTAAAACGCTAAATGCAAAGCAAAGCTGAAAAGTTGCATGCATTTCTCCGTGGACTTAATGAGCCTCCATCCCAAATTTAGTGAAGGTGCATCCGTATGTGGTGAACTAGTGGCAAGAATGAAAATAACGCCCATTAAAACCGCAGAATCTAAAATGCAAAATTCAAAATTTGCATGTATTCCGCATGGACTTAGTGAACCAGCTGTGGTGACGACCCATCCACACCCTGCGAAGTAGTTATCTGGACAGACAACATACAGCACTGTTATATTTATATAGATACCGTAAAGCACATATTATCAGCACGATACTCTTCCACTACTGTATGACTTACACAGCAGGTAACAGGTGTAAGGCATCTCAATATAATAAGTGTTCAAACTGAAACACAAATCATAATTGGCAACTGGTGAACTTGTTTGTTTTGATCTTTTCATTACATTTTATATATAGAACAGCCATTACAGATCTGACTTTTATGACTATATTAACCGTCCGTTTTCTATGAAGGCCAATACAATTAGCAGCTGGATCATAGCGACTCTTAATTTCTTCATCTCGTGACCGATTTGAGATCTAATTGCAGTTTTAGACTCAGGGGGTCAAATTCTTTACTTGACCACGCCCAAGCTCTCATAGATTAATTAATTTACTCTAATCGTGCCTCAAATACTTTCAAGTGCCGCGACTATGAAGGAATCCCTCCTGTTATTTCAAACATCGTGTGTAAAACTTTGAGAAATAAATGTCAAGCAAAACAAATACATAGTCTCTAGTTTTGAATATTTCCAGTTTACACATGAGAATAAAAGAGAAGTAATTTGAACACTGACCTTTTTTTCTTTTTTGTCAGATTCAAAAAAAGAAATTGTTCAGTTGCTTACGTCCCTTCAGTCATTGTGTTACAGTGGAATTATCATGAGCTCCATTACAGTCTGTAGTATGCCCGGCATGGCCAAGCGCGTAAGGCGTGCGACTCGTAATCCGAGGGTCGCGGGTTCGCGCCCGCGTCGCGCTAAATGTGCTCGCCCTCCCAGCCGTGGGGACGTTATAATGTCACGGTCAATCCCACTGTTCGTTGGTAAAAGAGTAGCCCAAGAGTTGGCGGTGGGTGGTGATGACTAGCTGCCTTCCCTCTAGTCTTACACTACTAAATTAGGGACGGCTAGCACAGATAGCCCTCGAGTAGCTTTGTGCGAAATTCCCAAAACAAACAAACAAACAAAACAGTCTGTAGTCTCTTCTAACAGAATGTCACGCCATCTAGGTTACTGAACTTGCACCTTTCCTTCCTCGTATTTTCTAATGAATTTTCCGTACTGAACCTCAGTAAAACACCTACAATGACATAAGTTCTGTGTGTGTTGGACCGAAGTATTTCAACACTATATATTCATGTCCTTTTAACTTGACCGTAGGCAGTCTCGGTATGGACAGGTGGTTGGTTAAGGCGCTCTAATCGTAAGTTGAAAGTCACGGGTTCGAATGCCCGTCACACACAACATGCTTACCCTTTTAGCGGTGGGGGTGTTATAATGTTTCGGTCAGTCCTTCTTTGATAAAAGAGTAGCGCAAGAGGTGGCGGTGAGTGGAGATGACTAGCTGCCTTTCTCTGTAGTCTATAAATGAGGGAATGGTAGCGCAGGTGACCCCGTGTAGCAAACAAACAAAGTTTTGTTCGAGATCAGTAACATTGTCTGCGGACTTGCAACAATAATAAATTGGTTTCAACGGATAGAGCAGATGATCCTCGTGAGATTTTGCGATAAATTTAAAAACAAAACATCACTCAATACAGAGCTCTTCAGGATAGCTGAGCTACAGCAAACATTTTTCTATATTAGAATATTTTTCTGACAATTACTTTTAAGAATAATATATAGTTATTTCAAATATATTTGATAAATAAATATTGTTTTCTCATAATGAACCATGCTTAAACCAGTTGGCTTCTTCACGTAAGACAATTTTCTCGTACAGTTTTAGTACGTTTCTAGAAATGAAATAAAACTTATAAATTAATTCACTCGTTATAGATTCCTTCTATAAAAACAGTGCGGCTGTTTTAAGTTTTGTAACTATTTCTTTTATAATTTATGTCTGCACTTAACAATCCCGACATGGCTGGTGGTCAGAACTCAAGATCGAAACCCCTTACCACACATGTTTACCCAGCCAGCCGAAGAATATGTTGTTTGCTGGTAAAGAGTGTACCAACCAAAATTATCAATGGTTGGTGTTGCCTTTCTTGTATTTTATCACTACAGCCCCCCACCCCGCTAGTATAGCGGTAAGTCTACAATTTACAACGCTAAAATCAGCGGTTCGGTTCCCCTCGGTGGGCTCAGGAGATAGCACGATGTGATTTTGCTATAAGAAAAACACACACACACTATCACTACAGCGTTAGAAATAACTTTGTTCTAAAATTCAACAAATCAAACAGACGTATCTAGTCAACGTTAAATAATGTTTGAATTTATTTTTTTATAAATTAGTCAGTCACATTCCCCTCAGATGTTAATTTATGGACTTGGTATGCTAAAATCCGGAGTAAGATTCACCTACAGTTTTAGCATGGACAGGTTCAACTAAACGATATTTTTTTAGGGTATCAGTGTTACGTCTTCTTTTACCTTCTTATTTGCTCAGTTGAAATATATGTTTAAATTAAGGTTTACAAAATTGTTCATTACAAGTTCCCTTTTTTGGGTATATTCATCATTAGTTAACACTTTATTAATTAATATTTCACTTTTTGTGAAATCTTATCAGGGAAGAGTGAGAATACTTATAACAATTTTCTGTTTCTCTTGTTATGTGGGCTCTAGCATGGCCAGGTGGTTTAGGCGTTCGACTCTTCATCTAAGGGTAGCGCGTTCGAATCCCCGTTACACCAAACATTTCGGCCGTGGAAAAGTTAAAATGTGATGGTCAATCCCACAATTCATTGCTAAAAGTAGACCAAGTGTTGGTGATTGGTGGTGATGATTAGCTCTGTTCTTCTAGAATTCCAGTGTAGCTCTGCGCGAAATTCAAAAAACAAACAAGCATCGGACGCAGTTTGTTCTTCAGATATTCACTTTCTTATGGCGCCATTTTTAAAGAGCTGTCGTTGGCAAAATTTGGGATGAACCGGAACAATACTTTGCTAGCCAAAGAAAGTTACATTTCCATACTAGCATCTTCAATATGACACGCTATTTTGATTATTTCTACCTATTTAGGATCAGGTTCTACTTTATAGTGAAAATGTTTGGCTATAAAACTATGGTTGATTTTGGTTGAATTTAGACTTGACTTAAATTTTGTTGAGTTTTCTTTAGTTTTTGTGAAATAAATGCAGTAAGATTGTTTTGATATTTTCCATATTTTAGAAGGTCATCACCAACATTTAGAAAAGATGGAGTTTATGGCAGTGTTTGTTTAATAATTTCTTCAAAGGGTTGTGCTACAGATGAGATGTCAAAAGCCAGACATTTATATCTGTATAAATCAAAGTGGATTGGTAATTATTTCTCTATAATGAGAATGTTCATTTAGTTAGTGTTAATGGTGTCTTTGTTGAAATATTCTTTTGTAAACGCTCGTGCTCTACTTAGTTCGTCAATGATGCCATCTAATGTGGAAGTGATGTGACGTATTCCACATAAAGCTTTGTTACAGATCCTTTTACCTATACAAATTCAAAATGGGTTTGGGTACAGGAACAACTCCAAAACATCAATACTATAGGGTTAGATACTTCACCATGGATGTCTCTAAGTATCCAATTACTTTACTCAAGACATCCTTGGTGAAGGGCTAGTTATTTCACTGAAGAAACCCTTGGTGTAGGGCTAGTTGTTTTACTGAAGACATCCATAGTGTAACTCTGGATACTTCACTAAAGACATCCATAGTGTAGGTCTTGTTACTTTGCTAAATGCATAAATAGTGTAGGTCTAGTTACTTTGCTAAAAACATCCATAGTGTAGGTCTAGTTACCCCACTGAGATATCCATAATGTAGGTCTAGTTACTTCACTGAAGATATCCATAGTGTAGGTCTGGTTACTTCACTGAAGACATCTATAGTGTTGGTCTAGTTACTTCACTAAAAACATCCATAATGTAGGTCTAGGTACTCACTGAAGACATCCATAGTGTAGGTCTAGTTACTTTGCTAAAAACATCTATAGTGTAGGTCTGGTTACTTCACTGAAGACATCTATAGTGTTGGTCTAGTTACTTTGCTGAAGACATTCATAATGTAGGTCTAGGTACTCACTGAAGACATCCACAGTGTATGTCTAGTTACTTTGCTGAAGACATTCATAATGTAAATCTAGGTACTCACTGAAGACATCCATAGTGTAGCTCTAGTTACTTTGCTGAAGACATCCATAATGTAGGTCTGGTTACCCCACTGAGATATCCATAATGTAGGTCTAGTTACTTCACTGAAGATATCCATAGTGTAGGTCTGGTTACTTCACTGAAGACATCTATAGTGTTGGTCTAGTTACTTCACTAAAAACATCCATAATGTAGGTCTAGGTACTCACTGAAGACATCCATAGTGTAGGTCTAGTTACTTTGCTAAAAACATCTATAGTGTAGGTCTGGTTACTTCACTGAAGACATCTATAGTGTTGGTCTAGTTACTTTGCTGAAGACATTCATAATGTAGGTCTAGGTACTCACTGAAGACATCCACAGTGTATGTCTAGTTACTTTGCTGAAGACATTCATAATGTAGATCTAGGTACTCACTGAAGACATCCATAATGTAGATCTAGGTACTCACTGAAGACATCCATAGTGTAGGTCTAGTTACCTTTCGTATATCATCTTCCAAGAGCTGATTAATTTACTTCTCTACCTTTACCTCACGTGCAAATTAGTTCATTAATTTATAGTTTTATCAACTCTAACTTTCTTTAACCTGTTTTACCATTAAAATCATAATTAATATTTTTGTATTGCGTCCTCTGTTAACAATCTTTTATAACCTTTATTTTACTTAACGTCTGAAAATTACGTTATGGTTCATTCTTTCTGGCAAAAACATAGAATTTTGCGCACGTACTTTTGTCTTCATTTAATTGTAACATCGATCGTGTCTTTTATTGATAAAAATTATTCAACTTTGTATGTAGAAATATTAAATTTACATATCTTGACATTCAATATTAAGACTAATTCCAGAATCAAATACAACTTCTGTGCTGTCAGAGTTTAGTCTAATATCGATGTAATAATGTTTCTCATGATTCACTGCATTCACACACACTGAACATTACAACTTCCTCCTTAAATGGTGGACAGAAAGTCATTCCCTATTACGGTTGTAATTGTAATAGGCGGCTAATGCAGCTCAAATATTCTAAAATTTTGTTGTTGCCCCGAATGTGACATTTGATCACTTGCTCTTTACAAATTATGAAAGTTGATAGTATAGGGTACAAAGCCACCTGGTGAAAAATGGATCTTTACAACATTCGTTAATATCTTTCTTTTACATAGAATTTTCTATATAATGTACATTCGTTCTTTGTGTTGGATTTGGGCTTGTTTCTCGTCTTTTGATTGGATTTGAGTTTCTCATCTTTTGACTATTATTTGTATTATGTATTTATATGTTCCTTTAATGACGTCTGATATTGCTTTAGACGCCTTATAAACCTAACAATTCTTTCAGCGTTACGTTTTCCTGAAGATGTAACATCTAATCATTGGTAAAGAAGCATTTGGTACAATCTGTTTTTACTTTTACCTCTCTGCCTCTAAATGCACATCTGCCTGCTATACTGCCTTTTCAAGCGTGATAAGAAACAATAGTTTGTTCATTTCTTCGCCAAAACTGCCGAAGTATATACACTGTTTCATCGATAATCGTCACTTACAATATTACTCACTGGAAACAAAACAAACGGAATTTAGTGCCATGGCTGTACTAAAACTGTTGTTTTTTTAAATATCAAGAGATGAATGTACCTCTCCTGACTTATATGGAAAGTGTTAGGGTCCTAACCGACTTCAAACTAGAAATGACATCAATGCTACTGATCCTTCTGCCATGATAATATTACCTAATGGATTGGATAACAAAGGAATTTTGATGTCTCTGTTCACCAAACGTATCTTAAAAATCATTTATAGTGTTTCTGTTATTCGTTTTAATAAGTCAAACATTCTTTAGTTCAATCCACAGTTTATTTTTGTTCACTCTCCTAGTGATGTCACCCTACTCACTTCCCAGTCATGACGTTGACAGTTCTTTCTATTACTCATAGTAAATCCACCAGTAAGGATCAAGAAGATATGAACTTGTTTGTCAAGACGTCAAGAATTATCTATGTTTTACTTACAAAACTGGCATTACATTTTAGAGCACCGTGGTTTTTACACGTTCTTTAGCTAATCACCGACTTCGAATGGGTTTAGACACTTAGATAATGGTTAGCCGTACTAAACTTTACAGATTATGGTTTATTGTTTAGAAGTTTCTGCTAGTGAAAAGGTATTTCTGTATTTTTAACTAGTTTTTCCGTTTTACAGAGTGAATACATAAATGTTACATGACGATTTAGCTGTTTATCATGCTTATATATTCATTTATTTCGTGTAAAAATGTGGTACGTGATTAAGACGATCTATTCACAATCTGCGAGTTACGGGCTCGAATCTCCGTTACGTCCAAATTGCTCGCCCTTTAAGCTGTTTGGGCGTTATAAGGTGAAGGTCAATCCCACTCTATTCGTTGGTAAAAGAGTACCCTAAGACTTAGCGGTGGGTGATGATGACTAGCAGTCTTCCCTCTAGTCTTACACTGTTAAATTAGGCACGGCTAGCGCAGATAGCCCTCGTGTAACTTTGCGCGAAATTCAAAACCAAAAGCTGTTGTAAAAACGCAGAGTTACATTATGATACGTCTGCTACCTGATCAAATATAAGTGCAAGAGCAAAATCCTGACTTTTCGTAGTGCTACGTGTGTAGCACATAACTTCAGATCGAAGGTTATTTTTTCAGGTACAGTTATTATTAAAACGTCTTTTGAATATATTTTTTGTCGTTTAGTGTCTTGAATACAACACATACTTTAAACAGTTAAAGCAAATTTCAGGTCGCTTCATTTCGCGAGTTAAGCAATATATCTTTTACACCATTTGATAATAAACCGTTAATAGTGTAATTTATCTTCTCTGGCATATCTTTAGGGCAATCCATCTATTCTGGGATTTTCCGACGTCACTGCCATTTACTGATACCTAATTACCTGGAATATGAGCACTTTCTTCGCATTTTGAAAAATCGGTATTCGTATGAACGTCAAATTTATGCGATAAATGATAATCAATTTGTCACCAGAACTAAAATAAGAAAATAGCTGTGAGATAGAAAGATATATAAATAAAAGCAATGTAACTAAACAGTTTTGTTTGTTTTGTTTTTTTGAATTTCGCGCAAAGCTACTCGAGGGTTATCTGCGCTAGCCGTCACTAATTTAGCAGTGTAAGACTAGAGGGAAGGCAGCTAGTCATCACCACCCACCGCCAACTCTTTGGGCTACTCTTTTATCAACGAATAGTAGAATTGACCGTCACATTATGACGCCCCCACGGCTAAAAGGGCGAGCATGTTTGGTGTGACCAGGATTCGAACTCGCAACTAAACAGTTAAATTGACTTTCCTTTCTTTGATAGTCACCAATACGTATTTTCTGGAATGAAAATATAAATTTCATTCTCACTTTTGCAGAGTATAAATAAACTTTTATTAACTGACGTAAAATTATGTGTAAGCGTGAAACTCGGGCTTAAAGTAGTTTTGTAAATAAATAAGAAAATATATTCTCAACACACCAACATCAACAAAAATAGCTAATATTATCTGTTTAGCAAATAAACTGCTTTGAATATGAAGCGAAAAGACGTTGTTTATTCCATTCATTCATAAAATGAAACGGTTAATAACCGAGCATTGGGTACTAAGGACGTTGGAAAATAAGGTTCTATTTTATATTTTTTATTTGTTGTTAAATACTGAATGGGTTATCTGTGCTTTGTATATTTGTATTTGTGTTCTTTGCCAAATTGCTAAGGCTATCTGTTGCAGTTCCTAATTTTGGATAAAGAACAGACGAAAGACAGCCAGTTAACAGAACAATCAGCTGGTAAACCAGCCGCAGAATGTATCGAACTATATTAAAACAGTGTACAAGAAATTATAACTTTTATTCTTTTCCAAATCTGAAGAACAAATTAAAATTAAACTGAAAAACTGATTAATATAAATAAGTGGCAAAGAACATTGGGTCACTGTAGAATATATTAGGTTGTTAATAACAAATAACGAGTTATTCATAAAGAAAAGTAGCAAATATAACAGAGTGTAACAAAACTAGTTCATACGAAGTCGTATTTAACGTTAGCACGAGAATAAAAGAATGGTAAAAGAAACATATTTCCTTAGACTTATAGTCGTACACTGTGTGTTCGTGGATGCCTTTTTGTTTTTGCGAAGAGTCACGTGCAGTCTAGCTGCTGTGTCCACTGAAGAGAAACGAACCCCTGGTTTTAGTATTGTAAATCCGAAACTTATCGCTGTCCCAGCGGCAGACGTTGCAGAATGTTTTTTTGGTTTTTTTCTTGTGCTGTTCTCATTACAAAGACGAAATAATTATATCTCAACTTGTCGTCTGGTGGCATCAAAATGAATACCAAAATTAGTTTATTTTGCTTCAAACTTATATATAGAATACATATTATTGTATTCGAATATATTACTAATATTAATTATTCACAAAACGATAAAAGAAATGGAAAGATAATGAAGGTGACTATTATATGGTAATAATATACAAAAACACTTCATTCCTTTCATAACATGTATTGGCTGAAAAGCGTTGAAGCGTCTTTGTTATATGAGGGGCTGGCATGGCCAGGTGGTTAAGGAGCTCGACTCGTGATTCGAGGGTCGCGGGTTCGAATCCCCGTCACACCAAACATGCTCGCCCTTTAAGCCGTAGTGGCATTATAATGTGACAGTCAATCCCACTATCCGTTGGTAAAATAGTAGCCCAAGAGATAGCGGTGGGTGGTGATGAGCAGCTACTTTCCTTACACTGCTAAGTTAGGAACAGCTAGCGCAGATAGCCTTCAGGTAGCTCTGCGCGAAATTCAAAACAAGAAATATTTGTTATATGAACCCTTGTTATTGTTTTCTATATTCGTGAGGTAAAATTTCGTTTAAACACAAAACTGTGTATGTACATATGCGTGTTTCTTTTAGAACAAAAGCAAAACGTATTATCTGCTGTGTCCGTCGTAGGGAATCGAATTCCTAATTTTAGCGTTGTAAGTTCGTGGACTTACTGCTGTGTCATTGGGTGACGAATGTCAACGTAATGATGTTTAAAATAAAATTTACTCTCACTAAATAATAACCAAGTTCTATTGATGGCAAATGTGCTGTGAGTTTTACATCACCACAAACGAACGTGACGATGTGGTTAACATTACTGTTCATTGAAAAATAACTTTCTTCAATATTAACTTCAGCGATTATCAACCTAGTTACCACTGACCAAAATGATCGATAAATCTTAGTGATTAACTACGTGTCCACTATAATTTTCCAAACGGCTGACGAGCAACTAACTGGGTAACAAATTTCGTCCCTTGAAGACCTTTATGAAGAACGTCTTATTGTCGTCTCTGACTTTCGATCGTAAAGCAAGAAGATACTTTATTACATGTGGTGCAAGAAATGCTACAGTGAAAAGCAATACAAGGCTGACATTTATTGTTCTTCTCAGTTGTGTAACTTTTCTCCAACGAATTATTAACAAAATGGTGGAAAATTCAAACTGTTTTTCTTTTTAGTTTACTGAAGTGTTCATAAATAAGTTTTATTACAACAAAGTAAAACCTTTGGAGTGAAAGTAGATACTTTGTGGTTAAAGATGAAATAACCAATACAGTACCAAATTTTAACAGGCTTTTAGTCTATTAACGCTAAAATTCACAAGTTATTTGTAAAATACTATATTTTAATGCTTGAACTGCATTTAAGTTATATTTACAGCATTTGAACATAAGCAGGCGTTGCTATACATTTAGTAGAAATGTGTATCCCAGAGAATAAGTTGTGTCAGGACAGTACGTGCCGTTATCTTTAAAACACTTATTTGAGTTCATTTGATTATAGTCTCAACCCGAAGCATTAATTTTAAATGAGCTAACTCGTATGTTTCCAGAAGTAAAATTTAATAGATGTTACGACAGTATACAAATATAAACCTTAGAGCAGATAGCGAATGGTGCTTGGACATCGTCCAACGCAACGTGGTTGTTTTCGTGCACTGTCCAAAGTGCACATCAATAACCAGTACGAAAGTGTTCACTTGAGAAACCATTAAGTTAAGTGGCTTAGTAAGTATAAGATGGACCCAAAATGGAGATTCAGGTGAAGCCAAATTGAATTAGAGACTCTGTTCTATTGATGTTAGTGTGGAAAATTGTATATCCAAGTATGACATTAAAAATAGATTCCTTATATATCCACGAGACATTACGTTGTAGCTTGCAACAACACTTGAGCACGTCAATTATACCTCCTGCTGCGCTTAATAACTATTGGTTTATAACCTGCAGTATCGTAAAATAAGCGTTTGAAAAGAAGTGCTTTTAAGATCTTAATAAAATATATAATTTATACTGAGCTATCAAAATTTTTGACCAAAACTATTTGCTTTCGAGAGCTGTTTATCCCAAGGCGTAAGTACGCATACACTTTAAGTAACATTATTGTTTCTTCTTGTCATAAAGTACTTCTGAGAGAACGTGCACAGAATGAGGCCTAACTCTTCGTTATATTCCTTTGTACAAACTCTAAAATTAATTATAAAGAAAACACGTGGAATGCTAAAAGATTGAAGATATGATTTTGTTTTGCACACTAGGTTCGTCGAACTTTCTCTTTCACCACGAAATCGTGTATTCATACTCTAGATTCATTAGGCGAAATGAAGTAAAAATAAATAAATTATTACGCCTTCAAAACCTTAATAATCAGTATTACTTTCTAGAATATTCGGTAGGATATGACCATTTTAGCTTTACTTAAGGTAATATTTCTCCTGATTAATAAACATAACCCTTAACTAAATCATCATGTATTAATTATCGATTATATTACCATACAGCACTATTTACGTGAAAAACACAGAAGTTGTTTTTCTTTCCAATGGGTTTGCGTTCTTCACTAATATTTCATACCACGGATTATTTATTTGCTTGTCTTTTACATTATGCATTAATAACGAAGTAAAGTGAGCAGTAATACAATTGTTTTAAAAATATTCGGTATTAATAAATAAGAATAGATAAGAACAATAACGAAATAAGATAGAACTTCCAATCTTCGTCTGGTTCTGGACTTAACAGTGATGTCAAAGAAGTGAATTTAGCTCTGAACTAGGTTTCAACGCGTGTTAAACACAATTTCAGTTTTACTTCATCTTAATGAGATAATGTTTTATCAGAATTGAAAATTAAAGTTCTGTTTGGAATTTTGTTCATGAATATGCGTGATACTTTTGGATTATTCGTTATTATATAAAAGGTAATATCGTTAGTATGACTCTGTATTATAACATTTCTGTTTCATAATAAGTCATGAATTGTGTATACTTTTAGGCTACTCTTTCTTCTAAATGACTTGTTTATGTGTGTTTTCTTAAAGCATAGTCACATCGTGATATTTGTTGTGTCTACCTAGGGGAATTGAAACCTTAATTTTAGCGTTGTAATTCCAAAGATTTACCACTGTCCCAACGGGGGACAACGTGTATACGATCTTTAAG
This sequence comes from Tachypleus tridentatus, assembly GCF_004210375.1. Taxonomy (NCBI): domain Eukaryota; kingdom Metazoa; phylum Arthropoda; class Merostomata; order Xiphosura; family Limulidae; genus Tachypleus; species Tachypleus tridentatus. The sequence goes on along the minus strand of NC_134833.1, from coordinate 35,002,058 downwards.
CACTTCAGAATAATTTATTCTGAATATATTCTGACAAACCTTTTACTTTTTTTTTAAGTGTTTGGGTGCTATTTGTATTTGCAGTGGATAATGCCGTAATAACTGATTCTTTTAAATGAAATTTCTTTTCAGAATAACGTATCGCGAATAATAAATAAGTTTGATTATTTGTTTTCTTAAGGTGATATATTTTGTATATAACACTTAAATTTAAACGCAAAAAGCTAACTAACTACTAGAAACCAAGAGGTCTAAGTTAGTGTAAAAATTAGCACAATTTTAGGCCTAATGCTATATAGTCTTTTGTATTTTAACTGTTAACTTTAAAGTACTATGTTACATATATATTAATAGCGTATTATCATCCAGCACAACTGGCGAATTCTGGTTCTGGCGAAAGGCCTTTATAGGCACTAACTTGTGGGAGAGAAAAGATGGAGTTTTGATGGTAGTTGTTACGTCTCTGAAATGAATGAATTAAAATTAATGTGGAAAAAAAGTCTGAGTTTATGTGATTCTTACCAAAAAATCTAAATTTATTGTTTGTTTAAGTGTATGTGCTGATATAATGCACGATGATGTCTATATTCTAAGGAAAAGATAATAGTGATATAACGCACTACAAATCTCTATACTTTAAGGAAAAGATAATAGCGATATAATGCACTACAAGTCTCGATACTCGAAGGAAAAGATAATAGTGATATAATGCACTACAGATCTCTATATTCTAAGGAAAAGATAACAGTGATATAATGCACTACAGATCTCTATATTCTAAGGAAAAGATAATAGTGATATAATGCACTACAGATCTCTGTACTCTAAGGAAAAGATAATAGTGATATAATGCACTACAAATTTCCATACTCTAAGGAAAAGATAATAGTGATATAATGCACTATAAATCTCTATACCCTAAGGAAAAGGTAACTAATATAATGCACTACAGATTCCTGATCTCGAAGGAAAAGATAATAGTGAGATAATGCACTACAGATCACTACATTCAAAGGAAAAGGTAATAGTGATATAATGCACTACAGATCTCTATACTCAAAGAAAAAGTTAAGGTAATAGTGATATAATGCACTAGAGATCTCTATACTCAAAGAAAAGTTAATAGCGGTCACATTACTAGCTAAAAAATAACATTTCTATCAACTTTAACATTTTAAAAATAAATGCTTTTCCCCCTTTAATACTCAAAATGAACGTTACCTTTGGATTGCAGAATTTGTGGTGTGAAGATTAACACTATTTTTTCTGAAATCCTTTTTATTCACTAAAAAACTGCTTTTTTCCATCAAAATTCAACTATTATTACAATGCAATCATTGTTTGTCGTTTTCAACATGAATGGCACATTGTAAGACACATATACTAAATAACCAGTTCAGTGACTCACAAGTTCAGATATAGTTATCCCTAATTCTGGAATTGATGACCAAAGGAAGGACAAGTGATCATCATCAAATCTCTGTCCGCAATGGGGAACTTATTTTCATTCATATAACACCCTCGTAATATAATAATTTCGTTCATTTAAAGTATATATATATATTAGTTTGTTATAACGTGAAGAAACAAACCGAAAAATTAATTAAACGAAAAACGCTGCACTAGTTGAAAAGGTCCTAGAGTACACACTATGATGTGGGATTATAAAATGTACCCTAGGTTTTGGAGGTGGCTCAGGAAGTAGGACTCACATTGCGATGGGGATACACCGTCTATCATTCTTAACCTTCATTCTCCAGTCTCACATAAGGAATAAAATAATAGCAATAGATATAGAAATAAAAATTAGAAGAGCGAGATATGGGTGCTCAAGTCCACAAAGTCCCACATCTAAACCACCCTTCACTCTCTGCAGACAGTTGTAGGAAGATAACTGCTCTCCAAAGTAAAGAGGAAAAAAATAATTGAAATAAAAATAAGAATAAGAAAATAAGGTACTACCATTTGGGGTTAAGTAAGTTCAAAATGTATCTCTTGAAGTTATCATTCCAGCCCACAGTATGGTAGAAAGGCACTAATTGATAGCACAGAAGACGAATTATACTATTACGAAATGTTCCATCCAGTTATCTAAACAAACTAGTATATCTCCAATTTTTAATAAGTTTAATACTAGAATCACTCTACGTGAAACGCATATTCCCAAAAATAATTATATTTGCACATTTAATAATATATATATATATATAAATATTTATTCTGAAAAAACATATATAGAGTGATAGGTAAACTGAGAAAAACATAAGAGAATATATTGAAATCAGCTGCTGGTAATTAAAATGTTTTTGAATAATGTTAAAAATACCTAATCCTTAACTGATGCTAAGAAATAGGAAATGTTAATATAATATTTTTTATTGTGATGCAGACGTAATCCAACTACTACAAAAACCAAACTTTTAATATAATATATAACACCACAAGGAGACTATTTTATTTGGATTAAAGGTGTTAATTATACTATTATGAAGTGTCCCATCCAGTTATCTAAACAAACTAAAAGGTTTTAATCAGAAATGAAAGTTAGTTTTATTTTATTGTTTGTTTGTTTGTTTTTTGAACTTCGCAAAAAACTACACGAGGGATATCTGGGTTAGCTGTCCCTAATTTAGTACCAGTTATTCTTTTACCAATGAATGGTGGGATTGGCTGTCACATTATAACACCCCCACGGATGACAGAGCGAGCATGTTTGGAGGAATAAAGATTCAAATCCGCGACCCTCATACTGCGAGTCGAGCGCTATCATTTTACTTATTTTATAAATATATATTTATACTCTCATGATTCAACGTCCTAGCATGACCTGGTGATTGGGGCACTCGACTCGCAATGTGTTGGTCGCGGATTCAATTTCCTTTCATTGAACATGCTCGCTAACTTCAGCCGTGGAGGCGTTATAATTTCCTGATCAGTCCCACTATTCATAGGTAAAAGTAAACTGATTGTTGGCGGTTGGTTTTGCTGACTAACTGCCTTAATTTTCGTTTATTACTCCTAAAATAGGGACAGCTGGCACAAAGTAGCTTTGATCAAAATCGAACAAAGAAACGAAGAGAACTAAGAGAAATATAGGATAAAATATATTATTCAGTAAAAGAACAGTCTATTAAACGTATCTAATATTTCACCAAAGAGTTAATTTTCTGAAATGTTTTTTTTTATATCCCAGTCTCAAAACGTGTTTTTGTGTTACGGCTGCAAAGCATATTGAGTCTAATTTATCAAACTGGTAAAGTTGTATGACAAATAACAAATATAACAATTAGTTAGCAGTATTTATGTACATATGTACATAACTTCTAGAAAGTAAGAAATTAGTGTATTAATAAACTTTTATTTACATTTTTGTCCTATTTATTGTCCTTATCGGACTTTTCTTGTCTATGTAATTACTATTTCAATGTTACTAATACTGAATATCGAAACAGATGAACATCGACGCAAATACATTTTCTGTTCGTTGCTATTTCGTACAAGAAACAGAGTTTCATATATTGATATACGTTACACACTTATGTAATGATATATTCGGATACAACTTTAAACAGCCTTAATCTCAAACTAATTATACTGTATTACTTCCATTATGTAATATTACAACTTACACTTTACTGCATAAAAATTATCAGATGTAGATTAATTAATGTGTCTTAAACTGTTCTAATTTCAAGCTAATCATGCTGTATTAATTCTATTATGCAATATTATAACTTACACTTTACTACTGCATAAATTGTCCAGCAAGTGGAACGATGAGTATTTTCATTTTTGTTTGTTCTATGCGCCAGTAAATACACTGAAATAGTACATGCAAAATACATATTTTTCTGCACACACCACTGGAATCCAAATAAGACTTCAAAAGTCTATTGGAATGAACAGTGCATACCTTAGAATCCTGAAAGTAAAACGTGACCACTGAGAATTGAGTGCACTGAACTGCACGCTACAATATATGGAGTAAAAGTGAGTTTCTGGCAACCAGGGAATTCGCATATAATATAACAAAATGCAAACAGCCAATCATGGTTGATTACCGTCGCTATGATCCTGCAGAAATCATAGATTGTCTTGAAAGTTTTGCATCTGTTGTAAATATTGTTTTCAGTGTATACGTTGTGACGCCCCCTTTAATAATAAATCAAATATCACGTGTTAGATTCACCAGATAATTTCGAATATGACCGTATCATAATAACGTTGATTTCATCATGTGGCTTATTTGTTCTAATCGGATTATTGTCGATATTAAATTAATTTCAATTTTATATTGTTGATTTTCCTTACATTAAAGAATATTTTCTAATTTTATAACATAACATGTTATAAAAACAGACTAAAGTGTTGGCTTTTGTTGAACAACATGTAAGGTTAAATAATGTTGTTCTTCTATTATAGAACTTGTATGTTTGGTATTAGTATCACATCAAAGCCCAGCATATACTGGTTTATTTGTTTGTTTATTTGAAATTAAGTACAAAGCTACACAATGATCTATATGTGTGTCTGACTACTACGGGTGTCAAAACATGGTTTTTTAGAGTTATAAGTCTGTAGACATGCCGCTGTGCCACTGGTGAGCAGAAAAAAAAAAGAGCAGTCATAAATAATTAATATCGTAAACCTTGTTGATGTAGGTCTTGTCAAATGAAATTTAACAATTTTAAATATCTAATATAATAAAACGTATTGATGCAGGTCTTTGAATACTCATAAATCCACGAGATCATTAAACTTTCTGGCCTGATAGTTAAGGTGCTGATCTCGCAACCTTCAGGTTGCGGGATCGAATCCCCGAAATCGAACATGTGTTTTCTTTAAGCCGTGGAAGCATTACAACGTGATAGTTAATCTCATATACGTTTTGAAAGAAGTAGGCTAAGACTTTGCTGTGGGTGGTGTTGACTAGTTGCCTTCCCTCTAATCTGTTAAAGTTAAATTAGGGATGGCTAGCGCAGATAACCATCACATACGTCTGCGTGAAATTCAAAACAAACTAAACCTTTAAATTTTTTATGCAAATTCTGTTATATATAATTTAATCGCCACAAATTCTTAATCATATATATTTTCTATTATTATATATATAAATTGCTTCCCTGTCCGAAGAATCACGCTTCGTGCGTATACTAAAATATATAAATTACTATATAAAACTATTTAATACGTTTATAACAAACTGTGAGCATTCATTATGTTTATACGATCGTGCACTTTAATGTCAACGTATTTTGTTAATATTTTATACGCCTTTCATTTTACGAAATCAATTCGGTTATTAAAAATTTTGTACAGTGTATCGTGAGCGAGAAGGTTGAATAACGAAATTGTTGTTTGTTATATTAACTCAATTTTCCTTCAAACGTACTGCAGTGCAAATAGGTGGTGAAAACCGGAGTAACCCTTTATCCATTTGTTTTATTACTCATGACATTTCTACAAAAAAAAGAACAAATTCAAAAATGAAGTATGTAAGAGAATCAGAATCTGGCATTGATTGAAAGTTCCTTTACATTCATTGTTTCCTTGAAGGAAGGTTTTATGTTAGAAAAGCTTCCTTTATCGTTTAATTTCGATAATTACTAAACTAAGTGATAATTCGAAAGTCATTAGATGTAATTTAACAATTACAATTATCCATCATGTGCACGAGGGCGTATAAAGTAGTTCTTTGTTAAGGATAGAGGTTTTAATGAGTATGAGGGCGTATGTGATTGTAATGGGATTAATATTATATATTTATTCTAATATCTATGTTTGTTTTATAAATAAGTTATAATACGTAACATGATAGCTTCGTTAGCGATAGAGGCGTTTTACAACCTCCTTTGAAGCGTTTTCTACAGCCAACTTAAAATACCTAGTAAGACTAACATCCATAACCGTGGACGACCATTAAGCAATATAATCTTTGTCTTATCTTTAATCCTGAACATTTATTTTAATATAAAGGCACTTCTTATGTTATGGGAATTTGTGCTGAAATTTTATAAAGTAAAAAAGTAACGGTAATCTGATTTATTCTATCCTGTAAAACATAAGGTACTATAATACAGGCAGTTTTTAGTGTCCAAGGGCTCGCAGACACTAAGGAATCAGTCTTACACTTTTATTCAAAGCAAATAATAATTCTTAGTTACATCCAAATCAGAGACTAGAAAGCACTTCAGGTGTATTTGACCTTTGATGTTTTGCAATGACTCAATGTTTTAAAAACGTTCTTTGTTTGATTGGAGGTTCTAGATGGACAGGCTGAGCAATACCGATCATTTTTCTGTTGGTAAAAATAACCATTATCACTGACATCGGTCATACTTTCTCTGCTTTTACAGTATGCCTTTGTTTTCTATGGCTGACTGAGCAAAGCTTCAGAAATAATGTTGTTTGTTAATGTAACTGAATGTATGTCATTTCCCGTGGTTTATTCTGGAACCATACTGGTGCGATTCATTTACACCTGGAATAATTAATTGTTTTGTCATAATATATCTTGCAATATCGTCCCGTATAAATTACCATGGGAAATAAAACTCTCACTCTTACGTAATGGTTTCCATGTTTCAGAGATTATTAAGTGTGTCCATTCATCATCTTTGTCCGGAATACAATAAGGTTATTTTAAGGATTAATGAACCTTTTCTTGAAATGTTTACCTGTAAAAGGTCATTCTTTTCGTTACTGTTGTGAACAGTGCCGTTTATTTGTTTAACATGTGGTTCAGAATGTATTGTTTAACACGTGGTTCAGTATGTATTGTTTAACATGTGGTTCAGAATGTATTGTTTAACACATGGTTCAGAATGTATTGTTTAACACGTGGTTCAGTATGTATTGTTTAACATGTGGTTCAGAATGTATTGTTTAAAATGCGGTTCAGAATGTATTGTTTAACACGTGGTTCAGAATGTATTGTTTAGCATGTGGTTCAGAATGTATTGTTTAACACGTGATTCAGAATGTATTGTTTAACACGTGGTTCAGTATGTATTGTTTAAAACGTGATTCAAAATGTATTGTTTAACATGTGATTTAGAATGTATTGTTTAACACGTGGTTCAGTATGTATTGTTTAACATGTGGTTCAGAATGTATTGTTTAACACGTGGTTCAGTATGTATTGTTTAACACGTGGTTCAGAATGTATTGTTTAACATGTGGTTCAGAATGTATTGTTTAACACGTGGTTCAGTATGTATTGTTTAACACATGGTTCAGAATGTATTGTTTAACACATGGTTCAGAATGTATTGTTTAACACGTGGTTCAGTATGTATTGTTTAACATGTGGTTCAGAATGTATTGTTTAACATGTGGTTCAGAATGTATTGTTTAACACGTGGTTCAGAATGTATTGTTTAACATGTGGTTCAGAATGTATTGTTTAACACGTGATTCAGAATGTATTGTTTAACACGTGGTTCAGTATGTATTGTTTAAAACGTGATTCAAAATGTATTGTTTAACATGTGATTCAGAATGTATTGTTTAACACGTGGTTCAGTATGTATTGTTTAACATGTGGTTCAGAATGTATTGTTTAACACGTGGTTCAGTATGTATTGTTTAACACGTGGTTCAGAATGTATTGTTTAACATGTGGTTCAGAATGTATTGTTTAACACGTGGTTCAGTATGTATTGTTTAACATGTGGTTCAGAATGTATTGTTTAACACATGGTTCAGAATGTATTGTTTAACACGTGGTTCAGTATGTATTGTTTAACATGTGGTTCAGAATGTATTGTTTAACATGTGGTTCAGAATGTATTGTTTAACACGTGGTTCAGAATGTATTGTTTAACATGTGGTTCAGAATGTATTGTTTAACACGTGATTCAGAATGTATTGTTTAACACGTGGTTCAGTATGTATTGTTTAAAACGTGATTCAAAATGTATTGTTTAACATGTGATTCAGAATGTATTGTTTAACACGTGGTTCAGTATGTATTGTTTAACACGTGGTTCAGTATGTATTGTTTAACATGTGGTTCAGAATGTATTGTTTAACAAATGGTTCAGAATGAATTGTTTAACATGTGGTTCAGAATGTATTGTTTAACACGTGGTTCAGTATGTATTGTTTAACATGTGGTTCAGAATGTATTGTTTAACACATGGTTCAGAATGTATTGTTTAACACGTGGTTCAGTATGTATTATTTAACATGTGGTTCAGAATGTATTGTTTAACATGTGGTTCAGAATGTATTGTTTAACACGTGGTTCAGAATGTATTGTTTAACATGTGGTTCAGAATGTATTGTTTAACACGTGATTCAGAATGTATTGTTTAACACGTGGTTCAGTATGTATTGTTTAAAACGTGATTCAAAATGTATTGTTTAACATGTGATTCAGAATGTATTGTTTAACACGTGGTTCAGTATGTATTGTTTAACATGTGATTCAGAATGTATTGTTTAACACGTGGTTCAGTATGTATTGTTTAACATGTGGTTCAGAATGTATTGTTTAACATGTGGTTCAGAATGTATTGTTTAACAGTATGTATTGTTTAACACGTGGTTCAGAATGTATTGTTTAACACGTGGTTCAGAATGTTCATTGTTTAACATGTGGTTCAGAATGTATTGTTTAACACGTGGTTCAGAATGTATTGTTTAACATGTGGTTCAGAAACATGTGGTTCAGAATGTTTAACACGTGGTTCATGTATTGTTTAACATGTGGTTCAGAATGTATTGTTTAACACATGGTTCAGAATGTATTGATTAACATGTGGTTCAGAATGTATTGTTTAACACGTGGTTCGGAATGTATTGTTTAACACGTGATTCAGAATGTATTGTTTAACACGTAACTCAGTATGTATTGTTTAACATGTGGTTCAGAATGTATTGTTTAACATGTGGTGCAGAATGTATTGTTTAACACGTGGTTCAGTATGTTTTGTTTAACATGTGGTTCAGAATATATTGTTTAACACGTGGTTCAAAATGTATTGTTTAACACGTGGTTCAGAATGTATTGTTTAACATGTGGTTCAGAATGTATTGCTTCCTTCTGCGATAAGGATTAAACACACTTCATATTAACTGTTGTCATTTTTACCATCAGTTGAACATCATCTGGACTGAGAGAGAAAACCTCCTACATTGATAGATATGAAATATCGCCTAAGAACCATATTTTGGTAACATAAACATGGTGCAATTACACAATTCGACATGATGAATGCTTTTCCAGATTTTGGGTTCATCTTTATTTTAGGGATTAAATTGTAACTATTGTGTTGTCACTTCACAGTAAAAGCCTGGATTACTAAATTTTTTACTTTGAATCTCAGTAGTAAAATGTTATTTTCTTTTTGTGTATTTTCAGAAAGACGTATACCAGTTTGTATTGTATCTTCGTGATTCATGTTTATGTAAGGTGGACACATAGGTATGAAGATGTCCTCATGGAGTGACAGGGGAGAAATCATATCCGAACACAAATATCCTTTTTCACTCCTATGGATTCCTTCGATAAAGTTTGGTAAAGATCAACAGAAAGCATAGAAAACACATAAGGAGTTAGATTCGAATGCAGACCTTTATGTCACTTTCCAGAGGGGTCTAAAGTTAGAGTACTTGCCAAGTTTATTTAAGACTGATCAGAAACTAGAGAAATGTGGATGGCAGACAAACAATCAATGGTTCTCTGGAGAAAGTACTTTGTAAAGAAACATTTATTCTGTAAATATTGTAAGAAAGTTTACAATAAACTTTAACATCCATTGGATCTTGATTAATAAATGTCTTCTGGAGATTCTTTTTTGCTTGTTTGTTTGTTTGTTTTTGAAATTCGCACAAAGCTACTCGAGGGCTATCTGTGCTAGCCGTTCCTAATTTAGTAGTGTAGGACTAGAGGGAAGGCAGCTAGTCATCACCACCCACCGCCAACTCTTGTGCTACTCTTTTACCAACGAAAAGTGGGATTGACCGTCACATTATAACGCCCCCACGGCTGGGAGGGCGAGCATGTTTAGCGCGACTCGGATGCGAACTCGCGACCCTCAGATTACGAGCGCATGCCTTATCGCGCTCGGCCATGCCAGGCCGTCTTTTTTTTTTTTTTTAAGCAAATAAAATATTTTGTGAACCCAATGTTAACGTTCAGTCTATTTATTTCACGATGATCGTAATTAACGAAATCAATTTATTAATTTACGATAAGAAAGAGACATTGAAACTAAAGCTTTTAAAAAATTCTATTTTATCTGAACGTTCCCATTACATGTACCAATTACTTTTGTCTCTCATATATGAAAGATCCGTAATACATTTTCATAAACCGAAAAACTCGAAAATCATAAATAGAATTAGTATTGATTGTGATAAAGTAATGAATATTCATAAGTAGGAGTTTATGCTTCTAGAAATAAGTACATAGCGTAATCATTTTGGGATAGAAGAACTTGGAAATTCAATGATATTTTTAATTTGGTCACCCAGCACACACGTATCAGCGTGCAAAATGAAATGGTCTAGATCTAGAAGAAAATATATAACGTCTTGTTATTTAATCGAGTACTGAGGCTGAATTACGTAGATATGACGTAGAACTCACTTCAAAGAATAAGAAATAACAAGCTAGTTCAAATATTAATGAAACTTACAAAGAACGCAGTTGGACAATAATAGGTGTGGCATTAAAATGTTGCTAATTAAAAAAAGATCTCAAAGGTAAGTACAAATAAGAGTACATTAACTTGAACAAGTACAAAATAAAGGCATCCATTGGCACAGCTGTATCTCTGCAAATTCACAACGCTAGAAACCGGGCTGCAATATCCATGGTGGGCAATGCACAGCTAGCCCATTCGGTAGCTTCGTGCTTAACTTCAAACAAACAACTGCAAAATAAATATATTTGTAAACGAACGTTTACAATTATTTGCTAAGAGGAAATAATTGGAACAGAATTATTTCAACAATATGCAGTTTTGACATATTAAACTGTATCTAGTTTAATAACTAGTAAAGAATATATTTTAATTAAGGTATATTCATGTCAGCCTATTTTTCAAAATATTCGTGCAGATGTTCCTCATTTGAATGTAGTCAGGAAGGAGGAAATTCTCAAAATATCCTTCCACTCTCCTGAAAACTCCTGCATATACTTAATTACATTTTTGTAAGTAGCATGTGAGAGATCGTAAACTTGCACTAATTCTCAAATTTAGACAAACACAGCATGGCATAGCAATTAGTTCATAAGGCTTATAACTTATTTGCTCTATGTAGGTGCTAAAACTGAATTCGTATTCATTTTTATGGGTATTACACAAACTTTTATAAGCTGTGGTTTGTCTCCCTCGAATATTTGTAATAGGAATGACCGCCGGTAACCAACGGATTGTAAGACACCGTATTAAAACTTGTTTTGACCTACAAATGTGACATCATTATTATTTTGGTCTCTGTCACATCCCAGAAACTAGCAGGTTAAAATGACTCGTATCTAATTTGAATAAAATATTTTGTGTATTTTCTCACTGGTATTCACTTCAGTCGTTTTATTGTCCGGTTGATATATTTGGCATCTGTTGCATTGTAAATACTTTATCTGTTAGACGTTAGGGCCCCTGAATATTACAATAACAGCCATGGCACAAGAAGTACATTTTTAAAAGCCTTTTTTTTATCTAGATATCAAATTATTTATGGTAAATGCAATCGAACACTTCTATTTTTAATTACTTATTCTAAAATGTACCTACTCGTGGAATTTGCCTTTAAAATAGAGATTTAATATTTTATTTTTTCTCATGGTTTACATTATAATGAAACTTTAGTATGTGCATATATCATAATACATTTACATAAACCTACGTAGTTACATGCACTTTTGTTTGGAAGAACATTTCTAAAAGTTGTTTTAAATATTAGTTTATAATCAACTTTATAAAATATTGAGAAATATCTATACACTTAACGTTACATACACTTTCACCGGGACAGCATCAACTCAGGTTTTGATCTTATGTTTTCACAGAATGGAACAGAATTATTTCAACAATTCAAAAACAAAGGATTAAATATCGCCTTCCTTTATACGGTTATCGTTGGAAGGAGATAGATTTATCTAATCTAACAGAAGTTATTACAGCGTACAAATTAGTTTTATATAATTTAAAATTGTCTTCCGAAGTACTTTGTTTCGTTAAATATGTAGACGTAAAAATATGTTTATAACCAAACCGAATAACGCTACTTAAACTGACAATCCGTTTGATGGTGTATAAGACGGTCACATGGATACTTTGAGCAAATTAAGTGCATTTTGTTTGGTAGGTTCGCACTTTAGGACGACATTTATTGTCAAACACGTCTAAGATGTTACTTTTGTAAACAAATTGTCAGAAGTTATTTTCAGATGTACTAATCTGTTTGCTTGTTTGTTTCTGAATTTTGCTTAAAGCAAGACGAGGGCTATATGCGCTAGCCGTCCCTAATTTAGTAGTGTAAGACTAGAAGGAAGGCAGCTAGTCATCACCACCCACCGCCAGCTCTTGGGCTACTCTTTTACCAACGAATAGTGGGATTGACTGTAACTTATAACGCCCCAACAGCTGAAAGGGCGAGCATGTTAGGTGGGACGGGGATGCGAACCCGCGACTCTCATATTACGAGTCGCACGCCTTAACGCGCTTGGCCATGCCGGGCCCTTTAAGGTGTGACATTGACTTGTAGTTTAAAATGTCTTTGTTTAATTATAGTTTGATACATCTTATATTAACGATAGAACATGTTAGGTAAGAATGAAGTGAATGAAATTCATACAAAATAACCTCTATAACATTTCTATATGTGTACTTTTACATTTCAATAAGGCCCATCTGTTTGTGACAAGATTAAACTGTTACTGAACCTAATGATTTCAAATATGTCTGGAATGACGTCAAGCAAAAACCTACGAGTTGAAAGAAATGAAGTTAATTCAGTTCAGTATTCTGTTTTTCATGTCCAGCCCTCAAAAAGTGTTGTCAAAAGTATTCTATAACCTGCTGATAACATAAGAATAAATGTTATTAATTAATGAAGCACGGTTTTCCAAGAAGAAATACAGGGGGAGCATCTGATGCTGCTGCTGGGTTGTACATGTACATATATTTTTCAGTAACAGAATTCCAAGACAAAACGAAGTGATAATATAACAAAAAATCTACCTGACGATTCTATTGGATCGTATATACAAAATAAAAGAAATCGAGGATACACACAAATAATGTATCTAGTGATACTGTTAGGCTGGGAATGTGACATACGTATATTAAAATATTCATAAAATTATTTTTGGTTGTTTGCTCTCAAGAGTTTCAGACTTAAATGAGGTTTTATCCAGAATGTTGTGACTGGTCGTGGTCTAGTAATTATCGTGGTTGGCCTGTGAATCCAGATGTTCATTGATCATGCTCATTATCGCAAAAATACGCTTTGCGCATGGGGGCGGTGGGTGTTTTTGTGGTCTAGGAGATTAGCAGGAAAGTTAGGAGTTTTGTAGTAGGAGTATTCCACAAGACGTGTTAACACTACTTGCTGTACTGAATATTTTTTGATACAGGTCAAATTCAGAGAGCCCATGGAGATAAGTAGCCCCATCTACATTTTATTTTGTAATGGATAGCAAAAATAACGAAAAGCAACCATTTTCCTTTTAGCAGAATATAATCTGATTGGTTTATGGTCTACGTTTATGAAATAATAAATTCTATTTCATATGGATGTTGTATTCGTAACTGATTCTTGCTAAGATCTTAAAAAGAATTCAATATATGACAACATCACAGTCACCTAGGAGATGAATGTTCCAATGTACTCGATCGACTTTGCTTTCGTAAACGTTCATGTTTTTAACTCGAATTACTGTTTTCTTGTAGCAGCACCGAAGTTAATCTTGCTTGAAACAAGTATTCTTAAAATGATAAAACATATTTAATGTTTTCAATGAGTAAATACGTTATTTATATTCCAATAAATGCCATGAAACAAGTACAGGATTCCAAATGCACCACAGTTTTTCTCTACCGAAGTAAAACATGTGGTTGTTTTTTTTAAAATGCAGAAAATATTTTCCATTATTTGTCAACATTTTTTTTCAACTCATCATAAATTATTCGGCCACTATGATAAATACAAAAGTGATTTTTTTTCTTGAGAAATCAATCACAACACTAGAAACTGGGTTTCGATAGCCCATTGTGTACCTTTGTGCTTAATTACAAACAAATAAATTTTTAAGAAACTTCTCGTGTGTCATACTTCTTTACGCAAATATTCGTGAGTTATTGACATTTTAAACACACAATGAACTAAACTCTTTCATGAGTACAACAGTGCTTGTTTGTTTGTTTTTTGGGGCCCGGCATGGCACGTGTTAAGGCGTGCGACTCGTAATCTGAGGGTCGCGGGTTTGCATCCCCGTCGCGTCAAACATGCTCGCCCTTTCAGCCGTGGGAGTGTTATAATGTGACGGTCAATCCCACTATTGGTTGGTAAAAGAGTAGCCCAAGAGTTGGCGGTGGGTGGTGATGACTAGCTGCCTTCCCTCTAGTCTTACACTGCTAAATTAGGGACGGCTAGCACAGATAGCCCTCGTGTAGCTTTGCGCGAAATTCAAAAAACAAACAAGTGAAGCATTTTTGTTCCTCACGTCTCTGTTTTGTGTAGTCTTCTTCTTAAAGTGGGTAGCATCCTTCTAACCCAGATTTTTATATTTTCGGCACGAGTCATTTTGGTTTTGATGCAAATATCACAACAGCTGTTGTGCCAAGATGTCTTATGGCTCTCTTTATCAAACCTGAGAATGTTTACTGATAAGGGTTCTTGTCCTAGTTCACAAAGTCTCATCTTATCTCCTAGAAGGACAAGTGTCGATTTCTTTTATGTTTCCTCGGGAGTTTTTCTGGCAACTGTAAGTTGTATTTTTCTTCTTCGTGTGTATGTGTGACGGAAAAGAGTTTGACATAATTTTCAACTGTTGGTGTTGTAGATTTACTGTCCAACATAGTTCATGAGATCCCGAAAGAAAAAAATAAAGTATAAAACATACATAAAATTACTCAAGACGGCGGCTGCGCCTTACGCCAAGAAATGTTCAGCACACATATTAGAATATCTATACCAAGTAGCAAGTTCCTTTCATAAGATTTTCAAATCACATGAAATCGCCTCCCAGAAAGTATGATGATTTTTACCCTTAAATCAGAATAACAACACACTCAGTGGTTAGAGTACAGATAATACATAGCATAGCTTTTCGATTAAAAACAAACAAACGTTTGAAATGTGGAGCAACGTTAATGGAATGATAAAACAGACGGTAAAATCCTGCTGTTTTATCAGAGAATAAAAGTTAAAGTTTTAGCGGTGGGTCCTATTTTAGTAGCTGCCTTCCATATAGTTTATGAAGCCAAATTTAGGAACAGCCATCAAAAAATAGTGTGTAGCTTTGCGCGAAAATTCTGAAATAACCAACACAAAACGTATACCCTTATGCATACATATATATATATATATACAAAATGTATACCCTTATGTATATTTATATATATATATATAAATGTATACCCTATATGTATATTTATATATATATATAAAATGTATACGCTTATGTATATTTATATATATATATATAGATATATAATGTATACCCTTATGTGTGTATATATATATACACCTTGATTAAATATCAGTAGCTCAAATCTTCCTAGCAATAAAATAAAAATTCAAAACAAATCACCAAATGCCAAAAGTAGCAAATTATTCTAGTAATGTAAAAAATGCTTGCAGGCATGGCACGGCCAGGTAGTTGAGACACTAAATTCGCAATCCGAGGGTCGTGAGCTCGAATCCCCGTCACACTAAACATGCTCGCTCTTTCAGCAGGGGCGTTATAAAGTAACGGTCAATCCCACTATTCGTTGGTAAAAGAATAGCCCAAGAGTTGGCGGTGGGTGGTGATGACAAGCCTCCTTTTCTCTAGTCTTACATTGCTAAGTTAGGGA
Source organism: Tachypleus tridentatus (assembly GCF_004210375.1). Lineage (NCBI taxonomy): Eukaryota > Metazoa > Arthropoda > Merostomata > Xiphosura > Limulidae > Tachypleus > Tachypleus tridentatus. Next base: position 34,986,021 of record NC_134833.1, on the reverse strand, counting down.
TGGCTAGCGCAGATAGTCCTCGTGTATCTTTACACGAAATTCAAACCAAACCATTCTTTCTGTGGCGTTATTCAGAATGTCGTGTAGGATGGACATACTTGTGTACATTTATAACAAAGGTTTCAAGACATTCTTAAAGCTGTCAGGCTCTGATGCAAGCATTGATTTCTCACTCTCCAAAAGGAATACAGTAATTACAGTAACGTTACTTGGAAGATCGCGAACATAACGATACTGTGAATTTTATGAGAAAATTACCATGTTAAAGTGAGATGAATAAATGTCATTCTTTAACAATTTTTGGACTTTTTACCATATCTTAGATATAAAAATGAAATTGTCACTCACGTTGAGAGATTTATAGTTTTCCTTTATGGACTTTAATTTCCATTTTCTTAATATATATATTTATATATAGGTATGATTATGCTCTTATAAACAGTTCAGACATCTTTATAAAACAGAGGTAAGCTAATTAAGAAATCTCATTTCATGACATATCACTTGTATTCGTTTTTGCTCATGCATTAACTCTAACTTCTACTGAGGTCATGAACGTAGTAAAATTAAAGGAAAACAGTACTTCATAAATATTACATGAAAGGCCTCAGAAATCAGCGTTGTCAGTATATATAACGTTATTTTCACGTTAATAATTTTTGTAAGCAGTCAGTTATCTCGTTTCATTTATTAATTACACCAACAACATCAATAATTGGGTTTCACATATATTTACGTTAGTACAAAAAAACATAAGACAAATATTGCTGTCTCTTTATTTTTTACAGGTATATCCTTGTCTAAATATCCTACTATTATAATTACATAGAAGCTCGTTGTCTAAAGATCTGGAATGACTAGTCGATCAGGGCGATTCTCGTCCCACTAAACATGATCGCCCTTTCAGTCATAGAGGCATTATAAAGTGACGGACAATCACACCATTCGTTGGTAAAAGAGTAGTCCAAGAGTTGGTGGTTTGTTTTGTTTTTGAATTTCGCGCAAAGCTACACAAGGGCTATCTGGACTCGCCGTCCCTAATTTAGCAGTGTAAGAATAGAGGAAAGGCAGCTAGTCATCACCATCCCCCGCCAAATCTTGGGCTACTCTTTTTACTACCAAATAGTGTGACTAACCGTCACATTATAACTCCCCACGGCTGAAAGGGCGAGTATGTTTAGTGTGACGGGGATTCGAAACCCCGATCCTCAGATTACGAATTCAAGCGCATTAAACCACCTGGCCATGTCGGGCCACTAAATAAGTAGAACATGCACGTAAGAATTACATGTTTAAACATCTCAGGCGCCCTCTTTTTAATCTACTCTCAAATAAGCTCTATTGCAGAAGAATGTATTTGTCTTCAAGTAGACTGGGATACAGTACAACAGTTATGTGTATTTGACACGCAAACCATGTATGTCTGAAACAACCCATGAAAAATGTAACTCTATCTTCTCTAGTTTAAGACATCTGCAATTCTAATTCAACAATGCGTTTTATTGCACTCTCACAATAAGATAAGAAACAGGAAGAATTATCGTTATATTACATATTATCACGAAAGCTTTCCTTATGCAGGTTGGAATGGTACTTCATTGTACTGTTTATATTGTTATTAAAACTTAATGTGGTGTTTATTTTAATGAGCACGAAGTACTAAATAAATGGAGCCTAAGCCTAGTTATCAGACTGCTCACGAAAAGATTAACTGTTACGAAAGCGTTTATCTTTTCATAATGAGCTAAGCATTTCTGTTTGGTCATGTGTTGTAATTTATAATATACATAACATTTAAGAACTACCATAGCAGTCACGAAACTGTAATGACCAATTTACGTGAGAGCAACACTAAAGCACTGCTTTACTTACGTGCTTGGAAAACCTTAACACGTTACACCTATATAAATATATATACATAAAACAATAAAGAAAATTGGTACGATTATAAGAGAAGAATAAATATAAACATACTATACGCGATTGTAGAGCAGAGGCCACTCAGAAAATATAAGTTTACTGGCATCAGACTTTAATAGAGATAATTTTCACTGTAGATCTTATGGTTGTAACAAACTCTGATGTATTAGATTAGGGAACATATAGACAATAGATGGCTAGAAAGATAAAACGATACGACATATTTTATTATATGTATCATTGTTATTCTAACCTATTTGAGTATGTGTCTCCCTTTAATCTTATGTTGTATTTCAATAGGTTTTCTAACTATAACTTTCATTTGTGATAAGTGGAAACTAAAGAATTAACTTATTATTTTTATATTTATTTATGGCCCGGCATGGCCAAGCGTTTAAGGCGTGCGACTCGTAATCTGAGGGTTGCGGGTTCGCATCCCGGTCCCGCCAAACATGCTGGCCCTTTCAGCCATGGGAGCGTTATAATGTTACGGTCAATCCCACTATTGGTTGGTAAAAGAGTAGCCCAAGAGTTGGCGGTGGGTGGTGATGACTAGCTGCCTTCCCTCTAGTCTTACACTGCCAAATTAGGGGCGGCTAGCACAAATAGCCCTCGAGTAGCTTTGTGCGAAATTCAAAAACAAACAAACAAATACTTATTTATTCTGTCTCTTTAGGTAAAAGTAGTTTTGTCGATGACAGATATAATTATATTCAAGTACTTGTCTCTTAATTGCCATAATAATGTCAGTTTCGTTAGTCTTCAACAACTAAATTGTTTTTAGTTAAATTGAGCATTAAATAACAGTTGCATAGGTTGCACTTACCTCTTCATGTGAGGACTGGCTGCTTCGAATAAGGTGGATGTGCCTTTCTTTACTGATGTGTACTGTGTTATGTATTATAATTTATCTCGTACGAGCCTCCAATTTATTATGTTACGTATTACGATTTTAAATAGCCTAAAACTGAGTTAAACTGTAATCTTGAAGTTAATTAAATGTTGATACGTATCAAATTTATCATGTTTGTCAACAACATTGATACTGACGATTTTCTTTCTCAATACAAATATTTTTAATACACAAACAATAACACAACTCATAATAACGATTGTTACAAATAGTGATTTATATACAAAAGTTTTGCAAATTTGTATACAATATTGAGCATTTTACCCGATCTGGAACCGAATATTTTATCGACGGTTCAAAATGAGCGAATTAATTCTGAGTTGATGTTGGTACAATTCACTAAGCGGGGAGCTAACTAGCTTTTCATTCTTCACACATAAGTTCTTTGCAGTTGAATTTATACCTTCAGGCACTCGACTCATAATCTGAGGGTCGGGAGTTCCAATCCCCGTCACACGAAACATGCTCGCTCTTTCAGCTGTGGGGGCGTTATAATGTGATGGTCAATCTCACTATTTTTTGGTAAAAGGTAGCCCAAGAGTTAGCGGTGGGTGGTGATGACTAGCCGCCTTCCATCTAGTCTTACACTGCTAACTTAGAGACAGCAAGAGCAGATAGCCATCGTGTGGCCTCGCGAAGATGTTTGTTTGTTTTGAATTTTGATTAAAGCCATACGATTAATCGGGAAACGACAGACATTTGACCAGGAACGTTTATAGATTTCAAACATTACAAATATCTGTTGTTTCTCGATCAATCATAGTTACAGCTTCCAAAGTTAATTATAATATACCAATTATAACAAAACAGCAATATATATATATTGTATCTGCGCGTTATTTTGGGTATCTTTTATAAGCTTGCATGAAGAGTTTCTAGAACTGGAGCTAAGGCCACTATACTGACAGTTACTGGTATTTACATTTTCACGTAATATGTTGTTGATTCTTACACTCGAGAATCTTTTACAACATTAGTGAATAGGCGGGATATAGCAACACACATATAACAGTATAGGTTACGTTCATTTCTAAATATATATATATTTAACTGAAAAAAAACATTGATATTAAAATAAACATACAGTAGTTAATCCGTCAAATCTTGCTTGCTTTACAAAATTACATAAAAGCTTTGCAAAATTACTCTACTTAGGTTCGTTCTCATACGGAATGAAATTCTGGAGTTGTTGGCTTTTCATCTGATATCCTAATATATTTTCATATTCTTTTCTACTTCTTATCAGACTAAAGTCACGTAACTGTATCAAAGCTTTGAATCCCACACACTTGAATTGAATTTTGTATACGAAAACAGAAAAGCTTTTATTAAATCTTGTTGTGGCCCATAGTTGCTTTTCTAACTATGTTATCTGTTCGATAAAAACTCTCATATGAACATTTTTCCAGTTTATGTCTTTTTGATTCCGATCTGACATAAACAACAACAAATTCTTAGTATAAATATTGTTCTTTATAATTATTTTCAGTTTGTAAGTTCAATAAGCTCTTTCTTCAGTCTCTAAACCCATTATGTTAAAAAGTATTGTAGTAAACTATATTAGAATCCTACTCGTTAATTTTCTCCAACCATGGCCTTCAACGATAACCAAACATTTCTTTTGAAACATAACCGTGCTTGCTAATTAGATGCAATATACATTTGTTTCACTTTCATTCGACTCATTTCAGACTAAAAGTCCAATTTAAATCGTAACAAGCAACTAAGGCTCGGCATGGCCAAATGGTTAAGGCACTCGACTCGTAATCCGACGGTCGTGAGTTCGAATCCCCGTCGCACTAAACATGCTTGCCCTTTCAGCCATGAGGACGTTATAATGTGACGGTCAATCCCAATATTCGTTGGTAAAAAAAGTAGCCCAAGAGTTAGCGGTGGGTGGTGATGACTAGCTCCTTTCCCTCTAGTCTTACACTGCTAAATTAGGGACGGCTAGCGCAGACAGTCTTTGTGTAGCTTTGCGGGAAATTCAAAACAAACCTGCTAGAGATTGAAATTAGCGCTTTCGACGCTATTAGACAACGAGTTTCTAGTATAATAAATGGGAACACAGTGATCAAGATTTATATTTTTCAAGTCAGTTGCTTAAATCATTGTTTGAGAATCGTCTATGTGGATGTCCACATATTATATTAAGGGCTTCGTGGCAACATTATGAATTTATTTATTTATTTATTATTATTAAGTTTCATTTTTCTATTACATTTCGTTAACTGGCTATAAAATACTTAGAAGTAAACCTGAAATTTCTAATATTTTGCATTATGTTATATAGTTAATGTTAAAATATAGTAGTAAGCATCGCACTTCAGCGTACCCCAAAAGGGAGACTCTTGTATAAAGGAGGTGATGTTATCAAATATGACGATGTCGCAGTTCTATTACGTGCCACCAGATAGCGGGTCGTCAAGAGCGCATTACTAAGCCGCCATGAACGACGGCTATGATGTCAAAATTGTCACCAGGTGGAGTATTGTTAGGGACGTGTTGCTAGTCCGTCATGGTATATAATTGCGTTTGTTTATTTGTTTTGAATTTTCTCGCAAAGTTACACGAAGGCTATCTGCGCTAGTCGTCCATAATGCTAAAGACTAATTTATTAAATCTTTTATAATTAATTAAATAATTTATAATTACGTTACCCTAAAATGGACGCTTAACACGAACTGACAAGTTATATTAAAAAGGACGACGAACGCTAATAAATTAGTTGATTAATTAATAATGAAATTATTCTACCGCAAAGTAGAGAACATATTTCTAGGCAGCTATATCTCATGCAATACATGTCTTAACAACAATATAACTATTGATTAATTCGATAGTTATTTTCTTAAATCTTCGCTAAAAAGATGGTTAACACTAATTCATTAGTTAATTAAATCGTCACAATAAGGACACTTAATGCTATGTCATTACTTAATAAAATTTCCTTACAACTTATACGACCTAGAAGAACGATATCTTAAACAAAACTTACTCTTTTAATTATAAATCAAGTGTTTTCCAAATACGTAACATATTAATATACATCTTGTGATCACAATTATATATATTTTTACCACATTTACATTAAGCAATAATTAAATATATGTGAACGTCCGTTTGTATACAGCATAATAAAAAGTATCATGCGTAACTTATTTTGCCACAAGACAGTGAAAATATTATTACATAAAATGTTATTGTATAAAATATTTTTACATAAAATGTTATTGTATAAAATATTTTTACATAAAATGTTATTGTATAAAATATTATTACATAAAATGTTATTGTATAAAATATTATTATATAAAGTATTATTGTATAACATATTATTATATGAAGCATTATTGTGTAAAATATTATTATATAAAATATTATTGTATAAGATGTTATTCCATAATAAACGTTTTATTAACTATGTAAATTGTCATAGGCATAGTCAGGTCGTCAGAATTCTCGATTCGTAATCTGAGAATCTCAGGTTTGAATCTCCGTCTCACTAATCATACTCATACTTTCAGCCGTAAGAGCGTTTTGATGTGATGGTCAATCCCATTATTCGTTGGTAAAATATTAGCCCAAGAGTTTTTACACTGCTAAATCAGGGACGGCTACTGCAGATAGCTCTCGTAAAGCTCTGCGCGAAATTTAAAAGCAAACAAACAAACAAACCATTTCTACATGTATCAGCACTGACTGTCAGTGAGCCATTACAAAAAACACACAAAACAGTGTAGTAAATGGCTATATTACATTAGAGATGGCTAGTGCAGATAGCTCTAGTGTAGTTGTGTGCAAAATTCAAAACAAATAAAGTTAACGAATAAGGAAAAATGTAATTCAACATATTCGATTTTCATATAATTGAAATGCGAAAATTTATATGAGTTTTCAGAGCTCATTTCTTTATTGTGGCCTCACAGGGGCATAGCAGAATATTTTCGGACTTACAACGCTAAAAACGAGGTTTTGATACCCTTGGTGGACAGAGCACAGACAGTCCAATGTGTAGCTTTGTTATTAAATGCCAATAAATAACCAAAAGTCTTTGTTGTTAGTTTATGACTATGATAAGGCAACATAAATATATTGCTTTTGTCTTTTTGTATCTATACATGCATGCATATAATATTACTTCATATTTGTATGAATCGGGCTTGGCACAATGATTAGCCTGCAAAATTGTGAATACAATGATTAGCCTGCAGGATTGTGATTAAGAGGAGCCATGGTTCATGTTCCGTTGTTGTAGGTGTGTTATAAGATTGACAGACAAATTCTACTGTTAGAAAAGTTCAAGAATCTGTAGTGATTCCTCTTGACTTTTTACCTTCTCTTTAATTATGAGATGAAAATTATTGATAGCTAGCTTGTGTAGCTTTGCGCAGATGCTCGAATAAAAAACGTATTTATATGCAATGTGGCAATAGGCGTATTCTTCGCACTGGGAGCTTTAGTTACTATACAAAAGTCAATCCCTAAAGGTGGAAAGTAGGCTGTGCTGACTTCCCTCTGGTCAGTAGCTCAAAATTATGGACGGTGGCAGATATTCATTGTAGCTTTGTTGTAATCACAAAATACAACACGTACGAGATAGTTGTATCTCTTGCTAACACTTTTCCATCACATGACACAGTGTAGATACAAAGGTAAATGAAAATATATTTCATCATTGGGACTGCTGCTGCTGCCACCTTTCCGCTACTTAAAGAAAATAGAAACATTCAATTTATGATGCATCAGAGTCCCATTACTTTTGGACCACATTCTGTTAATCATTATACTTAATAATGGCACACGATATATGCCAACTTTTAGTTTATGTGTGACAAATGGATATCGCACGTGGCATACACGTTGTTGTTAATTTAAAGCGCCACCTGAGTTTTTTTTATGTTATGTGAGATTGTGCAAATTGTTATTGCTAATGTCTTTACATGTATCTTCGATTGGGATTTATTGCGTATACATCTGGTAATCATGGATGGTGTCGTATAAGTATTCTGTGTATATATGTAAAGTGTGATTCAAAGTAGCTTCGGTTAAAGACGAACGGGTATGAGGAATTATTGATCATTTCCTTCTCTTATAAACTGTTCTTTATTTACTTTTACCAGTTTCGTAGCATCACAGACTAGTATTCAGTATAAAAATAAGAAAAATGACTAAACGTTGGTTTTCGTCAATTAATAAACTTAAGTTAATACGTAGGTGACATTCGTCAAAATATTGGCGAACATCGTTGACAATAAATTGAAAATTGATGTGACATTAGTTGGTGACATATAGCTTCTAAGTTTTTAATATTTACTCATAAAGACACTTGAATGTGAAATCTTTGGGAATTGCGTAGCTCGAGAGTAAAACACCATAAGATAAAACAAAAGTAAAGCGTATTATTTACCTAGACTTTGTCATTAAGAAAACTGTTAACATAATGCTAGAAACAAAGTTATTATATCCTGTTAAATTTAGGTGTCAAAACATGCACTTTACGTCTATTGAGTGCAGGCGTTTCTAATCTTAAACTTTTGGCATGTGATTGCAATATTGAAGCTTTTACTATTTTTATGGGCTTAATCATTAGGGTTTTGAAGCTGTGTATCTGGTGGTTCGTGTTTTGTTGATCGTACTTTGAAAGTTATCGCAGCACATAACAACGAGAGTATCTCAAGAGCTGGCCCAGCATGACCAAATGATTAAGGCACTCGACTAGTAATCTGCGGGTCGTGGGTTCAAATCTCCGTCACATCAAACATGCTCGTCCTTTCAGGCGTAGGACATTATAATGTGACGGTCGCTCCCACTATTCGTTGGTAAAAGAATGGTCCTCGGGTTGGCGGTGGGTGGTGATGAGTAGCTGCCTTCCCTCTAGTCTTACCCTGTAAAATTAGGGACAGCTAACGCAGATAGTCCTCGTGTTGCTTTGCACGAAATTCAAAACAAACAAACGAAGCTCAAGAGATGGCGACGAGCGCTGTCGATTGACTCTTCTTATGCTTGTCTATATTTTTAAAATTACGAACGGTAACGTGCACACAGATCCACGCGCAGCTTTGCGGGAAGAAACTTGAAACACATGATTTTCTTTAAAACATATCCTTTTAGAAATATTGTCAGATGTACATCAGCAAACTGTGAAAGCTGAAAGTGATTTTTGTTGTGTAGTGTCTTCCAGAGACACCTGTAAACATACGTAAATTTATAGTTTATGTATATATATATTTAAACAGATCAAGCAAATAAATCATAATATTTAACACAGCCTGAATAACAACATTTGAAACTGTCATTTTAGTGCCTTAAAATATTCTTATAATAGGTAAAACAAAACCATATAATTAAATTTCTGCTCATTACAAGCTCTTTAATCGAACTGTAAAGCAGATTCCCACACTGACGAACATTTTATGAACAAACCATGTTATCTACCAGGCACATAAAAAATCCTATACACATCATGTCTTCGTAATGTATTTTATGTAATTTGTCCTTGAAAAAAAAAAGGTCTACCTTTTGAAAGCGTGTTTTTGTGTTTTTCTTATAGCAAAGCCACATCGGGCTATCTGCTGAGCCCACCGAGAAAGCGCTCAGGTTATAGGGTTTCTATTTCATTTTTATCAAGACTTCTTGGACCTACGTGTTTTTAGAACATCATTAGTAGAATGATTAATAATAATTATCACTAATTACGTTTATGGCTTTTCATTCAACAAGTGAACTCATTCATTACACGTGGTGTATTATCATTGGAAGTTGCTTGTGTTAGTTCCAAGTTTCACTGTGTCGGTATTTGGGTATTGATGTTAGATACCCAGGAGGGTCAGGTACATTTGACCTCTTCCTCCCTCCCGAACGATTATAGCGTCTGTCTTTAGGTTTTTTTTTGTGTTTTTTTAGCTTTGGGCCAGAGTAAAAGTATAACATCATACTCAGGCCCATTTCAGGGCACAGTCCATGCATGGACGAACAAGAAGTTTTTTTTTCCTTTTATTATTTCTCTTGTGTTTTTTTCTTCATTTTTTATTTTTTTTGTATTTTCATATATGTATTTTTTTGTATTTTTCTCCTTTTTCTTCATAGAGAGAATGCAACGACTACTTGCAGTAACACACACACACACAAAGAAAGTAATAATAATAATTATTATTTTTCAATACTTGAATAATAATTCAAAAAAGAGAAGAAAAAAAAATAATAATGATTAAAAAAGAAAATAATAATTATAAAAATAAAAAGAAACAAGGACTAAGTGTCTAGTGCATAGTGGCCAGCTTGTGTTACATTTCTTAAATATATGTTAAAAGGGGAGAGGTATTTAGGACTATTTACATCATGTACGTGATATCTGTCGAGATCTACATTAAGTCATTTTTATGCCAATTCTTATTGAAATATTTTAGAGAATTATGCAAGAGTCTTTCAGATATTGTGTCTATGGTTGCATACTTGTGCATAAATGTGGTTGAGGTGCTACGTGGTACTTTATATGCTGAAGTTAGTACTGAATTTTTTGTATGCTTGTGTTAGCTTTTTTCCAGGTGCCGTGTTCAAAAGTCCATATCAAGAAATACAGCGTCATCTACTGGTATTTATTAGAATTAATAAACTATGGTTTCTTTACTTAATAAAAGGCTAGTGTTATACAAGTGTTTAACATTTATTGTTGACACCATAGCATCACAATATATTTTAAACTAGAGCAGAAAGTGAAATAAAACTTATATATACGCAAACCCTTTTATTCCACGAAACTAAAGGAATTATTTACAAATCTCAATCACAGAAAGTAAAAATATTTAATGTTATAATACCAGCGAAACAAGTGATTTTCGAATCAGAATATCATAGTTCACCTAAGTAGTTTTGTTTCATCTCTACAACTGGTTCAAGAACTGTAAATTTCACTTTAATACATGAGGTGTGATCGACTTATCTGTAAATTGAATTTATAAATCTCTGTTGTTTTTTGCTCAGTTCACCATACAACAAATTTTAAAATAAGTTTATAATGTAACCACTAATGCAGTATCAATAAGCCAATACAGTTAAACGGAGTATACCCAATCATTTAGCTTTAGCTACACAAGGAGTTTGGAATTGATAAAGCTATTCACTTGCATAATCTTCTCTAATGAAAACTGATGAAACGAACTTAAATTATAACGAATAGTCCTAGTTCTAGTTGTATAATAATAGTTTACCTGTGCTTATAATGAAAGGTTAAAACATTTAAAATGTTATTTCAAAGTTATCGGTCTAAATGAATATTTTTACTGTGGCGATGTAACAATTGTTGTTCCTTCCATTTCAATAGGATATATATTAATTTTCTTGAAAATATTATGAAATTACAAAATATCTTGATCTAATGAAATATACAGTTTTGTTTACATATGTGTAGACTATACAACTGATTTTTCTCAATACCTACATTATTATTAAATATGCGGACATAAATGTAGAGTTTTATTTGCTTGTAATTGTACCAGTAATATGTCATAAGCAAGCATTTGTTCTCCTGTTTGGGCGCTTTCTAATTTAGTTAGTATTGTATATTTTGAAAGAAACCAAGAACAAATTACAATTTGATGATACAGTATCTGATATTTGAAGTGTTCTTTAGTCACCATAGTAAACCTATATTTATAATTTTGACGGTAAGCGAAGGAGATAGGTTAACATGCTTAAAATAATTATTCTCGTTAAGTTACTTTTACTTAGTGGAGAACAAATATTGAATATATTGGTATAACAAGCTCCCTAGTTGCCAAGTGTTCATCTGAATGTACCTTTGCTTCCCCAGAAACAGAAGTGTTTTACCATATAATTCTATATTTGGGTCTTAGAATTTATAAATAACACTATAAATATTGTAACTGGGTAAACGAGGCCTATCGGTTTTGCTGGCTATTAAAACGAACTTATTATTTGTTTTGGAATTTCGCGCAAAGCTACACGCGGGCTACCTGCACTAGCCGTCCCTAATTCAGTAGTGTAAGTCTAGAGGAAAGGCAGCTAGTCATTATCACCCACCGCCACCTCATGGGCTACTATTTTTACCAATGAGTAGTGAGATTGACCGTCATATTATATCTTCCCCACAGCTGAAAGGGAGAGCATGTTTGGTGCGAGGGGAATTCGAACCGGAGATAATCAGATTAGTAGTCGAATGCCTTAATCCACCTGGCTGTGCCGCGTCTGAAAAAACGATGTTGTTAAAACTTCAGACCAGTTTGTTGTCTGTTGAACAGAGAAAAAAAATATTTTGTGTTGAGAAATCGGTAAATGTCTAGGAAAGAACCATTTTGTATCGGCTTTGATTATTTACGTTTGAGATTGTGAATAACGAATTTCAAACATTATGTTCTGATATAATTTCATTTTGTTTTTTACGGGTTATCAGTTGGTCCAGTTCACCATGCAGTATTCATTCGTCACAGTTAGTATGTTGGTCTAGTTCACCATGCAGTATTCATTCGTCACAGTTAGTATGTTGGTTCAGATCACCATGCAGTATTCATTCGTCTCAGTTAGTATGTTGGTCCAGTTCACCACGCAGTATTCATTCGTCACAGTTAGTATGTTGGTCCAGTTCACCATGCAGTATTCATTCGTCACAATTAGTATGTTGGTCCAGTTCACCATGCAGTAATCATTTGTCACAGTTAGAATGTTGGTCAAGTTCACCATGCAGTATTCATCGTCACAATTAGTATGTTGGTCCAGTTCACCATGCAGTGTTCATTCGTCACAGTTAGTATGTGCGCACATTGAAGAATCCTCTCGATTACCGTTATTACAAGGGAGAGATGGTAGTATACCGAATTACAATACTAAGATACGGAGTTCAATTCCCCTACAGGGTCACAGGAGATAGCCCATTTGGCTTTGCTGTAAAATAAACTTTTGGATTTTCGGGTTCTAAAATTATTTTATTGAAGATCTAAAAAAATAAAATTATATATAAGAAACGTTATTTAATTTCTAGGCACTGTAAAATATTGTGGTACTACACATTTAAGTTATGGAGTCCGACTGGTAGCTCTTATTGGTCTCAAGACCCATAAATGGCCCAGATGGGACAAATACTGACATATAGTAAAGAAATCAGATTCCAATTTGCCAGTAAAGCAAAAACAAAAAAACTTAAAATACTTAGAGACATGAAAATTTTAATTTTTTTTTTCCAGTTTATTGGATATAACTTAGCATTACATATATATACATAGCATTACATATTATACATAACATTATATATTATACTTAGCATTACATATTATACTTAGAATTACATATTATACTTAGCATTACATATTATACTTGGCGTTACTTATTATACTTAACATTACATATTATACTTAGCATTACATATTATACTTAGCATTACATTATATACATAGCATTACATAATATACACAGCATTACATATTATACATAGCAGTTACATATTATACATAACATTACATATTATACTTAGCATTACATATTACACATAGCATTACATATTATACATAGGTTACATATTATACTTTAACATTACATATTATACATAGGCGTTACATATTACATGGCGTTACATAATATACATAGGATTACATATTATGCTTTGCGTTACATAATATACATAAAATTACATATTATACTTAGCATTACATATTATACTTAGCATTACATAATATACATAGCATTACATATTATACTTAGCATTACATATTATACATAACATTACATATTATACTTAGCATTACATATTATACTTAGCACTACATATTACACATAGTATAAAATATTATACATAGAATTACATCATATACTTAGCATTACATATTATACATAACATTACATATTATACTTAGCATTACATATTATACATAGCGTTACATATTATACATAGGTTTACATAATATAATTTAACATTACATATTATACACATAGGGTTATATATACTTATTACATATTATAGCCTAACGGTTATGAATATATTATATACATAGGTTACATAATATACATCTTGGCGTTACATATTATACATAACATTACATAATTATACTTAGCGTTACATAATATACATGCATGGCGTTACATATTATACCTGGCGTTACATATTATACATAGCGTTACATATTATACCCTAGCGTTACATATTATACACAGGCATTACATATTATACATAGAATTACATATTATACTTCTAGCGTATTACATATTATACATAAGCATTACATATTATACTTAGCATTACATAATATATACATATGCTTACATATTATAATTTTAGCATTACATATTATACATTGGCGTTACATATTATACTTAGCATTACATATTATAATTATAGCCAGCATTACATTATATACATGGCATTACATATTATACATAGATTTACATATTATACATAACATTACATATATAATACATGGCGTTACGTATAATTTAGCGTTACATATTACACATAGCGTTACATATTATACAGGTTATTACATATTATACCATAGCGTTACATATTATACATGGCGTTACATATTATATCATTAGCGTTACATATTTATACATAGAATTTACATAATATACTTAGTATCACATAATATACATAGAAATTACATATTATACTTTAGCATTACATATTATACTCTAGCATTACATAATATACATGGCATTACATATTATATACAGCGTTACATATTTATACATTTAACATTACATATATATACTTAGCATTACATGATTATACTCTTAGCATTACATATTACACATAGTATAAAGATATTATACATAGAATTACATCATATATATAGCATAGCATTACATAATTATACATAACATTACATGTTATACCATGGCATTACATATTATACATAGCATTACATATTATACATAGAATTACATATTATGCTTAACGTTACATATTAATACACAAGAGATTACATATTATACTTAGCATTACATATTAAACACAGTATAACATATTATACATAGAATTACATAATATACTTAAGCGTTACATATTATACATAGCATTACATATTATACTTAGCATTACATATTATACATAGCATTACATATTATACTTAGAAGCGTTACATATTATACATAGCATTACATATTATAATTAGCGTTACATATTAATATACAATAAAGCATTACATATTATATACATAGGATTACATATTATACTTTGGCATTACATAATTATACATAGCGATTACATATTATACTTTAGCATTACATAATATACTCTAGCATTACTTATTATACTTAAGATTACATATTATGCATTGGCGTTACATATTATACTTAGCCTTACATATTATACTTAGCATTACATTATATACATAGCATTACATATTATACACAGAATTACATATTATACATAACATTACATATTATACTTAGCATTACATATTATAATACTTAAGCGTTACATATTACACATAGTATAAACATATTATACATGGGATTACATATTAATATACAATAATTACATATTATACACAAAATTATATATTATACTTAGCATTACATATTACATAGTATAACATATTATACATAGATTACATAATATACTTAGCATTACATATTATACATAATATTACATATTATACTTAGCATTACATATTATACATAGCATTACATATTATACATAGAATTACGTATTATACATAAAATTACATATTATACTCACCATTACATAATATACTCACCAGTTATTACATATTATACATAGAATTACATATTATACTTAGATTAAATATTATTTTTAGCATTCTATATTATACATAGAATTACATATATACATAGAATTACATATTATTCATAGAATTACATATTATACTTAGCATCACGAATTATACTTGGCATTAAACATTATACATAGCATTACATATTACACTTAGCATTACATATTATATATAAAATTACATATTATACTCACCATTACATATTATACTTAGCATTACATATTATACATAGAATTACATATTATACTTAGCATTACATATTATTCATAGCATTACATATTATACATAGAATTACATATTCTACTTAGAATTACATATTATACATAGAATTACATATTATACTTAGCATTACATATTATACATAGAATTACATTTTATACGTAGCATTACATATTATACATAAAATTACATATTATACATAAAATAACATATTATACTCACCATTACATATTATACTCACCTTACATATTATACATAGAATTACATATTATACTTAGATTAAATATTATTTTTAGCATTATATATTATACATAGAATTACATATTATACTTAGCATTACATGTTATACTTAGCATTACATATTATACATAGCATTAGATATAATACATAACATTATATATTATACTTAGCATTACATATTATACATAGATTTACATAATATACTTAGCATTACATATTATACTTGGCATTAAATATTATACATAGCATTACATATTATACTTAGCATTACATATTATACTTAGCATTTATATTATACTTAGCATTATATATTATACATAGAATTACATATTATATTTAGATTAAATATTATTTTTAGCATTATATATTATTTATAGAATTACATATTATACATAGCATTACATATTATACTTAGCATTACATATCATACATAGAATTACATATTATACATAGAATTACATGTTATACTTAGCGTTACGTATTATACTTAGAAGCATTATATATTATACATAGATTTACATATTATACTTAGCATTACATATTATTTATAGCATTACATATTATACATAGCATTACATATTATACATAGCATTACATATTATACATAGAATTACATATTATACTTGGTATTACATATTATATCGGCGTTACTTATAATACTTAAAAATAATATATTATACATAGCATTACATATTATACTTAGCATTACATATTATACATAGCATTACATATTATGCAGCGTACATATTATGCTTAGCATTACATATTATGCCAGCGTTTATGTTATACATGGGGATTACATATTATGTTTGGCGTTACGTATTATGCATGTGGCGTTACATATTATATACTTAGCGTTACATAATGTACATGGGATTACATATTATGCGCGGCGTTACATGTTATATCGGCGTTACTTATATAGCTAGGGTCGATATTATACATGGCGTTACGTATTATGCTTAGCGTTACATGTTATGCATGGCGTTACATATTATGCTTAGCGTTACATATTATAATATGGCGTTACGTATTATGCATGGGTTACGTATTACATGGCGTTACGCATGTGAAATTATGCGTAACGTTACATGTTAATATTAGCAGATACATATTATGCTTGGCGTTACATATTATGCATGGGATTACATATTATGCTTGGTTGTTACATGTTATATCGGTAGTTATATATAATGCTTAAAGATTACATATTATACATGGCATTACATATTATGCTTGGGTGTTACATGTTAATACATGGCGTTACATATTAATGCGGTGATTACGCATAGTATACATGGCGTTACATATTATACATGGCATTACGTATTATGCATGGCGTTACATAATTATGCTTAGGGTTTATGTTATGCTTTATCGTTATATGTTATACATGGGATTACATGATTATGCTTGGCGTTACATATGCTTATACATTATTACATATTTTTACAGGCGTTATATATTATACATAAGGATTACATATTATGCTTGGTGATTACATATTATATATCGGCGTTGCTTATAAATGCTCAAGAGATTAAATATTATACATGGCATTACATATTATGCTTATCGTTACATATTATACATGGGATTACATATTATACGCGGCATTACATATTATACATGGCGCATGTATTATGCTTGGCGTTACATATTATGCCATGGCGTTACTACATTATGCTTAACGTTACATATTATGTATCGTTACATGTTAATAATTGCATTACGTAATTATGCCAGCGTTACATAATATATGCATGGCGTTACATATTATACGCAGGATTACATGTTATACATGGCGTTACGTTATTATGCTTGGCGTTACGTATTATACTTAGCGTTACTACATATTAGCGCATGTGGTGTAAAACGTATTATGCAGCATGGATTACGAACATTACATATTATACTTAGCATTACATTTACATATTATATTATCCCATGATATTACAACTATTATACATTGTACGTAGTAATCATATTATACTTACATAGCATTACATATTATAATTGGTAATAGATATTATACATAACATTATACATATTACCCATTACATGGGATTACATATATATACTTCAACCATTACTTTGCATATTATTACACAAGATTAGATATTATGCTCTAGCGTTACATATTATACATAAGTATTACATATGTATACATGGGAATTACATATCTATGCTAGAAGCGTTACATATTATGCATAATCATTACGTATTATACTTGTAGCATTATATATTATACATTAAGCATTACATATTATACATGGGATTACGTATTATACCACTAAAGATTACATATTATACTCAATCATTACATATTATACTCACCATTACATATTATGCATGGGATTACGATAATTATGCTTGGATTAAATTATATAAGCGTTACTTATTACTTTGGCGTTCTATCATTATGCATCTTAGGATTACATAATACATGGGATTACATATATTCATGGGAATTACATATTATACTTGGCATTACATTGTTATGTTTGATTACATGATAGGCATTAATTATGCATAATTTAGCGTTACATATTATACATGGCGTTTACATAATATAATATAAAGGATCATATATTAATACTTACCATTACATATAAATGCATAGCATTACATATTGTACATATAGGATTACATATTATCGCTTGCGCATTACATATTATTCATAGCGTTACATTATTATACATGGATTACGTATTCTGCTCAGGTTACGTATTATACATGGCGATTACATATTATACTTAGCGTTACGTATTATGCAGCGGATTACGTTATTATGCATTGGCATTACATATTATATACATAAAGATTACATGTTATACATAAAGATAACGTATTATACTCACCGATTACATATTATATACTCTAGCATTACATATTATACTTACCATTACATATTATGCATGGCATTACATATTATGCTTGGATTAAATGTTATTTTTAGCGGTTATATATTATACATGGGATTACATATTATGCTTGGCGTTACATGTTATATGCCAGCGTTACATATTATGCATGGCATTACATATTATACAGCAACATTACATATTATGCTTAGCGTTACATATTAATACATGGATTACATATTAAGCTTGGCATTACATGGCCAATACATGGAAGTTACATATTATAATTCTAGATTAAATATTTATTTTTGGCATTATATATTATTTATAGGATTACATATTATACATTAGCATTACATATTATATTTAAGCACATTACATGTTATGCATGGAGATTACATATATACATGGGATTACATATTATTCTTAGCATTGCACGTATTATGCTTATATAGTATATACATGGGTTGCGTATTAATATTGGCATTACATGTTATACATAGGATTACATTAATATACTTGGCGTTACATATTATACATGGAATTACATATTATGCCCTAAGCATTACATATTATACTCACCATTACATATTATACTCACTATTACATATTATACTTACCATTACATATTATACATAGAATTACATATTATGCTTAGGATTAAAATGTTATTGTTGCACGTTATATATTATGCATGGGATTACATTATTATGCGTGGCATTACATATTATGCTTATCGATTACATAGTATACCTGGCGTTACATATTATGCTTGTGCGTATGCATATGATATGGCGATTACATAGTAATACATGGCGATTACGCATATTATACATAGGATTACATAATAAACATAGCGTTACATATTATACATGGCATTACGCATATTATATACAAGCGTTACATATTATGCTTAGCGTTTATGTTATACTTGGCGTTTTATGTATTATGCATGGCGTTACATATTATGCTTAGGATTCGATATTATTACATGGCGTTATGTATTATTTATACAGGATTACGTATTATGCATGTGGCGTTACATGTTATGCTTGGCATTACATGTGTATATGGTGTTACATATTAGTACTACCATGGATTTACATGTGCTTGGCGTTACATATTATACTTAGCAGATTTACATGATATGCCTAGCGATTACGTATTATACATAGCGTTACATATTATGCAGTTAGGATTACATTATTATTATAGCGTTACATATTATACATAAAGATTACATATGCTACTTCATTATTACATATTATACATAGCGATTACATATTATGCTTAGCGTTGGATATTATACATGGGATTACGTATATTATGCGTAGCGTTACATTTTATACATCTGGCGTTACATGATTATACATAACATTACGATATTATGTACTGGCGTTATATTATTATACTTAGCGTTACATATTATACATAACGTTACATGTTATACATAGCGACGTTACATATTATGCTTAGCGATTACATATTATACTTGGCATTACATATTATACTTGGCGTTACATATTTTAAATTGGCGTTATATATTTATACGTAAAGATTACATATTATGTTTAGCGTTACATATTATGCTTAGCGCAACATATTATGCAGCCTGCATTACATAATATGCTTAGCGTTACATATTATACGCTTAGCGATTACATATTATTACGGCAGAATTACATATTATAATGCATGGCATTACATGTTATGCTTAGGGCTTTACATATTATAATGCGTAACGATTACATATTATGCTTAGCGTTATGATTAATATAATAATAAAGTTACGTAATTATACTTGGCGTATTACATATTATACATAGGGATTACGTATTATGCCTGGCATTACATATTATATGGCATTACATATTATACATGGGCATTACATATTATGCTTAGCGTTACATATTATGCAGCCAAGCGTTACATAATTATGCAGCTTAGCGTTACATATGATTACATACAGGATTACAGCGTATGATATACCTGGCGTTACATATTATGCAATATGGCGTTACATATTATACATGACTTTACATAATTATACGCAGCGTTATATGTTATTCATGGCGTTACGCGTAATAATACATAGCGTTACATGTTATAGCGGGACGATTGCATTATTATGTAACCAATACATGTTATACTAGGTGATAACGTATTATACATCGGCGATTATGTAATTATACATTTAGCGATTACATGTTATACTTGGCATTACATATTATACATAACATTATATCAATTATGTAGCGTTAATGATTAATACATGGGATACGTATTATGCTTGGCATTACATATTATGCATAGAATCGATTGGATAATTATGCTGGCGTTACATATTATACATTTGGATTATCCATATTCTACATTTAGGATTGCATATTATACATGGCATTACATAATTATACTTGGCATTACATATTATACATACAATTACGTTTTACATGCTAGCGATTACATATTAATACATAAGGAATACATATATACGCCAGTTACATATTATACATGTAAGTTGCATGTATGCTTACTTAATATACGTATTATATTTACCATTACATTTTATTCATAGCATTACGTATTATGGTTGGATTAAATTTATTTTTGGCGTTATATATTATACATGGGATTACATATTATATGGCGTTCACATATTATAAGCATTATATATTATGCATTTTGCGTATTACCTTGGCGTTACATATTATGAATAACATTATATATTTATGCACATTGATAGTACATATTAATACTTGGCTTTGCATATTATACATGGCATTACGTATTATACATGGCGATTACATATTATACATAGGATTACATATTATATTTGGTCGATACGCTATTATATCGGCGTTACTTATTACTTATAGGTTAATAATTATGCATTACAGCGTTACATAATTATGCCAGGTGTTACATATTATGCATGGCGTTACGTAATATGCCAGCATTACATGTTACAGCAAGCGTTTATGATTATGCTTAGCGTTATATATTATACATGGGATTACATGTTATACTAGCGTTACATAATTATACATAGCGTTACATATTATATAGCATTAGATGTTATGCATGGGATTTACATATTAATGCTTAGCATTACTGAATTATACATAAGATTACATATTATGCTTAGCAAGCATTACGATATTATCACATGGATTATATATTATGCTTGAACGTTACAATATTATATCGGCGTTACTTATATTGCCAAGATTACATATTATGCATGGCATTACATATTATACATGGCGTTACATTATTATGCTTAGCGTTACATATTATGCATGGGATTACATATTATACCTGGCATTACGTATTATACTAAGGCGCATTATATATTAAATATCATGGCGTTACATATTATACATGGAGATTACATATTATACTTAGCGTTACATATTATGCATAACATTAGATACATAATTATGCTTCAGCATTATATAGAATTATATTATAATCAGGTGACATATTGGCAGTTAACATTACATATTATTTTAGCATTACGTAATATACATGGAATTACATGGCATAATTTAGCATTACATTTTATACTTAGCGTTACATGTTATGCTTAGCTTATATATTATACATGGGATTACATATTATGCTTGGCGTTACATATTATACATGGCATGATGTATTGTTGCTTAGCATTACATATTATATTGGCATTACATATTATACATGGTATTACCTATTATACTTAAAGTTACATATTACATACATAGGATTACATATTATTACTTGGCATTAGATATTATACATGGAATTACATATTATACTTAGCATTACATATTATACATAAAGCGTTACATATTATTCATAGATAGATTACATATTATACTTGGATTATATATTATTTTTTACATTACTCGTTATACATGGGATTACATATTAATGCGGTGGCATTACATGTTATGCTTATCGTTACGGCATGAAATATACGTGGCATTACATATTATACTTGGTTTACATATGATGCAGCGTTGATGGTGTAGCGTTAC